>NC_087350.1:43237729-44495229 GCF_030014295.1 Loxodonta africana
TGAGACAGCACACTCCTTCCCTCAGCTCTCTACTTGCATGTCCACTTGGCCAGCTTCTGACCCCCTCTGCTCTCTCATCTCCCCTGCAGACAGGAGATGCCAATAGTCTCATGTGTCTACTTGATCCAAGAAGCTCATTCTTTACCAGTGTCATTTTCTGTCCCATAGTCCAGTCCGGTCCCTGTATGAAGAGTTGACTTTGGGAATGCGTCCTGTCTTGGGCTAACAGAAGGTCTGGGATCATAACCTCTGGTGTCCTTCTAGTCTCAGTCAGACCATTAAGTCTGGTCTCTTTAGGAGAATTTGGGGTCTGCCTGGGGGCCTTTATTCTTTCTTTTTCTCTTTTCCAAATTTCTGTCTAGTTTTTTTTCTCTCTCTCTTTTTCTTTATCTTTTTGAATTTCTCCATTTCTCAGTTTTTCATCTCTCGTCTCCATTGGCAAGCTCCTTTAGCACTTTTTCCCCCCCTTTGTCTGTTTTTGGCTCCTGTTTTTCTCTCCTCTCTCTCTTTCCCATGCCCATATTAGCTTCACACATCACAGCCTCCCCCACTCTTTCCTTCCTACCTGCACCGTGTGCTGAACATCATACCCCAAGCAGCACAGGCATGGTGTACTGATACCTGCCCAGCACTGATTCCTGGCCTGCCCTGTAGGTTCTAGTACATGCCACCAACAGCCCATCCCAGCCCTTCCCCTTCAGCTGGACATACCCTGCTGCACCATAGCTGAGTGACTGGCCCTGCCTGTTGGTCAAGGAGGTGAAAAGTATCGTGACTACAGAGAGCAAAGAACAAAGAACGCGTAGCCTGTCTGCTCAGATACAACCAAATAAAAAAGCAAGACAAAACAAACCTGGAGTCAAGAAACAAAATGACTACTGAATGTCCTGAAGACAGCAGACAGTATTAAAACATTAAAAAAACGGGACAGGATGGTTCCAGTAAGGCATTCAAAATGAAACACCAGATGACTTCCCAGTGGAAGAAAAGGCACTAGAACTACCTGACAGGGAATTCAAACCTCTACTATTCAGAGCTATCCAAGAGTTGAAACAAAAAACAGATGAAAATGAGGAAAAAATAGACAAATTTATAGAAACATTCAAGGAAATTGCAGTAAAAAAAAAAAAGAATTCAGAAAAATAATACAGGAACAAATGCCAGAATAAATTCACAACTAGAAATTCTACAAAAACAACAATTAGAAATCCAAAAGATAAACAATAAGATTTCAGAAATGGACAGTGTCATAGAAGGGCTGAGGACCAGGTTTGAAATGATGGAAGATAGGATCAGCAAAATTGAAGACACACTCTTAGATACAACTCTGTTTGAGGAAAAATCAGAATGAAGAAACCCTGAGAATTATGTGGGATACAATCAAAAGGAAAAATTAGCGAGTGATTGGAGTTCCAGAACAGGGAGAGAAAACAGAAAACGCAAAGAGGATCGTTGAAGAATTGCTGACAGAAACCTTCCCTAATATCATGAAAGATGAGAAGCTGACCATCCAAGAAGGTCAGCAAACCTCATACAGGGTAGACCCCCAAAAGAAAAACACCAAGACATACCATAATCATACTCACCGAAACCAAAGACAAAGAAAAAATCTTGAGAGCAGCTCAAGAAAAAAAGTCACATACAGAGGAGAAACAGTAAGACTAGTCTCTGATTATTCGGCAGAAACTGTGGAGGGAAGAAGGCAATGGGATGATGTATATAAAACCTTGAAAGAAAAAAATTGCCAACTAAGAATAATATATCCTGCAGAACTTCCGTTCAAATATGATGGTGAAATTGGGACATTTCCAGATAAACAGAAATTAAGGGAATATATAAAAACCAAACCGAACTTAAAAGAATTACTAAAGGGGGTCCTTCGGTCTGAGAACAAACAACATCAGACCACAGCCCGAACCTAGGACGCAAGATTGTGCCAGCCAGATACCAACGTAGGAAATGACCTCTCAAGGATCATCCAAAACAATTGCAGCAGGGAACCAGAGAGGTTAATCTGTAAATGATAACAACGTCAGAACAGTCAAAGAGGAAATAAATGGTATAGGTATAGAACTTTCTAATGGAGAGGAAGGCAAGGCGATACCAAGCAGTAATAGACTGGTTCAAACCTAGGAAGATAAGTGTAAATTTCAAGATAACCACAAAGAAAGTTAACAAACCTACTCATCAAAATAATGAAGAAAAACAAAGTCTCAATAAAAACAAAATTTTTAGAAACAAAAGAAATGAAAAAGAAATCCACAAACAAAGGGAACTCAGCACAGGAGAGTAAGAGTAACAAAGAAAACATTAGCACCACAAAAAAAAAAAAAGCACTGCAAAATGACAGAAGTAAACTCACACCAGTCAGTAATTACATTGAATGTTTAAATGACCTAAATGCACCCATAAAGAGAAAGTGACAGAATGGATTAAAAAAAAAAAAAAACAGGCTCTGTCTGTCTGCTGTCTACAAGAGACACACCTTAGAAACAAAGATGTAAATTTATTAAAAATCAAAGGATGGAAAAAAATATATCAAGCATGTAATTACCAAAAAAGAGTAGGAGTAGAAATACTAATCTCAGATAAAATAGACTTTAAAACAAAATCCATCATAAGAGACAAAGAAGGGTACTATGTAATGATTAAAAGGGATAATCCATCATGAAAGACTTAACCATAATAAACATCTACTTACCCAGTGACAGGGCTCCAAAATACATAAACTCTAACAGCACTGAAAAGAGAAATTGACAGTTGCTGAATAATAGTAGGAGACTTCAACACATCACTGTCAGTAAAGGGCAGAATATCTAGGAAGAAACTCAACAAAGATACAGAAGAGCTAAAGCACAATCAGCCAACTTGACCTCATAGACATGTATAGAACACTCCACCCAATAGCTGCAAAACACACATTCTTTTCTAGTGCACATGGAACGTTGTTCAGAATAGACCACATCTTAGGCCACAGAGCAACCCTCAACAAAATCCAAAACATAGATTAATACAAAGTGCCTTCTCTGACCACAACGCTATCAAAGTAGATATTAACAACAGGAAGAGTAAGGAAAAAAAATGAATTACATGGAAACTGAATAACACCCTGCTTAAAAATCACTGGGTAGTAGAAGAAATCAGAGGTGGAATCAGAAAATTCCTAGAATCAAATGAGAATGAAAATACATCATTCCAAAATCTTTGGGACACAACAAAACCAAAGTTGGTTCTTTGAAAGGATCAACAAAATCGACAAACCGCTGTCCAAATTGACAAAAGAAAAACAGGAGAGGACACAAATAATGCAAATAAGAAATGAAATGGGGGACGTTACAACAGACCCAACTGAAATAAAAAGGATCATAACAGTATTAGGAAAAACTGTACTCCAACAAATTTGAAACTAGAGGAAATGAACAAATTTCTAGAAACATACTATGTTGAAAATTTGATCAGACCCACGTCAAAAGAAGAGATCGGAAAGGTAATAAAAAAAAAACTCCCAACAAAAAAAAGCCCTGGCTCACATGGCTTCAAGGGAGAATTCTGCCAAACGTTCAGAGAAGAGCTTACACCAGTACTACTCAGACTATCAGAACAGAGAAAAGGAAGCAATACTTCTGAATTTATTCTATGAAGCCCGCATAACCCTGATACCAAAACCAGGCAAAGACACCACAAAAAAAGAAAATTACAGACAAATATCTCTCATGAATATAGATACAAAAATTCTCAACAAAATTCTAGCCAATAGAATTCAGCGTTAATATCAAAAAAAATAATACACCATGACCAAGTAAGATTCATACCAGGTATGAAAAGATGGTTCAGCATTAGAAAATCGATCAATGTAATCCACCACATAAATAAAAGGAAAGAAAAAAAATCACATGATCATCTCAGGTGGTGCAGAAAAGGCATTTGACAAAGTCCAACACCCATTACTGATGAAAACTCTCAGTAAAATAGGTATAGAAGGGAAATTTCTCAACATAATAAAGGGCATCTGCCTTAGTCATCTAGTGCTACTATAACAGAAATACCGCAAGTGGATGGTTTTAACAAAGAGAAGTTTATCCTCTCCCAGTCCAGTAGGCTAGAAGTTCTAATTCAGATTGCCAGCTCCAGTGGAAGGCTTTTTTTTTTTTTTTTCCTGTTGGCTCTGGAAGAAGGTCTTTGTCCTCAGTCTTCCCTTGGTCTGGGAACATCTCAGTGCAGGAACCTCAGGTCCAAAGGATGGGCTCTGCTCCTGGTGCTTCTCTCTCAGTGGTATGAGGTCCCACTCTCTGCTGCCTTCCTTTTTCTTTTATCTCTTGATAGATAAAAAGTGGTGCAGGCCACACCCCGGGAAAACTCTCTTTATATTGGATCAGGGATGTGACCTGGTAAGAGTATAACAATCCCACCCTAATTCTCTTTAACATAGAATTACAGACAGTTCCATCCTAATCCTAACAAAATTACAATCACAAAATAGAGGACAGCCACACAATACAGGGAACCATGGCCTAGCCAAATTCACACATATATTTTTTGGGGGACATAATTCAGTCCATGACAGAATCCATGCAAAACCAATAGCCAGCATCATTCTTAATGGAGAGAGGCTGAAAACACTCCCCACAACACACTTTATCATCACTCCTATTTAACATTATGTTGGAAGTCCTAGCTAGAGCAATAAAGCAAGAAACAAAGGGCATCCAAATTGGTAATGAAGTTAAACTGTCCGTATTTCTGGATGATATGATAACTATACATAGAAAACCCAAAAAAACTCCACGAGAAAACTACTGGAACTAATACATTGAGCAGATTAACAGGAAACAAGATAAACATAAAAATCAGTTGGATTCCTATATACCAATAAAGAGAATGATGAAAAGGAAATCAGGAAAACAATACCATTTATAATAGCCCCTAAAAAAATAAAATACTTGGGAATAAATGACCAGGGATGTAAAAGACCTCTACAAAAAAAACTACAAAACACTACTGCAAGAAACCAAAAGAGATCTTCATAAACGGAAAAACATACCATGCTCACTCATGGTTAGGTAGAACCCCACATTGTGAAAATGACAATTCTACCCAAAGCAATCTCCAAATACAATGCAATACCGATCCAAATACCAACAGTATTCTTTAAAGAGATCAAAATACTTATCATTAACTTTATATGGAAAGGGAAGAAGCCCTGGATAAGTAAAGCACTATTGAAGAAGAATGAAGTAGGAGAACTCACACTACCTGCCCTCAGAACCTACTATACAGCTATGGTAGTCAAAACAGCTTGGTACTGGTACAATGACAGATACACTGACCAATGGAACAGAATTGAGAGCCCAGGTGTAAATCCATCCACCTGTGGTCACCTGATCTTTCACAAGGGCCCAAAGTCCATTAAATGGGGGGGAAAAAACAGTCTTTTTAACAAATGGTACTGGCAAAACTGAATGTCCATCTGTAAAAAAATGAAACAGTACCCATACCTCACACCATATACAAAAACTAACTCAAAATGGATCAAAGACGTAAATATACAGCCAAAAACTATGAAGTTCGTAGAAGAAAAAATAGGACCAACACTAGAAGCCGTAATACACAGCATTAACAGGATAGAAACCAAAACAAACACCATGCTCCAGAGGATAAGCTAGATAACTGAGATCCTCTAAAATTAAATACTTTTAAACCTCACCAAAAGAATAAAAAAAAACCTACAGACTGGGAAAAATATTTGGCTCTTCAAATCAGACAACGGTCTAATCTCTGAAATCTACGAAAAAATCCAACATCTCTTCAACAAAAAGACAAATAATCCAATTAAGAAATGGGCAAAGGAAATAACAGACACTTCAACCAAAGAAGACATTCAAGTGACCAACGGACGCATGAGAAAATGCTCACAATCTCTAGCCATTAAAAAAAAATCAGAGACATGCAAATCAAAACCACAATGAGATACCATCTTACCCCAGCATTACTGGCAAGAATCAATAAAACAGGAAATAACAAATGTTGGAGAGGCTGTGGGGTGATCGGGGCTCTTATGCACTGCTTGTGGGAATGCAAAATGATAAAACCATTTTGGAAAACTATGGCGTTTCGTTAGAAAGCTAGACATAGAAATACCACATGATCCAGCAATCCCACTCCTAGGAATATATCCTGGAGAAATAGGAGTCATCACACAAATAGACATATGCACACCCACATTCATTGCAGCATTGTTCGCAGTAGCAAAAAGATGGAAACAACCTAGATGCCCATCAACAGATGAATGGTTAAACAAACTGTGGTACATACACACAATGATGTGTTACACAACAATAAAGAACAACGATGAATCTGTGAAGCATCTCATAACGTGGGGAAATCTGGAGGGCATTATGCTGAGTGAAATAAGTCAGTCACAAAAGGACAAATATTGTATGAGATCACTACTGTAAAAATTCATCAAGAGGTTTACATACAAAAAGAAACAGTCTTTGATGGTTATGGGGCGGGGATGGAAAAGCACTTAACAGATAAGTGGTAACTTTGGCGAGGGGTAAGACAGTACACAGTGTTGGAGGAGCCTGCACAACCTGTACAAGGCAAGGTCATCGTAGCTCCGTAGACGCATCCAGACTCTCTAAGGGCCCAGATTGCTGGGCTTAGGGCTGTGGGGACCATGGTCTTGGGGAACATCTAGCTCTATTGGCATAACATAGTTTATAAAGAAAATGTTCTACATTCTACTTTGTTGAGTAGCGCCTGGGGTCTTAAAAGCCTGCGAGTAACCGTCTAAGATACTCCACTGGTTCCACCCCTTCAGGAGCAAGGAAGAATGAAGAAAACTAAAGATACAAGGGAAATAATAGTCCAAAGGATTAATGGACTACATATACCACAGCCTCCACCAGACTGAGTCCAGGGAAACTAGATGGTGCCCAGCTACCACCACTGAGTGCTCTGATAGGGATCTCAATAGAGGGTCCTAGGTAGAGCTGGAGAAAAATGTAGATCAAAATTCTAACTGAGAAAGACCAGACTTGCTGGCTTGACAGAAACTGGAGAAACCCTGAGAGTATGGCCCCCAGACACCCTTTCAGCTCAGTAATGAGGTCACTCCTGAGGTTCACCCTTCAGCCAAAGATTGAACAAGCCCATGGAACAAAACAAGACTAAAAGGGCACACCAGCCCTAGTGCAGGGACTGGAAGGCAGGAGAGAACAGGAAAGCTGGTAATAGGGAACCCAGAGTTGAGAAAGGAGAGTGTTGACATGTCGTGGGGCTGTTAAAGAGTGTCATAGAACAATGTGTGTACTAACTGTTTGAAGAGAAACTAGTTATGTACACCTTCATTTAAAGTAAAAAACCTTCATCTAAAATTAAAAAAATGCCTCTATACCCCAAAAGAAAAACCGGCTAAGACCTGAACAGGCGCATTATCAAGGAAATGATCATCAAAACCACAGTGAGATACCATTTTCTACTTGCGTAATTGAGAATACAGTTTTTGGAGAGGATGTGAATCTATAGGATCTCTTATCATTTTTGGTAGAAGTGTAAACTGGTGCAGTCACCTTGGAGAATAGCATCATCGACTTGATCGAACAGTTTTTATTCCTAGGTATGTACCTAGGAGAAACTCTGGAACATGTGTAACAGAAGGCACAGATAAGAAATTCCATAGCATATTTCTCATCTACCCAAATGCCCGTCAGTGGGAAGGCCAGTGAATATTATGTAGCAGTGGTAAAAAATTACCAACTTGAAACGGAATGGATGAATCCTAGTAATATTAAGTGAAAAAAGGTTCCCAACGATTACATGTAGCAGGAAACCTTTTTTATAGAGTTAAAAACAAAGTCAGTGCTTTGTCAGGAATATGTGTAGCTGTAATAACTTTATAAAAAAAGAAGCTAAGGGAAAGAAGAACGTGGGGTTCAAGATAATGGTTACCCTAAGTTGGGAGGTATTAGAGGTGGGGGATCACACAATTAAATTGTATTGTGGTGAAGGTCCAGGTTTTTGTTTTGAATGGTGAGTTTGTGGATGCTGGTTGCGTTATTTAAAAAAAATAATTAAAATGGACCATGCCCAGGCCAAAAACGACGAGAGTGCCAGAAACCAAGGTAATAATTTTTAATAATTTTAATAAGTCTAATTCTGAGATCTCTCCCAAACTCCGTCAAAAAAAAAAAAAAAGGGGGCCACTAGGATTTCAATATCTGGCATTCTAGTAGCCATATAAACTGAAATACTTTGCTGCTACAAAATACCTAGAAATACTAGATACAATATGAGAGGGATTTAAATGCTTATCAAAGAAGGCAAGAATTTAGTGGACATCTTCAGAGTCCAGGAACATATAGACAGAGTAGAAGATGGAAGAGAAAGCTTCAGCTGCCCAGAGAGTGTTAGCCAAACTTAGTAAAACCTAAAACTTGGACTTATCGGGTAATAAAAAAAATTTTTTTTTTTTTTTTTAATTAAACAAGGTTTTGGAGTAGGGAGCCAGAATAGGTCTTAGCATAAAGCTGAGACCTTTGAAGGGCTACACCGTCAGTCAAAGATGTAGTAGAAAATAATTCACAGCTGAAGGGGGAAAAAAAAAAGACTCCCCTGAGACTCTGTAAACACAAGCCTGTCTTCACATGAGTTAGAAGTTAATGTTTGCCTTGCATGTTTGATACTGTGTTCTGTGGCACCTCTTAGACACCATTGCAAATCCTCTCCATAGTGCCACAGCCTCAACTGAGTCTACCAGATTCCCACAGATCTCTTCTAGCTGATGTTGCAAAAATTACAAAAAAGAATAAAGAGAAGCCGCTGTGAAAACAAATAATAAACAGTTGCACCCAAAGAACTTTCCGTAATTAGAATTACTAGACGCAGACTATAAAATGCCTAAATAAAAGAGAGATTTGAAAACTCACTATCAAAAGACCAGGAATATTTTTAGAAGACTCAAATAGAATATCTAACAGTGAAAAATACGATAAAATTAAAAACTTGGTAGGTGGGTTACACAGCTGAACCAATAAGCAACATCATGATAAATGGAGAAATGATTGAGGTTGTCAAGGATTTCATTTTACTTTGATCCATAATCAACACCCATGGAAGCAGCAGTCAAGGAATCAAACGACACATTGCATTGGGCAAATCTGCTGTAAAAGATTTCTTTAAAGTGTTGAAAAGCAAAGATGTCACCTTGAAGACTACGGTGCACTTGACCCAGGCCATGGCGTTTTCAGTTACCTCATATGCATGTGAAAACTGGACGATGAATAAGGAATACTGAAGAAGAATTGACACCTTTGAGTTGTGGTGTTGGTGAAGAATATTGAATATACCATGGACTGCCAAAAGAACGATCAAATCTACCTTGGAAGAAGTACAACCAGAATGCTCCTTAGAAGCGAGGATGGTGAGACCATATCTCACATACTTTGTGGACATGTTATCAGGAAGGATCAGTCCCTGGAGAAGGACGTCATGCTTGGTAAATTAGAGTGTCAGTGAAAACGAGGAAGACCCTCAATGAGATGGGTTGACACAGGGGCTGCAACAATGGACTCAAGCATAACAACGATCGTGAGAATGGCGTAGGACTGGGCAGTGTTTTCTTCTGTTGTGCATAGGGTCGCTGTGAGTCGGAACTGACTTGATAGCACCTAACAACAACAGATGGGTTAAATGGCTGCTTAGGCGTGGGTAAAGAGAGATTGCAAGAGATCCATGTTTATGCCTGTTCCCAAGAAAGGTGATGTAACCGAATGCAGAAATTATCAAACAATATCCTTAATATCATACGCAAGGAAAATTTTGCTGAAGATCATTCAAAAGCGGTTACAGCAGTATATTGACAGGGAGCTGCCAGAAATTCAAGCTGCATTTAGAAGAGGACGTGGAACCAGGGATATCATTGCTGATGTCAGATGGATTCTGGCTGAAAGCAGAGAATACCAGAAAGATGTTTACCTATGTTTTATTAACTGTGCTAAGGCATTTGACTTTGTGGATCATAACAAATTACGGATAACATTGTGTGGAGAGTGGGAATTTCAGAATACTTAATTGTGCTCATGAGGAATCTGTACATGGATCAAGAGGCAGTCGTTCGAACAGAACAAGGGGATACTGCATGGTTTAAAGTCAGGAAAGATGTGTATCAGGGTTGTATCCTTTGACTGTACTTATTCAATCTCTATGCTGAGCAAAAGATCCTAGAAGCTGAACTATATGAAGAAGTATGGGGCATCAGGATTGGAGGAATACTCATTAACAACCTGCATTATGCAGATGATACAACCTTGCTTGCTGAAAGTGAATAGGACTTGGAAACACTGGTGAAGATCAAAGACCACAGCCTTTAGTATAGATTATACCTCAACTTAAAGAAAACAGAAATCCTCACAGCCGAACCAATAAGCAACATCGAAATAAACGGAGAAAAGATTGAGGTTGTCAAGGATTTCATTTTACTTGGATCTACAATCAACACCCATGGAAGCAGCAGTCAAGAAATCAAAAGACACGTTGCATTGGACAAATCGGCTGCTAAAGACCTACTTAAAGTGTGGAAAAGCGTAGATGTCACTTTGAGGACTAAGGTGTGCCTGACCCAAGCCATGTAAAAGATGGACAATGAGTAAGGAATACACCTTTGAATTGTGGTGTTGGTGAAGAATATTGAATATACTATGGACTGCGAAAAGAATGAACAAATCCGTCTCGGAAGAAGTACAACCAGAGTGTTCCTTAGAAGCAAGGACGGCAAGACGACATCTCCCATGCTTTGTACATATTATCAGGAGGGATGAGTCCCTGGAGAAGGACATTATGCTTGGTAAAGTAGAGGGTCAGCGAAAAAGAGGAAGACCCTCAACAAGATGGATTTGACACAGTGACTGCAACAACGAGTTCAAGTAATTGGAACAATTGTGAGGATGGGGCAGGACCGGGCAGTGTTTCGTTCTGTTGTGCATAGGGTGACTATGAGTCAGAACTGACTCGACAACACCCAACAACAACAACAAAGAGAAAGTTAGTAAACTTTGAAGACAAACAGATTACCCAGAATGAGCTACAGACAGCAAAAGGTAGGAAGAAAAAAGACGTTAAGGGTCATAGAGGATACAGTGAGAAGATCTAACAGATTGCTGAAGGAAAGAAAAGAGAGAATGATGAAGAGATGATAGTGGTGGAGTATTTTTCAAAATCAGTGGAAGACACAAATAAAGGTGCATAATAGTTCTGGAGAGAGAAGTAAAAGACAAATGTATATCTATACACACTGTAATGCCTCAGGAAAGCCAGACAAAGGACTACTTATGATGAAACCTCAATTAGCTTGACAGGTAACTTCTCAACCACAAACATAAAACCCAGGAAGTAGTAGAACAATATCTTCCATGTGCTGAAAAAAACATAACTGTTGACCTAGAAGCATATACACCAAGTACTACTCCAAAAAAAAGGCTGAAATACCTTCAGACAACTGAGATGTTTTATCACCTTTATCACCAATAGTTTTAATAAAATCAGAATTAATGTCAGCCTCTTTACATTATTTTGACAGTCATAAATACTGCTATTTTGGGTAAAGCCTTTTAATAATAGTGAATGTCGAGGTTTACTGTATGTCAGGAACAGATTTAAGTGCTTTCCTTTTAAGTGTTCTAATTCATTCAAACTTTATAACAACTCTTAGGAGGTAAGGTATATCTCCTTTTTACAGATGAGAAAACTGAGTCAAAAGACTTGTTCATAGTCATACAAGCTTTTAAGTGGTGGCTGGGACATGTGTTTAGGCAGCCTGGTTCCAGAGACTACATACGTTGTTTTTGTTTTTTTTTTTTAACCTTGTGTGTGTTTTCTTTTTTTCTTTCAACTTTTTATTTGGAAATACTTTGAAACTTTCAGAAAGTTTGCAAGAACAAAAATAGAATAGTAGAAATAACTTATTTACCCTCTACCCAGATTCACCAGTTGTTAACGTTTCATTCTATTTGCTTTATCATTCGTTTTCAATTAACTACATAATTTTTTTTCTTGAACCGTTGGAGAGTAGGTTGCATGCATCACGGACCTTCACACCCAAATACTTAAAATGTGTGTTTCTTAAGGATATTCTGTGTCATAATCACAGTATAATTGCCAACTTCAATGAATTTAACAGTGATACAATGCCGTCACCTGTTTTTGAAGCAAATCTTAAGACATCAGAGCATTTCACCCATACTTTAGTATGTATTTTTGAAAAGACAATTTTTTTTTAACCATAAACACAATACCATTATCACATCTAAAATATTGTAATTCCTTAGTGTGTTTCCACTCCATGTTTAAATGACTAGAAATGATTTTCTCATAAATGATTTATTCATTATGATTTATTCAGGTTTGTTTGTTCAAATCAGGATCAAATAAGATCCACACATTGCATTATTGATACCTTATTAAGTATCTTTGAAAATCTAGAAAACCCTGTATTCTTAATTATGTTCTTGCTGTATATGCAGTTATTCATTGAGTAAAGTAATGAATCTGTTATACTATGCATTTAGGTTCGGCGTTGGGCTATTCTGACTGCAAGAAACTTGGGAAAAGTGGACAGAGATGATTATTATGACTTACAGGAGGTTTTAACTTGCCTTTTTAAAGTCATTGAGTTGGGGCTTTTAGAAAGTCCAGACATTTATACATCTTCTGTCCTGGAGAAGGGTAAATTGATTCTTCTCCCATCGCACATGTATGATACTACTAACTACAAAAACTACTGGCTAGGTGAGTATTGTACCTACACTAATATGATTAGTATTTTCATGTAGTTATGGGTATTCTGCAGAGGAAGCACAACTTCTTTTGATAATCTGATAAAAATTACTAAATACGGAATTCCAATAAGCACTGGCTCAAAATAATTCTACCCTATTTCACCTATTACAGTCATGTGTCATAATTAGCAGTCATTTTTTTTTTTTGTAGTATGTGAAATAATGGTGCATGTTAACAGATGCACCTTAGATTTGATAAAATACCAGTTGTTTGGTAGTTATCCTAGAAATTGCTTTCAACCCAAGATAGTACCATTTTTCCCTTTTGCGGTTGAATGTGTCTAAAGTCCTGTTATGGTTTTTTGGGAGCAGTTATTTATAAATATCTCACACGTCTATGTTTCAGGAACTGGATATTGTTTTACTTGATCTTCCTACCTTATTTGTCTTTTGCCAGTTAGATCAGAGAAGGAATTAGAATAGTGTTTTTTTTTTTTTTTGGTCAATTCAAGAAAACTATAAATGACCTTTTATAGGTATTTGCATGTTGCTGACCATTCTTGAAGAACAAGCCATGGATTCTCTGCTGTTGGGCTCAGACAAACAAAATGATTTTATGCAATCAATACTTCACACCATGGAAAGGCAATCAGATGGTAATAAACTTTATTTGCTAAATATTTTTTAATGTTATGATGATGGTACACTTTTAAATCACTGCAAGAATTTAGGTTTATGGTGTGGAGAAAATTAGATTTGTTAATATTTTATGGTTTAGGTCATAGACTCAGAATTTTAAATGGAAAGGACCTTCAGAGTTTAATTCAACACTTTTCTTTTATAGAAGAAAGGTCTGAAGCCCAGGGAAATGATCCTGACTTTCATGTTGAAAAACCTAGCTGATGGTGGAATCAAGATTAGGACTTTTGGGAGATAAATGTTTAATGACATTTAATGAACAGAGGAGGTTCTTCATTTCTACCTTGGTTCTCTAGGGTTGCACTGTTCTATGTGGTTACCACTAACCATATGTGTCTATTTTAATTTAAATTAAAATTCAGTTTTTTAGTCTCACTAGCCATATTTCAAGCTCTCAGTAGCCACATGTGCCTGATGACTACTGTCTTGAACAGCGCAGATACAGACATTGTCATTGTTGCAGAAGGTTCTCTTGGATAGCGGTGTGCTATATAGTCTAGAAAACAGGGTCTAAAACTTGTAACCATGTTATTATTTGACCGCAACCTTCATTTGCTGTTGATTTTAGCAAGCTGATCAGGGAGGATCTGTACTTTAAATCTTCTTTATGAAGGAATGAATCAGTAAAGACTAAGTATGCCAAATCTTATAAAAACATTATTTTACCTCATTTCTCTTTTGTTCACTCAACTTGAATGAGGCTATGAACTTACTTGTGGGAGAGTCTAAAAGAAATAATGTTAATAGTTCTTTTTTTGATGGTGGATGTATTCTTGCTAGATTATTCCTGATTAAGGCTATTACTAATTCATTTGCCAGCACTTACTAATAAATTGTTTATTTTTGTCTCTGTGCCTTGCACGTATAATTCTGTCCTTTATGTTAATTCGGCTCCCAAACCTTCAAAATATGAGTTAGCTCTAAAACCTTTCATAATCATCTTCACCTAGCTGACTACTTTCTTTCCTTCCCTTACTATGTCAGCTGTAGTGGATTATACAAAAGTATATGAGAAAGGCTGCATAAATGACTGATAAAAAAGCAAAGAATCTACGAGTGCTGAGGAAAACAGCTATAGGTTCTGGGGGGGTGAACAATAGCATCAGTAACTGAATTAGAATGTTTGCTTCAGGAGAGTACTGTAGAAGATGAAATGGCTTGAGAATGTCAATGCAGGAAGAGTTATTTGAACTGAACTTTAAGAATAGATAGGATTTTGACAGGTGGTGGAATAGTGAAGGCATTCTAGGGCTTATTTGGGAAAAGGTCAGTGGTCTTTTTTGTCCGTAGATAGGTGTGATTATGGGAATGTGAAAAATAAAGCTAGAAAGAAATGGGTAGAGCAAGATCATGTAAGTGCTTGACTGAGGACTTTGAATTTTTTTGGTAGACTTTTGACCAAGTGTTCTCCATTGCCAATTTCTTACCCTCTGCTTTGTCTTGACCAACTTCTCTCCTTCCTGCAGGCCCTTGAACTCTGCCTGAGCAAGCACTAAAAAGCAGGATGGTACCCTCTTATCAGTTTATCCTGACACATTTTCTATCAGACTCCACTGGTCACTTCCCCTTTCTTATCCAGTTTCTAAAAATTTCTGGTAAAGCTTTACCTACACTGAAAGAAAAACTTTCTGCTTGATTTTGAGTTACTTGCAGATTTCTGAGGGTGGAGCATTCTTCCCGTTGGTATAGTCTGTCTGCTCTGAATAAGGCCTCTCACTGTCTGAGTTCAGGTTTGTTTTTATTTGACACATTGAAGAGCCATTGAAGATCTTTGAGTAGGACAGTATCTTGCCACTGTATATCTGATAAAGAAGAGGGAAGGGCTGGAGGCAAGAGCTTGTGAGTAATGGGAATGCTTGCAAATTGGATGAAAAGTTCATAACCACAGTCAGTTGAGATATGGATGAATGAAGGATGCATTATCTCTGCTTACCCACTCACTAGGGGATTTAATCCTTTACACTAGCATCATGGCATACAGAATTCAGAATCTTGCTAAAGCAGAATTCTTGTATCATGGGCTTTGTTGAAAGCTGTAAATACTAAGCTTCTCTTTCTCTTTTTTTTTTCCCCCTCTACTTCTCTTTATTGAAGTATAAAGTTCTGGGAGGTGTTGAGCTGAGTAGGAAAGATTGTTTCAGATGTGGCAAACAGGGTGAGATGGTTTTGCCTAGACTACCTCAATTTGTTTTCCCATTTAAAATTTTTTTAGAGAAATATTACAGTATTGCTTGAAAAAATGCAAAAAAAAAAATTTTTTTTAATCCGTTAGCTTTTGAAAACCTGTGTGACTATGGGTTGGCAGTGCTTTCTTTTAAATTACTTGCTTCTTTGCTTTCAGATTTGTTGCTATCCAGGTAAAGAAGGCTTAATTCTCACCCTGGGGGTTGGCAACCAGTGTTGTAAAACAATATGTGTAGTAATTGTCTAATGAGGAACTAATTTGCTCTGTAAACCTTCATCTAAAATACAATAATAAAAAAGTAAGAAAAAGGTACAAAGATATATTGAGAATTAAGCATTCCTTTTAGTTGAAGGTTTACAGAACAAACCAGCTTCTCGTTAAACAATTAGTACACATACTATTTTGCAACATTGGTTACCAACTCGACAACATGTCAGCACTCCCCTTCTCAACCTTGGGTTCTCTATTACCAGCTTTCCTGTCCCCTCCTGCCTTCTAGTCTTTGCCCCTGGCCTGTTGTTCCTCTTTAGTCTCCTTTTGTTTTATGGGCCTGTCTAATCTTTGGCTGAAGAGTGAGCCTCAGGAGTGACTTCATTACTGAGCTGAAAGGGTGTCCAGGGGGCCATACTCATGGGGTTTCTTCAGTCCCTGTCAGGCCAGTAAGCCTGTTTTTTTGTGTGTGTGAGTTAGATTTTTGTTGTATATTGTACTCCAGCTCTGTCCAGTGCCCTCTATTGTGATCCCTGTCAGAGCAGTCAGTGGTGGTAGGTGGGCACCATCTAGTTGTACTGGACTCAGTCTGGTGGAGGCCGTGGTAGTTGTGGAGTATCTTGGATGGCCGTTCACTCTTTGTACCTTTTTCTAATTGTAATTCAGCAGTTGCACTATTGTATTTCAGATGATAATGTGGACCCTTTCTGGCCAGCATTACACTGTTTCATGGTCATTCTGGATCGCCTTGGGTCTAAGGTCTGGGGTCAACTTATTGATCCTATTGAAGCATTTCAGACCATTATCAACAATGTGAGCTACAACAGAGAAATCCAGAATATACGGAACAGCTCTGTAAGGTTAGTTCAGTGAATGTCAGGATTTAAAAATAATCTCTGTAAGGAAGCCTATTGCAATTGACTTAACAATAGGGTTTTTTCCTTCATTTCAGTAATTTCTATTTATTCTTAATATTTAAGGACCAAGTTAGAACCAGAGTCATACTTGGACGATATGGTGACTTGCAGCCAGATTGTATACAATTATAATCCTGAAAAGACAAAAAAGGTATAAAATGTTTTTAGAATTTAGATGATTTTGTGTTGTCTTTATATTATATAGAAAGATGTGGTAGTCTGCTTCTGTAGAAATTTACAGCCTTGGAAACGCTGTGGGGCCACCGTGAGTCGGAATTGACTCAATGGCAGTGGGTTTGGGTTTTGGGGTTTTTATGTTGTATAACAATGTTTTGCATAACTAGTTGAATTCCTGATTTTATGATATGTAACTGTTCTGAATCAACTACTACATAAGACCTTCTGATTAAAAAAATATATTGAGCTTGGGAAAAAAATGGACTTTGGAAAGTTAATTTTTAATTGCAATTAGAGAGGGTGGAAACTTCATGGAGTTTGGGGAGATGAGTGACATGTCTAGAAATCAGAACCAGAATGGAAAAGCCAGAGTGCATGGAGGGTGGTGGATTATGCCTTTTCAAGAAACTTTATCCTCAAAGTTCACCTCAAGTTTTTAATTCCTTGGGGGTATATGTATATTAAAGATAATACATAGTAGACCAAAATAGGAAACTTGAAAAATATATCTTCTTATAATTTGTGTGTTAAACCTATTGCGGGATAAGATAACTTTATTGAACGGTGGTTTTTTTTTTTTTTTTTTTTTAATCTGAATGTCAATATTTCTTTCATTTTAGGATTCAGGGTGGCGGTCGGCCATTTGCCCAGATTATTGTCCTAACATGTATGAAGAAATGGAAACATTAGCCAGTGTGCTTCAGTCAGATATTGGTCAAGACATGCGTGTTCATAACAGCACATTTCTATGGTTTATCCCTTTTGTTCAATCCCTCATGGATCTTAAGGATTTGGGTGTGGCTTATATAGTAGAGGTTATTCATCATCTGCACTCTGAAGTCAAAGATGTTCTCAACCAAAGAGATGCTGTGTGTGACAAAGTCACTGAATTTTTTCTTCTAATTTTGGTGTCAGTGATTGAACTGCACAGAAATAGAAAATGTTTGCATTTGCTGTGGGTTAGTTCACAGCAGTGGGTGGAAGCTGTTGTAAAATGTGCCAAGCTGCCTACCACTGCATTTGCACGGAGTTCTGAGAAGTCATCGGGAAATTGTGCCAAAGGAACCGCAATGATATCATCTTTGTCGTTGCATTCCATGCCATCTAACTCTGTACAACTTGCTTGTGTACAGCTGATTAGAAGTCTCCTTAAAGAGGGTTATCAGCTTGGGCTACAGAATCTTTGTAAGCAATTCCGGGATAAGCTCAACTTTTTCCTGCGAGGAAATTTATCTCTCGGTTGGCAGCTGACTAGTCAGGAAACCCATGAGTTACAAACTTGTCTAAAGCAAATTATTAGAAACATAAAAGTCAAAGTACCTCAGTGTAGCACTTCTGTGGATCTGACTCTTGCATGTAAAAGTCCTCCTGCATCTTACAGTAAAGAAGAAACTGAACAAATAGGGAAGAAGTTTAAAAAAGATACACATTATCTGGAAAATTCTAGTCCAACATTTTCTAAAGAACCAATGAAAGCTGACACATATCAAGTACAAGAGGGTATATTGATAAAAGCAAGTAAAACTGTGGCAGAGGACAATGAGCAAAATTATGTAAAGGATTCCAAACTAGAAGACCATCTCTTGGCTGAATCATGCTTAAAACAGACTAAAAGACTTTTTACTGAAAGAGCTCAAGATCAAGCTAAAATAAATACGGGGAAGCAGAAGTCTGTAAAAGAGAATTCTGCACATATACCACGGAATAGTACTTTAAGAAATGGTCCAGAAAGGGGATGTGACAGAGGAGTGATAATATCAACATGTATGTTGACTGATTCTAGCATTGATGCCCTGGAAAATGTGTCCACATCAAATGAGGATTTTACTTTAAAGGATGATGCTCTTAGTAAAACCTCAAAACCCAAAACTAAGGCACAGAAAGATGAGATCTGTGCTAAGTTATCACATGTAATAAAGAAGCAATGCCAGAAAAGTACTTTGGCCAATAATGCAATCAGTTTAGAAGAAAACCTGATTGTATCTAACATTGAGAGTTCCTATCCAAGGAAAGATACCGGAGATCAGAACGGGGATGGCTTCATATACAATCTGTCTTTAGACCCTGTTGGTATTCTGGATGATAATAAAAGTGGAGGACAAAAATTTCAAAATAGTTTATTGCTAAAAAAGAAACAGGTAAAGATTGAGAAATTAGATATTTTCTCTTCCCATGAAAACAGTCGTCAGATACAGGAAAGCCATGTTGATGGTAAAGACTTGATCTCATTTACAGATGTGACCAATACTTCAGTGAAGAGAACACCTTCCTTTAAAGATACTGTGACTGTACTCGAATCAAAGAATAGGGAGATGAGTAAGAGTACTGATCAGGTTTCTTCTTACTTGCCAAGAGAACAGACCTCTGGCATCAGTCCTAAATCTGAAACCTTAACAGATTCTCAGATAGACAGAGACCTCCATAAATTGTCTTTAATAGCTCAAGCCAGTGTTATTAAGTTTCCATCTGATTCAAATAAAAAAAAGAACTCAACTCAGCTACAAAGAAAAGTAAAAGATGATAAAAGATGTTTCACAGCTAACCAAAATAATGAATCTACTTTGGTCAAGGAATCTTGCCGGGAACAGATTATTATTATTTCAGATTCTGATGATGATGATGATGATGGAGATGGAGATCAAAGAATTCTGGGTTTTGAAAAACACACTAAAATAGACAAAATATGCATTAAGAAAGAATATCCAGAGCAGCATGCTTCAAGAGTTAATAGTAGTGTGGAAAAAAAGCTAATAAAAGAGGAAGGAACAATGTTCGAGGAATCTGAGTCTCAGATTTTTGAGTTTGAAAGTCCAAATGAGGTATTTTCAGTTTGGCAGGATCATAAACCAGATGACAGTTCAGTTCAAGAGGTTGCAGAAAAATCATATTTGACTCATATAGCTGATATCACAAATAATTGGGGTTATGATACAGATTTTGTACCTGAAGAGGTTATTAAAGAAGTAGCAGAGAGTGTTGAAGAACACGCAGAACCACAGAGTAGTAGTATTTCTGTTGAGAAATTTTGTGAAATGGAAGTAAAATCCAAGAGAAAACGATTTGAAAAAGCTATGGCTGAAGATCCCCTGAGGCCTTCATCTTCTGTCAGAAATGAGGACCAGTTTGATGTTCTGAATGAGAGAGATCTTACTGAAACTGGTTTTGAAGGTACAGATATAAGGACTGCAACTCCCAATTCAAGCATTCAGAAAGCCACTGCAGCTTCACTAAAGAAGTCTTCTCCAAAGCTTCGTACTTACTCAAAACCCATTAGGAAAGTCCCAGTTTCTAAAACTCCTAAGAAAACACATTCAGATGCCAAAAAAGGGCAAAGTAAAAGTTTGAATTACATAAGTTGTAGGACAACTCCTGCTATAGTTCCACCAAAGAAATTTCGCCAGTGTCCTGAACCAACTTCAACAGTAGAAAAACTTGGTTTGAAAAAGGCCCCACGGAAGGCATTTGATTTATCTCAGCAGTCTTTAGAGTGTTTGAATCAATTACGTGATTATGGCAAAACTGTTGGAGTAGTTGATACCCGAAAAAAGGCTAAATTAATTTCTCCTCAAACTCTCTCTGTCAAGAATAATAAGAAACTGCTGACAAGTCAAGATCTTCAGTTGCAAAGGCAAATGAGATCCAAATCACAACGAAGTAGACAAGGACTTGTTGATCGTGAAAGTACAGATACTGCAAAGGCAGGGCCACGTGCACCATCAAATTCTGACACATTTGTACCAGAATCTGATCAGTCAGCTCATAGTTATAAAGGAGGAACTGAGGTTATTGCTAACAATAATGGAAAACAATTACTAAAATGCAATTCTTCAGAACCAGAAACCATAACACCAAAATATGTTTCTCAGGTGCCTGATAATACTCGTCTTTTGAACCAGTGTGATTCTATAATGTTAAATGGGAGAATACCAACAAATAAAATAATTGTCGCTAGTTCAGAGGGCCCTTTTCCAGGCAGAGGTGATCTCACAGCACATCAGTCTGAAGTGGCAGCTTTGAAAGAGGGAGAGCCTGAATCCAACAGTGATACAGAGGATGATAATTTATTTTTAACTCAAAATGATCCTGAAGATATGGATATGTGTTCACAAATGGAGACTGCTACAGTCATTGAAGTACTTTATGGAAAAGATACATTTCAGATAGACGACTCTGTAAGTCTGCCTCAGTTGCAGTCTTTGAGTAACAAAAAATGTAAGCACAAAGATTGTGTTGAAACCACAAAAAACCAGGGTGATTACTGCTCAAAACACTCTGAAGCTAAAGCAACAGATGAAGATGTATTTCGTAAACCTGGCTTGCCTCTTTCTGCATCTAAACCTTTAAGACCTTCCACTACTAAAATTTTTAGCTCAAGTAGTACTTCACGAAATGCTAATCTTTCCAAGTCTTTGGAAAATACTTCAGCACTTCCACCAGCACTAAAAAATAAATCAAATAGAGTGCAATCTATTGGGAAAGTACCACAGCCAGCCTCGGTGATGCCTCAGAAGCCAATGGGTGATGGAAAGAGTTTGTGCAGCGTTCTTTCTCCAACTCCGGATAATTCCAACAGGCAAGGCTACAAACTTCCATTTGGTGAAAGCAAGTCTTTTTTAGCTTCCTCTCCAGTAAACAGTCTCTCGTCATCACAGTCCATCTCTGATACCTTCGTTAAAGAGATCTTAAAATGGAAATATGAAATGTTTGTGAACTTTGATCAGTGTGGGCCCCCAGCAAGTCTTTATCGGTCCCTCTCAAGACCTGTGCCTGTCAGATTTCAAGATAGTGGAGATTATTTTAGTGTCTTTTTTCCTTTGATGATACTGAATACTTTTGAAACAGTAAGTATATATTCTAGTTATATCCCTCTCTAGACTTGTGAAGATGTTATGTTTCTTTTCTTTACCAAGCTGAGTAATAAGTAGAATATAGTCAAAGTAGCTGACCTCACTGTGATTTAGAACTAGATCTTAGATTTCATTTTGCACATCCATTTGTGCCAAGCACTGTTCTTAAACCTCTGCCCTCCTGGAGCTTATAGCCTAATAGGGGAAATAGACACAACTCAGGATGATAACATACCAAGTCCAGAGGTATGTTTATCCATGCAGAGGTAAGGGAATATTTGTCCATGTGAGGTGTGTTTGTCCATGCAAGGGTAAGGGAATATGTATCCACATGAGAGATGTTTATCCATGGAAGGGTAAGGGAATACTTCTCAGATGAGTTAGTATCTCAGCTGCATTTTGAATTTTTTTTTTTTTTTGGCATTTTAAAGGTAGGTTGGTTTTTACTTTTGCAAATTCCTAAGAAAACCTAAGTATGCAGTAAGACTCTTAAAATGAAGAACATTGAGGGAAATATTTGTTAATTCATTCACTTAACAGATATTCAGGTTTCCAGTATGTGCCAGTTGCTGTTACAGGGCTGGGAGGTGAAGTGATGAACAGGCAGACAAGGTCTCTGCCCTCAGGAATGATCGTTTCAGATACTGGTGATGAGGACCCTAATTGAACCAGAATAAAGGACAGTGGGGCACTTTAGAGTGAAAGGTCAGAGATAACCAGAATGAATAGAAGGAATCATCTTTGGGAGGTATATTCCAGGTAGAGTGAGTATTATAAAAACAGGCTTGATGTGTTGAAGGAAAAGGAAGTATAGTGCACAAAGGAGGCAAATCTAATATTTAAGAAGATAATCAAGTGAATTATAAATACTTGTCAAGATAAAGGAAACCCTGGTGGCATAGTGGTTAAGTGCTATAGCTGCTAACCAAGAGGTCGGCAGTTCAAATCCGCCAGGTGCTCCTTGGAAACTCTATGGGGCAGTTCTTCTCTGTCCTATAGGATCGCTATGAGTCGGAATCGACTCGACGGCAGTGGGTTGGGTGGGTCAAGATAAAGGCTTTTATAAGGCTAGAACTGGTGCATCTTTAAAATGCATTTCATGTTGAATCTTTTATATCAATTTATGACCCAATTTTTAGCCGTTGTTTTAGGACTTAATTTGACTGTTTCAAAAATGTTAGAAACAATTAAATGACAAAGGGTCTTCAATATTCATCCATAGCACCAGAATAAAAAATTGGTATCAGAAGAGTTAAAAGCCTCTTCCTGTTGCTGTTGAGTCAGTTCCAACTCATGGTGGCCCTATAGGACAGAGTAGAACTGCCCTCTAGGTTTTCAAGGCTGTAATCATTACAGAATCAGACTGCCACAACTTTCTCCCAAGGAGTGGCTGGTGGATTCAAACTGCCAACCTTTAGGTTAGCAGCTGAGGGCTTAACCATTGCGCCACCAGGGCTCCCTAAAAGGTCTCTAGGTGGTGCAGATGGTTTTTGTTCAATTTGTTGTTGTTAGGTGCCATCGAGTCGGTTCTGACTCATAGCGACCCCAAGTATTAACAGAACAAAACATTGCCCAGTCCTGTGCCATCCTCACAGTAGTAGGACTGTTTAAGCCCTTTGTTGCAGCCACTGTAACAGTCCATCTCGTTGAGGGTCGTCCTCTTTTCTCTGACCCTCTCCTTTACCAAGCATGATAACCTTCTCCAGGAATTGGTTCTTCTGATAACATGTCCAAAGTAAGCAAGATGAAGTCTCACCATCCTCACTTCTGAGGAGCATTCTGGTGGTACTTCTTCCTAGACAGATTTGTTCATTCCTCTCCAGTCCATGGTATATTCATTATTCTTTGCCAACACCACAATTCAAATACGTCAGTTTGTCGATCTTTATTTTCTAGCTTTTGCATGTATATTAGGTGATTGAAAATACCATGGCTTGGGTCACATGCACCTTTGCTTTTTAGCACTTTAAAGAGGACCTTTGCAGCACATTTGCTCAGTACAATATACATAGTTTGATTTATTAACGGCTGCTTCCATGGGCATTGATTGTGAATCCAAGTAAAATAAAATCTTTGACAATTTCAGTGTTTTCTATATTTATTATGATGTAGCTTGTTGGTCCAGTTGTGAGTTTTGTTTTCTTCATGTTGAAACATAATCTGTACTGAAGACTAGCCTTTGCTCTTCATCAGTAAGTGCTTCAAGTCCTCTTCACTTTCGGCAGGTATCTGCATATGGCAAGTTGTTAATGAGTCTTCCTCTAGTCCTGTTCTGTTCTTCATATAATCCAGCTTCTAGGATTATTTGTATGATTGATAAATTTCAGACTGCAGAAGTTATAATCTTCAGTTTCTCTAACTTTGGCATTAGTGATTGGTGCGCTCATTTACTAACCTGAAGATTGGCAGTTTGAACTTCAGAAGAAGGGCCTGGCGATCTGTTTCTGTTAAGATTACAGCCAAGAAGCACCCTATGGAGTGGTTCTACTCTTAACACATGGGAGCACCATGAGTCAATTGACTAAATGGCAGTGGATATACTAGAAGAATTATTTTCTTCCCATAGAAAAATTGCCGGTAGCTCAGTGAGTAATAAGCCGGGGAAAGTACAGAATTTTACTGACTTTGAAACTTATTTTTTCTTAAACCTTTATTTTTGCTGGAAAGCACTAAATCACTTAGAAGCCTTTCGTATTTCCGTTAATGGAGAGATACATATTTTGTATTTTAATTTTTCCTGAGTTAAGGGGTATTTATGTATTCTTTTTAAGATTTTTTTCCTTCCAGGACCTTTTTTGTAGCCCCAGCCTTTTCAGAACAGAATGAGTACAAGTTCTAATTGTACATACACAAAGCTTAAAATAGTCAAATATTCTACAAGCCCCATTGCATAAACACCCCTCCCCCAGTAACCATTTTCAACTCTTAATGGATCCTTTTAATATTTACCTTCATGTTTCTAAATAATGTGCCTGTGTTGTAATTTCTTCGTGTTTCAGTTTTAGGTATTCTGTTAATTTCCTGCTACTGAAAGTGCCCTTTCTTCGCACCCTCACCTTCACACATGCACACACCCCCTTCCTGTTGCCTCATTCTTCCTATGGAATTATTTTGTAATTTTTAGATCAGTTATTTTTTGTTGTTTTTGACTATGTAAAAGCTATTCACAGCTAAGTCACGTTATTATTTTTAGGTGCTACCTAGTCAGTTCCAACTCATAGTGAATAGAATAAAACATTGCCCAGTTCTGTGCCATCTTCACAATCGTTGTGTTTGAGCCTATTTTGCTGTGTCGCAGCCACTGTGTCAGTCCATCTCTAAGAGCCTTCCTCTTTTTCGCGCTCCCTCTGCATTACCAAGCATGATGTCCTTTCTCCAGGGACTGGTCCTTTCTGATAATATGCCTGAGGTATGTGAGATGAGGAAACCCTGGTGGCGTAGTGGTTAAGTGCTACGGCTGCTAACCAAAAGGTCGGCAACGCAGGTCCATCAGGCGCTCCTTGGAAACTCTATGGGGCAGTTCTACTCTGTCCTATAGGGTCGCTATGAGTCGGAATCGACTCCTTGGCACTGGGGCTTTTGTATGTGAGATGAAGTCTCGCCATCCTCTCTTGTAAGGAGCATTCTGGCTGCACCTCTGCCGAGACAAATTTGTTCATTCTTCTGGCCGTCCTGGTATCAGTATCGTTCACCAACACTGTAATTCAAAGGCATCAGTTCTTCTTTGGTCTTCCTTATTCATTGTCCAGCTTTCACATGCAGGATGCTATAACTACTTTTCCTTTCCTTCTCAACTCTTTGCTTTTTCTGGATTGATTTATTGTTTTGTTTAATTTTCTGTGTACTTATCACTAAATTCGGACTCTCTTTTGGATGTTTAAATCTCTCATTGTGATCAGATACATCAAGTGATTATAAATTTCATCTTCTTGGTATATGACAAAAAAAATCCATTGCTATTGAGTCAGTTCTGCAAGCTGTTAAAGAGTAGTCCTGTTCCATAGGGTTTACTTGGTTGTAATCTTTATGGAAGCATGGTGCTGCTGGGTGAGTTCAAACTGCCAGCCTTTTAGGTTGGTAATTGAGCACAAACTGTTTGTGCCACCCAGTTATCCTGAAAGAACCCGCCATCTTCATCCTGGGGCTTTCATTTTCTTCATTCCTGTGTTAAATCTCTCTCTCCAATATCCCATATCATCATCTTTTGTGGTTCCTCCCTATTTTAATAAAGCACGTTCTTTAAGTTTCCTGAGAAGAGAAGGTAAATTTCTGAAAACTGGCATGTCTTAAAATTTCTTTAATCTCATTTTTTTTTTTTATTTCTTCTATTTTCGTTCTCATATATATATTTTTTTCGTCTATTTTTCTTGGAGGTTTTCTCAATTTTTTCTTACAGGTGTATTGAATTTCTTTTTTAAGCATATTTTTAATTTCCTGAAGCTTTTGCTTTCAGAATGTTCCTTTTTGTAGCATTCCTTTTTTTTTTTTATGAACAGCAGTATCTTTTATTGTCTAAAGTTTATTAATGACAATTTTTAAGTTAGTTAAAAGTTTTCCTCCCTTCGTATAGCCCATTTCCTTAGTTGCTTTTTTCCTGATCATTTTAGTGTCAATAGATCTTTCATTTTAATTCCTTTCTTCAGACGCCTGATGATTTGTGGTGTTCTTCTCATATT
The DNA here is from genome assembly GCF_030014295.1 of Loxodonta africana. Taxonomy (NCBI): domain Eukaryota; kingdom Metazoa; phylum Chordata; class Mammalia; order Proboscidea; family Elephantidae; genus Loxodonta; species Loxodonta africana. The sequence continues at coordinate 43,264,217 of NC_087350.1, forward strand.
TAAGAATGGGACGCTAACAAAACAGATTGGAGTGTTATTCATAATAGGCAAAAAATGGAAACAGGTCCGCTTATCAGCTGATGAATGTATAAACAAAATGTGTATGCATATAATGGAATGTGCAGTCATGAAAAGGAATAAAATTCATATACATGCTATAACATGGATGAATCTTGAAAACATTTGTACTAAGTGAAGGGACCAGACACAGAAGGACAAATACTGTCTGAGTCCATGTACATGAATTGTCTAGAATAGGCAAATCAATACAGACTGACAGTAGATTACCGGTTGCCAGAGGATGGGCATAGTGGGGAATCAGAACTAACTGCTAATAGGTACAGGTGTCATAGCTTCTTTTTGGGGTGATGGAAATGCTCTGGGGTGAGTGGTGATGGTTCCATGATAATGTATTTACTGAAAACCATTGAATTGTACATTTTAAAAGGATGCATTTTATGTTGTGTCAGATACACCAAAAAAAAAAAAAAAAACACTGCCATCGAGTCGATTCTGACTCATAGTGACCTTATAAAACAGAGTGTAACTGCCCCATAGAGTTTCCAAGGAGTGTCTGGCGTATTCCAACTGCCAGCCTCTTGGTTAGCAGCCATAGCACTTAACCACTACGCCACCAGGATTTCCGTGTGAAGCATAGCTCAGTAAAAAATGTTATTAAAAAAGAATAAATTGAATACCAGTAGATTAAAAGAGTTGCTTAGGAAGACAGATGAAACTCTGAATTTTACAAAAACAATCCTTTTTAATTGTACTGTGGAAGTTAAATGTGATCAGAATGATGCCAAAGCATGGTGAAATCCAACATTAATTTCATTCTTTATGTTATGATTTCATACTTAGCTGCAGTTATAATCTATTTTGTTAAATACGAGATTTATCTGAAAAGCAGATTGGAAGCATTGTGAAAAATAGCCTTCTTGATGCTTGGCATTTCAGTGAGGAGTCCAGTCCCCACCCTTATGTCAATATCTTTAGTTTTTTTTTTTTCTCTCGTAGGATCAAATTCCCCAGAGAGCATTCTGCAGATATTTTACCTGGGAAGTGTAGGCCTTACTGGGAACTGAGTGTGGGGAGACAGCTGAGATGGAGAGTGAAGGGTGGAGGGGAGGGCCCCAGCATTCAGTATATAAACATTAACTTAATTCCCTTATTTTTAGTATAGTATCCCTGCCATGCCTACTGTTCCCAAGGCCAGGACCTGTTTTATTCTCTCTAGGGACTAAATCCCTTGTTTTTTCCAGGATGAGGGAGGAGGACTCTCCCTGGAGGCTTCCTTGCAGGGATATACATCAGATTGCTTCCTGGTTGGAGTTCAGCTTCTTAGGCTTGCTGAGTTAGTTCCAATTCATCCATCTGCTTTCCAGCTTCCAAAATTTTGCTTCTCATGTCTCTTCTTTTGTGTTTTTTGTCCTAATGGGCTAATCTAATCTTGTTTTTAAAAATCCCTTTAGTGTTTTGTTGGGATTACAAGAGGAATTAAAGGAAATGCATGTGTTCAGTCTACCATCTTTACCTTGATGTTTTACGTTTTTCTTTTTTTAACCATCAGCTTAAACAGCATTGTTTTTGCATTTTTAATTTATATAGAAAAGGCGCCTGGGTGGCTCCAGTGGTTTGCCATCAACTGCTAAACTGAAGATCGGCAGTTCAAACTCACCCAGCGGCTTTGCAGAAGAAAGTCCTGTTAAATTGCTTCTATTTTTATAAAGATTACAGCCAAGAAAATCCTTTGGAGCTGTTCTGCTCTGTAACACATGAGTCATGAGTCAGGCCGATTCAGTGGCAGCTGGCAGCAACAACAGTGTATACAGGCCAATAATTATTAGCATTATTATTAAGATATCTTGTTTAATTTTAATTTTTATTCTAATGAGCAGTGGGCTATGGCATCAACCACAGCCTGAACCAAGGGTCATCACCATCGTTTTGATGTAATTTAGCAATACTTTGGTTGTTATCCTGTTTAGAATGTGAAATGTAGTGTTTGGCTCTCCAGTTACTATGTGTAATTGCTGGTGAAGTATAATGACATTATGCTGGATCATCCCTCAGCACAAAAGGCAGATGAGAGCAAATTCAACTTTTAGAAATATTAATCTTTTCTGTACTGATATGCTATGAGTCGGAATCGACTCGACGGCTCTGGTTTGGGTTTGATTTATACTGATATGACTGATGGAAGAAAGATTTGTTTCTCAATCCTTATATTTTAACACATAGAGGATATTAATGATATAAGTGTGCACTGTTTTGGCAGTGGCCAGTATTTTCACTCAGTTTTGGCAAATTCTCTTTTATCTTCTCTTACTTCTGATCCTCAGCTCTAACCTCTGTGTTAACAATACAAACAATTCAGTGGACAGAGGCACTGGATAATGGATAAAAGGAGCAGTAATCCAAGAACATAATTGATCATGAACATATATGCATGTAATAGTATAATTTCAAAATATACAAACCCAACAATTGACAGAACAATTGCTTAGATGATCACAGCTGCTATAGCTAGTACTCAGCACTACAATTCATTAAGATGAGAAAAAGAGAGGAGTGAATAATTGAAAGAGATACGATTTTGATCATTTGCAGGTGATACCACTTCTACTTAGAAACCCCAATAGAATCAGTAGTTGGGTACAAGATTAATGTGCAAAAAGATCAGTGGTGTTCCTTTCACCAGCTAGAAAACATAAATGCTCAGTTATTGTGAGCAAAATTATAAACGTGTTGGGAGTTAGCCTGACAAGAGTGCATGAGACATTTATGGAGAACACTATGAAATCTTAAAGGACATGAAACTGAGTAACTGAAGAAAGGTTCCATATTCATGGTAAGACAACTTTGTAAAGATGTGACTCCTTTATGAATTGATCTATAAATTTGGTGTAGCTTTAAAACTCCAGCAGGATTTCTTGAGGAGGTTGATAAATTTATTTTAAAATTTGTTTGGAAGAATAACATCTATTAATAAAGTCGCTTTGAAAAGAAAGCTTAAGGGTGGGGGATAGAGGTAGGTGGTGGGTATGCACTCACCTTATTAGATATAAAGGTATGTTTCAAAGCCATAGTAATAGTCACAGTATGAGTGGCACAGCAACAAGCAAATAATCCAGTGAGGTGGGATAGAGACCCTTTGGTTCCTGAAACTTCACTCTTGCCTGCACCCAAACTTTTCTGAGTTTTGGGCTTTCGCAAAGGATTGGGAGATGGTGGAGATGGAAACTGGTACAAGATAAATAGGATACCAGAATTGAGTGGGGAGATGATAGATTGAGTGATGGTGTTGGGAAAAAATTAGGATAGATCCCTACCTTATATAGCATATAGTCTTTAATTAAACTTACATTTGAATGTAAAACTTAGTAAGCTAATAGAAGTAAATATCAGAAAATACATATGTCAATTTAGGTGGTTAAGGATACAGTCAAAACATTAACCACAAACTTAGAAATTAATGGATTCACTCTGTCAAAGTTAATAGTTAAGATGAAGGACCCCATAGTTAACATAGGAAGAGGAGAGTTAAAACATTCCCAAACTGGCAAGAGATTAACAGCTAGAATATACAAGTAAATCACCAGAAAAGTACGAGAAGTCAATAGAAGATGGACAAAGAATACAAAGACAGTTCACAGAAGGGAAAACCTAAATGGTAAATAAGTATATGAAACAAACAAAAAAAACCCATTGCCGTCTAGTTGATTTCAACTCATAGCAACCGAATGGGACAGAGTAGAACTGCCCCATAGGGTTTCCAGTGAGAGCCTGGTGGATTTTAACTGGCGACCTTTTGGTTAGCAGCTGTAGCACTTAACCACTCGACCACCAAGTTTTCCAAGTATATGAAGTGTTACTCAAACTCATTAAGAACAAAAGAAAATAGCAGTTAGGGTGGTGAACAATACCAAATATATTATTTGAGGAAATGGGAACTCTAATACACTGCCGATGGGAATGTAGACCAGTGTATTCATTTTGAAGAACAGTCTGCCAAAGTCAATGAAGTTGTGACCCATTGCGACTCAGCAAAATCTCACTCCTGGGCGTATTCACCAGAAGAACATAGGCACGGGTCCATTCGTAAGGAATCCATCTGTCTTATGATATTATTTATAGGATTGTTGTGGGGTTGGAACCAGTTAGGAGAACGGATGAATAAAATGTGGCAGTTTCATTCGAGGGAATCCTATGCAGCAACCAATACCAAAAGACTTAAAAAATGTTGAGTTAAAAATGAAAGCAGATTTCTTGCATATTACCATTTTTGTAAGTTATACAAGCAGACAACACTGGACTTTTCGATGATACTAATACCAAGCACAGTAGAATTGGGTGCCTGGGGTGGAAATGGGAATGGGAATCTGGGATAAAGGGGAAGAAAAATCAAATGAGGGAGACCTTGTGTAGACTTAAGAGGGTAGTATGTTGTGAGCTAAAGATTTTGATGGACTCTCTTTACCTGAGATTGAAAAGGGGAAGGAAAAATAGAGCAAGAGAAGTAATTTTTTTTTTTTTTTTAATGTAAACCAAAAATTGTTTATTTATACATTTGGGGAGGGCTGGTCATCTTTATTTCTTAGAGAGTCCTCAAAGATAACTTTTCTGAGATTTGGGCCTTGGCAAAGGATTGGGAGATGAGTGCAGAGTTTGAGAAGCTGTTGGGGTGATATGTTAGTGAGGAAACCCAAGGGTTTGCAGCAAATCTAGGTAGTTCTGGACTTGTGAGATACTCTGGTTGGGAAGTAGAATTCCACTATCACTGCCCAACAGTACTTTATGCAGTGATGGAAATGCTTTATATTTGCAGTATATAGTATAATCACAGGTAACTTTTGACTTAAAATGTGGCTAGTGTGACTGGAGAACTGAAGTTTTAAAATTTTAATTAGCTTTAAATTTGAAAAGGTATATGTAGCTAATGGCTACTAAGTCAAATGGCAGTTCCGGACAATTTTATTAAACTGCCGCGAATTAATCACCTGCGGTTCTAGGTTCTAGTTGAGGTTGCTTGCTTTGGAAAATTTTGCTGCTTAGTGTTACTTTCTAGTATATTTGCTTTCTTGTTTTGTATAGGTGGCACAGGAATGGATCAGTTCTCCAAATAAAGAGACTTTCTGTCAGTTGCGTGTACGGAAATTTCCTGCTGATTATAAAAAATACTGGGAATTTGTAGGTAAGTTCTTTCTTATGTAATTTGGAATGTATGATACGATAATTGAAGATTTCTACTTAAGAGGAGACATCATCATCAGTTGAATTTTCTGGGTATAGGTTTCCTAAGCTGAATTTGCAACCTCTTAACAAAGAATATGTTTAAATTCTTAATTACTGATGATAATTAGTGGGGCAGTTATAAAATTCACCCTCCCCCCCCGCCCCGCTCTGTAATGAGAATACCACCAGCAGAAGCGTTAGTGGAAGCTAGGGATGGGTTAGAGGATAAATGAAGGGACTTAATAGATATATAGCATTAATAGTTTTATAGGTTAAGCACAGAAGAATATTCTGAGTAAGCCTTCCTAGCATCTGCTTGTTTCATGATAAGTCTAAAACACATTGTCACTTTTATGTATACTGGTTTAAATAAGTCAAACAATTCAGAAGTCTTTAAAATAAAAAGCTTAAGTCCTCTTTTTGACCTCTTTTTGATTCCCTAGATCAACTTAAAGCATGTGTCTATTTTTAGGGGGGAAAGTGTACACCCTGTCCATTGTAGAACATTGGCATAATATCAGCCAGCAGTAAAATAAGCATTATCCAGTGTTCCCATCATTCAGAGATAATCCCATTAACGTTTTGGTGTATGTTTATTTGCACTGTCAGCATCCTCTCTATCAAGTCCCACCCTCATCTCCAGTTGTATCAAACCAGTCCAGGGAGGCTGAGTTCATCCACCTATAACAACAGGTGTGTAGTAGATAATAAATCCCGCTCCGTATGCCAACTGCATCCTGTAAAAATCTCAGCTTCCTGTTCCTAGTGAGTTCAGAACTCCACTGTCAGTGCAGTCCTTTCTTATCCCCATTCACCCAGGGTTAGGTCAGTGGATACTATCCCCTTATCTGTTTCTTAGGTCCAATTATCTGTTGGAATGACTTGCAAACCCCAGGGAAAGGGCTGTTTTTAAGCTAGCAGAAAAAAAAAAAAAAATGATACGCATAGGGCAAGGTCCAGGAGGGTTCTTGGCACAGAGTTTTCATGTCCTTAGGGAAAGGGCTTACCCTCTGGAGAGCAGATATTTTCTCTCATCACCCAGGAAGCTCCACTGAGCCTTTGTCTCCCAAGGCTTTTATTGGCCTCATTGCATGGCCATGATAGATTTTGTCATGCCTCCTAAGGCTTAGTCAGCATTGTGCCCCCAGGTGGTCCCTTTTGGTCTGATCCCCCTCCACTCATGGCTTTAGGTGTGGTCTGGCTGTCAGGAACCAGAACCAAATGCCAAATGATTTACTGCAAGGGAGTTCCGCATCTCGCAATATCCTACTTCCATACTTTGTACTTACCTTTAAAAATTTTGTATGTGTATGAGAGGTGGGATCATTTTACCTATTTTGTGACTTTTTATTCATTCAGCAACTTTTTAAAAAATAATTCTGTTTCCGGTGAAAGTTTACACAGCAAATTAGGTCCCCATTTAACCATTTCTACACAAATTGTTCAGTGACATTAGTTACATTTTTTACAGTGTGTCGACATTATTTCCATTTTGGTTGTTCCCTTTCCAGTAATCTAGTTTCCATGCCCCATTACCTTCTCATCTTTGCTTTAGAGTAATTGTTGACCATTTGGCCTCATATAGATGATTTTTTAAGGAATGTAGTACTCATTCATGGGTGATAGTCTTTATTTTGTGAGCCAATCTGTTTTTTTAGCTAAAAGGTGACTCCGGGATAGTTTCGGTTGAAGGTTCAAAGAGTATCTTCAGGGCAACAGTCTTGGGAAGTCGTCTAGTCTGAACTTTTCCAGTTAAGTCTGGACTTAAGAATTTGAGTTCTTTTCCACAATCTTCCTCTATCAAGATCCGTATTTTGTGGCCCTGATCAGAACGGTTGGTAGTAGGAGCCAGGCACCATCTAGTTCTGGTGAGGAGGCCATGGTTTGTGTAGGCTGTTAGTCCTATAGACTAGTTTCATCTCTGAGTCTTTAGGTTCCTTTTTTCTCTTTTGCTCCTAATGAGTAGAAACCAATAGTTGTCTATTAGATGGCCACCTGCAAGCTTTTAAGACCCTAGACACTACTCAACCAAACTAGGATGCATAATATAAGCCATCAAGCCCAGAAAACCTATCCCATGAGGTATTTGGTTATGTCTAAGAAGTATCTGTAATTGTGCCCCCTGTGTGCTTTATTACATATATGAATACTGTATTTTTACAGAAATAATGCGTGCCTTCTACTTTGCTAACCGTGCCCTACCCCCCTGCGAGGTACTTTCATAAGCGCTACTATGCCAGTTTTTTTTTTTTTTTACTTATTGCTGTAAAAAAAATTAGCATAGTGCGGTTACAAAAATACCTCATGGGGGAAGAGGCCCAGTTGGCAAACGTAGAAGGCACATGTTATTTGCATAAAAATACAGTATATGTGCGTGCACACATATGCATATGTACACACATATAAATTTGTGTATGAACCCATACATACATACATACCTATCCATATATATGCATATGTATAGACATCTGTTACTACACATATGTTTTTTGGTTGTTGTTGCAAAATTATATATATCATAGCACTTACCAAAAATGCCCTTTTTCTTGTGTACTTTTAGTGACATCATTTACCTTGGTCAGGCTGTGCGCACTTCACTCACATTTGGTGCTCCCTTTCCCGTCACCAAAAATAACAAGTGTGTACCACTTAGAGAATGATTTCTCCTCTCCCTTTATCCCATCCCTGGTAACCACCAGTGAATGTTAGTTTCTGTATGAATGCCAATTCTTGTTTTTCATGAAAATGAGATTATACAATATTTGTCCTTTGGTGATTGACTTATTTCACTCAATATAATGTCCTCTAGATTCATCCATATTTATAAGATGTTTTCAAGAATTCATCATTATTATGACTGTGTAGTAGTACAGGTATCCCTTGCTTTTCCAAATTTGCTTTATGCTACTTTGCTTTTACAAAAAAAGGTGAAACGTGGAAATAGCGTTCAGCGTTTGTTTTATAGCAAGCTGTTAAAGGCAGCGCACACCCTGAGCAGCGAGAGTGGAGCCTTTAAGCTCCTTCCCCAGGAAATACACTCAGCATCAAGCCACCATAGCTTTGAATTGTCTGTGCACATCTGTGCTTTATCTTGATTTATTTTAGTGTTTATGTGGCGTTTGGTATGATTTAGTATGTTATTTTTTGGGGCCTGGGAACGCTCAAAATTGTTGCCACATAAATCAGTGGTAACTGCATCTTTGCTTTACACCATTTTGGCTTAGGAGAGGTTTCATAGGATTGCTCTACTTTTGGTTAGTGGGGAAAACCTGTATTCCATTGTATGTACGTACCACGTTTTGTTTCTCCATTTGTTGATGGGCACTTACGTTGTTTCCATCTTTTTGCTATGGTAAATAGTGCTGCAGTGAACAAAGGTGTGTATATGTCTGTTCACGTCTCTTCTATTGGATCTCTAGGGTATATGTCTAGAAGTAGGATTGCTGGATGATAAGGTAGTTCTGTTTTTAGATTTTTGAAGTGCCATACTGTTTTCAATAGTAGTTGTACCATTTTACAGTCCCACCAGCCATGAATAAGGGTTCCAGTCTCCCCACACACCTGCCAGCATTTGTTTTCTGGCCTTTTTTTTTTAAATCAGTGCCATTTTAGCAGGGGTGAGATGCTATCTCATTGTAGTTTTCATTTACATCTCTCTTATGGCTAATGATCACAAGCATCTTCTCATATTTGTGTTGGCCACTTGAATGACCTCTTTGGTGAAGTGTCTATTCATGTCCTTTGCCCATTTTTTATTTGGGTTGTTTGTCTTTTTGTTACTGAGTTGTCAAAGATTTCTATGTATTTTAGAGATTAGGCCCTTATCAGATATGTCGTTCCTGAAGATTTTTTCCCAGGCTGAAGCTTGTCTTTTTACTCTTTTGATAGTCTTGATGAGCATAAGTATTTTTATGAGCTCTCAGTTATCTAATTTATCTTCTCTTGTTCATGCATTTGTAGTAGTGTTTGATATCAGCAAATATTTTTTGACCTTATACTACCTGATGGTAAATGATTCTAGGTACTGGGTATACTGGGTATATAGCTGTGACAAAAACAGAATTCCTTGTCTTCTTGTAGCTTACATTTGACTTAACTTATTTTCACTTAATATATTGTAAATGACTTTTTAGTGTTATTAAATAACAATAGTGTATTTAATTGCTGTAGTTATTCCATTGTAAGCATATGCCATAGTTCATTTAATGAGATATTTTTAGTTAGACACGTACATTTTTATTATAGTTTTCCTCTATTATGAACACTCTGAATAAATTCCTTTGCTAGATCACACAGTATACACATTTTATTCTAAATTTTCTTATTTTGTTGTTGAGAATATACACAGCAAAACATAAACCAATTCAACAGTTTCTACATGTACAGTTCAGTGACATTGATTATATTCTTCAAGTTGTACAACCATTCTCACCCCCCTTTTTTGAGTTGTTTCTCCCCCATTAACAAACCCACTGTCCCCTAAGGTTTCTTTCAGATCTTTTGAGTTGCTGTTGTCAGTTTGATCCTGTTTAGATAGTTCTTAAAAGAGCATAATGTTAAAGGCAGACATTTTTTCCTAGTTAAGCTAAATTATTGTTTGGTTTTAAGAAGACTTCAAGGGATATTTCTGGTTGAGGGTTTAAAAATTATCTCAGGGTAATAGTTTCAGGGGTTCATCTACCCTATATGGCTTTAGAAAATCTGGAGTCCATGAGAATTTTAAGTTCTGTTCTGTAACTTCCACCTTTTAATCAGAATGTGTATTTCCCTCACATCTGCTAATTTAAACATATTTTGCCAATTATATATGAAAGTGCACATCATTTGAGGGCGTAGTTTTTTTCTCAGATGTTCACTGGCCATTTGTATTCTTTTGATAATTGCCTGTTTGTGCCCTTTGTCTTTTTTTTTTTTTTTCCTATTAAGGCAATTGTTTTCTTCTTACATGTATTGGTGCAGTTTTTTGTTTTTTTTTTTTACAATTTTCATTTTATTATTTGCAAAGCACAATAAGCAAAGTGAAAAAGACATATGGGGTGTAGTCTGGAACAAACCAGGTGTAAGCTTTTAACAGTCTTCTTCTGGTGGAGTGCACTTAATTCCCAGGATGTGTTTAATTGTCCTGATATGAATTGTAACAACACAGTGAAGTGTCTACCAAGGAAGCTCATTAGAGACTTAGTAGCCAAAGTTTTTATTGAGAGCTGTTCACCCAGGTACGCTTTGCCCAACAGGTACCAAATTTCCAGACTCCCAAGAGGGAGGCAGGTGTTCAGCATAAACTATATTGTTTGCACAGTTTTGGCACAGTGAGCCATTCTTGTTAGTGAATGGTGGGAACCCTCCCAAAATCCAAATTCTCAGATGCCAGCCAAGGGCCAACCTTGTAAGCAAGTGTTTCAAAGGATAGCAGTGTCATGAATATAGTATACACCTTTAATTATTTAGATTTTCTTTACTTTCTGTCAATAATATCCCATAGTTTCTTGTGAAGAGGTTTTGCGTATTAATATCAGATAGCCAATCAGTGTTCAGATGCCTAATTTTCTCATAAATATAAATTTTTAGCTTGTTTGAATCAAGATCCAAATTAGGCTCGCCCACTGACATTGTTTGATATGTCCTTTAAGTCTTTTTTTAGACTGTAAATTCTCTAACTTATTAGTTCCCCCTGCCCTTGTAATTTATTTGTTGAATAAATTGGATTCTTTATTCTGTAGAGTTATTCACTGTCTGGATTTTGCTGATTGCATCTCCATGGTGTTTAGTATGTTCCTCTGTCCTCTGTATTTCCTATAAATTGATCATTAGAGCTAGAGGCTTGATCAGATTCAGGTTTTGTTTTTATTTTTTTCTTTATTTTTGGCAAAACTATGTTATAGGTGCTGGTGTGTTCCTTCATTAGGTGCTGTATGATATCTAGTTCCTCTTTTGTGATATTCACAGCTGTTGACATTTAATTCCTAGATTCATTAATTCATTATAGGATGCAAGGTGAGGATGTTTTAGTTTGATCATAAAGAGAAATTTCTCCACATCTACCATTTGGCTACTCAGTAGTATAGTTTATAAAACAAAAGTACAATAAATGCTTGACTCTTGACCAGTTTTCCAAATAATGAGTTAATTCACTAGCAAGCACTAGTGGTGACTAATGAGTTTTTTTGGTTGTTGTTGTTTAAATATCATTATGAACTCATGGATTTAAATATATTTGTGTTTTAATCCATCGCAGTTGGCTTCTTTAAGTTGGCTTTTGGGTCCTACAGACAGGGCCCTACTAGTCTTGAATGGTTTCTTGCTATTTGGTATGACAGGATGTATATTTTTTTTAAGTAGGTATCTAATTCTTCTAGTGATATTCGTTGAAAAGATTATCCCTTCTCCCATTAAATAACCTTGGCATCTTTGTAGAAAAATCAGTTGACTTTGATTATGGGTGTATTTCTGGACTATTTTCTTTTCCATTGATCTGTATGTCTACCTTATACCAATTCCACAGTCTCGCTATTATTGTAACTTCTTTAATTTTAAAAGTAGAGGAAAGAGAATCTCTTCATTAAAACCAAACCAAACCTCAAGGAGAAAATTTATTAGCTACCTCTGAATAGTATGATTTCATCTCTTTTGGCTTATAGCAGTTGTTAAATTTTATAGTACTGTATAATTAATATACCCATTTCTCACTTATCGACATGGTTAGGTTCCAAAAACCAGGTCATTTATGTGAAAATGGAGGATGACCACAATCAGATCACAAAGTGGAGGGTGACTGTATCATTACGTAACTGCCAAATTATATTCTTACACAACTGCCAAACTACTGAGAATCATGGCCCAGCCAAGCTGACACATAACCTTACCCATCACAGCCAGTGTTACTCTCGTCTTGCACCTCAGCAGTCAGATTTTTTTTATCATTGTCATGAATGGGAATTGTCAGATAACGTATTAATCAATAAGCAAGAAGTGTACTTGAAAGTTTTGATTAGATTATACTACCAATTTGAAGTATGCTCAAATTGGCAGTGCTGTGTACTTACTTAAACTTAGGAAACCCGTTGCTGTCAAGTCTATTCTGACTCATAGTGACCCTATAGGACAGAGTAAACTGTCCCATTAGGGTTTCCTAGGCTGTAATCTTTAAGGAAGCAGACTGCTACATCTTTCTCCCACCCAGCAGCTGATAGGTTTGACCACCGACCTTTTGGTTAGCAGCCAAGCACTTAACTGGAACAACCAGGGTTCCTCTTAAACTTAGTACAAGGATTTAATTTCCTTTAAGGTTAAGCTTATTTAAAATGATTCTGTTAGAGCTATGTAAATGCTGACTTCTTGTTATTTCATAGTTTATCTTGAGGAATGTGAACTGGCTAGACAGCTTCATCCAAAGGAAAATGACTTGGTGTTTTTGGTTCCTGAAAGACTAAACGAAGAGAATAATACAGAAGGAAATCTCATGCAAGATCCCCATGAATATTATTGTGGTTATGTTTATAAATTTCGCCGTACTTCAGTCAGTAAGTAAATAATGAAGCATTGAAAATTAATCTGTTAGATACGTTAAAAAAAAAAAAAACCCAAACCCACTGCGGTCAAGTCAGTTCCAACTCATAGCGACCCTATAGGTCAGGGTAGAACTGCCCTGTAGGGTTTCCAAGGCTGTAAATCTTTATGGCGTCAGACTGCCGCATCTTTCTCCCATGGAGCTGCTGGTGAGCTGGAACCGCTGACCTTTGGGTTAGCATCCAAGTGCTTTAACCACTGCGTTACCAGCACTCCTGATTAGAGTAAGCTTATTTCCTATTTTCCACTAAGTTGTGCTTTACCAGCTGTGTATTTGCTATACAGTTACTAGACGTGTATTTGCAATGTCGATTACTCGTCATTCAGAGTCTTTCTTATAGTTTTACCTAGACTCTCCTGGAAAAGGCCCAGGATTTATTGTGACAGCTTTATGATTTAAAAGCTTTCTTTTATAATAGTCCTCTCCTTTTGGTGCACTTTTTCATCTGTCATAGTGTTTGTTATAAAACAGGTAATTTGCAGAACAGCTGTTGTACCTTAAATCATATTCCAGCCTTGGTCTGGGACTAATTACTCTGCTTTCTTCATAGCATTTACCCCCATCCGACAGGTTTATTTGATTACCTGCCTCTGGCTTCTAGAAAATAAACTTTTTGAGGACAGGAACGTTGCCTGGTTCTTAGGAGGCATTTAGTAAATATTTATTGAATGGATCATTTAAATACTGTACACAAAAACATAAGCTAAAGAATACCTAATTCTAAATAACCTTTTTAACTGGACAACAGTATTCACTGGTAACTGAAATTGCTTTTTCTTCTTTTTGATAATAGTGCGTAACGGGAAATCTGAGTGTTGCGTTTCCATCCAGACTCAAGACAATTTGCCGGTCAATTTAAATGAACTTGTGAAATGTATTGTAATCAGTTCTCTGGTAACTACACAAAGGAAGTTGAAAGCCATGTCTCTGTTGAGTGGTCGGAACCAACTGGCCAGGGCTGTTCTGAATCCAAACCCCATGGACTTCTGTACAAAAGATTTACTAACTACAACTTCTGAGAGAATTGTGAGTAATAATTATATGATACCAAGGAAAGTCATAAAACTTCATGTCAGAATGTTAAAGCATCAAAACTTTACCTGCTACATATTCCTGTATGTCTGCAACAAAGACACATTCAATGTGAATGCACAGTGACGTTGTTTCATGCTTAGTTTTCTTTAAAGTGTGTATGCCTTTAATATTGCCAAGTATATGATTAGGTTAGTCAGCTTACCTCAGGAAAGCGGTTCAGTACAATAAAGAATTGAAAATAAGCTTGAAGAACACCATTAAAATGTTAGGTCAGCTCTTAAATGTTTGTTAGGTTATTAAAATTCAGGATTAGGAGTAGGTTTAATGGATTTATTTTGCATTTGAATGATAAATGAAGAATTGACAGGTAATGCTACATATGCGAAGATGAAGTTGTTTTGTGTCAACATTTATTTCTCACTGTAAAAGCTGTATATAAACTCCAGGAAATTAACAGAGAGAAAGGCAAAGGAACCTAATTTTTTTTTTTTTTTTAACTCCTACTGCGTGCTAATAATAGGTGCCTGGGTGGCGCAAATCGTTTGATCTCGGCTACTAACTGAAAGGTTGACAATTTGACCCCAACCAGTGGTACCATGAAAGAAAGGCTCAGTGATCTGCTTCCACAAAGATTACAGCCAAGAAAACCCTATGGAACTCTCAGTTATACTCTTGTAACACATGGGATCACCATGAGTCGGAATCTACTCAGTGGCAATGGGTTTTGGTTTACTGTGTGCTTAGGACTTTCATGTGCTTTATCTCATTCAATTCTCACCCTTTAAGGAATTCCACATTTTTTGGATGACAGAGCCTGAGGCTCACAGGTTGGGAGTTTAGTGACCTAGCTTGTAAGTGAAACTGAGGTTTAGATGCAGTAGGAAAGAAATAGTATTGGAATATTAGTTTTTACAGTGAAAGGAAAGAATTAACTAAAATAGAATCAGAGAATGCTTAGAAGAAAATTATAGAAGTAAATGTAATTTGTTTTGATCTTCTTTGTAAGAATCACAAACAATAATACGCCCTGTAGTATTTTTGAAATGGACTGAGAAGCCTGCTGATACTTGTAAATAATAAGTTTTTCCTCCAGTAGTGAAAGCAGCCCTTAGATTAAAGGTCCCTTTGGGGTGTTGCCTGACCAAAACAAAAGCTGCTGGCTGGTATAGATTAGAAGAAATTCAAATGATGTTTTCATTATCTTCCCTTCATGTGCCAGTGTAGAGAAAACAACTCAATCTCACTAATGTCTTTTTTGTAGATTACCTACTTAAGAGATTTCAATGAAGACCAAAAGAAAGCAATAGAAACTGCATATGCAATGGTGAAACACTCACCATCAGTTGCAAAAATCTGTCTGATTCATGGACCACCTGGAACAGGAAAATCAAAAACTATTGTTGGCCTCCTATACCGCCTACTGACAGAGGTAGAGTGTGAGTGAGGGCATTGCGGCTGGTAATTGAATACATTGCTGTGTTTTACATACTTGAATTAACCGGTATATATAATTATTAAAATCCTTTTTTCCTTTAACTTTTGTATTTTTTTTTATATTGTTGTTGTGTGCAACTGTATCAGAGAAAGGGAGGGAAGGTTGTAAGTAGTAGGAAAAGCACAAAACACTATCTCAGGTGAAACTAATCCTAAGGGCTAGAATGGTCTTATTTCGGCTTCATTATAGGTCCCAACTAATGCCAGGAAACCATCTTTAATGTATTCCAGGGCTACATTTTGGTTAGACAGAGTATTGATTACATTAAGTGGTTGGTTAGGTGTAAGACTCAGGATAGTTGATAAAATTTTATGCCAGAGTAATTTTAATGTCATTATAAGATATAAGTGCTTTTACTTATTTTTACCATAGTGGAAACTTGAGCATACACAGAACTAGAGAATAACTTTAAAACTATACAATAGAGCTCATCAGTTTTTTTTGTTTGTTTTGTATGCATGTGGCAAATTCTAGAACCAGAGGAGGGGGTATTCAGATGAAAACTCCAATGCCAAAATCAAACAGAACCGTGTTCTTGTGTGTGCACCTTCCAATGCAGCTGTTGATGAACTTATGAAAAAAATTATCCTCGAATTCAAGGAAAAATGTAAAGACAAGAAGAATCCTTTGGGTATGATCCTTATGTGGGCTTTAAATATGGTTTTTTCAGTGTTTAGTGTGGGCAGCTTTGAATGACAAAGAGCAAGCCAATCCTGGTAATAACTTCTACTTAGAGCTGTAGCTCATATGAACTCATAGATTCATGTAGTGCTAGGTAGCGAGGTTTCAACAGAAAACAAAAGCATGATCCTGGACTTGAAGGAAACATACAGTCTAATGAGGGAAGTGGACAGGTCATTGGACAATTAAGTTATAGAGCGATAAGTTCTGTAATAGGTTAAAGACGGGGGGTGCCTTCAGATCACCTGAGAGGGGCCCTTGATTCAGTCACGTGCAGGTTAGGGAAGGCTTTTGGAGGAAATGATGTCTAAGATGAAAACTGAAGAGCAATAAGGAGTTAGCCATGGGAAATAAGGGGAAAGGGCATTCTAGCAGATGTTATGATAAATAAAAAGGAGCAGAGGCAAGAGAGCTTCAGATAGTTCAGTGTAGCTAGAATGTAATAAGTTCCATGAGGGCCTAGTAGATATTTAGTGACTGTAAAGCTAGAAATATTAGTAGATTTAAAATATAACACTTTCAGTAAACATTGACTTATTGAAAATAGTAAAAACAATAATT
Organism: Loxodonta africana; assembly: GCF_030014295.1. Lineage (NCBI taxonomy): Eukaryota > Metazoa > Chordata > Mammalia > Proboscidea > Elephantidae > Loxodonta > Loxodonta africana. The sequence goes on from NC_087350.1 coordinate 43,280,791, forward strand.
GTTTATAGTTATTGAGTGTTTATTGTATGTCAGTAATCCTCAAAATAATCCTGTGAGAGAGGTATTAAATAATCCTATCCTGTGAGTAGGGAAACTGAAGAGTAGAAATGTTAAATACTACAGGAGTAAGAAAACTTTGTTTTGTTTTTATAGGAGTAAGAAAACTTTTTAGTAGAGTTCATGTAATAGTGAAGAGCATCACCACAAATGATTCAGGATGCTTGACTGAGATGTAAAATAATTTGTTTACTTAATCTTAAAAAACTTACTCTTCATATCACTCATAACAGGTGGTATGGCTATAGCTTTATATTAGACTATTTTTCCAAACGCATATATCTTGTCTTCCCCCAACAGATTTTATATTCTTCCAGGATACCTGACAATGCTGTTAGGTTAGGATTAGATTCAGCTACAAATAATAGAGACTTTAGATACAGTGGCTTAAATATAGTAGTAATTTCTTTCTTACTCAGAAGTCCAGGGTTGGGCAGTAGGCAGACCAGCACTGGTATGGTGACTCTGCTCCAGAGTCTTCAGAGACTTAGTCTCCTTGTAGCTTGTTGCTCCATTGTCTGTGACCTCCATTCCTTAGTGTGCACCTCATAGTCAGAGATGGCTGCTCCAGCTCCAGTAATCACATCTAGCAAGCATGAGGAAGATGAAGAGGGGCAAAGGGAACGTAGCAGCATCTAGATTCCTGGCTGCTGCCCATGGCAGTTCGGCTTATTTCCTCTTGTCCAGAAGTCACTCACATGGCCATACTCAGTTACAGGGGAGGCTGGGACATATCCTCTTTATTCTAGAGGATCATACATGTGTTTCCTTTTTCTTACATATTACCTATGTATAGAATTCATTTGTGTCTTAGAACTTACAATACATTATCAGTCTGCAACTTAAGTTTGTAAGATTTGTGATTTTATGTGCAGCTATAATCCATATTAACTGCTGTATGATATTGTACGAGTATGCAGTTTATTCATTATCCGTTGATAGAAATTTAGTTTATTTCCAATTTTAAACCCTGTTGCAGTGAACACATGCGTATTTCTTCAGTGCAGGTATAAAAATGTTCCCTGCTTTGGACAAGTGAATTGTACTGTGTAATGCTACATAACAGTTGAAAGGACAGTAAAAGGAGCACATTAAAGCCCTGCATTGTTTTTTATGTCTCCTGTGTGTACACGCAGCTTAATAGGGCAGTGCTTTTCAAATTGTGGGTTGTGATCAAATAGTGAATTATAAAATCAGTTTATGGAGACCACAACTAGTATACTTAAAACTTAAATAAAGTAGAATAGAAGAAAATAGAAAAGACCAGAGTGCATCACAGGTAGTATGGGTAAGTATTGTTTTGTGAAACTCGTTTCAGTTGCGAAGTGTGTGTATAGGCATATATCTGTGTATGTGTGTGTGTATGTACTGGGTTTCAATATGAAACGTACTGCATGCTATAGTTTAAAGCCAAACGCGTTGTCTTAGTTATCTAGTGCTGCTATAACAGAAATACCATAAGTGGGTGGCTTTAACAAATAGAAATTTATTTCCTTAGTTTGTTGTTGTGTGCCATTGAGTTGATTCTGCCTCATAGCAACCCAGTGTGATAGAACTGCCCCATTGGATTTCTTAGGCTGTGGTCTTTACAGGAGCAGATCATCAAGTCTTTTCTCTTGTGAAGCAGCTAGTAGGTTCAGCCATCGACCTTTCAGTTGCAGGTGAGCACTTAACCATTATACCACCAGGGCTCCTTTTCTTACAGTTTAGGAGACTAGAAGTCTGAATTCAGGACGCTGGTGCTAGGGGAAAGGTTTCTATCTCTGTTGGCTTTGGAGGAAGGTCCTTGACTCTTTTCAGCCTTGGGTTCTTGGTGATTTTCTTGTGGCATGGCATATATCTCCCCCTATTTCTGCTTCCTTGCTTTATCTGCTCTTTCATATCTCAGAAGAGATTGATTTAAGACACACTGTACACCAATACTGCCACATGAACATAACAAAGAAAACCCATTCCCAAATGTGATTGTAACTACAAGGATAGGGTTTACAACGCATATTTTTTGAGGGGGATGTAATTCTAACCATAATATTTCGCCCTTTGACCCCTCAAAATTCATGTCCTTCCCATATGCAAAACACATTCACCCCCTCACATCTTCCCAAAAGTCCTAAATAATCTCTAAGTCCAAGATCTCATTCTCTGAATCATCAATCAAATATGGGTGAGATTTAAGGCATATTGCATTCTGTGGCAAAATTCCTCTTCATTTGTAAACCTGTGAAATCTAGAATACAAGTTATCTACAATGGTAGAACAGGCACAAGTTGGACATTTCCATTACAAATACGAGAAATTGGAAGGAAGGAAGGGATAATGAGCACCAAGCAAGTCCAAAATCCAGCAGAACAAATAAAAACTCTGAAAGTTGTAAAATGATCCTGTTCACTGAGACCATCCAAACTAGCCATGCCCTCCAGACTCTGGGTGTTGGCCACGCTCTTTGGATTCTGGGTGGAGGGCCATCGGCTTTAGCCACACCTTCTAGGCCCATTGAGATGGCAACTCTGCTCCCATAACTTTGGACAGTCCCATTCTTGTACACCTGAGTGGTGAACCCTTGGCCCTGGCAGATTCCATTCTTCTGCCCCTTGGGCTTGGAGGCCCACCTCCACAGCTTTGGGCAGAGGCCCCATCCTCTCAGCACACATGAAAGGCAGCCCTACGCTCCAGAACCGAGTTGGTGAGAATCTGACTTTTTGAAACCTAGGAAGCCATGGTTCCATTCTTTGAAACATAGGATGCTGTGGCTCCACCCTATGAGATTCATGAGACAGAGGCTCCACCTTTGAAACTAAGACAGCCCTGCTTCCCATGCTCCCTTGAAAATTTCCGCTGATCTCCTGACTTCTCCAGGGATGGTTCTTTTATTTTCATGGAGGACATGTGTAGCTCCTTTGGCCTGTTTCCTGCCTGTAGAATTCCAAGAGGCAGAAAGATTTCTTTCCTTTCATCCTTTCTATGTCCCCTTCAGTCTAAGCTGATGGGTTTTGTGCTGTGGTAGTGGTTTAGATCCATCAGTCACAGGCTTAATCTCTTTAACATAAGATTGTATAGCTGTGTCCTCGGTGAAGATTCTAGAATATGAGTCTTGAGTTTGTACAGTAGAATTTTCCAAGTCTTTATAAGTTTTGTTTTCATTTTGCACAGCTCATTTTTAAGGCCATCTCTTTCACATTTTGCTATAAGCGACAAGAAGAAACCATGCAGCTGCTTTAAGAGCTTGCTTAGAAATCTCAATATCCAAGTTTATCACTTACACGTTCTACCTTCCAACAAACATTTGAACATAACTCGTACAAGTTCTTTGCTGCTGCGTAAAAAGCATCGCCATTACTCCATTGTCCAATCACATGTTTATCATTTCCTTTAAAAGCCTCATTAGAAGCACCTTTGTTAACCAATTGCCAATCTGACACAAAGGGTCCTTGTCTTTTCCCAAGTAAGAATACACGCGAAAGGCAAACTTTATTTTCAGCAAGCTTTATTTTGCTTGAGTAAAGCAAAAGGAGTCAGCGGGGATCTAAGCCACTCCAAAAGACTGACTCAAAAGGGAAGCAAGGCTAGGGCTTATCTAGGTTTGGTGGAGACAAGAGAGTAATGAATACTTAGTGGGCTTCTTTCAAGGGGCGAGTTCTTCTTAGAATGGCGGTACATGTGAATTAGGTTGCACGTGCATCTGGAATCCAAGATGGAACCCGCAGATATTCAAGTGGAGTCCTTTTCCGCAGCCCTTGGCATCACTTATTATGGGATATAGTACAGGCGCATTGATCCTTGGCAGTACATCACCATCTTCGGAGGGCTAAGGAAAGTTAACCAGCGGAACAGCAGTCACACTTTGTTCTTCTGCGCGTGCGGGAGCCTGTAAAGGGGGAAGGGACTAGAAAACAACACTAAGAAGGAGATGGTAATTCATGGGTTGTTTCAGCCTTATTTCATGTTGACAGGGTGTGGTTCTTGTTTACCCAACTTCCAGGTCGTAATCTTTTAACAGCTCTTTTGTTCCTCCAGCACTGTTAACCCTATCTGTCTCACTTTAACCTCCACATCTTTAGTAACATTCTGTAGACAGTGCCATATGTATTCTCTTAAGACAGTAGAGACTTTGTCTGTGGCTCTCCTCACTTCCTTCTGTGCCCTTACAGTAATTTTACCAACAGTCTCTTCAAGGCAATCAAGGTTTTACTATTAGGCATCTTAAAACTCTTCCAGCCTCTGCCCATTACCCAATTCCAAAACCACTCCCACATTTTAGGTATTTGTTGGGACAGCACCCTGCTCTCTGGTATCGAATTCTGTCATAGTTAGGCACAGTGGTTGAGACCTCAGCTGGTAATCAAATGTTTGGCAGTTTAAATCCACCACCTACTCCTTGGTAACTCTATGGGACAGCTCTTCTCTGTCCTATAGAGTCGCTCTGAGCCACAGTGGACTTTGCAGCAACAGGTTTTTTAACTATAACAGAAATACCACAGGTGGATGGCTTTAACAAATAGAAATTTTTTATGTCACAGTTTAGGAGACTAACAGTCTGAATTTGAAACACTGGCTCTAGGGGAAGGCTTTCTGTCTTTGTTGGTTTGCGGGAAGGTTGTCTCTTTTCAGTCTTGGCTCCTTGGTGATCTTTCTTCCGCTATCTCTGCTTCCTTGTTTAATCTTATTAATCTGCTCTTTTGACTTAAAACATACCCTAGGCTAATACTGCTACGTTAACATAACAAAGAAAAGCCATTCCCAATGTGATTATAACCACAGGTAATGGGTTAGGATTGATAACACATACTTTTGGGGGACACAATTCAATCACTAACAAGCATTTATGTAAACACTGGTCATGTATGTGTGCGTGTGTGCGCGCATGTGTGTGTGTATATGTGTGTGTGCGTAGCAAAACCCAGAGTCTATATTTTATCAGGTTAAAGAAATCACCTTCTCATTACAGCTTTGCCAAGAGTTTTTTATCATGAATGGGTGTTGAACTTTGTTGCAGGCTTTTTTTTTTTCTTTTTATCCGTTGAAATGGTAGCGAAGTTTTCCTTCATTAATTTGTTAAATGTGGTAAATTACGATGCTTTTCTAATCTGAAAACATCTTTTATTCCTAAAATAAGCCCAACTTGGTCCCATGTTATTAATGAGGCCATCCTGTAATTTTTCTTTGTCATAATGTCTTTGTCTGGTTTTAGTATTGAAGTTACACAGACTTTAAACAGTAAGTTGGAGAAATTTTCTGGAATGTTTTATATAAGACAGGGTTTATTTGTTTCTTGAAGGTTTAGTTAACTTGGTATATATAATTATAGCCTTCTGAATTTATTAATTTTTTTTGGCAGATGGGCAGGTCTTTACCTACTGTTTAAATTTCCTTAATGGTTATAGATCTTTTGACGTTCCCTGTTTTTGTGTGAGTTTCGCTAATTCATCTCTTTTAAGAAAATTTCCACTTTATCTAAGGTCTTCAGGTATATTGGCATAAAATTGTGTATTGTATTCTCATGTTTTAAATTTCAACTGTATTTATAGTTGGGCCCCGTTTTTTATTCCCTGTGTTATATATTTATGCCCTAACTCAAGTGTGGCACAGGCCTGTGGTTGGAAAGTCCCAGAGGAGAGTTTATTTTTTACCAGCTGAGCCCAGGCCAAGATAGATACACTTCTTTTTCATCTCTCCGTCTCTTCCAGGCTTTCTGTTGGGCATTAAAAGCCAAGTCCTTATTTTGGAAATTTCTGTATCTTGATTGGAATGATGGTTTTGCTGATGTAGACATTTGTCATACTCAAGGAAGTAAAGATTTAAATATCTCTGCATTTTGTCAGATGTAAATTATACCTCAGTAATGTTGTTTTCAAAAAGTAAAGCAAAACAAAACACCTAAGCCCCTCCACAATGACCAATCCCCACACCTTACTCTGTCTCCTAAGGGAAGACACAGCAGCTCAAGGGTTTTCACCTCTGATTTTTATCTTTCTCTTTGTTTTTAGCTCCTAAGAATTTCTCTTACATTTTTATGAGTTCAGTCCTGCAATTTAAAGAATGTCTGTTATAATTTATGGAGCTGGAGCATTTCTAGGTGTTTATAGTGGGAGGGTTTCCAGGTAATAGGATCCACCTTTTTGGTGGAAACACAAGTCAAGTCAATTAGCAGTTTTGAAACCCTCAAATAAATGTTGGCCAGAGAACATGGCCTCAAATTTAGAAGAATGAGCTGACTCGTAGAGCTGGATCATAGAGCTATGCTATAGATACCTATATAAATAAACTATTCATTCTTTCATTCATTCAGCATTTATTTATTGTACTTATGTGCCGGGCACTGTTCTAGGCAGTGACCAAAGTAAAACCTTTGTTCTTAATGGGACTTAGATTCCAGTGGAGGGAGATAGACAGTAAACGACTATGTGATGAGTCAGATTGGGATAAGTGTCAAACACTAACCTGTTTTATTTTAACTCAGCATTTCCCAAATATATTTTACTATGGAATGTTCTATAGCACACAGTGTGAAAAACATCAGTATAATAGAATTTCAATTCAGCAGTGTATAATTTATGTGATCTCAGTAGTTTTTATGAGGTAGAAATAATTAGTACTTGCTTTATAAGGTTGTTATGAGGAATATATGAAATAATATCTGAGAAATCCCTAATGGAGTTCCTGATATCCAGTTGATAGTTCATCTTAGCTCCCTTCTCTGACTGTGAATATATTTGTTTAGAGAAAGACACGGTGTACAGAAACAGGATTGATAGAGTCCTTGTTAATCTTTGTGTGTAATTTTATCAATAGGAAACTGTGGAGATATAAATTTAGTACGACTGGGGCCGGAAAAGTCTATTAATAATGAAGTTCTAAAATTCAGTTTGGACAGCCAAGTTAACCACAGAATGAGTAAGTACTAAATAAGGTACATACTAGCAGTCTCTCTTTTTTTTTTTTTATAGTAGACAGTGACTTAGATTTTAAAGGTAATTTGAATACCTAGAGATAGTCTAGCTTTGGGAACTAGTTTTTCTTTACATTGTGTTTGCATATGTGTGTAAGTGTGTTAGAACTGGCATATTATCTATTTACTTATTTATTTTAGAAAAGGACTTACCTTGTCATGTTCAGGAGATGCATAAAAGAAAAGAGTTTTTAGATCATCAACTAGATGAGCTTTCCCGCCAGCGTGCTTTGTGCCGAGGTGTAAGGGAAGTACAGGTATGTAAATATTTCTTGATTAGTGTTCTTTAAATAATAACTCAGGTATACAAACTTGTTGATGCCATACTTTTATTGGGAATGGCATAATTCATATACAAAAATGTGTATTACCAGTTTTTAAATTGTATATCTTACATCGGGGGTTAACAAACTTTTTGCATAAAGGGCAAGATAGTATTTTAGGCTTTGCAGACCGTATGTTGTCTGTTGCAACTACTTAGTTTTGTTCTCGTAGCATGAAAACAGTCATAGACTGTACATAAACGGATGGATGTATCTGGTTTCGATACACATTTATTTATAAAAACAGACAGCAGGTTGAATTTGGCCCATAGGCCATAGTTTACTGATCCCTGCTTTGTATTAAAGCTATACAACATTTATTAGTCCTTCAGTTGCAAGTTAAAGAAACCCAACTCAAATTAGGTTAGACAAAAAAGGTGTTCATTGGCACATATAACTAGAAGAACCAGGAGTGAACTAGCTTCAGCATGACTGGATCCAGAGGCTCAAATGATGTCATTTCTCCATCTCGTAACTAGTTTTTCTCTATGTGTCAGCTGTTTCTTCTCCAGGAAAAGATGAGTGCCACCATCTCTAGGTTCCACCACCCCAGCTTACAAACCCCAGAGGAAGAGAAGATTTCTCTCCTACATCCATAAATCAATCCCAAGGAAGAACTGGTTATTTCAGGGGTGGGCAAGCTGGCCCAATCTCTGTTTTTAGGGAAGCGGGTACCAAGATTTGCGTAGCCTGTATTATATGTCCATCACTGTGGCTAGAGGAAAGACTGGGGTGTGATTGACAGCCTCATTAGAACTGCTTAAAAATTAGTAGAGGAATAATGCTGCAAAGGTTGGAATGCTGAGCAAACAGAAGTAGCATCCACTCAGTCCACTGGACCTGTGTCTTAATGCAGTGATACAGAAAGTGTTTCACAACTGCGCTGTAAAGAGAAAACCGGCTATGTTAATAGTAAGCTTTTCATTGATTTAAAAATATAGACTTACTTTTTTAAAATGTGGGCAGCCCATTAGAAAGTGTTTAAAAATGCTTAGTTTAGTTTTAACGGTGACATCCAAATGTTTTCCAGAGGCGAGAATTAGATGAAAAAATTGCCCAAGTTTCAAAAGAAAGGCAGGAACTTGCATCTAAGATTAAAGAGGTAAGTAGTTCACCTATAGCATTTTTTTTTTTTAATTATGACATGACTTAGCCTATGTACTTTCCTCAATTACATTTTTAAAAGTTTTTATTATGAACAATTTCAAACATAAAATTTTAACCTACAAACGGATTCTTACTAGAGATTTATAAGAAAAAAGTGATTATAAATTATGTTTTTCCTGTTTTAAGTCTGGGTAAGTGTTTTAAAAACCTTCTTCTTAGGTATACTGTCTCCCCTTCTCCCACTGCAAAAAAATTTTTTCCTCTGGTAGTTATGAACAAATGAATACTTAATGAAAATAGATTTGTAGCTGTTTTCCCTATTTAAAAGGAAGAAAGAAAATCACAATGTGTGGATTCAAGTCACATGGCATTGATGGGGCTTGGCATAGGAAAGAATAAGCATTTTTTTGCAATTCTTAATTTAAAGCATAAACTCTTTGTTCTTGTTTTTGATTATAAGAATTCTTCTATAACATATATAACTTTGGGTGTAAAAATAGCAAAAATAAGATTTAGGCTGATTGAAGCTGGAATGAGCCAGATGTATGTTCTGATCACCAGAATGCTGCTCTAATTAAAACAAGCAGGAGTCAGGGAGAAAGGGTAATATTGACTGGTAACGTTATTAGTATTTATGAGCTGGAATTTTTATTAGCCTTCTCTGTGGAGCTCTGGTGGCACAGTGGTTAAGCAGTTGACTGCTAACCAAAAGGTCAGTAGGAAACCCTCTGGGGTAGTTGTATTCTGTCCTATAGGGTCACTAGGAGTTGGCATCAACTCGACGGCAACAGGTTTTTTTTATGGGTATGTAACAAAATAAAGTAGAATTTAATGTATATTTTCACCAACAGTTTTTTTAAACTAAAAATGAAGTGGAATGTTTTTTAGTAGAATTTTAAGCGAAGCCCAAAATGAATTTTTGGGAATTTAAGAATGAAGTCCATGTTCATGTGTTCTGTGGGCCATTGACTTAATTGTGCCTTGGCAGTTTAACTCACTAGATTGCTGAAGGGGTATTTGACAAGGCTTTAACCTGTGAGCACCAGAGGGCCACAGTTGCATCTTCCTCCTAAAGCTCCCATGTAATGCCTTGGAGTTCATGGTTGAGTATATCATATGTGCAGGGATAAGCCATTACTACTTCTCAGTAGCAGAAATAGGCACATTGACTAATAATAATCCCAGTTAATTAGTTTGAATGCTAAATTGTATACATTGTAAGGTGCCATTCATATTATCTGGCTTCATCACAGTATATTGTGTTATAGAAATAGACCAGAGTTGTTTTTCTTAATATGGAAGTAGAAAGGTCCATAGATATTTTTGTTGGTATTACAACCAAAAAAAAAAAAAACCCAGTGCCATCGGGTCAATTCGGACTCATAGCGACCCTATAGGACAGAATAGAACTGCCCCATAGAGTGTCCAAGGAGCGCCTGGTGGATTCGAACTGCCGACCTCTTGGTTAAGTAGCCGTAGCACTTAACCACTATGCTACCAGGGTTTCCTTTGTTGGTATTAGACTTTATAAAAGAAAGAACAACGTTATTTACTTTAAAAATTAATAGAACAAAAGGTACGTTGAAGCTTATTTCTAACCCTAGCTTTACTCAGATGTTTGATTTACTACTCAGTAGAATTAATCGGTGATCTCTACTTATTCCGATACCTATCTAAATACATCTGGTTACAAGAAGGATTATAGTCTGTGTTGACCAAATCAAACCCTGAATAGATTCTTTTTAATGTGCTTAAATCATGTTCTGAGCTTAGACTTCAAAGCCCGGTGTTCTTCATGGTGATTTTTGATTATCTTGAATGTTTCTGCTGTTTTTTACCTGTGAGGTTTTCTTCTGTTACTGAATGTTATTTTGTCACGTAATAAATGCTGGATGTTTTATAGTAAAAATAGGCGTATCATAGTAAGAGTATGTGTATAACTGAAGATTAACCTTTATTTATTCTTTTAGGTTCAAGGACGCCCACAAAAAACACAGAGTATCATCATATTAGAGTCCCATATCATCTGCTGCACATTGAGCACAAGTGGTGGTTTACTGCTTGAGTCTGCTTTTCGTGGGCAAGGGGGTGTCCCCTTCAGTTGTGTCATTGTTGATGAGGTCAGTGAGCAGTCAGCCATACAACTTTGACTAATACTGTGGGAAGTATGTCATATGACATATGTCATATGATGAAATAATTGAAGGAAATTTCATTGAAGAGAAACTTGAGTCTTATGATTGAAGAAGCCTATTGAGGCGCCCTGGTGGCAAAGTGGTTAAGAGCTCAGGCTGTTAACCAAAAGGTTGGCAGTTCAGATCCACTAGCCGCTCCTTGGAAACCCTATCGGTCAGTTCTGCTCTGTCCTGTAGGGTCTCTGTGAGTCAGATTCGACTCGACGGCACACAACAACAACAACTGATTAACAAGGAAGAATGATTTGTTGCGGTGAGGGGTAGGGTTTATACAGTTACACCTAATGTGATTTCTGAACGTCAGAGAGAAAGTTCTGTTTTCTAGAGGGGAAAAAGTTCCATCACACTCTTGCCCAGCCGAACAAAGAACACAAATCCAAGGTATATAAGCCCTTCTCATTTGTGACTGGTGCTCAAGTAGTAGTTATAATCAAGTAGTTACTGACTTCAAAATACACCTTTTTTTTTTTTTTAAATTGTACTGTGTAGAGGTGTTTTTGTTGTTTGTTTTCTAATCGGCCAAAATTCTTACTTTGATATTTGGTGCAGAAACATGAGTGTTGTACTCTTCTGAATAGTTAGAACTTTTATGAATTAGAATAACCATATGTGGATAAACTGAAAGCAAAGATAATTAAGAATAATTTCTCCTTTCTATATTACCAAGGCTGGACAGTCTTGTGAAGTTGAGACGCTTACTCCACTCATCCATCGTTGCAACAAGCTCATCCTAGTAGGAGATCCTAAACAGCTCCCTCCCACAGTCATTTCTATGGTAAGTTTCTTTTATACTCATATTGCATTAAAGTGGAAGGGGCTTTTCATTTTCCAGGTTAGGAGTAGTCTTTCTAGAATTATCAACTTTTATTTGGAGGGAAAAATAGGGAGTGAGAGAAGAGAATCACTGAGTCTTTATTAGTAAAAAAAAAAAATCTCTGAAAATGTACCTTTATTCATCACTGTGCTTATGTGAATATGTATGGCAGGAACGGTGTTAAGAGTCAGAGACAAGGGGCTACGTGCCTTTGGATTTTCCTTTGATGAAGGTGGTGTCCGGATATTTTAAGGGACCGTATCTAATGTATTTTAATAATACAAGCACCAAAACAATAATAAATGAAAAACTTTAAAAGCAAAGAAAAGAACCCCAACCTCCTGGTTTATATTTGATTATGCAAAAATTTACGGAAAACATTGTAAAGAGAAATTCTTTTTGGAGTACATTTCCAGTGTTGGTATCCTGTAGTACAAGAAAATGTCTGTGTTCCACATACATTCTGAAAGGGAAGGTGACAGGAAAAGAACAGGGATTAATTACAAACTCCAGAAAGATAAGCACTTAGCTACTTTGTGATCCACTTGACTTTGTTATTTTTTTTAAATCCCACTAAAAATGGCTTGTAGATGTGTACATCAGCCTCAAGATTCAGTATATGTTTTGGGTCATTTGAAGAAACCTAAATCACGGTTTGAAATTTAATGAAATTTGTATTTTTTTACTGATAGATTATCTGTACAAATACGGAGAAGTAGGTGCATAAATGGTCCCAGAGGCGCTATCATTTTAGAAGCATTTTTGTGTTGTTGTCTTTATTGTTTATTGACTTTGGAATTATTCAGAATGATAATGTTCTTTTGTGTGACATCTGAACACATGTGTAGGTCATGTGTAGCCCAGAAGCACACCACTTGCTGAGGGAACACCTGTGTCTGTAAAAAAGCATTGCTGTGGGTAACTTTGTTCATGGAGAATGGTGAAGAATGAACTCTATAATGCATTTCTTTAAATAATACAATATTTCAAAAATTCAGTGATTTAACTTCTTGGAAGAGCCCCTCAGCCTTTAGAGAAGAGGGATTGCTGATGGGCCTCAACTCTATTTGCTACTTTGGTGATTGATAAAAGCAGCAAAAATGGGAAAAACTCATTACTGTTTTTAAATTAATACTGCAAAAATAATACAGGCTTATTGAGAAAATAATTATAAAGTTAATTTTCTTAATATATGTTTCCAGCCATCTATTTCTAGGGATAATTACTGTGAACAGCTTAATGAGTATTTTAAAGAGAATTGATTTTTCTGGGCATTTGGGTGTTGATTTTTCAGTCTTAGTTCATTGTAGTGCCAGCCTAATTCAGGCACTATTCTAGGTGCTGAGGTTATGACAGTAAAGAAAACAGATAAGAATTCCTGCCCTCATGGAGCTTACATTTTAGTGGGTGACAGTAAATAAATAAGTTATTAAAATATGGTATGTCAGCTGGTGATGAGGTTTGTGTATACGTATGTATCCATGTCTGTGTGTAAGGTTTTGTTTTGTTGAAAGATGGGAGAATCATTTTGTGTAGAACTTGCTTTTTTCAGTCAGTAAATAGATCAGGAACATCCTTCTGTGTCAGAATTTAGAAAGTACCTCATTTTGTAGGATGAGCTTGAGTTTTTTCTAGGAGTAGATGTGTTGCCTTGTATAAGTCACTTTTCTTTTTCCCCAGTGAGAACATTCAAAAATAGGTTTTGGCTAACTTGAGTAGATAAACTTTTGGGGATGTCAACGAAATTGTCAAATGGCTACTGATATTTATCTTATCTAGTTTTACATACTTACTAAAAATCATAAATAATATATTAAGAAATAATGCCTTTGTTTCTGCTCAGTTTGTGAAATGGGTTTATTCAAACTATGCACATATGTCTTTGATGCCATTATCTTCAACATCATTCAGTCATCTTAGTGCAGTTTCTGGAGCACAGTTTTAGTTCTAGATTATTTTAAGATACAGTACTTTTTTGAATCTTTGTATGATACTGTTGCTGAAAATTACAGCCCAAGATACAGCTATGAAAACATTAAGACCGTTTTCTTTGTCTTTTATAGTTTAATGTTTTTCAAATTGCAGGTTATAACCCATAATTGGGTTTTGAAATCAGTTTAGTAGGTAGGTTGTCTTTCTCCACCACTAGAGACTGTGAGACTTGATCTTATTCACCTTAGCAGTCTCAGCACCCATATTTTAGGTGCTCAGTATGTATTAGATGGATGATGAATAAATTGTTCTTTAAAAGGCTTGTTCGTAATGACATTCAACATTTCTGCTGTGAGGACGTACTCTGGAAATAATTGTTAAAATCTGTGTTAAATATTTCTTTGCTTCCTTTATTATTCTTTCCAGTGACCTCCTGTTAGCATCAAGAATAACATCAGTTGTGGTCATTCAAGATAACATCCCTTTCATAGGCATATGTGGATGTTCTGAATAAGGAGAAGACACCTCACTTTATATTCAAGATATATTTGAGTTTTGGAGGATTGGTATCAGAAACATCTCCATTCTCTGAATCTTTGTTAGTAATTTTATGTCCCCTGAACCTAGCCATGTACATATGAGAGCTCAGTAATTTTTATGGTGGGAAAGTATAAATGAATTCTTGGAAGCTGTTGCTTTGTTTTCCCCTCTCAGAAGGCACAGGAGTATGGCTACGACCAGTCGATGATGGCTCGCTTCTGTAAGCTGCTGGAGGAGAATGTAGAGCACAATGTGATCAGCAGACTGCCCGTTTTACAGCTCACTATCCAGTACAGGATGCACCCAGACATATGCCTCTTCCCTTCTAATTATGTTTATAACAGAAACTTGAAAACAAACAGGTCAGTTCCATTTATTGCTTGTTAGTTTATTTTATTTGTAGGTTTAGCTGCTTAGAAATAGCCATTTTACCATATTCCTAGGTCTTGTCATGAAAAGCATAAATCACCAACTTTTTAAAAATTATTTTCTCTAATTATAAAAGCCATACATATTATTGTGGCAAATGAAGATAAACAAAAAAGAAAAAAAAAAAAATCAACATTTATTCTACCAGGGAAAATCATCGGTAACATTTTAGTATATCTCTTTCCAGTTCTTTTTTAAATGCATATCTTCTTTTACTTTTTCTATTTTTTTAAATTTTTGAAAAAAGTTGAGCCATACTTTCTAATGTTCTATGGCTTGCTTTTCTCACTATATCACTTACAAAGGAGTCCTGGTGACACAGTGGTTAAGTGCTTGGTTGCTAATCTAAAAGTGGGGGTTGAACCCATCAGCTGCTCCACAGGAGAAAGATGTGGCAGTCCACTTCCATAAAGATGACAGCCTAGGAAACCCAATGGCGCAGTTCTATTCTGTCCTATAGGGTTGCTATGAGTCAGAATCAACTCCATGACAATGGCTTATATCACTTACTTACAATCATTAGTTATATTTTAATTAGTAGATAGATACTATTCCTAGCACTAAAATGAAGTCAGTTTTTTACCTTTCACTAATACACATCTAAAAAAAAAAAGTTTCTCCTTGTGCCTTTCCTTTCTCTAATCTCTCCCCTACAAAATGATAATTAAAGTAAAATGTAACTAAACTTATGTTCTGCATGGTGGCTGCTTTTTTATAGAGTGACTGAAACCAATCGATGTTCATCAGACTGGCCATTTCAACCTTACCTTGTGTTTGATGTCGGAGATGGTTCAGAAAGACGGGATAATGAGTATGTTCTCCTCTTCCTTCAATTCCCAAAGATGATCACAGAATTGTTACATTGTTTTGTTCAGATGTGTATTAAAAACATTTTCTATACACATTTATCTGCCTACTGCCAGGGCACAGTCATTTTCATTTAGCTGGATTGTGATAACTCTTTTTTTTCATATATTACTGATGACTTTCTTTATATATTTGAGCCTTTTAATTTTTTTAATAAATGTGTATAATGAGGAGAATATTACCTAACATGTGGTAAACACTTGAGATCACAGCAATGAGGTAAAACAGACACAGCCCCATTGGAAGGATATTGCAGTCTAATAGGGAAGACAGACAGCATTCAGCAGGTGAGCACCTGGATAATTTAGTGATCCAGTTGGGTTAAGTGTTGTGAAAGATAAGTGTATAAATTTAATTGGATTAAAATGTGAATAGGAGTAAGGAAGAAGAGATGGAGGGTAGACAATGCTTTCAGGATATTGGGCTGTGAATGAGGGAAAGTGTCCAGGCAGTCTGGGAATGACAGCAAAAAGGAATGGTAGTGTTGCTAGAGTGTAAAAACTTAAGAGGGGTCAGGGGTTCTTGCGAGAGAGCACAGGATTAATAGTCTGAAGGCAGCATTTATTAGCACAGATATAAACCCCACCCCTGTACTGTGAAGTATGAGGAAGTACAAATTCTACCTTTGTATCATGAGAGGGCTGCAGGGCAGATGGTGTTCTCAGGTGAGAATCAGGTACTGGTTAAGATACAGAGGTGAAGGGTGGGAGCATTCAGTGAAGAAGTTAAAAATACAGAAGAGTTGACATGGGATTATAATATCAGAGGTACAATGAAAAGGTTGTATAGTGGGGCTGGTGGAGATGGAGCAGAGAATTGAGAGTTGAGCCCCAGAGCATTATGGAAATGGAAGGCCACAAGAGAAATATTGGCCAGAGAGACTTAACCTGAGAGGTGACCAAGGAAAGTAAAGATTTAGCTCATATGTTAAGAGTTAGGTAGCAGTTTGGGTTGTCAGTATAGTAAATCTCGACGTTAGAATAGTGGGTATTTAAGGCTCTTAGGGGAACCCTGGTGGTGTAGTGGTTAAGTGCTACGGCTGCTCACCAAAGGATTGGCTGTTCAGATCCACCAGGCACTCCTTGGAAACTCTACGGGACGGTGCTGCTCTGTCCTATAGGGTTGCTGTGAGTCAGAATTGACTCGACAGGACTGTTATGGTTTTTTTGGGTTTAAAGTTCTTAAAGTGAGACAAATAAGGGTGCCTCAGTAATAAAGGTGCAGGTACAGTGCATACCCTGTTGTTCATTAGATCTAGTATGTATTGCAGGAGCATCATCATTTGGAAGATGGCATCCCAGGAGTAGCAGGAGCCCTCTTGAGGTTGGGAGTGCAGGATATATGGCCAACAAGGAGGACAGTAAGGACATGAGCCTGGTGCAGGGCCCCAAGTTGTTCAACTGTAGAGGCCCACCATTCCCATTCAATATGTTTGGATGGCATCTCAGTCATACAGTGCATGGTCTACATGGCCAGTGGTGGTGGCCCGTGCCTTGTTTTAGGTAGTGGTAGGGAATTAAAGAAGATAATACATCTAAAGAACTTTTCTGGGGGTTTAAAATATAGTAAACCTCTAATTAACGTTGGTGTCATTGTTAGTTGCCATCGAGTTGACTCCAACTCCTGGTGGCCTTGTATATAACAGAACAAAACGTTGCATGGTCCTGTACCATCTTCATGATCATTGGTATGTTTGAGTCTGTTGTTGCAGCTATTATGCAGCCTTCCAACCTTGACGGCTCATCTTCCCACAGTCAGACAGTTTTTTTATGTGATCCATAAGGTTTTCATTGGCTAATTTTCAGAAATAGATTGTCAGGCCTTTCTTCCTAGACCGTCTTAGTCTGGAAGTGCCCCTGAAGCTTGTCTACCGTGGGTGATTCTGTTGATATTTGAGATAATGGTGGCATAGCTTCCAGCATCATAGCAACATGGAAGCCACCACAGTACAGCAAACTGACAGATAAGTGGTGGTAATTAATGTTAGCTGTTTATTATTATCATGTTCATTATTGTAAATACTGTTATTAATACTAGTATTATCCCTGCTTTTAACAGATGAAGAAATTGGTGCCTAAACCTCGGTTGACTCCAAACTCTGTTGTCTCTACAGTTTCATGTTTCACTGGGCAGTTACTTTTATGTTTATTCATATGTATGATATTAAAGGTCATTGTAACAGCCTCTTTGAGTCACTGCTGGCTGAATAAATGATGAAACCTACCTGCCTGCCCTTTACTGTGATGGAAGACAAACAAAGTGGAACTTAAGTTAGCAATTGGACTGCTATTAATTTTGATATGTTTGTTTGTTTTTCATCTTATTTAGCTCATATGTTAATGTTCAAGAAATAAAGTTGGTGATGGAAATAATTAAACTTATTAAAGACAAAAGAAGGGATGTTACTTTCCGAAACATTGGCATAATAACCCATTACAAGGCTCAGAAGATGATGATTCAGAAGGATTTGGACAAAGAGTTTGATAGAAAAGGGTGAGGCATTTTTACGCTTATTTCCAGTGTTTCTGTTGCATTAACAAGAAGAGAAAGGGTGTGGAAAGAAAGAAAGAAGAGGAAACCTAACTCCAGGCAGTGACATTAGACCATATAAGGTAGACCATGTGGTAAATCACAAGGAGACTGGGAAACTGGCTTCCTTTAGACTTGTGCTGTGTAGGAGATGGTTACACTTGTGGCTCCGGTAGAAATGGTACCTTCTGGCGATTGGAACGTCGACATTACACGTAACAGTGGAATTGACTAAGAAACTCTCCAGGCCTTTTCCTTTAGCTCTGTGACTTGTTAATCTGAATTCTAATTCTTGTATTGCCTTTATGCATAGAGTGAATATTGTGTTTTGTCTCTTTACCTCAACAGTAAAATTAAGAATAAAATATTGGAAATCTCTTAACCTAAAAACACACAAAGTACCAAAATTGTTGATGAAGTAGAAAATGTGAATAGATTTATAACAAGAGATTGCATTAGCAATCAAAAAACTTCCAACAAAGAAAAACCCTGGACCAGCTGGCTTCATTGGTGAATTCTGCCAAAGTTTAAAGAAGAGTTAACACCAGTCCTTCTCAAACTCATCAAAAAAATAGAAGAGGAAAAAACACTTCCTAACTCATTCTGAGGCCCCAATATTACCCTGATAAACCAAAGCCAGACAAACGATACCACAAGAAAACTACAGATCAATATTCTTTATGAATATTGGTGGAAAAGTCCTCAACAAAATACTGGTAGACTGAATCCAGCAGCATATAAAAAGGGCTATATATACCATGACCAAGTGGGATTTATCCCAGGAATGCAGGGTTGGCTCAGCAGTGTAATGTACTGTACTGATAAAGAATAAAGGGGCGGGGGGGGTCACATGATCCTCTCAATTTATGATATAGAAAAAGCATTTGATAGAATCTGACACCCTTTCATAATAAAACCATCCAACAAACTAGAAATAGAAGGGCACATCCTCAGCCTAATAAAGGGGGATCGTCATGAGTCTGAATCAACTTGATGGCAGCTAACAATAACATGAAAAACTCAAAGCCGATATCAGACTTATTAATGATAAGTTTGTGTGATAAGAGCAGGAAGGATAGCCACTACGTCTTTTCAGCATTGTGCTGGAGGTTCTAGCCAAGGCAATTGGGCAAGAAAAAGAAATAAAAGGCACCCAGATTGTAAAGAAAAAGGTAAAATATCTCTGTTTACAGTTGACATGATCTTGTCTATAGAAATCCCTAAAGGAGTCCACCAAAAAAAAAAAAAACTACTAGAGTTAATGAAGTTACAGGACACAGATTAATGTACAAAAATCAGTTGTATTTCTGGTCACTAACAGTGAACCATATGCAAATGAAATTAAAACGATTCCATTTACAATAGCATCAAAAAGAATAAAATACTTAGGAATAATTTTAACCAAAGTAGTGTAAGACTTTAAGATTTGTATACTGAACACTATAAAACATTGTTAAAAGAAATTAAAGAAGACCTAAATAAATGGAAAGAAATCCTATATTCATGATTGAAAGGCTTCGTAATGTTAAGATGACAATGTTCCCAAATTGATCTGCAGATTCAATGCACTCTCTTTTAAAATTCCAACTGGTTTTTTTTTTTTTTTACAGAAATGAACAGGCCGATCCTAAAATTCACATGGAAATTCACAGAGGGACCCTGAATAGCTAAAGCAGTCTTTAAAAAGAACAAACTTGAAGGAATCATGCTTCCCGATTTCAAAACTTAACTACAAAATAGTTTTGTACTGCCATAAGGATAGACGTATTACCAACAGAACAGAATTGAGAGTTCAGAAATAAACCCATACACCTATGGCCAGCTGATTTTCAACAAGGGTGCCAAAAGCATTTACTAGGGAAAGAATAGTCTTTTTCAACAAATGGTGCTGGGACAACTGGATATCCACATGGAAATGAATTTGGACTCCTATCTCACATGATATACAAAAATTAACCCAGAATGGATCTAAGACCTAATAAAATTCATGGAAGGAACCATAGGTGTAAATCTCATGACCTATGGTTATGCAGTGGTTTCTTAAAGCACAAGCAGCAGAAGAAAAAATGGATAAATTGGACTTGATCAAAATTAGAAACTTTTGTGCACCAAAAGCCACTATCAAGAAAATAAAAAGATAACCCACAGAATGGGAGACAATATTTACAAATCTTATATCTGATAAAGGTCTAGTATCCAGAATACATAAAAAACTCCTACAACTCAACAACAACAAAACCTAATTAAAAATTGGGCAAAGGACTTGAATAGACATTTTTCCAGAAAAGATACAGAAATGGCCAATAACCGCATGAAAAGATGCTCAGCATCATTAGTCATTGAGGAAATGCAAATCAAAACCACAGTGAGATACTTCACATCTGCCAGGATGGCATTAATTTAAAAAAAAAAAAGATGTGGAGAAATAGGCGGGAATGTAAAATAGTGTCGCTGTAGAAAAGTTTTGGCAGTTCTGCAAAAACTTTAACAGAATGACCCATGTGATCAAGCAATTCTGAAAGAATTGAAAACATGCTCTTGCAAAACCTAGTACATGAATGTTTATAGCAGCGTTATTCATAATACCAGAAAGTAGAAACACCTCAAATGTCTATCAGCTGATGAATGGCTAAATAAAATGTGGTATATGGATAAAAACCAAACAAACCAAACCCAGTGCCGATGAGTCCATTTCGAACTCATAGCAACCCTGTAGGACAGAGTAGAACTGCCCCATACAGTTTCCAAGGAGCGCCTGGCGGATTCAAACTGCTGACCCTTTTGGTTAGCAGCCGTAGCACTTAACCACTACACCACCAGGGTTTCCATCTGTATGGATGTATTGGAATATTCAGGCATAAAAAGCAATAATATACTGTTGCATGCTGCAACTTGGATGAACCTTAAAAACAATATGCTAAGTGAAAGAAGTGAGACACAAAAGGCTATGTATTTATGATTTTATTTATGTGAAGTGTGCAGAACAGGCAAATCCACAGAGACAGTAGTGAGTGCTAGGGAATGGATGGGGATTCAGGGTGAGGAATAGGGACTGACTGCTAATAGATGTGGGGTTTCTTTTTGTGGTGATAGAAATATTCTGTAATTAGATAGTGGTGGTTGCACAGTTCTGTGAATATACTAAAAACCACTGATTTGTACATTTTAAAATGGTGAATTTTAAGTTACGTGAATTATATCTCAATAAAAAAAACCCAAAAACGGATACCATGAAAAAACAGTTTCTTTAAAATACTGCTGTATTAATATGTGTATTTAATAATTAAACTTTTTCCAGTAAACGTGTTTTTGTTTTTGTAAATAGACCAGCAGAAGTAGATACGGTGGATGCATTCCAGGGTCGTCAGAAGGATTGTGTTATTGTTACATGTGTCAGAGCAAATGCCTCGCAAGGCTCGATTGGGTGAGTAACGGTCGTTGTTGCTTTTGTATTTGTTCGTAATCCAGGGTTGGGTCCATTATCTGTCACTGTTAGAGACACCATTATTTGTTTTATTAGTTTTCTTTTATAAAAATTTATAACATGTAGGTTTTTCTGTGTGCATGTGAAATAGATCCACTAATCGGTCTGTTTCTCTTTTGCTACCTTATATGTTAACTCATTTCACAGTGTGACTCTGTTAGTTTATTTAATAAAAGTGAAATAAATCACTGGATCGATCAGGTGTATTTTGCAGGAACATGTTGTTCTCACATGGCATGTGTCATGCAGTGGTTTTTGCTCTTCTCTCTCTGTGTTCCTGCTTTGGCTAAGTTTGCTTCCCTTATCTGCTGTCAGTTTACTCATTGGAGATGTGAAGGACACTGTTAACAGCTGACAAAAATCCCCTGAGCCTCAGGACCCAAGACTCTTATGTGATTATCCTTTTTCCTTCTCGTGAGAAGCAGATGGAATTTACAAGTTATGAATTTGTTTAATTGTTCTTTAATAAAAACAGCAAATTATGTTATCACTGCCCCCTTCTAGAGATAGCCTGCATCTATAAATGGGGACCAATTATATCAGGACCATTTTTTTTTAATAGTACATGCTTTCCCAACTAATTTGACATTTTACCTTTATCATATGCCATTTCTATGACTCAGCTCTTTCTGGGTCCATTGATATATTTGTATTTGCCTGATGTTTGTGTATTTCTGCACTACCAGTTGCCATTAAGTTGATTCTGACTCTTGTGTTTAAAAATGGAGGATGATGACACTCCTCCGCCACACCCATCCCCATCCTTTCCCCGTCCCCACCCAGGGCTGTTCTTGTAAGAAATGTACATGGAAAATGGTACCATGCCTGGCATAGTAACCCAGTTGCTGTCAAGTTGATCCCAATTCATGGTGACCCCATGTGTGTCAGAGTAGAACTGTGCTCTGTAGGGTTTCCAATGACTCACTTTTTGGAAATAGATCACCAGGCCTTTTCTTCCGAGGTGCTTCTGGGTGGCCTTGAACCTCCAGCATTTTGGTTGGTAGCCAAGCACATTAACTGCACCATCCAGGGGTTCTAATAATCTTAAATGTATTTAAATTTAAGAGCATGTCATTGATCTAGTTTTTAATACTTAAAAATCATGCTGCTAAAAAGTTACAGTACTCATCCAAGTCAAAAATAGGAAATTGACAGATACATCACTTTGAAGGTTGATTTTGAAAGCATTGAGGCTTTTGTCTGTTTACAAGTTTTTAATGGAAATTAGCTTCTGTGCCAGGTAACCCTGTTCTAGGAAGTAGAGTGAGAAAGTACTATGACTTTGATAAGTAAAAGGAGTACTAGAAAAGCTGTCTAAAATACTGCCTATGTATGTCTCACCTAAGTCAATTCTGTAAAAAGAAGTCCTTCTTTTTTTGTTGCTCAGATTCCTGGCAAGTTTGCAGAGATTGAATGTCACCATTACACGAGCCAAGTACAGCCTCTTCATCTTGGGACATTTGAGGACTCTGATGGTAGGTACATTCTTGGGAACCAGAGAATTCCAAAGGCCAGTTTACCATGGCTACTATTAGTGCATTGGGGTTTTTGTTTTTATTTTTCATCAAAATTGGATATGGTTTCTAGGTTACAAAATGATAAACCTATTCTCTGTGGTTGTTATGTTTTCCAGCGGCTTCTTCGTGGGAGCCTTTATATACATAAACCACTCAGCCTTTCTTAGCCCAAAGCCCAAGTATCTAAACTAGGCTCTCAAGATAACCTCCCCTCCCCCCCTTTTTAAAAATTAATTAATTAATTAACTTATTTATTTATTTTGCTGTAAGTGGAAGTTTATAATTCAAGTCAGTTTCTCATACAAAAACTTACATACACATCGTTCTGTGACCCTAGCTGTTCTCCCTATAATGTGACAGCACAATCCTCCTCTCTACCCTGTATTTCCCTTGTCTATGCAACCAGCTCCTCTCCCCCTCTGCCCTCTTACCTCACCTCTGGACAGGAGCTGCCCACTTAGTCTCATGTATCTACTTGAGCCAGCAGGCACACTCTTCACCAGTATCATTTTATGTCTTATAGCCCAGTCTAATCTTTATCTGAACAGTTGGCTTTGGGAATAGTTCCTTCCCCCTTTTTTAATCAGATCTACGTCATAGAATTGTTAGGAATGTGTATAAATCCATACGTGTGCTAGAACAGTACTCGGCACTTAGTAAACACTTAGTAAATGTACCTACTATCTGCCCTGCTTAATGCCAGTGATAGGGTGTTTGCAAGAGTGCCCTGGTTTCCTTTTTTAGCACTTACACATTTCACTTTGGTTTTTAATGCCATCAGAGTGCCTATTCCGGTATAGGTTCTTTGCTAGAACAGGTTACGTGTTTATATCTTTAGTAGACAAATTATACAGCTTAATTTGATGATTTCTGAGCTATAAAACAAAACAAAAAACCTGTTACCATCGAGTTGATTCCAATTCATATATTTTTTTTTTTTATATGGGTCAGAGTATAACTGCCCCATAGGGTTTCGCAGGAGCAGCTGGTAGATGCGAACTGCAGACCTTTTGGTTAGCAGCAGAGCTCTTAACCACTGTGCCACCAGGGCTCCATCACAGCTTTAGATAGCACGTATTTGCTGTCTCACGGACAGTTACTTTTCAGTTTTTCTAATTTCTCTGTTCAGTAGTTTTTCCCCCCATTTTGGTTACTGCCACTAGAGGGTACTTGGATACGCATTCTTTTTCATTTAACTCTTCTCTTAGATCTTTGTACTTCAACTTGTGTTGTTTGCTTACTCCCTTAAAAGCATTTTTGAAAGCTATGTACTCCTTTTTTTATGTACTCCTTATTTTTAAGTTTAATATGTAAAAATTTTACCATGTTTTAGTTGCTGAAAATTTTGTTTCTAATACACGTTAACGTTTTATAATAAAACTATTACATCATTAAGTGTATCCAAAGGAATAGAAAAATATCAGTATTGTTCCTTTCATCCTTGTTTCCATTCATACTTGTTTTAAGATAAAATTAAATGGGGTATATTTTATAATAAAAAGCCTTTCTATTAATCTTGTTAGTATGCTTCTCTGCCACAAAACTTTATATATAAATTGAAAGTTTAAGAAATTGTTTTTTAACTATTGGGGAAATTGAGGGTACATGGGACCATTCTGTACCTTTTTTGAAACTTGCTGTGAATCAATAATTATCTCAAAATAAAACGTTTTTTAAAAAATTGTCTTTCCAGTGGCCGTAAGGCTCTGAGTGTTAAAAACAATTTCTTTTCAATTGAATATCTTATTATAATTATTCTTTTTATACGATTGACCAAAACAACGTAAGTGTATTAGAAATTTTGATAAATGATGTTTAAACCTGAAAAGTACAATGTTATTAGACACATCTCTTAGGATGCCTTGATTAAAGGAGACTTTGTGGACATGGCTGTTTTTAGTCTTCTCTTCTTTGATGCCAAAAGTCTTTTCCTGCCCTGCAGTGCAGCATGTGGTGAGGTTTGGGGTGGATAAGAGGTGGTGTAGTTGTGAAGGACAGGCTGCAAGTGGCAAAAGAGCCCAAGGGCAGGGGTGGGAGCAACAAATAGGAAGCAGGGCATTTGGAAACTGGATCCCATACAACTTTTTCACATTTCCCCTTAAAAGTTTTTGAACCCCATGGTCTCACACAAATTTGAAGACCACTGACCTTTAGCTCTAAAAAGACAGTGGTACAAAAAGACAAAACTCCCAATTTATCACCTGGGCTTTCCAACTTACTGTTTTTTGTTTTTGGTCCTTGGGGTTTTTTTTTTTTTTTTTTTCTCCTTTAGCCCAGTTTCCCCTATAGAAATATAATCCATGATTAAAGCACTTGTGCTCTGAGAAACCAAGACTAATAGCCCCTTCTCAAAACCGTTTTTGTAATTTTAGGATTGAACACAAAGTTTAGGTGTAGTAGTCTTGACAAAAATAGCAGCAAGGTCATCTGCTTCCCATATGTGTTTCAGCCACAGGCTGAGGCTCTCTAGAGGTCTCTTGAGTGAGAAAGAGATCCCGGGTCCCAGAGCCCAGGGCTGCCGCATGGCCTGTCTGGAATATGCCAGCCGCCATGCCTTGCATTTTATTTACAGGACTTCTGTTAAAGTTTACAAAACCCTTGGGGAGTCAGTATTATTACCATCGTTTACCAAATCCAAGGGGCCGTTAATTATAATATGCATCAGTATTTATGTACTAGTAATATATATAGCGTTTCACTTTCACTTAAAATTTTTATTTTATTTGTAAGTTTTAGACTTATTTAGACAGAATTTTATATCACTCTTTGCCTATAAAAAAAGGAAAATACAAACGAAATGAGTTGGTTGAGATAGTCCTAAAAGTATTTCACCTTCAGAATCAGCACTTCTTAAAATCATTTCCCAATTCCTAGTTATCGATGTCCTTGTTTCTCCATATACTGTTGTCCTCTGTCCGGTCAAAAGGGTTGCTAATTCAGCATTTCTTGAGAGTATACTGCTGTCATCTCCATGATTCTCTTCCAGCCCTTGATATTCATTCTATAAGTTTGATTACTGGTGCTTTCTTGTCTTATCAGAAGATGTCTACAGAAGATTTTCAGACAGGAGCTGGGACTCAAGTCTTTCTTTAAATGGTTTACTGACTGAAAGTTAAGAAGTTGTAGTTGCCTAGTTATGAGTTCTCCCTGGAATAGGTACATGGAAACTGCCACCTGGCTCAGAAGCATCCCAAATTTATAAGTGGTAAAATGTGAAAACTGTGTGTATTTTAGAATCAATTAAATAAAATATTATTCCTATTTTACAGATGAGGAAACAGGCTCAGAGAGCTTAAGTGACTTGTCCAAGGTCACACAGCAAGTAAATACTATGCAGCCTTACTGCTACCCTAACCCACCTTTGTGAATAGTACAGGAGCCCACACGAGGGTAGTTATCCTTTTTCTTTCCTTCAGTCTTTGTCTTTTTTTTTTTTTTTTTTTTCTCCCTCATGCTCACTCTTTGTACTTTCTAAAGAGGCCCAAGCTCTGGTGGTTGTAAAGCAGCAGTATATTGCTGAGGAAACCCTAAAGGAAGAGAGAGAGATGCATGGAGTTGTGTGTTTTTTCTTAGATGTGCTTTCATAACTTAAGCTTCTCTAGCAAAGAGATAGAAAGTGGCACTGTATCTTCGGAACAGTATCTCAGTGGATTAAGATGTTTAGCCTTTGGGGCTTTTGGAGGCCTTTTGAGAGTCTGATGACAGTTACGGGCCTCTTTCTAGACTAAATCACATGCACTCAGAAGTTTGGACTTTCTGAAGCCAAGCCTTCCTGTTTCGTGTTAGCCCTGTCAAGAGGCAGGCAATAGTCTAGATGGGTAGTGTCCAAAGGAACTGTCTGCAAATACAGAAATGTTCTGCATCCGTGCTGTCCAGTTAGCTAACTACTAGCCACATGTAACTGTTGAGTGCTTGAAATGTGGCTAGTGCAAATGAGGAACCAAATTTTTTTATTTAACTTTAGTTTAAATTTAGCTACCTGAGCTACTGGTAACTGGTGCAGATCTACAGGACAGCTTACCTGGCATGATTAACAGTGATGAAAATTGTGGACGTTCTTTCTGTATTATAGGCTGTGATCAGTACACTTTTTTAGTGATATGGCTTTTTCATTCTGAATTTGGACTTTTTTCCCTTTTGGTCTTGTCTAATGAGTAGTGGATTCTTAAGAATCTATTTATGAAATTATACTTTTTATTCAAAAGTGAAAGCTGGAATCCTGTGCTTCCCAAGCATATGAGTATTTCTTTGGGGTGTAATTGTCCCTTTTCTTTGTTTCAAGGAAAATCCACATTGGAATCACCTGATTCAGGATGCTCAGAAGCGTGGTGCCATTATTAAGACCTGCGACAAAAACTACAGGCACGATGCAATGAAGATTCTGAAACTGAAGCCTGTACTGCAGAGAAGTCTGACTCACCCTCCTCCTGTAGCCCCAGAGGTGTCCCAACCCCAGGGTGACTTGCGCAGCAACAAACTAGACAGTGGACTCGCCAAGACATCTTACTCTTCTCCTCTTTGTCACAGTCCCGATGACTCCAAGGAAGCTACTGTTACTGTTACTTCAAAGGACCCTGAAAGGCCTCCTGTTCAGGACCGACTTCGGGACCCAAGACTACTTAGAAGACTGGGCTCTGAGGCCATAGAGAAACTGCTAAGAAATCCACAGTCTTTGAGCCCCCAGCATTCTGGAGCAGCAGCTCCTACAGGAGAGCCAGACTTTCCTATAACTTACCAGGATCTTGGTACTACTGTGCAGCAGTCCACTGCTAAAGTAGCCACTCCGAGCAACCACAGACCTCACATGCAATGTGGACTTCCAGCTGCTAGTACGGATGTTTCCACAAGTAAAAGGAAATGTGACCAGGAAGGAGGACTCAGCCACAGAAGAGAGACCAGGGCTTTCAGTGAAGGGGAACAGGAAATGTATAGCTCTATGACCTATCACGCAATGAGGAACTCTGACTGGGACAGGAGGAGACTGGAGAAGGAGGACAGTAGTTCAAAGAAAAGAAAGCTTTTATAGCGAAGCCAGATGACATGAACTATCAGCCACAAGCATTACTGTAAACTTACGACGACCAACTAATAGGACTATCCAGATAAGATTATTTTTTCTAAAGAAGTTTGTATGCTGTTGAAAAACATGGAAAATGTATCCTAACACCTGAGGCTCTTGGTCAACTTCAGTCCTTTTTGTTGGTTCCAAAAGCTTTCAGAGGACATTTGTGTATCAGTAATAATCTCCTTGAAGTCAGAGACTGGCTGAAAATGTAGAAAAGGAGGTCAAACTGGAGTGAATGTTGTGAAAGTTGAAATGTATATTTGTATAGCAAATAACAAAATCCTTTTAAAATTTAATCTGGTAGACCGCGTTTCTTTCCCCTGCATAAAATGTTAATCATTTTTCAACAGAACAAACTTTTTTTTAAAAAAAGAGTAGCAAGAGAAGGGCAGGCCCTTTCAGCCATTCTTATGGCAAGACGGATTTCTTTAACAGCTTGAGTTACTCGGAATAACCTTTGTTAGGGCTAGTGGGTCAGATGTCTTTTGTTCTATTTAAAAAACAACTGGAGTCTGTCTCCTGAGGAAGACCTGGTTGAAGTGCAGTTGTGTTAGGTGAAGTTCTGCTGATGTTGTACATTTGTAAACAAGGCACATTGGCACAGGATGTTACATTTCTGCGAGGAGTACATCTACCTATTTAGTGAGCACCTAGGTCTCTGTCTGAAATCCTTATTCTTGTGGAGAATATCAGACGCCTCAGCCTGTTGTCAGCTGGTGTGTCAGTCAGTGGTTACCAGATGCTAGCTTAGTTGCTTGTTAAGGCTTGCAGATTGGCAGGAGAATCTCTAATTAGTTATAGGTAGAGCCTGGGAAGCTGTATGGTAAACACCTCAAAGAATTCTGATTACCAGGCTGCTCGGGAACCACTAAAACCCACTGGGGCTGGCCAAATATTTTAGGCAGGAAAGAAGCACCTTTTTTAAAAAAAAAAAAAGGTAGTAAAGAGTGTAAATACAAGGGGTTCACAACTAGAAAGAGAGTTGACAAATTTCCTGTGGTCTTCAGAAACCATCTTACTGGTGAAAATCTGCCCTCAGAGGATATCTGGTAGGAGTTTTAGTGTTAGAGGCGATTGTGCTTTTGTGAAAGGAAAGTGGCTCTGGTGAAGGGCGATTTAAGAAGCTTGGGACAAAGCTTCAAAGTCCACTTGTCCAAACATCCACGCAAAATGAACTTGTGAACGAGTGTACACATGTGGATGTATATTAGCAACAGTTGACAGTTACAATAACTAATGGTTTATAGTGAAAACTCTGCAGCCCATTAGCTAAGTTGGGGTCGGAAAACAAATTCCTGAACATTCGTGTGCGTTATTTGAAATTTCTTTGTCATCTGCTTTTTAAGCAAAAAGGATTTTGTGTTAGTAAAAAATTCTACAGAAGTAGGCTGTAAAGAGCTTTAAGAAAACAACTTTTGGTTGCCAAAAGTTTAGACGTTCGTTCTTCTTCATTACCGTGTGTCTCTCCCACTAGTGTCCAGACTTCTGACTAATGTCTAGTGAACATTCCTGTAACTTTGCGTCCAAGTGGCTTCTTAGAGCTCTTTGGCCCCCTCATAGTCAGTCTTTGCTTCCTCTTTGTGGGTGTAGGGAGTTTTTCCTTGACAGTGCCAGTGTAACCAAGTGCAGGATGGAGACTTGAGTGCCCACTATGTCTGGGTCTGGGGCTCTGCAAGCTTCCTCTTTGTGCCTTTGACAAGCAGTCTCACTGTTAACTTTGTTTATTTCCTGCTACCTTTTCAGTGGGTACCTTTGTAAAGCCCTCCATTTAGCAGAGATTTACGCTGGTGGCAGCTTAGTCTGAAAACTCTCTAAGCTTCTAAAGGACGCATAACAAAACCATTGAGGGTCAGGAATATCTCCTGCTCTGCTTATATTAACACACGAATTAAGAATTTTCCCCCAAATACATTTTTTGCTGCCACCCACTGAACAGCATTTTTTCCGTTACGCTTGACGCCTGTTGTTACACTTTTTGTTGACCTGTTGTGTTTATCACTCGCCTCGTGTGGTTATGCTAGAATTCTTATGGGAACTGCATAATGCTTTCTAATGAATGAGCCTGTGTCCTATGACAGCCTCTCCCAGCAGAATACAGTTGTACCTGACATTAAAATTTGAAACTTTATCGTTTCAGTTGGTAAAAGTATTTACAAAAAGCTTCTGGTATGTGTGCTGTGGCCTTTGTTGATGTGGCTGTCAGGGCAGTGTTGTTGGCGGTGCTTAACCTTATCGCAGGCTGGGAAACGTGGCTGTTGGCTTCATCCTTACCATGGCAGTAAAGAAGGTGCCCTGTCTTCTTTCAATATCAGCTATTTCAACATGAGAAGATTCTACCTAAAAACATAGTTTTGTTTTTGTGTATAATTTGCCTTGGATTTATTGTGCATAGTTTAGTTACATGTTTGTGTGTATTATCAGGAGCAGATTTGATAAGTACATGTGAATAATCTCCTGTAAATGAATTTTATAACAAAAATGTACTAAATTATTTTCTAAAATTGGTTGTACAGATTGACCTTTTTTTGCTGTAGCTTTGACTCTTTCTATGCTATGAATTCATAGCTGAGATTTGGCAAACAATAGCCCTGTTGTCTTT
The DNA here is from genome assembly GCF_030014295.1 of Loxodonta africana. Taxonomy (NCBI): domain Eukaryota; kingdom Metazoa; phylum Chordata; class Mammalia; order Proboscidea; family Elephantidae; genus Loxodonta; species Loxodonta africana. The sequence goes on from NC_087350.1 coordinate 43,311,195, forward strand.
GTTAAAACCTAAGTTTTAAAAGAAAATGGCAGAATTAAAAGTGGAAACAAAACTGACATGAATTAGGAGTTGTATATTATTGAGTTAAGGTACAAGGTTCTTACTAGGTAATTCATTTAACTAGTCATTTGATTTGTTTTATGCCAAAGTTAGTTGGTGGGGAATTTGTTTTATTCACATGTAAAGAGGAGTTTACTCTCCAGCCCCCATTCTCAGCTCAGCTTTCCTGTGGTTTCCAACTCCTTTTCGTGTTCTCTTGGCCAACTCTGGCATTCAGTTATGAATTAAAGTTTGGTCCCCACCAGAAATACGTACTCCTCATAGGCTGGACTTGGGGAGGAGATGAGATTGGAGGGAAAAATGAAGTGACCCGTGAAAGGAGCTCCCGGAGGCAGTGATGGAGGGGCAGGGTACAAATGTCCAAGTCAGGGATAATTGCTGGTGGCTACAGAAGTGGAATGCGTTTTATAAAAGCAATAATTTCAGGACATGTAGTCAGATTTGCCCACATTCGTGCCTGTTAAAAGGCACTTGACCTCAGCCTTGGTGTCTCATAATACACGCAGAGCATGTACACAAACAGCGCACCTTGGCATGCTTTGCTCATCTGGTATGCAGACACAAATTATCAGGGAGGGTAGAATGAGATCTTTGGGAGTTACGGGGAATAGTAGATTTGCCAGGTGACCTGAGGAGAGGTGATTGCTCCGTGCTGGCCATGTAATCTGTGAAATTCCTTTACAGTAGTGATACTGCAGCAGCTGTAGCGATGATTTTTAAAGTCACCAGACATCTCTTCTGACCGATGCACCCACACCATCACCACCACCTCCTGGATTTTACCATTCATTTTTTGAGAAATAAATAATTCAGGGAGGAAACTAAAATTTAGCCTCTGCTTAAATGGAATTGATAGTGTTGTGCCTCACCACAAAGGCAGCTTCTAAACACACAGGGTCCCTGTGCAACTCTTAAAAGATCTGAGTTACTGTCACTGTGTCCTACTGTACAGAAAGCATTTGCCAAGTCAAATGGCATAAACAGTGTCCGTACATGGGTGTTGAAACCTCAGAGGATTGTTGCTTTGTGTGTGCTGGTATTTAAAGCTCAGGCCCTGTTATATTTGTATACTCACTTGACTTTGTTTTTAAACAGTGTTGCTGCAAATAGAATTGTTACGTTGGTAGTTTTCAACCTCAGGGATGCACTTTGGAGTTCCTTGGTTTAAGCATAAACAAACTCACTCCTGATGATTCCGTTGAGCTGCCAGTTTTGGGGTTTGGCTCCTCTGGGGGCAGAAGGAAAGAGGAGCAGCCCTGGGAGCCCGTAGGGGTCATGTTTACCTTCCTTAGGACATCATCTTACTTGGGTGTCCTGGATGGTGAGGCCCTCCACAAAGAGCCATCTTGGCTCCACTGCTTTAGTTCAGAAGGGGGTTCCCAGGAACAGGACAGCAGGGCTAGGGGAAGGGAAACTGGAAACCACTCAGGTAACTGGAAGCCATCAAAAGGTAAGAAGGTCAAAGCCTTCCCGAGTCAGAAGATTCAGAGTGAATCAGTGTGGCCAAAGTGTTCTCAATAAAGGAACCAGTCTGGGATGTCCTCTGGCCTCCAGCAAAGAGATGCTGGTGTAGCTTTTTAAGGAAATACTGCTGCTTACCCTCCAAGTTTAGCCTAAAGAATAACTAACTGATGATATATGTACTGAGTGTTTGTATTCTGCTAGGTATCTGCGCTCCCTATACATCATCTTGTATTCTCCCACCAACTCCATGATGACACTATCATTTCCATTACATAGATGTTAATGTGTATAAAACAGGGCCAAATGGGTAAAACGACTTGCTCAAGGTGATATACCTAAGAACTAGCAAAATTGCAGTTCCAACCCAGGTCTTGTGACCTAAAAGCTCTTGCTTTTATAGCCACTATAATAAGTACCTAAGCACGGCTGAATGTCACAACTGGCCAGACAGCTTCAGAAACGGGCTTGTGGGGGGAGTTGTATTACCTGGAAAGGAGGCATAGCTCTGCCATTGCCATTGATCATGGACAATTCTCAGCCTCTTTGGACTTTCTTTGAAAACGATAGTTGGGTTTGAGTTCTCTGGCTCCTTTCACCAATAAATTCTAAAATTCCAGGCACCAATCCCTTAGGTTTGGGAGAGAAAGAGGGAAGAAGAATGTGGTGACGTGGTAATGTGTCAACTTGGGTAAACGGAATTCTGTTTCCCAGAACTACCTTCCCTGTATGTTCCCATTTAGGGTGAGCTGCAGAAACACTGCCTGAGATCTGGAGGCCAGAAATGAAGCAGCAGCCCTATTGTTCTTAGGCTTAAAATATTGGGAGAGGGGCTGCAGGCATTGTTGTAACTCATGCCTGTTACCACTTGTCTGCTGGCTTGCTGCTGTGGGGCAGCAGCCAGGCCTGCAGCTGGACCCTTTTTACCCTGCATTGTCCTTAAACTCCAATTCCTGGGTCAGGTGTGTATTTGGCTCCATGACAAAGGGCACCAGTTTTTCCTGTGGGACACTTGCATTACCGAAGTTGGAGGCAGATTGACTGCTCTCATGGGTTCCAGCTTGTCATCCCTCACCCCCACTTTCCATCCATCTTCCTGCCATAACTGCCCTACCCTCTAAACTCCAGCATCAGACATGAAGACAGCAGTCTTACAAGGATGGTTTAACCAGCTCCCACAATTGCATAAGGTCAAATCCCTGAAGTAATTAAAACCATCCCAAATGTACCTACCAACAACAACAATGTATATAATACCTTCCCATGGGTTCTGCTGCTTTAATTGAACCCTGACAGACACAGAATATGGTGGTCCCTTCTGATATTCAGGAGCCCTGGTGGTGCAATGGTCAAGAGCTGTGGCTGGTAACCAAAAGGTGGGCAGTTCGAATCCACCAGCTGCTCCTTGGAAACCCTATAGGGCAGTTTTAGTCTGTCCTATAGGGTCCCTATGAGTTGGAATTGACTCGACAGCAACAGGTTTTTTAGTTTTTCTGATATTCATATCTATGTAGTCCCCTCTCTCACTGAAGAGGGCTGAGCTGTGTAACCAGTAGGACATCGTGGAACTGACAGCGTGTTACTGCTGAAGGCAAGTCATACATGTTGTGGCTTTTGCCTTGCTCTCTCTTAGATCATTTGCCCTGAGGGAGACAACTGCCATGTTGTGAGGACACTCAAGCAGCCCTTTAGGAGGAGATCCACATGGAAAGGAACCGAGACCTCCTGCCAATAGCCAGCACCAACTTGCAGCCGTTTTAGAAGTGGAACCTTCAGCCCCAGTCAAGCCATCAGATGACTGCAACCCTGGCCGATATCTTGACTGCGACCTCAAGAGAGACTCAAACCAGAACCAATGAGTTAAGCTGCATCTGAATTCCTGACCCGTAGAATCTGTGTGAGATAAGTGATAGCATTCAAGACACCCAAGTTGTTGCTTTTCAGCTGACATAAAGGAGGTAAAAGATGCACAGAGTGTTATGCTAGTGCAAAATAAGCTGATATCTAGTTTGGGGAGTTGAAGAAGACTGAGAGCTGAGGAATGGAGTAGATATTACGCATTCCAGACAAAAACTGGAAGTCCAATTAAAAAAGGGCCTCGTTGAATCTGAGAACCTATTGGCAGGGGTGTGCTAGCAATGAGGCTGAAGAGGCTGGCTGGGAAAGGCTAGACCCTGCAGAGCCTTTTGGGCCACCGAGCAATCAGACCTTATCCTAAGGGCAGGAGGGAGTCCTTGAAGGTCTTAAAGCAAACAAGCGACCAGGAGAAGCTGAGACTATAAACAAAAGTCATGGGAATTCTGGGAAGATGGTGGCGTGAGCAGGTCTTGGTTCCAACTCTTCCCACATGTACACCAAAAAATATAGCAAGAAATGTGTGCTTGGCCCTGAAGGACTCCGGATTGGTGGGAAGAGGACAACAGCAAAAATCTGCAGATGGACATGAGTCAACAAGTCTCAGAAAGTAAAAGCACCACTTCTCTCACTGCCCTTCCCCCTACCCTCCTGGGGCACAGACTGTTGGCTACCATGCCAACACATTGTCTGCCTATGCCCAGGGAAAGGCCCCAAGCTCCAGCTCTGAAATCAACAAGATGGATCTCCCTGGAAGTCTCTTCGGGGTGTTCCCATCCCTTTCCCTCCTGGAACAGTGGAAAGCCTGGGTGGTCCTAGGCGACCTACCCATGGCTAGCCTGAACTTGCCAGCTCAGTGGTTCATTTGGTCTGGGCTCTCCAATGGAAAACATGGTTATGGAAATGCAGTTTACACAGAGCAGGTGAGGGAAAGATAACCAAAGAAAGACGACTGCAACCTTGGTGGACAGGTTAATTAATGCTGTTCTCTGTTCTGTTTGACTGCACCCTCTGGTTGCCAAATTGATTAGTGTGTGTTCTCTGTTCTGTTTGGGAGACACTGAAAGATGCATACCTTGGTCTGGGCTTTTTGAATCCTAGTACAGAGAGGGAGAGGGAGCAATAAGCAAGGTCTGAAGGCTCTGCCCACCTAATAGTTAGTTTCTCACAGAAAGTAATGCTGTCAAAAACACCAAATACTTCATTTTATAATTGTCATATGTATTACATCTACATACATTTAAAAAGCCCCACCAGACAATATGATCATTTTTTTCATACATGTTTTGAAGAACTTAAGAGGAGAAAAATAGTGTATTATATTTACCCAGCTACTTACCGTGTCTGTGGGTTTTCCCTTATTCCTGAGGTTTCAAGCTGTCTTCTGGTATCATTTTCCCTTCGGCCTGAAGAACTATTTGTTTCCAGTTTGGGGCTATTATGAATAAAGTTGCTATGAATACTCATGTATGAGTGTTTGTGTGGGCATATGCTTTCATTTTTCTTGAGTGACTGCTTAGGAGTGGAATGCCTGGGTCATATGGTGGGTATATGTTTAACTTTTTAAAAAACTGCCAAAATGGTTTTCAGAGTGGTTGTACCATTTTATATTCCCACCAGCAGCTGCATTACGTTATGGATTGAATTGTGTCTCTCAAATATGTATGTTGAAGTCCTAATCCCTGTACCTGTTGATGTGACCTTGTTTGGAAATGAGGGTCTTCGAAAATGTTTTCAGTTATGATAATATTAGGTCATACTGGAATACAATAGGTCCTAATCCTATGTGACTGATGTCCTTATAAAAGAGAAGATACACAGAGACAGAGGTAGGATGCCATGTGACACTGTGGTTGCAAACCAAAAATTGGAGCTACCAGAAGCTAGGAGACAGGCATGGAAGAGATTCTTTCTTGGAGCCTTCAGAAAAAAATTGACACATCTGGAAACTTGATTTGGACTAGAGCATGCCATACTTTCAGAACTGTGAGACAATAAATTTCCATCTCTCTCCATTTATTTAGGTCTTTATTTTCTGTCAGTAATATTTTTATAGTTTTCAGTATACAGGTCTTAAACATATTTTGCCAGACTTCTTCTCAGTATTTTATATTTTTGTTGCTGTTTTATTTTTCCGTTAGAGAATACATGATTAGCAAGATAATACAGGATGGACCTCTACTGTTGTAGGTCTTCAGTTAATCTGTTTAAAACATACCAAGTGTTCTTCCCAGGGGTAAAATGCCCCTCCTTGGTTTAACTATTTACAGTCATGGGTCACTTTTTCAGAAGCCGAATTGGCACAAAACCGTTCTTTGAGAGAACTAATAGGAAATGCTATTCTATTTTGTAAAATCATAGCTCAAACAAATTTCAGACACTCCTCTGGTTATAATATTTACAACTTTGCTAAGTTTACTGTTAAGAACTTCTAATTCAAGAGCTACAATATCTAAACTCATTAGTTAGATAACTTAGGAGAAAAGAAAATGGTTTCTTATATATATCCAGAAAGTAGGACCTTAAAACATCAGCAATATTCTCACATAAAACCCATAGTATTCCTTTACTTAGTCTTATGTAGTTCATTTCTGTTCCACGTGATTCTGGATCAGCCACAGTCTGTGAACCCAGCAGCTTCTATATAAGAGTTCTGAAAATCTTGATTTAGTCTAGTCACAGTCCTTTCCATAAGCCCAATATAGTCCATCTTTTTGTTGAGATATTTTGGTCAAACATTTTCATCGAATCAGCAAAGTAAAAACCTACCTGTAGACCACAAGTCTTAATATAACCATGATTAATTTATAGACATAATGTTCTCAAATTACAAAAATTCAAAGCAAAATAAATTTACTTAAAAAAGACTTGAGACAAAAATATTATTAATCATTAACCTTATTTTCAAAGTGCTTCAGATGTAATAATTTTGAGACATAATACCATATAACCAGGATATACCAAGATTATCAGGTCTCTAAATACCTGAATAGTAAAAAAAAAAAAAAAAACTTCGTAGATAAACAATGTGAATTCTCCAGTCCAAGCTTTGATGCTCATCGATGTTGAAGGGACATGAAGTGTGAACACGTGGGTCAAGAAGACAGGCCCTCATTTTGCCAGCTTCTGCTCTGCAACCCAAGTCTCCTTGAGGTCAACTGGATTCATGGTTTTAGAATCTCTGCAATGACTACACGTTAACTGTTGTAGGGTTAAAACACCACAAAGTGTAGTAAAGCAAAAAGAAAGGTTTTATTTGGCATATATTTAAAAAGAGGCAAAAGTAGGAAAGGGTCAAGCATGCTGCCAGAGCAATGTCTGTCCGAGTCTCTGGACAGTTTTTCGTGTGTGTGTGTGTGCTTTAAGTGAAAATTTACAGCTCAAGTTAGTTTCTCATACAAAAATTTAAACACACATTGTTATGTGACCCTAGTTGCTATCTCTATGTCAGCACACTCCTCCTTTCCACCTCGGATTTCCCCGTGTCCCTTCAACCAGTTCCTCTTGCTTTCTGGCTTCTTATCTCTCCTCCAGACAGGAGCTGCCCATTTAGTCTCATGTATTTACTTTTTGTTGCTATTTTAAATGATATTTTAAAAAATCGCAATTTCTGACTGTTGCTAAGTATATAGAAACCTACTTAATTTTGCATATTAATCTTGTATCCTGCAACTTTGCTTAACTCACCTATTATTTCCACTAGATATAAATTTTAAAAGAAATTTTTGGTAAATGCCATCAGTGTTTCTCCATAGACAGTCATATCATCTGTGAATAAAAAAATTTTTTTTTTCTTCCTTTCCAATCTGGGTGCCACCCCCCGGCTCCCCGTTTTTTCTTGCCTTACTGCACTGACTAGAACCCCAAGTACAGGGTTGAATAGGAGTGATGAGAGCAAACATCCTTCCTTGCCTTGTTCTGGGTCTTCAGAGGAAAGTATTCAGACTTTCATCATTGAGTATGATGTTAGCTGTCGTCTTTTCAAAGATGCCCTTTATCAGACTGAGGAAGTTCCCTTCTACTCCTCGTTTGCTGAGACTTTGTGAGTTTTTGTCTTTGTTTGTTTTAATCATGAATGGGTGTTGAGTTGTGCTTTCAACGCTTTATTGAAATCATCATATAGCTTTTCTGTTTTATTCAGTTAATGTGATGATACATTGGTTGATTTTTCTACATGTTAAATCACCCTTGCATACTTGGGATAAATCCCACTTGGTCATGATGCATTACTCTTTTTATATGTTGCTGGATTCAATCTTCTAATATTTTGTTAGGAATTTTTGTGTCTACATTTATGAAAGTTATTGGTCTGTAACTTTCTTTTAACATCTGTGTATGGTTTGGTATCAGGGTAATTTGGGCCCAATAAAATTACCTGGGAGTCTTTTTTCTTCTCCTTCTCTTCTCCCTCCTCCTCCTTGCTCTATTTTCTGAAAGAGATTGTAATGACAGGTATTTTCTTTTAAAATGTTTGATTAAATAATGAATTTAAATATTTAAAGTAGATATAGGCCTATTCATATTTTCTATTTTTCTGTGAGTCAGATTTAGTGATTTGAGTCTTTCAAGTATTTTTTCCACTCCATATAAGTTGTCAAATTTATTGACATAAAGTTGTTCATGATATTCTCTTATTGTCCTTTTAATATCTGTAAAATGTGTAGGGACATTCCCTCCTTCATTCCTGATATTGGTAATTTGTGTCTTCTCTTTTTTTTTTTTTTAATTTTAAATTTTATTACTGTGCTTCAGGTTAAGGTTTGCAGAGCAAATTAGTTTCCCATTCAATAATTTATACACAAATTGTTCCATGACATTGGTTGTAATCTCTGCAATGTGTCAGCACTCTCCCCACTACCACCCTGAATTCCTCATTTCCATTCATCCCATTTTCCTGCCCCTTCCCGCCTTCTCATATTTGCTTTTGGACATATGTTGTCCTTTTGGTCTCACATAGATGATTGTTCTAAGGAGCACTTTCCTCATGTGTGTTAATGTTTATAAGCCTGTCTATCTTTTGGCTGAAAGGTAATCCCCAGTAATGGCTTCAGTTCCAAGTTAGAAGAGTGTCTAAGGGATATAATTTCGGGGGTTCCTCCAGTCTCTCTTAGACCAGTAAATCCGGTCTTTTTTAGAATTTGAATTTTGTTCTACATATTTTTTTTTCCACTCTAACCGGAGTGTTCTGTTGTGATTCTGGTCAGACTCGTCAGTAGTGGTAGCTGGGCACTATCTAGTTCTTCTGGTCTCAGGCTGGTGTAGGCTGTGTTTCCTGTGGTCCATGAGTCCTTTGGACTAATTGTTTCCTTAAGTCTTTGATTTTCTTCATTCTCCTTTGCTCTGGGCAGAAAGAGACCAAGAGTTGTATCTTAGATGGCTGCTAGCAAGCTTTTAAGACCCCAGACACTACTCACCAAAGTAGGATGTAGAATGTTTTCTTTATGAACTATGTTATTCCAATTGACCTCGATGTCCCTTGAGACTATAGTCCTTAGGCTTCAAGCCCAGTAACTCAGTTCCTTGAGGTGTTTGCATATGGCTAGGCTGTTTCCATGATTGTGCCCCCTGTGTGCTCTATTATATATATGAATATACATGCAGCACATACAAATATGTATATGGAAATACCCACAGCCAAATCTATATATGCATGTGGATGTACCCCCGTATACCCTCCCCCACCTATTCTGCATACATATCTAAATTTGTATACACTCATAAATAATTGTTTTTTACTACTGTTGTTGCAGGATTGTATATAATATTTGCCATCGTTGCCTTTTATTCTTGTGTACCTCTTAGTGCCTTCCCTTGCCTTGGTTATATTGTGGTGACTTCCCCCATATCATGTATTGTCTTTCCCTTTACCAAAGTTAACACGTGTCTACTCTCTAGTTAATGATTTTCTCTCCCTCCCCCTTCCACCCCTGGTAACCATCAAAAAATGTTTCTGTGTGTAAACCTTTTCTTGACTATTTATAATAGTGACCTTGTACAATATTTGTCCTTTTGTGATTGGCTTATTTCACGTGGCATAATGTCCTACAGGAAACCCTGGTGGCGTAGTGGTTAAGTGCTACAGCTGCTAACCAGAGAGACGGCAGTTTGAATCCACCAGGCTCTCCTTGGAAACCCTATGGGGCAGTTCTACTCTGTTCTATAGGGTCTCTATGAGTCGGAATCAACTTGATGGCACCGGGTTTGGTTTTTTGTTTGGTAATGTCCTACAAATTTATCCATATTGTAAGATGTTTTGTGGATTCATCATTATTCTTTATCGTCACATATTATTCCATGTGTGTATGTAGCACAGTTTATCCATTTATCCGTTGAAGGGCACTTAAGTTGTTTCCATCTTTTTGCTATTGTGAATAATTTTGCAATGAACACAGGTGTGCATATATCTATTCTTGTCATGGCTCTTGTTTCTGTAGGATATATACCTATGGGTAGAATTGTTGGATCATATGGTATTTCTATTTCTAGCTTTTAAAGGAATCACCATACCATTTTCCCTAGTGTTCTTACCATTTTACATTCTCACTAGCAGTATATAAGAGTTCCAATCTCCCCACCCCCTTGCCAGAACTTGTTGTTTTCTGTTTCTTTGATCAGCACCATTATTGCTGGGGTGAGATGGTATTTCAGTGTAGTTTTGATTTATATGTCTCTAATGGCCGATGATCACGAGCATCTCTTCATGTGTTTGTTAGCTGCCTAAATGTCTTCTTTCGTGAACTATCTGTTCGTGTCCTTTGCCCATTTTTTAATTGGTTGTTTGTCTTTTTGTTGTTGAAGTTTTCAATAAATTTCAGAGATTAGATCTTTGTTGGATATGTCATAGCTAAAGATTTTTTACCAGTCTGTAGGTTCCCTTTTTACTCTTTTGGTGAAGTCTTTTGATGAGCATAAGTGTTTAAATTTTAGGAGATCCCAGTAATCTGCTTTATCTTCTGCTGTTTGTACATTTTTAGTTATGTTTGGTATTCTATTTATGCCATGTATTGGGGCCACTAGAGTTGTTCCTATTTTTTCTTCCATGACATTTATAGTTCTAGGTTTTACATTTAGGTCTTTGATCTATTTGTGCATGGTGTGAGGTATGGATCTTGTTTCATTTTTCTGCAAAGGGATATCCAGTTTTGTTTTTGTTTTTAAGCAAAAAGAAAGTTTTATTTGGCATGTATTCAAAAAGGCAAAAGTAGGAAAACCAGACAAACATACTGCCAGAGCTAATGTCTGCCTGAAACCAAGGAAATTACAGAATAGACAAGAGTGGGAAAATGGACAAGCATGCTGCTAGAGCCGTGTCTGCCCGAATCCAAGGAATGTTATAGCCATCCATATATATTAACATTACAAAATGGGCAAAACCATTGAAAGCTTCACCTTTTCACAGTTTAGCTAGAAACTGTGATCCTACATTTTGAATTGTCTTTCTTAACAATCCTTGGTATAGGTTTCAGTAATGACAATCAGGAGGGTCTTCATTGGTCCAACAAATTTTCTGTTCACTAAGTGCTAATAGAAAAAGATAAGAGTGGAAACTCTTGTGTTCTGTTTGATCAGTTTATGTGAAAGATTCCCTAAGAGATATTTTCCAAGATTATCCTAGCTATTGTCTTTATATCTCAGGGCCCAGTTGATGTGTCCTTGTGAGCCCAGCTCCAGCTAGGTCACATTTTCTATGCTAAAGGACAGGGAATAATGACTCCAATATTATTTCCAAAATCATTCCCTCCTGTTGATTGGAGATTGGAGATAACACATCAGTGATTAATACCTGGACTTAGTCGAGCTCCTAGATGGCAGACTTTGCAGGCTGTTTAAACTTACCATGCTGGTTTTCCACCAGATATCATCTGGTTCTTCACCAGGAAATGGATATCCAGTTTTGCCAGCACCATTTGTTAAAGAGACTACCTCTCCCCCATTTAGTGAACTTTAGCCCTTTGTCAAAGATCAGCTGTTTGTAGGTGGATAGATTTACATCTGGGGTCTCAGTTCTGTTTCATTGTCCTACGTGTCTGTCATTGTGCCAGTACCAGGCTGTTTTGACTACCATGGCTGTATAGTAGGCTCTGAGATCCGGAAGTGCGAGGCCTCTTACTTTGTTCTTCTTCAATAATGCTTTGTTTATCTGGGCCTCTTTCCCTTTCGTATAAAGTTTGTGATTAGTTTTTCCATCTCATTAAAGAATGATATTGGAATTTGGATCAGGACTGCATTACATTTGTAGATCACTTCGGGTAATATTGACACTTTCACAATGTTAATTCTTCCTATCCGTGAGCATGGTATGTTTTTCCACTTATGCAGGTCTCTTTTGGTTTCTTGTAGTAGTGTTTTGTAGTTTCCTTTGTATAAGTCTTTTACATTTCTAGTTAGATTATTCCCAAGTATTTTCTTGTCTTTTTGAAGGCTATTGTAAATGGTATTGTTTTCCTGGTTTCCTTTTTGGAGTTCTCTTTGTTGATGTCTCTTTTTTTCTTGATCAGTCTAGGTTTATCTGTTTTGTTTATTCTTCAAAAAAATTAGGTTTTATTTTAATTGATTTCTATTATTTGGGTGTACTTAGTTGATTTCCACCCTTATCTTTATAATTTCCTTCCTTCTGCTTACTTTGGGTTTAATTTATTTTTATTTTCCTAGCTTCTTAAAGTGCAAGCTTAGGGCATTGATCTTATACCTTTCTTCTTTTCTGACATAAGCATTTACAATTCAAAAAAAAGATTTAAAGCTATGAATTTCCCTCACAGTGCTGCTTTAGCTGCATCCCACAGATTTGGATAGGCTGTGTTTTTATTTTTATTTAGTTAAAAATATTTTCTAATATCCATTGTAATTTCTATTTTTATTCCTACGTATTTAATAATTTGAATACCAACAATCTTTACAATTCTGACTAGATAATTTAGTGCTTCTTCAACTTGAATGTGAATACAAATCACCTGGGGTATTGTTAAAATGCAGATTCTGGCTCCATGGATTTGAGGTGTAGCCTGAGAGTGTGCATTTTTAACAAGCTCCCAGGTGATGCTGTTGCTATACTCCTGGTCCCCCATGTACACTCGCGTATCAAAGATGTAGTTTATTGTTTCTACTGACTTACTCATGGTAAGTCAGTAGAAAAAAACTCATATGATTAATGACTTTCTTGAACTCCTGTTCCCTGTAGTGTCCTCACAAACTATATTTGTGAGAACTTCTTGAGGCCTGGGTTTCAAGTTCATTTCTTTATAAATGATTTGTGTTTTCTTTTGCCAACAGTCTGAGAACACTTCCAACACAGAAGTTTTTTTTGTTGTTGTTGTTGTTCTCAAGTGGGTTTTATTTTATCCTACTTTAGTTGAAGGTTTATAGAACAAACTAGCTTCTCATTAAGCAGTTCATACACATATTCTTTTATTACATTGGTTAACAACCCCACGACATGTCTGCACTCTGCCTTCTCCACCTTGGGTTCCCTATTACCAGCTTTTCTGTCCCCTCCTGCCTTCTAGCCCTTGCCCCTGGGTTGGTGTGCCCCTTTAGTCTCATTTTGTTTTATGTGCCTGTCTAATCTTTGGCTGAAGGGTGAACCTCAGGAGTAACTTCATTACTGAGTGAAAGGGCTCCTGGAGGCCCTACTCTTGGGGTTTCTCCAGTCTCTGTCAGGCCAGTAAGTCTGGTCTTTCTTTTCTTTTTTTTGTAAGTTAGAATTTTGTTCTACATTTCTCTCCAGCTCTGTCTGGGACCCTCTATTGTGATCCCTGTCAGAGCAGTCAGTGGTGGTATCCAGGTACCATCCAGTTGTACTGGACTCAGTCTGGTGGAGGCCGTGGTAGTTGTGGCCCATTAGTCCTTTGGACTCATCTTTCCCTTGTATCTTTAGTCTTCTTCATTCTCCTTTGCTCCCGAAGGGGGGAGACCAGTGGAATATCTTAGATGGCCACTCACAGGCTTTCAAGATCTCACGCACTACTCACCAAAGTAGAATGTAGAACATTCTCTTTATAAACAATGTTATGCCAGTTGAGCTATATGTTCCCCACAGCCCTCAGCCCAGCAATTCGGTCCCTCAGGGAGTTTGGATGTGTCCATGGAACTTCCATGACCTTGCATTGTACAAGTTGTGCTGACTTTCCCAGTATTGTGTACTGTCTTACCCTTCACAAAAGTTACCACTTATCTATTGTCTATTTAGTGTTTTTCTATCCCCACCCCTCGCCTCCCTCGTAACCATCAAAGATTGTTTCATTCTGTGTGTAAACCTTTTCATGAATTTTTATAGTAGTGGTCTCATAAATGTTTGTCGTTTTGTGATTGACTTATTTTACTCGGCGTAATGCCCTCCAGATCCACCCATGTTATGTGATGCATTGCAGATTCATCATTGTCCTTTTTCATTTGGTAGTACTCCATTGTGTGTATGTACCATAGTTTGTTTATCCATTCATCTGTTGATGGGCATCTAGATTGTTTCTGTCTTTTTGCTGTCGTGAACAATGCTGCAGTGAACATGGGTGTGCATATGTCTATTTGTGTGTTGGCTCTTATTTCTCTAGGATATATTCTAGGGGTGGGATTGCTGGACCATACAGTATTTCTATTTCTAGATTTCTAAGGTAGTACCGTATCATTTTCCAGAATGGTTGTATCATTTTGTATTCCCACCAGCAGTGCATAAGAGTTCCAATCTCCCTGCAGCCTCTCCAATATTCGTTATTTTCTGTTTTTCTTTTGTGTGTGTGTGTGTGCCAGTAATGCTGAGATGGTACCTCATTTGCATTTCTCTAATGGCTAGTGATTGTAAGCATTTCCTTATGTGTCTGTTAGCTGCTTGAATGTCTTCTTTGGTGAAGTGTGTATTTCCTTTGCCCATTTTTTAATTGGATTATTTGTCTTTCTGTTGTAGAGATGTTGGATTTTCCCATAGATTTTAGAGATTTGACCTTCTTCTGATTTGTAATAACCAAAATTTTTTCCTCAGTCTGTAGGTTCTCGTTTTACTCTTTTGGTGAAGTCTTTTGATGAGCGTAAGTGTTTAATTTTTAGAAGAGCCCAGTTATCTGGCTTATCTTCTGGAGTTTGTGTGGTGTTAGCTATGGTTTGTATCCTCAACCCAGAACATTTTAAACCAAATTTTCAGCTTGGGGTTTTTCAGACCTCACAACTGTATGACTTTCAGGTGTGTGCATGAGAGTATGCTTGTGGATACAAATTCCCATGGTAGGCATTTTTCTTCATTTTACCCAAAGTCATGGCAGTAATAAGCAGGTTCACATACCATCTCTCTTTGTGAGGTTTTTTTTCTTTTTCCCCGCCGATTAACTTATTGAGGGTGTCATCTTTTGCAGGTCCTGACTTTGTGCAGCTGTTTCAGATATGACCTACTCTGCTTGGTGTCCAGACATTGTCTTCTGTCCTGGGCACAGGCTATAAAATTCAAACTCTAGAACACCACAGATCCACATTTACCACAGAGAAAACTCTATTTACAGTGTGTATTAGTTTCCTAGGGCTGCTGTAATAAAATACCATGAATTGGGTGGCTTATAAAAACAAAAATTTATTGTCTCACAATTTTGGAGGCTAGAAGTCCAAATCAACATGCCAACCACACCATGCTCCCTCCAAAGTCTTAGGGGAAGACCATTCTTGTCTCTTTGCTTATAGACGTATCTTCACATGACCATCCTTCCTCTGTCTTTGTCTTCTCCTCTTTTACAATGACACCACTAGGGTTGTATTAGGACCCACCCTACTCCAGTATGAATTCATGCTAACTTAACTGATAATATTTTTAATGACCCTATTCCCAAACAAGGTCACATTTGCAGGTACAAGGGTTAGGACTTCAACATATCTTTTGGGAGGGACACAATTCAGTCCATAACACAGCGCTTATCTGTGGACTTGTGTTTCTTGTCTTCAGGCCTCTGAGAGCTTACCTTACTTGCTTAGCAACTCAGCTATGCATCATCAAAGTTTTGTGTGGTGGTGGTGGTTGTTTTCTATCTGGAATTTTTAGTCATGGTGAACGATAAGGGGTGTCTGTGAGCACCTAGTCTGCCGTATAGAATCTCTATGACAACAGCAAACCCCAAGCCCAAACCTTCAGACAGTGTTGATTTACAAGTTCTCTGAAGAGTTCAAGATAAACCCTTACCTAATAATTTTGAAACCTTTCACTTAATTGCTCTCAGGAGCACTCTGTGTCTCACTCCACCCCACCAGTCCCCACTATGTTGCCTCACCACTTAATTAGCTGTAACAAATTTCTCTACTCTCTGATTCAGGTGGTGTGTGGATATTGGCCATCATCCTAATGACTGCACATTAGCTCCGGGGCCTGAACTCAAATGTTCTCCTGGAAATCCAGCTCCAGATGAAAACTGGTCCCTGCCTCTCAAATTCGGGCTGATTTACAGCAGAAAGCTGGTTATGTACCATCTGATACATAACCTTGAAGCTGGCGAGTATTTACATCACTCCAGTTTAAATTACATAAAGCCAGTAACCACTTTATGCTGTAGATAAGGATATATTTGTACAATTTTCTTCTTCTATGAAAAAATTATTTAAAATATTTCTAAAAAATATAGTACCAAGTATAGTTTTTTTTTTTTATTGTAGTAAAACACACATAACATAAAATTCACCACTTTAATTGTACTAGGAAGTATAAGGATTTCCAGCTGACAACAGAAAGGTAGCATACCAACTCCTCACTTTTGCTGTGGTTAGATTCCAAAGACCAGGTTTTTAAGCAAAAATCGGTGTTATGCAAAAATAGAGGATGACCACATCAGATCACAAAAGGGAGGATGATTACATCATTACATAACTGCCAAACCACTGAAAATAATGGCCCAGCCAAGGTGACACATAACCATCACAGCCAGTGTTACTCTCGCCTCACATCTCGGCATTTGTTACTGCCAGACAAATGTTAAATGCACAAAATAGATAGTAGGTTTTCTACTATTGTCATAAATTGAAATGTAGGATAACGAGATATTGATAAGTGAGGAGTAAGTGTATCAGGGATAAGAGTGGAGAGCCAGGATGGCCTAGAGTGTTTTTCCAGAAGCTATAGTGTGCTGGCCTGTTTGTGGTTTGCAGGCCTCTTGGAAGGTCTATGTGGTGCAAAAGGTTAACTCGCTAACTTGCTAACTGAAAGGCTGGTAGTTCAAGTCCACCTAGAGGCACCTTAGAAGAAAGGCCTGGCAATCTACTTCCAAAAAATCAGCCGTTGAGAACCCTATGAAGCACAGTTCTATTCTGACACACATAGGTAGCCATGAGTTGGAAATGACTTGATGGCAAATGGTTTTAGAAGGTTCATAGATGTTTCCTCTTTGATGTGGTAATAACAGGGTGTGTTCCCTCCCAGGCTGTGTGCCCTGCTTTCCTCTGGCCTTTCCTTCCTCTAACTTTTTAATTCTGGAGACTGATTCATCCCCTGCTTCATTTTCTCTCCCAAAACAACTCTATATTCGCCTGAAGAGTAAGCCCCACCTACTGGGTGAAACCCTGTGCATCTGAATCCCACCCAGGCCCTTGAATAATGAGGCCCCTCCTCCAGGGAGAGCTGTTTAGCGGGAATCTGCATTTTACAAACTCCACATACGTGTCGGAAACCCTGGTGGCGTAGTGGTTAAGTGCTACGGCTGCTAACCAAAAGGTCGGCAGTTCGAATCCACCAGGTGCTCCTTGGAAACTCTATGGGGCAGTTCTACACTGTCCTATAGGGTCGCTATGAGTCAGAATCGACTCAACGGCAGTGGCTTTGGTTTGGTTTTCACATACACGTCAGCCTATAGCCTGACCCAGACTGCACTGGTCCCAGGTGACTCCTGAAGTCTCAGGATCTTGGTGCATGTCTCTGGGTCCCTTGGAGAGAGGGTGCTGGGCTGCAGTGATCCCCCAAAAAGTGGTATGAACAGGAAGGAACATGTTCACGTTTGGCTCTGACTGCACAGGACACCCAAAAAGGGACAAGGGAGGCAGCAGAAAGTGGGGGTGCTAGGAGGCAACATGCACAGTGTGGGCATGAGGCTTCCAATGCAGCCTGACAGAGTCCAGCAGCCCTGTCCTGGTGGATTTGACTCAGGTGCCCATCCTCAGAACCTCTCAGGGGACATCCAAGCCCCCTTCCCTGGTAACCGAGCTGTGAGGACAGCATGCCAGGCCCTGGTCTCGTCACAAGGTGCCACAGGACTGATGGGAAGCCCTGCGCATTGCTCCCCCATCATTTCCATATCCCACCAGTAACCCTGGTATCATGGAGCAAGCTTCTGTGGGTTCCACTAAACACCTTGACTAGAACATGCCATACCTCCTACTGCACCTCAGGTAATAATGGGGGGTTAGAGACAAATATGGCAGCACTGGTGATCATTACAACGTCCTCCAAATACCCTTGCAAACAATAGAGGAATGGTTAACAACAACGGCACCTCTCTAGGGCAGGTTGACAAACACCCTTTATTGGCATGTCCTCAATATTATTGCAAAGGGAAAGTTACATTTTTGTTCTCTCTCTTTATATGTATGTGTTTGTGTATTGGTCTGTAATGTGTATATATGTATGTGTGCATGTATGTATGTGTTCATGTGTGTGTATGTGTATACATACACGTATGTGTGCATATATGCGTATATATTATGTATATGTGTGTTTATATATGTATGTTTGTGTGTATATGTGTGTGTGTGTGTACATATATATACATATTTTTCTTTTTTTAGAGAAAAAAACCTAAAACGGCATTCACTAAAATTGTAACAGGGATTTGGTCTGGGTAGCAATTTTAATTTTATGCTGTATACAGTTTTTCATTTTTTCCAGTGAGCATGAATTACATTTATAACAAAAATAATTTTACTTTAAAGAATAACCGATCCATTGCGGTTGAGTTGATTCCGGCTCATAGCAGCCGAGCGCTTAACCACTGCGCCACCAGGGATTCTTACTTTAAAGAAGACACACCAGTTATTGAGTCATTCCCTCTTTTAAAACAGGCTTTAGCCCTAGAGCGTTTGGAAGAGACTCAGTGTTAGCAAACTTCATCCGTTCTCGCCTGTGATCTCGTTTCCCGCGTGTGGGGGTGGAGAGAGCCAGGATCCAGGGAAGCCCGTGTCGGCTGTGGCCGCGAGCGCGGTGTCCTGAAGGGGACGATTGTAGACCCTCTCTTCTTCGTTGGGGCCTAGACCCGCAAGACCCGGGAATCCCCGCCCCTCGTGTGGCCTTCTTGCCTCTCCGTCCCCCAGATTCCTGCTCCTTGGACCCCTAGGGCCGGGGGAATCAGCGCACGGCGGGCCCGGGGACGAATTTGTTGAACGAATAGCCAGAGAGAGAACTACGTAGAAGAAAGAGGATGCGTAGAACACCCTACCAAGTGTCAGTCCCGGGCGTTGCGCCCAGGACTCCTGCTAGCGGGGCGTACAGCAGGTGTTGGGACACATCGGCCCCAGCCAGAGTAAGCCCCCAGGGCCGGGGTGGGGGCGACTGGAACTCGCCACCAACAAGGCGGTGCTTGGCCCGCTCCTGCCCTCCCCACGCCGGCCAAGAGGTGCCCTGGCTAAGCGATCTGCCCACCACGCCCCAGGGTGCCTCGGGGTCTGGATCCAGTTCCTAGGGGAGAGGGGAGACGAGCTCCCCTAGCCCACGGGTCCCCGATCCCCGGGACCCCGGTTCCCGCTAGAGGAGAGTGGCTAGCAGGCTCCACCCCTGCGGCCCCGGCCCCGCGAGCACTGGGACCCGGTGCTGCCGCCCTGTGGCTGCCGCTTACAAGTAGCGGGTCTTGTAAACAGCGCTTTTGCTAACACGAGACAAAGAGCAGAACAGAGTAAAGCACAGCTTTGCTGTAGAAAGAGTATGTTTTCTTTCAGATACACACACTGGGTAATAATGATCTCTGATAGGAAATGTGTTTGTACTGTGAGTGTTGGTGGAAAAGCGTGAGAGCTGCCCCTCTACACAGGCTACTCTCACAAAACTGTTTTGGTTCAGGACTCTTCAGGGCTCAAGAACCTATGCCAGTTCCCTCCGTTTGTTGCCACTTTGCAAGCAAGAAAGTCTTGGAGGCAACAGTATGGGAAAGAAGCAAAACAAAGAGGGGCAAGCACACTTGTTGCTAGCAGGGGACGCAATTGCTTATTTTGCTTTATAAGAGAATATGAGCTTGTATATGAAATAAATAGTATATAAACATAGGGGTTATTGGAATAGCACAAGCTTGTAGGCGGCCCTGGAGGCAGGCAGCAGAGGGTTAAGCCCCCATTCTGACTCTAGCTCTGTGACTTTGGGCAAGTTGCCTAACCTCTCTGTTTCCTTGCCTGGCGATATGCTAGTGCCCCCCTCACAGGACTCAGGTGAGGGCTGTGAAGCCCTTAGCACAGTCCCCGCGCTCCTAATCACCAAGTACATGCAGGCGTGGGGCAGACCGTGCGTGCGTCCGCTTTGGTAACACTCAGATGGCGATTTTCATACGAACCGCAGTGCCTGTGTGTCTAGGTCTGGTTGTTGGAAAGCTCTAAGCCAAAAAATCTGTTAAAGCAAACACGCATCATATACATTGTATACCAAACCAAACCAGTTGCCGTCTGAGTAGATTCTGACTCATGGCAACCCCATGTGTTTAAGAGTAGAACTCTGCTCCACAGGGTTTCCAATGACTGTAATTTTACGGAAGCAGATTGGCGCCGCTGGGTGGATTCCAACTGCCAACCTTTCTATTAGTAGCGGAACACAAATTGTTTGCACCATCCAGGGACCTCAGACATCCCACAACAAGCTAGATGGATATCGATGACGCTAAACTAGCAGTAATTGATCATGAAGAAGCTAGGGGAGGAGGGGTTGCAAATTCCAGCTCATGGGGTGACAGCGGCCGTTTGTGCTGGGGCCCCCGGCTGGTGGGGTGTGACGGGCAGGGACAATCCTCGTGTGGCAGCCAGGCGGCATAGAACTCTGAATTTGTGCTTTCAGGAACCGCACTGAGGGGCTCATTTTAGCTTATGAAGACTTTGTTAGCCCTTAATGACACACTCAGCGGGTTACTCCAAGTGGCTCTGAGGATACTTGCCCTCGCCCAGGACAGCAGTGGGGAGGGCTTCCTGTTTGGACCCATTCCTGTTCATCTGTGGGTGTCTGTCCCCACCAGCCCACACGGCACCCCTTCATCCAGGAGGACACAGCCTGGACCCAAGAACGCAGTTTGGAGATGAAGGGTGGACCAGATTTCAGCCTCCACTTGCCCCTTGGCCAGGCACCCTTGCACAGTGAACGATCCCAGAATCCTAAGGGCTCAGCCTTGGAAAACGACTGCATGGAGAGCAAAGCTGCCCCCTGTGGCCGTGGGCAGGAGTGCACCATCTGTGTCCCACTCTGCCCCAGCCTTTAGTAGGCCTGTGAGGGGTGATGCTCCCTGCTGGTCAAGGCAATGAGTCTGTGGGCCTTTGCTTCACCCCAGCACCCCCTAGGTATGACCTGGAGAGGCTAAACTGAAAATCAAACCTGGTGCCATCAAGTCAACTCCTACACTTGGCAGCCCCGTATGTTACAGAGTAGAACTGCTCCATAGAGTTTTCTTGACTGTAATCTTTATGGAAGCAGGTTGCCAGGCCTTTCTTCTGAGGTACCAAAGGGTAGGTTTGACCCACCAACCTTTAGGTTAGCAACCGACTGCAAACCGCTTTTGGCACCCAGAGACCTGGGCAGCAAAATCAGCCCTCCTTGAAGGGCTGGAGATAAAAGCCCCCTCCTCTCCTAGGCCTCCTCAGGTAGATCTAACAATCCCTGCTTTGCTACCCTTAACCGATATCACCAACCTCCCATTTTCGGGCTCCTAACCAGCCTCCCTGCCCTCTCCTCACCACCTCCCTGCTCTCTGCTCACCACTGCACCCAGAAAAATTATTCCCCTGCCCAGCCCCATGGATGGCTCACCCTTGCTTTTAGATTCAGTCAAGTCCTTATTTATCATAACTGCCCTTCCAGGTCAACCTCTGCAGGCCTTTCCTGCCACACTGCCGACCCTGCAGCCCACTCTCCGCCTACCCCATTCTGCTGTGGTTCTGGACCTCTCCAGGTGGCCCCACTTGCCTCTGCGAACTGCCCTTCTGGAATGCTCTTCACCCCTCCACTCCTCAGGTTTCTACACTCAGTCTGAAGAGGCCCGACTGCTATGGCACATTCTCACCATAGGTCACGTCCCTCTGTGTTGTGTCCCTCACAGGACCACTTTTTCTAGCACCCCCATTCCCTGGTATCCAAATGTTCCCATATGTCATGGGTTGAATTGTGTCCCCCCAAAATATGTATATCAATTTGGCTAGGCCATGATTCCCAGTATTGTGTGATTGTCCACCATTTTGTCATCTGATGTGATCTTCCTATGTGTTGTAAATCCTATCCCTATGATGTGGATGAGAGGGGATTATTGGCAGTTATGTTAATGAAGCAGGACTCAATCTACAAGATTGAATTATGTCATGAGCCAATCTATTTTGAAATATAAAAGAGAGAAGTGAGCAGAGAGACAGCTCTCATACCACCTAGAAACAAAAGCCAGGAGAATAGTACGTCCTTTGGACCTAAGATCCCTGTGCTGAGAAGCTCCTCTCGACCAGGGGAAGATTGACGACCAGGACCTTCCTCCAGGGCCAACAGAGAGAGTAAACCTTCCCTGGAGCTGACATCCTGAATTTGGACTTGTAGCCTACTAGACTGAGAGAATACATTTCTCTTTGTTAAAGCCATCCACTTGTGGTATTTCTGTTATAGCAGTACTAGATAACCAAGGCACCATACACACCCCCCTCCTTGAGCCCTGAGAGCCTCCTTCTGCCTGTAGTCTTCCCTTGCCCAATCCTTAAGCCCTCTGTGGGCAGGAGGGGAAAGGGGAGGAGGTGGCTGTGTCTTGGAGAAGCAAAGAGAGAGTTTCCACCCTCTGTGGAGCCCAGTAGCCAATGAGATGGGGCAAGGTGGACAGGGGCCTTTGGAGTCTTCCTGGTCCTTCTTGTCAGCACAAAAGTGCTGGCAGCCCCTTTACAGATTCGAAACAGCTCCAATTCTGCTTGGGGTGTAAGGCAGGTGGGGATGAGGAGACGAGCCTCTTCAGCCTCTTCAGCCGCTGGGGACAGGGGCCTGCCTGCCTGGTTCATTGTGCCCCAGGCCTGGCACTGTGGGGTAGGGCAAGAAAAGAGGAAGAAAAGAAGGAAGGAAGGGAGGAAGGGAGAGAGACAGAGAGGTGGAAAGGAGGGAGGGAGAGGAAGGGAGGGCATCTCCAGTGATACTGCACCCACTTAGCGGGGGTTTTGGGGTGGTGGAGAGAGAGGCACTGGAATAGTAACAGAAGCTGACACTATTGATCAGTCTGTTTGTGCCAGGCACTGTTCTAAACTCTTTACACCTATTAGCTTGGTTAACCCTCACCACAGCCCTATCATGTAGGTACCATTTAACATCCCCATTTCACAGATGAGGAGACTGAGGTAGAGAGCCTGAGTAACTTGCCCAAGGTCATATAGCTAGTAGGTGGTGAAGGCCAGCTTCAAGCCCAGGTGATCTGATTCCAGAGGCTGCACCCTTAATGGCCAGCACTTTGGAGCTTCCCTCCCCTCCTGGGGAGAAGTGTGAGCCCTGATTCAACTGCATAAGATAACAAGTGTGGGATAGGCCCCAGGCGCCCGCAGTGCCAGCTGCAGCTCACCAGCCCCTGGAGCTCCCAGGACTCTGGGCCCCATTCCAAGTGCTCTTGGCCAGGTCCCAAGGGCCACCTGCTTGGTCAGCAAAGGAGGCGTCCTCCGGCCAGGAGCCATCTGGAGCGCTGATGCCTGCAGGTGCACCCACCTGGCCTTTCTGCTTCAGGACCGTCCTTGCAGGATCGAAAGGCCTTTGGTGCCACAAGGACCACAGCCACGGGGGTTCTGAGGGCCTGGCTAGACCTTGTCCTGTCAGAGGAGCACACAAGTGAGGAGGCAGTGACGCCAGGGCAACGTCCTGCCAGGAGCTGGAGTCCCACTGCCGGCAGACCCCCGGCTCTGGGTCGGGGAGAGGGCAGGAAGCCCACCCAAAAAAAGGAGAAGGGGTTTTGTAGTGCATGTTTTTATTTTAAAAGACCTCCTTTGATATTCAGGGCTTAGAGTTAATTTTATAAAGCAGACCAAAGAAGGGCGTGGATAAGATGAGGCCATTGTTAAAAAATAAATAAATAAGAGGAACAGGGTCGGTGGTTGTGTGGTTGAGTGGTTATAAGCTTGGGCTTCTGCACTCCAGAGACCTGATTTGAATCCTAGATTTTGCCTCTTCTTGGCTGTGTGACCCTGGGCAACTTACTCACCCTCTCTGTGGTACATGGTCATTATTTTGGCTGCCAGAATCTCTATTCCTCTCATCTGGTTGGGGGAAGAAAGCTCACCTCCCTTGATGGGTTGGGAAGTGCTGGACACCAGGGTGTGGACATGTGGTTGGGAGCCTGGCGGGGGGGCGGGGGGGTGGGGCCAGCAGGAGGCCGGCCTGGTAAGGAAGTCAGTGCCCCGGGCAGCGTCTGGGTCTGCGGAACATCTGCAGCGGGTCTCTGGCCCACCCTGGGGTGGAATGCTGGGCATTGTTCCTGGTTTTATGGCATCCACTATGCATTTAGTTCTCACATGTGTCCATGGGTCCCAAGGTTCTTCCAGTAATTTCCTTTTCTGTTTCAATCACCCAGCTTTATTTTGGTGCTTGCAGCTAAGCTTCCTGACCAGGGTACTTTTGGAGCGCTAGTGTTCTCTGCTGTAAAATGGATACATTAATAAAGTCCACTTCTCTGGGTCATTTCAAGGATCCTGTGAAAAAGGGTGTAGAGCCTGAGCACAATGCTTAGCAAAAAACATACAAACAAAGAAACTGAAAACAAAAAAAAAAAACAGTTGCCACTGAGTTGATTTCAATTCATGGCAACCCCATGTGTGTGAGAGTAAAATTGCTCCATAGGGTTTTCAATTTCTGATTTTTAAGAACTAGATAACTAGGCCTTTCTTTTAAGGTGTCTCTGGGTAGACTCGAACTGTCAAACTTTATGTCAGCAGACGAGCACATTAATCACTTACACTACCCAGGGGATCCACAATACTTAGCACAAGGGCTTAAATGCTGAGGGGCGGGGGAGAGGGGGATGTCTGCGTGTGGGTTTATTTTGTGGAAAAATACTACAAAAAAACATATATATATGTGTGTGTTTCACAAAATATTAATAGTTATTAGCTCTAGAGGGAGAATTGTAGATGATTTTAATTTAAAAATTATTATAATTTTCTTTTCTGTATGTTCTAACCTTCCTACAGTTGTGATTTGTGTTTTAAAAAAGAAAAATAAAGAAAGCCTTTCTTCCCTGGGCCTTTTCTCTTCGATCTTCTGGCCTGAGATGTGCTAGGAAGGGTTTGGAGGTCCCTCGGGAAAGGGGGAGGCTGGCTCAGGACAGGGGTTTGGGCAGCAGGGTGCACCCCCTCTCAACCCTTCCCACCCAGGCTTGCTGGGAGATGCAGAAGGCTGTTCCCCAGACACCCATAAATGTCTCATAACTGTAACCTATAGCAGCCGAGATAAGAAATGCCAACACAGCAACTCTGCTTATTTAGAGGGACCAAGGTGGGGGCAGGCGGCGAGGCAGAGCTGTTGTGGAGGGGTAGGTGGGGAGGCCTTTCCTCTGACAGCCAGAGCCATTTGGATGAAGCCAGGCTCCCCAGGGCTTCTTGCTCAGCCTGCCCACAGTGTGAGAAGCCGGTAGGCGTGCGAGCGGTGGGCAGGGGTAGAAGTAGTTACAGACCTGGTCCTGGGAGGATGCCTGCCTCAGGTGTCAAGGCTGCCTGGCCTAGGGGTTAAACACTGAGCTCTGGAGTCAGGCCTCCCTGGATTCAACGCCTGTCTCTGCTTCTTAGCAACTGTGACCTTGGGCAAGTCACTTCCCTTCGCCAAGCCTCCATTTCCCCACCTGTAAAAAAGCAATACTTTCCTCCTGGAGCCGTGGTGCTTGACCTGGAGTGATTTTGCCCCCATTTTTGCAATATCTGGAGGCACTTCTGATTGTCACCACTGGGGGGTCAGGCTTGCTATTGGCATCTAGTGGGTATAGGCCAGGGATCCTGTTAGCCACCCTACAATGTCCCCCACAGCAAAGAATGATCCTCCTCCCAGTGTCAATGGCTTCAAGGTTGAGAACCTTTGTCCTAGGGTGATGGTGAGGGTTGAAAGCAATCATGCATGAACAGCACCTGAACTCGTCAACCATAGCTAGTATTATTCCAGCTGTGAAATGGGAGCCTTCTCCCCTTTGCCTCTAAGAATCAGGTGTCAAAACATGAGCTTTTGGGACAGGGGAGGCTGGCCTATGAGTTTTGGCTCTGCTAACCTTGTTTTCTCCTTCTCCCTGCTGCCTGGAAAATGTCAGAGTTTCCCAAATGGCCACTGGCCACTTTTCCTCCACCCTCCGGCAGAGGTCAGGGCCTGAGCAGAGTCCCCAGCGACTGGGGCTGTCACTCTGATTTACAGTGCACTCCACCTCCCCAGTCCGTGTTCCGCCTCCCCAGTCCTCACTCCACAAAAACTAGTCCCAGGGAAGCTGACACAGCACTGGCCTGGCTGAGAGATCAGGGAGGATGGGGTGGGTGCCCACTGAGGCCCCTCTCCTCCGGGAGCCCTCAAGAGTCTGGGGCCTTCCAGAGACACACCCAAGCAATGTAAAGGGATGTGTGTGGAGGGGAAGTGTAAAGAAATGAAGCCACTCCTTAGCTTCTTCTAGCGAAGACCACCCCCAGGAGCCAATCAGAGTGCCCGGAACCAAGTGGTCTTGTGTGTTAATGTGTGTGTGTGTGTGTGTGTGTGTGTTGTGACTCTAGCTGATTGCTACAGTCACAACCCATTGCCATTGAGTTGATTCTGGCTCATGGTGACCCTATAGGACAGAGTAGAACTGCCCCAGAGCATTTCCAAGGAAACTGCTGACCTTCTGGTTAGCAGCTGAGCTCTTTAACTGAGCTCAGGGTCTCCAGCTGACAGGAACCAATGTAAGAGGGTAATGGCAGGCAGGAGCTGTAGAAGTTAACTCAGAACCAGAGTAAGGGTCCATAGGGCTGGAAATCTTCCCTGGCCCGCTGAGAAGCAAACAGATGGGGAGGGGAGCCCAGAATTTCTCGAGGTCAAGCAGGGGAAGGTGTCCCCTAAGGGCTGGAGACACTGGGTGGGGCTGGAGAGATGCATGGGACCCTAATCGAGCCAAGTGCCTAGGTTGACGAAGAATCCCCACATTCTTAGAAACTTCCACTCACAACTCCCCAGCTGTCTTCCCTTCCCTGATTTTCGGAAGGGAAAGGAGAAGGAGAGGAAGGTCTGATGGGGATCTTTGTATTACCCATTTTTTTTTTTTTTTTTTTTTTTTGTGGGCATGCACCTGCCTTGGGACTCTCCCGCCAGCAGGGGGCTCTGGGAGGAAGCAGCAGCAGAAGGCAAATACTGGAGTCTGATATGGAACTTTAGGCTGGTATTGTATAGCCTGGTATCAGACTTGAGGCTGAAATTATATAGATTGATATTGGACTAGATGCTAAGGCGCCCGCAGGTCTGAGATGACACATCCATCTTGGGCAGCCACTAAGATTCATAAATCACAGCATTGGATTCAACCTCTATGATATGCTCTCTGATTCATTTCCATTGGACATGGGCAGCAACAATGTCAACGTCCAGCACGGATGTGATTTCAAATTTTAGGACGGCTGAAGGAAAGTGCCAATGAACTCTGGATCTTTTTTTCACGGCAAGGGGTCACATGGGGGAGACAACCTTGCAGTTTTGGGAAGCTTCTAACGTGGTGCACCCGCAGAGCTGCACCTGGCCAAGGGTGAGAGAAGTCCGCTAGTCAAGTCCTGGGGCAGAGCCAGGTCTGCTGGGAAGAGTGCGGCCTGTTTTAATTCACAGAAATTCTACTTGGGGAAGTGATGGCCCTGTTAGTGGAATAGTTTCTTGAAGGCTGTTTGGTAGGTTCCTCTTTAAACCCCAAACCTACCCCGTGTGTCCAGGAATACAAAAAGAAAACAGGCCCTGGAGACAGCAATGAATAGACTGTTTACTCTGTCAGATTATATACCATCAACTGCCCCATGGTGACCAGCGTTCCCACCCATAGGTCCTCCTTATAGGAGACAGTTAATACAAACAAAAATAGTTCTCTACAAAGTTTCCAACCCTCCCAACCTGCCTTCCTCCCCTCCTCCCCAGACAGTTCCTTGGGCACCAAGCTTCCGTGCGGCCGGGGGTCTGGTGGGTTGCAAAGGAAAACAAAGACTATAAAAGAGAATCAAGTCAGCAACAAGAGTTGTAGGCAACTGGAGTTCCAGGTCCGCTGGCTGATGTAAGCCAGCGACAGGAGAAGGGGGTGTCTGCAACAGTCGTGTGTGTGTGTGTGTGTGTGTGCGTGTGTGCGTGTGTGTGTGGTGGGAGGCAGGACCTGGGGATGTTGGGTGGGCAGCGTTTCTCCCCACTTGTCTCACCGCCAGCAAAAAAACAAAGAAAAAAGAAAAAAAGTAAAGGGCCGGGTAATAGAAAAACTAAAACGAAAAATGTAGGCCGAGGGGAACCAGGGCTCCACAGCGCGTCCTACTGCGGAGGAAGGGCAGTCCCGGGGCGGGGGCAGGTGCCACTGAGGCGGGAGGACGGAGGGGCGGAGGAACTCTGCTGAGTAGCACCTAGGAGCAGCTCGGGCCGCACCCTCCTCGCCGCCCGGCCTCCCTCGGACGCCGGCCTTCGCGGTCCCCGGGCCCCCGGGGCCGCCGGCTGTCGGGCACAGGGCGCGGCCTGGCGCGTGGATGGGCCTCCGCGGCTGCGGGTCCTCCGAGCGGGCTCAGCAGCCCAGGCGGGCGGCCAGCCCCAGCAGCAGCAGGCAGCCGAGCAGGGTGGCGGGACGCGGGGCGGCCCCCGGCGCGCGGTCGCAGTCCAGGCCGCCGTCTTCGTCCGCGGGGTCGCAGCGGGGTTGCTCGCAGTGCACGCCAGTGTAGCCGCGGGGGCAGGCGCAGCGCTGGTTCTGCAAGCAGGTGCCGCCGTTCTGGCAGAGCAGCTGGTCGTCGTCGCACACGTTGGCTGCGGGGCGGGGGAGAGGGGAGTTAACGCTGGGGCGGCCTGCTTCACCCCCACGTCGGGCGCTTCTCTTGGCTAGGGCGTGCGAACACCTGGCGGCGCGGCCTGGGCCAGGACGTGTAGGGGGTGTAGGATGTGCAGGGCTCCTCGGTACGAAACGTCCCTTCTCGGATGGTAACAAAGGCTGGAAGTGACCTGGCCCTGACTTCCTCCGGCCACTGCCCTGGCTCTCCCCACTCCTGTCCTACTGGCCTTGGTGCAGCTTGGCACATGTTATTCCATGTGCCCAGAGCGCCTTTTCACCCTCTTCCCCTGGCTAACGCCTACTTGTCCGTGTCTCCGCTAGCCATCATTTCCTGGGACAGCTTCGCTCCTTCGCTGCAAACCGTTCCCACCAGGCATAAACCGTACCCCTGTAGCACCAGGCCCCGCCCACCGGCTTGGACCCCGCCCCGCCTGCAGGGCTCCGCCCATCGACCCAGGCACCTGGCCCCTGCAGTCTCAGGCCCCGCCCCTGACCCCGCCCCCAACAGCCTCAGGCCCCACCTCTGGCCTCAACCCGGCGGGGCGGGAGTGCACTCACGGTAGCAGCCTTGGCGCCAGTAGTGCGTGGGGAGGCAGTCGTCGCACTTGGGCCCCGCCGCACCCTCGCGGCACTCGCAGAAGCCGGTCTCGTTGCACCGGTCGTGCACGGAGCCGATCTGGTTGCAGTTACACTCTGGACGGACACGCGCATCGGCGCGCGGTCAGGGCGACCTGGGGTGCCTTCCGCACTCATTGTTACCAGCCCGTCCCCGCATCCCTCCCAAGTCTTCTGATTCTGGGGCGGTGGGCCCCACACTGTGTCCGCGGGGCTCGCGAGCTGGACGGCAGATAGAGGCTGCCTTGGGTGGCCAGATTTCGAGGCTATGTTAATAACCCCGTCTTCCTTCCCTGGCATCTTCCACCCCACTCCCAGCCCTATCCCTGGCGCTGTGTGGCCTGGGCCAGCTATGTCTCCTCTCTGGGCCTCAGCAGCTGCAAGGGAAGGAGGCACTGATGATCCTTTCCAGCTCCAACAGAGCTATGACTGCCAGGCAGGAGGCGCCCTCATCAGAGGCTACCAGGCATATGCCCAGGGACTGTGGTGTATGTGTGAGCGCACGCGTGTGTGTGTGTGTGTGTGTGTGTGTGTGTGTGTGTGTGTGTGTGTGTGAGAGAGAGAGAGAGGGACAGGGTAGCCTACATCTATAGCTCCTGGCCAGGGCGGGGTGGGGGAGCAGCCCCAGGGCCTTCAAGGACAGTTGGTTTCTTTGCCCCTCTGTGGGAGAAGGCAAATGTCCCCTACTCTGAGGGTAGAGGTGGGGTGGAGGCCAAGTGAGGCAGGGAGGAGAAGGCCCTGGGGGAGGCTCACTTCTAACAGGATCCAAAGGCCCTGCCCTGTTCCTGCAGCTGACGCCTTGTGATGCAGGCCGCACAATTCCATTTTGAACACTTTAGAGTTGATGGAATTATCTAAAGGGGCAGCTGTAATCCAGACTGACAGCTGCAGCCCCTTGGGCAGCACCTCCTCTTGAACCCAGAACCTGCCCAGTGGGTGGGGGATGGGCAATGGGTTCCCAGGGGGCTAGCTGGGCATCTAGCAGCCCCTGGGGCTGAAACCTGGTTTCTACAGAGACAGGGCCTGAGGTGCTAGGCAACCTTTCCAGGCTGGCAGGGTGGAGGTTGAGTTTGGCCTTTCTGGGATGCATGAGTGCACAGGGCCCCTGGACATCCTTCAGTGTCCCACAAGCCGGTCCTGGAGCCAGAGCTGGAAGAAAATGGACCAGGTGCCTACCAGGGGTGGAGGGCAGTTGTGTAAGCTGGACCTCTGCTTATAAAGCATTTGAAGAATTTTATATTAAGAAAAGGGTCCAACCCAACCCAACCCATTGCTGTCGAGTTGATGTCGACTCATAGAAAAGGGTCGGCCACACACAAAAAAAAAGTTTGAAAGCTTTTGATCTGGTCCACTTACTGATTTTACAAATCGGGGACTGAGGCCCAGAGAGGAGAAGATGACTTGCCCAAATACACACAGCAAGGCAAGCTCTAGAACCCAGCCTTTGACTCTCTACCTAGTGGTTCTCAAACTCCAGTGCCTGTGGAGAACCAGTGCATGGGGCGGCGGGGGGGCGGTGGTTACTGACAGAGCCGATTCCAAGGCTTCGGTGTCTAGCTGGGGTGGGCCCTCAAGTCAGGATTTCCACAGCCTCCCCAGGTGATGCTGAGACAGGGGGTCTCCATACCACACCTGACACTTTTCTACCAGTCCTCTGACCTGTGCACATTTGTGTGATGTGACTGCACACAAGAGAGAAGGCCCTCCCACCTGCCCACTCCCAGCAGCCCACCCCTGCTCCCTTGCGGCTCACCAATGCAGACATTCTCGTCATCCAGCTCCGCCGAACCGTTGCGGTAATAGCCCAGTCGGCAGTGCTGGCAGTGCTGGCCACGCGTATTGTGTTTGCAGCTGACGCAAGTCACCACGTTCAGGAAGTCTATGTAGCTGCAGCGGTTAGAGTGGCCGTAGCACTCACAGTCTGGGCCGGGCCAAGCAGGAGAAGCACTAAAAGTTAGCGAGCAGTGGGAGACTGTGCCTTCCTTTTGCCACCTCCCTCCCACCCATCCCCAATGGTGCATTTGAGGAAACTGAGGCACAGGGCGAAGGAGGAGCTGCCCAAGGACACACAGGGAGGCAGGTGTTTTTAGAAAAGGATCTGGCACAGGAAGGTGCCCTGGGCCTCCAACACACCTGTCATTTGAAAAGACACTGGGATCTGCCAGCTTTGAGGCCAAAAGAACCAATTCTGCAGCCACAAATTTCCATCTATCCCTGTGGGCAGGGAACTGGCAGAGGGCCAGTGGACAGCACCTCCTAAAGGCCTGGCCAGGTGCAGGGCAAAGTGCTCCCTGAAGGATGCCCGAGAGCAGGGTGACCAGGAGATGATTCATGTAAGGACAGAGCCATGCTGCCAGACCGGAAACTCAGTGAGGGAGGTGCCAGGGCTCAGTGCCCTCATCCTTGTATCCTCAGTGGTTAAGTGGATGGAAAAATGAATACATGAGTGCTGGACAGGATGAGATGGACCGGGAAGAGCTTCCTCCCCATGCTGCTTTAGAAGTTGGTGGGAAGAATAAGGCCCACCTGGCCTGCAGGACCCTTTCCCATTGGCCCGAGCTGTTCTGGAGGTTTGGTTGGCACCGAAGGGCCTGCTGACCAAAGACTGCTCTCACGTGACCTGGAGAGTGAGTGCCTCCTTAAAGTCTGCATCTGGGTGCCCTGCTGCTGACTTTCAGTGCTTCCGGAGGCACGCGGCTCCACACTGAGGGCAACCATCTCCAAGATGTCCTGCTGTCTCCACCCAGTTGGTTCTCAGACTCACCCTGCCTGACTGGCTCTGCTTCACGGACTGGGCAAGTCCTAGGACTGCCTGGCACAAAGCTCCCAGGGATTGGGGTAGTTCCCATGACATCATGAAGGGGTGGGGTTTGGTGAAGAGAGTCACCTCATGTCATTTTCCCTGCTGCAAGAAAGGGGGCTGTTCCTATGGGACGCAACACTCCCCTGAGCAAAAAGGCCAGTGCAGGCACCCCTGAACAAGAACGGTGGCATCTACTATCTGCATATCTCTAGAGGACCCGACCTCCCTGTTGTGACAGAAGAGGGAAGGACTGACCCAGGCCTTGGTGGCCAAGGGTGTGTGAAGCTTTGGAGAAACAGCTGCTGACATGTGCCCAGGCCAGGAGGAGATGTGGCATTCTTCCACCACTGGATCTCTTGGGCCTACCCCCTTCACCTTGTCCCTCCAGAGACACTGAGAAGGTGAAACGTCCTTCAGGTATCCCAGGAAGCAGTGGTGGTGACCCCTGTGTCCCGGATAAGCCCTTGGGCCACACCTCCCAGGGGAGCCGGGACAGGCTATTTCCGGCAGCTGCTCTGCCTGCCGTGTGGCCTGCCCACCGAGCTTCTGACTCATACCTGCTCCCAGCTCCCTTGGGGAGGGATGGCTGGAGGGAAGAGGGGCTCAGTTTAACCTTGACCCAGCTACTCAGGGAGGGGAGGGTTTTCTGAGCCAGGTATTGATCCTCCTCCTGTACCTTTTTTTCTCCGGTGGAGGTGAGGAGGGAGATGCTTTGGGGAGGGCTGATCCTGCCCCGGGACTTCCTCTTACCTTGAAATTCTTCAATAGGCATCACTTGAGGAGATTTGGGCTTGAGCTGGAAAAGTCTGGAGACCTTGGCAGGGGCAGGGGCAGTAGCAGAGGTGCCCACAGCTTGGAGAGATGAGAAACAAGCTTTTTCATCAGCCATGGTCCACGTGCCCAGGGTGGGATGTCTGGGCCCAGGGAAAAGCCCAGTAAAGGTCAAGGTGCGTGTTATGGGTTGAATTGTGTTCCTCCAAAATATGTCTTGTAAATCCTAACCTCTGTGCCTGTGGTAAGGAGCACTGGTGGTGCAGTGGTTAAGCACTTGGCTGCTAACCGAAAGGTCAGTGGTTTGAATCCACCAGCAGCTCTGCAGGAGAAAGATGTGGCAGTCGGCTTCTGTAAAGATTATGGCCTAGGAAACCCTGTGGGGCAGTTCTGCTCTGTCCTACAGGATTGCTGTGAATCATAATCAACTTGATGGGAATGGGTTTGTTTTTTTGTTTATGTCTGTGGTTATAATCCCATTGGGGAATTGGTTGTCTTTGTTATGTTGATGAGACAGGATTAGTGTAGGGCAGATCTTAAATCAATTTCTTTTGAGACAGAAAGGAGATTAAACAAGCAAGTGAGAGAAACCGAGATGGGGAAAGACAGGCCAAGCCACATGAAGATCGCCCAGGAGCAGAAGCTCAGAAAAAACAAGGACCTTCCTCTAGAGGCGACAGAGAAAGCCTTCTCCTAGAGCCAGCACCCTGAATCCGGACGTCTAGCCTCCTAAACTGTGAGAAAATAAATTGGTGTTTGTTAAAGCCACCCACTCGTGGTATTTCTGTTATAGCAGCACTAGATAACTAAGACCGTGCCGTGAGCAAGCTCTGGGGCAGTCCTGTCACCTGCTCAGATTTGAAGCAGGGAGCGGTCCCTTTGGCTTCAGAGCACATGACCCTCAGGTCGGGAGCCAGGCCCCTCTCAGAGCCTACAGAAGTCAGGAGTTTAAGTACCTTTGCTAAAGGTGACACAGCACATCCACACAAAATCAGCCTTGCCTTTGGTCCCTGTCTCCACAAATGCCATCTACACATCTGGCTGCATTAATCCTCCTAAATTACATTTGTGTCCCTCAACATGCCCTGCACTGTGCTAAGAACTTAGCTGATGCTGAACAACATTTTGACTGATTGAAAACACCCCTTCTACTCTTGTTCTCCGCTCTTCTCCCCAAACTTGCTTGAGCATCTAAGTCCAAAGTCTGAACCTGGCTTTCAAGGTTTTGGTATCTGCCTTCTTTCTGAAGCAATCTTCGTGCTCTAGCCAAAGTCAGTCCTTTCTCATCCATAAATTCCCCACTCCCAGGTGCTCTCAAGCCATGAGCATGGACGGGTGCCTGCCTTTCACTTCCCAGAATCCCATCAGGTCCCCAGCCCCATATTTGTGGGTGAGCATGCCACTGTCTTGAGGCATTATCACCTTGGCTTCCCACTGGGAGCCTGTGGTGCCCTGGTCTGGGGTGCCCCAGTGCCTGGTGCCATGGCTCCAGTTGGCTCTACCTGTCTCCATCAACAGGTTGCTGGAAAAAGCAGACCCTCTCCAATTATGGTCCCATCTCTAAAACCACTTGCCAGCAGAGGGTGCTCAAAGCTCTGTTCACTGCTCATAGCTGGGCTGGAAGGGAACTTGAGGTGCTTGGGAGGGATAGGCAGAACAAGGTTGCTGCCTAAGCCAGGGCATTAGTGCCTAATGTCCAGGCAACAGGTGAGCTGAGGTTGAAGATAACCTCCCAGCCCAGCTTGAGAGGCAGGCAGGCAGGCCCTGTGTGTTACACATGAGCCCACACACGTCTCCTCCCACTGGCAATGGGAGGATGAGGCTCTCAGCTTGGTAGTCAAGGGCTTCCAGGTATACTCATGCCCTTCCTGACCTCATCTACACTCGCACATTTTCCACTTGTTGGCTGACTCCTCACTGCCATCCCACCCCTGAACCTTTGCCCTGCTGTCCCTGCAACTGGAACGTACTCCCTTCTCCCGTCATCTACTCCTAGTCAACCACCCTTCAAGGACTAGTCTCGACCAGCTCCTCCAGGAAGCCCTCTGGAACTCTGAGCTCCATCATTGACTGCCCAGGGCGTCCTGTCCAGAGCAAGGGTCAAGGCCGTGAGAAGCCAAGTCCCCACTGGACCCGAAGCCCTTGGAGGTAGTGTGGGATAACAGAGTTTGGGGATGTCACACTGGGCCTCTCCAAGTAGGTGAGAGTTAGAGGTGGGGATGGGTAGGGCTCCAGGGCCCCGATCCTCATTGCTGTGCCCCACAGCTCACCAAGGGTACCATCTCTCTACACCTCCTTCCCTCAGCTCCCTCAGCCCCTCTCCCACCCTGGGTCCCCACCATGTCCATCTGCTACCTCCCCTACAGAGGAAGGGGCTTAAGTGTCTTAAGAAAGAGCTTCCCAGGGCGCCTAAGGCCAGTCACAGGACCTGCCCATACCTTCTTCACTGGAGGACACTTGGGGCCACGGGGGGCTCTCCCAGAGGAGGGCAGCTGTGGATGGCCTTGTCCACTCTTGGGGGAAAGAAGAGAAGAAAACCAAGTCATGAGAGGGGGTTGCCTGCAGACTCCTGGGGACATATTGAGACATGTTGCACACATGCACAGGCCCTTTATAAGAAGCAGCACTATGAGGGGCTCCGTCTACACTGGCCAAATAGAACTGGGTCTGAATCTACTATAGAGGCAGCATCTACACTACTGCAGCCTGTGACAGGCACATGTGGACTTGAAGCCAGACGGGAAGGGCCCCTCCATGCCTGAGAATTTGCATATTTGCACAATCCTTTCTTCAGCAAACATGATTTTGGGAACTCTTCTACCATCCCTGTGTGGTCCCCATTCCAAGTGAAAGGTAGAGTTAGCTAAGTCTTGTATCTGGGCCTGGAGCCTTCTGTGCTGAAATCTCTGGCTAACGGCTGCAAAGGGGATGTGGAGTGTGTATGTTTTGGCCAAGATCATCAAACACATCCAGAAGGATCCATGAAGGCTTCGTAACACC
This sequence comes from Loxodonta africana, assembly GCF_030014295.1. Lineage (NCBI taxonomy): Eukaryota > Metazoa > Chordata > Mammalia > Proboscidea > Elephantidae > Loxodonta > Loxodonta africana. The sequence goes on from NC_087350.1 coordinate 43,346,885, forward strand.
AATCCCAGTACCTGTCTCCCAGGTCACTGGCCTCAAATCCGTGCACTGTTGGGCCCTCCCACCCCTCACTTTCTGGCCTCCTAGTTTGGTCCCAATATCACTGGGGACCCTAACATGAGTCAGCCCCCAAATGCCACACTGCTCATCTCCAAGTCTAACTGGACACACAGCCAAGGCAAGAAGGCAGCACTGGCAAAGGGAAGAACTTGCTCTTTGCCGAATTTCAAAGGACAAACCCAGAGGGACAGGGGAGAAATCTGATTTTTCGGCTTCTTAAAGGGATTATGCACAATGACGGTTAGTGGGAAAGAAAAAGAAAACCTACCAGCTAAAAAGTGCAGGAGATTTTCCAGCTGGGAGCCAGAAGCCTTTGGATATCAAATTGACATTAATATGGTGTTCAATGAGGAGAGGAGGCAGGCCGGGCCCAAATTGGCAAGGGCTTAATTAGAGCAGCAGTAAAACCCGCCCTGGAGGCATTTTGCTTTTGAGCAGCTCTCACTGGCCCCCCTCTCTGTGGGCAGAGCTGGGGAAGGGATTAGTGGTCTTTAGCAGCCCGTCTCCAGCAGCCCCTGCCCTCCAGACAACTTGACACTGGCAGGAAGGAGAAACATCTGGGCCAGGAGTTCAGGGGCCCAGCTGGACTCTAGCCAAAGTGCCCGGGGCACCTGTTGGGAGGTACCAGGAGAGACCCAGGACCTTTCTGGGGCAGGAGCTGGGGAAGAGAAAGGCTCCCCACTGGGCTCTCCAGAGACCTGTTAAGGTGTTTGGGAAGATCGCTCTCCTGGAGGCCTGTGTCATGTACCAAGGCCATATGGAAGACCCATCTGTTCCTTTAGGATCGGGGAGCCATGCAAGCCAGGCCTTAGAGACAGCACCACCTCACGGCCCCCTGAGGCCTCAGGGCAGTGACACTGGGGTGGTTGAGTGGGCAAGCAGTGTCTGGAGTCAGGGAGTTCTGAGTTCAAGTCCAGCTTGTGCTCCTTCCGAATCCTGGAACCTTGAGCAGATGCTTCTATCTTTTTATTTTTTAAAAAACAGCTTTATTGAGCTATAAAGGGGCCCTGGTGGAAAAATGGTTACGCTCTCGGTTGCTAACCAAAAGGTTGGTGGTTCAAACCTGTCCAGTGGCTGCACAGAAGAATACCTGGCCATCTACTTCCGTAAAGATTACAGCCTAGGAAACCCTATGGCGCAGCTCTACTGTGTAACATGGGATCGCTGTGAGTCGAAAATTGATACTATGGGACCCAACAACAACACGGAGGTATGATTCACATGACATAAAATCCAGCTGCTTCTTTCTAAGCCTCAGTGTCCTCACCTGTGGGATTAGGAAAGCAACAGCCCCCATCCCATAGAGCTGTGAGCAAGGAGCACAATAACACCAGTGAAGCTCTTAGCCCAGGATAAGCTCACTCTTCACCGACTGGAACGAATGTCATTATTAACAGGGACTCCAGGTACAACAGGGCCCGCAGGCATAGGCTCAGCTGTTACAGGGAAGGGATGGTTACCTAGAGGCGGTTGCGTGGGTCACTGGCTGCTGCACTGGAACTCCTTCTCCCCCTAAATCCCTGCTGCTCGGAGTCGGAGTCGGACTCAGGACTGCAAAGCTGACAAGGTCCTCCTAAATGTTTGCTACTCCAGCCTGCGGGAGGGGCTGCTTTCTTCTCACCACCTGGGGCCCAGGGACCTTCACACTTCAAATCTTACCTCCTCTGGGTTCATCTTCTCTGGCCTCTGACTCTTTCTCCTGTGCTCCCAGCTTGGAATAATTTGCCCTCTACCCCTTGCAATAACCAAATCAAAAGCAGCTCCAAATATGGATTCAAGGTCACTCTGTGTCTATGTATGTGTGTAACAGACAGAGTCTGGCTCCCACCGAGACGGACCACTCTTTGAAGGCATACACAGCACACACCATGACTATTTTTGTTCTGTGTCTGCCCTTCACAGGTTCAGCAAAAGCACAAGTCACAGGTGGCCAGGCCAACCTATGCCCCAAGACTGGCAGTCCCAGAGTGACCCCACCCTCCACCCCTAGGAGGATTCCTGGGCCAGCAGACTCCCCTGAAATCCTGAAATCTCCTGGCTAGCCCCTGCCTCCTGGTAGGGAAGGAAGACAGAAAAAGAGATATGTATGCTATGCTAGCCTCTGGGTCCCTCTGAGGGCTGAGCAAGGTTGCTCCTGAAGGAGGGAGATTTCTCAGAGAAGGCTGGGCACCCCTCTCCCTGCCCCCCGCCCCCGCAATAGGCCAAGGCAGGGGAGGCTGGAGTGTGGGGGTCAGATCCCTCTCCTAGCTGGTGGAGAGGGCTCTCTGGCCCATTAAGGAAGGGTCATAGCACTGCCCACGGAGAAAGGAGCCCCTGCTATCTCCTTCCTGCACAGGAGGGGTGGTGGGGTGATTGGGGCACCCCTCCCCAGCTGGGAACAGGAAGAATTCCCCTTGGCCACCATCTTTCTGGTACCCTCTGGGAAGGATGAGTCCCTTGATTGGTAGGCAGGGTCTGGCGAGATCCCCAGGTGAGATCAGAGAGCTACTCTACCCCAGCACCCAGGTCTCGAACACACACAAATTCTGCCTTTGGAGGGGAATTAGAGTTGGAGGGTAGGGGTTTCCAAACATGTTTGTAGCTGCAGAACCCTGGAAGTGGCCTGCTCTGGTGGAGGCAGGAGTCTGTCCTGCCCCTGTTCCTGACCCACACACTTGGCCCCCAAGTGTCCCGTTGTCCATGTTCTAAAACCCCCTGCTCCACAGGGCTCCCTTCTGCCTTGGCTTCTCCATCCTTTCCCACAGGTCAGCCCAGCTGCTGAGGGCCTGGGGGCAGGGGAGGGTGAGGGAGATGGGGCGGCGGTGGAGTACGGAACACTGAGGCAGCAGTACCTTCGGGGAGACAAGGCCCTGAATGGGGCAGGATTCAGTGTGGCCTCCCTGCCACCTGCACCCTCCTCCCCAGAGCACCTCGTCCAACTGGTCTCAGGGCCCATCCAAGCAGTGCTTTGGAGGGGCAGCAGGAAGAGTTATCAGGAGCTTGAGGCAGCCCCTGAATCCCCTGGCTCAGGCTCGATGAGAGGTTGGCCCGCGTCCCTGCAGCTCCAGGGTTCTAGTATTCTCTAGGTCTAAGAGCTAAGCCCATGCCCTGCCCCAAGAACCATGGCCGAGAGGCAGGGAGTCAGGCTGGGAGTGGAAAAGGGCAGGACGGCAGGGTCATTGGCTATACGCTGGCACCCACCTGTGGGCTGTGGGGTGCTGGGGGCTGTGGGAGCCCGGGCAGTGGATGTGGAGGGGGCAGGAGTGATGGGGTCCTCCCTCACAGCTATGGTGGCTGCAGGGACTTTGGGGGCGGGGCCTTTCCGGGACTTGCCAATGCCTGGTGAGAGATGAGAAAAGCAAAAGCAGGTGGGGGAGCTGGCGGGTACTGGGCACTACAGAGAAGTAGCTTACATCTGACCTCGCAGCCACGTGTCCCCTCTGGCATCTGTCTTTCTCCCTGGCTCCCTCTCTGCCACTGGTAGCCCAGCAGAGGGCAGCCTGGGGGAGGGAGGCATCGGGTGAGGAGCGCCTATGGAGGCATTTATGAGTTTGGGGGTCTGCCCTTGCTGCTGCGTGACATTGGGAAGTCCTTCACTGCTGAGTCTCAGGGCAGATGACAATGCCTACCCCGGAGGGTGAGTTCGAGAATTGAATGAGGTAGCATGAGCATCCTAGGACCCCTGGTGATGCAGTGGTTAAGTGCTCAGCTGCTAACCGAAAGGTCGGTGGTTCGAACCCACCTGGTGCTCTGTTTCCGTAAAGATCTATAGCCTTGGAAGCCCTATGGGGTGGTTCTACCCTGTTCTATAGGGCCACTATGAGTCGGAATCAACTAGACGGCAATGAGTTATGAGCATCCTAGAGTCCTTGGGTAGGGCAAATGGTTAACGCGCTCCACGGCTAGCCGAAAGGCTGGAGGTTCAAGTCCACCCAGAGGTGCCTCAAAAGAAAGGTCTGGAGATCTCCTTCTGAAAAACCAGCCACTGAAAACCCGATGGAGCACAGTCCTACTCTGGCACTCATGGGGTCGCCACGAGTCGGAGTCAGCTTGAGGGTTACTGGCTTTAATTGAGCATCTTGCTTACCATGGTGCCCGGTGCCAGTGACTGCTTAATAAGCAGCAGCCACAATGACGACTTTCACTGATAGACTGGGGAACACCCACCCTTCCCTCACCCTGCCTTGCCGAGTTCTCAGGACTCCCCCGATACTTGTTCAGATGCCCCATTCCTGGACTTACATGCCTTAGACCTGAGATTCCTCGGTTGACCAGGACATGGAGAATGGGGGCAGACCTCCCCCAGCCTCCCTATAACCAAGCCTGATGCAGAGGTGGGGACTGCAGGCTGACTGGAGGAGGAGGAACCCACGGTCAGACTGCGGGATGGTGGGGACTCTGCCACAGGTCAGGGAACAGGGTGACCCTGCTCTCGTCTGGCAGGAGAGAAGCTTCTCCCAGGTTTGGGTGACAGAAGAGGGTGGGGAGGTGAGCAGAGAAGGGAGTTCACCCAGAGGTCAAGGGCACCTGCAAAAAGTCCCATTCACTTTCCAAAGCAGCACTTCCAATGAAGCTCGTGGGGAGAAATTGAGAGGTGGCAGGCTGCAGGCCACAGCAAAACAGTGACACAAAGGAGGGGATGAGAGGTGGAGAAGCAAATGGGGTGCAATTAGAGGCAGAAGCAGGCCCAGAGGGACACCGAAGGCCCTGCTCGGCTCCTGCTCTTCCAGGGACATGCAGAGAGGCTCGTGCAATGAGGGTCCCCGCGGCCTTCCCTGGCCACCAGCCCAGGGGTGTACTTACTGCCAAAGGCGGAGCCCGCAGCGGCACCTGTGCGAGAGAAGACAGGGTCACAGCGCTGCCAAGGAGTAAGGCACCTCTGCCATCTCCCCCATTCAGAGGAGGGTGGTAGGGGCGGGGAGTGCAATGGAGGATTCCCTCCCTCCACGGAAGCGAAAGAAACTCAAGGTCATGAGCACCCCCTCCTTGACCCTGATGCTAATGACAGTGAAAGGATGAGTTTCTCTGAGTCCACACCATGTAACAGCTTTGGGGGTGTAACCTCATTCATTCCCACTGTTGCCCTGAGAGGGAGGAACTGCCATTAGCCCCATTTAGCTGATGAAGAGACTGAGTCTCAGAGCTGTGACTTACCCAACGGGACCCGCTGATAAGTGTCAAACACTGCTAGGAGCTTTATACTCCTCTTATTTAATTTTAGACTTCCGGGTCCTCCAGTGCATGACAAGGAAATTAGGTGGAAGTGGGCGAGCATTCTCCAAGGGGTGATGGGATGTCAGAGAACATACAGGTCACAGCCACAGGGGCAGACTGGCTGGCTGGAACTTCGATGGGATTGATCACCAGAAAGAAACCACATGGGCATTCCCATCTGGGGAAATGCAAGTGTGGCCCAATAACTTAGTAAAACATAATCGTGGTAACCAACACGTGTTAAGTGCTTTCTATGTGCCAGGCAGGAGTCCCTGGATGGTGTAAATGTGACTACTAATCGAAAGATTGATGGTTTGAACTCACCCAGAGGTGCCTTGGAAGACAGGCCTGGTGATCTGCTTCCAAAAGGTCACAGCCTCAAAAACCCTATAGAGCAGTTCTACTCTGTATACATGGGGTCGCTATGAAATGGAATCAACTTAAAGGCAACTGGTTTGGTATATTCCAAGCCCTGTGCTAAGCACTGTCCTTATACGAGCCCATCTAGCCCTCACAACTGCCCCATGATGGGGTTTTATTATGATCCTGGTTCTGCGGATGAAGAAACTGGGCTCAGGAGGCGAAATGACTTGTCCAAGGCCACATAGAACTCAAGCTCTTACCACCAAGTCATACTGTCCCCCCCCGCCCCATGACTCTGGTATGTGCTAGTGCCTCAGGAGAGGGAAAGAGCCAGAAGTGATGGAGAGAAAAGTGATGGGAGGCCTATGATCATGGCTTATAAGAGTAAGAATCACCATGGTCAAAAAGGGAAGGGACTGGTGAGGTTCTCCAGAAATGATGAGATTAGGGACACCTCCCAGCCCCCAGAGAGGCCCTCCTGGGGTGGATGCTGTGGTCTCCCCAGTGAAACGTGTGTCACATGGGGCCTCTCCTGGGTAAGCTGAGGCTGTGCCTTGGCTGGAGCGTTGAGGGAGGCCTGGGAGAATGAGTCCGCCGGACCCACATTCATTCATTAACCGAGGGTGCACAGGGAGGCAGGAGGCATGGCCTCAGGGCATGTACACACTGAGGAAGGAGCAGGTGAGGACAAGAGTGTGTGGTACATGCTCAGGTGGGAAGAGGCAGGGGCTGGGGGCAAGGCACAGACAAGGGACAGTGCCAGGAAAGGGACTTCTAAGATGAGCCCTGGAGGGTGAGCAGGAGCCAGCCAGCAAGGGGCAGAGGGATGGCCAGAAATGTTCCAAGTCACAGGAATGAGTGCCAGGATGCAGTCTCAAGAGACACCTGGAGGGTGGGGCATTCAAGAAATCAGACACAGAGGATTCAAAGGCAAGAAGTTGTGGGAGGTGGGGTCACTGGCAGGAGTCTTGTACATTGTTGTGGGAGTGGCTTGATGAGATAGACTTTTATCCTGAGGGCAATGGAAGTGAAGGGGGAGCTGAAGGTTGAAGCCCGTGAGCTCCCAGGTCAGGAAAGCCCTTGTGTGCAGGAGGATGGAGTGGAGGGGCCAAGAGAGGAAACAGTAAGATGGAGAAGAAGCTACTGCAGGTGTAGGGAAGAGATGGAGGAGACACAGGTGGGCAGTGATGGGAATGGAGGGAAGCAGCTGGTTCAGGAGGTATTTAGGAGAGAGCTCACCAGGTCGGGTGAATGTGGGGGGAGGAGGGGCAGTTGAGGGTGACTCCCAGATTTGCAGCTTGGCCTGCTTACTGGAACGGGGGCATGCGAGGGTAGGGTGTGGGCAAAATTAGCCTGAGGATTGCTTCAGTCTGTGTCTCTTTGGGTCGTTTTCTCCTGGTTTCCTGACGCTGATTGCCCCAAGGAAGCTGAAGACAAGTAGCAGCTTCCAGAGCATTCTAAGAGAAACTCCTTGTTCCTGGGGCTTTGGGTGCCTCTCAGACAATTCCCAGAGATCCCTGAGGAATCGAGCAGCTGAGGCCAGTTCCAAGAACCTCTCTGCTATGGATTGAATTGTGTCTTTCCAAAATTTATGTCGAATCCTAACCCCTAGTACCTGTGAATGTGACCTTGTTTGGAAACAGTCTTTGAAAATGTTGTTAGGTTAACATGAGGTCATATTGGAGTAGGGTGGTCTTACTCCATCTGAGTGCCGTCCTTACGAAAGACGAGAAGAGACATGGAGCCAGAGCCATACAGAACAAAGATGGCCAAGGAATGCCAAGAAATGCCTGCAGCTACCAGAAGTTGGAAGAAACAAGGAAGGATCTTCCCCTAGAATGGACAGAGAGAGCAGTGCCCTGTGATGCCCTGAATTTGGACTCTCAGCCTCCAGGGCTCTGGGACAATACATTTCTGTTCCTGTAAGCCACCCAGTTTGTGGTACTTTGTTACAGAAGCCACAGACAATTCCTACCCTCTTCCAGGCAAGGGAGCTCTGGCTTCCCCTTCCAGGATGAGGGAGCAGAGGGTTCAGCCTGTCTGTCCATCGCTGGTAAAAGGGGAGGGCCAGCCTCCAGCCTGGAGGGGGCAGTGGGCCCTCCTGAGTGTGACCAGGAACCAGGCCTGTGGTAAAAGTCTCAGCTGTGGGAGTTGGGCAGACAGGAGATCTTGGAGCATCCTCCCAGAAAGGGGCAGGTGGAGGGAAAAAGGGGAAGTGAGGGAGAGAAAAGAAAGGGGCAGGTGGAGGGAAAAAGCTGGAAGTGAGGGAGAGAAAAAGTGAGGGGATGGGGAGGGAAGAGCAGAAATGAGCGGAGGACTCCAGGACAGATGAAAGGGAGGGAGGGAGAGCAGGAGTCAGAGAGAGAAGTGACGGGGTAGAAAGTAAAGAAAGGAAGGCTTCCGGTCAACAGAGAGACAGGGACAGAACCCAGGGGACAGGGGGCGGGGGGATGGTAGAGGGGGTGGGAGGGGGGCTTGCCAGCACCCGGAGCTCACTTTGCACCTTTGAAGATCACGAGTGCCTGCCGCACCTGACAAGTTACCTCTTTCAAAGGCCTGTCTCCGCCACTGTCCTGGGCACTGGCACCGCACGCCTGTCATGGCCTCACTGTGTTGCTTTCAGCTTTGATCAGCCTAACATCACACAAATCTTTCACCCGTTGAGGAAGCAGCCTATGAATGTGCCTAGGGGAGCAGGAGGTCCTGGGGCAGGAGGCCACCTGGCCACCTTTGTGTTGTGTCAGACCCAGCCACTTACTTGATTGCTGGTGTTGGCACTTGACTCACTGGGGTGAGCACTAAAGCTCTCAGGGCCTCAGTTTGCTGATCTGGAGAATGGGGTGATAAAAACACTATCCTGTAGGGTGGTTATGAAGGTTAATGGATGGTGTATATGAAAGTGCCTGGTGCAGCCTATGGCAGGTAGAAAGTACTTGAGAAATGAAAGACATGAGTAAGACCACACGTGGGTGAGGCTGGGGAGAGCTCCTTAGGGCCAGCCTGGGTCCTTCTCAGAAGCTTTCAGCTGGGCAACTCCTTGGGCTTCATAATTTTGTGGAGATGCCCTGTGTCTTTGCTGGGGCCCAGCCTGGCTTTTACCAAATGGTCCCCAGTGAGTGGGGGTCTCTCGAAGGGTGTTCATGATGCGGGGGTGTGTGGGTAAACGCTGAGGGCCGCTTCAGAGCAAGGAGAGGACAGCCTGGGTTAGGGCAGGGCGGCCTCAGAGCAGGCCTCTGTAAAATGGGGCACTACAAGACCACGTCAGGGCCATTTGCTGTAAGCACCCCATAAACGTTCATTATTGGAGATGGTGCTGCCACTTGAATTCAGCCTGGAGTGGAGGTCTCTACCACCCTCAGCCCTGACATCCTGGTGGCCTCCTTCCCAGCCCTCAGGGTCAAGAAGGGGAAGGACAGCTGGAAAGATGGCTGAGCAGCTCATGTTTGGCTTCCCTGCAGGCAGGGCCGGAAGGGCGGCTTCGATTTCAGTAGAATGTAGGTCTGATGGAGAGTCTAGATTTCAAGGCCTGGTGCTGGGGAGCCTGGTAACGAGGGTGCGTATGTCTGTGTCTGTGCATCTCTCTCTGTGTCTGTGTGTCCACATGTGTGTGCATCTGTGCGTGCATCTGTGCGTGTCTGTGTGTGCGTGTGTGCATGTGTGTCTGTGGTATGTCTCTGTGTCCCTGTGTGTGTGTCTGTGTATATGTCTGTGTGTGTCTATGTGTATGTGAGATCCCTGACCTGGTGGCCTGGTGGCCTGGTGGCCTGGTGATGGCAGCCACTCTGCTGGTACGTACAGGCATTGGGAGAGCCGTGCGGCAGGGGCAGGTAGGAGCCTGCCCGCCAGGACCGCGTGCGGAAGTTCTTCTTGCACCTGCCACAGTCTGGGCCGGTGGTGTTGTGCTCACACTCGCACTGCAGGCTGCCCTCACGCACGGAGCACAGGTTGGCGTGCAGGTTGCACTTGCACCTGAGGGAGACGCAGAGGGAGGAGAGACGTCAGCGAGCTGCAGGCAGTGTCCTGGCCCCCGGGGGAAGGACAGCCGGGAGGGACTCCGAAGGTGCTGGAGCTGGCCTAGGAGGGACCCTGGATGCCCCCAGCCCAACCTGCCCCGACACGCCTTCCTGCTGAAAAATCCCCGACTCCTTCTCCATCTTGGGAACACCACCCCTTTGAGTCCCTTCCCCAGCGGGAAAGCTGCCCTGGACCCTCTGCTGTTTGTCTACACTCCTTGTGGATGGTGGTTTCAGGGCTTCCTACCTTTTGGTTGGGGTGGAGCTTTGAGACACCCTTGTCCCAGATGCTGTATTCTTAGTAACACAGCGTCTGATCTCCTTAGCCATGACTGAGGTGGGTCAAGAAGTACCAAGAGGTGCCCACTCACCTCTCAGTGTGTAGATGTAGGCCTGGCCATGGTCAGTGGCGGCGCCTCTGCCCTCTGCCTGTGGCCCAGGTTCATGGCCTTGACAGCAGACAGAGGGAAGCCCTGACTCCCAAACCCCTGTCAATTCATCCATGCATGCATTATTCATTCATTCAAATATTTACAGGCAGCTCATTATTCTGAAAACTGGTAAATAAAGGGAAAGAATCAAGCATTTATCCTGCCTGTCCTATATGAACTCTACCTCAGGGTAACCAAAAAGTTAATGAATGGAAGTTTCTCTTTATAGAAGTATTCCAGCTAATAACTGAAGAAGGAATGCTAGAATGAGAAGATCATTGAGGGAGACCCTCCATGAGATGGAGTGACATAATAGCTGCAACAATGAGCTCAAACATATGGTAAAAATGGCATGGCGGGGCGGGGGGGTCTGACCTCCTCTAACTTCACGAGGGGGAGGAGAATTAACAGTAACAGCCAAGGCTGATTCCTATCAGGGAGAGGTCAGATATGCCTCCTCTCTCTGCCATCTTTACCAATTCTGACACCAATCGTCCCTCCCACAGCACTCTCTACTTCTCTGCTGGGTTCGATAATTCATTGCAATGGCCACATAGAACTCACAGACCATACTCACAGTTATGGGGTTTATTAGGAAAGCAACAAGTTACAACTCAGGTTCAGGAACCCTCAGGATCCAGCTCCTTGATCAGGACAGCCTCTTCTCAGCCATGCCCGAAAGCAGGTCTCTTTCTGGCCCTCAGCCCCTCGGCCTGGCCTCCCCTCCGTCCTGAACCTAGAGCCTGGAGGCACCCTGCTCCACTGGCAAGCGTTCTGCCTGAAGGTGCTCAGCTTTCTCACTCTGCAAGCCCGGAAGACCACTGCGCTGTCTTCTGCCGGTCTCTCCTGCCAGCCTCCTGCCTCTGCTGCCATAGTTTCTCCATAATTGCTTCTCACTGTCTTCAGTGTTACAGTTCTTTCTCTTGGTCTCCTGGTTCCAGAAGCTTCTCAGCACAGGGGTCCTGGGTCCAAAGGATACACTCCACTCCTGGCTCTTCTTTCTTGGTGGTGGTGTGATCCTCTCCCCTCTCCTTTGGGATGGCTCATTGTAAGCCTACTGGGATGGCAAAACTGACCAATCCCTTCATTAGGGTTCCATATACTGTATTTGCATAGTCTCACTCAATCATTGTGTGTGAGTCACAAAGACTATCGCTAGAAGGGCCATATTAAGTAATTCATTGTACCATAGGCCACTCCCTGGATCTTCTAGCCATCAGCCCTTTCACATTTGAAGGATTAGCTTCCACCTTCCAATCATTTTGCCAGTCCAAAACAGTCATTAACAATTAGGGCTTCAGTAGGGCAAAGAGTCCTCGGGGTGCGGTTACTCAGGTACTAGCCATTCAAGTCTGCTGCAGGTCATCTTGTCTTCACCCTTCCTGGTGTCTGATGAAATTTAACTGAGAGAAGATTATTCCCTTGCTCTGAGCTTCGTAAGGTATCAGCATAGCAAAACCTTTAAGTTCAGTCACTGTACTCCTCCAGCTGTGCCTCCTCCTTAGTCTGCCCTTTCACAGTTACTACTTCTACGATTATAGTTTTTACAGCAACAACAACGAATGAATAGCTCCAGGCACTGAACTGCTGAGAACATCAGAGACAGGGAGTACCAGACAGAGTGCTCCCGGTGGCAGAGCACACCTCTACTTGTGGAGCAGTTTTGCCAAAACAAATTGAACCTGAATTAATGAAGCTCCCAGATCCAACTACCAGTTTACAGGAAATACAGAGGACAGAGAAACATACTAAACAACACCATGAAGGATGCGATCAGCAAAGCCCAGACTGAGGGAAATGCTCCAGAACAAGGAGCCAGTTCTTCAATAGGTGAATTTCAAGAGCAAAAAAATAAATAAATAAAACAAAAAAACATATGGAGAGGGGACCTAGATTAAGAGAAACCTCAAAGGTACATCAACCAGTTGTACCTGGTTGGATCGTGATTGAAACAAACTGTACACAAACAAACAAACAAATGGAACTTACATTTATAAGACAATTTGAAATTTGAACACTGACTATACTTGATAATATTAAATTAATGCTTATTAGGTGTGATGACGGTATTGTGATTTTGTTCATAAAAATCTTTACCTCTAAGAGATACATACTGAAATATTCAAAGGTGAAATAATCTGATGTCTGGTATTTGCTTCAAAATAAGACAGTAAGGGGACATGAGTAGAGACACAGATGAAACAAGAAGGGCCGTGAGCTGATAATCGCTGAAGCTGGGTGACAGGTATATGGCAGTTCATTAGAGTAGACTCTCTCTACTTTTGTATGCAGGTTGGAAATTCTCCATAATAAAAAGTTAAAGAGAGAGAGAGATTGTGCTGTATATTCTGATACGGGAAGATTTCCAAGATATATTGTCAATATTTGTAAAAATCAAATTGCAAAATAGCATGTTTAGTAGAATCCTATTTTTATTAAAATATGCAAAGAAAAATATTTATGGGGCATCTGGTATGTGCCAGGCTCTGAGCTGGGAATAGTGAATATAATGTCAACAAGGCAGACAGGGCTGATGGGGTAGACAGTAAGAAGACAGTGGTTTGGGGAGAGAAGGGCGAGATGAATAGGGGAGTCAAAGGAGTATTCAGGACAATGAAGCCATTCTACGTGATTCTGTGACTATGGACACAGGACATGATGCACTTGTCAAAACCCATAGAACTGTACAACACAAAGAGTGGGGCCCTACAGTAAACTGTAAACCAAAATCAAACCAGTTGCTGTCCAGTTAATTCTGACGACTCATGGTAGCCCCATGTGTGCAGAGTAGAGCTTCGTTCTATAGAGTTTTCAAGGCTGTAACCTTTAGGAAGGAGATCATAAAGGCCTGTCTTCCAAGGTGCATCTGGGAGGGTTCAAATCATCAACCTTCTGGTTAGTAGTCCAGTGCTTGACCATTTGCTGCCAACTGTGCATTTAGTCAATAACTACGGAACGGCACTGGCGCATCAGTTGTAACAAACGCACCACAGGAATGCCAGATACTAATAACAGGAGAAACTAAGATGGGGGAGGCATACAGGGACTCTACTTTCTGTGTGATTTTCTGTAAGCCTTAAACTGCTCTAAAAAATAAACTATTAATTTAAAAACATCACACAAATCTTTAAGTTCAACTGTTACAAGCCCTCACGTGTTATATGAAGGACAGCATATCATGGGCGGGGGTGGGGGGTCCTAACTTAGTCTAGCGGGAGAAGGACAGGCTTCCAGGAAGAACGGAGTTTTAAATTAAGACCTGAAGGAGGAGGAGGACTTATCCAGGCAAGATGGGGGGAACCTTCTGGAAAAAGGCAAGAGCATGAGGGAAGACCCTGGGGCCGAAAGAAGCTCAACCCGTGGGGCCAGAAAGAGTGGTCCGTGATGGGGCTTGGAGGGTAGGAGAGGGCTAGACCTCGACTCAGAGGCTGAGCTTTATTCTGCAAGGGACTGAAAGTCATTGGAAGCTTTGAAGTTTCTGCTTTGCTTCAGATTTTGGTATCACTGGGCCGCTCCGTGGAGAACAGTTTGTTTGGGGGCACAAGAACCCAGCCAGGGAGACTAGTAAGAAGGCCGGGCTCTAGCAGGTGACAGAGGACAGTAGCCTGGAGTGCGGTGGGCACCTACTGCCCACCAGGCACACCCCTCACAAGCTCCCATCATCTCAAACATTGTTTTCTGAATGTTTCACCAGCATTTCTTCTCTAGTTCTTCGTCTGCCCTCTGTCTTCATACCCCACCCCTTCCACAAGACCAAGTGACACTTTTTGCTATCCTGCATCATGCTCCTTAAATCCTCACAGACGGAAGTGTCTCCCCTCAGCCTCTGCTTACCCACACAATGCATATTTAACTCCACACATCTTCCCTCCTCCATAAATCAGTCCTGTCTTGGCTTTTGCTACCTCCCCACGTCCCCTCGTTTGTCTCCATCTGACTGGTAATGAGGGCTGTCTGTGGGGCCGGCCTTCCAAGGCAACGATGCCGAGTTGAGAACAGGCTGCTCATCTCAGTCTGGTGATGAGTCCCTGCTTCCGCCAGCCCTGCTGATCCGTGCTAACCCACTGGCCGCTGGCTCCGGGGTCACCAGGGCTGCCCTCCTGCTTGTAGTCTTAGTTTTTGCCCTCCAATTATCCAGCAGGATAGTTAAGGAAATTAAGGTGCATCCATTCGATGGACTGTTACAAAGATATTAAGTATTAGGGTTTTAAAGCCTATTTGAAGCCACAAGCAATGCTCCTAATACAAACGAAAAGAGCCACACTTACCAAGTGCTGTGTGCCAAGCAGGAATCTCGTTCAATCCTCCACTGACCACGTGAGGTGGTACTACTGTCACCTTCGTTTTATAGACGAGGAAATAGAGACTCAGAGAGGTTAAGTATCTTACCCAGAGTCACAGAGCTGCTCAAAAATGTCACTGGGAGTGGAACTCAGAGCTGACTCCAGAGTCCAAGAGTTTAACATGGGATACAACCCAGATTGCAAACTGGACATCAAATTGTATCAGTTGTAGCTTCCAATAATGTTTAAAACGCACATATTCATACCCAAAATACCAAATGGCAAAGAAAAGTCCTGTGCTTAAACTCTTTGGGTCAACACATATCACACTCTCCAACCGCCCACACATTGTAAACTCCTCATAAACGTTCATTATTAGGGATGGTACCACTAATCCAATTCAGTACCTCACACCCTGCTCCCTCACCCCCACATGCTAGGAGGCACAGTGCACGTTAGTGTATTAAAGGCACTGACAAGTCCTGGCTTTGTTCTACAAAAGTTTGTTTGCAAAGTGTACTTGACCTTAGAAGGTTTTCATTTTTTTTTCAGAATTCCTATTTAACATCCCACTGAGCTAGCTGGGGAGGACACCTCAGCTCTCTGGAACCAGAAATGTACTTCACGTCGCTGGCCTGAGGAAGGGATATTTTTAGATACCGGCCACATAAAGAAAAGATTGCCATCTCAACTTTAGGTGATAACATTGACCTTGGCTTCTTAAAAATGCATAAAAGACCAGCTGAATCTGAGAAGCATATTGTAATAAGATAGTCTTGAAATGTCAGAGCTGGACAGGCCTGGTGGTACGGATGGGAAGAAGCCTGCCCAAGGTCATGCGGTTTGTCACTCCAGCCCCGAAACCAGACATCTCTCCCCAGCCCTGTCTCCCAGAGGAGCAGGAGAGGATGCCCTGGTCTCCCTCCCTGGCTGTGCCCTGGAATGAGTGTGGTGCCTCTCCTACTGTCAGGGCTGTGGCAGAAGCCTATGGAGTGTGGGGGAAACCAAGGCTAGGGCTGGCACCAAAACCGTGCCCAATAATTGGTGGGCACTTCTTAGTCTCCCTGATGTTTGCAGGTAGCTCTGAGTGATGCTGCCCATTTGTGTGCGTGTGTGTGTGAGATAGACAAAGAAAGGATGTGGACGTGGTATTTTTGTATGACACTCAGCCTCTCCAGTTCTCTGTGTCCTTCTCTGACTCTGTGTCTTTTCCTGTTTTTCTCTCTATATCTATCTTTCTGTGCATGTCTGTCTCTTTCTTCCTGTCTCAGAGAGTCCTGGCAGAATAAACTTGTTGAGGGCACAGGGATAACTGGGAGAGTTTTCATGTCTAGGAAAGCATCCCCTGACGCCAGGCCTGCCGGGTCCTGAAGCCCATGCTTTGCCCAGCACATCACTCTGCCCTTGGTTTGCCCTTGGTGCTTGGGTCTCTCTCCCAGAGCCCAGGAGCCCTGGCCCTGGCAACCACAGCTTGGCCTCCTGGGCCTCAGGAGGCCCAGGCTTTCCCAGGAGAAGTGGCCCAGCTCTGGTGGCAAGAGCATGGAGCCTACCCAGCCTGTCGACCAGAATAACAAGGACTGGGGCCCCTTGAGTCATTTGGGGGCCACTGCAGGCCAGTGCTGGGAGTTTCCTTTTGTCCTTTTCACCAGGCAGGTTGGGAACTGAGCACTGGGAAGGGAGGGCAAGGGAGATGGTTTGAACTGGTAAGGTGGGGAGGGGCTGAGGGATCTGTGCTGAATTTCTGAGGGTTTGTCACCCTTGTCTCCAACAGCATATGGCTCCTATGGGACTCCACTCTCTGTCCACTTGGCTAATTCCTTCTGCAACTTTCTGGGGCCAGAGAGGGTGCTGAGGGTGGCGACCGGCACCCTTGGCAGAGAACAGCCTGGCTTCACACATCCCCTGCTTCTACGCGGGCTCCAGGCTGGGCACTGGGGTGGGTGTTCTGCCACTGCATCATCTCACTACATCCTAACAACAGCCGGAAAAAGCAGAACCATTATTACCCATTGTAAAGCCCAACAAATGAAGGGTCTAGCCCAAGGGTTTACTGCTAATAGGTGGCAGAACAGACTTGAACATGAGCAGTCTAGTCCCAAGTCTGTGCTCTTAACTATGAGGTTTGTCATGGATGGAGCTGTGTCCCCACAAAATGTGTCATCTTGGCTGGGGCATGATTCCCAGTGTTGTGTGATTGCCCACCATCTTGTCATCTGATGCGATTTTCCTATGTGTTGTAAATCCTACCTCTATGATGTTAATGAGGCAGGATTAGACACAGTCATGTTAATAAGGTAGGACTCAATCTACAAGATTAGGTTGTATTTTGAGTCAATCTTTTTTGAGATATAAAAGAGAGAAGTGAGCAGAAAGACAGGGGGACCTTGTATGGCCAAGAAAGCAGCACCGGGAGTGGAGCTCAACCTTCAGACCCAGGGCTCCTGCGCGAAAAAGTTCCTAGACCTCCAGAGCCGACAGAGAGAGAAAGCCTTCCCCTGGAGCTGGTGTCCTGAATTCGGAATTCTAGCCTACTAGACTGTGAGAGAATAAAATTCTTTTTGTTAAAGCCATCCACTTGTGGTATTTCTGTTATGCCAGCACTAGATAACTAAGACAGGGTTAGTTGAGGAAAGGGGCACCAGAGAGATCGTTTCACTCGCCCAAGGCCACAAAGCTATTCAAGTCCGATTTCCTCACCCCTTTGCTCAGAATTTTTTTTTTTGCTCAGATAGCCTTTGCTCCCTCCAAGACCATTCTGAGGCAAAAGGTTTCTTTCCCTCCTCCAGAAAGCTCTTTTCCATCTGCTGTCCCCACCTGCATGCCTTGGTTCAGGCCACCCTTGTCTCTCACACCCTGATTCCTGTAGCAGGCTCTGGCTGGACTCCTTGACCCCAGACCTGCCCTGTCATCCACTTTCCACTATGTAGCCAGAGTGAGTGGCCTCATACGTAAATCTGAGCAAGTTGTGGCATCCCCCAGCTCAAAACCCTTCCATGGCCCCCAAGGCTCACAGGAGAGAACAAACTCCTCTCCAGGCCCGTAGGACCCTCCAGACTTAGCCCCGTCACCCTCTCTCTCACATTACGGTCTGGCCATATTCAACTGCTCCATCTGTATAACATGTGTCCTGATCTGTCTTTCCTCTGGGCCTTTACACATGCTGTTCCCTCTACCTGGAACACACTGCCAGGCTCTGCCCCCTTCTCCTAACACTTAGGATCAATGTCAAGTTCGAGGTCAAATTTCACTTCTGCAAGGAAGCTTTTTTTAATTTTATTGTGCTTTAGGTAAAGGTTTACAGCGAAAGTTTCTCATTCAAAAATTTATACACAAATTGTTTTGTGACATTGGTTGCAATGTCTGCAATGTGACAGCACTCTCCCCCTTTCCACTCGGGGCTCCCTGTGTCCATTTGTCCAGTTTTCCTATCCCTTCCTGCCTTTTTGTCTTGCTTTAGGGCAGGAGTTGCCCATTTAGTCTCATATATTTGAACTAAAAAGCCCATTCCATGCTTGTGTTATTGTTTGTTTTATAGGCCTGTATAATCTTTGTCTGAAAAGCGGGCTTCTGGAGTGGTGTCAGCTCTGAGTTAGCAGGGTGTCCGGGGGCCATAGTCTCGGGGGTGGAAGGAAGCCTTTCTCGGCTCCTGCATATAGTCACCTCTTGCTATTGACTCATTATACTACTGATCATTATTAACACTATCTCCCAAAGTGGGGCATGCAAGACGATTAGGGGGAGATGCATTAATAGTTATTATTTATTTTTTAATACACAATATTAAAAAAGAGTGACAAACTCACCAACCCTGGGATTTCATTAATATTATTGTGTGTTGTCAGGTGCCGTCGAGTCGGTTCCGACTCATAGGGACCCTATGCACAACAGAACGAAACACTGCCTGGTCCTGCGCCATCCTTACAATCGTTATGCTTGAGCCCATTGTTGCAGCCACCGTGTCAGTCCACCTCGTTGAGGGTCTTCCTCTTTTCCGCTGACCCTGTACTCTGCCAAGCATGATGTCCTTCTCCAGGGACTGATCCTTCCTCACAACATGTCCGAAGTATGTAAGACGCAGTCTTGCCGTCCTTGCTTCTAAGGAGCATTCTGGTTGTACTTCTTCCAAAACAGATTTGTTCTTTCTTTTGGCAGTCTATGGCGTATTCACTATCCTTCGCCAACACCACAGTTCAAAGGTGTCAATTTTTCTTCAGTCTTCCTTATTCACTGTCCAGGTTTCACATGCATATGATGCGATTGAAAATACCATGGCCTGGCTCAGGCGCACCTTAGTCTTCAAGGTGACATCTTCGCTCTTCAACACTTCAAAGAGGTCCTTTGGAGCAGATTTGCCCGATGCAATATAATATTATTGTGTAGGTGAGGTCGAATTTTAAAAGTATATTGATTTAAAGGAAAATATTACATAAATAAATAAATAAATAAAATAGGATATCCACATGCAAAATAATGAAGCTGGGCTCTTACCTCACATCATATACAAAAATGAACCAAAAAAGGGTCAGAGACCTAATTCTGACAGCTAAAATTTTAAAATTCTTAGAAGATGCTCTAGGCATAGATCTTTATAACCTTCAATTAGGCAATGGTTTCTTAGATATGACACCAAAAACAAGCACTAAAAGGAAAATAGAGAAATTGGATATCATCAAAATTAAATATGTTTGCGTTTCAGAGGACACCATAAAGAAAGTGAAAACGCAATCTACAGGATGGGAGAGGAATTTTGCAAATCATATATCTGATAAGGGACTTGTATCTAGGAGATCCACTATTCATCGGTCAGTTGTACTGTGGTGGCTTGCGTGTTGCTGTGATGCTGCAAGCTATGCCACTGACATTTCAAATACCAGAGGGTCACCCATGGTGGACAGGTTTCAGTGGAGCTTCCAGACTAAGAAAGACTAGGAAGAAGGACCTAGTGATCTACTTCTAAAAAAAATTGACCAGTGAAAATCTTATGAATAGCAGTGGAACATTGTCTGGTATAGAGCCAGACAATGAGCCCCTCAGGTTGGAAGGCACTCAAAATATGACTGGGGAATAGCTGTCTCCTCAAAGTAGAGTCTACCGACCTTAATGACATGGATGGAGTAAAGCTTTTGGGACCTTCATTTACTGATGTGGCATGACTAAAAATGAGAAGAAACAGCTGCAAACATCCATTAATAATCAGAACATGGAACGAACGAAGTATGAATCTAGGAAAATTAGAAGTCATCAACAATGAAATGGAACACATAAATATTGATATCCTAGGCATTAATGAGCTGAAATGGACTGGTATTGGCCATTTTAAATTGGACAATCATATGGCCTACTATGCCGGGAATGACAAATTGAAGAGGAATGACATCATATTCACTGTCAAAAAGAACATTTCAAGATCTACCCGAAGTACAGTGCTGTCAGTGATAGGATCATATCCAAACGCCTATAAGGAAGACCAGTTAATATAACTATTATTTAAATTTACACACCAACCACTAATGCCAATGATGAAGATTTTTAACAACTTCTGCAGTTTGAAATTGATCAAACATGCAATCAAGATGCACTGATAATTACTGGTGACTGGAATGTGAAAGTTGGAAACGAAGAAGGATCAGTAGTTGGAGATATGGCCTTAGTGACAGAAATGACACCGGAGATGGCATGTTAGAATTTTGCAAGACCAACAATTTCTCCATTGCAACACTTTTTTTTTTTTGAATAATTTTTATTGTGCTTTAAGTGAAAGTTTACAAATCAAGTCAGTCTCTCACACAAAAACCCATATACACCTTGCTACACACTCCCAATTACTCTCCCCCTAATGAGACAGCCTGCTCTCTCCCTCCACTCTCTCTTTTCGTGTCCATTTCGCCAGCTTTTAACCCCCTCTACCCTCTCATCTCCCCTCCAGGGAGGAGATCGCAACATCGGCTCAAGTGTCCACCTGGTCCAAGAAGCTCACTCCTCACCAGCATCCCTCTCCAACCCATTGTCCAGTCCAATCCATGTCTGAAGAGTTGGCTTCAGGAATGGTCCCTGTCTTGGGCCAACAGAAGGTCTGGGGGCCATGACCACTGGGGTCCTTCCAGTCTCAGTCAGACCATTAAGTCTGGTCCTATGAGAATTTGGGGTCTGCATCCCACTGTCCTCCTGCTCCCTCAGGGGTTCTCTGTTGTGTTCCCTGTCAGGGCAGTCATCGGTGCAACACCTTTTTTCAACAACATAAACCATGACTATACATGTGAACTTTGCTGGAGAGACTACACATGAATTAAAACCACTACATTTGTGGAAAGAGACGATAGAGAAGCTCAATATCATTAGTCTGAACAAGGTCAGGGGCTGACCGTGGAACAGATCATCAATTGCTCATATGCAAGTTCAAGTTGAAGCTGAAGAAAATTAAAACAAGTCCACAAAAGCCAAGGTACAACCTTGAGTATATCCCACCTGAATTTAGAGAACATCTCAAGAATAGGTTTGCCACTTTGAACACTAATGACTGAAGACCAGATGAGCTGTGAGACACCAAGGACATCATACATGAAAAAAGCAAAAGGTCATTAAAAAGACAGGAAAGAAAGAAAATACCAAAATGGATGTCAGAAGAGACTCTGAAACTTACTCTTAAACGTAGAGTACCTGAAGAGAAAAGGAGAAATGATCATGTAAAAAAGCTGAACAGATTTCAAAGGGCAGCTCGAGAAGGCAAAGTAAAGTATTACAACAAATGTACAAAGACCTGAAGGTAGAAAACCAAAAGGGAAGAACACCCTTGGCATTTCCCAAGCTGAAAGAATTAAAGAAAAAATTCAAACTTTGAGTTGCAATACTGAAGGAATCTGGGTAAAATACTGAATGACGTAGGAGGTTATCAAAAGAAGATGGATGTGCATATATCTGTTTGTGTGAAGGCTCTTGTTTCTCTAGGGTATATTCCCAGGAGTGGGATTTCTGGGTTGTATGGTAGTTCTATTTCTAACTGTCTAAGATAACGCCAGATAGGTTTCCAAAGTGGTTGTACCATTTTACATTCCCACCAGCAGTGTATAAGAGTTCCAATCTCTCAGCAGCCTCTCCAACATTTATTATTTTGTATTTTTTGGATTAATGCCAAAATGTTGGTGTGAGATGGAATCTCATCGCAGTCTTAATTTGCATTTCTCTAATGGCTAATGATCGAGAGCATTTTCTCATGTATCTGCTGCCTGCCTGAATATCTTCTTTAGTGAAATGTGTGTTCATATCCTTTGCCCACTTCTTGATTGGGTTGTTTGTCTTTTTGTGGTTGAGTTTTGACAGAATCGTGTAGATTTTAGAGATCAGGCGCTGGTCTGAGATGTCATAGCTGAAAATTCTTGTCTGGGGAACATGGTTTGAGGGGACTTCTAAGTCAATTGGCAAAATAATTCTATTATGAAAACATTTTGCATCCCACTTTGAAATGTGGCGTCTGGGGTCTTAAATGCTAACAAGTGGCCATCTAAGATGCATCAATTGGTCTCAACCCACCTGGAGCAAAGGAAAATGAAGAACACCAAGGTCACACGACAACTAAGAGCCCAAGAGACAGAAAGGGCCACATGAACCAGAGACCTACATCATCCTGAGACCAGAAGAACTAGTTGGTGCCCGGCCACAATCGATGACTGCCCTGACAGGGAGCACAACAGAGAACTCCTGAGGGAACAGGAGATCGGTGGGATGCAGATCCCAAATTCTCATAAAAAGACCATACTTAATGGTCTGACTGAGACTAGAGGAATCCCGGCGGCCATGGTCCCCAGACCTTCTGTTGGCACAGGACAGGAACCATCCCCGAAGACAACTCATCAGACATGAAAGGGACTGGTCAGCGGGTGGGAGAGAGATGCTGATGAAGAGTGAGCTAATTATATCAGGTGGACACTTGAGATTGTGTTGGCAACTCTTGTCTGGAGGGGGGATGGGAGGATAGAGAGAGAGGGAAGCTGGCAAAATTGTCACGAAAGGAGAGACTGAAAGGGCTGACTCAATAGGGGGAGAGCAAGTGGGAGTACGGAGTAAGATGTATGTAAACTTATATGTGACAGACTGATTGGATTTGTAAACGTTCACTTGAAGCTTAATAAAAGTTAATAAAAAAAAAAAAAAAGAAGATGGAAAGAATACACAGAGTCACCATACCATAAAGAACTGGTGGACATTCAACCATTTCAGGAGGCAGCATATGATCAAGAATTGATGGTACTGAAAGGAAGAAGTCCATCCAAGCTGCACTGAAGGCACTGGTAAAAAAACGAGGCTCCAGGATTTGACAGAATACCAGCTGAGATGTTTCAACAAACGGATACAAAGCTGGAAGCACTCACTTGTCCATGCCAAGAAATTTGGAAGACAGCTATGGCAACCAATTGGAAGAGATCCATATTTGTGCCCATTCCAAAGAAAGGTGATACAACGAAATGTGGAAATGATTGAACAATATCATTACTATCACATGCAAGTAAAATTTTGGTGAAGATAATTAAAAAATGGTTGCAGCAGTACATCAACAGGGAATTGCCGGAAATTCAAGCCAAATTCAGAAGAGGACGTGGAACAAGAGATATCACTGCTGATATCAGATGGATCTTGGCTGGACGCAGAGAATACCAGAAAGATGTTTACCTGTGTCTTACTGATTATGAAAGACATTTGACTGTGTGGATCGTAACAAATTATGGATAACATTATGAAGAATGAGAATTCCAGAACACTTAGTTGTACCTGTACCTAGACCAAGAGGCAGTCATTCAAACAGAACAAATGGATACTGAATGGTTTAAAATCAGAAAAGGTGTGCATCAGGGTTGTATTCTTTCACCATGCTTATTCAGTCTGTACGCTGAGCAAATAATCCGAGAAGCTGGACTATATGAAGAAGAACAGGGCATCAGGATTGGAAGAAGATTCATTAACAACCTGTAACATGCAGATGACACAACTTTGTTTGCAAAAGCGAGGAGGACTTGAAGCTCTTATTGATAAAGATCAAAAACTACAGTCTTCAGTATGGATTACACCTCAACATAAAGAAAACAAAAATCCTCACAACTAGACCAATAAGCAACATCAAGATAAGCAGAGAAAAGATCGAAGTTGTCAAGGATTTCATTTTACTCGGATCCACGCCCATGGAAACAGCAGTCAAGAAATCAAACGACTATTGCATTGGGCAAATGCACTGCAAAAGGCCTCTTTAAAGTGTTAAAAAGCAAGGATGTCACTTTGATGACTAAGGTGTGCCTCACCCAAGCCATGGTATTTTTAATCACCTCATATGCATGTCAAAGCTGAACAATGAATAAGGAAAACCAAGAGTTAAAGTATTTACATTATGGTGTTAGAAGAATATTGAATATATCACAGACTGCTAGAATAACGAACAAGTCTGTCTTAGAAGAAGTACAGCCAGAATGTTCCTCAGAGGCAAAGACTGTGGGACTTTTTCTCACATACTTTGGACATGTTATCAGGAGGGACCAGTCTCTGGAGAAGGACATCATGCTTGGCAGAGGGTCAGCAAAAAAGAGGAACACCTTTAACGAGGTGGATCAACACACTGGCTGCAACAATGGGCTCAAATACAGCAACAATTATGAGGACGGTGCAGGATTGTGCAGTGTTTTGCTCTGCTGTACACAGGTTTGGTATGAGTCGAAACTGATTGACGGCACCTAACAACAACAACATCTAGAATATATAAAGAACTCTTACAACTCAATAACAAAAGGATAAATAACCCAGTTAAAAAGTGGGCAAAGCAAAGGTCTAACCTCTAAAATCTACAAGAAAATCCAACACCTCTACAACAAAAAGAAAAACAATCCAATTAAAAAATGGGGAAAGGAAATGAACAGACACTCCACCAAAGAAGACATTCGAGTGGCCAGCAGACACAGAAATGCAAATCAAAACCACAATGAAATACCATCTCACCCCGGCATTACTGGGTGGTTGGAGAGGCTGCAGGGAGATCAGAACTCTTATGCACTGCTTGTGGGAATGCAAAATGATACAACCATTTTGAAAAACGATATGGTGCTTCCTTAGAAAGCTAGAAATAGAAATACCATATGATCCAGCAATCCCACTCCTAGAAATATATCCTAGAGAAATAAGAGCTGTCAAACGAATAGACATATGCACACACATGTTCATTGCAGCATTGTTCACAATAGCAAAAGGATGGAAACAACCTAGATGCCCTTCAACAGATGAATGGATAAACAAACTCTGGTACATACATACAATGGAGTATTATGCAATGATAAAGAACAATGATGAATCTGTGCAACATCTCATAACATGGATGAATCTGGAGGACATCAGACTGAGTGAAATAAGTCAATCACGAAAGGACAAATGTTGTATGAGACCACCACTGTAAAAACTCATGAAAAGGTTTACATACAAAAAACACAATCTTTGATGGTTACGAGGGAGCGGAGGGGTGGGGATGGAAAAATGCTTAATAGACAGTAGGTAAGTGGAAACTTTGGTGAAGGGTAAGACAGTATACAATACTGGGGAAGCCAGCACAACCTATACAAAGCAAGGTCATGGAAGCTCCATAGACACATCCAAACTCCCTGAGGGACCAAATTGCTGGGCTGAGGGCTATGGGGACCATGATCTCAGGGAACTTCTAGCTCAATTGGCATAAGATAGTTTATAAAGAATATGTTCTACATTCTACTTTGGTGAGTAGCTTCTGGGGTCTTAAAAGCTTGTAAGCAGCCATCTAGGATACTCCACTGGTCTCACCACTTCAGGAGCAAGGAAGAGTGAAGAAAACTAAAGATATAAAGGAAAGATTACTCCAAAAGACTGATGGACCACATCTATCACAGTCTCCACCGGACTGAGTCCAGTAAAACTAGATGGTGCCCGGCTACCACCACTAACTGCTCTGACAGGGATCATAATAGAGGGTCCTGGACAGAGCTGGAGAAAAATGTAGACCAAAATTCTAACTCAAAAAGAAAAACCAGACTTGCTGGCCTGACAGAGACTGGAGAAACCCTGAGAGTATGGCCCCCAGACACCCTTTCAGCTCAGTAATGAGGTCACTCCTGAGGTTTACCCTTCAGCCAAAGATTGAAGAGGCCCATGGAACAGAACAAGACTAAAGGGGCACACCAGCCCTGGGGCAGGGACTGGAAGGCAGGAGGGAACAGGAAAGCTGGTAATAGGGAAGCCAGGGTTGAGAAGGAAGAGCACTGACACTTCGTGGGGTTGTTAACCAACATCATAGAACAATATGTGTACTAAATGATGAGAAACTAGTTTAGTTCTGTGAACCTTCATCTAAAGTACAATAAAAAAGAAAAAAAAAAGTGGGCAAAGGATCTGAATAGACATTTCTCCAAAGAACATATACCAATAAACACATGGAAAGATCTCAACATCACTAGTCATTAAAGAAACACAAATCAAAACCACAACGGGATACCACTTCATGCACACTAGATTGGCTATCAACAGAAGATAGATAAGAAGATAATAAACGTTGGCAAGGACGTGGAGAAATCAGAACCGTCATACACTGCTGGTAGGAATGTAAAAGTTGAAACAGAATTACCATACGATCCAGCAATTCCTTTCCTAGGTGTATATGCAAGAGAAATGAAAACATAACACAAAAATTTGCACACAAATGTTCAGAGCAGCATTATTCATAGTAGCCAAAATGTGGAAACAACTCAAATGTCCATCAACTGATGAATGGATAAACAAAAAATGTGGTGTATATAGATATATATCCATACAATGGAATATTACTCAGTCATAAAAAAGAATGAAGTACTGATACATGCCATAGCATAGATAAACCTTGAAGACATTATACTAAGTGAAGAAACCATTTACAAAAGGCCACATATTGGATGATTCCAGTTATATGAATTGTTCAGAATAGGCAAATCTATAGAAACAGAAAATAGATTAGTGGTTGCCTGGGGCTGAGGGTGGATGGATAGATGGATTGTGGGTGATAGCTAAGGGCAGTGAAGTTTCTTTTCAGAGTTATGAAAATTTTCTACAATTGATCATGGTGATGGTTGCACAACTCTGAGAATACACTAAGAGCCACTGAATTGTGCACTTTAAATGGGTGAATTGTATGGTATAGAAACCATATCTCAATAAAGCCATTACCAAACAAAAAATGAATCTGGGAAGACAGTGAAGGGGTTACCTGGATGACTAAAGCCTGGGAAACAGTGTTTTATTGTATTATTTCTCCTACAAACTTTCAGAGGTTTGTATTACTATTTGTATAAGCCTGTCACATGGTACCGTAAAGAAAGGCTCCTGGGTAAATAGCTGACACTTGAGCACTCACTTCCCAAAGGCACCATTCCAAGTCTTCCACAGGGATGAATTCACTGGCCCACAACGATGCTATGAACAACGTACTATCATCTCATTGTACAGGTATGGGGAGGTGAAGTAGGCTGCCCAAGGCCTCACAGCTGGTAAAGGGCAGAGCTAGGACTTGAATCAGGGAAGCCTGACAATAGAGCCCCAGACTTAACATCTGCAGTCCTCAGGCTGGTGTGGCTGGCAGCCCAGGAGCCATGGCATCAGTGCACTGGGCAGGTTTTCTAACCCATCTGAGTCTGTTTTCTCAGAACGCAAGAAGAGTTCTGAGTGGACAGCAATAACCCTGCTTACAGCAGGGACTGTCAGGAGGAGCAGTGGCACTCATCATTCACAAATGAATGAATGAATGAACATAGGTAACGCACCTGCCCTATTATCCACACACAGCACCAGGGTTAGGATGAAACAGAAGCTTCTGCACACAGCAGGTGCCCAGCTGGAATTTGCACTCCTTAATTTTGCCTTTCTGGGTGACTGTGGTATGAGACCTCCCCCTGGCCTTTTCCTCTGGCCCCAGTAACCCAGAACGTTCTGTCACTTGCTACATTATCTTAGAAAAGTTGTTGAACGTCCCTTGGCCTCCATTTCTTAATCTGTAAAATAGTGATGGCAGTATCATCCACCTCACAGGGTTGTAAGGATTAACTGAGACACTACTTATAACCAAAAAAACCAAAACCAAACCCAGCGCCACTGAGTCAATTCCGACTCATAGCAACCCTATTTATAAAACACCTGCTAATGCATATAAGGAAACCCTGGCGGCGTAGTGGTTAAGAGCTACGGCTGCTAACCAAAAGGTTGGCAGTTCAAATCCACCAGGCGCTCCTTGGAAAGCCTATGGGGCAGTTCTGCTCTGCCTGATAGAGTCACTATGAGTCGGAATCAGTTTGAGGGCGACGGGTTTTTGTTTTTTTTTTAAATAATTTTTATTGTGCTTTAAGAGAAGTTTACAGATAAATCAGTCTGTCACATATAAGTTTATACACACCTTACTACATACTCCCATTTACTCTCCCCCTAAAGAGTCGGCCCGCTCCCTCCTTCCAGTCTCTCCTTTCGTGACCATTTTGCCAGTTTCTAACCCTCTCTACCCTCCCATCTAGGTTTGGTTTTTTTTGAAAGCATGTAAAAACCAAACCCTTTGCTGTCAAGTCAACTTTGTCTCCTAGCACCCCCACAGGACAGAGGAGAACTGCCCCACAGGGCTTCCAAGGCTGTAGTCTTTACAGAAGCAGACTGCCACGGCTTTCTCCCACGGAGCACCTGGTGGGTTCGAACCACTGACCTTTCAGTTAGCAGCTGAGCCCTTAACCACTGCACCACCAGGCTCCTGTAATGCATATAAGTGCCCAATAAATGTTAGCTTCCTGTCTTTTTCTCAGGTCTCATAGTTATGAGCTTCTGGAGACAGGGATCCCAAGAGCTTTGCATGAGTTATTGCATCAACTTTTCACCAGCACCTTATAAAGAATACATTATTATTATCTCCACTTTAAAGAGTCCTGGTGGTGCAATGGTTAAGCACTTGGGTGCTAACAGAAAGGTCAACAGTTCAAACCCACCACTGGCTCTGCGGAAGAAAAGACCTGGTGATCTGCTCCCGTAAAGATTATAGCCTGAGAAACCCTAAGGAGCAGTTCTACTCTGTCCCATAGGGTTGTTAGGAGTTGAACTCACTTCAACAGGACACAACAACAGCACACAACATCTCCATTTCATAGACAAGGAAATGGAATACAGAGAAGATAAGTAGGGTGCCCCAGGCCACACCGCTGGTAAACTCCACTTAAGAAGGGTCTCAGGCAGGCAGCTGGGCAGGGACTTGGAGAGTATCCACCTGCTGGTTCTGAGATAGACACAGGCTCAAAGATATCCAGGCAGCCCAATTCCCCCAAACACAGGCACACCCTTCCCTCACTCACTCCGGCTACTGCCTTGTGGTTTTTTTCCCTATTCCGGAAGGCCCTTGAGAGAAGTAAATAAGATAAATAAGCAAACATACATAAATTATTTAGCACTCATATATGGAAAATCACTGTGCAACATGCATTAGTAACTGAATTCCTCATGAAAATCTTGAAGGCACCACTCTTCCCATTTTACAGATGAGGATGCAAGGTTCGGAGAAGTTTGATGCCAATAACTCAGCCCAGGTCTCTGGGTGGAAGAGGTGGGACTTGAACCCAGTGCTGTCTGGCATTAGTGTTGAACCTCATTGCCACACTACCAACCTGCTCTTCTCTTAGTGCTTTTCTCTGAATGCTTGCTCTAACTTGATTCCACCTGGATAATAAAAGCCAGGGAAAGGGGTTGTTGTACTAGGCTCCTCCACTGACATGGCCCTGCTGCCAATTCTGAGGCCTGGCCTTGGCCAAGGAAATGAAACCCGAGAAGAAAGAAGTCATCTTTTCCATGCCCTCTCCCAATATCAGCTTCTGCCTCCACCCAGGCCTAAGTGGGTGGTCCGGTCTCCCTGCTGCACCTCCAGCCCGAATATTTCCTTTCCACCCATATGGGATCCATTTTCCTGAGGAATCGCTTTCTGCATTGACCTTCGAGAACCACCAGTCTCACCAGAAAACTATCACTTCAGCCATCTGACCCTGCTACACAGCACTCTTCAGACCATCCATCAGGAAGCATTATTTAATAATGAACAGAGGAACAGTGTAAGGCCAAGGGACCCCTTTGCATCCCTGCCCTTCCATGGAACCCAACTGCTTTAACTCTTTGGAGGGCAGCAGAGTGGCTCTATAGGACACACACCAGGCAGGTTAACAGAGAGAGAGAAATGCTGAGTCAGGAGACAGATTCTCGCCAAGGCCCTGCAGGATTTGCTGGATGACCTTCAGCTAGTCACTCTTCCTAAATGGGAAGGTTTGGATTCTCTCTTAGATTTTCAACTTGTTAATTTATTTTATTTTTTGTAAGTACTGAATGCACTATCTGATACACAGTAGGCCCTCAATATCTGCTGAATGAATGAATAAGTGAGTGAATGAATGAATGCAATAATACACAGGAGCTCTCTTCATGGAGTCTGACACATACAACTGCTTGATGAAAGGCTAGTTAGCATCAGGGCTGGGCTGGAGTGGTTGTTGTGTCAATCCACCTCATTGAAGGTTTCCCTCATTTTTGCTGACCCTCTACTTTACCAAGCATGGTGCCCTTTTCTAGTGATTTGACTTTCTTGATGACATGTCCAAAGTGAGTGAGTGGAAGTCTCACTTCTAATGAGCATTCTGGTTGAATTTCTTCTAAAACTGATTTGTTTGTTCTTCTGGCAGTCCACGGTATATTCAATATTCTTCACCAACACCACAATTCGAATGCATTAATTTGAAATGAGAATTTAACTGGGCAACCTGTACTTTATCTGGCAGCTCCTCCTGCCACCCCTGAACACCCACCCTGGCTAGGCTGCACCCCCTGCCCCACCCCTAACCCCTCTCACAGCCTGGCACAGCACACATACACTCAACCACTGGAAACTGCCCTTGCTGCCTGCCTGGTAGACAAGGGGCCCCAGCCACCTTCCCAGCCAAGCTGTTCTTTTTTCCAATTGACGAGGGCCTAATGAGTCCCAGCGGATGGCATCTGTTTAGAAGGAGCACTAGGCCTCACCTTCAAGGCAAGTCCTGTCCCAGACAACCCAAGTCCTCACAGAAACCTGTTCTGCCCGTCAGGAAGTGATTAGCACACCAACCTCACCCCGTCCCGACCACCAGCCTGCCCCAGTCAGGGGCCCAACAGCTACACAAAGCGGCTGTCAGGGCAGCAAGGGCTGGTGCTCCTGCCAGGCCAGAGCGTGCCCGGCCCCGCAGGGAGGGGTGGGCAGTGCCCGGGAGCTGACGGCGGGACACCATCTGGACACGGGCCTGGTGCTGGCGCTCCGTGAAAATCGTGAGCCGGGCCCTTCCCTCCTCGCTGGAGAGGAGTGGGGTGTTTGGAACATCTCCCAGACAGAAGAGCGGGAGGAATGTAGGTCAACTCCGGGCTGCCGGAAAGAGTGATGTCATCTGTTCCTTGGGGGAACAACGATGGAGGAAGCGGTGAGTTTGGGTGAGCGAGAGTTGGTACCTGGAGCTGGGAAGGGACTGGGAGGCACCAGGGCTGGCTCCCCCCAAAGGTCAAACCCCAATGGAATTTCGGGGCATTCCCAGAAATCCCACAAAGGTAGGGTAGAGATGGGATAAGGGCAGGAGAGAGCCCAGCACCCATCTCCCACAAACCAACTAATGGCAGGGTCATGGGGGTTCTTGGGAAAAGCTAACTGATGACCACTGCCTGGTCTTTCCCTCAACTTGCTTTACTACTTGTCCATGCATTACACATGGGGCATACATATGAGGCTGGACCCCAATATCTTTCATACATTGAAGGCTAGAGTTAGAAACACACTGCTATTTTAAACAGCCAACATTGTGTTCCTATTTCTCTTGCCAGAGAGAGCTTTTCTCTTTGGCTAAACAGTGTTTCTTCTGCTTTGGGAAAAGCATTTTAATGGGCCACTGGGTTAAAAATTGAAATGAAACCAGTTGCCATCAAGTCAATTCTGACTCATGGCGACCCCATGCGCACAGAGTAGAACTGTGTTCCATAAGGTTCTCAAGGTTGTGACCTTTTGGAGGCAGATTGCCAGGCCTTTATTCTGAGGCACCTCTGGGTGGGTTCAAACCACCAACCTTTCAGTTAATAGTCAAGAGCTTAACCATTTGTGCTGCCCAGGGACTCTTCTGCCAAGGGGTTATGGAGAAGTAAATCCCTAACCCTGTTCTGGCCTAGAGATGTTAGCACATTAGAGTTGATGCGCTCAGCAGGATGAGGGAAAAGGTTGATGCCACCAAGGGCAGTTCCTTTTTAGAGGGTCTTATATATCTAAACTACATGAAGGATGTAGACATGAGCCCTCTTGTTCATGAGAGGGGGCTAATGGGAAAGTTGGCCCAAGGGATTTTCCCTTCCCAGTCAGTGGGTGGCCACAGCTAATGGCTATCCTCGAAGTCTTCTTTTTCTACATGGTAATTTCTGTCTGCTATTCCCATGCCTAAGTTATGCTGAAACATCAGAGCCTAGGGGTCTGTATGAGTTTCCTAGAGCTGCCATAACAAAACACCACAAATTGGGTAGCTTTTAAGAACAGAAATGTATTGTCTCACAGTTCTAGAGACTACAAGTACAAATCAGGGTATCGGTCATGTTGATTCCTCCTGAGTGATCTGGGAGAACAACTGTTCTATGCCTCCAGGTGTTCCTTGTCTTGCAGCTCCAGCATCACCTGGCTGTCCTTCCTATGTCTCCCTGTCTTCGTGTGTTTTCACCTCTTTTATAAGGAGACTACTCATATACGATTAGGACCCACACTACTCCAGTATAACACATTAACCTAACTGATAACGTCTTCAAAGACCCTATTTCCAAATAATGTCATGGTCACAGGTACTGGAGATCAGGTCTTCACCATATCTCTTGGGCAGACACAATTCAATCCATAACAGGGCCTTGGGTCTTCACTGGGGGAATAAGGGGGGACCCTGTCCTTGGCCGAAGCATAGCAGTGCAGAGAGATTGGCAGCAGCTGGAGAAGCAAGGCATGGTTAGCGGAGAAGCCCAGAAAGGCCAGCTAGGTCAAGGGGTGCAAGTGACCAGAAGGATATATTTGGGGATCATGATGAGGGAACCTGATTAAAAAAAAAAAGGACTTCCAGCTAATTAGTGGGGTGGGGGCAGGGCTTGGGTATTTAAAGGAAGATGACTCTCGGATGCCGGAGAATTTGAGAGTGGATCTGAAAGAGACTGAAAGTCAAGGCCTGAGACCCTGGGAAGGGGAGAAAGACTGAGATCAGAGCTGCAGGGACAGAGGAGAGGTCTGGGAGGCCTCAGCCTGCCTCAACAACCTGGCTTTTCCAGGGTAATGTGGATAAATGCCGGCTGGCCTTCCTCCTGGAACGCAATCAGGCCGGCAATTGAGTTCATTGGCTAAATCAAATTTGGGCTTCTGTGCGAAGTCCTTTTATATTAAGTGCTTTAACATACATCACCTCCTTCAGTCTGTTGATAAATTCTATTACCCATTATAAAGCCAGAGCAGCTTTCCAGCGTACAGGAGAGACTAAAGGGGGATCCGAGTGGGCTCAGGTGTGCGTAGCCCGGAGAGGGGGTGGACATCGTCAGGGTATGAACAGGACCTGGAAAGGCACCCCCAGCCTGACCTGGCTGGTTGAGTAAAGCAAGGTTGTTTCTTTACTAGCAGGAGCCTGTGGGAAGTCCTTACTCCCCCTGAGGGCAGGGCCCAGGCCCAGGGTGGTAGACCAAAGAGGCCCACTCCTCACACAGGAAAAACATGAGAAGGAGCTGGGTGTGAGAGTGGAAGGGTGGGCAGCAACAGAAATGGGTATTGGCAAGATCTTTTGCCTCCCTGCCTCCTCAAAACAACAAAAACAACAAAAAATTGTTCCCTTCAACTCAACTCCAATTTATGGTGACTTCATGTTTTTCATGTGTGTCAGAGTAGAACTGTGCTCCACAGGGTTTTCAATGGCTGAATTTTGGGAAGTAGGTTGCCAGGCCTTTCTTCTATGTTGCCTCTGGGTGGACTTGAATCAGAACTTTTTGGTTAGCAGCCAACCATGTTAACCATTTGCACCTTCCAGGTACTCCTTCCCAGTGGCGTCACTAGGGTTGGTGTCACCCATGAAATGACTCATGGTGTCAACCCCCATGCTAATTACCACAACATTGTAACAAAAACACCAGAAAATCTGACAAAATCAGCGACTACAAAAACAGCAGCAGCAGTGAAAACAACAGTGAAACAGCACGTGCTCGTAGCACAAGGGCAGACAAATCCCCGTGATCTGAAGCATCACTGTAATAGGGTAATAACGACAGCTCTGACCGCAGTGTATTAGAAGGTTCAAAAAGTAAATTAGTATTAAGAAAACATTCTGCATCCCACCTTGGAGAGAGGCGTTTGGGGTCTTAAAAGCTAGCAAGCAGCCATCTAAGATCCATCAATTGGTCTCAACCCACCTGGATCAAACGGGAATGAAGAATACCAAGGACACAAGGTGATTGCAAGCCCAAGAGACAGAAAGGGCCACATGAACCAGAGACTCCATCAGCCTGAGACCAGAAGAACTAGATGGTGCCCGGCCACAACCGATGACTGCCCTGGCAGGGAACACAACAGAGAACCCCTGAGGGAGCAGGAGAGCAGTGGGATGCAGACCCCAAATTCTCATAAGACCAGACTTAATGGTCTGACTGAGACTAGAAGGACCCCGGTGATCATGGCCCCCAGACCTTCTGTTGGCCCAGGACAGGAACCATTCAAAGCCAACTCTTCAGGCAGTGATTGGATTGGACACTGGGTTGGAGAGGGATGCTGGTGACGAGTGAGCTTCTTGGATCAGGTGGACACTTGAGACTACGTTGCGATCTCCTCCCTGGAGGGGAGATGAGAGGGTAGAGGGGTTTAAAAGCTGGTGAAATGGACACGAAAAGAGAGAGTGGAGGGAGGGAGCGGGCTGTCTCATTAGGGGGAGAGCAATTGAAAGTATATAGCAAGGTGTACATAAGTTTTTGTGTGAGAGACTGACTTTATTTATAAGCTTTAACTTAAAGCACAATAAAAACAAAAAGTAAATTAGCATAGAGTTTTAGCCTTGTAGGTATATTGACATGTAAGCTGGGTTTATGAAAAATGTTTTTGTTATTATAACTAACTACAGGGATATTTTTATAAAAATAACAAATTTCTGCTAAAACACTGCACAAAAATTTTATAGACAGTCATTTTGGCGTCACCCCCTCTGACAACGTCACACGATGCAGTCCACACCCCGCATATCCCCTTAGTGACGCCACTGCTCCTCCCTGCCTCCTAGCTCCTATATTCCAGTTCCTTTCTTCTCTAGAGTTAGTTACAGATTGTTCATTTGTTCATGAGTGAACAAACGAATTCAACAACTATTCATAGTATGCCTACCTGGTTCGGTGGTGGTTCTATAGTGTGAACAAACCAGACCCAGTCCCTGGTCTCTCGGAGCTCAGAGTCTGCGGGGGGTTCAGAAGGGTATGTGCATAGCTAGCGTAGCCACGACAATGCAGTGGGATTGCTGTGTACCTTGGAGGGGACAGGAGGGAGGGCCATGCAAGTCTCCAGCCTTCAGGACACCCAGAATGTAGTCTCTAAGCCAAGATCTGAGAGATGAGCAGTTTGCCAGAAGGGAGGGCTGGTTGTGTTCCAGGCAGAAGGAACAGTTCAGAGGCAAGCTAGAGGAACCCAACATTTAGTATGGCTGCTCTGCAAGGCTCAGAGCCGAGACTACAGAGGGAAAAAAAAAAAAAACAGAGGGAGGTGGCAGGAAAATTCTGTGGGGTCCGGCAAGCAGAGTTTCAGAGTGTGAACTTGACTCTAAGGTCAACAGGCAACTGCCGAAGGGTATCACGCAGGGAAGCGACATAACTGGATTTTGGTTTTGAAAAACAAAACTACTCTGTATGGGAAGGATAAGGCTGAAGGAGGGAGGTAATTCGTCTCCACAGGCAAAATTGTGCCTCTCACGTGAAGCTCAGGGGTGGGCAACTTCAAAATCTGCTTAGGCTGAGAGGATGGGGTTAGAAGGCCAGAGGTGGTCATCTCCTTATAGAGTGCAGAGGCCTCCAGGAACCTGAGCACAAAATGGGAACTCAAAATGGGGGAGAATCATGGGAATCACTAAGGCCAGGGTGGCCAAGCCAAGGCCCCCTCGTCGACCCTCAGGGCATCTATGGATCGGCATCTGGAAGCTAAGGTGTGCCTGTGCGGCTGTGTGATGTGTCTATGAGCGGTGTATGCAGAAGCGGGTTCATGCACACAGGTGGGGCAGGTACACGTGTGTGAATCTGGGGTGTATCACGGATGTATGCGTTCCTGCATGTTACTTTGGTGCGTGTGACGTGCAGGCGGTACGTAGGAGGGAGCATGTGTAAGTCTAAAACCTGCTTGATATGGGTTGACCTAAAGGTGAGCCTTCCAAAGGACCTCCCCCCTCCACCCCAGGCTCCCTTGTTTGGGCTTCTGTTGGAGGAGAGGGCAGGCAGCCCAGCCCAGGGGGCGGGAGGTGAAGAGAAAAAAAAAAAAAAATGAAGAGAAAGGACTGATAAATAGCCTGGAACTGATCTGTACCCTTCCCAGTCTGATTTTCCTTCACCAGCCCTGTCTCTGCCTCATTAGCCCCAATTACAGCTGATAAGGCCCCGTAAGTCATACAGCTGGTTGGTGGTGCAGGTACAGGGAGCCTGCTCCAGGCAGGGCACAGCCGGATTTGTCCCGCACACTCCCTTGGCGCTGGGCCTCGAAGGCTTCACTCCCTGGTATGCTTTTGGCAGCAGCGGTGTCTTCTGAAGTCGCTTTGACTACAGCTAATATTAAAATGAGTTTCTCTTTCCTGTGCGGCCCGCTGACTAATGAAGGGGGCGGGAGAGAGAGACAGATATCAGATGATATCCAGGGATTTGATTCTGCCGCAGCCGGTCCTCCAAGCCAGTGACGCGTCCATGGAGACAGGGTTTGTGTCCAGGGGAGTTAACACGGGCGCCTTACAAATAAAGT
Source organism: Loxodonta africana (assembly GCF_030014295.1). Taxonomy (NCBI): domain Eukaryota; kingdom Metazoa; phylum Chordata; class Mammalia; order Proboscidea; family Elephantidae; genus Loxodonta; species Loxodonta africana. Next base: position 43,383,252 of record NC_087350.1, read on the forward strand.
CTCAGCCAGCCTACAAGTTCATATCAATCATCACAACAGCAGTATCTCATTTTTCAGGTTGGGAAACTGAGGTTCACGGAATCGGGAGACTTACCCAGGGCCATAAAATAGCAGATGAGAGTTGGAATTCAAATGCAGGCTTCTCTTTGATGCCATGACATGCTGCTATTGACTCACTACAAAGATACCTCTTTAAACCAGGAGGCTGGGCTGCCCTTGGCTGCCAGGATTGATAGGGGATCATGAGAGGCTGTTAGAAATAGGGACTTTGACCTAAATATTAAATCTGTCAGCCAGAGCATGTTCCTTCCCCCTCCTTCCTTCTCGTCCTCATCCTTCCATATCATTCTTTCCCCAGAACCATCCCCCTGCAGCTCCCTTTCTCTCTTCCATATCATTAGTTCTTCTGGGTCATTCCCATCAGAATGCCCATGTGTGTGGTGCCCCCCAGCTTTGGGGGAAAAACTCTCTCCATGCCCCATACTCCTCACCAGCCCATGTCCCATTTCGTCACTCCTCTTCAGAGCCAACCTTCTTCTTCTTTTTTTTTTTTTAAATTTCAAATTTCAGATTATTTCTTTTTTTCCTTTTTTAAAATTGTGCTTTAGGTTTATAGCTCAAGTTAGTTTCTCATACAGAAATATATACACACATTGTTAGGTTATGTGCTGTCCCTATAATGTAACAGCACACTCCCCCGTTCCACTCTGGATTTCCCATGTCCTTTCAAACAGCTCCTGTCCCTTTCTGCCTTTTCATCTCGCCTCTGGACAGGAGCTGCCCATTTAGTCTTAGAACTAAGAAGCACACTCTTCATGAGTATTATTTTATGTCTTATAGTTTTTTTTTTTTTTAGTCCAGTCTATTCTCTGTCTGAAGAGTTGGCTTTGGGAATGGTTTTAATTCTGGGTTAACAGAGAGTCTGGGGGCCATGTCTTCTGGGGTTCCTCCAGTCTCAGTCAGACTATTAAGCAGTGCCAACCTTCTTAAAAGCCTTCTTCCTCACCTCATATTCACTTTTTTAACTTTTTTCATTCACCCTTGAACCCACCCCAAGCACACCTTCTTCCTCTGATTCCTCCAAACCTGCTTTCAACAAGGTCACCTTCGACCTCCATGTTGCTAAGTCCTTGAACCCACCTTACCCTCCTCTGTCTTGACCCCTTAGCAGCATGGAACTCCTCCCACTTGGCTTCTATTTTTGCTCCCCTTACTGGCTTCTCTTTCTTTGTGTTCTCCTTCCCTAACCAACTTTTAAATGCAGGTCTTGCTCAGGGCTTCATCTAGCCCATCAATCTCCCCTCTCTCCTCTCCTTTTTGGAGGTCTCACACCCTCCTGGCGTGTTAGGTATCATCTCTAAGGCCAGGAAGCCCCAAGCTCAGTCTCGCCAGAGTTTCTGGTTTAGATGCACAAATGTCCTGGATGCCTCAAACGCATCTCAAAACCAACAGGTACAAAACAGAGCTCAATTTTCCTCCGGTGCACAGCCACTCTGGAAAAGTCTGGTAGTTTCTTATGAAGTTAAACATACACACATCATATAACCCAGCAATCCCGCACCTGGGTATTTACCCAAGAAAAACAAAAACTTACTTTCACCCAAAAACCTATAAATGAATGCTCACAGGAGCACTCTATTCATATTCACCCCAAACTAGAGGCAACGAAAATGTCCCTCAACAGGTGAGCGGATAAAAAAACCGTGGTTCATCCATATGGTGGGATACAGAAACAAAACCAGTTTTGTCAAGTCGGACTCATGGCAACCCCATGTGTATCAGAGTAGACCTATGCGCCATAGGGTTTTCAGTGGCTGATTTTTCAGCAGTAGATCACCAGGCCTTTCTCTCAATGTGCCTCTGGGTGGATTTAAACCTCTAACTTTTCAGTTAGTAGTTGAGCACTTAACCATGTGCACTTGCCAGGATAGCCCAGCGAGATACTACTCAGCAATAAAAAGGAACCAACTATACAGACAACCCATGCCTGAATCTCAGAGGTGCTGTGCCAAGCGAAAGAAGCCAATTTCAAGAACTTATATACTGTATGACTCCATTTAGAGGACGGTTTCAAAAAGACAAAACTGTAATGGCAAAGAACAGACGAGTGGTCACCGGGGGTTCGAGGTGAGGGAGGGTATGACTACAAAGGGGCAGCATGAGAAAGTTTTTTGGGGGGGTCTCGGAACTGTTCTGGATCCCAACTGTGGTGGCGGTTACATGAATCCAGATGCGAGTTAAAATGCATTGAACTGTCTCCCCAAAAGGCCAGTTTTACTGTTACTGTATGATAACATAAAAAATAAAATTTAGAAATGTAAAAGAAACTTTTTTCTCCAGAAACTTCTCCCTGACAATCAAGACTCCACAGCGAGTGACTCTTAATACTCATGTTAAAAACACTTAAGGCCTCAACAAGCAAAGAAATAGGGGGAATGTGAGTTTGGTTTTCTAGCCTAGCTGAGAATTAAGAATGGTAAATTCTGGCATCAAGGAGCCCTGGTGGAGCAACAGTGCTTGGTTGCTGGCTGAAGAGTTAGTGGTTCGAACCTACCTAGTGGCTCCACTGGAGAAAGACCTGGCAATCTGCTTCTATAAAGACGACAGTCTAGAAAACTCTATGGGGCAGTTTTACTCTGTCACACGCGGTTGCTATGAGTTGAAATTGGTAACAACAACAACAACAACAATCTGACATCACTTGCCGTGAAGGTAATAAAATAGCTAATCATATTATCATCTGTCATGTTTTCAGATGAACTATTAACTGAAGGCAAGATGTAGAAGGCCATACCACAACAGAGAAATTGTGAGAGAGTCAAGACCTGTCGGTGGAGGTTTTCCAGTGGCATTGAACAGATTGAAGACAGAATGATAAGCTTATATCTTGTTGTGGGTTGAATTATGTCTCCCCAAAAGATAGATCCAATTCCTAACCCTTGGTACCTGTGAATGTGACAATGACAAAAACCAAACCCAATGCTGTCAAGTCGATCCCAACTCTTAGTGACCCTACAAGACAGGGCAGAACCTCCTCACAGGGTTTCCAAGGAGTGGCTGGTAGATTTGAATTGCTGATCTTTTAGTGAGCAGCTGAACTGTTAACCACTGGGCCACCAGGTTCCTTCTATAAAATAAATAAATAATTTTTTTTTTTTTTTAGTGGACCAAAAAACCAAACCTGTTGCCATCGAGTTGATTCCGACTCATGACAACCCTATAGGACACAGTAGAATTGCCCTGTGGAGTTTCCAAGGGGCGCCTGGTGGAGCCTAACTGTGAACCGTTCGGTTAGCAGCTGTAGCACTTAACCAGTACGCCAGCGGGGCTTCCCTCCTAGAGTCAGGTAGGCCCTTACACAAGAGAAGAGTCAGACAGAGACACCGCGGGAAGACAGCCATGTGGAGACAGAAGCAGAAATGGAAATTATGCTGCCACAAGTCAAGGAGCACCTGAGGCTCCCAGAAGTTGGAAGGGACAAGGAAGAATTCTCCTCTAGAGCCTTCAGAGTGTGGCCTTGCTGACACCCTGAATTTGGACTCCTACCTTCCAGAACTAAGCCACATAGTTTGTGGTACTTTGTTATGACAGCCCTAGGAAACTAATACACCATCTATCCAGGTATTTCTTTCTTTGTCTTTATTTTGGTGAAAATACACAGCAGAACAGACATCCATTCATTAATTTCTACATGTGTAATTCAATAACATTGGTTACATTTCCACATCGTGCCACCATTCTCACTATCTCGACCCATATTGTTTCACCATTGACTTAGACTCAGTACCCCCGAAACTTCTCATCTTTGCTTTAGTTACTGTCAACAATTTGATCTCATAGAGATAATTCTTTCAAAGGGCGCAAGGCTCATGGAGAACATTCTTTACTAGCTTAGTGAAACAGTTGTTTAAAGATGACTTCAGGGGATAGTTTTGGTTCCTGGTTTGAAGATTTTCTCAAAGCAATAGATTCAGGGGTCATCCAGCTATTTCTTAACCCTTAGTCTTAATTTCCTCATCTGTACAATGGGAATAAAGATTCTCATGAGGCAGGACCTACTGAGAAAACACACATAACTGGCTTAGGAGGCTACCTGGCCTGAGAGAAATGCCCCCAGGAAAAGGTAGCTATTATTACTAAAAGAGGGAGTCCTGCCCTCACAGCAGCGTGTTGAGATCACTGAGTTACAAGAGTCAGCAGTGGCAGAATGCTATTATCACATAATTCCCTTCTCACCCCCTACTCTTTCGGCAGAGCAGCTGAGGAAGAGACTAGAGGGAAGGTTGAGTGCTTAACTACAGTGAGTGGATGGGATGTCTTCTCTCTCTGTCTCTCCCTTCCTCCACCCCAGTCACCCCGCCCTCCACACTCACATGCACAAACCAAAGGTTTTCTTCCCTCTATGCTTCTATTCTTGTCCTAAGTTCCGTCCATCTCCAGTTACAAGGCCGATCAATAGGGACAGGACGTTTAAGGAAGAAGACAAGAAGGAAGGAGGGGGTCAGGGAGGAGAAAACCAGGAGGCCAGGGATGAGAAGCCAGACTCCAGCAGAAACAAGGACATTGGGCTGGGCCGGGAGGGCCAGTCCAGGGGTCAGCTCTGCTTGTCCAGGCCCAGCTGGGCCGCTGCAGGCTCGGAGACTGGCAGGTCTCCTCCCTCCCTAAGGACTCAGCCTCCCCCTGGGTGAAATGGGGATGAGGATGCAATGCCTGGCACATAACACACACCAAATAAATGGTACTTGTTATTGCTATGCACTTAATAATCAGAATTTATTGATGTTGTATGGAGCCTTGTGCACAGGGCACTCTTCATCATCTCCCACAAACGCCACTTTGGTTGGGTTGAACACTTCCAGGGATGGTGAACTCACCCCTCCTTTCCTGCCCTGGCTTGCATAGGCTCAGGCTGTCAGGTCTCCAGGTCCAGCTAGGCTGGTTCTCTGAAAGCCTCCTGGGGTCTGCCGGCTGAGGGAATTTACCCCTGGGCAGGATGATCTCTCTTCTTTCCTCTAAGGCTAGTTTTCATAGAGCTGGAGCAGGTAGAGTTGGCAAGGCTTCTTTGCAGGAGTTTGCCCATGCCCCAGCTCCCGGGGTGCCAGGACCCTTCCCACCCCCCACCCAAAAGTTGCCAGTCCTGTTGAATAAATACAACTGATATCCCAGCAGCAAGAAGACACTGAACGTTCCAGAGCAGAGGGGAGCATGCTGGTAGCTGGTGAACTGTACTAGCCTGCAGGTGTGTTTTTTTTTCCGCCTGCAGAGAAGTAGGTGCCAATATTTTTAAAATCAAGAGATTTCACATAAATATCTATCTGCCTTTTCTTGCAACATCAAAAGAGCTGGCAATATTTGGTCTGCTGTCCTGTGAGGGGGCCTCCTTTGTCCATTTCTGCACAGACCACACCATTCCCTATTGCCTCTCCTGGTCTACTTTACCCATATCTGTTATCTTCTCAGAACCTGTGGACATTTAGGTTTGCAACACCCACTAGCCCCCAAAACACTCTTCCACACTTCTTTTCTAAGCACCAACATCTGGGGGTGGGAGTGGTGATGGCTTCATAACCAGGCAGCCTGACCCCTGCCTCTCTCTTATCTCTCCTGCCATCTTGCCAGAGGAATGGGGCACGGGAATAAGCTCTTTAGATGCATTATTTCATTAAATCCTCACGACAAGCTGATGAGGTAGATATTATTTCCCCATTTCACAGATGAGAAAACTGAGGTTCAGAGAAGTTAAGGTCATCCAGCTAATCAGGAGTGGCGCCAGGATTCAAACCCTGGCTGGTCTAATAATGCCAAAACACAAATTCTATGGTGGTTCTCACCTTTGCAGAGACAACTTTCTGGACCTCACCCTAAATGTTCCGATCCAAAGCTCTCAGGGGAGGAGCTAAGGAATCAGTCATCTTAAAGAGCTCTCTCATAGGATTCTGAGTCTGGGTCAGGTTTGCACCTCAATGCTCTTAACCACTGTGTTGGAGGTGGGTCTGTCCTGCTCCAAGCATCATGAAATGATGATCTCATTCCTCCTCAAGTCCTAGTTTCATCCCAGATTCGCTGTATGGTTCAAAGCCAGCCGCTCTGCACCTGGGTTGCCCCACGTATAGGAGAAAATTGCTCCCGCCTCCTTCCTGCCTTCCAGGAATGGGAGTGAATAATGACTGGGAACAGGGGTGGTGGTGGCCCAGAGATGCTGGTGGCTGTTGTTCTCTGTGCACCAGCACCAGTCTCCTCACCCCCCATCCAGTGGGCTGCAGCTCTGTCCGCCACCTCCTCTCACCCTCTGATCTGCACTAGCTGAACCTCATTCCTGAGGCCCTGGGTTTTTGCCAGCTGCTCTGGGTCCCCCACTCCTCTAGCAGCCAAGTGCCTCTGTTCCCTCCCCTCAGACTCCTCCTGCCATCTGAGTCCCCGCTGGAGCTGAAAATAGCTGACATCAGTGATGGTGGAGGGGAGCAACCATGAATCAAAGAACTATGGAGTGGGGAGGCCTGTGGAGATCAGGTCACCCCATCCAATCAGGACATAATATAAGCTACCTGAGCTCAAGAGAGGCAGACTCACTGTCCAAGACCTGATCCCAGAAACGAGGAGTTCAGGGAGTAGGTGCCTCACTAGAGAAAGCTCAGTGGTGGAGACCGGCTGGAGCAATGGACATGCTGGGTGTAGTTGTGTAATCTCAGTTCTGTCCCCTGACCCCGACAAGCCTCAGCCACCTCATCACCTGAAAACATGAGCCTGAGGGGAGTACTGTCCCTGTAGGGGAAGCTCCATGGATTAGAGATCAGGTCTGGCTTGCTCAAAGCTGCATCCTTAGCTTGTGATATCTTGTTGTTGCTGTTAGGTGCTGTGGAGTCAATTCTGACTCATAATGACCCTACACGACAGGGTATAACTACCCCATAGGTTTCCTAGGCCATAATTTTTCTGGGAGCAGATCACCAGGTCTTTTCTCCTGCTGAGCCGCTCGCTGGTGGATTCGAATCGCCAACTTTTTGGTTAGCAGCTGAGCACTTAACCATTGCACCACCAGGGCTCTTTTGTGGAATCTTAGGCATTCAATAAACATTGGGGAATTGATTACTGTTGAATAAATAAGATCATGCACGTAAAGCCCTTAGCACAGCAGCTGACCTATAGCAAATGCTCAATAAATACTAGCTATATTATGTTTTTTTTTTTTATATTATGTTAGCAGACAATGTGGGGAGGCAATATGGAATATATGGATCATGCAATTCTCAGGGAACACCAGAACAGGTTCAGTCTGAAAACCCAGAACCTGAGACCCCTGGGGGTCCCCAGGTACCTGCTTAGGGACATAGAAAGCATCATCTGGTTGGGTCCAGTGTCTCCCTTTGCTATGCCCACCCCATCCTGCCTCTCTGGTTCCCTGGGTTGGCTTTCCCACCAGAAATTTAAAAAGGAAAAGAGAAGGAAGTCACAGTTCTTTGTTGAACTATCTAACAAGACCTAATTAATCGATAAGCCAAGCTACCGCTTTCCTGCCAACCAGCCACCCAAAGAGTACTTTATCTGTGAATTTATTGCCGTACTTTTGACACCACTACAGCTAATCCCTGCCACCCACAGAGGCTGGGTGCCAAGGGGAGCTGCGAGCCACTAGTCAGGGACTGCCCTGCCACCTTACCATGGAAACAGGGGCTCAAGGCAGCCCCAGCCGCATGTTACAGGTGGGAGACGGAGGCCCAGTGAGGGAAAGAAGAGGTGCAGGTCACCCAGGTCACTTGGATGAGGCTGAGGAACTGCGGCTCTTCCTTGCCCCCTCTGGGCCTGTGTCCCTTCATGAGTATGCTCTGCCCCACTTCTGTGTCTGTGTCTCAGTCCCTCCTATGACAGAGATGATCGTCGCCTTGCTGGGACTGAAGGGGCACCACGAGGCCCTGAGGAGGCCCTGGGTGGTGCAAATGGTCAAGAACTTGACTACTAGCCAAAAGGTTGGTGGTTCGAACCCACCCAGAGGAGCCTCAGAAGACAGGCCTGGCAATTTGCTTCTGGAGGTCACAGCTTTAAAAACCCAAATAGGCAGTTCTATTCTGACACACGGGGTCACCATGAATCTGAATCTACTTGAAAGCAACTAACAACATCAAGCCCCTGACTATCAGCACCCCAGCCAGGACCTAGCAGCTGGCCCAAACATCAGAACCCCAGCTCAGAAAGGGGCCCTTGACCAGAGTCATAAAGGTGAGGACAGCCCAACAGATCAGAAAATGGGCTGCAACCCCTAGAAGGCCTGAAGATCTGGCTCCCACCCTGGGCTGCTAAGCGCAGCAGGACTGCAAGGAGGCCTTGTACTAACTGGACAGCCATATCCCAACAGCAGAGGTCACTGAGATGACCACACTGTCTAGGCACATGGGTTAGAGAAAAGGTACAGGAGCACAATCCCTGACCCCTGACTCACACCATAGTGGCCATATATCTGGTAGTTTCCAGAACATTCCAGAGCTTAAATATTGGGGAATCCCGATTGGGGGAGGGTTAGAAAACACGGGAGTTGGAACCCCAGCCTCCTGCATGTGCACCTGTCACACCCCATCTGCCAGCCCTGAAATCTGCCCGCCTTGCACCTGACTCCTACTTCACGATCCACTTGCCTTTGCCTTTGTCCAGCTGGAATCCATACATGTCATCAAAATAAAATAAAACACAAGCACAAGCCGAAAACGAAAGTACCCTACTGCCCCTGCCCAGCCCCTTCCCCAGGCGCAGTCGCTGTGAACAGTTAGTGAACACGCTTTTGGCCTTTTTCCCACCCCGTGATGTTTTTCCTGTAAAGCGTCTTCCTGATGCATATACTACACAGAACGTACATGCATAGTCATGTTGTATATTTTATAAAAATAGGTTTATGCTGTACACACTATACGGCAAATTGCTTTTCTCACTCACCAGTAATTATAAACTTGAGCAGCATTTAGAGCCTGCTGTGGAGAGACGCCCAGGGTATGTCGTCTCAGCTGGGCTCTGAGTGCAGCCCCCGCCCGCGCCTGCCTGGGCCGTGCTACTGGCCCTGATTATGGTCCAACCTCCCTGGGTTTCAAATCTGTCCTCCCTCAGCCTGCCACAGAGCCTCCGATTCCATTATTGTATTCAACAAACACCTTTTTTTTTTTGTTACACGAATTATATACCAGGTGCCGTTCTGAGTGCTTCACAAACTTTAACTCATTTAACTCATTAACCCTCACTACAATCCAATGATAACGATCGCAATCAACCCTATTTTACAGATGGGGAAACTGAGGCACGAAGTGGCACTTGTCCAAGGCTCACAGTCAGTGGATGGCAGAGCCAGGAATCAAACCTAGGCCTTCTGGCTCCAGAGCCCCTACTCCCAACCATTAAACCAGTAGGTCTCAACCTTGAGTGTGCATCAGAATGTCCTGGAGGGCTTGAGAAAACTCTGACTGCTGGGCCCACAGCCTGGAGTTTATGATGCAGAAGGTCTGGGGTGGGGCCTGAGAATCTGCACTTCTAGCAAGCTCCCAGGTGATGCTGATGATGTCTTATAGGACCACACTTGGGAAACCCCCGCATCACATTACACTGCCCCATATGACTCTCTCTCTGGGGTTACCTAGTGATGGGTGCCTCCCTAAGCCTCTCTCCTGAGTACAGACCAGGGTGTTATGTAGATGGCTTAGGATAAAGCCTTGGCTCCAACAGACCACAACATCGTCCGTCAAATGAACAAATGATCCAAGCCAGTGTGGAACCGTTTAACCATCCACGATCTAAATGGTTTCTGGGAACCAAAGGCTGCTTTTACCTCCTGTGACAGTCTTTGGCCTCCCCAAAAAGTGTCTTCCGAACATATTTTTCCCCAAAGCTGTACAGTAAAGGATTAACTCAGCAATTCTGGGTCGTCCACAACCTGCACATTCCAAAGACAGGTTTGGTTCTCACCTGGCTCCTTGGAAATGTCTCTAAACCCTTGGAATATCCTGCCTGATAAGAGTCTCTTTGTTTACCTGGGGCCTTGGGCCATGCCAGAAAGTCTATGCTAACAACGTGATTTATGGTGGGGTGGAGGGGGGCCTTGGGCCATGCAGTACCAGTGTGATCTCTGGAGGGGCTGGAGACTAAGGTCAGCCACATGGTGGTCAGGCATGTTTATGTGACTGGTCTACAATAAAAACCCTGGATGCCAAGGTTTGGTTGGCAGTACTCCATACCACACATCCTTGCTGGGAGAAGTAAGCTCTGTCCATGACTCCACTTGGTGAGGACAACTAGAAGCTTGCTCCTGGTCTCTCCTGGACTCTTCTCTATGTGCCTTTTTCCGTTGCTGATTTTATCTGTATCCGTTCATTGTAATAAACCATAACCATGAGTAGAACAGCTTTGCTGAGTTCTGTGTGAGTCCTTCTAGTGAATCACTGAACTTGGAGATCTCTGAACACAAGAGCTCATTTGCTGGGTAAATGGACAATTATAAAACTCCTGTGTGCATCAGCATTAGGCTTTAACCCAAGCTCTGCCCACATCGCCGGCCGGGCTTATCCCCTGCAAGCCTCCCAGCTTCCCTATAGCTAGAGGCAGCCCAGACTCCACCCAGGACACTGACAGTCCACACATTCCCCTCCCTCCATGCAATTCTTCTGTGCAGCCCCAACCAACATAGGCAGCCCCTTGCCCATCAGGTAACAACCTGGGCTCTGCCTCCATGCACCCCCTTCACTGCTCCCCAGGTCTTACCTGCCAATGACCTCGATGTTGGAGATGGCGTAGAAGTATTTGTAGAGGTTCTCCCGCTGCACGTAGGTGCCGCCCAGCGCTGGGCGCAACAGCCGCATGCGCAGGTCCGTGAAGGTGAAGAAGTCCTTGAGGCCTTTGGCACTCTCCAGCCGTGTGTAGAGGTTGTCCATGTTGCGCAGGTCGGGGCCAGCAAAGATGGCGAAGCGGTCCCGCACCTCGAAGCGGACATGCTTCTCCTTCTTGGAGCCCGCCCAGCGCGAGTACTCCTCGGTGCACAGCACCCGGTGGGCGCTGGAGGACGACAGGTCCCGGGCCCGGCGGGCGGGCATATGGAAGGCCTCCATGCAGTCCTCGGCGTAGAACTGGTAGGGCTGCCACGTGCGCCCGTTGTCCAGGGACTTCTCCAGGACCATGACGGTGGGCCGGCCGTACTCGAAGGTCACCACCACGTCATCTGTCAGCTCCACACTCTTGTTCCAGGAAAGGGTGATGTTGGCTTCCAGGGGGCTGGGGTAGCGGCTCCACGTGACGCTCTGCCAGTATGTGGCCAGCCCCTCATCCTCTTTGTCGAACATGAGAAGGGGTGGGTGGGCCAGGTCTGGGTTGGAGGCATCGCACTCGTTGCTGCAAAGGTATGGGTTCTCCTGCAGCGGGCAGAGGAGAAAGGAAGGTTGGGCCTTGGCTGCTCAGGAGGGCTGGGAGGCCTCCCTCTGCTGCCCGCTGCCCACGTGCCCAGGCACTGGCCCAAGGGGTACAGAGTCTGTGTCCTAATGTCCCGGCATCAGGAAGTCTCCCAGGTGGGTAATTTGTCCCCATTTCTACCACTTTTCCTCAGAGCACAAAACCATGCTTTACTCTACGGCTTCCCAAGAAAGCATGTTCATCCCTCCTCTTCGTCCATGGGTGGTGCAGAGTTAATGCACTTTGCTGCTAACCAGAAGGGTGGACGTTCCAGTCCACCCAAAGGCACCTTGAAGCAAAGGCCTGGCGATTTACTTCCGAAAAATCAGCCACTGAAAACCCCACGTAACACAGCTCTACTCTGACACTCATGGGGTTACCATGAATTGAAGTTAACTTGATGGAAACTGGCTTGGTTTAAATACAATCAAGAAGGGAGGGTGTTACTTCAAAGTCCCCTGTGGCTCCCCACTGCGGGCAGGATGAAGTCTTAACTCTTCAACAGCTGGCCCTGGCCTGCCCTCCCACCACATCTGTGGCCACCTGGGCTGGGTACACCTGAACCACTCTTGTCCTCCAAGCACTGCTTGTCCTGCCTCGGAGCCTTTGCAGAAGTCCTTCGCTTTCCTTGACTGGCCCTTGACTCTCTGCCTTGAAAGTTCCCACTCACATTCTTGACTCTTTAAACTCTCCTACACAGATGCCTCCCCAAGCCCTTTGAAAACTACCATTCGCAGCAGCAACAGTAGCGCTGGTGGTAGAAGTCAGTCAAGACTGCCATTTGTCCAACTGCTGCCCGATGCTAGGCATTGCGCTAAGGACTTCATGATCTCAGTTCTCTCATATTTATGATCTCCCCTCCAATCAGAAAGCAGGTGCATCATCTCCACGTTCAAGATGAAGAAACCCAGGCCCAGGAAGGTGGAATCCCTTGCACAAGTCCCCAGCCCGAAAGAGAAGAGCCAAACCTAGCTGGTCTGATGCATCCTGACTGATTGGCACATCTTTGTCTGGCTCGCAGCATGTGCTCATCTCAGTTGTAGCCCTGGGCACATGGGAAAGATGCTGAGTGTTAGCAGGTTGCCTCCCTCCCAAGGGGTATGTCTTCGTGGCAAGTCATTTCTGGGTTCTTGGCATGTGCCAGGCAGGTCCCTCGTAGGGGACACTGGCAGAGGACTGCAGGGACCACCCCCTTACTTGCTTACTGTCCTTCCACCCTTCCTCTGACACAGATATGTCTGACATGGGCCTACTCTCCCCTCCCCCATGAAGGCCACTAGAAGGCTGCTCAGCCCGCTTCCCCCCACCCCTCCCAGTGGGTACCAGGTGAGGTTTTCCCTCCACGGCGGCTCAAACCCATTTCCTTGTGTCTGGTCCAATGTGCGAACTCACATGGGAGGCCTGAAAATGTCACTAATAGCCACACTGTGCCCTAGACCACTTGCAGCCCTTTTTGATGAATATTTCAGGTCTCTGGTTTGTTCAGAGACAAAACGGTTTGGATCTGAGTGAAAACCTCTCACTCTGAAATAAGCCATTCGGCTCCCAGAGGGGAAGTGGGCTCATCGCCTTCTGAAGGGCTAGATGACAGTCCGCTACCCCTCCCTCCACCATGTGTCGCTCCAGCCGGGCCTCAGGCCACTGGCTTTGATCTGCTACAGCAGAGGACAAGCTCCCAAGCTGCCATGGCTCCTCCATGGGCAAGGCTGGCCCTGGGGCCTACTGGGGCATGTTCTGCAAAGCCCTCCTTGGTCAAAACAGTTCTGTCCTCAGCTCTCCATGACACCACTATCCACCACACCTGGCCTGGCTCTCGGTGATTCAGGGGACCCACAAACCTCTGGGTGGAAGAGGCACCATCAAGACCAATGCCTCATTGTACAGATGTGGAAACTGAGGCCCAAGGCCTCCTTGGGAGCAGGTGGTATTTCTGAGGAAGAGCCTGATCTGTCCTGGACAGGTGCAGTGGGGTCCCGCAAAGCTGGTGTGCTCACAGGTACCACGGCCAGGAAGGTGCCTGCTCTGAGCTTCCTCATACCCTGGCTGGGCGACCTGGGCAGGTCACCCTAAATGAGGTGGGGGCTGAGATGCCCCAAGGGGATAACTCAATGGCCAACAGGGGCAAGACCTGGTGATGAGAGGGTAGCAGCAGAGTGGTGGGGCCTGAGGAGGCAGGCCTGACTTGTGAGGGTGAGCCTACTCCCTAGACATCATCACAGCCCTTAGCAGAGGCTGCTCTGAGCTCAGAGCTGGAATGGGCTCTGCTTGTGTCCTTAGGGGCCGAGCAGTGGTGGACAACTGCCCTAAGAGTTCATACCTGAATGGTGGGAGGTGGGAAGGGGTGGGAAGACACAGTCTGCAACCAGGCATGGGGCTTTCTCTCTTCCCCCAGCCCAGCAACTGCCCTCTTCCCAGCGCCCCAGTTCTGCCTTCTCTTACTGCCCTTAGAGCCCCATCACAGGGTAGGAGGAATGGCTCAGAAGGGTGAGACTGAATTGTGAATTTTTGGCAATTTCCCCAGAGGTTCTCTCTAGAGCCCTCCTCCTTGTCTGGTTTCTTGGTACGCTGACACCAGGTGGCTTCACACTGCCCTGTCCACATGGAAAGCACTTTATTAACCCAGTCATTGAAGGCTGTCCCTTTTGTCAGGCTGCCTCATTCACCCTTGTCTCTGAGCTTTTGATCCTGCAGTCACTCTCCTTCCTCCCAATTTTCAGAACTCTCCTACCACACACCTTCTCCAGAAAGCCTACCCTGCCTGGCTCAGTCTTTGAACGCAGTTACCTCATTGTCCATCATAGGGTTGTTAGTGTGCTTATCTGGGACAGTGTAGTGAAGTCTCTGTATGGGGCCTAGACCTCAGTAACTGCTTACTAAGTTACAGTTGTTATTACTATCATATATTAATTATAATAATAATTATGTTAATATCAATATATCTCATATTAAGTGTTGATATTATTCCCTGCAGACCTCCAACTGCTCTTAGCTGCCCACATCTCGTCTTTTCCTTGGTCCTTCTTTGTTCCTCTACCTTACCTTCCCCCACCTGCCTGGGCCTCCTGGTCCCCAATGGGTATCCAGAACGCCAGGGTCCTCATAGGATCCCTCCCAGCTCCCAGCTCTGACCCTCCTGTCTGTCATCGGGAAGACTGACACGGCTCTGGCAGGGGATGGGAGCCCCAACCTGGCTTCCAATGCCTGGCTGCCCTAACCTGCTCGGCCTCCGCCCCCCGGGCCTGGGAAGCAGATGGTCAGAAGCTAATGAATCAGCCTGTGTACTTACCAGCCCCGCGCCTGCTGCCGAGCGGGCTTAATCAACAGCGAGTACAATAAATAAATCCCAAGCCGACGCCAACACAATTCTCTCTCTCTCTCTCTCTCTCCTTCCTCTCTCTTATTTCTCCTTCCCTCCCACCTCAGGATCTTGGAATTCATTTAACCATTTAGATGTTGCGGGAATATCGTGTCTCCTTGCTAACATCAACGCTGAACTGACGGTCCTTTCCAAACACACCATTTGCTGGCACTCTCACTTTCCTTCTGTTCCTTACTAGAGAGAATTCCGAGCATCCAGCCTGGGTTTAGGAGCTGGGTTTACTCCCAATATCCCACCACCCTGAGCATTGCATCTGACAGCTGATAATGGGTGTGTGAGGGATGGGGCTTGTCCCCCCAAGGGCGGGCAGGTGCTGTTCTGCACATTCCCACTCACCTCCATGGGATCAGATTAACTAATAATGAAAAAGGACAATCAAAACAAAGTGACCTAAGACAGGGGAGAAAAGGCCACAATGTCTGAGACATAACCCTAACCTTTTAGGATGACACCAAACCCAACCTTTGACATTATCAAAAGCAGGAATTGTTTCTTAAAACATTCTATGGATTTTTTTTTTTTTTAATCATACCCCTGATAAACGCCATGGACCTTTCTCCAGAAAAATGCTGTAGCGCACCGTATTTTCCATACAAATTCAAGGAGTTCATGGTGCTTCATCCTAGAGACTACAATCCCCATCCTTTAGGAATTTCTAGAGGTTAGGAATTCCCATCCTGGAGGCTAGACCAGCTTGGAGTAAATGGAGTAGTTAGGGGAAAAAGCTTCGGAGTCCAGATGCCCTGGGGTTCAATCTCAGCTCCACCCCTTGAGGCTGTGTGATCCTGAGAAAGTTGCTGAACTTCTCTGAGCCTCTGATTTCTCATCCAGTATTACGTGAGATGATACATATGAAATGTCCCCAGATAGTAGCAATTCTTATTAAATAGTAGAAGTTCCTGGGTGGTGCAAATGTCTGTGCTCAGCTACTAACCAAAAGGTTGGTGGTTCAACCCCACCCGCAGGCACCTCAAAAGAAAGGCCTGGTCATCAGCTTCTGAGAGGTCACAACCATGAAAACCCTACGGGGCAGTTCTACTCTGCACACCTGGAGTCGCCGTGAGTTGGAATAACTCAGCAGCAACCGACTTGGTTTATTATTCTTATTAAACAGCAGTTTCATACCCTTTGGCTTTTGGCCTCTCCCAGCAGCCTTCCGGCGGGGGGAGATGTGAGGCTGAGACCCCCAGGCTCATTACTGGTGAAGCGGAGAGGTTTTTCCTGTGGACCGCTTTGAGGACTGCCGGCTTGGAAGAGTGTACTGATGACAGCACCCCTGAGCGCCCACCACCCACCAGGCCTGGCCCAGGCACTTCACAGCCATCCGCTGTGTCCCCTGCACGCCCCAGAGAGGGAGGTCATCGCCATTTCACAGGTGAGACGCTGAATGCATGCTGGCTCTATCTCATTCTCCTGGACCCTGTGGGACCTGACCTTGCGACGTCTTAGGGAAAATGGAGCCCATTGTATCTGCTATACCCTATCTCTACGGACACATAGAGGCAAATCACCTCAAAGGTTAGGCAGTATATTTAGAAGGGAGAAGGTGGGGGTGCAGGGTGAGGAGAAGGAAGCCAGGTGGGACTGACAGCACCAGAGAACCAGGACAGGATGCATCCCCTACGTGGACCCTAAGCAGGAGATGCCTGGCATGGAATATTTTATGGAGAAACCATTTTATGCCACGCTTTTCAAACCTCGTTATGCTCTCTTAAATGGTTTCGCTTTTATGTGATTTTCTGTGCAGAGGGTGCAGTTGGAGTCAGAGGCCAGGTTGTAAACACTGTAGACAAGCTGCGGGCAAAAAATATAATTGAACGGGAAAGCGAACTATTAGCAGGCACAGAGTTAACTGTGCCTGTGGGAAGCCTGCCTGTGTGGACTTCCAAGCCCCTAAATAAGGAGCCTGTGGAGGGGCAGTAACTGGGACTGTAACAAAGTGCCAGGGAGAAGAATAAGCAACTTTAGGAGGGCTGGCTTTGTACCCCAAACCTGCGGTGAGACGAAGTATCACAGCTGTACGTCAACGTAGACAGGTTTGGATAATCTGCACAGCAGCATGCCAGGGCATGGTGGGAGGGCTGAGCCTTGCAGCTGGGTGACCAGGTACAGAGCCTCTCTCTGCCACTTGTCAGCTTGGGAGGGTCAGTCAACTTCTCTGAGACTCAGTTTCTCCCCTGGAAGGCAGGGTTCGTGAGGGTAGTGGCCTTGTCTGCCTCTGCGCCCACTGGAGCCCCAGAACCTGGCACTCATCAGGAACTCAGTATCTTTGTTGCATAAATGAGATGACATCCAATGAGGTTGATAACGCTGACTTCATAGGGTAGTTTTAAGAATCACATTAGGTACCACATGGGAAACACCTGCTTGTCAGAAACACGTCATGACTGTCCTCCAGCCCCGCAGCTCCAGCAAATACTAAAGAACACCAAACCAGTTGCCATGGAGTCAACTCTGACTCATGGTGACCCCATATATGTCAGAGTAGAGCTGTGCTCCTTTGGGTTTTCAGTGGCTGATTTTTTGGAAGTAGATTACCAGCCCTTTCTTCTAAGGTGCCTCTGGGTGGATTCAAACCACCAACCTTTTCGTTAGCAGCTGAGCACATTAACCGTTTGCACCACCCAGGGACTGAGCAAACATTAAACCCCACCATTTATGGAGCAAGCCCTCCCTCATGCCTGGCCCTCTGCTGATATTGGATCCACATCGCCACCCTGGAGGATGGGACCCTGCTTGACAAATGACAAGAACGAGGCTCAGAAAGGCCAGGCAACTTCTCAAGACCATACAGCCCCAAGGTGGGACAGGAATCCAAGGAGTTGGTCTCTGAGCTGAGGAGCCTCGACAAGCCCACCCTTCACCCAAAAGGGAAAGGACACGGCTACCCCCAATCTCGAGCCACTCTCCCGCAGACTCCGGTTCCACCCGGGAAGCAGACAGCCCATCGCTCTGCACCCAGGCGTGTGGGCAGACCCGAGGAACAGTTTAGCAGCTGACAGATTTTTTTTTGAACCTGTCTGCCGAGTTGCCAATTGAAGTCATCTCATCCTCAGCCCTGTCACCTCAACTGGGGCTGGAGGCAGCTGCCTCGTCCAAAGTGGGTGGCAGGAGGCTGCCAAGGAGAGGCCCCGGAGTAGGGTGCTGCGGGGGAGAAACCTGGAGCATCAGTATCATCTGAGAGTTCCAGGGGGTGCCGAGGGGATGGGCGCTGGCAACACAGCTCCTGTTCTTGCCAACTGGATTTAGAGAGGTGAAAGGGTGGGGGGCGGGGAGCAGAAAGGCAGCCAAGCTTGCTCTCTCCTCCTACCCTGGCCACCGCTTCTGGAAGCTTGTTTGGGGGAAACGCTTCCAGACTGGGCAGGGGTGTAAATCAATTATAAGTACTTGATCCAGGGGAGGTAGCACAAATGGTTTGCACTCAACTACAAATCTAAAAGTTGGTAGTTTGAATCCACCCAGCGGCACCATGGAAGAAAGGCCTGGTGAACTGCTTTGGTCAAGAAAACTCTATGGAGCAGTTCTACTCTGTAACACCTGGGGTTGCCATGAGTCTGAACTGACTTGAGGACAACAGGTTTTTGGTTTGGGACCCATGGCATCATGCAGGTGGGACTCAGGGCAGTGCCCCAACCCTATGGGCAGCCTCAGGTGAGGCCTTACCCTGAGTCTCAGTTTCCCCATTCATGAAGTGACCTAATAGAAATGGGTTGTCCCGCTCCTGTCTGACATTGACAGCCCCCCAAATCTAACTTCTGAGTGCTCCTTTGGCCCCCATGCCTCTTCAGAGGAAGGGCACAGAACACACCCTCCCACTCCAGGGAGAAAAGCCGGGGTGCCGAGGGAATTCTCCCTAACAAATTATTTCCTATTTATTGGTAAGAAAAGTTGCAGCTGGGATAAATTATTAACAAAGTGGAAACGGAGACTCTGTTCAGAGCTGATTCTAATTCTAGCTGCTCTGATCATCTCTAACGCTCTCCTCTCCCGCCCCCCTCAGCTAGCCACCTGTCATTCTCTTGTGGTTTCATTGATCCTTCTCCCTCTGGCTCTCTCCGCCTCTAACTCCCTTTTCCTCCCCACTTTGCAGGCTTCTTTCCCCTTCCTTTTTTCGGTTTCTTTTCCATCAGAAGCCCTGGACACCATCAAGGTCACCGGTGGCTGGCTAGGAGGGTGCGGAGGCATCTCCTCCCAGGTCGTGAATCAGCGGAAACCGCCCCGCCCCGCCCTGCCCAGGGCTCGGGGCAGGAGCTGCATCTGGCCTGGGAGGCTTTTTTATTGTTTTATTTCTCTTTGGAGCAATTTTCCTCCCAGCCCCAAGCAATTACTCAAGCAGAGGAAAGCTAGCGAGCCTGGGTGAGGCTTCTACCTTGGAACTCACTCAACTTGGGAATGAGACCCCAGAAGCCAGGGCAATGGTTCCCCACCCCCAGAACCTGACCCTGAATGGGCCAGAGGGCTCACTTCCTGGACCCAGAGTGTCAGGCCAGCCTGGCTGCTCAGGCTGCTCCTGGACCTGCCCTTAAACAACAACAAAGTTGCAATCAAGTAGATTTCAACTCATGGTGACCCTCATGTATTACAAAGTAGAACTGCTAGGTAGGGAGTTCTTGGATGAAATCTTTGCAGAAGCTGAGTGCCAGGATTTTCTTCCTCAGTGCCACTGGGTGGGTTTGACCCACCAGCCTTTAGGCTAATAAACCAAACCAAACCTGTTACCGTCTAGTCGATTTCCGACTCATAGCGACCCTAGAGGACAGAGTAGAGCTGCCCCACAGGGTTTCCAAGGCTGTAATCTTCACAGAAGCTGACTGACACATCTTTCTCCCGGCTGGTGGGTTTGAACCATTGACTTTTTGGTTAGCAGCCAAGCACTTTAACCACAGCACTACCAGGCTCCTTTAGGCTAGTAGTCAAGCCCTGTTTGCCCCACCCAGGGACCTTGGCCCTTCTCTTGTCCTTGACTAAGTGTAATTCAAGAAAACGCATCTTAGTTTTTGAGTTACCCAGAACAGCTCTCCACACTGCTCCACTTGCCCAAATTTTGAGGTGAAAAGGGAGCTTTAGGCCTTTTGTTTCAACCCTGCCCACAATTGACCACCTTCTAGAACCTTCTGTGACTAAGACTGAAGTCTAGGAGTGCAGGGACTGGGTGTCACCCACTTTAGCACCATATTTCCCGAAACCAGTTGCCATCAAGTCAACTCCGAATCACGGTGACCCCCTGTATGTCAGAGTAGAATTGTGTTCCAGGGGATTTTCAATGGCTGGTTTTTCACAAGTAGATGGCCAAGGCTTCTTCGAAGGCAGCTCTGGTTGGACTCGAACCTCCAACCTTTCTGTTAGCAGCCGAGCATGTTAGCCACGTGCACCACCTAGGGGACTCCTTGCACACAGTAGCATTTGATAAACATTTCCAAATTGTGTGAGGACCTTAAAAAATGGGATACAATGATGTTTGCTGAGTGCTTACTATGAGCCAGGTATGGTACAGTGCAGTACAATAAATTTGCTAGCTCTCACTGTATCTCCATCACTCTGGTGAGGAATTGAAGCTCAGAGAGGCTAAGCCATCAGCCCCACATCACCAGGTAGGACTGGGTGGTTAATAGGGGAAGTGAAAAGCAGCCAGCTGTGGGGTCATGGATGACCTAAGATCTGAGGTCTGTTTCTGGGATTCTGGACTAAGAGCCCAGTGGAGACTCCCCAGCTCCTCAGAGCTCCTTGCCCTAACTTGGGCTTCCTGAACACCCCCAGCCAGTAAGCCTTTCTGACAACCTGGGGGTGTTGGGCTGCCTCAAGGGAACCAGCTGTCCATGAAAGGGCCAGATGGGAAGTCAAGGTCAGGGGCAAAATCCTGCGTGGGTATGCATGGCCTACAGCAGAGCCAGAATGGCTGTCTTTCCCCATCAGCTGAACAGCAGGTGGGGGAGAGAAGGGTGAGAAAACGGGGTATCTTGCCATAGGTAATGGCTAGACGAGGGTTAATCTCTCCAGGAACTTAAAATTTTATTCTTCAAAGAAAAAAAAAAGGATAACTTCTGCTTTGCCCTGGGCATATGTGGATTCTTCCCACAGCCAGATTTCCAGGAATGTTTGGGGTGGGAAATTCTATCCCAGCTGAACAGTGCCTGTGCCAGTCCCTCCGGCCTCCCACAGCCCCTATTGCAGTGCTCACATAACCAGCCAGACACACAGGAGCCTCTATCTCAGACAGGGGATGATGCCCGCTCCATTTGCATACCCCCAGTGACCAGAAACTCACTACTGTACGAGGCAGCTAGCCCACCCTGCACTGCTCCCTTGTTAGAAAGTTTGGGGGTTTCCTTCAGCTTGCACGCCTCATGTATCGTCTGTTCCAGGTTCCTTTCTTTAATATTTTTGGGTCCTGCTTTCTCTTTGGTTATGCTGTAAACATCTTCTACTTGATTAGAAAAAGAAGAGAGGGAGGTCGGGATTAGCCCCTGCCCTTCTCCTCCTCCAGCCCAGGAGCTCAGTGATCCTCAAACGCTTCCCTGCCATCGGCAGCGGAGGGAGGGGGGCAGGTGCTCAGCCGCTTCCTAGTGTCCTCCTCCCCCCACAGGCTCACTCGCTCAGCCTGTGAGCGCCCCAACCTCTCTCCGCTCCTCTTGCCCAGCCCCACTCTCCATTCAGGCAGGGCTGGCCACCCAACAGCGCCACACTTTTGTTTAAGACTTAAAAAAAAAAAAAAAAAGGAAAGGAAGGAAGGATGAAAGGAAAAGAGAGCGAGAGGGAGGAAGGGAGGGAGGGGGAGGGGCGGAGGGGGGGAGGGGCGGAGGGAGGGAGGGGCACGGAGAGGAGGAGAGAAGCGGTATCCAGAGCAGCCCAGTAAAGTGCATTATTGATTCAGGACTTAGAAAATGCTTAGAGAGTAGGAAAATCGTCCTGCTCTTTAAAAGCTTGTGCAAAGCATAAGCTAGACACAGGCAGCCTTCGCAAAGAGGGCCTGCTCTGCTGACATAAATATTTTATCATGGAGGAAAAAAAAGTGGCTTGGAGGATTTCATTGCAGGGGGGAGGGGGCTGGGCAGTGAGTGGCCCCTCCAAGGGGGCTGGTTGGAGTGCTCAGGGCAGCTGCCCTTCCTGGGGTCCCTGGGGCCTCTTCAGAGTCCCCCTCTTTTCCCCTCTGGGAGGGCTGGGTGAGTTTGAGCCTGATAGCAAAGGGAGAGAGAGAGAGAGAGACTGAAACTCAGTCCCCAGCAGCCCACTCTCCAAATCTTTCCCCTCTGCCCACCTCTGCCCTGCTCCTGAGTCCCTTCTCCACCTGCTTCCAGAATGTTCTTTGTAAAACACCAATCTGATGTCCTTCCCTTGCTGAACCCCAGCATCCTTCTGGCAAAGTCCAATCTCTGATGCTGGCTCTGCTCACCTCCCTCTCCCCCGCCACCTCCCACGCCCCCTCCCCAGCTCATGCCCCTTCCCGCCTTGTTTTCTACCCTCCAGTCTCTCTCCTTTCTTTTTTAATGCCTACCCCTTCCCACCCTGAGCTTTCACAATGGGGTGCCTTCTAGCTGGAGGTTCCCCACCTGTACTCCATTGCACGCTTCTGCTTAAACATTCCTTCCTCAGGGAACACTTTCCTGCCACCCTCACACCCCAGACCCGTTTCCCTCAGTGACTTCTCTGGATAATGCCTGGTGTGGTCTGTGTCCCCTGCACACTGTGAGCTCCATGGAGCAGAGGCGAAGCCTAGACATGCAAGATGCTCAATGAAGGGTCCTCTCTGAGTATACCCCACTCATAAGGACATCTGAGGAGTGGACACCACACCTGGATGGATAAGGCCTGCCGGTGCGAAAAACCACAAGCTAAGATCCTTGAGGTCTCTGGGAGTTAAGAGGTCACTGAGTAGAGGAAAGAGTAAGAAGTTGCACACCTGGGCTCACCTGGTGCGTCACTCTATGGATGAAGTGTTTCATGGGGGTGGGAGTGGCAAGGGCAGGCTGGTAACGTTTCATTCATTTATCTAATCAGTTATTCATGAACTCTACTCGAATGTCTTCTGTGGGCAAAGTAGCACTGGAGAAGCAGCTTCTAGACCTCATTGCTCGTGAAAATACCTGGGATGGGTAGGGGCGTTAAACTAGTCCTGGGCCCTAAGGCCAGAATTCTCTCCAGATTGAAAGCAGATCAGCCAACTAACCAAAACCCTCTGGAGGTGATTCAATCGCCAGCCAGGTTTGGGAGTCTGTTATGGTTGATGCAAAGAAGGGTATCAAAGCCATGACATGGGTCCTGTTATTACCATCATGTCCACTTTACAGGTGAGGGAACTGAGGCCCCCAGCAGCTCAGCCACTTGCTCAAGGACACGTTTCTAACTTGGGCACCTTACCTCCTTAGCAGGAGCATTGAACGCTAGGCTGTGATCACAGGAGAAATCACCTATAGCCTGGTCCCTGTGGACCCAGCAAGTAGTCAGGAGGGCTTTTCAAGGGAGATGGAATTTCAGCTGGGCCCAGAAAGATGTGTGTGTTGGGGGGACAGACATGGACAGGTCAGGTATGAACAGGTGGAAGGATATTTGGCAAGGTTAGGAGGAAGAAGAAGCCCTAGGTAGAGGGACTGAGCAAAGGGTTAGGCCAGATGAGATGTGCAAAATGCTCCAGGGAGTAATGGGTTAATGCATTTGGCTGGGCCAGCGAGCAAGGTAGATAAGGCTAAAGGGGAGGCCCGGAGCCAGACCTTGACATTTAGCAGCTCCAGGGAAGGCCCTGACTCTGGCCAACCAGCCTCCTTCCAGAAGGAAAGGTTAAGAACCCAGGAACAAAAGGTGACCAGCTTGGAGGGGGCCCCCTCCCTGAGTCTGGGGGCACCCCTCAGCTCCCAGGAACCCAGAACAAGGACAGTACAAACAGTGCAGGGGAGTGGCTGCAGCTGAGATATTAGGATGGACTATGAGAGTGAAGGCCCTGGAATTTTCTCCCCCTCTGGTCTCTGAATGTGAAAATGACAAAATGCTTATGGTCAGAATGAATCCAGTGCAGTCCCCAAAAAGACTTGAATCAGAGCTTTTCAAACTTGGCTGCCCCCAGGGACCACCTGGGAATTTACACTAAATCCTGATGCCCAGACCCCACCCCCAAGACTGATGTTGCAGGTCTGGGATGTGGCCCGGTCAGGGGCCATGTTAAAAGCTCCCAGGTGATTCCAAGGAATGAATGCTCACACCCATGACAGTGCTGAGGGCACTGGCAGAGCCAAGAATCTGTACAGCTCCCGGGCCTGCCCTCCCCACTCCTCAGGGTCACAGCTGTGTGCTACCCCTGGGGTAAGGAGAAAACCACAAAATCCGACCCGCCTTTTCCACTGTGGAGACAACCTTTACCTAAGACAATGGTTCTCACATTAGGTGCACTGGGGAGCTTTGAAAAATCCGCAGCCCATGTTGCACCCTGACCAACCACCTCGGACTCTTAGGGGTAGGTCCCAGGCTGCTTATGGCTCCCCAGGAGCCCCAGTGTGCAGTCAGGGCTGAGGTCACTGCCTTGAGGGCCCTGAGCTGGCACAGCTCTCCATTTTGGGGGTGGGCTGTGGCAGCAGAAGAGGGTACCTGGCTCCCCTTCCTGCTCCCCCCCCACCTCTCCCCCATTTCCTATGCCTTCTCTTGCCCATCCCTCCCCCCAGACTGAGAGGCAGCCAACCCCTTCTGG
Source organism: Loxodonta africana (assembly GCF_030014295.1). Lineage (NCBI taxonomy): Eukaryota > Metazoa > Chordata > Mammalia > Proboscidea > Elephantidae > Loxodonta > Loxodonta africana. The sequence goes on from NC_087350.1 coordinate 43,407,716, forward strand.
ACCAGTTGGCGGTGGGGAGGGCTGCTCTGTGCCAGGCAGACAGGCCTGGAGCCCTTTGCTAGATGCGGGGCTGAATGGAAGGCAGACGCTACGCTCTCTCTCCACACTGGTGCCCTCCACCTCTCTATTTTTAGGTCCATTATTGGGTGTATTTTTTTCCCCCACTCCTTCCCCAGAAAACAGATCAGGTTCCTTCAGGCAAAGCCATTTTGCCTTCCGTGGTGCTGGTGCATGGGTGCTCACACACTGCCAAATAGACATGAAATAAGTGAATTATCAAGTAAGTGGATTAGCAGACTCCCTCATGTCTCAAAGGGCAGGGGGGTGGGTGAACGCCACCGTCACTCCTCCCCAGCCTGCCTTCCTCCAGGCTGTCGGGTATGCTGGGGGAGGAGAGGCTGACAGGCACAGTATGCTCACCCAGCAATGGCAAGCACACACACACACACACACAGATGACAATCTCCTCAACCCATCAGGCACTTTCTGAGATACTTGGAGTGCCTCACATCAGCTAAGTGGCCTGGATAGGAGCCTAGGTGCTGGGTTTAGGCAGTGCCAGGTGGGGGCCTGGGCTCCTCTCCTTGGAAGGTGTGTGACCTTGAGCAAGTGGCTTAACCTCTCTGAACCTCAGATTTCTCATTTTCAAAATAGGGGTAATAAGATCCACTGTCCTATAGGGTCGCTATGAGTCAGAACCGACTCGATAGCAACGATAGGTAGTAGGTAGAAGATCTACTGCAAGTCTTCTATGAGGGTTTAATGAGCTAGTGTAGGTCAAGTGCTGAAAACAGTCCTTGGTATACAGTAGGCACTCAAGAAATGTAAGCTCCTGCTGCTCAGAAGGGGAAGAGGAATATGGCAAACAGAAAACCCTCAGATAACAGGACTAACATTTACATAAAGACAAATACAGGTTTCTCTGACCTTTGAGCTTCCAGAGGGCAGGACTCCCCCAAGCAGGGTGCTTGAGCAAAGCGGCCATGAATGGACTTGGTCTGGGAAGTCCACCATATGTGTGTCCACCGTGTGTGTGTGTGTGTGTGTGTGTGCACATGCACGCTTGTTCTAGAAAGAGGACCACGGAATTTCAAAGGCGGCTATGACTTCCAAAAGTCAGGAGCCCCTACTCAGGGGTTTTCTTGCTGAAATGTGGGTTGGTCTCCTACCTTTATTTGTCCCCACTGGTTCTTCCTGGATGCCTGGGAGCTTATTGCTCTCTCCCTCTCTTCATCTTCTCTCCCTCTCCCCTCTCTCCTTCTCTCCTTCCTCTCTAAGTCTGAAAGTCACAAAGGCCAGAAGCAGAACTGGGAAATGCAGTGGGACTCTGAGGTGGAACACAGAGACCCCTTGTTTTGCAGGCAGGAAATCTGGATCCAGGTCACCCAGCTCCTGGCAGCCAATCCAGAGGGGAACCCGGTCCCCAGGATCCCAGGCCCAGGACAATGCCAGCCCCAGCACTGCTTGGCAAAGGTTTTCAGATGGTGTCTGGGATGAGGACAGAGACCAAGTGCCCTTTGGCCTGCTGGTTTCTCTTCCAGGGCTTCCACCTGTGCTCGGCCAGAGAGGGTGGACGTGCCGGGAACCTGCAATCCCACAATGGGCCCAGCTCGTCCCCGGCAGGCTGGTGTCAGAGAGAGGGGCCTGCAGAGCTGACGGAGCCATCGCGGATATCTCCATCTCTCATGGCCTCCTTCTCACCTTCTGCCCGACAACAGAATTCTGTTACAACCAAGGGAAAAAGCCCTGGTCGTCTTTCATTTCCTTTCATTTCCCTGTCTGACGTTCGGAGTCAGGTGGTTAAATGACTTGGGCAGCAGAAGCAGATGGAATAAGGGACTGAGGAGGCAGCAAATGGTCTCCGAAGGACCCCAGACAAACTGCTGAAGAAGAGGGATGTCAGATCCTTTAGGAGGGGGCCTGCGTCCCTTCACATTGTAGGGGCAGTCCTAGACCCCCCAACTCCACATCTGGAGGGGATCAAAAATGCAATTAGTCCAATGCCTTTCTACAGACATGACCCTGAGTGGGGAGATGACCCCTCTGAGGCCACACAATGAAATCCCAGGTCCTCTCTACCTGCCCATTTCAGGACAACCATCCAGGGCAAGGCAGGATAGCAAAGAAGTCAAGGCCCTGGTGACAGATCTTGGCTTTGCCCTGGCTGTGCAAACTTGGATGAGTCTCTCCACCTCTCTGAGCCTCCCCTTCCTTCTCTGTAATATATATTACTGAGAGGATGTAAAGAGATAAGCACATAAAGTGCTTTGCCCAGTGCTTGGTACAGAGTGAGACCTTGAAGAAGCACCGGCACATGGAAGAGTACATGCCCCCTGCTTTTGTTTCATGAAGCTCCAAGTTGAGGGCTGGGGTTCAACCAGCATGGCACCTGAACCTGATGTTGGAGAATAACGGCAGATGCTGACTTGGCAGCAATGGCTAACATCCCTGCCCACCCTCCTGCCTCACCCTTGGCCTTGTCCACCTGTCACTGAATGACCCTTTCCTGTCCACCTTTCATAGCACTGCCATAGCAGGGAGAATCAGGACTTGTAGTTGGACCATGGGTATCTAGGTCCCCTGGGGCCTGAGAGAGCCAGCTCTGAGTGGTACTGAGGCACCAGTGGCTACACACACAGAAAGCAAGTGTATTAACCTCAGGGCCACCCTGACCCTGAAGGATAGCTCCGGCACCCAGCTGGCTGCAAGAGACTTCCAGGCAAGCAACCATATGCCCCCTCTGAAAGCATTCATGCAAGGTCAAAGCCAGGATGTGAGTGGATGGATGGGGACCTGGTGTGTAGTCCCTCACATCCCCAGGGCTCCAGTACACTCTTTGGGGGGAGTTCATGACCTATACTTGAGCCCCTCCATCTGCTGCTCCTTCAGGCAGGGCCCCAGGAACTGAGTGCCCTCTGGGCCTCGGTTTCCCCATGTAGAAATGAGGGGAGTTGGATTCTATCAGTGGTTTACAGGAGGCCTAGGACTTCCTGGGTCAAGGGCTCAGAGGCCTGGGGGCTGGGGAACACCAGCAGCCAGACCCAGGTCCCCCTCTTTCACCTGTGCAGTTAGCTCCACTGTAACGTGTGTGTGAATATCAGGGCTCTTCTGCCCTAGTCTCTGACGATCTCTAAGACCCCTTCTAAACTGCACTCTCTATTTGAGTTGAGGAATAATTACCACCAGCATTTGTTTCGGGTGGGTCTACCGTGCTCAAGGACCACCTACGGCAAAGGTGGAGACAGACTCTGGGGCCTACTGTGGGGGAGGGGAGGAGGTGAAGCAGAAGCTGGAAATATTCTGAGAAATATTCTGAGTCACAACACCCCCTCCCCAATTACCCTCCTCTGAGAGGCAAACTTAGCATCTCCCCCTAGAAAATGTGTTAGAGAAAAAGGAAGAAAAGAGAGGGAGGGAGGGTGAGTAAGAAGAATTAAAGGAGGGAAGGAGGGAGGGAGAGGAGGGAAGGGTGAGCATTTGGGTTCCCTCCTCCTCATCAGAATTTTGAAACAGGGGCAATGAGGATAATAGTAGTTTCTAACATGCTGAATATTGGGGAGGGTTTGATGACACACTCCATGTAGGATGCCCAGGGCCACACTGAATACAGGGTAAGTGTTCTGAGCCCCATTCTGATTGGAATCCCCGTTTTGCCTGTGGTTAGTCATTGCTGAACCCTGGCCTCCATCCCCCAAACTCCCAGAAGACACCTGGCAATCACTCAGAAATGCTGGATGAACTGGTTAATCCAGACGTTGTACAGTTGGGGAAACTGAGGCTAGGGGACTTGGCCTCGGTCTCCCAGCAGAGACGCTTTGCCAAAGGGAGCCTAGAAATCCATGGCTCCCATTCAGCGTTGGTCTGTTCTAATGCGCTGCGGCCCCCCTTCCCCCCGCAGTTGGTGTGTGCTTGGGGAATTAGAAACGCATTTTCATATATTTAAGCAAATCTGCTCCTGGTGAAAAACAAATCAGATCCTGCAAACCAAAGCTGAACAGAACCGGTTTCCGCATCATCTGCTGTTTCTCATAGCCTTCATCATTCGGGTTCCCCCCAGGAAGGAGCCAGTGTTCTCGTGGGCCATATGGGCACTGGCCAGGCCAGAGGCAGGGGCACCCTGGCCCTGGGTGGTGTGGTAGGAACAAAGCTTCGCAGCCTGGGCTCATTCCTGGGGGATGGTGTCTGGCGGGTAAGGGTGACAGGTGGCAGCTCAGAGTCCCCTTTGTTGAGCCTGACAAGCTCTGTTCCCACCCCAGGGCCCAGGACTTCCATGCCCTGTGCGCTGTGATCTCTGCCCTTCATTGTACTCCCTTCTTCCTCTGCCTTTGGCTGAGCCCTTGGCCTTAGCCCCTCTAACCCTAAAGAGTGGTTAGGAGCCAGACAGAGGAAGGTAGGAATCCCGGCTCCAGCACTTAGTGGGACCTTGTAAAATGGGGCAACAACATCCCTGCCCCACAGACTATGGGGGCTTCAGTGAGACAAGCAGGTGGAGCGGCCTGTCCCCTCCTTGTCCCCCATACACCATTTGCACACGCTGTGCCTTCTGCCTGCACTGTCACCCAGGCATCTCTGAACCTTTCCCCTTTTTCAAGACCCAGCCATAGATTGCCCCAGAGCATCCAGCAACCAGCACCCATGCCTGAACTCCTGCAGCACTCGCTGCCTATTCCTTTCCTTGGACACTTGGCCCATGGGATCCTCTTCTGTCACTTTCTATTTTTACTGCTTTTATCCCTGGAGCTAAATTCTAGGATAAAAAAAAAAAAAAAACTCTCCTTTTTGGTTGTGCCTAGTATTATTCCCATATTCAGATGTGAAAGCTGAGGCTCAGAGCCACTAAGGACTTACACAAAGCCCCACGGCCGGAACATGGTGGGATAAGTATGAGCCCCTATGCCTGATACTAAATCTCAAGTTCTTAGCCATGGCATGTTACAGCCTGCCTGCCTGTCTGTCCATCCATCCCCCTGCCTCATTACATGTGGGATTTCAGGCAGCTTATGACAATACATGTAATTAAAGAAAAAAAATGACATCATGTTAAGAATTAGGGGACTATAGAGATGGAGGAGAAAGACGAGCCCACAGAAAGGCAGGAAGGTGAGAACCCTCAAGGACATGCGCCGCTGAGTTCTAGAATCTTTGGGAAGATGTTCCCTTTAGGCCCTTTTCCTTCTTCACTGCACCCCAGTTGTACTGCTCCCTGCTCTCCACGGGTCTCTGGCCCCAAACCCATTCCCTTCAGGACAGTTGGGGCAGGCTTTCCCTGGAGCCAGCTGGCGGCAGCCCCAGCAGCAGCCCCCTGGCCCACGCCTCCCAACAGGCCTGGACTTCTGCAGGCAGCTCTGGCCCAGTTCTCTCCTGTCAGCTCCCCAGGAAGGAGCCTTCACTGTGCAACGAGATGTCATTGCTGGAACTATTCCTGTCCTAGACTGGGCCCTGCCTGAGGCGTTGCAGGAGGCAGCAGCTTTGACTAAGGATTGGGCAAAGCTCAGGCTCCAGACTCAGAGGCAAAGTTGTGCCATCGGTTGCAAATCCCACAGAACAGACTCCAATGGAGAGAAGCGGGAGCTTTTGGTGCCTCTTCCATCCTGATCCAAATCTTAGTTTTTCCTTCAAGGCGCTAGCCCTAAGCCCTCCTCCTCCAAGTAGCCTTCCTGGATCACGCCACCCTTCTTTCTACTCATCCATCCTTTCATTCAATGAACACTTATTGAGCAGTGACTGAGCCAAGACAGGGTGCTGGGGGACACAAAGGTGGATAAGACATCTCCTGCCTTTCAGGAGTGCACAGTCCATGGGGGAAATGAACATCAGGGGTTATAGAGCTGATGGAGTCCCTGGGTCGCACAGAGGGTTAATGCACTCAGCTGCCAACTGAAAGGTTGGAGGTTCGAGTTCACCCAGAGGTGCCTCAGAAGAAAGGCCTGGTGATCTACTTCTGAAAAAATCAGTCACTGAACACCCTATGGAGCACAGTCCTACTTTCACACACATGGGGTCACCATGAGTTGGAATCAACTTGATGTCAACTGGAACTGGTACAGAACTGATACTAATAGCCTGCTTGTGAAAGTTCCGTATGTGCATTCTATCCAGAGCCCAAATTTGAGGAAACAAGGCTCAGAGAGACTAAGTCAAATGCAGAAGGTCACACAGCTCGGGATTACGGCTCCATCTCTGTGCCCCTGGGCCACGTCAGTGAGCACAACGGCAGGGATGTGAACAGCCTTCTAACCCACCTGGGTTAGGGAGTTCAGGGAGGACAACCTCCTGGAGGAGGTGAGGTCCAACCTGGGCCTTGAAAAATGAATGGTAGGTATGCAGGTAAAAAGTGGGAGACCAGGAAAGCAGGAAGGGGAGGGGCTTCTGGACAGAGGAGACAACAGAGGTAAAGACAGGGAAGCGGCAAACAGCATCCAGGGCTCATCCTTCAAGCCCCTGTTCACTGGGTCTCTCTTACCCACCTGTTGGTAATGGGATGTTGTGGTCTTTAATGTCTGTTCTGTTTCTCTTGTTCTATACTTAAATTTTCCCAAGTCATCTCACTTGCCCGGCGCAACTGCAAGCTTCTTGCAGCCAAGAACACATCTGACATGAAGTCAGACCCTGGAAATGTTTGCTGAAGAGCAGGTGTGGTGGGGAGAGTCAGGAGAGGGGTGTTCTGAGCACACTCCACTCTGGGTTTGGGGGCCAGGAACCGGAGGGGGAAGCAGTCCTGAGCCAGTGGGCCCATCAGCTCTGCATTGCTGGATGGGAACCTTTCGTGAACATCAAGGTCTGGCATGAGGTAGGGTATTTGTGACCTTGATTCTGTACAAGGTGTTCAATGTCGGGTGGGGAGGGGCTTGTAGAGCTCCAGGACCCTTCTACCATCTACGTTAATCAGCCCAGCAGATCCCCAGGGGGAGGTGTGGGGCCATTTGCTCTGCAGCTGCGTAAACCAAGGCACAGAGCAGGTAAAGTAGGTTCTAATCGAGTAAGAAGTAGCATTCAAAGATGGCCTTCTCTTGATTTTCCTGTTCACCAACACCAAGGCCCCTGTGTATCCCAGAGTCTCCCTTACGTAAAAAGCTAAATGTTTATCCATTTCAACATGGAAAAATCAAGGACATTGGAAAACTGGTAATATTAAAACCTTATGCTAGAATAGAACTTACACTCTTAACTAAGTACTTTCAGATATTTTGAGAGAGGCATGTCCTTCTCCTAGGAAGTCGGTGGGGTGGGCAATCATCCACAATCATCCCCCTTGGCAGAGGGAAAATGAGGCTCAGAGAATTTAAACAACTTGCCTAAGATTACCCAACTAAGCGGCAAAGGTGGGATGTGAACTCAGACTCTAGGTCTCTGGCTCTTGCCAGGATATCATACTCCTTCCAACTGGAAACTTACATTGGGTCTCACTCAAATTAAAGCGCCTGCCCTGGCCTTGGCCTCAGCTCTCAGCTCCATTCCCTCCCTCCTAGCACTCCCTGGGCCTCTTCTGCCCTCCACCTTTCTTCCTTCAGCAGTGACTCTCCCCTTAACCTGCAAATATCCCGTGGGAACTACAGCTTTCTCACCCCTTCATCAACAATAGGTGTCACCCACCACAGAACAATTATGTCAAACTGCATTTCTCAGACCATACAGTATGAGCATCCAAATCACCAGGATTTCTTGTTAAAATGCAGATTCTGGCTCTGCAGGTCTGGGGCGGGGCTTGGGATTCTGCTTTTCTAACAAGGTGATGCCAATGCTGCTAATCCAAGAACCATGCTTTGGGTAGCATGGCCGTAGGCTGGTTCTAAATACCATCCTGCCTTCTCTCCTTCCTTTCCTTCCTTACCATCTCTCCCCTGAGTCTCTAGCTCTTAGCTTTTGTCTCAGGAGCACAAAGAAAGGGCTTCCCCTTGCTTTCAAGAGCAGCACAGGTGGCTGGTGAGTGACCTTTCTTAAGGGGAACTGTGGAGCTGCTCCCCATGCCCAGCCATGCCCCCCATCCCGAAGGGGTCCTGGGAGCAGCAGCTACCCTGTAACTTTGCTGACACTGCCTTTCCCTCCTCCACCTTGGCTCTGCAGCTCCCCAGGCCAGCTGGGCCTCTCGGATCAGGCCCTGGAACCCGAGGGAGGAGGGGGTGCTGCTGCTTCTCTCCTGCGGCCCTCAGTGAAATTTTGCCCTTGCCCAGGAGTCCTCGGTTGGGAGCTCATCCCTATTAATTCTCATTGTTCATTTAGAGCCAATAGGTTTTTATTTATTCATTTATCTTGCCTTCCTTCCCCCTCCCCTTCTTCACCAGGTTGGAATTTACAATTCAGTTCTTAGGTGGCCTTGCAGTAGGACGGCAAGCCTGGGGAGAGAGAGGGTCACACCCTCAGCCCCCAAAAGGGTAGCCACCCCGTGTGTGCTCTAGGGCTCATGCTCTGATTGGCTGTGGGGACAGGCCTATTGCCTGCTGTGGAATGGGTCTGGGGAAGGGCTGGTAGAGGCCTCAGAGGATCAGTCAGAAGAATGGGGCAATTGCAAGGCTAAGGGGGCAGTGGAAGGTCTGCTGCCGTTAGGGTGCCCCCTGGTGGCCAGCCAACCTCCTGACGGGTTGTGGCTGGAGGAGTTTAAGGTTCCTGGGCAGGTAGCACCTGCTGCCTAAACACTAGAAATACAGGGCGTGGTGTCCTAAAGGCTGAAGAGGGGAAAAGAACTCTGGGAAGAAGAAAAGCTAGGGAAGCCACCGAGTGAGTAATATAACAAGTGAATAAAGCCAGTGCCCCTTGAGCACCTGCGATATGCCAGCCCCAGATGTGCCCAGGACATGCATGGCAGGGTTACATCCTCCCTCCAGCAGTGGGACACTCAGACATGAGTATCTCTGTTTTACATATGAAGACACTGAGTCTCAGAGAAGTCAGAAGCTCAGAGAGGGAAGGCTGTGCCACCTGGTAGGTAAGCCCTGGCCTCCGCCACAGACACGTTCCCTGCTGGCTCTGCGGAGTCTAAAACTGAGTGACCTTGGCCGGATTTAGCCAACCCTTCCTAATCCCTCAAATGGGATTAGCATAGGGCCAACCTCAGAGCATTGTAGGATGATTCAATGAAACACACGCATGGACCTGCTCAGGGGAAGCTGCAATAAATGGGTTTGAATCCAGGTCCATCTGGATGTGACCCCCTCTTCTCTGCAGAATCCAGTCCCTTAGAAGGCTGCCCGCCACCTGCCGAGGCAGCATTTTCACCCTCCTTGGCTGCGCATTTGTAATCAAAGGCAGAGCTGGATGGCAGCCGGGAATGAAATATTTAAATCCATCAAACAGGTGGTGAGACACTGTGGACCTATCTAGGCAGATCTTGAAGATGCTGGTCTTCCTCTCCTGTCCCCCTCTCCTGTCTTCCTAGGAGGGAAGAAAGGAGCCCCTCCTAGACTCCAGGGCTCCACGGACACCTGCCTGGGCTCTGTCTGAGGGTGGGGGCAGGGGGACGTCCAGGGCCAAGGGCATCGTGAGAAGGCTTTGGCCAGGAGAGGGCCTTGGTCCTGCATTAGATGGTCATCTCCACCTCTCAAGCCCTTGATGTGAAGCTGGCCCAGTGCATCAGCGGATATTCTGATTTAACTGCCCTGCCTTGCCCTCCCTCAGAACACCAAAAAAGGTAATGCTTACTATTTAAGAGAAAAAATACAGCCAGGACTTTGAATATGAGAAGCAGAAGTTGACTGCCCCTGGGAGGGCGTAGAATGGACAGCTGGCCTGAGATGCAGAACAGAACTGGGCTCCCATCCTGGGCTTGGCCCTGACCTTCGAGGTCCTCCTCCCTTGCCCATCCCTGGGAAAGAGAGATCCTGTGGTTCCCAGTGCAGTAATCTCCGTGGACGATTCAGCCCCTGGCTCCCTGCCCTGTGCTGTCCTCTTCTTCCTTCCCTCCAGCTCCTTCCCTCTCCCTAGGTGGCTTCTTGGCAGCCTGGCCAACACCCACAGTGACAGCCTTATCTCTGCTGATAAGTGTAAATGTAACACACCCTCCTGGCTGGCTGCTCTGTGATATGACAGAAGCTGCCTCATGGGATTGAGGAGCCCGGGGTGGGAGCACCGCAAGGCCTCACCATAAACCCGGAGCTGGAGGCTTCCCCAAGGGCAGGTCACGGTACCACTGGCCATTCCCCCCCCACACACAAAAAAGCTCCTGCAGCCTGGTTGCCCTGCCCAGCCTCTTGCCAGGCGTGGAGCCTCCAGAACAATGCGAATAGCAAGGTGCCCCTCTGGAAGAGTTTAGCTTAGTGACTTTGGAACCAGACACATTAAGCTTGAATTGAATCACAGCTTCACTACTTCCTAGTGTGTGACCTTGGGCAAGTGCCTTCGTGCCTGCTGCCTTAGCTTCCCCATCTATAAGCCGGGAATGACAACAGCTAACACCTATGGGGCACTTGCTCTGTGCCAGATCCTACTCTGAGTGCTACAATGACCCTATGAGTATGCACTATTAGTGTCCCCATTTTACAAGTGAGGGGACAGAGGCCCAGGGATGCCACTGGTCAAGAGCTCCCATCATAATACTCCTACTTTAGACAACACAGACTCAACCTGGCTGAGCTGAGGACTCAATGGAATGACATGTATCAAGCTCTTAGCCCCCACAGATGGAGCTCACGTTAAATGATCCCTGCTATTATCATTGTTGCCATTCATATGACTTGAGTACTGAAGCTACTCGGGGACTCAAGTGATGACACTGGAGTGTCTGCCTCTCCTCTGACTTATCCAGTGATAGCGGTGGCCGCACGCAAGAATGGAACTGGAAAGGGCCCCAGCCTCATTGTCCGTTCTGGCTTAATCCTTACAGCCCTCCCTTACAATTACCCTCTGTGCTTCCATCAAACCTTCCACTGCAAAGTGCCAGCTCAGTACTTGCTGTACCTTGGCCTGGAAATGCTGTTTGCTAGATTGTACTGGGTGGGGTAGGAAGTTGTGCCATAGAATGGATCAACAGAGGGAGGTTGGGGTGCAGCATTGCAAACAGTACCTTACTCGCTCGCCCAGGACCACTCATTGCCTACCAAGGAAACAGGGCTTATCTGCAAGGCTGGGGAAATGTGATTACTGTGGTCTTTCTGTTGTTCAGCTGGCCCAGAATGCCCCTACCCTAGAGGACAATGTCGCATAAGCCCAGAGTCTTTTGGGGTGGCTTTTACACTGGCACAATTCCAAGATGGGACAAAAACCTGGACCCAATCCAAGTCACCTTTGCATCTTGACCCTCACACTCTGTTCATTCATCCCAAGGGTATGTCCCAGGCTCCCTCCCTCTTGGCCAAGGGCATACAGAACAGCAATGGGCTGACTTACATGGGAGCAGAACCTCTCAGGTGGGTCTCCACACGTGATGCCCGAGGGCTCCACCTTCACTTTGACATAGTCCTTGAGGCGCATCACCTTGGGCTGGCAGGCATAGAACTCCCAGGTGGGGCCCTCATCCGTGGTCACCCAGGATTTGCAGATGTCGTAGTCGCCAAAGGCCAGTGGGAGGCAGTGCAGAAAGAGCACCAGCAGGTGCAGCATGACTGCGAAGTCCGCAAGGGTGTGGCCCAGAGAGGCCCTGGAGAGGCAGCGACCGGGTCAGGTGGGACTTGCGGCCTCAGCATGGAAATGCCACATCTACCGAGCAACGGTGGCCGGGATGTCCCAGGGACTTGAGGACTGCAGGTTTGCAAACAGCGAGGAACTTGTTTTTTTCCAAAAGGCTGATACAGAAAATTCAGAGCCAGCGTTTCTCAGACTGCTGATGGGCAGATCAAAAAGTTGCCCATAACCTGGTGTCTTCCTAACCTTGGCATTACACCTCTCCCAGAAGGGAATCTGATCAAATCAGGCAGATTCTCAAACTGTGACAGTGGATGGAAATGGGATAGGGAGAAAATCCGCAGGGATCTGGCATGAGGCCGGATCAGATTGCTTTAATTTTTGTCCTTCCAATCAATCCAGGTCTTTAAAGGGCCCTGAATGTGTGATATGCTCAACACAACTGCAAAACAACCCTCCGGCCTGCGTTGTAAAGATAAAATAAAATCAGGAGGTGTACATGTTAGCAGGAAACATGTTCCTTTTTGGGACTGGGCTTGGTGTCTCAGACCAATCAAAGAGATTTCTTTTCATATGTGTTAAAAGTAACAATTGTGCGAATGAACTGAAAAATAAAAATGCTACTGAGGCGTTAACTGGGGAGAAGGTTATTTGGCTCTACTTTGGTGGGGATAGGCACTAATGGGGGCCCGCTGACCTTGGCCAGTAGCCATCAGCAACTTATTATGGAGTTTCTGAGGCCTCAGCTCCCAATCCATCCAGGCTTGTCTTTCATTGTCCGAGGGGAGGAGAGAGAGCTTATTAGCAACAACACCTGCAACAAATTAAAACAAAAGGGGGGGGATAAAGATGCATAAGGACAAAAGCTCTCTGGCAAAATGTGCAAAAAATGAGATTGCATTAGCAAGGTCTCCCGAGAAAACTGGGTTATTTTTTTTAATACCAGAGTTGCACATTTGGAGATTGAGCATATTATTAAAAAAAAGTGATGGATTTTCGCATCCTTTATGGGGCGTTAGGTCAGCAGCCATGCCCCCATTCTGGGGCTGGTGACTTTCTAAAACATCCCCAGGAGCCAAGATTTAATAGTTGCTTTAAAATCCCATGACTGACGAGTCAAAAATGTCATAGCTGTTAAAGGCACGGCTGAGACTGTAACGAGGAGTGCAGACAAACAGAGTGGGCCATATGGAGGCCAACAATTAAGAACCAGGTGCAGATAAACATCTCCTCAACCATAGGCACAACCTGAAATGGAAAATCTACTTTTTTTTTCACCGTAGGAAACTAGGGAGATTGAAGCTTTTCACAGAGTGACAACGTTTTCTTATATTAGATTTCTGACCAAGGCTGACAATTTGCCACCATCTTCAGAGGCTATGCTTGCAAATGGATCGCTATCATGATTATTGTTTTATTATTTTAAGCTACTGGAAATTATTTAAAAGCCCAAATAGATATAACTGGTATGGATGTTACATGGTCAAATGCATGACTCCACTAATGTGGTGTTCCCAGACACTTGATACATCACCAGAATTCAAGTCCAAGACCAGCATGGGATTCTGGCCAAAAATACCGGCTAATGGGGCAAAGGTTACTGCAATGAGTCCCAGCAGATGTGCCTACATTGTTAATTTTTCTGGTTATTATGCCTATGATTTTTGCATTTAAATTCCCAAACCCGGCCGGCATTGGTGCGGACCCTCAGTCTGACTCACCTGGCATCGTCTTCCGCCATTGTAAATGGAAGGTCCCTCAAGAGTTAACTGCATTTCCCCGAAACCCCATTCTCCACCCAGGCACAAACAGGCTCCTGCTAAAAACGACAAACCTGAGGGGCTGACTCTGCCCGGCCAGGGCTGGCACGCAGCACCTCAGCTCTAGGAGAAGCCCCTAGCCGCTGCCCCTGTGGCCACAAGCCGGGGGATTCATACATCTGCATTAAGGCGACCTGTGCCCCTCTGTCTGGCTGAAGGGCTCCTGATGGAGATGAATGAGGAGCCAATGGGGACCACGTTTTCGTACCTCACCTCTGGCTGTTTAGAGAGAAACCTGCTTTTAGAGGCTGCCCGGCCTTGAATACGCTCCTTTGCTAGATAACTCTGAGAAAGAACCCGCCTGGCGTCTATTTTTACAGCCTGAGAAAATGTTGTAAAAATAATATAGCTCGGCCGGCAAAGGTTTGGATGGCTCTACCGAGTTCTGTGCTGCCCAGAAAACAGCACGTCCTAATTAATTCTTCCAACCGCGGACTCCCAACTGTTCCCTAACAGGTAGGGAGCTCCTGACGCCCGGGGACAACCAGGGAGCCGGGCTGCGGCTCGCAGGGAGGACCCAGCTGCGGGCTTGCTTCATCTGCAGGACCAGCCGCTGCTTCTGGCTTGGAAGGCGCTGAACACCGGCCGGGCGCGGGGAGGCTGCGAGGCGGTGAGGCCCGGACGAGTCGCGCGCCGGGCAAACCTATTAATTGCTTTGCAGTTCTGTTGGCTTAAAAGCCACGCATTTTCTGGAAAATGGGCGGGGGGAGGGGTAGCCAACAACAACAAAATCTGCCAGGGGGAAAAACGTGTTTACAGTCACTCAATCAACTGGGCGTTGCTGGCATCGTAGGGGAAATTATGAGCTCAACACGCGAATATTACAGTTGGTTTTTGCCAAAAAGAAAAAAGGGGAGGGGGAAGACTCAAGAGTTCCCCGAATAAAGAGGCGGAAAGCAGGGAGTGAGAAACCGGCGGGGGAAATTTCCGAGTTAGAGGTTGTATCCCGGTGGATTGTTTTCTCCTTGGAAAATAAATCTTCACCTGATATTATTAAGAAGCTGCAGCTCCCAGAAACAAATAGAATCAATACGCTTTATTTTCTTTTAAGAGTCCTCAGGAATCGAGGGGGGCTGATAGCCAGGGTATTAAAACCCGAAAATTAGATTTTATCAAGATTTCTGAACTCAGATTTCTCTGTCTTATTGAATTAGCGCCTCTTGGAGCAGGCTGGGCTCGCGAGCAAGCGCCTCTCAGAGTTGCCGGCTGCGCCCTCGCCATGTGGGACACTTGACGCGGCGGGTGCCGGTGCGGGGCCTCCAGGGATCTTCGGGGTCGGGGGGAAGGAACTAGGTGTATCTCGGGAGGCCCAAACAACCCCGAGGTTCCTCCTCTCTCCCCAGAGGGGGCGGCAAAGGGGAATAAAATCTGCTGGGGGAGGGGGCGAAGACGCAAAGGAAGCCCATGTGGGCCGAGGTCACCTTCCCGCCCTCCGCCGTGGGCCGGGTCCTGGAAATGCCCAACACTCACCGCCAGCCCAGAGGGCATCCCCGTTTCAAAGGCACCGGTGCCTTCCGCACCCGAACCGGCACCTTTTCCCGCCCTTAGCGCCCCCCCCCTTCAGTGGCGGGGGAGACGAGCAGGATAGCAGGGAGCCCGGGAAAGTTGGGCGCGGGAGGCAGGGCGCCCGAAGACCGCCTCTGTAGGGTAGCTGGGGCCGCGGGGGTGGGTACCGGAAGACCGATGGGCTAGGGCCGCCGGAGACGCCCAAGGGTTGGGGTCGAGTCCGCGCTCAGGGCCGGCTACAAACCGCGTGCATTGCGCAAGGATGTGCTGGGCAACGCCACTGCTTTTTGCTTTTTCCAAAGTTGCGTGCAAGACACGGGAGCAACTAATAATCACGCCTTTAATAAAGCCCCGGCCAGCACTGAGGTTGCCCCTTCATTTGGCACCGCCTCCCTTAATTAGAAAACAACTGAGCAAAGCGCCCGGGAATTAGTTGTATCCTTTTTCCTCGCGTTGCTGCCAGCACCTGCCCGGCGGCCACGGCCGCCCCCCGCCGCC
Source organism: Loxodonta africana (assembly GCF_030014295.1). NCBI lineage: Eukaryota > Metazoa > Chordata > Mammalia > Proboscidea > Elephantidae > Loxodonta > Loxodonta africana. Next base: position 43,423,093 of record NC_087350.1, read on the forward strand.
TGGCCAGGCAACTTACTCCGGAGCGGGCAGACACCGCGAGCCTTCCGTCCTCTTCTTCTTCCCGCCTTCTCTCTGCCTCTTCTACCCCCTATCTGCGCGCCATCCAGTTCGAGGTTCCACTGCACTTTGTCCCTAGGCCGGTGCCTACCCCGCCCCCCTCCATCTACCCACCCCTCCACAGCACGGAAAGAAGTTTCCAGCCCTGACTGGCCCAGAGTTTCTCCGTGCAACTCACATTCCCGTTTGCGGAGGGATGGGAAGGAGGTGGCTCTAGGTAGTGGCGATTAAATCGGGGTAGGGAGTAGAGCCAAGGGAAGGGTTAATTCCCTTTTCACAAACAAAATATATCCAGGCAGTCTTGCGGTTGAAATCCCCAACACACACACACAGACAGACACACACACCCTAAGAAAGGATGGAAAGAGATCCAGGGATGGAGGGAAAGCCAGCAGAAAGACAATCTGCTCCTTTAAGATGCTGCTACAAACGCACACTCGCACACCCCTCTCCGGGCGGCTCCAGCCCTCTGCTAGTAACAGCGGCTACCAAATAACTTTTGCATCCGATCGTTTGCTGGGCTGCTTTAACTGGCTCCTGGCCACGGAAAGCCTGCATGGTCACTGAAGCCCTTTAAAAATGAAAGCAGGCTGGCAAAGCTGCAGCATCTGCCCGCCCCCCCCCCTCCCCGCTCGCCTCTCGGGCTCTCCCCGCCCGCCTTACCCCGGCTCGGAGCAGCTTCCCGGAGCGGAGACCCGGGAAGCCAAGGACCGCCACCCTCTGGCGCTCTGCCTCCCCCGCCCTCCCTGGCTGGTGCTGGGTGGGGGCGAGGGCCGGAGTGCTGCCAGCCGGTGCAGGGTCCCCGCGCCGCTCCCGCTGGTGCTGTGGCCGCCGCCGCCGTCAGATTGGAGCTGGGGAGCCCTCCGGCTGCCGGGGGGGCCGCCCGGAGCCGTCCCGGAGACGCGGGCCAGGGAAGGGGGCAGCTCGCACCGCCCGCATCGCCCGCCCCGGCCCAGCGGGAGGTCGCCGCTAACAAGTGCAAACTTTTTGGCCCCCCTTGGCTGCTTGGAAAGGACCCGCGCTCCGGCGCCGGGCAGCCCCTGGCGCGGGTGGGCTTCGCCGCTGCTCTTCTGGGCGCCGGGGCATCCCCCCGAAGCTGCAGGAGCCAGATGGCAGGGCGCTTCACTGTCCCCCTGCACTCCGCTCCAAGTTAATGCCGAGGCTAAATCCTCTTGCCATCACTCACGATCAACATCGGGGCTTTTATCTCTCGGTCTGATCCGGGCTGCGTAACTTCCTCTGTGTGGCTTTAACACACCATCCCACCACGGAGCAACGGTCTTCTTAAAGGTGCAGGAAGGAAATACTGCGAGATTCGGAGGACGTGCCACTGCCTGGGGAGGGGGGCCGCGATCAGGGGCGTCCCGGCGGGCCCGCGGCCAGGATGGCCCCAGGGGCGGCCGTGGGAGCGAGCCTGCTCTAGGGGGTCGCTGCCTAAACATCTCCTCCCAGCCCGGGGGCCAGAGTGTCCCTGCACGCAGAGCGCATCCTCAGCCGGCTCGGGTCAGGGCGCCGGGGGAAGGGCACCGCGGAACTGCTGCTTCCTTTACCCCCAAGAGCTTGGCCAGGGTGCCAACGCCCATGGGTGTGGGGGCTGCCCCATCGGCACCAGGGAGGGTGCCAAGTGAGTCAGTCTTTCCCCGCCCTTCAGCAGTCAAGGGATCAAGGCTGCTCCCCTGCCTCCCTCTGCGGAGTACTGCCACCCAGAAGGCCCCAAGCAGTGGGTAAAGGGGTGGGTGGGTGGATTTGGGGAGATGGGGAGGGGGAGCGATCTGAGCGCACAACCAGAGCCTGAATACCAGCTGACACATGCCGCCTCCACCCTGATGGGCCCTGCTTTTGATGAAGCCAAGCCAGCTCTGCAGGGAGTGCAGAGTAGGGGGGCAGGTGGGGCCTGGCTAAGGGACTTATGGCCTCCGGCCTTAACAAGCAGCCAAGGAGGGGTGGGAAGACTCCTTCAAAGGCCAGGGGAGAGGCCACGGAGTTGGCAAGACAGGGCAGACCTGGCTCTATAATCCCCTGATGGTTTCCTGCCAGGCTGCCTCCTGGGCTGTTCCCAGAGCTTCCTTGGGCTCCAGGGGGACATGGGGTTTTTGGGTGCTCCCAGCCTCCTCTGTGGGGTGGGTTCTCACTGCTGCTCTCAGGCAGCATTGTCATTTGGATGCATCAAGAACAAAGGGCCTGAGGACAGAGGGGGAGAGGGACTAGTCCAAGGTCACAGAGGGCATCAGAAATGGGAGCAAGATTTGGCACTTCAGTGTCCATGTCCCAGTCACCTTTTACCTCCACCTTAACCCTTCTCTGCTCTTGGCTCTTTCTGGACCTGGAGAGGGGGCTGTACTGCCTGATAACATTTAGAATCCTATGATAAAGCAGAGAGAGAATGCAGAATTAAATACCGTCATCTGCTTCAACAACAATAATAATAATTTAACATTTATTGAACACTTGTTTTATGCCAGGCTCCATGTAATCCAGTTTACAGACATTATTCACTGGCTCCTCCCAATGACCCTGTGACTTAAGTGCTATTAGCAAATCCCCCTGTTATAGATGAAGCTTAGAGATGTTCAGTAACTTGCCCAAGGTCACGCAGCTAAGGAAGACTCTGGCCCAGGAGGCAGGGCTCGCAGATTCACAGCCAGTGCTCTGCTGCTGCCGGACCTACTGGTTAACTTGGGGCATGGCACAGATTGCTTCTGGGCCTCGTTTTCCCCGCCTGTGAGATGTGAATGGTGAGTCCTTTCTTTTCCAAGGAAGGGTCATAATAAGGCCATCAAGATCCTCCTCCTGCATCTGCACCCATCAGCGCTGCACTTAGATCCCTCCCACCAGAGAAGGACCACCCACCCTCAGGCTGTCCAGAGGAGCAATGCATTCTAGCCCCGGGTTACCTGCTCTGGCCTCAAAGTCTCCAGCATTAGGACTCTCCTTGGAGAACAGTTCTCAGTGATTTTATTTTTAAACATTCAGCCTGCAGGCACAGTGTGGGGCTCCCTGGGAGGGTGAATGATGACCTGGGTGGGCCCTCAGCCTGCTGTCACCCCCTAGGCAGGGCTATCAATCCCCCGGAAATGCCCTGCTCCTCCATCATCACCACCGGCTGGATGCCAATGAGACCTGGAGAAGGATGCCTTTTATTTGTAGTTTATCTAAGCACGGTATAGGGACCTGGGATATATCCTCCCTGCTATTGCCAGGGTGGTTTTTGTGACCCATATGTAAAGCTATGTGCCACTAGACCTATATTTAAAATGCCTCTTCAGCCTCCCTCCCCCCATCTCCAACAAGCTGATGCCAACAGTCTTTTTCAGAAATCTGTTCTTGAAGTTGTCTTCTGGCCTCTCCCATTCCAGACCCTGGAATTTATGGGATAGTGGAAAGAGCAGGGGACTGAGAGTCAGGCTAAAGACTTTTCTGGCTCAGTGCCTAACTATCCCATATGGCCTGGGGGTTGTCACCTCCCTGCTCTTGGCCTCAGTTCCTTCATCTGCATGATGAGGGGATTTGCCCTGGAAGATGGTCCCTGTGTTGACAGCGTGCCACAGCAGGTTCTAGGAGACAGTGTTCCATTCAAGTGAACAATAAAGTGCTCATTTCCCAAGATGGGGAACAAATAGGAGGCCATCCATGTAGGGACCAGGTGGTCTGGGGATGTTCATTTTTAAATGTCATTACAGTACCCTATGACAAATGACCTTTTCCTCGGAATGAAAAGAAGCTGAGCACTAGGGGCAAGAAAGTGTTAATGGATCTCCCCCAGAATAATCTTTGGCTCCCCTCTCGCCAGCAGCCTAATCACCCTCTTCATCGGTGGGATTTTGGCTTCACTGCACGGTTTTAATTTGAATTGTGTTTATGGAATCTACTATCAAAAAGCGTCTGCAGAACAATGGCTTTCGTTTTATTCCATCTATGTTTTTTTAAAAAGGATTTGCGTGTGTGTGCACGCATAATAAACATACACAACAAGACATGAACAGGGGAGATGAGGGGGGCGTACATGCTTTATATATATGCTTTCTGCAATGCTCGACTCCTTTACAATGAGGAAATATTCATGGGATAGATGAACAATAGCAAATCATACAGACAAACACACAAAAATAATCTGCTAGCTTTGCAATGAGAGGTAACAGATGAGGTCTAGGCCCTCTGGGGGTTTCTGAGAGAAGGCAAACCCTGATGCAGACAGACAAAAGGATGGACAGATGAAATGAACACACATCCCTGATTAAAGTCAAGTGTAAGCTCAAGAGCCACCCCCTGCCATGTTCTCACCATTCGCCTGTTTCACCAGACCAAGATTGTGATTCTTCAAGAGATTCTTTGTCCTCTTGACCTTGAGCAGTTGAGATGCAGCTAGAAGTAGATGGTAAGATCCTGTGAACAAGCTCGGACCACCTAGGGATTTCAAGGATCCCCGGGGGCTCTTACTTATGCAACCAAGGCAGGAGCAGGGGAAGAGAGACCAAGACCCAAGTCCAGCCTCCCCCCTACCCCAAGGTGACACCTCTAGGCAGTGGCAGAGGCGGCAAAAAGCACCCCGACTCCTCCCTGCCAGTTCTCAGCTCTAATCTCTAGACCATACTTCCATTAATTATTATTACTGTATTAATCATACATGTGATTAATTCAGTAATGGTGATTCATAATTGATTGCATTTTATATGGTGCCTTTCATCCACACATCTCTGAAGATGTGCACTGCCTACAACAAGAGACACATAAAGCAGGATGTGTTCTTTGCTTGCCTGCATTTTGTTGGATACACTTCTCCATGCAGAGGCAGGGGGCTAATGGTCTGTGGGCAGATAGGGTTGCCAGCCCCAGCTCCGTGCCCACCTCTCTGGGTTGTGCAGCCCAGGCAATGATCTCCCTGCTGGGTGCTCCAGCTGGGCCCTCCCTTGCCTGATGGTGGTGGTGCCCTAGGAACCCTGGAGACCCCATTCCCTTGGCATACAAGTCTGCCTAGGCCCCAGGCTGCTGGGCAAGGCAGTGCAGCAAAGTAGTACTGCATGAGGGCTCTAGAGACTGACTGTCTAGGCTTGGATCCTGCCTCTCCCACTAATTGTGTGATCTTGAGTAAGCTACTTCCCCTCTCTGCCTCATTTTACCCAAATGAAAAATGGGGCTCATAATCGTCTTTATCTCCTAGGGTTATTGTAACAACTAATGCAATGATGCACTGTCTCCCTCTCCCGCCCCTGCCTTGGCTGCAGAAGTAAGGGCATAGGGATGTCTTAAAATCCCTAGAACCTGCTCTGGTTCATAGGATCTTACCTCCTACTTAGAGCCACATCTCAATGGCTCAAGGTCAAAGGGACAAACAGTCTCTTGAAAAATCAAAATCTTGGTCTGGTGAACCAGGAGAATGGTGAGAATGTGGCAGGGAATGGCTCTTGAGCTTGCTTAGAACCTGGCACACAGTAAGCACTCAGTACACATGAGCAGTAATTGTGGGAGTTCTAGGCCTGGTTCCATCAGCATCAGCTCTGTGACTAGATTAACCCCTTCCCTTCTCTGGGCCTCAATTTTTTCAGCTGTAGAATGGGATGGCTGATGATAATGACCTACAGGGTTCCTTCCAGATCATAAGTGAACACTTTCTACAGTAAATGTTGGGACTTGGGGTTTCAGAACCAAGCAATCCTGGGCTCAATTCCTACTTGCCATTTCCTACCTATGTGACCTTGGGCAAAGGTTTACCTTGATAAGCCTCAGTTGCCTCCTCCGGAAAATGCGGATAGTAATAGTATCCAGGACGTAGGCTTGGTGGGAGCATTTAATGAGCTAATGCTTGAGACCTGTCTGGTTTCTAGAAAGTGCTTAACTCAAGGTGACTCTTGGATTAGTATTGCACACCAGGACCAGGCAAGATACACAGAGGTTTACCGAAGCTCTCACATTTCTACTCTACCACCACTTTGTGAGAGATACTATTATTCTCCCCATTGTTCAGATGAGAATACTGAGGTTGAGGGATTTGCTCCGTGTTATTCAGTTAGACAAAAGCAGAGCCAGTTTGTGAAGGCGGGCCTCTCTTATTTCAGAGCTGGGCTCTTCACTGTGCTAATGTACCATCTCTGTCCTAAAGCTTATTATTCCAGATTTGTTTTCTTTACTGTTGGTTTCTTCCCAAAGACCCTGGGAGATAACTGGTATCACAATCCCCATTCATCAGCAGAAGTCATGGGGACTCAGAGGGGTTCATTGCCTTCTTCAGGACGCACAGCAAGCAAGTGCCTGGGAAGTTAGGACTGTTGAATGGGTTGGAAATGACACTGGGTTACCCTGCCTTGGTTTGCTAAGACCCTTCCCCCAGAAATCAGAAGCCCAGCTGGGCTTTCTTCCCTCTGTGGGTCCCCTTGGGAGTATCTGCTTCCTGACATCCAGGCAGCGTTTCAGGGAGAGGACCCCAGTGAGGCTCAGCTCAAGAGGAAGAGCCCAGCCTCCTCCAGGTGGTGCTGCTTGGCTCCTTTGGGAACAGGACTGCTTGGAGGAGGAAGCTTGTGGTCTCCCGGGGACCAGTGCCCTCAGCAGGTCTTTGGTCCAGGGTCCCTACAGGCAGGACCAACTGCTGCTCACTCCTGTAATTCCTGAGTCTCCAGGGATTCCTTGGGTCTTAGTCTTGGGGTGAGGGCACTGGGCCCCTCTCTTTCAGCAGGGCCAGGTAACTACCATGGCCCTGCCAGCTCTGATCTCAGGGGACTTATCCCTGCAGGTGACTCTATGTTATCCATTAAGGACCTACTGTGTGCCAGCACCCAGCCAGGCCCTGGGGACAAAAAGGCAACAAGCCCACAGGGTCCTTGCCTTCATGGTATGGCAAGTCTAGTAGGACATTCCATGTTGCAGGCACAAACTGCCTGTGTACCTCACCAACATTTCTTAAGCACCTACTATGTGCCAGACACCTGGTCAATCTGGCGATGAAGTACAAGGTGCGGGAATGTGAGACTGCGTGTGAGTGTATGGGTGAGTGTGTGTGTGTGCGTGCGTGTGTGTAGGCCATTGGTGAGTCTGCCTGCCTGGCAGCATTGCTGAAAAAGACCTGATAACCCACAGTTAACTGCAGGGGCAAGTCTAACTACCAGGATAGGGACAAGAAAAGTACAAACTATGAGAGCCAAGAATAACAACAACCGGGCTCTGTGGTGAGCAAACCTCAACTACCAGCTCCTCCACTTCTCTGAGCCTCAGTTTCTTCATCCGTCAAGTGGGGACAATAACAACACCTACCTCCTGGGGTGTTGGGAGGATTCACTGAGAAAATGTGTAGGAATCATTGAGCACAGGGTCTGCCTGGTAAATAATAAGTGCACAATAAATGTTCTTTCAATTAATCATTGTTCACATTCACAGAGAGTCAGCCTCCTCTGAGCCAGGGCCTCTGTTTGGTGATGGAGGGTCTAAAGCCCTTTAGGAGCCTGCGGCCCAGCAGAGGAGATTGCCCTAAAAGGCCTCACCTGTCCTGTGAGCCTGAAATACAAATGGGGTACTACTAACTCCAGCTCTCCGCCAAGCCTAGCCTGCTCCTCTCACAAAACCGAGTTTTGGAATCAGCTCTTGGGAGGTTGGGTCCCCACCCTCACTTCTCAACGCCTCCCCTGCTCTGAGGAAGGGGACTGTTTCTCCCAAGGTGGGGAGCAGGAGGTCCAGATGTGGAATCCTTCACGGCCCTCCCCACCCTCTCGCCAGGTGTGCAGGCTTCTAACGGGGCTGCCAGGGCACTGCGGGGAGCAGGGAAGATGTGCCAGCAAGGAGGGAAGGAACTGAATAAATGTGGCAATCAGAAGGGAAAAGGCATTATCAGCTCCAGGAAGCCACTTCCCCCTCCCACGGCCCCCTCCCCGCCCCATGACACCTCACCTAAAGCATTTTTCTTCCTTACCAAGCAGGTGATCTGGGCCTCTAGGACGACACAGCAGATGTGGCCTTCCTCTCAGACAGGTGCTGATCACAAAATAATTGACCCAGTTATAGAAATACCTGCTTCGCCTCCTCAGCCCTCTCCCTCCCAGTTCCCAGGTAAGCCAACCCTGGAGTGGCCTGAGAACCACACGTCCAGTCTGGCCCCCACTCCGTATCTCCTGATCACTAGGATCTTCTGAGGAAATCCCACACAGGTCCCAGCCCAACAGCATCCACATGTAAACATGCAAAGCTCTGCACATACATTTGATCACCCATGGGCAAGCTAAGGAACAAACTCCCCTCTAATGAAATGCAGCCCAAAATTCTGAAAGTCCAGAGAAGTAAACAAAGAGAAAGGCATTCCCTCTCACTACCTCTTTCCTGCTCTCTCTCTTTCTCTATTACACACACAAACACACTCATGCTGTGTTGCATTCAACGATTTCCTCATTAAATTGTAGACTACGAGGCCACCGTGGCATACAAACTTCTCCACCACTCAAAACACTGTATTGGTAGAAACCTGCTACCCTTGGCTCTTGCCTCCGTTCTGTCTCCTGCCAGAAGGGCACACTGTGATACTTCCCCAAACAGCCCATAGCCTGTGCTTTCGGGCAATTCTGGATGCTTCTGAGACAACGTCCCCCTCCTGCCTCCTCCTCCTCCCTCTCCTGGTTCAATCTGTTCTCCTCAGAGTAGAGCCTCAGAGTCAGGGCTCCCTAGAATGCTGCAGGTACCATCACTCATGAAGTTTGACTCTTGATCTTGGGAACTAGCTTCGATTTCTTGTTTAATGGCACTTGGCCTGATGGATGGGGACAGATCACAGCTGCCACTGCTCCCTGGCTCTACTGACTTTACCAGCATCACCTGCAACTTGTACGGTGTCCACGCTTAACCGGCCTGCTCCTACTCCCAGAAGGGCTCCTCTAACTTCCCTTACAAGGCCTCAGTCTTCACCCTGGGACTCCTTGTTGGCTCTGCTGCGCATCCCCACACTTCTTCTCCCATTTCACTATTGGTTGAGCAAATGCAGATGTGTGCAGGGCAGGAAAGGAGTGGCCAGTTGATGGAACACTTTGCTTTTTACATCATCTGAAAGTTGGAAGGCCATGGCACCTAACATCCCATGCAATGGAGGACTCACTCCCAGGATTTTTTTTTTTTTTAATATCTGGAAAAACAAAAGCTCCAGATTTGATGTCTCTCTTCTTGACCCTGGTGATGCCTGGATTCAAATTTTCCAGCATGATGTACTTCTGTGGCTCATCAGAGACCCTCTCCATAGCTCTGACAACCCAGCTCCTTCCACTGCTTGGGAAGACCGCTGTAGGGCCCCTGGGATCCTGTGCCTAGCATCTTACTGGGGAAGCATAGATGGTCCAGGCTCAGTCCTCAAAAAGCTGCAGGAGGATCTTTGGCCACATTTGCAGTAAGCCTGGTGGTTACAAGCTTGGCCCCAGAGTCTGACAGCCTGGATTTAGAGTCCCTGAGCTCAGTGATGTCACTAGGTAGATGGGGGGTGCAGATTGTACCAGGTGACATTGTCAGAGGGGATGACACCTAAATGACTGTCTATAAAATTTTTGTGCAGTATTTCAGCAGAAATTTATCGTTTTTTTAAATAAAAATAATCCTGTAATTAGTTAGAATAACAAAAACATTTCTTGTTTAATGGCCCTTGGCTTACATGTATCAATATACCTACAAGGCTAAAACTCTGTGCTAATTTACTTTTTGAACCTTCTTCTAATGCCTTTTAGTCAGAGTTGTCATTATTACCCAATTACAGTGATGTTGTTTTCGTTGCTGCTGGTGTGTGTGGAGTTGATGATTTTGTCAAATTTTCTGGTTTTTAGCTACAATATTATGGCAATTAGTATTTGTGAACCTGTCTTGGTAACTTTTTTGAGAATGAAGTAGTAATTAAAGAAAAACAAGTGGTGATATAAGGCAATTACTATTTACGAGTAACATTAGTACAAAAAAACATTACTGAGGATTCTATATGGTCTGGTACAGGAGGAGGTCCATGGGGTGGGTGACACCATGAGTTACCGCACTGGGTGACACCAACCCTAGTGACACCACTGCCCATGCTGCTACTTGTTTCCTTGGACACACCTCTGCGCCTCAATTTTCTATCTGTACAGTGGGGATCCCAACAGCACCCACTTTGCAGGACTGTTGCATGTATTTAATAATGAAATGTTTTTGGAGTGCTCAGAGTAGTGCTCAGAACCTTCACTATGATTAGGCCGCCGGGAGAAGGTTGACTGTTGACCCTGGACAATCTGTCCTTGTCCAAGCAGAAGACCCTCCCTTTCCTCAGAGGAGCCCTCTGGGCCTCCAGCAACAGGAAGTACTTACCCTATCTCAGAGGGGAAATGCCACCTTTGGGTTTGAACTCATGATACTGCTCAAAAAGGGCAACAGCAGAAGCCGAAAGAAACGGAATCTCATGTCAGGTAAGGCGATGCACCCGCGTCCTTCTATCCAAATTAACTCGTTTTCCGAGCCAGCTTAAACCACCCCTCCACTGTGAAGCCAGAACCTCGATCCCTCTCTCCTCCAACCTTCCATCACCCCCCTACCCCCCACAACCGATTCCTACGCTCACAGTTGGCTCATACAATGCAGCCACCCTTGGCAGTAGCGTGCAGGCGGACAGCTGGGGTTTCTTTAAAAAATAAAATACGATCAACTGGTAACAGACTGTGTGCCAGAGCTTGGGGCAGGTACTCTTATTTGCCCCCACCTGCTGTATGCTACTGACCTTACAGATGGGGAAACTGAGGCTCAGAAAGATAAAACAACTGCTCAAAGTAATGCACCAGGATTCAAACCTAGACCTGTCTGACTCTAATGCCAGTGTCCTTGATTGCCCTCCACCACCATCACCACAATGACTTGATAGAGTTTCTCATCCCAGTCTGCCTCTTCTGAGCTTTGGGACCCTGCTGGGTTCTCCCTCTCCCCTTCTAAGCCTCGGGGGGTTTTTATCTATCAAGTGAGGGAGTTGAACTGGGTGCTATCTGAGTCTCCGTCCAGTGCTGACGTTTTAAGATGAACCATTGGCCTTCTGGTCCTTTCCTGATGCAGGAGTCTGAGCTTGCCCAGTACAAATGTTTCCCTGAACGATCGACAGAATGACAACTCCCTAAGAAGAGGAGAGACACGTGCGGAGGGCAGGCTTGTTAGAAGCCTGACATTAACATACCACACACCCGGCACAGGTGAAGCCCCAGCAGCAAGCAGCAAGGTTGCAGGGGAATCCAAAGATGGCAGGGCCCAGGTACACGGGAGTCTGCACCTCAGAATAATTTATTTTATTATTATTATTTTGGGCAATGTGTGCTCTAGAAATGCTTTTAGGGTACACTATGGGGAGCTCTCCTCTTGTGTTTAAAATGTCAAATATGTACCAAGCAACTACTATGAACCAGCAGCAGCATCGTGGACATCCAAGAGTGAGACCGTAACTCCTTAGCCTTAGGGTCTTCCCAACAGGACTGGAAGGGGACTTCTGGTCCTGCAGGGGACTCAGAGTGCAGCACTCATCCACAAAGATGTCTCCCCTTGCTGACACTGTGTCCTCTCTTAGCCTGTGCTCCCCCATTCACCTCAATTCTCTCCCCACTCAAGCCCACCCCACCACACGGCATCTTATAACCTGGGAGAATAGTGGTTTCTGCTTATGGAGGACAGAGCTCTCCTCTGGCTGTCCTTGTCTGCTTTTTCTCTCAAACTGACTCTAGAATGCAAAAGTGCATGGGACAGAGACGGTCAAGAGGGAGGCTGATTCCAATCAGCAGTGTTGGCTACCTAGAGAGCTGTGCTGAGCAAGATTTCAGATTATCAGGATGGAGTGCGATGATTGATTAGTCATGTCCATCCGGGACAGGGGCGAGGTATGGTGGAGCTCATGTTGTTATCCTTGTTCTGGAGGGTGGAGATGAGTTTGTGTCCATTCCATAGAGAACCCAGAACTGTACCAGACAAAAATAAGTGCTTGGGAAATGCTTTTAATTGGGAGCAGTGTTAAACATGAGCCAAGCAACACATATTTATTGAGCACATATTATGTGCAATCACTCAGATGTTAAAATAGGGAGACGAACCGGTAGCAACGTTTCTGGAAAGTTTGAAGGTCAATTTTTTTTTTAATCCATCTTTCCGTTCATTCATTTGCTCAACAATTATTTATTGAGTGCCTACTGTATGCCAAGCTCTGTGTTGGGGGTGGAGATACAGACCAGTATCTGCTCCAAGGGGCTTCCAGCCCATGTGGGGAGACAGGCAAGGTGAGTACAGGTGGTGTGTGAGCTGTCATGGGTCTCAGGGAATGTGGATAGAGCCCTGCTGTTCTCCTCATCCTTGGCAGAGCTGCCCTCCGAGGACCGGCCAGAGTTATTAATATCCCGCTGAGTCAGGGGGCTCTTGAGTTTCAGCATCACAAGATTCAGAGACTGAGTATGTTAAATATTCTTGACTCCAGAGTGCCCTCTTTCCCTCCTCCTTCACTCCTGCCCTTCCTTACTCAGACTCTACCTGCCTCAGGCTGTTGAGAGGGCAGCAGGTGCTGATGGAAGGTCTGGCTTGGGAAGAAAGCTGTGTATGTGTGGGGGGGGCGGGGTGAAGGGGTGGCGGGGTGGGTGAGTGAGACCTTGAGAGAGACTTGACTTGTTTGATTCCTCACTTTGTCACTCATTAGCTGGGTGGCCTCCTGTGAGTAACTTCACCTCTCTGAGTTTCCCCATCTAGAAAAGGAGATAAGAGCAGCAGCTACACAGCATTAAATGGGCTGTTAATGCAAACAGCTGACCATTAGCTGTATCCGTTTCAGTGCTAGAATTCTTACCTCCCATGTAGGGTACTTAGGTTTGAGCCCTCGTCAATGCACCTCATATGCAGACACCACCTGTCTGTCAGTGGAGGCTTGCATGTTGCTACTATGCTCCATAGGTTTTAGCAGAGCTTCCAGGCTATGATGGACTAGCAAGAAAGGCCTGGAGATCTATTTGTGAAAATCAGCCAGCAAAAACCCTCTGGACCACAAGGATCTGATCCAAAAATGATCATGGGGATGGTGCAGGACCAGGCATGGGGTAGCCATGACTCATAGCAGCTAACAAGAACAATCTCTCCAACAGTTACTCATTAAGGCTGTTCCATGTGATTTGTCTTGGGGAATGACAGTAAACAGGGCTGATATATTTCTACCCTCATGAAACTCAGACTGGTGGGGAGGCAGACGGTGATTTGGGGGCAACAATGACGGGCCCAAGAACTCTGTGAATCATACAGAGCCCTCTCCACACCATATTGTGACTTCCTGGTTACCGGTGCCCCTTTGGAAACCCTGGTGGCATAGTGGTTAAGAGCTACAGCTGCTAACTAAAAGGTTGGCAGTTTGAACCCACCAGGCACCCCTTGGAAACTCTATGGGGCAGTTCTACTCTGTCCTATAGAGTCACTATGAGTCGGAATAGACTCAACGGCAATAGGCTTGGTTTTTGGGGTTTCTTTTTTCTTTTTTTTGGTGTCTTTGGAGTCCTGGTGGCACAGTGGCTAAGTGCTTGGCTGCTAACCAAAAGGTCAGCATTTCAAACCCACCAGCTGCTCCATAGGAGAAAGATGTGGTAGTCTGCTTCCATAAAGATTTACAGCCATGGAAACCCTATGGGGCAGTTCGACCCTGTCATACACAGTTGCTATGAGTCAGAATTGACCCTATGGCAATGGGTTTTATTTTTTTGGTGCCCGGTTCCCACACCCCTACTGGACTGTATGTGGGAAGGTTTAGCCCATCTGGTTCAGTAAAGACCTTCCAGTGCCTAACCCATACCCATTGACATTGAGATGATTCCAACTCAGAGTGACCGTAAAAGAGAGTCAAACTGCCCCATAGGGTTTCCAAGGAGCAGCTGGTGAATTCAAACTGCTAACCTTTTGGTTAACAGCCGAGCTCTTAACCACTGTGTCACCAGGGTTGGCTAGTCCATAGTAGGTGCTTAATAAATGTTTGCTAGCTGAATTAATGAACAAGCCACAAGTAACAAGAGGAATATGATGCTGTTGATTTTAGATGACTCCTGTGTACACAGGTAAAGCTGAGTAATTAGTGGATTAATAAGCTCAGCAGAGTTGCTAACTGGAATATTTAAATCAAATTTCTTTCTAGTTCTTGCTAGCATGTATGCTTGTGTTCTCTCTTTTTCCTGGATAGAATTGTCTCAACTGTCAACTCTTCCATGTACACACGCTGAGCCTGACAATCACAACTCTGAAACATATTCCCAGTGCTCTGGAAAAAAAAAAAAAAAATTTTTTTTTTTTTTTTTCTGAAAAGAAATGGAGCAGTCTATGTCTAATCAAAACAGTCCACGTGAGCGCTCCCACTCTGCCCGGAGTACCCACAGCAGATAAAGAGGCACAAAGACAACAGAACACCATTGTGCACAGCCCTGTGCCCACCGTATCCACCGCATGGGGTTCTCTCATTGCACTTCCAGGCATTCCTCATGATTTCAAGAGGAGGAGAAGGGAGAGGAAGAGAAAGAAAGGACAGAAGCCATCAAACGCCAGAGGATCAGGCGTTGAGGAGCAGAGTGGTATTGACACCACCAAGCAGCATCTCATCATCAAACATAGATGACCCTGACAGCCCTATGAGCACCAAAGCAACATGGGCCTGCACGTGGCCTCAGTGAGATTATGCTTTAGTTGGGGAGATGGAAAAAGAACTGAATAGTTCAAAGATGTATCCAACGAATAAAGGGACGATACATGCAAAGACCTTCAGAGGAAAGTTTAATTCTTGAAACATTAAAAAAAAAATTTTATTATGATAAAACATGTAACAAGATTGCCGTTTTAACCATTTTTAAGTGTATCATTCGGTAACATCAGTTACATTCACCATGTTGTGCTACCATGACCACTACTCATTTCCAAAAGTTTTTCAGAAATTCAATGCCCCTTAGCCATTCCTCCCTACTTCCCCTTAGCCCAGCCCTCGATAACCACTAACAACCTTTGGTCTCTACGCATTTGCCTGTTCTAGATATTTCATGTAAGTGATAGCCTGCAATATTTGTCCTTCTGTGACTGACTTATTTCTCTCAGCATAATGTTTTCAAGGTCCATGTGGTGGCATGTATTGGAACTTCATTTTTCCTTAAGGCTGAAGAATCTTCTGTTGTACGTATATACCGAACTTTGTTTATTGATTCATCTGTTTAGGGGCATTGGGTTGGTTTCACCTTTTGGCTTTTGTGAATAATGCTGCCGTGAACCCTGGTGTACAAGTATCTATCTGAGTTCCGGGTTTCAAGTCTTAGGTATATGCTTAGGAGTGGAATTGCTGGGTCATATTGTAACTCTATGTTTAACTATTTGATAAATCATCAAACTGTTTTCCACAGTGACTGCACCACTTTACATCCCCAACAGCAATGCACGAAGGTCCCAATTTCTCCACATCCTTGCCAGCACTTATTTTCCATTTTTCTGATGACAGCCACAGAGGAAGTGGATGCGAAGTGGCATTTTATTATGGTTTTAATTTCCATTTCCCTAATGACTAAAGACACTGAGCATCTTGTGCTTATTGGCCTGCATATCTTCTTTGGAGAAATGTCTACTCAAGACCTTTGCCCATTTTAAAAATTGGGTTGTTGGTCTTCTTGTTGTTATGTGGTAGGAGTTCTTTATATATTCTGAATATTAAATATTTATCAGATATATAGTTCCTAAATATTTTCTTCCATTCTGTAAGTTGTCTCCTCACTGTCTTGATAAAGTCCTCGATGCACAAAAAATTGTTCATTTTGATGGAGTGCAACCTACCTGATACCCTGTCTCATTGCTTGTACTTCTGATGTCATATCTAAGAATCCGTTGTCAAAAACAAGGTCTTAGAGTTTTACCCCTACGTTTTCTTCTAAGAGTTTTATGGTTTTAGTTCTTATATTTAGGTCACTGATCCATTTGAAACCTATCTTTGATTCAGTCATCTCCTCATCCTTTTTTCTCCCTTTCATTCCATGCCCTGGTCACAACTCAGTAGCTTCTCGTTGCCTAGAAAATAAAGTTTTAAAGTAGCACTTATGTCCTGGTTCAGCTTACCCCAATCACCTCCTTCAGGGAGCGCATACCTGTCCCCAAGCGTCAGTCAGTGGGGGCCAGGCTATTTCCCCAAACATGTCCCATACCCTGAGTCTTTCTCCCACTGGTTTAAAAAAAAAAAAAAAGAAGTAGCCACTTAACTGATGAATTTGGGCCTCAGCCCAGGTCCTCTGCTTCCGTAGGTCTCCAGGAAATCTTACATGGCTTCAAGGGCTGACACCAGTACCCCTCCTCTGAGAAGCTGTCCCTGGCCCTCCTGCCTGGAGGAACTAACCCTAGTCCCTGACCCTATGGCCCCTGGACTGCTCTTCTGGGAAGATAGCCGAGCATGGTGATGAAGCTCATGGCTCTACAGACAACTGGTTTGGAATCCCAGAACCCACCCTTAGTATATGCATGAATTTGGACAAGTTAACCAAATCTCGGAACCTCAGTCTTCACTTCCAAAAAATGGGAATAAGACTATCCCCTTCCTCATGGATTGTTCTGAGGGTTGGAGGAGATCATGCACATAGCTCACTTTAAAGGGATGTGTAATGCATAGTAAGCACTGAGCCAACATCGGCTGTGGTCATTATGTTCCCATTCTAGCTTGCATTAGAGCTACTTGGATAGGCATCTCATGTCCTCTAAAAAAAAAAAAAAATGTCCTCTACTAGGCTCCAAATTGCTTGAAGGCAGGGACCAGTTAGTCTCATTTTAGCCTTTTATATCCTATCCACCACCCCACCCTTGTGCCCCCACTCCCTTCCTCCAAGAAGGAGAGGAAGGAGGAAGAAAGGAATGAAGGAAGTAAAGAAAAGACAATAGAAAAAAAAGCTGTTGCTATAACCAGCCACGTTACCAAGCAGTCAGTCCATGCCAGGGACTGTGGTTTATAGTCTTTAAAGTCCATTACTTTTATACTCAGTACCCCTGTGCTGTAAGCATACATTCTCCTTTATTTCCAGATGAGAAAACTGAGGCCCAGAGTAGTTAAGTTACTGGTCCAAGGTCACCCAGCTAGTTGGAAGCAGATCCCAGCCCTGTTGACTCCAAAGTCAGTGCTCCTGAGCACCACGCACAGCTTGGCTCTCCACAGAGCTCGTGTGTGCACACACCAAGCCAAACACTATCAGGGATCCCCCAAGTCATCTGTTTTTAAGAGACTTTTAAAGCCCGTTTTAACAGGAGCTAAGGGTGGTGGTAGAGGAATGATTTGGGGATCGCCATCCTATTGAAAATGAGGGGTTGAGATCTGGCATGTTGGACCAATCCTGTTTCACTCTTGGATGCTATTTTCACACATGGTGGGAAAATAACACTTCAATATCCCCCTCCCTTCCTAGAAGGGGTAGATTGTAAACATACGGAGAGTGGGGAAGATAAAGCGCTGAGCTCCCTGACTCAAACTGCCATCATGTGCCAGTTTTCAATGCAGACTAAAATGAAAATCAGTGGTGAAACACACAGAAGAAAATGAAATTTGGATAAAGGGAAAAACCCAAGCCAGAGCGGCTCCTCCTCCCCGTAATTCCTGCTCCCTGGGTATAGGGCTGCATTCCATGGCAACAGCATTCACACTTCACTAAAATAAAAGCTCCTACCAGCTGGACCCATTATTAAAGTGGAGCCCCAGGATTAGCATATTTCGTACGAGTGCCAAAGTGGCACTGGCTGCCCTGTAGCAGCTGAACCGGGCCACTGTAGACACAGAGCCTCGGAGGCAGAATAATGAGCGGCCTCTGGCTATTCAACCCAGCATTCTCAATAGTCACTGAAGGAGGATTCAGAAAGACAGTGGGGACCCTTTAAGCTGGAAAGCGAGTTGGACTAGCGGTTAAGAACAGGGGCAGTGGGGGCAAAAAGAGTGATGTTCAAATCACAGCTCGATGAGTAACTGGCTGTTCCACCTGGCATGAGTCAAGTCCCCTCTTGGTGACTCAATTTTCACATCCATAAAATGGGTATGACAACCTGTGTAATGATGCCTCCTGTGTAAAGGTCAAATGAAGAAATGTATGCAAAGCACTTAGCACTTGGTAAGCAATTAGTGCACGGTTACTTCCTAGTGAATTCTTCCAGAGAACTATGGTTATTTAACTTTTCAGGAATGTACCTGTTGGGCAAAGTGAAGGATTCTTGTAACATTTAATACTTTGTGAAAACTTTTTCTATTACCTAGTTACTAAATATGGCCATAAAATTGTGTGCACATGTGTGCGTTGTCTCTGTGAGAGTGTGTGTGTGTGTGTGTGTGTGTGTAGAGAGAGAGAGACAGAAAGGAAATGTGGCAAAATGGTAACCATTGGTGAATCTAGGTGAGGGATATACAGAAATTAATTTTATTATTCCTGCAACTCTTCCATAGGTTTGAATTTTTTTTTCAAATTAAAAAGTAAAAAAAAAAAAAATTTTTTTCCACTTAATTTCAAAGAATCTAGTCCCATGCTTGTCTTGGAATAAGCACAACCAGAATGCTCCTTAGAAGCAAGGATGGCGAGACTGCATCTTACATACTTTGGACATGTTGTCAGGAGGGATCAGTCCCCTGGAGAAGGACATCATGGTTGGCAGAGTACCAGGTCATTGGAAAAAAGGAAGACCCTCAACAAGGTGGATTGACACAGTGGCTGCAACAATGAGCTCAAGCATAACAACGATGGTACGGATGGTGCAGGACCCGGCAGTGTTTCGTTCTGTTGTACGTAGGGTCGCTATGAGTCCGAACTGACTCCACAGCACCTAACGACAACAACAACACAACAGTCTCATGCTTGGTACATAGGAGGCTCGTTCAATAAATGGTAGTTATTACTATGTAAGGGAGTCTGGTGGTACAGTGGCTAAGTGCTCAACTGCTAACCAGAAGGTCAGCGGTTCCAACCCACCAGCTGTTCGGAGGGAGAAAGGTGTGGCAGTCTGCTTCTGTAAAGATTAAAGCCTTGGAAATCCTGTGGGGTGGTTCTGCTCTCTTCTATAGGGTCGCTATGAGACTGAACTCTATTAAATGGCAATCGTTATTACTATATACACAGAGCCTGTCAGAATTGTACGTTAGTACGTATTATTTATTTTTGTAAATATATATTGAATCCCATTCCGAGTGGGGCTCTGAGCTGGGCACCTGGCAGGAGCAAGGATGCACAGCAGCCCACCCTCAGGCGGTCAGGATGAAGGCCAGGCCCTGGGAATGTGGCGGGTGACAGCAGGCCTCATCTTCCCATGCCCAGCTCCTGGCAGTGTGCCTGTGCACAGGAGATGCCCACTAGAGAATTCCAGAACGAATATCCAAATGAACCAGCAGATACTGAATTTGAATATTGTAGATGCCACAGAGAGGTCCAAGGAGCCACACCCAGAGTGATGGCGGAACTCTGGGATGAATGTGGCCCCTTACCCGACCTTTGCGCCGTAAGTGAGTGGAGAGGCAGCCACCCAGGCCCAGGGCAGGGCAGCCGTGGGGCTGTTCTTTATTTAGGATAATGTCTGATTAGCTTGGTAGCGGGTAAGTGGAGTGGGGTGGGTGTGGGAGGGGCGTGGCTGTTGGGCCACATCAGTTACTACTTATTGACGCTGGTTCCCGTTGAGCCCCATCAACACCTGAGTCGCCCAGTGCCTCGTGTTAAGTTAACGATAGCAATCAGGTTAGGAGGGCATAATTGGATAATTCAATTGCTTTCCGAGGAGAGTTGCTATTTAATTAAAGGGGACTGGAGACAGAACAAGGAGGCTGGGAACACCAACCTGCTAATCTGGCAAGATGAAGAGTGCAGAGCGGAATGAAGCCAGGGCAGCGTGGTGACTGCTGGGTGCCGAGCATGCCAGGCTATGCCCCCAGATGGAGAGAGGGTGTCAAGAGCAACAGCTTGTTTCCATCAAAGTGATGGGAATGGGTCACGTGATAGAAAATCCGAAGGAGAGCCCATTATCCTGAGAAGATAACAAGATGCTTTTGAATAAACTTTTAGCTTTGGAATCAAAAAGGTTTTTGAATACATTTTCATTTACACATACGCCAGATCCTGTAGTCAGCCAGTTTCTGGCTGTGCGACCTCAGAAAATTGCTTAACCTCTCTGAGCCTCATTGTCCTCAATCAAGGTCATGAGGCAAGTAGCAGTTAGGAGGAGGGGTGCGTGTGCACCTGCAGGTGTGTGCTTGTGTGTTTACGTGTGTGGGGCGGGATAATTGTCTATTATTTGCGACATATCTGATTAAGTTGTGCATGTTGTTGGGTGCCGTCAAGTCAATTTGGTTCCAACTCATAGTGACCCCATAGGACAGCATAGAACTGCCCCATAGGGCTTCCTAGGCTATAATCTTTGCAGGAGCAGATTGCCAGGTCTTTTCTCCCATGACAGGTTCGAACTGTCGACTTTTCAGTTCACAGCTGAGAGCTTAACCATTACACCACCAAACCGAAAACCCACACCCACTACTGTCGAGTTGATTCTGACTCATAGCGACCCTATAGGACAGAGTAAAACTGCCCCATAGGGTTTCCAAGGAGCACCTGAGGGACCTGAACTGCTGATCCTTTGGTTAGCAGACATAGCTTTTAACCACACGCCACCAGGGAAATGGGCTCAAACATAGCAGAGGACTATGTAACGTTTCATTCTGTTATACATGGGGTAGCTATGTGTCAGAGCCTACTCAGCGGCAATTGACATAGTTAGAGGAAAAAAGGCGATTAACACAACTTGGACCTGGGAAAGAGAGACTTCTACTCACTTCCTGATTTTCATGTATTGTGAAATATAAGTACAAGAAACTCACCCCCAAGTCAAATATAGATGCTTAAACAGTCCCTTCTTCCCAACCATTTTCAAAGACAACCGAAAGTTGCCTGTTGTTAATTAGGGGAATGAACCAAGCAGAAAAATTCAAACCTTAAGTTACAATATTGAAGGATTCTATGGGCAAAATATTGAACAATGCAGGAAGCATCAAAAGAAGAGGGAAGAAATACACAGGGTCACTGTACCAAAAAGAACTGGTCAACATTCAAGCATTTCAGGAGGTAGCGTATGAACAAGAACCAATGGTACTGAAAGGAAGAAGTCCAAGCTGCACTGAAGGCATTGGTGAAAAATATGGCTCCAGGAATTGACAGAATACCTATCAAGATGCTTCAACAAACAGATTCAATGCTGGAAGCACTCGCTTGTCTCTGCCAAGAAATGTGGAAGACAGCTACCTGGCCAACTAATCAGAAGAGATCCATATTTGTATCCATGCCAAAGAAAGGTGATCCAACAGACTGTGGAAATTATCAAAAAATATCATTAATATCATACACAAGTAAAATTTTGCTGAAGATCATTCAAAAGCAGTTGCAGCAGTACATTAACAGAGAATGGCCAGAAATTCAAGCTGGATTCAGAAAAGGACGTGGGCTGAGAGTTATCATTGCTGATGTCAGAAGGATCTTGGCTGAAAGCAGAGAATACCAGAAAGATGTTTACCTGTGTTTTATTGCTATGCAAAGGCACTCGATTGTGTGAATCGTAACAAATTATGAATAACAATATTAAGAATGTGAATCCCAGAATGCTGAACTGTGCTCATGCAGAACCTGTACGTAGACCAAGAGGCAGTCTTTAGAATAGAACAAGGAGATACTGTGTGGTTTAAAATCAGGAAAGGTGTGTGTCAGGGTTGTATCCTTTCACCATATTTATTCAATCTGTATTCTGAGTAAATAATCAGAGAAGCTGGACTATATGAAGAAAAGGGCAACAGTATAGGAGGAAAACTCATTAACAACCTGAGATATGCAGACGGCACAACCTTGCTTGTTGAAAATAAAGAGGACTTGAAGCACTTACCAATTGATGTCAAAGACCACGGCCTTCAGTATGAATTGCACCTCAACATAAAGAAAACAAAAACCCTCACAACTGGACCAATAAGCAACATCATGATGAGCAGAAAATATATTGAAGTTTTCCACGATTTCATTTTACTTGGATCCATAATCAATGCCCATGGAAGCTGCAGTCAAGAAATCAATCTATGAGCAAATCTGCTGAAAAGACCTGTTTAAAGTGTTAAAAAGCAAAGATGTCACCCTGAGGACTAAGGTACGCCTGACCCAAGCCATGATATTTTCAATTGCCTCATGTGTATGCGAAAGCTGGACTATGAATAAGAAAGGCCGAAGAAGAACTGACGCATCTGAAGTATGATGTTGGAGAAAAATATTGAATATACCATGGACTGCCAGAAGAATGAACAAATCTGTCTTGGGAAGAAGTACAGCCAAAATGCTTCTTATAAGTGAGGATGGTGAGATTTTTCATCTCATGTACTTTGGACATGCTATCAGGAGGGACCAGTCACCGGAGAAGGATATCATGCTTGCTAAAGAGGAAGGCTCTCAAAGAGATAGATTGACACAGTGGCTGCAACAATGGGCTCAAACATAGTAAAACACGGGACTAGGCAGTGTTCTGTTGTATATAGGGTCGCTATGAGTGAGAACCAATTCGATGGCACCTAACAACAACAACCAAATGATCATTCAACAAGTATTTGTCAGTGCCTGCTATATGCAGGCTCAGTGCTGAGCACCCAAGAGCAAGGTGGGCTCCATCTCCACCCTCATGTGGCTCTCCTTCTGGTCAAGTTCACCTGATTTCATATGCAGGGAACCCTTCATAAATGACAGATGGGCGATAAAACTACAACAGGCAAAATGTGCGAGGGTGTGATTTTTGCTCTCACCAAGACAGATAAAACAGCGGACAAGATTGAGTTCTCACCACTTCCTCCCCCAATCACCACAAGTCTGCTCTCGCTGTGACCAGACCCTAGGTCCAAAGCCCTGGCGTTGGTGGTTAATATTTTAATTGGCATTTTCTCAGGATGCAGTCATAGTGTTCCCCAGCTGGAGCTGCCTTTGAGCTGACGGGCTCCTGGGGCGTCGGACCCCACTGGCGTTTCTCTCTGCTTCCCACGTGAATGATTATCTTTCAGCTCCCCTATTGAAGCTGTCCCTTCATTCTATCTGTGTCATCTCTTTGCTGCCATCTTATTAGGGAAAGCTTAGCCCTCTCCCCTGGGGTCAGACATTGTCCTCCTCTTCCCAGAAACCACTGTGGCATTTCAGCTACAAAATAGAACTGTAAAAAAACACATCTCGCCTGTTTCCTGGCTGGACTGGGAGGACACAGCACTTTCTAGCTGCCTAGCACATGTGACTGGGTCAGGTGAGCAATGGCGACAGTCCTTGAACAAGTGAGTGGCAGGAACTCTGGCCTGGTGCCTCTGGAGGGGGACAGTTCTGGGAGAATCCAAGTTTTAGAGAGCTTAAAAGTAAGGGACGAGACTATGCCATAGTAAATGCAGAAGTAAAGCATGCCTGTATGTGAAGCGTTTTTAAGCGCCATCAATATTAATAGCGTTGTTCCAAATAGAACAATGAGCAGGATTCTAATTAATCATTTTTAATGGCAGCTTCGCTCCCATTTTCGTACTGCACTTTTATCAGCAAGGCTCCCAAGGGGACTTTTGAAACTAGGAATAATAACTGAAGGTAGCCTGCTCCCATCCCCCAAAGGAACCCCACTCTGGTCTCCAAGGAGACGATTGTAGTTTATTCTAGGTAAGAAAACTCATGAGGCCCACCCCAAAGACCTGGCAAGTGTGGAACTAATGGTCACGCATTCATTCAACAAACGTTTATTAAGCATCTACTACAGGTCCAGCACTGTGCTAGGCTCTGAGAATTCAATGGTGGTCACAGTCATCACAGCCTAGACCCTGTCCTCATTAGGGAAGACAGGCACATGATCAAGAACAACCATGGGTATAGGTTGGAATGTGTGGCTAATTTTCTCCATGATTAACTGCCTCCTTTCCTGTGAGACCAGAAGAACTGGGTGGTGCCGGCCAACATTACTAAACACCTTGATCAAAAATTCTATTGAAGAATCCTGATCAAAACGGGGGAAATGCAGAAGAGAATTTAAAATTCTCATGGACTTCAGACTTTCCGGAGCCATTGAGGCTGGGTGAACCCCTGAAACTATTACCCTGAGATAACCTTTAAACCTTAAACCAAAAATGTCCCCTATGAAGTCTTCAATCAACAGTTTAGCTTAATTAGTAAAAAATGTCAACCTCAAGCATTATGCTGTTTTAAGAACTGTCTATACGGGATCAAACTGACAATAGCAACTCGGAAGATTAGAGAGGAATTTCAGGGGGGCAGTAAGTGTATGTTAACGGGGGAGGAACAACTCAGAAAAGGAGGGTGAGAATGTTTGCACACCTCAAAGAATATAATCGATGTTACTGAATTGTATGTGTAGAAACTGTTCAATTGGTGTGTTTTGCTGTGTGTATTCTCAAGAACAACAAAAAAGGAAAAAAAAAAACAACCATGGGTGAGGAGGGTTTTGCCTGGAGATGGTCAGGGCTTTGCCTGATGGGAAGGGGAGCACCAGCTGTGTTCAAGCAAAGTGAGGAGGCTTCCTGGAGGAAGTGGTATGAAGCTGAACCCTAAAGGGTAAGTAGGAGTCAACGAGGGGTCGGGGGAACACTTGTGCCAGGGGAGGGACAGGCCCAGGCAGAGCCCCAGAGCTTGGAAGAGAGAAGGGGACAGGTTTGAGAACTGTACATCTGGCCAGAGTACAGATCAAGAGCCTATGGGTTGTACACACACGTTCATAGCAGCACTATCCACAACAGCCAGAAGGTGGAAACAACCACATGGCCATCAACAGATGAAGGGATAAACAAAATGTGGTATATCCATGCAGTGGAATACTATTCAGCCATAAAAAGGAATCAAGTACTGATTCATGGTACAATGTGGATGAACCTCAAAAACATTATGCCAAGTACAAGAAGCCAGACACAAAAGGTCACATATTGTGTGATCACATTTATATGAAATATCCAGAATAGGTAAACCCAAAGAGACAAAATGAATATAGTGTGGTTGCAAGGGGCTGGGGGAGGGAGGAATGGGAAGTGACTGCTTGACGGGTACAGGGTTTGGTCTTGGGATGATGACAACGTGTTGGATCGACAAAGAAGTAGTGGCTGCACAACGCTGGAAATGTGTTAAATGCTATCGAAGAGTTCATTTTAAAATGGTTAATTAAAAAAATATTGCGGTATGGCAAAATTGTCACGAAAGGAGAGACTGGAAGGAGGGAGTGGGCTGACTCATTAGGGGGAGAGTAAGTGGGAGTATGGAGTAAGGTGTATATAAGCTTATATGTGACAGACTGACTTGATTTGTAAACTTTCACTTAAAGCACAATAAAAATTATTTAAAAAAATATTGCAGTAAAATACATATAACATGCAATTTACCGCTTTAACTATTTTTAAGTGTACGATTCAGTGGCATTAATTTTATTTACACTGTTGTACAAACATCACCACTATTTTTTCCCAAAACTTTTCATCAGTCCACACAGAAACTCAGTACCCACTAAGCAGTCACTCCCTAAGTCTTCCTGCCCCCCATCCTCCCCCAGTCCCTGGTAACCGCTAATCTTCTTTCTGTCTCTGTATGCAAAATGATTAATTTTATGTTATGTAAATTTTACCTCAATTAAAAAAAGAAGGAAAAGCATGTGTGTGAGGAGCCAGGCAGAGACACAAGCCAAACGTGTCTGTCCCCTTTAAGTGGCCTCCAGCACGGAGTTCTCAGACACTCACGTTTTGGGATCCCAGCCCCAAGTTGTTTCTAATCTCACCTCCGCCATCACCCTCTAAGAGGAATATCTATACATCAGCACTGATACCAGCCAAGCTCTCAGATCTGCAAGGGATTTTCTAGAAATCTTGTGACGGAGGGCTAGCTATCTCATTATTAAAGATTAAATGACTTTACATAAAGAAAAATACTTTAAACAGATCCTGGCACAGAGTGAGGGTCTGACATTTTACAGTAAAAATAACACGAGCCAGTAAGGACTGAGTGCTTTCTTTGGCTAAATGTGTGACCAGGTTTCTCATCTGTCTTACTCTGTTTAACCTCTCAGCAGACCCGCCAATAAGGCACTATTTAAAAAACTAATTGCTGTTGAGTTGACTGACTCATGGCAAAAGCATGTGTGTCAGAGTAAAACTGTGCTCCATAGGGTTGTCATTGACTTATTTTTTGGAAGTAGATCTCCAGGCCTTTCTTCCAAGGCATCTCTGGGTGGATTCAAACCTCCAACCTTTCAGTTAGCAGCCAAGTGCATTAACTGTTTGCAAGGAAACTGTGGTTCAGAAATGTTAAGTCATTTTTCCCAAATCATACAGCTAAGAAGTGGAGGAACCAGGCTCCAGAATTCAGGT
Source organism: Loxodonta africana (assembly GCF_030014295.1). Lineage (NCBI taxonomy): Eukaryota > Metazoa > Chordata > Mammalia > Proboscidea > Elephantidae > Loxodonta > Loxodonta africana. The sequence goes on from NC_087350.1 coordinate 43,449,485, forward strand.
CGGTCCAGCTCTGAAGTCCGTTCTCTTAGCCATTATGCTCTGCTGCCTCCTAAATTATAAACTATCTAAGAGAAAAACAAAAACTTATCACTGAAGAGGAGCAATGAGGCTATAAAAGGGCAACGTAAGGGATCCTCGTGACGACGGAATGTTTTGTATCTTGACTGTTGGGTGCCGTTGAGTTGGTTCCAAGGCATAACAACCATATAGGACAGAGTAGAACTGCCACATAGGGTTTCCTAGGCTGTAATCTTTAAGGAAAGAGACCTGGTGGCACAGTGGTTAAAGTGACTGGCTGCTAACCGAAAGTTGTTGCTTCGAACCCACCAGTCACTCCACAGGAGAAAAATGTAATGTGTCATGGATTGAATTGTGTTCCCCAAAAATATCTGTCAACTTAGCTGGGCCATGATTCTCAGTATTGTGTGATTGTCCACCGTATTATGTGATTTTCCTGTAGGTTGTAAATCCTATCACTATAATGTAATAAGATGGATTAGTGGCAGTTATATTGATGAGGTCTGCAAGATTAGGTAGTGTCTTAAGCCAATCTCTTTAAAGATATAAAAGAGAGAAATGAGCAGAGAGACAGGAAGACCTCATACCACCAAGAAAGCAGCACTGGGAGAAGATGCTTCCTTTGGATCTGGAGTTCTTGCACTGAGATGCTCCCAGACCAGCGGAAGATTGATGACAAGGACCTTTCTCCAGAGCTGACAGAGAGGGAAAGCCTTCCACTGGAGCTGACACCCTGAATTTGGACTTGTAACCCACTAGACAGTGAGAGAATAAACTTCTCTTTGTTAAAGCTATCCACTTGTGTGGTATTTCTGTTATAGCAGCACTAGATGACCAAGAGTCAGTGCCTGTTTCCATAAAGATTTAGAGCATTGGAAACCCTATGGGAAAGTTCTACTCTGTTCCTTAGGGTCACTGTCAGTCGGAATCGACTCGATGGCAACAGATTTGGTTGGTTTTCAATCTTAAAGGGAAAATGGAGCTGCTGGTGGGTCGAACTGTTGACCTTTGGGTTAGCAGCCAAGCACTCACCATTGCACCACCAAGGCTCATTATGTTGACTATACCAGTATTAATATACTGGTGTGATATGTACTATAATTTTGCAAGAAGTTACCATTGGCAAACACTGGGTAAACAATACACGGAATCTGTTATTTCTTACAACTGCACGTGAATCTACAATTGTCTCAAAATAAAAAGCAAAACATACACACCCGAATAACTAGCTTCTTCCTTGACCCAACTCTGCTCCCTTTGCCATGTCCTCATGACACTTTCTCTCTGCTTTGAAAGGCTGGAGAGCCATTTCTTTTATCCCCATTGCAACATCATCCAGACAAAGGAACGGACAGCAGCGAGGGCCACTGGCCTGGTTGTGGGCATTTATGACCCTGCCACAGAAGACTTGTCCTTGTGTGGATGCAGAAGTCTAGGCCGTTGTCAGCTGTGTTCCCCTCAAGGCCACAAGGAGAACTGCCGGTGCCTTGGAGGCAGCCTGGAGCCTGCGCAGAGTTAGAAATGACCCCTCTTTACCACTTTACTGACAGCTGGAGGGGGTTGGTACTGGGAAATGCAGACTGAGGGCAGTTGACACAGTAACGTGTTCATTGATCCGCCATCAAGCCTATTGCACATCCCACCTAAGGTAAGTTCTCATCCCTGGCTGACCAGGAACAGGCGATCCAGCTTTCTTTGTGTGCCATGAGTTGGGCCCTTGCCCAGGAGCCATCTGCTGTGTGAAGATACCCCCTCAGGAGCAGTTATAAAAGATGCCAGCACTCGGTCACTGTCCACCCTTCAGGACTAGTTTCCTGGCGAGTACTAGAGGCCACTGTGGAAGGCTTGTGACAAACAGGTGCAACTTGTCTGGATGCAGAGCCCCAAAGTGTGGGAATGCAGTCCCCAACATCGCGGGAAAGGCAGCTGGACTGTAATAAAAGAGGTAGACTTCGAAATTGTGTAAAAAACACCGGTTTTACTGTTTGTGAAAAGACTCAACTCTTTCTACCAGCGACTTGCCTGGATCCCTCTCAGAACCAGCCTTTTTAGTACTGTACCTTTTTGCAGCTCATCGGAGGGTAATCGACAGGCTTCAGGCCTCACATTGATCTGAAATATAAATACTAAAAAGAGGAGGGTGAGGTGACACTTTTATTGACTTCATCGTAAAGGAAGCTAGAGAACCAAAGGCAGACGGCCAACACAAGAGTACAAAGTTGCCACGAGTTTGAATTCCATAGCAACAGACCGGCCCAAAAACCACAATCATCATCCAAAGACAAGAAAACCCGGGAACGAGGTGGCGGTACAGTCACAAATGACTTTTTGGGGGCACTGTTTGGCAAGAAGAGCCTGCCTGCCCATGAGGGGCACGGTGCCTTCCTGCAGCAGCTGTGCTCAGGAAAGGGCCCGAGGACTTGACCCGGACATGGACAGCCACCAAACAGCCAGCAGCCTCCCAGGCATGGCATATAGCAATTAGCCATCCTTTGTGGCTCAGAGTCCCCAGCCCCGTGAGCAAGAGTAGGTTGGTTTGTTTGTCTCCTCATTCCCTCTCCTCAGAATCAGGGCCCAAAGGAGGCCTGAAGTAGTGACAGTCCAGAGTAATGGTGGCTGGAGGAGGGCAGGCGGGCAGAGAGCGCAGAAGAATCCCATTAAGGAGCAAGGCTAATCAATACTCAAAGCAACCACGAAGGTTTAAAAGCCTCTCTGCAAAGCATGCTCTCCCATCAATGGGTGAAGTGGCTGGAGAGCTATTTGGACTCTTCTCTGGGAAGGACTAGAAAGGGGCGCTGGCAGTGCCATGGAGGAGAGCCTTGGGGGGAGCCACAGCTGCCGGGTCAGCTGTCCCCGGTGGATCTGGGGACACTTGCCAGCCTATGGGAGTCCATTCTAAGATACTGACACTCCAGCTCTGGAAGTTGTTGTTAGGTGCCGCTGAGTTGGTTCCAAGTCAACAACCCCATATACAACAGAACGAAACACTGCCTGGTCCTGCGCCATCCTCACAATTGTTGCTGTGTTTGAGCCCATTGTGGCAGCCACCATGTCAATCCATCTCATTGAGAGTCTTCCTCTTTTTCGCTGACCCTCTACTTTACCAAGCATGATGTCCTTCTCCAGGGACTGGTCCTTCCCGATAACATGCCCAAAGTACGTGAGACACATTCTCGCCATCCTCATTTCTAAGGAGCATTCTGGCTGTACTTCTTCCAAGACAGATTTGTTCGTTCTTCTGGGAATCCATGGTATATTCAATATTCTTCACCAACCCCATAAATCAAAGGCATCAATTCTTCTTCAGTCTTTGTTTTTCATTGTCCACTTGGAAGGGACCTTGAAAATCACCTCTGGGTTTTTCTCTCCTATTTTACAGGTAGGGATCCTGGGACCCGACAGGGAAAGGATTTACCTGGGGTCAGGTCGCTAGAAGGTTCAAGACCTCTGCCTCCTGGCACAAATGACTTTCCACCTTAAGGCCTGTTAACATATTCTTCTCTTTATTATCATTAATGATACCAGTGATATTAAAACCCACTATTAACTGATTAAAACTTCCTCTTTGACCAGGTGCTTGCTGTGGCTGGGCAGGGTGATTATTGCCTTATGTGAATTAGCATGAATTGTGTGAATTGATGTGACTGCAACGTGGATTGGTCCTAGTATGGTCCCGTTTTGGAAAGAGGAAAGAGAGACTCAGGTTTCATAACTCGCCTGGGTCACATCTTCAGGAGGAGGCAGGGGAGAGCTAAAGCCCACCCCTGGAATTCCTAAATGCCACATGGGGATGCCCTTGGGATGATGTCCAGTAGAGAGGAGACCCAGCATGAGTCTCAGAAGAAGAGGAAACTGCTCTTTGATTTCCTCTGTGGCCACGGGGATGGCCAGTCAGTTACTTCAGCCACCCCTAGGCTGCACCTCCCGTTGCTGCTGCCTGGGTTGAGTGGGACCAGCTGGCTGAAGGTGTGGGCAGCTGAGGAGGGTCCATCCTCTGAACAGATTCCTGGAGTCTGTGGAGGAGGAAGGAGCTCTCACCAGCACCTGCAGGTCTTACTCATCACACCTCTGTCAGGGTTAAGGCCATCAGGAAAGGGAGGCAAGTGATACCTGCCTGTATTGAGGCTGACACATCAGTTGACCCTCTCCAGGCGTTTGTGTCCAGAGTTGGATACAAGGTTTTCCCAGCTCTGACACTCTAATTTTCAGCTATAATTATCCTCATTGTCATCTGAACCCTATGGCAATTTTTTGAGGGCTCATCACGTTCCAAGCACTGGATTAAGTACTTGACATGTATTACCTCATCCAATGCTCTCTACTGCCGTAACAGGTGAGTTCTGTTTTACTAGTCCCACTTTACAGAGGATTAGACTGAGGCTTGGAGGAGTTAAATAAAGGGCCCGGGGTTTCACATTTGTAAATGGCAGGATGCAGATCTGTGTGATTCCAGGGATGTGATGACTCCAGCAACCACTCAAGGAATTTTCTGCTTTCAGTATCACCAGGAAAGATTAGGTGTGGATTTTGATGCTGTTTAGGTCTCCCAGTAATGGTAGGGGTGGGGTGGGGAAGTGCAGGGTTAAAAGTTTAAGTGAGGGGACTGTCTTAGTTATTTAGTGCTGCTATAACAGAAATACCACAGGTGGATGGCTTTAACGAAGAGAAGTTTATTTCCTTATAGTGAAGTAGGCTAAAAGTCCAAATTCAGGATGTCAGCTCCAGGGGAAGGTTTCCCTCTCTCTGTCAGCCTTCTCATCAATCTTCCCCCAGACTAAAAGCTTCTCCGCGCGGGGACCCCGGATCCAAAGGACACGCTCTGCTCCCAGCACTGCTTTCTTGGTGGTATGAGGTCCCCTCTCTCTGCTCACTTCTCTTTCCTTTTTGTCTCTTGAGAGCTAAAAGGTGGTGCAGGCCACACCCCAGGGAAACTCCCTTTACATTGTATCAGGGATGTGACCTGCGTAAGGGTATTACAATCCCACCTTAATCCTCTTTAACATAGAATTACAATCACAAAATGGAGGACAATCACAGAATACTGGGAATCATGGCCCAACCAAGTTGATACACACGTTTATGGAGGGACATAATTCAATCCATGACAGAAGGAGACCCGGATCTGAGGTGGAGTTGGACTAGAGAAGGCTGAGTTGGTGAGAAGAACCCTAAAGTCTTAGATCTTGGAGCTAGAAGGGACCTAGAGAGAGCTTCTGGCTCATGTCCTCACCTTCAGGCCACCATTTAATAATAATAATAACAACAGCAGCAGCAGCAGCTAGGAGGGAGGCCAGGAGCATCGTGTGACCCAATGAGACCTCCTCTTCCCCAGCCTCTCCACCTTACCACATATAGAGAAGGAACTCTTAGTGCCCCTGGTGAGCCCCACCCCTTCCCCTGCACCAACACTACCCACCACTGTCTACCTGAGACCATTACGCAAATCTGGTTCCACTCCAAATTCCTGTTTGCGTCAACTGCCCCAAAGCCCAGGGTTCCAGGCCGTCCCTTGGATCCTAGACTATGACCCCCAAATGGCTTGTGGGCAGAGGTAACCCAACCCCACCGGTGCTCCACTCTGATCCCCTATCCCCTTTTCCTCTTGATTTTCCCTCCATCACACTTATCACCCACTGTCTGACAAACTACACATTTTATTTTTTTATGATGTTTATTGTCTGTCTCTCTCTACTAGAATATTCTTGAGGGGTTTTTGTCTGCATTATTCATTGCTGTATCCCCAGTGCCTGGAATGGTGCTTAACACATAGTAAGTGATCAATAAAGATTTATGGATGAAGGAAAGAATGAATGAATGATGACTTATTGAAGCAATCACCAGATATTGTGTTGGGTATCTTACATTCATTTTTTCATTTAACCATCACAATCATCCTGTATTTTCCCCACTTTCCAGATGAGGAAACTGAGACTCAGAGAGGCTAAGAAACTTATCTGAGGTCACCAGCTAGGGGGTGGTGTTGAAAGGATTTAAATCCAGGTCTGCCTCTACCCTCAACCACCACATTGTCCAGTAAGATGGTGCTATTGACTGTATTGTGTCCCACCAAAAGATATGTCGAAGTCTTAACCCCTGGTACTTGTGAATGTGGCATTGCTTGGAAATACAGGTTTTTGAAGTGATTACTATCTAAAGAATGAGGTCATACTGGAGTAGCAAACCAAACCCAAACCTATTGCTTTCCAGTCGATTAGACTCACAGAGACCCTACAGGACAGAGTAGAACTGCCCCATAGAGTTTCCAAAGAGAGGCTGGTGGATTTGAACTGCCAATCTTTGGGTTAGCAGCCGAGTTCTTAACCACTCTTTATAAAGGATGAGAAGAGACATAGAGAGACAGACTACTCTTTATAAAGGAGGAGAAGAAACACAGAGACAGACAAGGGAAGATGGCCATGTTAGGAGGCGGAAATAGGGGTGAGGTAGTGCAAGCCAAGGAATGCCAAGGATTGCTAGCCACCACCAAAAGCTAGGAGAGAGGCATGAGACGGATTCTTCCTCAGAGCCCTCAGAAGGACTCACCATGGACGATACCCTGATTTCAAACCACTGTCTGGCCCCCAAAACTGAGAAAACAAATTTCTGTTGTTCTAAGCCACCCTGTTTGTGGCATTTTGATACAGTAGCCCCAGGAAATGAATAAAGTGGGATTCACCTTATTTTACAGCTGAGGTAATGGAATCCCAAAAATGTGTATCTTGATCACCAAAAAAAAAAAAAAAAAGGCAGATAAAAATACCCAAAGCAGGGGAAAAATGGGGTGAGCGGTTACCCAGGTGAACCTAGGAAAGAGGAAGAAGTACAGTGACAGAGCCCACTGCAGGGCAGGGAGCAGAAGCAGGGGTGGTGGAGCTGTCTTCTGCTAAGGGCTTCTCTTTCTGGATAGTTTCTTCCAAGCGCATCTCCAACTTGACTTAATCCCCGACCTCTAGCCAGCCTGGCACACCCCATGCACGAAGGCTCAAGGGGCTCCTTCGATCCTTGGAAATACTACCAGGCTCTGAGGCCCAGGAGTGGGGGTGGCTGCAGGTGGGAAGGGTCCCTACTTGGGCATAAGGTAAAAACTGCCCCATTGGGCAGTCCACACACAGCAGGTCCCTGGGGAGTGACCAAGTGCTTGGAGTTCTGCTTCTGTGCTTGCCACACTGCCTCAGAAGCACTGCCCCCATGCCCATATCCCCTTGTGTGATGGCTTCTGGCAGTGACGCTGAAAAAGCCTGTAGCCAGGTGCTGCCACACTCTTTCCTTCGCCGGAGATTTCCAGGTGTGCAGCACATTGTCATGGTGCCTGTAATCTGTCTTCCCGAACAGCATGCGCATCTTTCTGGGGTGGCTGGGACATTTGAAGGACCTGTCCCTGTCCAGTGAAGTGTACCAAAACATGTTTATGAGGAAATCCACAGGAGACATTCTCTGAGCTCATGGTCTACTCAGCCTCCGGTCCTACCCACCTCTCTCCCTGATCATCGTCCACAGCAGTGGGCACCTCGACTTCCTGTGAAAGGGTCAGCCAGACCTAAGTCACACCAAAGGCTCTAATTAGCTTGACTCACTTGTGCTTTGGTTATAGTCTGCACTTCCAAGCCCAGCCAACCCCCTCCAAAACGTGGGCACTTCTGGGTAAAATTGAGAACCATTCAATGCTGGGAACTTGGAACCAGGGCGTATGCATTGCTGGCTCCCAAAACTTTACAGGACCACCCAGGCTGATGAGACAGGCACTGGGTTCCTGGATTGTCCTCCTCTCATTGTTACTGAAAGGACGGTTGAGCTTCTTAGGCAGGCGTCACCAGGCATCTGGTTCCAGGCTGAATGTGAGAGGGTTGGGCAGCAGCCAAGTATGTTTCACTCTGTTTCCACTGCACACAGGACTTCAGTAGGGCCGGATGAGCACACCTTAAACAAGGCGCCAAGAAAGGTTCATCTCACCCAGTGTTTCCCAGATGGCCTGGGTCCTGACCCCCCCGCCCCATGTTCAACAGATGTCTGCTGTTTTTCCTGCCTTCCTACTTCCTTTCAACCTCCCCTGCTGCTGTCAGAAATTGGACATCTCAGTGACACACCAGTAACCCTTTCCAGTAGAGAGGAAGGCACCATCAAATCCAGTGGTTCCCAAGGCTGGCGGAGCATTTAGTCCAGTCCTTCATCCATCCATTCACTTATTCGGCTCCGGTGAGCCAGGCACTGTGTTAGGTGCTGGAGATCTGGCTGTGAGTGAGAAAGATACAGTCCTTGCCACAGGGAGCTTACACTCCAGTGGAGAGAAGCAAGAAATGAAGAAGTGAGCAAATGAATATACAAAATAATTATTGCTTGTGATAATGCCTGTGAAGAAATACTGATTTCTAGGCTCTGACCCTGGAGATTCTGCCTCAGTAGGCCTGGGCTAGGCTCTGAAACCTGAATTGTCATCAAGTCCCACAGGGAACTCTGATGTCTGGGCAGATGTGGGAACCACTAGTCTGAGCCAGCCTACTGCCTACAGACACTATTGGTAATTTACCCTTTTGTCCAACAATTCTAAGTCTGGGAATCCACCTACAGGTCCACCTGCACAAGTAAGAAATAGCAGGTAAAACATCATTCATTGAAGTACCGTTTGTTAGAGCAAAAGATTAGAAATAACCCTGTGTGCGTCAGAGAGAACCTGGTTGAATAAACTATGCTACATCCATATGATGGAATACTATGCAGCTATGAAAAAGCACAAGAACCATCTATATATGCTGCTATGAGAGAATCTCCAGGATATATAGGTAAGTAGAGCAACAATAACAACAAAGGGATAGATCAATGTTTATAGTATGCTATCTTTTGTATAAGGAAAGTATATCCTTATTTGTGTTTGCATGTAGAATCTAGAAGGATAAATAAAGAAGTAATAAAGTCCTCGCCTGCAGCGTGGGGAGGTATGAAGTGGATGGAGGGGTGGAACCAGATTTGCCGGTGCCCACCTTCCTTTGATTTTGGAACCATGTAATCACCTAATGTTAATATCAGGCAGGAATCCCTGGGTGATGCAAATGGTTAATGTACTTGGCTGTTAACTGGAGTTTGAAGGTTCAAGTACACCCAGAGCACCTCAGAAGAAAGGCCTGGTCATCTTTCTTCTGAAAAATCAGCCACTGAAAACTCTACGGAGTGCAGTTCTACTCTGACATACTTGGGGTCACCATGAGTCAGAGTCGACTCCATGGCAAGATAAAGTAAGATAAGGTAGGAGAGTGTTGGGGGTAGGAGAGTGTTTGTGTGTGTGTGTGTGTGTGTGTAAAATACATGTAACAAAATTTACCATTTTAACTCTACAATTCAGTGGCATTAATTGCATTCACAATGTTGTGCAGCCATCACCACCATCTATTTCCAAATTTTTTTTATGACCTCTAGCATAGTCGTTAAGAGCTACAGCTGCAAATGAAAACGTCAGTGGTTCAAATCTACCAGGTGCTCCTTGGAAACTCCGTGGGTCAGTTCTACTCTGTCCTATAGGGTCGCTATGAGTCGGAATTGACTAGATCACAATGGTAAAAAAATAAAAACTCTGTACCCATTAATAACTCCCCGTTCTCCCCTCCTTCCAGCCCCTCATAACCTTTCATCTTCTTTTTGTCTTTATGAATTTGCTTATTCAGGTATTTCATGTAAGTGGAATCATACAATATTTATCCTTTTGTGTCTGGCTTATTTCACTTAGCATAGTGTGTTCAAGGTCCACCCGTAATGTAGCATGTTTTAGAATTTCATTCCTTTTTATGGCTGAATAATATTCCATTGTGTTTTGTTTATCCGTTTATCTGCTGATGGACACTTAGGTTGTTTCCACCTTTTAGCTACCGTGAACAGTGCTGCAACGGGCATCAGTGTACAACTATCTGTTTGAGTCTCTGCTTTCAACCTTCTGGGGTATGTACCTAGGAGAAGTCTTGCTGGGTCATATGGTAGTTCTGTGTTTCACTGTGTGAGGAACTGCCAAACTGTTTTCCACAGGGCTGCATCATTTTACATTCCCATCAGCAATGTACTAGGTTTCTAATTTCTCCACATCCTCACCAACTCTTATTTTTTCTGATTTTTTTTTTTTTTAATATATAATAGGGTGGGGTTTTGACATCAGACTGCTGGCTGTGAGCCAGGCTCCCCTACTTGACAGACATGAGCCCGGGAATGAGTTACCTTCCCTCTCTAAGCCTCCTGTCTTTATCTGAAGGACACAAACACCCCTTCCCAGAGTTGCTGGGAAGATAAGAGGGTAAATAGCCATAAAGCATTTTGCACAGAGCCCTGCACCAGTGTTAGCCCACTTCATCTTCGGATCCTAAATCTTTTCACTCCGTTCAGGAAGAAACAAGCTGGGAGATTCACGGGCAGCTAGTAAAAGGAAATATGGGTTATGACATCATTAACTGTACCAATTCCTTACCTTTCCATAGCGCTTTATCATTTACAAGAACTTTCACAGAATTTTTCTCATTTGTTCCTGAAATAGTCTAAACATCCCCATTTACAGATAGGAAAACTGAGACCTGGGAGGCAAAATGAATGTCCTTTGCTCTCTCCCCTGCCCTGCCCCAGCCTCTCCCCATGCTGGAAGCCAGGCCTCAACTGTGCTGTGGCCCAGCAGGGTCACATTCCCTGGGGATTGCTGAGGTAAGAGAGGCACAGGCCAGAGAAGAAGAAGCGAGACCCGCAGGAGGCTCCAGGGAAGGCTGACCCAGAGGACAGTGCTCTGTGTAGTGCAGGGGGTCCTGTGACTCGTGACACTCAGCAACAGGCATCCCTAACGTGACATGCTCGTGCTGACAAGGCATGAAGAAGGAGGGGGTACGTGTTACGACTTTGGAGTCCCACAGATCTGGGTTTGAGCCCCAGCAGCGCTACCACTCACTGGTGACCTTAGGCAAATCACTGGAGGTACTTAAATTTTGCTTCACACCCTCATTTGTAGAATGTGGGTAAGGAAAGCCACCTTACAGGCCTCTCAGAAGGGCTCCCCAGATAATCCAAATACAGCACTTGGCACCATGCCTGGCCCTTAATAAACAATGAGCTGATATTATTTTCTACCCCCTTTCATCCGTGTCCTATAGGAAATAACACGTTAGACCTACAGGGGAATCGGAAACCCTGGTAGAGTAGTGGTTAAGAGCTACGGCTAACCAAAGGTTGGCAGTTCGAATCCACCAGGTGCTCCTTGGAAACCCTATGGGGCAGTTCTACTCTGTTCTAGAGGGTTACTATGAATCGGAATTGACTCAACGGAAACGGTTTTTTTGAGGGGGGGCAGGGGAATCACCAAACAGACCATTGAGAATCAATACACTAATTAACACATTAATAATCGGTCAAATTATTTAAATTCTCTGTGCCTCAGTTTCTTCATTTATAAAATGGGAATAATACCCACCTTATGCAGTGCCATGAGGATTCAATGAGACAAAGTATGCGTGTGTGAGGCACAGAGAGGGAACTAACAAATGTCAGCTATTGTTGTTATTATTATTAGCCAGTGAGGCAGCTGGTCTGATTCCGTTTAATCCAAAAGTTGTTTTTCTACCAAGTTCACCACATCAGCCCACATACTGGCATCATGTAGGATGTATACATCCTGCTTCCTTATGCGGACATAAAGATAAGACCTTAAGACAACTGGATCAAATTTCATTCTTGGTAGGAGTTTAACTCAGATCCCAATGTTCTTGGCAGCCCCACTTGAATCTCATGAGCAGTTTCCTGAAGAAGGTGGATTTTTGATACCAGGAGAATAGGGGACGGTGCCAGGCAAACAAAAAGTGCATACTGTATGTTCAGAAGGAGCCCTGGTGGCTCAATGGTTAAGTGCTCAGTTAATAACCAAAAGGTCAGCTGTTCGAACCCACCAGGGGCTCCATGTGAGGAAAGACCTGGCTATCTGCTCCCACAAAGATAGAAACCCTACGGGGCAATTCCATCCTATAGGGTCACTGTGAGTCAGAATTGACTCGATGGCACACAACAACAACAACGTATGTCCAGCACAGCCACCCACCCTGTGATGAAGATGCGTGAGAGGAGGAGGAAACAGCAACAAGAGAGATAAATTAGCTTGTGATCTTCAGTTTCCCTGGGTGGCCCATCTCTCTTCCCCCTCCCATTCCTCTTCCACCCAGCCTGGGGCAGGTTTCATATGACACCTTATCTCATATGATATCTCAAACAGGCTCAGGGTTCCTAAACTCCAAGCGTACATATGTCAGTTTCATATGTTTTGCTGTATCTATATGCCATCCAGATTACTGCTTATTTAATATTTTTATTTTGAATATCTGATTTTTAACTTGAATACATGTGCTTTCAAAGGAAACTTTATATCACCATGGTAAATGGAAAATCAGGATAACTGGCTACAAATATAAGGTAATTATAAAAATAAGTATGCTGAAAACCAAACAATGCTGTCAACTTCTAGAGATACTGCTTCCATCGGAGGCCCAGGAGCCTGAGGGCAGCTCTCCTTGTAAAGAAGGGAGATTAGCAGGTATTAGGGAAGTGTTAAAGGCACAGGAGCACCCAAGTCAGAAATATCCCTTTAAGCAGCATGAAGGTTGAAAGAGAATCAGAAAGGGAGTAATTCTCACTGTGTGATTTTACATTATTCAGCACCATGACTGATGCCACAAAAACCCTTCCACTTACCACCAGGATTTCGTGTTCCACATGTTGGCAGACAGTGAAATAATCCATAAGGAAACTCCACTGGGGGTCCCTATGCTAGATTCAAAACTCCCAACCATTATGTTTGCTATACCATTCAACTCTCGCCCCCCTTGGTCCCTGGGGGCATAATGAATTCCATGGTCTTATTGAAAGTCTTCCCTTAAGGGTTCCAGGACAGGCCACACACAGAAGGGGGGGCGGGGGGGGTGGCCTGCGTTTGGTCCCACAGAGGTTACCGGCTGGCCAGGGTCTTCCCAGTTATAATATGTCCACCTCCCCCACAACTACTAGAAAAAAAAAAGGGGACTGATAAATCAGTAGCATTAGTATTTTGATAACTCGAGGCCCCAAAGCCGCTCACCAGCGGAGACAACCCTACCCTGGGGCTACAACCCTACCCTGGGGCTATGTTATTTACCAAAGAACAATGAGATTGGAGAAGCCGTCCTTCCGTGGGCCTTGCTTCAAGAGACAGACAGTCCATGGACAATTACAGACCTTCTGTGAGGCAGTGGTCTGGGTTGCCTGCGGCTGTTTTTTATTCATTGCAAAGACAACAGCTTTCTGATTTATATTTCTGTAACAGGGGCTCTCGCGAAGGAGGCGAAGGAAATCCCCATTTAAAAAAAGAAACTCAAGTCAGCATTGAGAGCACAGAAGCAATGGGGGGGGGGGTGCTTTTAATGACTGGCTGTTTATTTGGGGGGATGGTGGAGAGAAGGGTAGAATATGAGACTTGCTTATTGAAAAGAAGTTATTGATTGCTGGAAATCAATAGCTGTAAAGAGCTCTGTCTGAATCGCTGGCTTTGAAGGACTCCGATATAGCTTCCTTTCCTTGCCAGGACTTTGAGAGCTTTCCTCTGCTGACAGGTGAGTTCAGAGTTGAGACAGTGCTCAGCGCAAACAGCGATCTGGCTCTCCTGCATCCAAACAAGAAGCCTTCAACCAGCCATCCGATGGCCCAGGAGTCTTTCCGGATGCAGATGGGCTGTTTCCCTAAAGAAATCTAACACTGAGTTTCCTGATAAGGGATCTCAGTGGTCGGGGGGATGAGGGGTCTGGGAGGAAGTCGGGGCAGCCGCCCTAAATGATGAGTTTCTAATGGACTTGGAAAAGCTGTGTTGTGTCTCTGGTGGTCTCCTGAAACCAAACCATCTGCTGGGGATTGGCTGAGGAGAAGGAAGAGCAGAGGCCCCGGAAGTCTGCTAATAAGCCAGGAGGGGCTATGAGATGCTGCCAACGCTGAAACAGCTGCTACGCTGACCTCATTTCCAAACGCCTGGGCCTCTAACAACAAAAAGCTGCATTTAGCCAGAAATGAAGACTGTTGGGAGTTAAGAAAGACTTGATGAAAATGAGGAATTAAGCGGTTATGGGCCCTGATCAATACTGAGATGATGCCAATAACGGCCCGTGTCTCTTGTGATAGGCCCAAATCCTTTATGTGGGTTCTCAACTTTTCTCTCAAAATCCCTTTGTGAAGGGCCAGGACGGGGGTGAGAGGGGCAGGCTGAGGTCCTTCTCCTGAATTGAGTAAATCGAGCAACTTCAAGGCTGCTGGTGCTGGTGGAAGGGGTGGGAGCACTGGAGCGGAGGGGTTTGGAGGGCAAAGGGGCTGAAGAGGGGCCAAGGCTCTCCCCTCACCTGAATTCCTCCAGGTAAACAATTGCACCATCAGCGTATCTGGGCAATGAACATCCTTGGGCCCTGGAGGAACTACTAACCTACTTAGTACTTTGGGAAAATAATAGAGGCGAAAGCTGAGACTGGAAATGCTAACTGATCCGAATGGGGTGCAAATATCTCAGAAAAGACAGAGGCATTATCTTCAAGTCACTCCCCCAAACTCCTAATGCCAGCAGTAAGGCCACTGTCCCGCAGGACTAACTGATCGACCTGCTCGCCCCCTTTTTTGCTTAGCCTAATGTTGTTTTTCCCCCAATCAACCTATTACTAGAGCTGATCAATTCGATGGATCTTCCCAATGGAACGACCTGCTGTTGAGTGAAATGACAGGTTGTCTGGCATGTTACGGGCTGAGTTTATCTCGACAGAATACACAAAACGCCAGCTCTCACCCTGGCAATGCAGCCCTGTGCCGGCCACAGGGTGCCAAGCAATTGACAGCATCATGTGGCTTCACGCACACAGTGACCACAGAGATAAGTGTTATCCTTCTCAGGTCATGGAGAAGACTCGGGTTCAGAAAGTCTGAGCCTTTGTTCAAAAAAGAGGCAGGATTCACTCCCAGATAAGTCTGATTATGGAGCCCCATTACATTTGGGGGGTCCCTGGGAGGTGCAAATAGTTAATGCGCTCAGGTGCTAACTGAAAGATTGGAGGTTGGAGTCCTCCTAGAAGTGCCTTGGAAGAAAGGTCTGTTAATATACTTCCAAAAAATTAGCCATTGAAAACCCTATGGAGCAGAATTCTACTTTGACATACCTGGCGTCACCCTCAGTCAGAGTCAACACCATGGCAACTCGTGATTATATCTCGACTGGGTATTAAACAGCCTGGCCTTGCCTCCCCCTCAACTCCAATGATCCATCCAGTCTTAGATGCAAAAGAATTTAGAAATGGTAGGACCATGTTCTAGTCCAGCAAACTTCAGTCATCTTCTGCTTTTTCTACCACCCACCCTTGGTCTCCTAAATGTCTCTAATTCTGGCTGGAATTACAGCCCCTAGTCTCTGGTCCCTAGTTTTGTTTTGTTTTTGCTTTGCCTTATTTTTTTCTTCCCCCTCTTTCTCTTCCCTTTCCTCAACTCTCCTCCCCTCTCCTTTCTTCTCCCTTGTCTTCTGTCAAGGAGCCCTGGTGGGACAGTGGTTAAGAGCTTAGCTGCTAAGTGAAAGGTCTTCAGTTTGAACCCGTGAGCCACTCCTCAAAAGAAAGTCTGCTTCTGTAAAGATTACAGCCTTGGAAACCCTATGGGGTGGTTCTACTCCATTCTATAGGGTTGTTGTGGGTCAGAACCGACTCAGTGGCAATGGGTCTGGCAACAGGTGTCTTCTTTCTGTTCCTTCTCTTTCAAGACTCTTTGCTAGGGTCCTTCTAGACATTACACGTTTTAGGAAGTAGATGTTTGCTAGAGATTTGTATAAATATATTTTGTAATTGTTGCTAAGTCGAATAATACTTTTAGCTACATATTTTATTATGCAAAAGACTCCCAAGTGGATTCCTCTGCAAGGTGAAGAGGATGGACATCTATCAGGGTTATTGCTGACAAGGCTCCTGCATTTGGGGTGGGGGGTAGGGATCGGGTGGGGGCAGAGTTAATAGGAATAACCTATAGGCTTCCTTCCAACGCTAAGATTCCATGCCTCAGATGTTTTGGCATCCTTAGTCATTACCCCATCCCTAGCTCATCTCCTTTCTGTTCATATTCTAAATAACCTATGTCTTTTAAAATGGGCCACACTTTAAATTCTGCAGGATAAATGATTTCATTTCTTCAACAACGACAACAACAACGAAGATACTTAAAAAGGCTATGGTACAGATTGAGACTTAAAAGCCATGTCCACCAAATACAATACGTAGTCCTTGTTTGCGTCTTGATTCAAATGAACTGACTGTAGAAAGACATTTTTCAGACAATCAGGGAAAACTGGAACATAGACCAGGTATTAGATGATCTGTTACAAGGAATTATTTTTAATTGTCTTAGGTGTGATAATAGTATTGTGTTTACCTTTGTAAAAAGAAGGTCTGTATCTGTTAGAGACGCATTCTGAAGTAAACACTGGTCTCTGAGAGTTGCCTTAAAGTGTTCCAGAAAAAAAAGAGGAAAGGCGAGGAGATGAAATAAGAATGGCAAAATGCTGCAGCTGTTGAATCTGGGTGATGGGGTCTCATATTCACTGCACTTTTTGTCTATATTTGAAATTTTTCATAATAAAAAGTTAGGCAAATAAAGTTTTAATGCAAGAACCATGCGTGCATATTTTAAAAAGTGACCTGTACATAATTGCATGTTCCTTTCATCAGAATTGTCTGTTCATGTCTATCTGTGTGATGGGTACATGTGTTGAAATGCTCTCCCTCTCTCCATGGGGCTGCAAGATTTTCAAGGGCAAGGATCACTTTTTCCATCTCCTCTCAGTACAGGTGGAAGCCCTACCTCCAGTAGATATTTAATACACATTCTAGGCTGTCCGACCTAGTGATGCAGAGATGTTCAAGGAAACTCAGCTAACATCTCAAAGAGCACAAACTCCCCAGCAAGGTGAGTTTCTATTGAAAGCAAGCAGGTTGCTAAGCTTATTCATTCTATTGGGACTATGTATGCAGGGGTACCGTGGCTAGCTATAAGATGAGATTCTGCCATAATATAAACTTTGCTTACAGAATGAATTCAAACCAGGGGGGAAAAGAACCTTACTTTGCAAATGGAATAGTGCCCTCACACAAACCAAAGACAAATGAGAGAGCGAGGGCTTTGCTGGAGGTGTGTGGGCCTAGTGTTTGTTCTGCTCTTATTTAACATCTTTAATAATGTTCTGGAAGACGGAGTAAACAGCACACTAATGAAATTTGCATAAGATCCTTAACTGGGAGGTACAGCTATCACCAAGAAGGGCAGAGAAGTAATGCAGATGCCTCAAAGGGGGTTAAAGATGTCTATGGAAAATAACAAAATAAGATTTGGCTCAGAGGGAGAAAGACAAATTCAATTGGGAGGAAAGTCTAAAACAGGATAGTCCCTGGAGAGAAGAACAATGCAAAATAATGCTGAAAGAGGCTCAGGCAGAGGGCAATCTCAGCTGGAAGTGTGATGTGGGGGGAAAAATGATCAACATGATGGAGGGCATTCAGAAAGGAGATATTACAATGGTGAGGGTCCCCAGAGATACCTTCCTGGGCCACATAGGTCACTTGATCCCAGACCTTCTGGCTGGGAAAGTGTCTTTAAAAGGCAATAGAGGGTTTCCTTTGTGAGGTCATCCTTGATCCCTTGGGGACCAAATGTAAAATTCCCAGAATCCTCTTCCTCTGGGAGGTCACTGTGGGCCAGGAATGGATAGCTTCTGGAAGGCAATCAACTGGCTAGTCAGGTTGACCCAAAAGGCGGGGTCTTTGTCTTCCTACTGCCAGCCTTGCTACACCTGTTTTCTCTGCAAGGAGTGGCCTTCCCTTCTTCTCTGCCTGCTGAAACCTTGCCTACACTTTTTTTGGGGGGGGAGCGGGGAGGTAATAACATCTTATTAAGATGTAACTCACGTATCATACAATTCACCTATTTGAAATGTACAGTACAGTTCAATAGTTTTTAGTGTATTAACAGAGTCGTACAACCATCACCACAATTAATTTTAGAATATTTCCACCCCCAACCCCGCCCGCCAAAACCCATATCCCTTACCATCACCCTCCAATTCTCCCATCTTCATCAGGCAGTCACTAATCTGCTTTCTGTCTCTATGGGTTTGCTTATTCTGGACATTTCATATAAATGGAATCATACAACATGTGGTTTTTTGAGGCTGGCTTCTTTCATCTTGTGTAATGTTTTCAAGGTTCATTCGTGTTGTAGCATGTATCTGTATTTCATTCCTTTTCATTGCAAGTAATATTCCACTGTATAGATATACCACGTTTTATTTATCCATTCACCAGTTGATGGATATTTGGATAGTTTCCACATTCTGGCTATTGTGAATAATGCTGCTATGAATATTTATGTATAAGTTATTGGGTGAACATATTTTCATTTCTCTTGGGTATGTTAATATACTTAGGAGAGGAATTGCTAGGTTTTATGATAATTCTATGTTTAATTGTTGAGAAACTGCCAAACAACGGCTGTACCATTTACATTCCCATCAGGAAGTACGAGGGTTCCAATCTTTCCACATTCTCACCAAGATTTGTGATTGTTTTCTTGATTGTAGTCATCCTAGCGAGTATGAAGTAGTATCTTATCGTGGTTTTGATTTCCATGCCTACACTTTAATAAAACCGTTGCCATCAAGTTGATTCCGGCTCCTAGCGATCCTGTAGGACAGAGTAGAACCGCCCTATAGAGTTTCCAAGGAGCGCCTGGTAGATTTGAACTGCTGACCTTTTGGTCAGCCGCCGCAGCACTTTACCACTACGCCACAAGGGTTTCCTGGTTATACTTTAATACCCTTCTAAAATAATACTTCTGTGATTTCTCCCAACCAGATGTAAAGTCTCTTTTGTTTCATTCACTTATTCATGCATCCATTTAACAAATACTAACTGTGCTCTCGCTGTGACAGACACTGATTCCCTCATGTCATGATATATCTTCCTTACAGTACCAATAACACTTACTTTACATTAGAATTTTTTTTTTTTTGTCCTCAGGCTAGATTTTTAGCTCCTTAAAAGAAGTGCCTGGTGCGTTTTTCATCTTTCTATCCACAGTTGCAACTGGGACAGTGCCTGGCAAAGAGCAGGTTCATTCAACAAAAGGTGCTCTGTAAAGTGGATGTTGAATTGAACTGGGCTTCCACTCATTAGGGTCTTCATAGGAAAAAGAATTCACAGCAGGTGGTTAAAATGAAGAGAGTATTACGGAGGTGTGGGGAGGGGTTAAAGGAATAAACAAAAAGTACAGTCCTACTCTGAAACACGTGGTGTCGCCATGAATTGGAATCCATGGCAACTGGTTTGGCTGGTGTCATGGATTGAATTGTGTCTCCCCAAAATATCTGTCAACTTAACTGAGCCTTGAGTCCCAGTATTGTGTGATTGTCCACCATTTTATGTGATTTTCCTATGCGTCGTAAATCCTATCACTATGATGTAGTAAAATGGATTAGCAGCAATTATATTGATG
Source organism: Loxodonta africana (assembly GCF_030014295.1). NCBI lineage: Eukaryota > Metazoa > Chordata > Mammalia > Proboscidea > Elephantidae > Loxodonta > Loxodonta africana. The sequence goes on from NC_087350.1 coordinate 43,469,030, forward strand.
AGGTCTACAAGATTAGGTAGTGTCTTAAGCCAATCTCTTTTGAGAGAAGCGAGCAGAAAGACGGGGGACTCATACCACCAAGAAAGCAGCGCTGGGAGCGGAGCACTTCATTTCGTCCTGAGTTTTCTTGCACTGAGAAGCTCCCAGACCAAGGGAAGACTGGTGACAAGGACTTTCCTCTAGAGCCGACAGAGAGAGAAAGCCTTCCAATGGAGCTGACACCTGGAATTTGGACTTCCAACCTGCTTTATTGTGAAGAAATAAATTTCTTTTTGTTAAAGCCATCCACTTATGGTATTTCTGTTATAGCAGCACTAGGTGACTAAGACCGTTGGTTTTTTGTTTTGCTGATGAAGAACCCAGACTCCAGCAGCAAGTGGGGAGCTATTACCATCCCAGTACTGAAGAGGCAAGAGGAGGAAATGGTGACGCCCAAACCAGTGAGAACTGGATCTGTGGCAGAAGGGCTCCCCACAGGCCTGGGCTACTCTCAGAGATTCAGCATCCAGTAGTGTAGGAGTGGGGAATAAATTCCCAGATTACTGCTCTCTCCTGCACCTGCCAGTCATGTGCCAGTGCCTCCCACAGATCAAATCCAACAAGAAACCTAAGGGCAAGGGAGCCAGGTGGTGTAGGTTTGAGCCTCCTGGGGGCCCAGGGTGGGGAAGGGAAGGTAGAAGGGTGGATCTGGGGAGGCACATGGAGAAAACTCAACACACTTTATAACTGCAGTTTTCTGGACCAGGCAAAAGGAAATAGTGGCTTCTAGAAATGCTCTTCAGAGCCTGGGGAATCCTGGAGATCGGGCTGCTTTGCATTACAGAAGTCACCTTACCCTACTTGGAGATGCCAATACCATTTCTGCTCAATGGAGATACGAAATTCATTTACTCAACAAAGATTTTGTGAGCACCCACTATTGTGCCAGGCATACTGGCTACATAAACCAGTAGCCGTTGAGTCAATTCCAACTCATGGAAACCCCATGTGTGTCAGAGTAGAACTGTGCTCCATAAGGTTTTCAGTGGCTGAGTTTTCAGAAGTAGATGCCAGGTCTTTCTTCCAAGGCACCTCAGGGTGGACCTGAACTTCCAACCTTTTGGTTAGCAACTGAGCACATTAACTATTTGCACCACCCAGGGACTCCTCTGGGTGGATACTAAACCAAACCCAAACCCATTGCTGTTGAGTCAATTCCGACTCATAGCGACCTTATAAGACAGAGTAGAACTGCCCTATAGAGTTTCCAAGAAGTACCTGGTGGATCCGAACTGCTAACCTTTTGGTTAGCTGCCGTAGCACTTAACCACTATGCCACCGGGGTTTCCTCTGGGTGGATAGCAGGGAACAACTCTGACATAGTCCCTGTCCTCCTGGGGTTATAATGTAGTGGATGTTGCACAGGTGCTACCTGCCTCTAAAGGAATCCAGAGGGTGGTGATGTGACTATATTCTTTTCTAAGAAGATACCCTCCAAGTGATTGCCCAAACTCAAGATGTTGTACACAGAAAAAATGGGAGGCTAGCAGGTGAAAGGCAGTGATTAAAGAAGTTGGGAGAAGGATCTGGAAAGATGATTAAGACAAGAATAAGGAAATAAGCTGTGCGTCAGAGTCATGTTCTAATATACTGATGCCAAACAATATTTTTCAAGCAGTGACTCCCAGGCTAATGGCTGTTTGGGATCTTGAGTCTGTAATTCAATGCATCAGTAACTTCAGGTTAACTGGTTGACTTGGAGTTCACCGATTTTTGGAGGTAGCAGGACTGAATTTTTAATTTAAGCTTCAACACTTAGTAGCTGTGTGACCTTGAACAAGTAACTTAATCTCTCTGAGGCCGAGTTTTCTCCCCTGTAAAATGAGAATATCAACAGTACCTAGCTGTTGAAAGCTGATGTTAAGGATTAAATGACATAATGCATTTAAGTGCTCAGGACTACATCTGACACCTGGTAAGTGTGCAGTAAACGTCACTATTATTATCTTATTACTACGAACAAGGCAATTGGCAACATCGGTGTTTTCTGAGCATCTCAGGGTAGAATCTTGAGCAGTCTCTAAGGTAATGTCAACATACTCTGATTCTCCCAGAAGTATAATATTAAAGAGACATGATTATAATGTTTCCTGTGCAGCACTTTCCCCCCAGTCTTCCCCTTGGTAAGGTCAATTTTCCACACTCTTCATTTATTATTCACCAAAAATTACTGAGCGTCTACTCTGTGCCAGGTACAAAGATGAAAACGCCCCGTCCCTGCATCCAGAACACTCCCAGTGCAGAGAAAACTACTCAACAATCTGCTGTGTCCTTTCTTTCCTTGGGGTCTGTGCCAAGTGGCTTGTGCCAGTTGGCCTGGCCCCAGAGAGAGCTCTTCTTTTCTTCCTCCATCTTTGGAATTTGAGTCTTTTCATGCTTTGTTGCCATGTTTCTGACTTCCAACACCAAACATCATCAAGTTGAAACAATGTGCTTTGAGTTAGGAAGACATGGATTTGAAACTTAGCTCTGTCTCTAGCTTGCTGTGTGACCACAGAGAAGTTACTTCGCTTTTCTGAGCTCAGTCTTCACAGCTAAGAAATGGAGCAATAGTGCCCACCTCCTAGGATCACTGTAGGATTGAATGAGATAAATCACCTGGTGCACGACAAGCATTTTCTGACCAGCAGGAAGTGCTCAGTAAATAGTATCAGGCTGTGGCTAAATTAATAGTTTTAGTCAAATAGCCTTAATCATGACATCCTGTGAATTATATTATCCAGTAAAATCCAAGGATTTATTTCATTTTGTCTAACTTCATATTTATTTCCAAAAGACCAAAATATCTTGAAATCATTGACCTTGTGACCTTGACAAGGTCAACCCCTCTCTGGGCCTTAGTTTCCACACCTATAAAATAAGAGGGCTGGGCACTCCATAATCTCCAAGGCCACTCCCATCTCTGAAAGACTAGGTTTCCATGGCAGTAAGAGGGCAGGGCACAAGACTCTTATTTCTTGATTGTCTTTGAAGTGTCAAAGTAGGTATCAGGCAGAAAAAGTAGACCAGGATTAAAAAGAGTAGAGTCATGGGAAGGAGGGGAGGAATGATTTAGCTGGGTCTGAGGAGGCATGACTGATGAAATTTAGGAATAGTTGATACAGCCTAAATATCAAGGAAAAGCTCTCTGACAGTGAGAGATCAGCCTTCTTGGAAATTTCCAGCATTTACATCCAGAATGGCCACATCATCCTCAAGTGGGCCTCACAGGGACCTTCGTTGGGTGGGACTCTGGCTTCTAATGGACCTGAGATATTTAAAGCCCATGTTGGCTAGAGGTGAGGAGTTTGGGGAGGAGTGCATGGGAGCCCCATTTCCACCAGCAGACATGTAGGCATGGATGGGCAGAGAGCAGAGACCTTGGATATGCCCCCAAAGCCATTTGAATAAACCTGGTATCAGCAGTGCTTCCATCTATCAGGGCTGCTGAGCCAGGCACCCTCAAGAAGCTACTGTCCTCATAATTACCCTATGAGGCAAGTGTAACTATTTCAGTAGTACAGATAAGGAGACTGGGGATCAAGGCAGTTAAGTGATTTGCCTGGATATTAATGCTATGCAGAACTGAGCAGCTGCTCCAACCTTAATACTGTGTTGTTAAACATTTATTACACAAGTGAACTAGAGAATAGCACCTGCTACTTTTGTTCCAACACACCAATCATACCAACCCTGTGAGTTGGGATTGACTGGACAACAACTGAGTTACTGTGCCCCAGGTAGCACACCATTTTCCATGTACCCTTCTTAAAAGAAAGAAGGAGCAAGCCCTGTATGGAGCTGGGAGGGTAGGATAGGAAATGTATTGGTTAACTTCCATTTTACAGATGAGGAAACTGAGACCTGTAGAAGCAAAGTAGCAATGTCACCAACTAAATCAGTGACAGAATTGGACTTAAAATTCTACTTTCCTAACTCCTAACCCAATGCTTTTTGGGGGGGGGGGGATATTTCTTCTTTAATTATACCATTGCCCTGGTGGCGCAATGGTTAAGTGCTGGGCTGATAACCAAAATGTTGTCAATTTGAACCCCACCCAGGGGCTCTGTGGAAGAAAAGACCTGGAGATCTGCCTCTGTAAAGATTACAGCCTAGGAAAACCTATGGGGAAGTTCTATCCAGTCATATAAGGTCACTATGAGTCAAAATTGACTCTATGGCACATAACAATCTTTTTTTTTTTTTAATGGGGCTGGAGATCCAGTGAGAGGCACTCCTTGATAGGAGACCATATGAAGTTTGGAGCTGGCTTTGAAGGAAAGTAACCCAGAGAAGCTACCAGTGGGGATAAGACAGGAGATGACTAAGGAGCAAAAAGTGGGTGGTCTAGGACAAGTCCTTTAACTTCTCCAGGCTTAACTTCCTCCTGTGTAAAAATGGAGGATGATGACACCCATCCCCCATGCTCATCCCATCCTTCCCCCACCCCCACTCCCACCCTCACACAGGGCTGCTCCTTGTGAGAAGTGTGCATGGAAAATGATACGGTGCCTGGCAGAGTAGCCCAGTTGCTATTGAGTCGATCTCAAGTCATGGTGACCCCATGTGTGTCAGAGCAGAACTATGATCCACCAGGTGATTTTTCAGAAGTAGATTTCCAGGCCTTTCTTCTGAGGTGTCTCTGGGTAAACTTTCAACCTTTGGGTTAGCAGCCAAGCTTGTTAACCGTTTGCATGACCCAGGGATTCCCAGTAGATGGTCCATAGATGGTACCACTGTTACTGTGAAGAAAAGATGGGGTATCCTCCCAAACCAGGGAACCATTGACTTGCACATATTTAGGGAAGGGAGACAAGCTTCAAGGGAACCTGAAAGCCTGACTCTGCACATTTTTAATAAGCTCAGAGCACAAGTGATTCTGGACCCTTTCAGTTCCTTGCATCACAGGGGCTTCTCCCATTGATTAAAATGCAGATCACTCACCAGACATTTAAAGGCTCATTCTGGGCCTCCTGGTCCAGGCCCTTCTGGGCAGCACCACCCAGGCTGTCTTCTATAGCAGAGGAATAGAGGCAGGGTCCCCGCCAGGCCCCCTCTCTACCTGCTGCCTCGGACCTGCACCTCTTAAACCGTTGCCTCCCACCCACACCCCCTGGTAGATGGAGCTAGATATTTGCAAACAGCTTAGGCACACATGCACACAATCAATATCACAAAAGATAAATCTGCAGCAATTGACTCCAGGCTGTACTGTCACTAAGTGACAATGAAAAATGATCAGCACTTGAATACATTGCATTTTTATCTTTAAATCTTTCTACAGAAGTGATGTCAATATCAGAGCACTAAATAATCTCTAGATAGCAGGAAGATGCAAGAACTTTTTTTTTCCTTCATGGAAGATGGATGTAGCTTTTTCAGAGAACTTAAATACTGAAGCAAGGAATTAGCTCTCTAAATGCCCTACAATGACTGGCCGCCTTGTCAGTCCTCCGAGGATGATTTGAATACCTAGCTCCACTCTTCCATCAGTGTTCTTTAAATAACAATGCTTGGCTCAGAGGACTGGAGGCCCTTTCCAAGCTCTAATGAATCCATCAATCAAGGTATGCTGCATCTTCTTACTTGGGCCAAGCTCAGTGAGCGAGCCAATGGGGAAGTTGAGGCAGGGGGAAGTTTAGAGCCTTGTCTAACCACTGTCGTGTAGGAACTCAGTCATTCCCCAGAGCCAACTCTATGGGCCCAAACGGGGCAGGTCTAGTTCCACTGGGGGCCATAACATGTAAGTTACTTGAGTAATTAGATTGCTGGATTATCATCATCAATTGTTTGCTGGGTCCTATTTTGTGATAGACATTAGAAGTACAGAGAAATCAGCCTTATACTTATGAGCTAACAAGGAACCGGGATGGAAGGGTTTCTTGACTCATTTCCTTTGCAATAATAACCACCATCCATTGGGTGGTAACAGTGCCAAGCACTACATGCACCTTCTCTGCTGAGTGAGTATCACAGCAGTCCTGCAACACAGGAATCATTAACCTCACTTTACAAGCAAGGTAGCATTGCCAGTGACAGAGCCAGTGTTTAGGCCTGGATTTTCCTGACTCCTTACTAATCTAAAGGCTTGCAGTTCAAACCCACCCAGCAGCACCACAGAAGAAAGGCCTGGCAACCTGCATCTATACATATTACAGCCAAGAAAACCTTATGGAGTTGTCCTATACCCCCTACACATGTGGTCACCATGAGTAGAAATCTACTCAATGGCACTAGGTTTGGTTTGGTTTTTGGTTTGCCTGATTCTCAAGTTGCCATTTCAATCCCCCCAAGACCACTTGCCACTGCAGTCTCTGGCAGTGCATGTGTGTGGGGAGGGGGGCGGGGGGGCGGTGAAGTGAAGGGCAGCTGGCCTGGGCTCAAGTCCCAGCTCTGTGTGACTTTTGACAAGCTATGGCTCGCTTTGGGTAGCTTCCTCACGAATAAAGTGAGGGGAGTCAGATTCAATGATGCCTGAGGACCCCCAGCCTTTATAATGCTTGGCTCTGTGAATATTCCAAATAGATGGGCAGACCATTTCCCCCAGCATTCACTAAGTGTCTGCTGCCTGCCAAAAAAAAACATGTAAAGTCATGGAGGGGGGTGCAGAGCAGACACAGCCCCACCCATTTGTACAATGGTTTCATGTCCACTACTGAGCAATATACTTTCTCCTTACCGAAAGGTTTGTGATTATGATGAAGGAGACTTGTGCCTAATATAATATTGTGCCCAATATAATATTGTATACCATCAAGTAGGGGAACAGAGGGCTGGGGAGCCTGCAGGGTAGTGGAAAGAACACTGCAGGTAGAATCCAAAGCTCTCTGGTTGTCTTGGTCATCCGGTGCTGCTATAGCAGAAATACCACAAATGGGTGGCTTTAACAAAGAGAAAGTTATTCTCTCACAGTCTAGTAGGTTACAAGTCCAAACTCAGGGTGTCAGCTCCAGAGTAAGGCTTTCTCTCTCTGTTGCCTCTGGAGGAAGATTCCTTGTCATCAATCTTCCCCTGGCGGAGGAGCTTCTCAGGCGCAGGGAGCCCAGGTCCAAAGGACGTGCTCTGCTCCCGGTGCTGCTTTCTTGGAGGTATGAATTCCCCAACTCTCTCCTTGCTGGGTCCTGCACCATTCTCACAATCTTTGCTATGTTTGAGCCCATTGTTACAGCCACTGTGCCAATCCATCTCTTTGAGGGTCTTCCTCTTTTTAGCTAACCCTCTACTTTACCAGACATGATGTCCTTCTCCAGGGACTGGTCCCTCCTGATAAAATGTCCAAAATATAGGAGACGAAGTCTTGCCATCCTTGCTTCTAAGGAGCTTTCTTGCTGCACTTCTTCCAAGATAGGTTTGTCTGTTCTTCTGGCAGTCCATGGTATTTTCAAATATTCTTCACCAACACCATACTTCAAATGCCTCAATTTTTCTTTGGTCTTTCTTATTCATTGCCCAGCTTTCACATACATACGAGGCAATAGAAAATACCATGGCTTGTGTCAGGAGCACCTTAGTCCCCAAAGTGATATCTTTGCTTTTTAACACTTTGAAGAGGTCTTGAGCCCTTGGTGCACAGTGTTAAGAGCTTGGCTGCTAATCAAAAGCTCAGCACTTTGAATCTACTAGCCATTCCTTGGAAACCCTATGGGATAGTTCTTCTCTGTCCTATAGGGTCACTGTGAGTCCCAAGCTACTTGATGGCAACAGGTTTGGTTTGGTTTTTACAGCAGATTTGACCAATGCCATACATTGCTTGATTTCTTGACTGCTGCTTCTATGGGCACTGATTGTGGATCCAAGTAAAATGAAATCATTGACAACCTTAATATTTTCCCCATTTAACATGATGTTGCTTATTGGTCTAGTAGTGAGGATTTTTGTTTTCTTTGTAGAGGTGTAATCCATACTGAAGGCTGTAGTCTTTGATCTTCATCAGTAAATGCTTCAATAAAAGGTAGTGGGAAACAATTTTGGAGGGATGAGATTCCCTAAATGCTAAGCTATGTAACTGGTGTGGAATATCTCTCAGAGACACTGTATTAGATGAGAAAAGTTAGACGCAGCACAGTGTATAAAGTATGCTTTCACTTTTTTTTTTAAACAAAAGGGAGAAATATTTACACACACACACCTTTGCTTATATAGGCACAAGACATCCCTAGAAATATAAACAAGAAATTAATAATATTGGTTGACCTCAGGGAATAAAAGAAGAGAAAGGTAGATTTTTCATTGAATCCTTTCAGTTTTCAAATTTTGTAAAGGTATTCTATTAAAAAGGGAAATGAAAATATCCCATAGTATACCAGTTAACAGTTGCTGTTGATTCGATTTTGACTCATGGTAACTGTATGTGTGTCAGAGCAAAACTGTGCTCCATAGAGTTTTCAATCACTGATTTTTCTGAAGTAGATGACTAGACCTTTCTTCTGAGACATCTCTGGGTGGATTCAAACCGCCAACGTTTCAGTTAGCAGCTGAGAGTGTTAACTGTTTGCATCACCCGGCGACTATAGAATGCAAACATCACTAAACATGAGTAAAATTAAAAAGCGACTATTACTCAGAGTCATCACTGCCATTAAGAGACTCCAGTGGCTTTCCATATCCTTTGGGATAAAGTTCAGACCTCCACAAGACACTGCCCAATCTTCCCCCATCCCTCTTCTCTTTCCCACTCTAATTCCCTACTCCAGTCACACTGATGTTACTGCAGCTCTTCAAACATGCTACCGTCTTTCTCTCCTCTGAGCTTTTGCACAAGCTGATCTTTCCTTTGGAATACTGACTTTCCAAATGTTCACTGAGGAAACCTGTGCTCATTATTCAGGTGTCACTTTAGGTATTTCCAACCCACCTACATTACCTGCCTCTCATAGTGTCCCCAACCTCCTTCCCTCTCCACTGAGGTGTGCTTTGCGGGATGCTGTCCATGGTGCTGATAACACAGAGGCAAACAGGGCAAACAAGCTCTGCCTTTATGAAGCTCTAATGCTATAGGAAAGGAAACTGAATATATACAAGGAAGCAGATAAATAAAAAAATATTAATAGTGACCCTTTTAACTATCATAGTGATAAAAATCTTGGGTTATAAGTTATATAGCATCCCTAGTTATAAAGAAAATAAAGCACACAAAAAATCATTATACAAAATAGTGAAGACAAGCTACCAACTAAAAGAATATCTTCAGAAACCATGTATCTGATAAGAACCTAATAACCAAAATATATACAAAACTTTGGCAAATTAACAACAAAAAGACAACTACCCCAATCATAAAATAGGCAAAGGACTTGAATAGATATTTCACCAAAGAGGACATTCAAGTAGCCACCAAACACGTGAAAAGATGCTGAACATGATTAGACATAGAGATGAAGATAAAATCACAATGAGATACCATTTCATTCCTACTAGGATGGCTAAGATAAAAAAAAAGAAGAGAAAATAACAAATGTTGGCAAGGATATGAGGAAATTGGGACCCTTATTCATTGCTAGTGGGAATGCAAAATGGTACAGCTGTTGTGGAAAACAGTGTGGGTGGTTTCTCAAAAAGCTAAAAATAGAACTACTATATGACCCAGCAATTCCACTCTTAGGTATATACCCAAAAGACTTGAAAGCAGAAACTTGTACATCAATGTTTATTGCAGCACTATTCACAATAGCCAAAAGGTGAAAACAACAAAATGCCCATCAGTGGATGAATGGATAAACCAAATGTGGTACATACATACAACAGAATGCTACTCAGCCAGTAGGAGAAATGAAGTCTTGATACATGCTACAATATGGATGGAGCTTGAAAACACTATATTGAGTGAAATAAGTCAATCACAAAAGAACAAATATTGTATGACCTCACTTATATAAAAAGACAAGAACAGGCAAGTGCATAGAGACCAAAGTTTATTAGTGGTTACCAGGGATGGGAGGGAGGGAGAAAGGGGGAGTTATTGCTTATGGAATACTGAGTTTCATTTTATGATGGTGGAAAAATCACATTTTTTAATGTGATGTACAGACAATGTAATTGCTGTTAATAAGTTGTACACCTGTAAAAAGTTGAATTGGCAAAAGTTGTGTGATGATATATTTACAACAACGACAAAAAAAAAAAAGAGTAGCTGCTGAAGCTACTTATGTACAAACAAACACCTCACGAGATATGATTCCTTGGTTTCGAGGTTTAGGGACATGGTTTAATGGAATATCCCAGTTAATAAGTCTAATAATGTGTTAAGTGTTTCTGACTTACCTCCTACTTTGTTGTGTAGTAACTGGGGAATTAAAAGCTTGCAAGTGGCCATTCAATGTATGACAATTGGCCTTTATTTGCCTGGAGCAACAGAGGAAGAAGGAGAGTCAGGAATAGAAGGAGGAAATGGAATGTGTGGTTAATTGTCTGCATAAACAACTCCCTCCTTAGCCATGAGATCAGAATAACTGGATGGTGCCTGGCTATGATTATTGAACATTTTGATCAAGGATTGTATGGAACAATGTTGATGAAAAGGGGGAACTTGTAGAACAGACTTGCAAATTCTCAAGGACTCCAGACTTTCCGGAGTCATGGAGGCTGGATAAACCCCTGAAACAATTGCCCTGAAATAATCTTTAAAACTTTAACCAAAAATACCCCCTTAAGTCTTCTTAAAACCAAACAATAGTTTAGCTTACCTAGTCAAGAATACCTGCCTTGAGCATTTAGCTCTTTTAAGATCTGTCTGTATGGGACCAAATTGACAACAGCAACTAGAATGATTAGATAGGAACTTTAAGGGGGTGATGAGTTATGTTAATGGAGAGGCACAACTCAGAAAATGAAGGTGAGAGTGGTTGCACAACTCGAACAACATGATCAGTGTCACTGAATTGTACACGTAGAAATTGTTAAATTGGTGAATGCTCTGCTGTGTATATTCTCTACAACAACAACAAGAAAAATAAATTATTTTAGAAAATACATTGTCACTGCCTTTTGGGCAGAGGTTTTTCATGCCCCTTTAGTTGAATGTGTACAAAAAATAACCAGAAATCTGACAACAAAGTGAAGAAAAAACGTTGCTTTAAAGCCCACTGGAAAAAAAGATGCCTCTGAAAGCAGGGGTATGCCCCTCTTGAGAGTTACTTCTGCTCTTGGGAGCTTTTCATAAGATGATATTTCTTACCTTTAATCTTTCACCACTCACAAAAACACTGCAATATACTGAACCCAAATCTTGACCTAAGCAAAATGCAAGTGAGATTTCCCATACTGGGGGTCAAGGTGTTTTACACACACACATATCTGCACATAACTTGTATTTCTTTCTAATCAACACATTGGAGGGTTTCCACTGGGAACCAGGGCACAAAGAGACAGTAAAGGAGCAAAGAAAGCATACCCCTCTGGTTCCCTTTTTCCTCCCTACAAAGTGTCCTAAAATGGAAGAAGCTTATTGATGAAGATGCTATAACTATAAAAATAGACATTGCAGAACTTGGCAAATGTCTTTTCACAACAGTAGTTAATCCATTTATTCACCTTGATGGCTCTTTTATGAATTTCATTCTTTCTTTCTTTTTTAAATTTTGGGTGCTGCCTCACCAGGGTGGGAAATGTGCATTTTGGGGAGTACGACTAGAAGATACAGCCTTGATCAATGGAGAGATTTTACTGGTGTAGCAGTAAGTCATAATCAAATTAGGATTCAAACTTCCAGGCACGTCATTATCAACCACAGTTCTTAGGAGTGTGTGCTCTCTTTGTAACTCTATATGGTTCCTAATATGATGTTAGAAGAACATTATAGGGCAGGCTTTTCTCTTTCTTTGTACCCCATACCTGAAATTGCCAGGCTTTATTTGAGAAGTGAGCTCAAATGCAGATTTCTAGGCTGTATTTTGTTGTAGGCAGTACTTGCCCTTTCATAACATTCAACCCTCCACCACTACCTAAAGGAAATACGATTAGAACGCTTTTATCAACCTGAGTTTTCTAACCAATATCTCTAAGGATCTCATTTGTATTACCATTGTGGTTGTTTATGGGGCTACGTTTTTTGTGTTTTGGTTTGTTTGCTGCTTCTTCTGATTGTTTATTGAATATAGTATACAGCACAAAGGTTTTGGAGATTTTTTTGTGGGGGCAGAAAAAAATCTTCTATAAATGGTAATTACTTAGATCTCAATATAAGTGGAATCAGATAGAACTGCTTTCGTTGAAGAGGGCCTTGAGGGCTACCCTCTGCCATCTCTTCCTCATTCCTTCCACATCTGAGGCAGAACCTTCATGATACTTCTGCAGACCTGTGGTGACTTGGGGAGCCCAGTTAGAAAACCACTGGTACCGAGGCATAGCAATATCTCAATACTGGGAGGCCTAGGTTCTAGTCTGGGATCTGCCCTTAACTGTTGGATCATGGGGAAGTCATTTAAGCCCACTGGGCCTAGTTTTGCCATCTACACAGTGAAGCTGTTAGACTGGATGGTTTCTGGAATCCTGAACTCTCATCTTTGATATGATGAAGATTCCATGAGTACAAAATTTAAATTCCAAACAAAGTGTTATGATTCTTAGATTCTAGAAGTCTGTGACTTAAGATTCTCTGAGAGTGATAGTATATTTTAACAATAATTTAATAATAACTTCTATGTTTAAAGTAAGAAAAGAAAAGAAACCTGGCTCAAGAAGTTAGCTTTTTTGAGATAGGGTAGTTAGCGTCTCTATGGAGAAAATGAAAAAAGGCTTGAAATATGCAATGATTTGTGGAAAAAGTATTCCTGGGAGATGGACCAGCACATGTAAAAGATGGGAATGAGGTTGGTGCATTCAAGGAACAGCCAGCAGGCCAGAATAGCTGGAGTAGATAAGGGAGAATGGTTAGAGATAAGGTAGAGAGGTGGACTGGGGTCTTATTTTAAGTGCAATGGGGAGCCACAGTAGAGTTAAGCAGGGGAATGACATAACCTGATTTATTATTTTTAAAGATCCCTTTGATTTCTGTGATGGTTAAGATGGAATGTCAACTTGGCTGGGCCATCATTCTCAGTGTTTATATGTGATCAACCCCATGACAGGATCTGTTACGAGTAGCCAGTCAATCGAGAGGGAGTTTCCTTGGGTGCATGAACTGCATCTGAATATAAGTGGATGTTCTAGCTTTTGCCTACACTGGATCCTTCAGCTGCCTTCTGTTCTTCTGACCTTCGGTTCTTGGGACTTGAGCTAGCAGCTTACCTGCCAATTTTGGGATTCATCAATCTTCACAGCCTGTGAACAAGAGCCCTGCTCTTCGACCTACCGATCTTGGGTTCATCAGCCCCTGTGGCTACGTGAATAAGGAGAAGCCTTTATCCTGACCCATGGACTTGAGACATTCCAGCCTCTACAATCACAGGAGCCTTTTCACTGATATAAATCTCTCTCTCTATATATATATGTATATATTTATACACTTTACTGGTTTTGCTTCTCCAGAGAACCCAGCCTAAGACAGCTTCTGTGAAAGAAATGAACTATATGGATGCAAAATTAGGAAACAAGAAGGCCATAGAGAAAGCTATAGCAGTAGTCTAGATGAGAGTTAACCATGACATTGACGAGAGTGGTGTCAAAGGATGTATCAGATTTGAAATGCATCTTTATGGTGACTGGATGACATGCCCCACATACGAAGATACAGGAAACAAAGAACAAATTCTAATATTCAAAGGCTTCAAAGGAGATGTTCAGAATTGTAGTTGCTGACATGTAATTGGGCTACTCCTCATATGGACCACTTCAGGTAGCTTGCTAAAAAGGGTGAAGAGTAGCAGAGGTGTATTTATTTAACAATTGTTCAAGATCCTTCTGAACCACACAAGATGGTCCAGCTAGTATAGATGTAAATATATACTAACAGGATATATAGCAAAGAGGATAAGCAGCAAAATGTGGAATTGTGAACAATTTTTTCATTTTTTCATGCACTTCTGTATTTTTTAAGTTGTCCTTAATAGGTAAATGTAACTTCTATAATCAGAAATAACATCCCATTAAAACAAAAAATAAAAGAAATGTAACCCAGTTCCAGGAAACCCTGGTTGTGTGGTGGTCAAGACCTACAGCTGCTAACCAAAAGGTCTGCACTTCGAATCTACCAGGGGGTCCTTGGAAACCCTATGGGACAGTTCTACTCTATCCTATAGGGTCCCTATGAGTCAGACTTGACTCGATGGCAACGGGTTAACAGGTTAACCCAGTTCCGTTGGAGAGACATGGGATTGGATGCTATTTAGAGAGAACCCATGTTTGTTTCTCTTGCCATCTTTGCTGTCTTTCTAATTTCCAGTTCTCAGCTCTTAACTAGAAGTCCCTCGGTGGCACAAACAATTAAGTGCTCGACAATTAGCTGGAAGTTTCGTGGTTCAAACTCACCCAGGATCACCTCAGGAGGCAGGCCTGGCAATCTGTCTCCATAAAGATTACAGCCAAGGAGACCCTACAGAGCAATTCTACTCTGAGTTGGAATCGACTCCATGGCAACTAACAAAAACAAGTCTTTACTACAGATTTTGGTAATGTACCTACTAGTCAACAGACATGCAGCGGTGCCCCACCTTGGCTGCCCACCCCACCTGTCCTCACAGCTGTCACCTGGCTTTGTCTCTTACTTGTTCCTGGGTTGCTCTGGAGAGTCTTCTGCCCTGGCACCCTGCACTATACCCACACGGAGCTGGGCACATTCTGGGCAGGCAGTAACTGTGATTTGGCTGCTTAACTGATTCATTAGTCTAATGGCAACACATTGCTGGGGTGCTAAGTTTGCTATTTCCCCAAAATGTTTTGAGGTTTTTCTCCTGACAACTGCTCATTGCAGTCATGGTGAAAACAACAAAATGAAAAGGAGCCTCATGGGCCACACAATTCTAAATGACATAGGGAAACATTTGGTTTCTCGTGGCTGACAACATAATTATACCCACAGAGATGGAAAATGGAAGGCGAGGCTGAGATAACTCAATTTGTGTTGGCAATGAGGGCAAAAGCCTCATGCCTGGGCAACAGGATGCCAAGGCCTTCCTGGCTGGGCAGGGCAGGTTATAAAGTTGATGATATGCGAGTCCTCAGCCAAAGACCTGCCAGTCCTACAAAGAGTGATTCTCTAAGCTCCACTGAGGAAATTAAGGAATTGGTGATGCCTCCAAGGCTGGGGACCCAGGGAGAGTTGTCTTTCTTCCTAGCATAGCTGACAGTGGCTCCTAACTGCCTTAACAGTTCTTTTCCTGTATAGGGGCTCACAGGAAACAAGCGAACCAAGCAATGTATGATTTTAGAGAAGGCAAAATTAAGTTTTCTGGAGGTTCCCTTGGACAAGAGATTCATAAAACAGGCGAGAGGATGCCCCCTCGGGAGAGGTATCAGAATCTTAGAGAGAGCTTTTTTTTGTCTACTTGCTACCCCCACCTCCCACAGATTCTAATTTTGTTGCCTGAAAGTCGGCCCCACTGCCAGCTCCAGCAATGAGCTACTATTATTGATAGAAATGCACTAGTCATTCATTCAGCAATTATTCACTGAGCGCTTACTACATGCCAGGCACAGTTATAGCCCTCAGGTAGATTAGGGCTGAACAAAAAGGTTGTGAGCCCCCGTGGTTTAGGCCTGTGACAAAGATCAGGTAAGTGTTATAAATAAGGATTTGCTTAACTAAGTTTTCTCCCTTTTCCTAATATTGCTTTTTCTAAAAGCAGAGGAAACCTATGAATGCCCACCATTGAGTGTGTGCCTCCAATGTGCAAGAAGTCACGCTGCTCAGCATACAACCTCTCATTTCATCCTAACGAGAGAGTGTTAACAAACAGACATTTCTCTCTCTGTTTTACAAAGGAGAAAGTAAAGGCTCAGAGAAGGTAAATAACGTGTTCAAGGTCACACGGTGACTGAAAAGGCAGAAGCATGGTTCAAATTCAGGTGTCTCTGATTCCAAAGCATGCAAACTGGGGCCGTGCAACTCCAAGTGGCGGCACAGGCATCCCTAGGGCACTTGTTAGAATGGCACTTGCTGAATAATGAGCTGCCTTTGTATGAAACATTGAGGAGATTCAATTTATACCCTGAAGTGTGAGAAGCCCTGAGCCAGAGAATTCATACTCAAACACAAGTTCACTCTCGAACACAGAGCACACCTTGGAAATCCAAAAGATTCATTACATTTCTCCATTTTGTCTTTGACAGAGTTTCTCAAAGCTACAATACAGGTTTTAGAGGATATTCCCCCCACCCGGAGTGAGAAAACATTGAAGTTGTGAAGATAGCCGGGTCGCCTTGCTGTGCTGCTCATCTGCCCATGGTACCCTCACGGGCTCTTCAGGATGGATTACAGGTTTGGGGGAGGGGGTGCACAGAAGGAAGGGGAAGATTTTATTTACAGAGCTGGGTGGCTAAGGCTGAATGCCCCTTTTGCAGAGGACATGGAAATAGTTGGCCACAGTTCTAATGTAATTAATTGGTCAAACTTCACTTTTCCCTTTCTCCTGAGGTGCTCAGATGAGCTAGTGCAAGCCTGCTGCCCTTCCTGTGGGTCTAACAACTGCTAAGTTCAACTTTGGGATTCAAAAACCCTAATAATATGCCCACAAATCACTGACATGGGGCTATTCAAGGGCTGAGTAACCTAGTAACTTTACAGAAAGCCAGAGCTGTTGCTAGTCCACATAGCAGCACCTTTGCACAGGTGCCTCTCCAGGCAGATGCAGCCCCAAGCCATCTTGTTTGATTTGGTGAATGGACCGTGGGATGGATTTCAGCTCCCACTTGCCCCCTTGGCCTGGAGCCCTTATGCAACAAACATCTTGCACAGCCACACAGGGCAGCCCTACAGGAAGTAGTTGGATTCTCAACTCCACAAGGCAGAGATGATATCTGCCTTACTCAACACTGTATCAAAGCACCTAGTTCAGTGTCTGACTCAGAGTTGGTGCTTAATTAAATGTATATTGGACAGATGGATGAATAAATGAAGTAAGATGGGGTTAATAACTTACCAAGCTTAGACGTGCAAAGCCAATGGTCTTAGACAGCATGGGCCAGGGGACACCAATGAGATTACTTTTGTCACCTACCACTTTCCATGCCCTTGAGAACACCAATACCGGCTAAGAAGCCTCTGTTGCAAATGGACCTATGGTATTCTGCCTCTTAAAAAGGCAAAGGGGCCCTGTCTGAAAATGTTGCATTTGGGATCTTCTTAAACGTATAATTTCATGTAAGATTTAACAAATACGTAAGTCTTGGCTCTTAGAAACTAAGGCATGGAACTAAACAATTCTGCTTCTTAGGGTGGTGTGGTCTAAAAACTCATGATAAGTTTTTGGGGGGCTGGGGGGAGAAGGAGTTGAAGAGCAAGTCAAGACATCAAGAAAGAATCAGAAGAATTGGGTTCCCTGAGGTCCTATTTAGGAAATCCCTGGGTGGTGCAAATGGTTACCACATTCGGCTGCTAACCAAAAGGTTGGCAGTTTGAGAATACCCAGAGGCACCTCTGAAGAAAGGTCTGGTGACCTACTTCTGAAAAAAATCAGTCACCGAAAACCCTATGGGGCACAGTTATACTCTGACACACGTGCGGTCACCATGAGTCGGAATCAACTAATCAACTAGTAAGGTCCTATTTCCCAAGGCTTTTCCCCATGTCTAAGATAATTCAAATCTGCGAGACACTCCTTGGAAACTCTGTGGGGCAGTTCTACTCTGTCCTATAGTGTCGCTATGAGTCGGAATCGACTGGACGGCACTGAGTTTTTTGGTTTAGAAGGTAATTAGTTAAAAGCAAAGACACCTTGAAAAAACCAGAAACCACATGGCTGACACATAACAAAAAGATGGAGTCCATCCTGCAAACTCTTCAGGATAGTCTGGCTGGGTGGGAAAGACAGAAACAAAGAACAAAGATGTGTGTTCTGATCAAGCACATTGCCCACAGGTGCTAGAGATGCCCAAATTCTCAGATGCTTGGCTAGCATTTCCCAAAGTGTGTTCTGTGGAACTCTAATCCCGAGCAATGCTGCCTGAAAACAGGAGCAACTGTCAAAAGGTGTAAGCAACCCTCTTTGGGATATTTACAATGCATAAGAAAGTTTTGAGCTTCCTTGCCTTTTTCTTTGTTTAACTCAGCGTTTTCCAAACTCATTTCACCTCGGATACTTTTTCCCCTGAGCAGCAGCTGTTACTGTACAGCAGCGAGGCTAGTTAGCTGCACAGAACCTGTGTTTCATTTCTGTGGAGAATTTGGGAACTGAGCTTATCCCTTCTTGGGTTCAAGCAGAAGTTCATTGTTCAAGAGCCTCCAGAGTGGTTTTCCATTTCTCTTTGAGAATGTTGGGCCCTTGAAATCCAGGACTCTAGTGTTTTGATAGCGTATCTTAAGTGGGTTTTACTTGTAAGAGCCCAGCTTATTTTGATGGTGGCCATGACATTTTAAAAAGGGGCAAGAGGAAACCAACAAGGGTCACCTGCCATTCTCCTGTTCCCAGACCAGAAATGACTGTGTCTGCCATGTTCTTTAAACTCTTCACCACTTTTCTTTGTGACTATGCTGTGCTCCAAGGGGTCAAAACCTGTGCAGCTGAGTTCTGCCTGGGGTCTTGCTCAAATCCCTCCTGGCTCTAGGAAACTAGAAGCCCCACCTGTAGTGACCCTACATGACCTGGTAGGGGGAGGGAGGTGTGTTTTGCCAGGTGTAGCCCTCTTAGGAGCCATGCACCTATTATTGAAGGAGGGTTGCATTTCCTTTTGCACCCCAAGCCTCACTGCCAGTTGTGCACCTTCCCCTTGAGGTCCTCTGTGAGTTGGAGACCAGAATCAGAGAGCTGAGGACAGGGTGTCTCAGGCTGCTGGAGCAGGCCTATCTGTAGTCACAGGCACAGAGAGTGTTAGGAACAACTAGACGCCTTCCATGGAGGGCAAAAGGCACTCAGGTCTATATGCAAGAAAGATCTCACCCCACTCCACTCCCACCCCCATCTCCCTCGAGCTCTCTCCCTGTCCCCCGCAACCCCTATCCGGGTCTACCCCAGGAAGCTTTGTCTTTCCTGAGCTGACCCTTTCACTGGGGCCACCAGGCCTGCTGGGACGACTCTGGGCAGCGACAGGTGCCTGCAGCTTACAGGGCTCTGTCCACCACCCCATTCCCTCTCTCCTCAGCAACCACTATGATCACTGAGGAGGGCAGAGGGCTTCGTGGCCTTGCTAGACCTCCTACAGGTTTGATGTCCTTTGCTGAAATCATCTTCTTCCTGTGATTTAATGAGGCCAAAGTCAGAGAAAACCTGGAAATGCCGGAGGGCTGCCCCTTCCCAGAAACTACCACTTGCCTTCTTCTTCAGAGAGTATCAACACCCTTCCCTTCTCTCCCCTCAAAAAATTTTAAAAATATTTTTATTAAAGTAATACATACACATAGTTTAAAAAGCCTAACAGACCTATAAGGCTTATAATTAAAAATAGCCCCAGCCCCTGACCCTGATCCTTTGCTCCTGAGGCAGATACCTTTAACTCTTTTAGCTCCCTCTTGATTTTTCAGTTTTAGGAATCATCTAATTGAGTTTCTGTTAGAGAAAACAAGTGTTTATCTCTCTTATTTTACACATACACACACATGCACGTACACATGACGTTGCCACACTTATACTTCCCTTTACTCATCCTTCTAATATCATGGATTCTAACAAAAACAATATTGTTTACAGTCTTATGACTATTTAAATATTGTTTATCACTGACCACTCGATACACAGTAATTATATTTTTTGTACAATTTTATGCTTCTTAGTAATTTTTTTTTTTTTTGGCGGGGGGAGTTGTTTAGTTTTCTATGTAGCTATCTCCAGTTTGGAAGAAAGGCCTGAGATCTACTTCTGAAAATCAGCCAATGAAATTTTACAGATCACAAGGGTTTGATCTCCATCCACGGGGATGGTACAGGGCTGGGCAGAGTTTCATTCCATTGTGCATGGGGTCACCATGAGTAGGGGGCTGACTCGATGGCAACTAACAACAACAGTCTAATTTATCTCCAAACTCTCCATCACAGTGCTAACATTCTCCTTAATAAACACAACAGGGACTCTATCATTCCCTGTGTTTTTCTTCAGGCCCTTCACTCTGGGCTGGTTGCTCTGCCAGGCCTGAGGCACACCTGTGGCCCAAAGCACAACTGTGGCTTGGGTTTTCTGTGGTGCCCTTTGCCTCTCTTCTGTGTTGCAGTCCCTGTTTCCTGGACTCTCTGTCTTTCACTTTTTTGGTTTACTCTCTGACTTTGATGGAGCCCATCTTCTAGTAACTGCTTGAGAAAGGGTACAAGACAGGAAAATTTGGCAAGACCTAGCATGTTTGAAAATGTATTTAGTTCACCCTTATACCTGATTGATAAAATTATCAATAAATTCTAGCTCAGATATTTTTTTCCCTTGGGATTGTAAAGGGCCTGCACCACATCTTCTAGTTTCCAATGATTGTGTTAAATAGCCCAATGCCAGATCCCTGATTCTTTGTTTATGTCATTCTCTCTTTGGAAGTTTTTGATATACTTTTGTGCTGGGCACCCTGAAGGCTCATTCAACCTGGAAACATGTACTCTACCAGTTTTGGGAAATTATTTCTCTGATAATTTTCTTTCCTCTATTTTCTATATTCTTTTTGTCTGAAACTTGTATTTAGGATATTGAACCTCTTGGACTGTGGTAGACAGAGTAATGGCCTCCAAAGATTTCCACATTCTAATTCCTCTGAGCCTGTGAATAAGCTACCTTATGTAGCAAAAGGGACTTTGCAAGAGTGATTAATCAAGGATTTTGATGTGACGAGATTATCCTGGATTATTCAGGTGGATCCTAAAGGCAATCACATATATCCTTAAAAGAGAGAGGCAAGAAGTTCAAAGTCAGAAAATGGAGATGTGACAACGGAAGCAGAGGTTCCAGTTATATGCTTTGAAGAGGGAGGAAGGGACCATGAGCCAAGGAATGCAGGCTCCCTCCAGACTCTGGAAAAGGCAAGTGAATTCTTTCCTAGAACATCAAGAAGGAATTAGCCCCGCTGCCACCTTGATTTTAGACTTCTGACCTCCAGATCTGTAAGATAACAAATGTGTGTTGTTCTAAGCCACTAACTTTGTGGTACTTTGTTACAGCAGTGGTAGGAAACTGATACATGGAGCAACAAGCACCTACTATTTGCCAGGCGCCTTTAAACTGTTTATATTCATTAACTTCTTCGCTGAAGCTTTCCTTAGCCTTCATATCAGGGCAGGTTCTGTTCTGCAAACTCCCTCATTGCATTCATCACAATTCTGATTAAATAATAATGGGTATAGTTATTCATCAGTGTCTCTCTACCCATTAGCCTGTACAGTCTATGAGGACTGTAAACCAAAAAAACCTAAACCTGCTGCTGTCCAGTCCATACCAGTTCATGGTGACCCCATGTTTTACAGAGTAGATCTGAGCTTATGGGGTTTTCCTGGTTCACTACGAGTTGAAATCGAGTTGACGGCAATGGGTTTAGTTTTGGTTTTAATCTTTACGGAAGCAGGTGGCTAGGCCTTTCTTCCACAGCACTGCTGGATGGGTTCTAACCTTTTGGTTAAGAGCCGAGTGCAAACCTTTTGCGCCATCCAGGAACCTATAAATATGTGCTCAGTGAATGACTTAGTGAATTTCCTCCGGTAGCCTCTACAACCATCTAGAGAAGTGGGAGCCATTATGCATTTCACAGGTTAGGAAGCTGAGACACAAGTGAGGTCCCATCACTTTCCCAAGGTCACACGGATTGGAAGGGGCAGAACCAGGGTTTGAACCCAGCATTGTCTACCTGAGCCCTAAAGCCCATGAGTTTAGCCACTAAACTGAAGATTTTTCTCTAGACTGTCTGGCCCTGTCTCTCTGACTGATCCTGCCCCTTGCTGACTTCTGCCCAGCGACCTGACACAACCTGAGGAAGGTGCATCTTAATTAGGCTGCCATGCAACTGTTCAGGGAGCTGCCTGGTCCCCCATGGAGATGGAGGTTTCAAAGACAAATCCTGTGCTTTTCTGGGCTGGGGGCAAGGAGCTACAGGATTTGTCAAATTGCTCTGGGATCCTTGGGAATGGGCAGCTTTCCAGAATCATAGTGTCATCACCGTTATTATTGTTTTATCTAATCTGCTCTGGAGAACAATCATTTCAAAATTGGGCAAAAATACAGCCTAATATATTTAAACATATATATTTTTATTTTTATATAATTTAAAAATAAATGCATTGATGTACATTTTCCAAGTGCCTGCCTGCTGAATTCCTAATGTAATACAACATGACTCAGAGCTAAATTTAAAGAGAGAAGCACATATGTTTAAAGCAGGCACCAACTTTCAATCTGAAGAGAAACAGAGTCAAAAGTATTTTTTTTAGCGTTCAAGTGGACTGAGTGCAAAGTGAATTATCTCCAAGCCATCTGGGAAGTCTGGTGTTTTTCAGTGCCTTCACAACTCTAATTTTAAGCCGTTATTTGGCCTTTAAATAACAATATCTTTTCTTTCCATTGGAATTTGCACCAGATTCCTCATTTATTGCGCTATTGACTCCAAAAAGAGACCTATCTTTGAGAGCAAAAAGAGCAAAAGTTATTGAACGTATTACTCTGCAGATTGGCTCTGGAAAAAAAAAACAAAACAAAAAAAACCCAGCAGCCTGATATTTCGCAAATGAAGTTTGACATATTCTGGGACGGCATATTGCATTCACCAAAAACAAACTGGTTATGCCCGGAGGGGAAAACTTAATTAAAGTCCCCTTAACAGCATGCAACTCGAGGAAAAAGACTCAGGGTACACTGTAAATGACCTTCACGTTGTTCCATGAACCTCATTCACGAATGGTCTTCATTTTTTACCTAGAAGAAGGACAGTACAATGCAATTATACAGTCTTAGCTCTAAGGATTCTGGTCCAACCTACCAAATGATGCAGGAATCTCCTGCATAGAATCCCAGAAAAATACCCATTTAATTTCTACTTGAATACCTTTGCTCATGGGGAACTCGCTGCCTTTCAAATTATAGGAAACCCTTTGTAAGTGGAGTCCTGGTGGCGCAGTGGTTAGAAGCTTGGCTGCTAACCAAAAAGTTGGTAGTTTGAATCCACCAGCTGCTGTTTGGAAACCCTATGGGGCAGTTCTACTCATAAGGTCTCTATGAGTTGAAGTTGCCTTGATGGCAATGAGGCTGTAATATTAGACTGAAATCTTCCTCCCTACAACTTCCACAACTAGTTCTTGTCATCGCCACTAGATAACACAGAAGGAAGGAGTCTTCTCCCAGGTCGACATGAGTGTGCATTGAAGGTCACTGTCACAACCTGCTCCTGCTGTCATCTTCTCTGCTCCAAGGCAAAGACAGCCAGCTCCTCTAAGAAAAGACGAGGAGGGCTTGGGCAGATTCTCTGTCCAGTAACAAGTTTAATTTTGAGGAAACCCATCCATAGCAGACATGACAGAGAGACACAGATGTCTTGACCTCCACAAAGCGGTATTTTATTGGTCTCATCTGAATCTCAAACCTTCTTTTCCTTCCATAACCTCTACGTATGTTCTCTTCAGAAGTGTGGACTTTACTGAAAACCGGGTTCTGATTAGTACAAAGATTCTCAAATAGAATGGCCTACAAACCATGCCACCCAGGTAAATGATCCCTCAGACCATCTGCTCCTACCAGTTTCCTCTCTTCTGCCACGGGGGTGAGGGAGTGGGGAAAGCTGCCAACAAAGCTGTCAAAATCACTGTGAGATGACTCCAAGCGAGACATTATAGAATGCACACATTATCAATGTGTGGCCTCAAGAGTTTTCCCCACAGTAGATGTTCCCATGTAAGGCCCTACATGACCTGGGCTCCCATGACCTCCCTGATCTCAGCTCCTGTCCACCTTTTCTTCCCATCTCTGTTCCAGCCACTATGGTCTCCTCACTGCTCCTCACACACTCTTTCCTCAGGGATTTTGCACTTGCCGTTCTTTCTGTTTGGAATGCTCTTCTTGCAGATATCTTCACAGCTCCATCCCTGAGGTCATACAGGTCAGTCTTCAAAGACCTCCATATTGGACTAACCTATCAAAATGGCCTCATTCTTGCCACTCTGTCCATTCATTCTGCTTTATTTTTCTTCTTGACACTTCTCACCACATGGCCTATTGTAGCTTGATCTGTTTTTGTATTTTTTTAGTCATCTGCTTCCCCTCACTAAAATGTAGACTATGTAAGGAAAGTACTTTGTCTGACTACATACCCTCCTCTGTCCCCTGGGCCTAGACTGTGCCTGGCACATAGTATTCAATTGATCAATATTTATTGGATAAATGGTTGAAGATCAGTCTGTGGACTCTCAGAATATCCTGCAGGCAGACTTGAGAACAGCTAGATTAGCTTTAATGCTACATTCTTCACAAGCCTTTTCTTCTTTTTTCTTTTTTTGTTGTGCTTTAGATGAAGGCTTACAGAGCAAATTAGTTAATCTTTAGATAATTAGTACATATATTGTTTTGTGACATTGGTTGCCAGCCCTGCGACATATCAACACTCTTCTTGAACATTTCCATTTGTCTAGCTTTCCTGTCCCCTCCTGCCTTTCCGTCCTTGCCCCTGGGCTAGTGTGCCCATTTAGTCTCGTATACATGGTTGAGCTACGTGTATGGTTTGTTTTATGGGCCTGTCTAATCTTTGGCCTCAGAAGTGACGTCAGCACTGAGTTGAAAGGGTATCCGGGGACCATACTCTTGGAGTTTCTCCATCCCTGTCAGACCTGTAAGGCAGGTCTCATTTTGTGAGTTTGAATTTTGTTCTACATTTTTCTCCAGCTCTGTCCGGAACCTTCTGTTGTGATCCCTGTCAGAACAGTCGGTGGTGGTAACCAGGCACTGTCTAGTAGTTCTAGACTCAGTCTGGTGGAGGCTATGGTAGTTGCCTTCACAAGCCCTTTCTGATCCCAGATAAAGTGACTCTCTCTTCTCTAAGTTCTCTTCAAACTCTGTGGTCATCATTGAGATGGCCTCGATTTTATGGCAGCTTGAGTTAGCCAACTTCCATTCACATCTCTCCTGTTTGCAACAGTTCCCGAAGAGTAGCCACTCAGCCAGATGCCAGCAGGTGCTCAGTAAATACAAGGAAGAAAAAAAAGAATGACATCCTCTTCTTTCCTCTGTTCTCTTTGATGGGAAGGTTTTAGATACATTTTCAACATGGTAGCTATTCATAATGAAAACCTGCCACATCCAGTTCAATTTGGAGTGCTGTTTGCAGTGTGGTGAGTACCTCGAAGAACTTTTATTGCTTGCTCAGTTATGTTCACTATAAGGTCAGGGGTCATTTAGAGCTAATAAAAAAGTCCTCTCACAACTCAACAACAAAAAGACAAATAGCCCAATTTAAAAATGGGCAAAGGATTTGAATAGCCATTTCTTCAAAGAAGATATACAAATGGCCAAGAAGTACATGAAAAGATGCTCAGCATTACTAGTCATTAAGGAAATGCAAATCAAAACCACAATGAGATTCCACCCAGTAGGATAACTATAATCAAAAAGGTAGGCAATAAAAAGTGCTGGCAAGGACTTGGAGAAATTATAACTCTCATACATTGCTGGCGGAAATGTAAAATGGTGCAGCCACTTTGGAAAGCAATTTGGCAGTTTCTCAAAAAGTTAAACAAAGAATTACCATATGACCCAGCAGTTCCACACCTAGATAAATATCCAAGAGAACTGAAAACATATGTCCACACAAAAACTTGTATACAAGGCGTTCATAGTAGCATTATTTAGAATAGCCAAAAGGTGGAAACGACCCAAATGTCCATCCACTGATGAGTGAATGAACTAAATGCGGCATATCCATTCCTTTCAACCATAAAAAGGCCAAAAAGGACTGAAGTTCTGATACATGCTACAACATGGATGAACCTTGAAAACATGATGCCAAGTGAAAAAAGCCAGGCACGAATATTGTATGATTCCATTTATATGAAATATCTAGAACAGGCAAATCCGTAGAGACAGAAAGTAGATTCATGGTTGCCAGGGACTGGGGTGAGCTGGGAATGGGGAGAGACTGCTAATGGGTATATGGTTTCTTTTAGGGGGAGATGAAAATGTTCTGAAATCAGATAGTGGTAATAGTTATGCAAAGTTGTGAGTATACTAAGTTCTATGCTTTAAAAAGGTGAATTTTAGAGGGTGGAGGGGGTTAGAAGCCGGCAAAATGGACACGAAAAGAGAGAGTGGAGGGAGAGAGCGGGCTGTCTCACTAGGGGGAGAGTAATTGGGAGTGTGTAGCAAGGTGTATATGGGTTTTTCTGTGAGAAAATGATTTGTAAACTTTTACTTAGAGCACAATAAAAATTATTTTAAAAAAGGTGAATTTTATAATATGTTAATTATATCTCAATAAATCTAGTACTTAAAAAAAAAGTCCTCACTTTTGAGTAACTGAACATTTGATGAAAGGCATTACCATACGTAGCTCTTACATAGTCAAATTCACTATGAAAACAAAACACAAACCAGCCAGCTGAACAGAGTTAATAACCGCTTTTATGGCCTTCAACAGCCCCCCTCCAGAGCTAGGTAACATGAGACATCAACATTTGAAGCAGAGATAAAATAGAAGTCTCTTTCCTGGGGATATCATGTAGGGGAAATAAAGTAAGTGTTGGCAATACCATGCTATCTTCTTCCTTTACAGCAATCTCTGTCACACCAGGCAGCATGCAGGCTACCTTTGGTGCTTGAGGCCACTTGGACTGCTTATTTCTACCAGGCAACCGCCAGAACCACAAATTCCCAAAATAATAACTGAGAATCTGAGAAACTCAAGGCATGTTGAATACCCACATAATATCCTTTAAAAAATCCAAACTTTTTATTATGAAAAACATCAAACATACAAAAGTTGAGAGGACAGTCTGAAGAACCCCAAGTACCCATCACCAGTTTCAACAGTTATCAGAGGACACCCAACCCTGTTTCACTTTTTCGCCTATCGACCTCTGCCCCCTGTATTATTTTGAAGTAAAACCCATATATTCTAACATTTCATCCGTAAATATTTCAGCATGTACCTCTAAAAGATGATTCTTAAAAAACTCCCACTAGGACCCCGGAGGCCATGGACCCTAGACCTTCTGTTACCCCAGGGGAGGAACCATCCCCAAAGCCAACTCTTCAGACAGGGATTAGACTGGAATAGGGGATGGAAAATGAGACTGGTGAAGAACAAGCTTCTTGGATCAAGTAGACACACGAGACTATATTGGCATCTCCTGTCTGGAGGGGAGATGAAAGGACAGAGGTGGCCAGAAGCTACCCGAATGGACATGAGGAGAGAGTGTGGAGGGAAGTACTGTAATGTCTCATCAGAGGGAGAGCAGTTAGGAGTATATAGCAAGGTGTATGCAAATTTTTGGGTGGTGTGTAAATTTTTTGTATGAGAGACTGACCTGATTTGTAAACTTTCACTTAAAGCACATTAAAAATTAATTTAAAAAAAAGACCCACTAAACACAACACTATTACCAGACCTAAAGAAATGAATAATTGTTTAATATCAAATCCCAATGTGTATTCAAATTTCTCCTTATTGTCTTACCAGCTTTTTGAAAGTTTGTTTGTATAACGTCCTTTTCAAAAATTATTATCCCTATTCTTCATGCCCTCAAATGGAAATGAATAGCAGCAGCCACTATTTAGGAGCCCTGGTGGTGCAGTGATTAAGTGCTGGGCTGCTAACAGAAAGGTCAGCAGTTCAAACCCACGCAGCCGCTCCACAGGAGAAAAACATGGCAGTCTGCTTCTGTAAAGATTTACAGCCTTGGAAACCTTATGGGGCAGTTCTACTCTGTCCTACACAGTTGCTACGAGTTGGATTTAACTCAAGGCAATGGAATGGGAGCCACTATTTACAAAAGTAGCTATCGTGTGCGCCACAGTTTACCTGGATATTTCGACGTATTATCCAATATAATCCTTGCATCAATCACACACACACACACAAAAATGTTGCTGTCGAGTTGATTCTGACTCATAGCAAACCCATAGGACACAGTAGAACTACTCCATAGGGTTTCCAAGGAGTGCCTGATGGATTCAAACTGCTAACCTTTTGGTTTGCAGCCAAGTGCTTAACCACTGTACCACCAGGGCAGAGTTAGCTATTATCACCCACCCATCCCCCCATTCTAGAGATGAAGTAGCAGGCTCAGGGAGGGTAAGTGAACAGCCAAGGTGCAATAGACAGGGTAGACTAGCTGACCAGCTTCTATTTCCCACTTGTGCTATGTTGTCTGATAAGTATCTAGTCACATGTGGTTATTGAGCACCTAAAATGTGGCTAGCCCATATTAGGATGTGCTGCAAGTGTAAAATACACAAAGAATTTCAAAAACTGCATGTAAAAAAAGAATGTAAAACGTCTCATTAGTAATTTTTATATTGAATACATACATAATATTTTGGATACCAAAAACCAAACCAAACCCAGTGCCGTCGAGTTGATTCCAACTCATAGCGACCCTATAGGACAGAGTAGAACTGCCCCACAGAGTTTCTAAGGAGTGCCTGGAAGATTCGAACTGCCGACCCTTTGGTTAGCAGCCATAGCACTTAACCGCTACGCCACCAGGGTTTCCAATATTTTGGATATATTAGGTTAAATAAAATATAGTATTAAAATTAATTTTACCTACTTCTCTTTACTTTTTTAAGCATTGACTCTATGGCACTGGGTTTTTTTTTTCTTTTTTACCATGAAAAAACCCATTGCCATCAAGTCGATTCTGACTCATAACGTCACTATCCCTAGTGGCGCAGTGGTTAAGCACTCAGCAGCTAATGGAAAAGTCAGCTGTTCAAACCCACCAGCTGTTCCAAGGGAGAAAGATGTGGCGGTCAGCTTCTGTAAAGATTTGCAGCCTTAGAAACCCTATGGGGCAGTTCTATTCTGTCCTACAGGATTGTTATGAGCCAAAATCCACTCGATGGCAATAGGGTTTGGGTTGGATTAGAAAATACGTGACTCATATTTGTGGCTCACTTTATATTTCTATCGAACTGAACCAAAACCAAACCCATTGCTGCCAAGTTGATGCCTACTCATAACGACCCTATAAGACAGATTAGAATTGCCCCATAGGATTTCCAAAGAGTGGCTGGTGGATTTGAACCGCCAACCTTTTGGTTAGCAACCAAACGCTTAACCTCTCCACCACCAGGGGTCCTATTGAAGAGTGGTGGTAATAGAAGCTAGAAAAGAAAGTTAAATTTGATTTCCAGCCTCTTTGCAGGTAGATGGAAATGCTGGTAGCATAGTGGTTAAGAGCTACAGCTGCTAACCAAAAGGTTGGCAGTTCGAATCCACCAGGCACTCCTTGGAAACTGTAGGGGGCAGTTCTACTCTGTCCTATAGGGCCGCTATGAGTCAGAATCGACTCAATGGCAACGGGTTTTGCAGGTAGAGGTGGCCATGTGACATTGTTCTGGCCAATGAGATGTGAGCAGAAGTCTGCTGGTGCTGCCTCTTCTATTCTTCTTCCTGTCTGTAATGCATACTTGGGAATAAGCTGTCTTGCAACCACAAAGTGACAGAAATGAGGATTGAGGCTAAGGGTGATGAGGTAGACTGATGATAGGGTGTGGGTCCCTGATAAGCCATTGCATCAGCCCGACATCTTGTACACCTAGACCATTTATCATGTGAGGCTAGCAAACCTTTGTCTCTTTAAGCTACCTTTAGGTTTTCTTGCACTTCCCCCTTGGGATAATAAGTAAGCGGCAGAGCTGGGATTTGAATACAGGTCTGTCTGTCTTGCAAAGCCTGTGCTCTCTCCACGTCTGACCCTCCCCCCCGCCTCCCAGGGATGGATTGATGATACCAGTGTGGTAGGAACCAGGCTCCTGGTTGTCCTCTGCATCTATTATATCCACACAGAGAAGCCATTTCACAACCAAATGGTGAAGAGACATTAATTGCAGGGAACGTGTCTACACACAAAGATTTACAACCTAGGATGTCCACAGCTGTACTGTTTAGTGTGGAAAAACCTAAGTGGTCAACAATAGGGGATTCAATAAATTATGTAACACCATCAAATGAAATATTTGGTGGTCATTAAGATGATGTTTTAGAAGACTATCTTATGATAAAAAAAAAATAGGGAAAGATATTTCAGCTATACTATGAAAAATGGAAAATAGCATGATTCCAATTTTCTAAAAACAAACAAAAAATCCAAGAATATGTATATGAGAATAACTGAAATATTGGGTGATGGGATTAAGCATAATTTTATTTTCATATGTAGGCTTTTTTTAGTTTCCAAGGTTTCAAAATTAACATGTATTTTGTAATTAGGAAAGTTAAAGCAACACATTAAAAAAATAATAATCAGACTATGACTTCAAGGTGAATGGATCATTTCTTTGTCAGGAATCCCAGGTACCTTCTTTTGTTAGATTTCCTGAGGCTCACCAAGAGTTCGGGAGGGAAGGGGAACTTTTGAAGGTGCTAAGGGAGCGTGTTCCTGAGGCAAACTTCCTAGTGCTGCTGCTCTTGCTCCATGTGCCTTGGCTTTCCCTGGGAGCCCGCCAGCCTGGCATCCCCCTCTGCTTCCACGTTCTGGGTTCCAGGCTTCCAGGTTTAGCAGTGTCTGATGCTGGCAGTCCGTCATCTCTCTTGATTAAAATGCACCATCCACATAACACAGTAATAGAATTAGAAGGCAATTCCTCCCTCAAACGGGCTGCGGTTGAGGCTGCACAAACAGCTTGCCTTTTGTTCCACTTTGATTTAGCCTAATGTGTTGGTAAAAGGTTCCATTCCTGAGATGTTTTGTACTTAATTACGTATGAACATGGCAGAAAGTGGAAGCCCCTTACAACATGCTCGGTGGTTGATTAAGTGAGCATCCAAATGGGCAATCAATAATTTACTAAAATATTTTTTAAAAACCTCCTGGCTTCCTGTGATGGGAAGAATGTGACTCGTGTGTGGTCCCCTTTTGCTAACTGTTCTGCAGGTGAAGGCCTTCCCCGCCTTTCTGATCTCCCCACCTCTAAGCATAGCTGGAAAGTGGAATTTCAAAAACAGAGATCTAATCATATCACACCCTTTCTTAAAACCATCGCCCCAGGAAGAAAGTCCACACTGTATGGTATTTATTAAGCTTATTCATTAAATGCTCCACAAGGTTTTTCTGGCTTCTTGCTGCTTGGTCCACCACTGCTAGCAACTGTGGTTCCCTCCCGCCCCCCGCAAGTACCATGGCATTTCTCACCTTGGAGCCTTTGCTCAGGCCCACCCTTTCTCTTACCTCTGCTGCCCCACTTCCTGTGGTAGCCTCTACTGACCCTGCCAGGCTTGGCTCAGGCTGCCTGTCTTTAAGAGAACATTCTGACCATCCTCTCTAGAGACTCCGAAATCCTCTATGCATGTCTCTTGCCTGCACTTGAACCTCACTGTGGTTCACGTTCCCTTTCTGTGTCTGTCTCCCCTTCTAGACTTGAGCCAGTGCTATGAGAGCGGAAGCATGTGCTGTTTGGGTCCTCCCATGGCTTTTATTTGGTGAATGTAGCTGAATAAATGAATGAATAAGTGCAGGAATCTGGTGTAGCTGTAGTGATCATGGTTAATGATTCTCTCCTTTTTCTATTTCTTGATTTAAGAACAAAACGCAAAAGCCAAACTCACTGCTTTTGAGTTGATTCCAACCCATAGCAACCCAATAGGACAGAGCAGAACTGCTCCATAGGATTCCCAAGGCTGAATCTTTACAGAAGCAGACTGCCACATCTTTCTCAACCAGAGGGACTAGTTGGTTTGAATCACCGAGACTTCTGGCTAGCAGCCAGGCACTTTAACCACTGCACTGCCAGAGCTCTTGAACTGAGAACAAGTTCCTCCTAAACTTGTACTCTTGGATTGTTAGCTCTAAGGGGGAATCCCAATTCCTTGTTTTGTAGATGCAAAAACTGAGACTCAGAAGGGTCAACTCATTTGCCTGAGAGACGCCAGTGAAGGGCAGAGGCCCTGGTCTAGGGTGATTTTCTCCAGGACCCTCCTTGTCTTTGGGGTCACCTTGGTCATAGTCTCCTTTGTCATCATCATCAGCATCATTATCATCACCATGATGTCAGAGGCAAAACCACGACCTAAAAAAATAAAACCCATTGCCATCAAGTCGATTTTGACTCATAGTGACCCTGTAGGACAGAGTAGAACTGCCCCATAGGTTTTCCAAGGCTGTAAATTTTTATGGAAGCAAACTGCCACATCTTTCTCCAGCAAAATCACGATAGGTAGGAAATAAAAGGAGAACAGGAGGGGGAAAGATTCAGAAGAGATCAGAAAAGATTCTTTACCATACTCACTTTAGATTAATTATAATAAATCTGATTCTAAGCAATTAAAAAGTGATCTGTGCTCTGAGCAGTAACCGGGGTAATGTGGAGGAACACATAACCCATTTCAAATAGGTTCAGTGATATTTACTGGGCTAGACTGGCACTGGCTTTACCATTGGTTCTCCAGCTGTCAGGCACATTCAATACACATCTGTTGAATGACTAAAATGAATGCCTACCATGTGCCAAACATTGCATGCTGCCTCAGTTTAATTCTCAGAGCAACCCACAAGGTCTTAAGCATTATGCCACACTGATTACTACAGGTGGCTTGCTTACACAGTGGCTTATCCAAAGCAGATTTAGTTTTAAATCTATCTGGTGACGTTCTGCAAAACCAGCCAATGCAGTGCTCTGCATCTAGCAAATCCTTAATATTTGTTGATTTGATAAGGGTGCTTTCTCAGTCTGAATGCTTAAACCACGTGCTCTCTGAATATGATGGAAGTTGTAGCATATTTTAATCAACTACTGACAAATTTAATTGTGATTGCTCATTCTAATACGTCAGAGCTGATAGCACCAAGCTAATGGCTTATTCATTTTGGAAGATATTAGCAGCAGGGTGCTGCCTTTTACCCAAACACAAGATCATAATAATTAAAAACTGATATTTCTGGAAATGAACTCCTTTCAAGTAATTTATATCCCACAAACACACACAGATGCAAGCATATATGTGCCAACATTCTCAAGGATTTACAACACCTTAGAGGAATTCTGCCCATTCTTTTCCAAAATGGAAAGTTTTCTGTTGATGTGATGAAAGACTCCTTACTAGGTTCAAGGGAAATGTGCATTTCCACTGATCAATTTCTGAGTTTCCCAGAAGAGGGGAGCCACAGAAAAACCCTGAAAACTAATGACGGTGGGAGGAGAGCATATTTGTACTTTATTGTGACAATCAGAGTCTAAACCACTGAATCAGAGAATGAGACAAAGGAAAATCTTATTGTGTGTGTGTGGGTGGGGTGGGGAGGAGGATTGGGCATGAGGGGAGATGAGATCTGTGTATATAAAGAGATGAAGTAATCTCAAGAGAGAATCCAAAAAGGCAAATGTAATATATTGTATTAACTCATTGCTCCTAGAAACATACACTGAGCCCTTACTGTGTCCCAGGCATTGGCAATAACCAGATAGTCTTGGGCCAAATCCTCATGATGCTCGATATGAAGTGTGATACTTAACCAGAGGCCCATGTTTTGGCTTTAGGGGGACAATGAACCCCCTGAAATTATATGCAAAGCCTCATGTTTATGGGTAATATGAGTGTGGGCAAAAATAGATGGGTACACAGCATGAATCATGTTTTCACAGCCTTCAGGGCCCCCTGAATGGTGAGTAAACACTATTGCAGAATTTGACTTCTCTAGTTTTTCTCTAAGGAGACATGGTGGCACCATGGTTAAGCACTCAGCTACTAACTGAAAAGTCTGCGGCTTGAACCCACCAGTCACTCCATGGGAGAAAGATGTGGCAACCAGCTTCCGTAAAGATTATAGTCTTGGTCTGGGGTCTTAAAAGCTAGCAAGCAGCCATTTAAGATGCATCAATTGGTGTCAACCCACCTGGAGCAAAGAAGAATGAAGAACACCAAAGACACAAGGTAATTATGAGCCCAAGAGACAGAAAGGGCCACATAAACCAGAGAGTACATCAGCCTGAGACTAGAAGAGCTAGATGGTGCCTGGCTACAACTGATGACTGCCCTGACAGGAACACAACAGAGAACCCCTGAGGGAGCAGGAGAGCAGTGGGATGTAGACCTCAAATTCACATAAAAGGACCAGACTTAATGGTCTGACTGAGACTAGAAGGACCCCGGAGGTCATGGTCCCCAGACCTTCTGTTAGCCCAAGACAAGAACCATTCCCAAAGCCAACTCTTCAGACAGGGATTGGACTGGACTATGGGATAGAAAATGATACCGGTGAGGAGTGAGCTTCTTGGCTCAAGTAGACACATGAGACTATGTGGGCAGCTTCTGTCTGGAGGGGAGATGAGAAGACAGAGGGGGTCAGAAGTTGGCCGAATAGACACGAAAATAGAGGGTGGAGAAAAAGAATGTGCTGTCTCATTGGGGGAGAGCAACTAGGAGTATATAGCAAAAAAAAAAAAAAAAAAAAAATTTTTTTTTTTTGGTGCTATAAATTTCTGTATGAGAGACTGACTTGATTTCTAAACTTAGACTTAAAGCACAGTGAAAATTAAAAAAAAAAAAAAGAAGATTATAGCCTTGGAAGCCCTATGGGGCAGTTCTACTCTGCTCTACAGAGTCACTGAGTCAGAATTGACTCAATGGCAGTGGTTAGTCTTTCCCTAGAAAGAATGAACAAACCAAAGTCAAAACCAAAAACAGGTCAACTAACAGATATTTCCTTTTTCTTTTATATTATAAATTAAAAAAATATTTTCTATAAAAATCTTTAAAAAAAGAAAAGAAAACTCCTATATGCCAAAAGATATAAAAAGTCCACTAAAAAATAGTGAATTTTAGGACAGTTAATTGACAAGTTATTAGCAACAGGGTCTTGTTATTAGAGATATTTTGAACTAATAGAGCCATTACTAATCCTTGCTTGATTCTCTGCAGAGTTCTCAAGTGGGTATAGGAGCACAAGTTACAGACCTGTCAGAAACTTTTTCACTATATTCTCCTAATAAGTATAATTTCTGAGTGTTTGTCCTATGCCAGGTACCATTTCAAAAGCTGCAAGATATTATTAAACCTCACAGCTATTTTATAAAGGAGGAAAGTGAGGTTCAGGGAAATTTAATAACTTGTTTAAAGTTCCACAGCTACAAGTTTCCTGCTATCCACACCTCTGCCCTGAAGAAAAGCTGTAAATGGCAATACTGCGTAAAGAAAAAGTAGACCTGAGAAAATGAAAGCATCTATGTAAACTCGATGAGGTTGTTGGTTCTGTAGATTTCTCACCTTCCATTCAGGAGACTCAGTTTTGTTTCCTGGCCAATGTACCTCATGCATAGCCACCACCCTTCTTCTGTCAGGTGGTTTGCTGTGTTGCTGTGATGCTGACCAGGTTTCAGTAGAGCTTCCAGGCTAAGACAGACTAGGAAGAAAAGCCTGGTGATCTATTTCCAAAGAATCAGCCAATGAAAACCTATCAGTCAAGGGCCAACATATAAACTCTTATCACAACATAGAAAGCCAAGACAACAAAACAGCTTTCTTTCACACAGGACTATTTATTAACTAAAATAATGTTTAAATAATTTAAATAATGTAAGGGTTGTTCATTTCATAGAAGGCAACATTACAGCCTGGTTTTTGAGCAGAATTTATGTTTATTATTCCAGAACTAGAAGAAGATTTTAATTGAGGTGGTACATCAGGGGGCCAGTGTGAGGTAGAAGGGTGGTGGGGGGGGCGGGTAGGATAGGGAATTTGGATTGAAATGAACTACACAATTTCAAAATCCTAGTCAGAATAGCCTGGCAGAACTGAAGATTTTCTACCAACCAAACTGCATGTAATACTGTGATGGCCTGCATGTTGCTATGATGCTGGAAGCTATGCCACTGGTATTTCAAATACCTGCAGGGTCACTTATGGTGGACAGGTTTCAGCAGAGCTTCCAGATTAAGATAGACTCGGAAGAAGGATCTGGCAGTCTATTTCTTTAAAAATTGGCCAGTAAAAACCTCATGAATAGCAGCAGAACATTGTCTGATATTGTCTTAGGCTGGCTTCTCAGTAAAACATATAAATATACAGAGAGAGAGATTTATATCAAGGAAACAGCTCACATGATTGTAGAGGTCGAAACATCCCAAGTCTGTGGATCAGGATAGAGGCCTTCCCAATTCATGGAGCCTCAGAAACTGGTGAACCCAAGATCACCAGGCCAGAGAGCAGGGCTCCCACTCACAGGATGTGAAGGTCAAGGAATCCCAAGGTCAGCAGGGAAGGCTGCAAGGTCTCTCCTGATTTGCGCAGCTGCAGGGGCTGGCAAACCCAAGATCAGCAGGTCAGGGAGCAGAACTCTTGCTCTCAGGCTATGAAGATTGACAAATCCCAAGATGGACAGGTAAGCTCAAGTCCCAAGAACCAGAGGTCAGACAAGAGGCAGCTGCTGGATCCCAAACAAGCCAAAGATCTTGGCAAGGCAAGCAGGAAGGAAATAGGCAGCAGAAGGCGGAGAGATGAAGGCTGAGGGGGCAGTGAGCCACCACAAGCCCCACCCACATCAGTACCACTGCATAGATTCCATCATAGGGGTGATCACATATCAAATTTCAACAGGGAAGTGGTCACAACACTATACAACTGCCAAAACACTGAGAATCATGGCCCAACCAAGTTGACATACAATCTTAACCATCACAGTCCACCACTTGTCAACTTGGCATCTGTACACATCTCCCCAAACCGTACATAATCTCTGAATAAACACGATTACAAAGTCATACTTGTTCCTAGCATGATACAACAAAACACGTGTACAACTGAAAATGGACTAGCACTATTTACATCTTATATTTTATAAGTGAAGAAAACAAAAATATCTGATGCGCACATACAAAGCAGAAATACTCATAACAATTACAGTCCTCGTTTCTGCAACTGGTCATGTGGCTATAACTGGTATTTAGAACTACCTTTTTCTACCGCACATTCTGTATTCCCTTTGCCCTCAGCAAGCACCTCAGCTGGTCGTGGTTCTTTGCCTGGTGGGGTGACCCAAACCTTCATTCCTGAAGGGTCTGGACCATTAGCAGTCAAGTCAGAATTCGGTTGCTGTAGTTTTCTATTGACTTTAATCACAGGACACAGTAGTACCAAGAGACGCCCTAAGGGATCTCCTGCATTCCAGACATACTCTTCTTTACCTCCATTATGTAATATCTATCCAATTTCTTCTTGGTAATCTGGATCAATCACACCAGCCAGTATGGTAACTCCCTTCTTTGCCTGTTGATCCAGAGGTATAAGGGGCCCAAAGGTGCCTGGTAGCATTCTTAGCTTCCAGTTCAATGGAATCAGTGATGTGTTTCCAGGTGGGAGCATTCTTTCCTTTAGAACTAAGATCTCCAAGCCTGTGGAGTGTAAGGTTGCGGGGACAGAAAGCAAAAATCTTGCAAGTGGGTCACTAGGGGTAATTGTGAGTGGTGCCACTCCAATTTCCACCCCTTGATTCCTGAACCCATGAATCCTGGCTATGGAAGAAACAGCACCATATATTGGACGGTGGCTTAGAGCATACACAGCCTCCTGGAAAACATTGCGCAACCCTGCAAGGTATTGCCACGTAGATGGCACTGTAATTGTGTCGTTAGGAGGCCATTCCATCATTCTATCAAGCCAGCTGCTTCAGGATAATGGGGAACATGGTAAGACCAGTGAATTCCATGAGGATGGACCCACTGCTGCACTTCATTTGCTGTGAAGTGAGTCCCTTGATGAGAGGCAATACTGTGTGGGATACCATGACAGTGGATAAGGCATTCTGTAAGTCCATGGAAGGGTGGTTTTGGCAGAAGCACAGCATTCAGGGAAGGCAAATCCATATCCAGAGTGTCTGTTCCAGTAAGGACAAAACACTGTCTTTTCCTTGATGGAAGTGGTCCAGTGTAACCAACATGCCAGCAGGTTGGTGGCTGATCACCTCAAGGGATGGTGCCGTATCGGGGACTCAGTGTTGGTCTCTGTTGCTGGCAGATTGGGCACTCATAAGTGGCTGTAGCCAAGTCAGCCTTAGTGAGTGGAAGTCCGTGTTGCTGGACCCATCCATAACTTCCATCCCTGCTGCCATGGCCACTTTGTTCATGAGCCCATGGGGCAATGACAGGAGTAGCTGGGGGAAGAGGGTGAGTGGTTTCCACAGAACGCGTTATCCTATCCGACTGATTGTTAAAATCATCTTCTGCTGAGGTCACCCTTTGGTGAGCATTCAGGTGAGACACAAATATCTTCATTTCTTTGGCCTATTCAGAGAAGTCTGTCCACATATTTCTTCCCCATAAATCCTTGTCTTCAATTTACCAATCATGTTCCTTCCAAGTCCCTGAGCATTCAGCCAAACCATTAGCCACAGCCCACGAATCAGTATACAATCACACGTCTGGCCATTTCTCCTTCCAGGCAAAGTAACCAACCAGGTGTACTACTTGAAGTTCTGCCCATTGGGAGGATTTCTATTCACCACTGTCCTTCAGGGACATCCTAGAAATGGGCTGTAGTGCTGCTGCTGTCCACTTTCGAGTGGTGCCTGCGTATCATGCAGAACCATCTGTAAACCAGACAAGAGTTTTCTCTTCTTCAGTCAACTGGTCATAAGGAACTCCCCATGAGGCTATAGGTGCAGACTTGGAGATGGAAGGTAATGTGACAGAGGTGGAGAACATGGACATTTGGGCCATTTCCTCATGCAACTTGTGAGTTCAGGTCCTGCTCAGGCCTGACCTTGTATATGCCACTTCTATTTAATGATGGAGTGCTGCTGTGCACATCCAACTTTAAGACTCTGTGGGTCAGACAACACCCAGTTCATGATAGGCAGCTCAGGTCACATGGTGACTTGGTGTCCCATGGTTAAGTGTTCAGCCTGTACTAAAGCCCAGTAACAAGTCAAAAGTTTTTCTCTAAATGAGAGGATCCTGCAGAGGATGGCAGGGCTTCATTCCAAAATCCTAAGGGTCTATGCTGTGATTCATCAATAGGGGCCTGCCAAAGACTTTAAACAGCATCTCTATCTGCCACAGACATATCAAGCCCTGTTGGATCAGCTGGATCATATGGCCCAAGTGGCACAACGGCTTGCACAGCAGCCTGAACCTGTTGTAGAGCTTTCTCTTGTTCTGGGCCCTACTCAAAACCAGCAGCTTTTCGAGTCACTTGATAAATAGGCCAGAGCAGCACACCCAAATGAGGAATATGTTGCCTCCAAAATTCAAAGACGCCTACTAGGCACTATACCTCCTTTTTAGTTGTGGGAGCAACCAGATGCAATAACTTATCCTTCTCTTTAGAAGGAATATCTCGACGTGTTCCACAGTACTGGACCCCTAGAAATTTCACTGAGGTGGAAGATGCCTGAATTTTTGTGGGATTAATTTCCCACGCTCTAGCACACGAATGTTTTACCAGCAAGTCCAGAGTTATTGACACTTCTTCTTTACTAGGTCCACACAGCATAATATCATCAATGCAATGGACTGGTGTGACATCTTGTGGAAGGGAAAGGCGATCAAGATCATTGCAGACTAAATTATGACATAAGGCTGGAGAGCTGATGTAGCTCTGAGGTAGGCAAGCAAAGGTGTATTGCTGGCCTTACCAGCTGAAGGCAAACTGCTTCTGTTGGTCCTTTGAAACAGGAATGGAAAAAAAAGGCATCAGCCAGACCAATAGCTGCGTACCAGGTACCAGGAGATGTATTAATTTGCTCAAGCAATGAAACTACATCTGGAAAAGTAGCTGCAATTGCAGTCACCACCTGGTTAAGTTTTTAACAATCTTCTGTCATTTTCCAACATCTATCTGTTTTTTGCACAGGCCATATAGGCAAGTTGAATGGGGATGTGGTGGGAATCACCACCCCTGCATCGTTTAAGTCCTTGATGGTGGCAGTAATCTCTAAAATCCCTCCAGGAATGTGGCATTGCTATTGGTTTACTATTTCCTAGCTAGTGGCAGTTCTAATGGCTTCCACTTGGCTTTTCCTGCCATAGTAGGTAGCCCTTACTGTAATTGTCAAAGATCCAATATGGGGGTTCTGCCAGTTGCTAAGTATATCTATTCCAGTTATGCATTCTGGAACTGGGGAAATTACTACAGGATGGATTTGGGGACACACTGGACCTACTGTGAGACGGACATGAGCCAAGACTCCATTAATAATCTGACCTCCATATGCCCCCACTCTGACTGGTGGGCCACAGTGACATTTTGGGTCTCCTGGAGTTGGTGTCAGTTCAGAGCTAGTATCCAGTAATCCCCAAAAAGTTTGATTATTTCATTTTCTCCAAAGAACAGTCCCTCTTGTAAAAGGCCATAGAGCCCTTTCGGGAAGGCTAGGAGAGAGATTAACAGCAAAAAGTTTTCGCAGTGTATTGGAGTCCTTCCTCAAGGGGGCCTGGCTTCCCCTTCATTCAAGGGGTTGTGGGTCTTTAAACTCGCTCAAGTCTGGGAATTAACTGAGGGACCAAGACTCTCTATTCTGGCAATTCGAGTTAGACTGCTGTTCACCTGACCTAGAACTCATCAATTTGTACAGATCAAGTAAATATTTAGCAGATTTCCCACCTATTTCACTCCTTGGGGCACCATGACTAAGTAGCCAATGCCATAAATCCATACAAGTCAGGCTATTCTGATTACTGCTTTGGGTCCACTGTCTATAACTGTAACCACACCCACCTTACCTTTGTCGATTGAGTGCAGCCACTTGGCGCCTACTACCATGGAGTCCAATCAGCCCTATTGTAGTTTAAAAAAAAAAAAATTTTTTTTTCCTAGGTGTCTTAATTCAGTTAGGTCAGTTCCCATTGTCAAATCTGATTTACATAAAATAACAATCACATCAGTCTTCAAGGATGCTGGAGCTCCCTTCACAAATTTGTTCCTCACAGTTGTGGTAAAGGGTGTGTCCTTTGAGCACTCCCTGTGTGGGTCTGTGGGTCTAACCTGATAAATCCACTCTAACATGCCAATTTCCCTAAGCCTTTGGATACTTTATTCTACAGTATACCAAGGCAGGTCTGGTATTTCAACTTGATTTAGTGTAGGCCACCATGTAGCCCATGCTTCAGCAATCCAGTCAAGCAATTAGATTTTTTCCTAACTTCTCTAGCTGAAACATTGAATGAAGAATATGTGCTTAATGGACCCATATCAATGGACTCACACTGATCCATTTTTATGTTCCTTGCACCATTATCTCATACCCTTAATAGTCATACCCACACCTATTCCCCAGGTTTCTGTTTGTACATATTAGAAAAGTCAAGTAGTTCTTTTGGAGTGTAGCATACCTCCTCCTGGATCACAGTTTATACTTCACCTTTTGGGCCTCTCTGGGACTTAAGTCTAGTTATAGGTCTAGAAGCCACAATATGTGGTGTGAAATTGTTTTGAGAGCATTCAACGTTGTCTTGTAAAGCATCTGCCTCAGGTGATGCCCCAGGCAATGACTCAGGCAAGGGCTGTTTAGAGGCAGCTGGGCTAGGACTAACCTCATTAGATGGGAGTGGAGGTGCTAATGGTTTTTCTGGGCAGGGTGGTGTAGGAGACAAACATGAAGTAATCTCTTCAGATGGGAGTAGTTCTGTTGGCAGGAATAATTCAATGGAATTTAGGAGCTCAGTGTCTCCAGCTTCCTGATAATCTGCTCATATGTCCCTATTCCACATTTCGGAATATCATTTCTTCCCAATCAATGCCCTTACTTTAACTTCCGACACCTCTCAGGATTATCAATTGAGTTGGCGTTGTAAATCAGCCACTCTTAAAATAAGAGTCTGGGTTTGGTTCTCAACAATATCAGCTCTGTTAATGCAAGAAATAAGGCTTTCTTTCAAAGCACAAGTGGAAGCTTTGAGGTCGTTTATGCGTCACTTGAGCTTTGACTCTGAAGCTCTGAGCACACCTCTTTCTTTCACCAGTTTGTCTAGCAAAAGTAGGACCAACCAAACAGCTTCCTTATATTTCTCATTCTGACAAAACTGTAGAAAGACATCACAGGTGTTCAACCAGAGCCTCGCCTTTCGCCAATACCTGATCTACTGGTGGTGATATTTTGCATATTTGTATCACCACCTCATGCCATGGATTAGCAGTGTCATCTTTACTGCTGGAGGCAGACTCATCAACATCTTTAAGACTAAACAGACCTGAGAACCAATTTAGAAAACTCATTCTTACAATTTTGTTCCTCTAGAACCATTCACAGTACCAAATGTCTTAGGCTGGGTTCTCTAGAGAAGCAAAACCAGTAAAGCACATAAATATATATACAGGGAGATTTATATCAAGGAAACAGCTCACACAATTATAGAGGTTGGAATAACCCAAGTCTGTGGATCAGGATAGAGGCCCTTACCAATTCACGGAGCTACAGAAACTGCTGAACCCAAGATTGGCAGGTTGGAGAGCAGGGCTCCTGCTCACAGGCTGTGAAGGCCAAGGAATCCCAAGGTCGGTAGGGAAGACTGCAAGGTTTCTCCTGATTCGCATAGCTGCAGGGGCTGGGGAACCCAAGATTGGCAGATGGGGGAGCAGGATTCTTGTTCTAAGGCTGTGAAGATCAATGAATCTCAAGATGGACAACTAAGCTGTTAGCTCAAGTCCTAAGAACCAGAGGTCAGATAAGAGGCAGCTGCTGAATCCAGAACAAGCAAAAACATTGGCAAGGTGAGCAGGAAGGAAGTAGGTGGCAGAAGGCAGAGAGATGAAGGCTGAGGCATGGTGAGGTACCACAGGCCCAACCTCTGCCAGTTCCATTCAGCAGATTCCATCATGGGGGTGATCACATATCAAATTTCAATAGGAAAGTGATCACATTATACAACTGCCAAAACACTGAGAATCATGGCCCAGCCAAGTTGACACACAATCTTAACCATCACAGATATAGTGATGAAAGATGAGCCCCTCAGATTTGAAGGTACTCAAAACACGACTGGGGAAGAGCTGCCTCCTCAATGTACAGTTGACCTTAATGACATGGTTAGAGTAAAGCTTTTGGGACCTTCATTTTCTGAGATGGTGTGACTCAAAATGAAAAGAAGCAGCTGCAAATACCCATTAATAATCAGAGCATGGGAATATAACCCTGTGCCGTCGAGTATACGAAGTATGAATCTAGGAAAATTGGAAGTCGTCAACGATGAAATGGATTGCATAAAGATTATATTCTAGGCATTAGTGAGCTGAAATGGACTGGTATTGACCATTTTGAATTGGACAGTCATATGGTCTACTATGCCAGGAACGACAAATTGAAGAGGAATGGCATCAAAATCAAAATGAATGTTTCAAGATCTACCCTGAAGTATAATGCTGTCAGTGATAGGGTAATATCCATATACCTACAAGGAAGACTGGTTCATATGACTATTATTCAAATTTACACACCAACTACTAATGCCAAAGATGAGAAAACTGAAGTTTTTACCAACTTCTGCAGTCTGAACTGATCAAATATGCAATCAAGATGCACTGATAATTATTGGTGATTGGAATGTGAAAGTTGGAAACACAGAAGGATAGGTAGTTGGGAAATATGGCCTTGGTGACAGAAACGAAGCTGGAGATCTCATGATAGAATTTTGCAAGACCAATGACTTCTTCATTGCGATTACCTTTTTTTCACCAACATAAACAGTGACTACACACATGGACCTCCTCAGATGGAATACACAGGAATCAAATTGACTACATCTGTGGATAGATATGATGGAGAAGCTCAGTATCATCAGTCAGAAAAAGGTCAAGTGCTGACTGCAGAACAGACCATCAATTGCTCATATGCAAGTTCAAGTTGAAGCTGAAGAAAATTACAGTAAGTTCACGAGAGCCAAAATACGGCATTGAGTATATGCCACCTGAATTTACATACCATCTGAAGAATAAATTGGATGCATTGAACACTAATGATGGAAGACCCACACAGGTTGTGGAAAGACATCAAGAGCATCATACACGAAGAAAGTAAAAGGTCATTAAAAAGACAGGAAAGGAAGAGAAGACCAAAATAGATGTTAGAAGAGACTCTGAAACTTGCTCTTAAATGTCCAGTAGCTAAAGCAAATGGAAGAAATGATGAAGTAAAAGAGCTGAACAAAAGATTTCAAAGGGTGGCTCGAGAAGACAGAGTAAAGTATCCTAATGAAATGTGCAAAGACCTGGAGTTAGAAAACCAAAAATGAAGAACACGCTCAGCATTTCTCAAGCTGAAAGAACTGAAGAAAAAATTCAAGCTTCAGGTTGTGATATTGAAGGATTCTATGGGCAATAGTGAACGACACGGGAAGCATCAAAAGAAGATGGGAGGAATACACAGAGTCACTGTACCAAAAAGAATTGGTCAATGTTCAACCATTTCAGGAGGTAGCATATGATCAAGAACTGATGATACTGAAAGAAAAAGTCCAAACTACTCT
Organism: Loxodonta africana; assembly: GCF_030014295.1. NCBI lineage: Eukaryota > Metazoa > Chordata > Mammalia > Proboscidea > Elephantidae > Loxodonta > Loxodonta africana. Next base: position 43,513,624 of record NC_087350.1, read on the forward strand.
GAAGGGAATGGCAAAAAACAAGCCCGCGGGAATACAAACTGAGATGTTTCAACAAATGGATGCAGAGCTGGAGGTGTTCACTCATCTTTGTCCTTGGCCAGCTTCCAGACCAACTGATTGGAAAAGATCCACACTTGGGCCCATTCCAAAGAAAGGTGATCCAACAGAACGTGGAAATTATTGAACAATATCATTAATATTACACACAAGTACAATTTTGCTAATAAGGTTTTCACTGGCTAAGTCTTTTCAGAAGTAGACCACTAGGTCCTTCTTCCTACTCTGTCTTAGTCTGGAAGCTCAGCTGAAACCTGTCCTCCATGAGTGACCCTGCTGGTATTTGTATACTGGTGGCATCGCTTCCAGCATCACAGCAACACACAAGTCCCCACAGTACGACAAACTGACAGATGCATGGTGGTCTACTTCTGAAAAGAATTAGACAGCAAAAACCTTATGAATAGCTGGGGAACATCATCTGATACAGTGACGCAAGATGAGCCCCTCAGGTTGGAAGGCACTCAAAATATGATTGGGGAAGAGCTGCCTCCTCAAAGTAGTGTCAGCCTTGATGATGTGGATGGAGTCAAGCTTTCAGGACCTTCATTTTCTGAGGTGGCACAACTTAAAAGGAGAAGAAACAGCTGCAAACATCCATTAATAATCTGAATGTGGAATGTACAAAGTATGAATCTAGGAAAATTGGAATTCATCAGAAATGCAATGGAATGCATAAAGATCGATATCTTAGGCATTAGTGAGCTGAAATGGACTGGTATTGGCCATTTTGAATCAGATAATCACACGGTCTACTATGCTGGGAATGATAACTTGAAGAGAAATGGCGTTGCATTCATCATCAAAAAGAACATTTCAAGATCTCCCCTGAGGTACAACACTGTCAGTGATAAGATAATATCAGTACATCTACAAGGAAGACCAGTTAATAGGACTATTATTCAAATTTATGAACCAACCACTAGGGCCAGAGATGAAGAAATCGAAGATTTTTACCAACTTCTGCAGTCTAAAACTGATTGGAACATGCAATCGGGATGCACTGATAATTACTGGTGATTGGAATGAGAAAGTTGGAAACAAAGAAGAAGGATTGGTAGTTGGAAAATATGGCCTTGGTGATAGAAATGATGCTGGAGAGCGCGTGATTAAATTTTGCAGGACCAACGACTTCTTCGTTGCAAATACCCTTTCTTCAGCAACGGAAACAGCGACTATACACATGGACCTCACCAGATGGAATACACAGGAATCAAATCAACTACATCTGTGGAAAGAGATGATGGAAAAGCTCAATATCAACAGCCAGAACAAGGCCAGGGGATCAAACCATCAATTACTCATGTGCAAGTTCAAGTTGAAACTGAAGAAAATTAGAACAAGTCCATGACAGCCAAAGTGTAACCTTGAGTATATCCCACCTGAATTTAGAGACCATCTCGAGAATAGATTTGACATGTTGAACGCTAATGACTGAAGACAGATGGGTTATGCAATGACATCAAGGACATCATACATGAAGAATGCAAGAGGTCATTAAAAAGACAGGAGAGAATGCAAGACCTAACTGGATGTCAGAAGAGACTCTGAAACTTGATCCTGAATGTTGAGTAGCTAAAGCAAAAGGAAAAAATGATGAGGTAAAAGAGACGAACAGATTTCAAAGGTAGCTCAAGAAGACAAAGTAAAGTATTATGATGACACATGCAAAGACCTGGAAATAGAAAACCAAAAGAGAAGAACACACTCAGCATTTCTCATGCTGAAAGAACTGAATTAAAAATTCAAGCCTTGAGTTGCAATACTGGAGGATTCTATAGGGAAAATATTAAATGATGCAGGAAGCATCAAAAGAAGATGGAAGAAATACAGAGTCACTATACCAAAAGGAATTTGTTGACATTCAACCGTTTCGGGAGGTAACATATGATCAGGAACTGATAGTACTGAAGGAAGAAGTCCAAGCTGCGCTGAAGGCATTGGCAAAAATCAAGGCTTCTGTCCTGGAACTGACAAAATTCCAACTGAGATGTTTCAACAAATGAATGCAGCACTGGAAGTGATCACTTGTTTATGCCAAGAAATTTGGACGACAGGTACCTGGCCAACTGACAGGCAGAGACACATATTTATGCCTATTCCCAAGAAGGTGATCCAACTGAATGTGGAAATTATTGAACACATAATTAACATCACATTCAAGCGAAATTTTGCCGAAGATCATTCAAAAGTGGCTGTAGCAGTACATCAACAGGGAACTACCAGAAATTCAGGCTGGATTCGGAAAAGGATGTGGAACCAGGGATATCATTGCTGATGTCAGATGGATCCTGGCTGAAAGCAAGGAATAACAGAAATATGTTTACCTGAGTTTTATTAACTGTGCTAAGGCATTCAACTGTGTGGATCATAACAAGGTATGGATAACATTGCACAGAATGGGAATTCTAGAACTTAATTGTGTTCTTGAGGAATCTTGTACACGGATCAAGAGGCAGTTGTTCAAACAGAACAAGGGGGTACTGCGTGGGTTAAAGTCAGGAAAGGTGTGTGTCAGGGTTGTGTCCTTTCACCATACTTATTCAATCTGTATGCTGAGCAAATAAACCAAGAAGCTGGACTATATGAAAAAGAAGGGGGCATCAGGACTGGCGGAAGACTCATTAACAATGCAGATGATACAACCCTGTTTGTTGACAGTGAAGAGGACTTGAAGCACTTACTGAAGAAGATCAAAGACTACAGCTTTCAGTATGGCTAACACTAGAACATAAAGAAAATAAAAATCCTCACAACTGGACCAGTAAGCAATACCAGGATAAACAGAGAAAAGATTGAGGTTGTCAAGGATTTCATTTTACTTGGATCCACAATCAATGCCCTTGGAAGCAGCAGTCAGAAAGCAAAATAACTTCTTGCATTTGCCAAATCTGCTGTAAAAGGCCTCTTTAAAGTGATGAAAAGCATAGACATTACTTTGAAGACTAAGGTGCTCCTGACCCAAGTGATGCTGTTTTCAATCACCTCATATGCGTGCAAAAGCTGGACAAGGAACAATTGACGCCTTTGAATTGTGGTGTTGGTGAAGAATATCGAATATATGATGGACTGCCAGAAGAAAAAACAAATCTGTCTTGGAAGAAGTACAGCCAGAATGTTCCTTAGGAGCGAGGATGGCTAGGCTTTGTCTCAAGTACTCTGGGCATGTTATCAGGAAGGACCAATCCCTGCAGAAAGACATCATGCTTGGTAAAGTAGAGGGTCAGTGAAAAAGAAGACCCTCAACGAGATGGATTGACACAGTGGCTGCAACAATGGGCACAAGCATAACAAGTATTGTGAGAATGGTGCAGGACCAGGCAATGTTTTGTTCTGTAGTACATACGGTCTTTATGAGTTGGAACCAACTTGAAGGCACCTAACAACAACAAGCACAACAGACTGTGGGTAAGGAGCCCTGCTGGGGCAGTGGTTAAGCACTGGCCTGCCAATCGAAAAGTAGGTGATTTGAACCCATCAGCCTCTCCTCATGAGAAAGATGTGGCAGTCTGCTTGCATAAAGATTACTGCCTTGGAGACCCTATGGGGCAGTTCTATTCTGTTCTGTAGGGTCGCTAAGAGTCAGAATCAACTCAAAGGCAAGGTTTTTTTGTTTGTTTGTTTGTTTGTTTTGACTCTATGTATACTGTGTTTACCTGTCCCTCATTGATGGACATTTAAAACAATTTATTTTGACATAATTTCAGACTTTCTATTGCAAGTACAGTACAAAGAATTCCTGTACACCCTTCACCCAGGTTCCACAACATTTTATCATGTTTGCTTTATCCTTCTCTCTAAATACACATATTTATATTATTTTATTTTTCATACAGACATGATGATACATAATTTATCCTTCAAGGACATTCTCTTACATAATCACAACACACTTAACAAAATCATGAAGCTAATACTGATAAAGTACTATTAACTAATCTACAGACCTTATTGAGATTTCACCAGTTGTCCCAGTAATGTTGGCAAAAGTAAATTCTGGATTACACTTTGCATTCAGTTGTCATGTCTCAGCATTGTTGTTGTTGCTAGTTGCCATTGAGAAGGCCCAGACTCATGACAACCCAAGCACAATGGGATCAGACCGTTGTGATCCGTAGCATTTTCATTAGCTGATTTTTCAGAAGTAGATGGCCAGGTCTTTCTTCCTAGTCTGTCTTAGTCTGAGAGCTTCTGAACACAGTGTCACAGCAACATGCAAGCCTCCACTGACAGATGAATGTTGTCTGTGTTGAGGTTCTTTGGCTGGGAATGAATCTGGATCTCTACCAAGGAGGGCTAGAATTCTACCACCGAATCACTGCTGCCCCTATCCCCATGGCTCCTTGTTTTCGTTAGGCCCCATTGAGTCAGTTCCAACTCGTAGAGACCTTATTATGTACAATATAATGAAGTGTTGCCAGGTCCTGTGCTGTCCTCACAATCTTTGCTATGTTTGAGCCCATTGTTGCAGCCACTGTGTCAATTTATCTCGTTGAGGGTCTTACTCTTTTTGGAGGATCCTCTACTCTACTCTCCTTTAATCTGGGACCGTTTCTGATTCTTTTTCATGACACAGATATTTTCTGAGAAATCAGAGGTCAGATATTTTGTCTAATGTCCTTCAGTTTGAGTTTGTCTGGCGTCACGATTACATTCAGGCTATGCCTTTTTACATTAATCGAAGGACACTTTGCTGCTTGGAGCAATTCTTTTCCATATGACTCCTAGAATGCAAGTTTGAAGAAATGCAAGAATTTTCCTTATCTCTTTCTCACCATCAAGGAAACCAAGAGTACAACCTGACTTCCCCAAACCGAGATTATCACTGCCCTGCCCCCGAGGTAGTTTAGTTCAGGTGAAACCTTCTTTTCGGTTGTGCCCCATAAGCTACCTGGGCAGCCTCACTCGGCACGAACTACATTTCCCACAGGTCTTCAAGCACTGTACGTCATCAACGAGCGCAGCTTTTTGCTGGCGAAGCCGGCTTTGGGAAGCCAGCTGTGGCGGCGGCATCATGGCGGACGTGTTAAGTGTCGGAGTGAACCTGGAGGCCTTTGCCCAGGCCATTAGTGCCATCCAGGCGCTGCGCTCCAGCGTGAGCAGGGTGTTCGACTGCCTGAAAGATGGCATGCAGAACAAGGAAACGCTGGAGGGCCGGGAGAAGGCCTTCATTGCGCACTTTCAGGACAACTTGCATTCGGTCAACCGGGACCTCAAGTAGGTACCGGCTGAGGGGGCTGGAGTGGGGGAACCAGCCCTATTTCGACCTCGCGCGTCTTCCTAGTTAGGAGCTGTTCTCCGTTTCCCTTGTCCCCCCTTCTCTTTCCGTCCTCTCTAAGCCTCTCTGCCCGTCGGGAACACCTCGTCCCCCACCTCCGCTTTCTCGTCTCCCGCCCCTTGGCCTTCTGGTCTTGGCTGTCTCCGGCCTCGTGGACCACCCTCTCTGGTCGTTCCATCCCTCACGGGGAGGCATGCAGTTGCTATGAACTTCCACTTCTCATTTAGCCTGCCAAATTTTTTTACATGTGGGCCCTCTGTGCCTCACCATGTCTGATCAAACGATACTAATAGAATCAAACAGGACCTATCATCGTGGCCCCAGGTCATTCATTAAAGTGAACCTGATCTGAGTCCCAATTCCCCACCCTTAAACCTGGAATTCATTAGTTCTACCCTCACAGTTCCCAAACGACACAACAGGTTTTAATCTATCTTTCCCTCTTCCCCTATTCTCTTCCAAAGATCTGGCCGGTACTCTGTCACTCTCGCCTGCTCCTGATCAGTTCCTTCTGGATAGCGTTAATCTCAGGCTTAGCCAATTTAATCACTTATGCTTAAACACCGCCCCCCCCCGCATTTGTGGTCCTTTAGGGTTAAGGATTGTATGTTTCCTTCCCTTTTTTTATAGCTCACCTTTTTTACTTCTACTTTGTAAGTGTTGCTGTAAGGATTAAATGAGAGATGTCTGTAAAATGACTAGCACATAGTAGGCACTCTATAACTGGCTAGGTCCTGAACTTGCCTTGCCTTCCTTGAGAGTCAGTCCTTCCCAGGGAGGCTGGAATTTCAGGCTATTTTCCTTTTAGTTATAAGAACTGAACTTAGCAAGGGAAGAAGGCATTTGGTGAGCTAGTTATCCTATGATTTCTGGAGTGGCTGGATTTTTCCCCCTGCCTCAACTTGGTCTCCTTAGTAACCAGATGGAAGAAGGAGGTAAGATGGAGGAGGAGGTGGTGGCCAAAATGATGAGTGCCTCTTTTTGCTTTTTTCCCTAAGTAGTTGCCTTTCTTTTTGGAGGAAAGCCAGGAAATCACACACCCCCTCCTCAACTCCCACATCCACTTGCTGTTCTCTGGCACAGTGCCAGTTAATACTTTTCCCTGCTGGAGGAAATGCACTGGTTGCTCTTCTCTTCCATTTCTAGTTTCTCCCTGATTTTCTTCCCTTAGTAATGTTCAGGATGTTAGAACACTTCACCATCTTAGAAAGTTCAAGATGTTTACATTGCCCCCTTTGCCTCCTTAAATCTTTGTGTAGTAGGACCAAGAAGAAGGTGGCTGAAGATTTCAAAATGAATGTGGTATGAGAGGCTGTTCTTAGGGAGACTTCTCTTGTTGGTAGTTTGGGACTGGCCCCTCAGAAAGTGCTCCTGGAATGTGTTATTGCTGTTGGCTCCTTTTCCAGGCTTCGCTACAGTTTTCCTGCTAGACTGAAGTGTGTTTGTTTGACACAGCCTCCTTCCTGGTGTCTTCGCATTCCATTTGTTTATTTTATCTCTTCTCTGTTTTGTTAAGTTTTACCATCTGTGAAGCATCATGTAGAAATCTATCCCTATGTGAATGATAAATAATCGTCATTTATTCAGGTACTTGCTGTTCTGCCAAGTGTAATGATCTGCACATGGGTCTGAAAACCATTAGTGAGAAGTAGTGTTATGCCACATTTCAGTATTCCAGAAAGTCCCCTCTCTCCTGCAGAGAATAATTGGAGTTGTTAAATCCTGATTTTAGGAGCCATTTTATGGATTCCACTGCTTTTAACTTTTTTCTTCTTTGGAATGACACCAGGAAGGTCTGTTTTAAATTAAGGTAAGTTTCCAATTAGGGCTTTTCTTGATTGGACTGAATCTATTTAACTTTTCGAAAAGTGTTTCTCTTGAAGAGACTTCTGATGGACAACTTGGAGAGCAGTCTTTGACAGTGATGATTGGCTGTTCTTTGGAGTTTAGTGGGCTCAGGCTTATTTGTTTTCTATTTACTTTTCAGTGAGCTGGAACGTCTGAGCAATTTGGTAGGCAAGCCATCTGAGAACCATCCTCTCCATAACAGTGGACTTTTAAGCCTGGATCCTGTGCAGGACAAAACTCCTCTCTATAGTCAACTTCTTCAAGCCTATAAATGGTCAAACAAGGTAAGGGAGACATATTACAAAGGAAGCTAATGCAAGAAGAACGAAGTTTCCTTGTATCCTAAACTGTAGACTGTGAGGGTAAGGTTTTTTTTTTTTCCTTTTGTTTTTGATTCCGCTTAGGATTGTAGGGTTGGAAGTTTTAGAATGTCCCCAGAAGCTGTTTTGTAGTATTTTGAAGTCTTTGTGGATTTATAATGATGCATAGGTAATTAAAATTTTTTAAAGTTCTAAGTTGGGTTTTAACCTGGGGATTGGGTGTGGGGAGCAGAGTTTATAAACCCCTGAAATTTATGCAAAATGTTGTGGTATGTGCATTTTTTCTGGGGAAGGTTTTGTAGCTTTTATCAGCTTCTCAGAGGAGCCCATGACCCTCTTAAGGACCTGTGGTCTAAATGTTAAGCCACTCCCATTGCTAATGTTGTGTGTATTATCTTTTCCCCTGTCCTTGATAGATGAACATCAGTAGAATATTGCTTGTTAGATTACTTTCTAATTACTGCCTAATCACTTTAGATAACCATCTCAGGGAGATTCTTAACAGGCTTCATAGAACTTGATATTCATGTTTCATTCAGCAGCCAGGCCTCTGGCATAGACCCTAGGACAGCTGTAAAAGGAAGACTAAACTGTAGTCCAAAAATAACATTAACAATTAGGCTCATAAACCTGGAAACAGTTTATTTATTGACAAGTTCCTTTTGTTTGGGTGTTGTGGGTTGTTGTTGTTGTGTGTGTTTTCTTTTTCTGTTGATTGGGGAATCAGAACATAAGCCTAGGAGAATTTTGGAAGCTTTTCTCATTATACTCTGCTACCTTCCTCCAGCTACCTCCCTAGGGATATTTATTTTTACAATTATTGGTTGTGAACTGCTTTGCCTTCTTCAGCTATCCATCATCTTTTCCCTCTTTTCAGTGGGCCTTTCCCCTTACGTCTGGGATGATAGGTGAGCCTTGACGGTTTTCCTGGTGTGCACAATTTCTTCTTTGAATTTCTCTATAGAAGTACTTTAGTTTTCTTTGATTTGAAGTGGAACTCCTGGAAGCTGAGTCTGAGATTTAGGGAGAAGATGATTTACCATGGAGCACTGAAGAAAGAACTCGAAGCTCATATGCATACATTTAGCTTATATATCCTTTCTTCCGAACTGTGGGCTGCTGGTGACAAATCCAATTCAATGTAGATTAAATTAAAAAAAAAAAGAGTTGGGGGAAAGAGGGAGGGAGAGAAAGAAAGAAGACTTCACTGGTTCAATGAACTAAAACATTTAGGGAGTTTCTAGTATGAGGCTCAGCTCATGAGGATCAAGGTACTCAAATGGGTAGCAGCAGCCTATCACTCTCTTGCCACCTCAAGACCTGCCTTCTTCCATGTTAGCTTGAGGCTCTCCAAATGGTGGAAAAGATAGCCCTGCCGACTATAGGCTTGTATGATCCTTATACCTGATGATCTCTAGTGTCCACATTAGGCCCTAAGAAAGTATTCTGGCCCAGTTTGATAGGTGGCCCTGAGATGGTGCATCGAATTCAGGGGAAGGGATTTTCTCATTGGCCAGCTCCGATCACCTGAGGCATGGGAAGGTGGGGCTCCTTGGAGTTGTAGAAAATCAGGCCCCAAAAGAAGAGGATGCAGGGTATACTAAAAAACTATAGATATCTGTTGGCAGTTGCCAAGGCTAGATATGGGATTGTCCCAGCCATACACAGACAACACTGCCCTCTCAGGCTGTCCTGCTTGAATTGAATTTTCTTGTTTTCTCAAGGATGCTCTTGGTCATTTTGACCTCATTGTACTGGATGGTTGGGTGGGATCTGGTCAGTAGGTGTGTGCTGTGACTTATTTCTGGCTGTATTTCTTGTGGACACTTTTGATTTTTGGAGAAGAAAGCTGTGTTGATATATCATGTGGTAAAGTTGTTCTTGGAATAGGCTAGAGTGACAAAGACTTTTCAGTAGTGGGAAGATTTAGGTTGATCTTAAAACCGTGAGTGACTGTTTACATTGAAGTGATGATACCTTTTGAGTGAAGGTGATTTTAATTGTTTGCCAAATTATGGATTATTAAAATAGAAGCCCCTGCTTCTGATCCCCATATCAGCTTCAAGGTGGAAAAGAGGTTGTATTAAGGAAAAGGAATACTATGTATGTAGAACTTCTTGCCCGTGGAGATTACATATTAAAAATGCACGTAGAAATTTATCCTAGATGATAAATCCCAAATGAGCAATGTGAGGGAATCTAGAGGTTTGAAGGATGCCTTTGGCCTGGTGAAGTTAAGCATGTGTAAAGCGTTCTTTCATCAGCTCCCTGGTGCTGTCACCAGAGAGGGAATTTGGGGCTGCTTATATCACTCATTGGTAGAGCTAAAGAAAATGGTTAAGACATCATTTATTCAACCTATTATTTTAGAGCCAAGCAAACTGAGGCCCAGTGAATTGACCTGTTCAAGACCCTCCAGCTAGACTAAAATTTGGATTTTCAAACTTAGTTCATTGTTATATCTTCTGAAACTTGATGGCTTAATCCAATTTTGCTTAAGGTTTTCGACTATAGAAAACTTTTTCCCCCTTTAACCTGAAGCCTAGAAATAATTCATATATTTTATTCATGAATCGCTATACATTTTACTAGTTTTTAATGGTTTATTGAAGGACGGGATGGCAAATACTTGGTACATGGGTCCTCAAACTATTGCTCTTGTCCAGGGCAGATTATCACTAATCAACCACGGCATTCCTTCCTGCTGAGGCTGTGTGAGGGCTTAGATTTCTCTCAACTCTTGTGTTCTGGGATTAGGCAGCCACTGCCAGTTCAAATGAGGACTGCAGGTAAAAGGTATATTTTATTTCTGTTACAGTAAATCATGTCCTGTTTAACATTTATTTATACCTTACCTGGTGACACAGTGGTTAAGCATTAAGGCTGCTAACCAAAAGGTCAGCAGTTGGAATCCACCCGCTGCTCCTTGGGAAACCCTATGGGGGGCAGGTCTACTCTGTTCTGTAGGATCGCCGTAAGTCAGAATCAACCTGATGGCAAAGGGTTTGGTTTGGTTTTTACTCTAGAAAGAATTAAAGGCGGATTATAGAAATACATGGAAACCCTGATGGCATAAAGGTTAAGAGCTACGGCTGCTAACCGAAAAGTCAGCATTTTGAATCCACCGGGCGCTCCTTGGAAACTCTATGGGGCAGTTCTACTCTGTCTTATAGGGTTGCTATGAGTTGGAATCGAATCGATGGCAACGGGTTTTTTTTTTTGGTATGGAAATACATAAAACCCAGGAAGAAAAGTAGAAGAGGAAAACAAGGGTAAGGGTGCTTTATGTGTATTTATTTAATAAACTGCCAAAAAATAGCCCCAAGAAATAAGCCAATATTCTAAATTCCAGCTGGGGAAATGGAAGAAGTAAATAATTATATATGTTTATCTTGCCTCTCCTACAAATGAAAAGAGCTTTTTAATTGCTAAAGCTTTCATCATTCATCATTTTACCCTCAAAGAGTTTAAACCAGTAAGTGCATTCATATATTAAGTGAAGTTTGGGTTAAGTTTCCAATGTCAGCTTTATGTGCTGTTGGCGAAGAATTGAAGGAAGCATGGGAAAGGCTGTGATACCACCCATTATGTGATGAACTTTCGGTTTTATGTGCTATGGGCCCTAGGAAAGTCTCATTCATGCTGAATGACTAGGGGATTTTGTGATTTTTGTAAAGTCATTTGGAATATTAATTACATGGTAGCTGGCATAATTGTTAGAATAACAGTTAAAAATCTAATGAAATGATGTCAAATTGCTGTGAGCAGCACTTTTTCTGTGCTGAGTTGGAGACAGAATTTAGCTTTTAAGTATTATGGACCTGTAGATAATTATGCTGTAGAAGGATGACAAACGCTCTTGACTAGGGCAAAAAATAATTGGTATGAACGCTGTCTGTCCTTGCTGTAAACTAGACAATGTAGACTTTATATTGGTTTATTATGTTCAGATATACTGTTAGACTGAACTTACTTTCTTTTTTTATTGTGCTTTGGTGAAACTTTACAGAGCAAATTAGTTTCTCATTCAACAATTTATACACTAATTGTAATGTGGCATTAGTTTTTATTGTGCTTTAGGTGAAACTTTACAGAGCAAATTAGTTTCTCATTCAACAATTTATACACTAATTGTAATGTGGCATTAGTTTTTATTGTGCTTTAGGTGAAACTTTACAGAGCAAATTAGTTTCCCATTCAACAATTCATACACAAATTGTTTTTCACATTGGTTGCAATCCCTGTAATGTGTCAGCACTGTCCCCTTCCACACCCCAATTCCCCGTTTCCATCAGTCCTTTTTTCCTGTCCCTTCCTGCCTTCTCATTGTTGCTTTTGGGCAGGTGTTGCCCTTTTGGTCTCGTATACATGATTGGACTAAGATGCGTGATCCTCACGTGTGTCATTGTTTTGTAGACCTAGTGCCTAATCTGGTGAAGGGTGAACTTTGGGAGTGGCTTCAGTTCTGAGTTAAAACGGTGTCTGGGAGCCACAGGACTCGACTCAACAGCACTGGGTTTGGTTTTGGGAGCCATAGTCTTGGGTAGACTGAACTTATTCTGGAGGTCCTTTTCTAAAGGTTTCCAATGTGCTATCGTTTGGCTTTTATTTCTGACTTTGATTTTTCTTCATTTGTTTGGGGCAGAAGGTTACTTGTGTATTTACCTGGAAAAGTAGACTAAGACTTTGACTTTTTTCTGGTGACATCTGTAGCAGCAAAGATCGCACAGATGTCACTTTCTACTGGCATTAGGAAGTGGACCCATAGGAAGGTGCTGCTGCTTTTTTTTTTTTTACATGCTTAAATTTTCATTTTTATAAAAGAGCAACTTTCTATTCCAATAATATTCAATTAGAAAGTCTGAAGACATTTCCTCTGCTCTACCCTCCTGAGTTATTCTAGTTATGTAATAGCTTTGTTGCCGTAACATTCATCTCTCTCAAATCCATCCTTGAAGGTGCTCTTTATGTTTTTGTGTCATGGAGCTAACAGGATTGGGATTGTTTTAGCCTTTTCGTTTAGGGACCTTGTGCCCTTTGGAAGGAAGTCTAGGTTATAGCTATGTATAGACCCCAAACCATAAGCCCAAAGGAGAGGTACTATGTTCATCATGTTCCCCATGGAGAGTCCGCAGCACCTAGCAAGATGCCTGTACACAGTGTTCAATTAAAATTCATTGAATGAATGAAAGAATAAATAAAAGCTTTTTCTGTTGAATTTTTAATTTACAACTCCTTTTGTGGTTTGCTTGTTTGTATTTTTGATGAAGTGTGATAAAGGCATTTCCATTTTTAGCCGTTACTGAGAAATCTAGTCGTGCTACTTGTAGATGGGAGAAAATTTTGAGATCCCATGATGGAGGCCAGGGCTGAATTCCAGAAGGGTAATTTGGAAGGACAGGGTGAGGTCAGTTGGTGAACTGATGATAAGCTCTTTGAGGGCTGAGGTTAGCAGTTTTATGTACATTGTTTGTCACCCAGTGTGCCGTCTCTAAGTGAGCTGTGTTTACAGCCAATGGATGCTTAGGAGAGGACGGGGACTTGGTAGAAGTCTTAGAGTTGATTGAGTCAGGTTAATTTGAGCTGCACCTGATGCTGCACCTGGTGTCAGGTGTTCTGTGGCAGCTGTTGTTTTGGCAGTAATGTGAAAACTGGAAAGAAGAGTCAGTTCCACCAAGTCTCTTAGGGATTATCCTACTTTGAGAATTATCAATAACTAATTTCTATTCCAGGAGCCTTGGTGGCAAAGTGGTTAAGAGCTCACACTGCTAACCAAAAGGTCAGCAGTTCGAACTCACCAGCCGCTCCTTGGAAACCCTATGGTGCAGTTCTGCTGTGTCCTATAGGGTCGCTATGAATTGGAATCAATTTGACAGCACACAACAATAGTTTCTGTTCCTGGGTTTTTCCTTACCACTAGGCCCTCCCTTGACTCATTCTCTCTATAGCTGATACATGTTTAGGGAAAACAAATGCATCCAGAACGTAATGAGCAAAGAAAATCTACTTTAAGAAAATCACTTAAATCACCCCCAGAGTTTAATCAGCATGACTTTAGGATCAGGCACTGTTCTGTACCATTCTTACAGGTGTTCTTTCAGTTAAATCTAATCTCTATAGACCCAGTCACTGCTAGCATAATGGCTTTTGAATATAGTATGAACTATTCTGGTTGGGACCCAAACCCTACACCCTCTTCCTTCCTCCCCACCCCCAAACCCTAAACCATGGGAGCCATTTTGAAAAGAGCAAAAAGTAACAAAACCAGAAGACATAACAATACAAAACCAATCTACTGAATTTCTAGATAATATTGGATTCAGAAGTAAAGTAAGGTATAGCCAGAAGTTTAAAGGCTTAAATATAAGTTCTGGACTCAGGCTGCTTGGGTTCTGATCCAGCTCTGTACTTACTGTGTGCCTTGAAACAGTGAAAAACCTTTTTGAGTATCAGTTTCCTCATCTGTAAATTGGAGATAATAGTATTTGTATCATAGGGTTGTAGTGAGGATTAAGTGAAATAATGCATGTAAAATGCTTAGTAGATTAATTTACGTTGTTGTTGTTAGGTACCTTCGAGTTGTTTTTGACTCATAGCGACACCGTGTCTAACAGAACGAAACACTGTCTGGTCCTGCACCATCCTTACGATCAGATCATTGCTATGTTTGAGCCCGTTGTTGCAGCCACTATGTCAGTCCATCTCATTCATGGTCTGTCTTCCTCTTCTTCAGTGACCCTCTACTTTACCAAGCATGATGTCCTTCTGTATGGACTGGTCCCTCCTGATAACATGTCCAAAGTACGTAAGACAAAGTTGCACCATCCTTGCTTCTAAGGAGCGTTCTGGCTGTACTTCTTCCAAGACAGATTTGTTTGTTCTTCTGGCAGACCATGGTATATTCACTATTCTTCACCAATGCCGTAATTCAAATGCATCAATTCTTCAGTCTTCCTTATTCATTGTCTAGTTTTCACATGCATATGAAGCAATTGAAAATACCGTGGTCAGGTGCACCTTAGCCCTCAAAGTGACATCTTTGCTTTTCAACACTTTAAAGAGATCGTCTGCAGCAGATTTTTCCAGTGCAGTACATTATTGGATTTCTTGGCTCCTGCTTCCATGGGCATTGATTGGGTATCCAAGTAAATGAAATCCTTGACAACTTCAGTATTTTCTCTGTTTATCATGATTTTCCTTATTGGTCCAGTTGTGAGGATTTTTGTTTTCTTTATGTTGAGGTGTAATCCATACCAAAGGCTGTAGCCTTTGGTCTTCATCAGTAAGTGCTTCAAGTCCTCTCCGCTTTCAGCAAGGAAGGTTGTGGCATCTGCGTATTGCAGCTTGTTAATGAGTCTTCCTCCAATCCTGATGCCACGTTCTTCTTCATATAGTTTAGCTTCTTGGATTATTTGTTCAGCCTCCAGATTGAATAGGTATGGTGAAAAGATACAACCCTGATGCACACCTTTTCTGATTTGAAATCACTGAGTATCCCCCTTGTTCTGTTTGAACGACTGCCTTTTGGTCTATGTACAGGTTCCACATGGGCACAATTAAGTGTTCTGGAATTCCCATCCTTCTCAGATGTTATCCATAATTTGTTATGATCCACGTAGTTAAATGCCTTTGCATGGTTAGTAAAACACAGGTAAAGATCTTTCTAGTGTTCTCTGCTTTCAGCCAGGATCCATCCACATACGAAAAACTCACTGCCCTCGAGTCAATTCCAACTCATAGCGACCCTATAGGACAGTAGAACTGCCCCATAGTTTCCAGGGAGTGCCTAGTGGATTTGAACTGCCTTCCTTTTGGTTAGCAGTCGTAGCACTTCACCACTACACCACGAGGGTTTCCCTGTCCACGTAGGAAGTGCTAAAAAAAAAAAAGGTAGTTATTATTACCAAGCAGAGTAATAGTGTGTGCCTGGGTATTTATTTATGGAGAGGCAGTATGGTACAGTGGTTAAAAGCATGGACTCCAGGACTCCAGAGCTAGACCACCTTAATTCAGATCTCATCTCTGCTACCAAACAGCTGTGAGGCCAACTTCTCTGTGCCTCAGGTGTTTTTTAAAATGGGAATTGTAACTATATACACCTCAGAAGGATGTTATGAGAACTAAATGAGGTAATAAAGTAAATCACTTACCTGACACTGAATAAGTTTTTTAGGGGCTTTGTTATCTTAACAAACAATGATAAGGACAGACTCCCGGGAAGTGCCTGTCTATCTTGCAGTGCCTTCTGTACCATCACATGGCCTCCCACGCATGACTTTAGTATATTCTCCCGAAAGTCCACAGATTAGAGATTCTTGTACGTAATCTGTATCTTCCCCCCTTGGGAAGCCTGAGCGTAGATATCAGTGACTCACACATTAGTATAAATTAGTTGGGGAGGTTCTTTTCTTATAAAACTGGGGTGGAGTGAGGGATTAGGAGTTTGGTGAGGGAGATAGACAACCTCTTGGTCAGGAACCTTGGTAGTTATGCCAGGCATGGATGGGATGTGGGAATTGAGTCGCACAACTGCTAACTGAAAGGTTGACGGTTCAAACCCACTCAGCGGCTCCATGGGAGATAGACCTGGTGGTCTCCGGTAAAGATAATAGCTTTGAAAACCCTATGGAGCAGTGTTTCTCTGTCACATGGGGTCACTATGAGTGAATATTGACTCCATAACACCTAACAACTGTAACAGCCAAGGCAGGGTGAAGGTCCAGGGAAGAAACCACAAGGGGGAATGAGAGGAGTGCAGAGAAGGAGGTGGGGGGGGGAGGTACCTTTTGCCCAGGATAGACCATTTGTCTGTTAAAAAAAATAAACAACTCAGGACACCGTTAACAGACTGCTGTGCATGTTTAATAGACAGTTTGCAGTAGGGTAATACATCATTTACCAAGTGAGTGCGTGCTCTTGGTTAGTCAGGATTCCTGAAGTACTTATATGGAAAGTTGTAAGGAACTTACAGAATTTATGACCACTTGACATTTATGTAGCTTTGCTAAGCAATTGCAAGACAATCAAGATCAGTGGGTCATGGTTATAAGACCCCTAAAGTTTTGAAAACAGGGTATGGGTATGTTTATCAGTCTTGAAAACAGGATGTGTTCATTAATCTCGAAAACAGGATATGTTATTGTTTCCTGAAAGAATTTCAAGTGAAGGTTAATGGTTTCAGTGGGCCTGATTACCTAGAATCAATTCTGTGAAATAAACAAGCTACTTTTGAAAGTTATAGCTTAAAGCACAGTGATAAGACTATTTATTTGTTACAGTGCATAGATTTCTAACAACAGCGAAGAAGATGACTTAGTGGCATGGGTAAGAGAACACTTTATGTTTTCATAATGCAAAACTTAAATTTTTTTTTGTCCAGACCGAGGGTGATTCTTTGATTTTGTCACCCAACAGGGCCTTCCTCCCAGTGTTTCAAATTCAGATCACTTCTGTAGCCCTTTTAAGTGGTGGGAAAAATAATGTGGGCTAGTCTACGGACCTAACTGTGATTTTTAACATTGTTTCTTTAGGAAGATGTTTGAACACAAAGGCCAGTTTGAAAATAAACATTTGGGTTATATCCAGTTTGTAAAGTAAGCCATTGCTGCCAGCTGGGTTCTGTAGTTAGACTCTTTTGGGTTTGAAGCTTCGTCACCCACCTACCAGCTTTATAATTTTGGGCAAGTTTTAAAACCTCTCTGTGCCTCAACCTCCTCATCAGTAAAGTGTGGGTAATAGCAGTTTCTACTTCATAGGGTTGTTGTGAGGATTAATGAGTTAGCATACCTGAAGTACCTTGAACAGTGCCCAGCATGTGTTGGTAAACCTTTAGTAAGGTAGCATGCAGTTGTGAGAACATTGGACTAAGGTTTCTAGATAGCTGTATTTATTTAGTCTTGGCTGTCCGCTGTCTAGCTGTTTGTCCTTCTGCCAGTGGCTTTACTCCTCTGGGTTCAAGTTGCCTCATTGTGGGGCTAGATTATCTTTCAAGTCCCTTTCAGCTCTAACTTGGAAAGGTTCAGTGGGGTTATTTATGTATTTCTGTAGTTATGGAAATGAAAACATAATCTGGGAACTGGAGAGGAATATTCCCACCTCTTTCCTTGTTCAGTGATGGTTCTTAAGTACACATAAGCTGTTACGTATGCTACAGAGCATCTCAGAATATTCCAGAGTAGAGTAGCAGACCTTGAGGACTTCAGTGGAAAATTACCTGTCAAAGGTTATCTAGACAGGATTAGCCTCCAGTAACACACCAAGTGTAAATGTTAAGGAAAATCAAGTGATGATGTCCCTATGTTTCTAAATGATTTCTATCCCAAGGCTTTGGCTTAATTTCAGTCTTTATGTTCTACTTATTAGTTGTGGATTTGGAAAATTGTCATTTTATTGTTGCCTGGAATCAGATTGGTGACTCCATCATTTTTCTTCTATAAAAGAGCCGGAAATTGTTTTACTGGACCTGCTCTGGGGAGGCTGCAGAGGCGGCTCGTTGTGCGTTGGACTTGCCCCTCACCACTCACTCTGTCCATGGGGAACTTATCTGGATTCCCTCTTTGACTCTTTTCTGTTAGTGTTTTCTGTACTGATCAGGTTTGTGTGGTTTGTCCAAAATCTTCTGTAGATTGTAACCAGGGCCTAAAAGGGCACTTCCTCTTCTCTTCCAGGAATGTTAAGTAGAAAGGAAACTGCCCCATAGCATTTTTCTTCATGGCAGATTCCATGGTGTTGGTGGAAGTACATCACTTATATATGTCCAGAAAGAATCTGTTGGTGCATCTCCCTGTTTTCTTGTCTTCTCTTCTTCAGGATGAGTTTGCGCTGGGAGAAGAGAAGAGCAGCTAGATTACTAGTGCTTCTCTCCTGTCATATGTGCCTTTTCTGGGCACCTCATCCGTTCTGCAGCTTCACTTGCTAGCCATGCACTGATGGCATCAAGCTCTGCTGGGGCATCTAGCAAAGTGCCTGCCAGACATTTGCGTTTGGATGTCTCACAGGCATCTCAGACTGCAGGAGTTGAGAACTAAAATCCTGGTGTCTCCCTACTTTATCCCCACTCCAAACTTGCTCCTCATAGGGTAGGATGCCTTATCTAGTCATGTTCCCAGAAACCCAGATGTTGTCCTTGGCTACTCACTGTTCTTCACACCTACTGACTGAGATCTATTGATTCCACTTTCTCAGAACCTCTCAACTCTTTCCTCTGTATCTGAGTATCTGAACTGCTACTATCTGGGTCCCCCCACCCCGTGCCCCCCCCCCCAAATCAAACCCATTGCTGTGGAGTCGATTCTGACTTATAGTGACCCTACATATAGGACAGAGTAGAACTGCCCCACAGGGTTTCCAAGGAGTACCTGGTGAATTTGAACTGTCAACCTTTTGGTTAGCAGCCATAGTTCTTAACCACTAGGCCACCAGGGTTTCCACCTCCATTATTGCTTGGGGCCATGCTTCAGCCTCCCCACTGCTTTCTGGCCTATAGCCTTTCCCTTCTAATCTATTTTCCATTTGGCAGCTCTCAAGGGATCTTTATAAAGTAAAGATCTGATTTTGCCACTCCTCGGTGGATTCCTCCACCTGTTTTAGGATTAATCCCAGCTTCCTAGCTGTCATTTGGAGGCATTCTAGTAATGGTGCTCAGGAACCTGAGTCTGGAATCAGAAATCTTTGGGCAGGTTAAAAAAAAACCAAAACCAAACCCGTTGCCATCGAGTCCATTCCGACTCATAGCAACCCTGTAGGACAGAGCAGTACTGCCTCATAGAGTTTCCAAGGAGCGCCATGTAGATTTGAACTGCCAGCCTTTTGGTTAGCAGCCATAGCCCTTAACCACTATGCCACCAGGGTTTCCTTGGGCAGATCACCTCGTCTCGATTTCCTTATCTGTAAAATAGCATGAATAGTCCCTGTCTCTTAGGGTTGTTGTGAGGATTATGTGAGAACTGCCTGCGAGTATTTAGCACAGAGCCTGGCACAGGGGAAGTCTATGTACATTACCTGTCTACCATCAACAATACCAGTATGAGCCCTTCACGGTCTAGCACCAGCTTACTTCTCTAGCAAGCTAGCTTGCTTGCTTGCTCCCCTCCTTCCTTCAATCTGGGAAAACACCCAAAACTTTTTATTGTGGAAACTTTTAGTTTGTATAATGAACTTCCGTATACCCAATTTCAATTAAAAACATTTTGCCAATCTTGTTTCATATATTTCCCTATTCCTGCCTCCCTCCCTTGCCCGTTTTGATGGGGGTGGTGAGGGCTGGAGTGTTACAAAGCAGACATTGTGCCATTCATCGTGACTACTTCAGTGTTCAGCTTTCTTTCTTTCCACTTTCCCTGGTCTTCATTTTGCCAATTCTAGTCTTATAAAATTAATTGCAGTTCCCCCAGGAGCCATAAACTTTTTGTCTTAGGGCCTTTGCTCATGTTCTCCTTTTTCATTTAGAAAATTCCTCTTAGTCATTTAGGTCTCAGCTTAGTTGTTACTTCTGTGGTAACCCCAGTGTCTAAACTAGGTGTCCCATTGTTTACCCCATTGTTACTGTTATTCCACTCTGCCTGTTTACTTGTCTGTTACCTCCACAAGATTAAGCCTGGTCTTATATTTGGTTTTAGAATTTGGGCAAGTCTAAGCCTTTGAGCCTTAGTCTGCTGGACTGTAAAATGGGCATAATACCAATCTCAAAGGGTTGTTCTGAGTGTTAAATTAGAATGTGTATATAAAGTTTTTAGTTTAGGCTAGGGCACACAGTGGTGTTTAATAAATAGTAGTTATTAGCTATTTCTAAGTGTGCACTAAAAAAGTATTTGAATGGGGTTACATTGAAGCCTCTAAATTTCTTCCTTTTTCAGATTATTTGTGTTTTTCCTTCTCAATCCACTTCTGTTTGCTTTACCTTGATTTTTTTTCTAGATTTTTTGCTGCTGTTGTTTTTGTTGTTAGATACAGGAGAATTGAAAGGGATGAGAATGTGAAAATGAGTGCCAAGAGGCTTTATCCTAAATTCTACTCCTCTGACTGCCATCCCTTCTTAGGGATCCTCTGGACTAGCGTCAGCATTTCTGCCTGAGGGCAAGCTGGGGTGCCTGTTTTGCCTTCTGCTCACTGCATTGTCCTTTGGCTTCTGGAGCACGCTGTCTGAATTCCCTTTTGGTTTGGGTGTTCTTTTGTTGCAGTCACTTGTTTTGGGAGGCACCAGCTCACCGCAGTTTCCTGGGCTTGGTAAAGCTTGTTGCTAGGGCCGATCTCTGGGCCAGGGCCTGGCTTAGCCTTCTACTTTTCCCTGCTGATTTGACAGTGCATGGATCTTCCCAAGGCCTTCACTTCCTTCTGGGAACAGTTTGCTCACCTATTTGGTTCTGACAAGTCAATAACTTTTGTCTTCCCTCTTTGTCACATCGTTAAACTTAGTTCAAATCCTGTGAATTGGAGGCTCTTTCTGAAATCCTCTCCAGCCTCGTTTGTGGCTGCTCTTATTATACGCACCCTGCTTCAGCCATGATGAACCCAGAGTAGTTGCTTGGGCGTTGCTGCTTGCTGTCTCTGTCCCTTTGCCTGTGTCATCCCTTCTGTCTGGAATGCCTTCTAACTTCTTGAGCTTGTTCTCCTGTTTCAGCTCTAGTCCCTTTAAAGTGTTTCTTCTCTGAAGCCTTAGACCGACCAGGCCAAAGTGATCTCTTCTGTTTTTGCCCCCACAGCTTCTTGGCTGCACTGATGGCACTCTGCTGCAGCTGCTTCATTGGCAGATCTGCCTGCTGTTCTTGAGGGCTGGGACTGTAGAGTCAGCTTTGGATACTTGGCATCTACTATGTAGTAGGTAGGTACTTAGTAATTGAGGCCTCCCTCCACCCCTGCCATATTTCCAAATGAACTCTAGGGACTACATAGATCTCCTATTGAGTGTTAGAGCTCAAGGGGACCTCAGTGATCAGGTCCTCATTTTGTAGACTGCACTGCTGGCTCTATAACTGGGACCAGCAGCATCTGGCAGCTTGAAGAGGGAATGTCCAGAAAAGTGGAGAGGTTTCTTCTGCTGCTGAGGCCCGTTAGAACACTGCCTTTTTACATGTGGTTTTGTGGCGGCTGACCCCTGTCAGTGAAACAGAAGCAGTGATCAGTTCACGTAACATATCAAAGGAATCATTGGGGGCAGGTGTGATCCACTGACAGCTGTGGTCTGTGCCTAGAGCAAGGCTGCATGGCACCCACGTTGGGGTAGGAACGGCTCAGGGAATTCCTTTGACCTCTGTGAGCAAAGGGAGGCAGGCACCCTCATTTGCTTTCAGTTCTTGATGTGGTAAGTTGGGATCTTAGCAACTAACCGGCATCTTTGCTGGGCATCTCATGAAAGAGTAAATGACTGCTGGGAGACAGCCTTACTTGTGTAGGTGGGAGCACCAAAGAAGGGCTGTGTAAAGATAGGCATCCCCCCTCACCCAACTTTTCCCTTCTTCTTAACAGGAATTGTACTTAATCCTCTGTTGGGCTCATGAGATGCCAGTTGCTCTTATCCTTCCCCATTTGTGTGCCTTACATGTTTTAGGGTTGGCGAGTTACATTGTACCATTTGTTATCTTCAGTCAATGGGCGCCTCTGCTTATTGATCAGTTGTCAGTAGTTGCCACTGCTAAGCATTCTGGGCGTGCCTCTCTACTAATCACTCCTATACACGTTAGATTTTGAAGAGTGAGAGTCTGCAAATTTTGAATGTGGGCATGCATTCACATGTGAGAAAATGGTTGTGCTTGTTATAAAATGCTGAGCCTTAACCTTTTCATATCCAGATTGTGCTTTTGGGGGCATTATGCTTTTTGTTAGGGAAAGTCCAGTATGTCCATTCAATACATATTTATTGAGCACCTGTTATGTTCCAGGCACTGTTCTAGACACAGTGAACGAAACTGCTGAATTCCCATCTTTTTGGAACTTAGCCTACTTTCACTTCTCTAATTTGATCAGGGGAGTGAAGTGCCCAAAGCACCTGATTTTAGTAGTAATTACTGTCTCTACTGCTGGTCTCTGTCTCAAATCAATGGCCTTTCTGTGCCTCAGCTTGCCAGTCTTTACTGTCAGACTGGGAACAACTCAGAGTGCTGGGTGACTTAATTGCGTATATAACTTACCTAGAGCGGTGTCTGGACATAAAGGAAACTTTGTCTTGTTGTCCTGATATCTTACATACTATCTGGTTTTTGTAGCTCGGTGCATTTTAATTTTGTCATACGCTTAATGCAAATGCAAATTTATTGCTAGTGGTATACAGTTTTCTGGTTTATGTGCCCTTGGCATGTCACCAGGTTGCCCTTATCCTGTTCCAGCCTGAGACTGTGCTTGTTTTAAGGGATTTTTCCTGATTGACAGAGAACACTAAGTATGTATCTTGTATTTGTGTCCAGAGGAAAAAGCAAAGCGCTTGATCAGCTCCAGGTTACCGACTTCTTTGCTGCTGTTGACCTCAGATCTGACCTAGTTGGTCTGTTTCTGTCAGAAGAGAACTTTCTACCTGTTTTCTGTGATATGGATTAGTGTCTCTGTAGCAGAGTGCTACATATTTGTTATTACCTGTATTTGTGACTGGATCTGTTTAAATTTCATTTAGGTATCCGGAGCCCTGCAGGATGATTTTGCCTGTGTGTGTGAGTGGCTTTATGCACTGATTTCACTACCTCACCCAGGGGTGAGCTGGGATCCACTGTATGTACTGTATTCTCTCCATCTGCCTAACTGCCTCCCCGCTGTCTAGTCATTATCTAACTTACCATTTAAAATCATGTTTTATAATTCAATATGTTTCCCAGACCTGAATGCATTGATTCAAAATAATACATCTTCTGTGGTGTTTGTGATAAGAATTAGAATCACCAGAGTTTCTAGATAGAATGAATTCTTGACTTCTTTCTCTTAGTGAACAGAAAATGATTAAGTGACCATTGAAGAGTTTTATTTAGTGATAAGGTGGATATATTCCTTTTAAAATCACTGTGAATGTTTCTGTATGCTGCAGTTATCTCCTCTCCAAGTTTTACCTTCTCCACTTGCAAAATAAGTTTGAACGTTTATTTTTCTGGGTGATGAACGTACCAAGGACAGGGTCTGGCACATTGTAGGCCCGCAGTGGTAGTTAGTTTTCCTTTCATCACCTCAGGTTCCCATCCTCTGTGTACTCTATCCCCAAACACCTCACTTGAACCAGTGGAGACATTCCTAGTTACTAGGTTACCCTTACACATGGTTTGGATAACAGAAATGCTAGTTCTAAATGCTTTTAAAATGCTGAAAGAAATAGCAGAGCATTATGGAGGCAAACACTTCCTATCCCTTGTTTTTCCCAGTCTAAAATGGAGCAGTCCGTGTTAATTTTAATTGCTTGGATGAACTCAAACACTGAGATTTTAATGCATTTTCACAGTAGCTCAGACAGTGTAACCACATTATCCTGCTGTCAGTTCTTTGGATCCTTCGCCAAAACGTTGTGCTTGGGGACCTCGGCTTACAAGCTGAAACATGGTAATTTCCTAGCAGATATCTTGTGGGGAGTATTGCTTTTCCTGTTGAGACTTCCTCCAAAGAGTGAAAACATTGTCTTTCTCAATCACATGGTGATGGTCATGTATTGCTTTCGAGGAAGGTTTTCAAAGCTTTGGTTAGCAGAGGATACTCTTGGGGAAACTGCATTTTTCTGATGAGTTGCAAATTAGAAAAGACCTCTTGTAAGGCTTTGACAATACCTATGAGCCTGATGTTGTCTGGAGTGCATTTCCCAATGACTGCAACTCCCCATTGTCCATTCCCATTCCTCGGGTAATAATCCAGCCTTGTGAGGATGATGATGAGTTAAGAGCTCCACTGGAGAGTTAGAAATACCATACGCTAGGGAGGATTAAGGAAAACAGCAAAGTCAAACCAGGGCAACATCCCTGCCTTTTGGGCTTCACTTGTTCTACATATCAGCCAGAACTAAGTCCTCATGTGTCTGTGGTTTGTAGTGCTTAGCATATGGCCTGGTACTTTGGTGCTTAATGAATAAGTATTCCCACCCTACTTCAGGCCCTCTTCTATCGCCAGGACATTTGCAATAGCCTCCTAACTCGCCTCCCTGCCTTACCAACTTCAGTCTTTTCCCCACGCAGAAGTCAGAGTGACCTTTAAAAATACAAGTTTGATCACGGAACTGTGTTGCTTAAAATGTGTTGATGACTCCTGTGGTGCTCTGGGTTAGGACAGATTCCATAATGTAGTGTACAGTGGTCTGGCTCTGTCTGGCTCCTGTGTTCCAGCTCTAGCACCTCGCCAACTGAAGAGCCCTTTGCGACATGCTGCCTCCTGCCTCACACTGTTGCACAAGCTGTTGCCCCTGCTTAAAAGGGCCCCAGCCCCCTTTTTGCTTGGCTAATACTTTCTCATTTTTTCCATAGTTAGTCCGTGTAGTAAAGAATTTGGTTGGCCTTTGTCCCTGGTGCCTGGGACGTAACCCCTAAACTCTTGGATTTCCTGAGTGGAGTGTCTTTCTTTTTCATGTTATTCATGGTAGACCCCTTGGACCACACCACTCCTGATAGTTTATGATAGTGAGGTTCCTCATGGAGATTGACTCAGGATGGGTTTTGGCCACACCGGAAAGACCAACCATGGGATTAGACAGTTGGGGCTTTGAGCCATGTGATAATCAGCCTGACCTCCAGGGAGTAGAGAGGGCCTGAAGATTGAGTTCATCCACATGGCTGATGATTCAATCAGGTATGCCTATGGAATGTAACCCCAATAAAAGCTTTGGACCCCGAAGCTTGGATGAGCTCCTTGCTTTGGCAGTATTCCGTGCATGTTTTATCACACATCTATGCAAGGAGGGTAACATATCCCTGAGGACATGGAAGCTTTGTGTTTGGAATCTTGTCAATTCCAGATACTGCTCTGTGTGTCAGTTCCTTTCGCTGGTTCTGATTTGTATCCTTTTGCTCTAATAAAACTGTAACCATAAGTGTGGTGCTTTTCTGAGTTCAGTGAGTCATTCTAGCAAATTATCAAACCTGAGGGAGTCTGTAGGGACCTCTGAATTTGTAGCCAGCTGGTCAGAAATGAAGGTGGCTCTGGGGATCCCTGAACCTGTGGCTGATGTCTGAAGTCTTGGGCAGAGTAGGCAGTCTGGATGACTGTTCCCTTCACCTCAAGTGTGGCATACTCATTGTAAGTCATATACTTGAGAGAACCTTTTCTAACTCCCCAAGTTGGGGTGAGGTACCCCTTCTGTATGCTTTTGCAGCCCTCTCCAGTAATGCCCATTCACATTAGGTAAGCACTGGTTGCCTGGACACCCCTTTAGATTTGAACGGGGCCATGTCTGCTTGTTCATTATTGTTACTTCCAGTACCTACCAGGGCCCATTAGAGAAAAACAAACCAACAGTACACTTTCAGTTAAATAAGTAGCTTACTTTTCTTTGAAGTCAGTATTATAATTTTAATTAAACATGGTTTTGAGAGGAACATAGGTAGGGAGCATAGGTAGGATTCCAGGTTCCACTTTTCTTTCGGTTTGGGTAGGGGAGTGACTCCTAACCACTGTATTTCCTAAGCAAGCAGTTGCTGAGATGTCTTTATTTGGTTTATGCATTCTAATCACGCCTTGACTTGCTGAAGGATAATGCATATTAAGTTTCTTTTTTTTTTAAACTAGTTTGGGGATACAAACAGAAGGCAAATTATCTTGATTATTGTGAGGCAAATATGAAAAGGGCAAAGAAAGGATACAGTGAAAGTTATCGTAATGCCTTCTATTTATTTTAGCACTTACAGTTTCTAAAGCATGAAAGCCCCCATCATCTTATCAAACCGTGAGAGAGACAGTGTAGTGTGGAGTTAAAAGCATGGGCTGTGGACTCTAGGGCCAGATTGCCTGGGTTCAAATCCTGCTTCTCCCCTTCACTAGCTTGTGACCTTGGGCAATTTACGCTGGTTTCCTCATCTGTAAAATGTGGTAATAATAGTATCTACTTTATAGGGTTGTTGTGAAGATAAAAAAAACCCTAATATATAAGGGGCTCAGTAGAGTGGCTGGTACATGCCAGCTATGGTTATCATCATCAATTCTTTAATAACCCTCAGGGTTAGTTTATCTTAGCCCTATTTTACAGGTGAAGAAGCTTAGATTCCTGAAAGTTAAATTGCTTTTATGACATCTCTGCCATAAGGAATGGATGAGTAATAACCAAGATCAGAGATAATTTCTATCTGTGGTCTTGAAGTTGTAGGGAGCTTATCTATAAAGTTCTGCTTTAGTAACCCAAATTAAAAAAATAAAACAACGAAAACTAAAGATTAGGGGATTACAGTTCACTTAAGAGTTTCTCTTTTGCCAATGTCATACAATCAACTATTTACTTAAAAATAAGAATACTGACAATGAGCTTTGTGATTTATGTCAATGTTCAAGAACATGTAAAGTTACACAAACGTTTGAAAGTTTCTATCAAAAGATTTTACCTAAAAGAAGAGCCATTTTCTAACAATGCCCGCGTTATAAACACACCACCATGTTTTCCAGAAAGCAGCTACTCAGCATTTGCTGTTGCTGAGGCAACAAAGGCAGAATAAAGAATAAAAGGATCTGTATACTTACAACAACGACCAAAAAAAGAAAAAAGAGTAGCTGCTGAGGCTGCTTATGTACATCCAAGCACCTGATGGGAGTTGGGTCCTTGGTTTTGGAGGTCTTGGGTCATAGTTTATGGGACATCCCTGCTAATTGGCCTAATAATGTGTTTAGTGCTTCTATCCTATTTCCTAGTTCATTACGTAGTGCCTAGGGTCTTACACACTGGTCCAAGGCACAGCAATTGGTCTCTAGTCACCTGGAGCAACAGAGGAAGAAGAGTCTGAAATAGAAGGAAGATGTGGAATGTGTGGCTAATTGCCTCCATGAACAACTGCCTCCTTTGCCATGAGACCAGAAGAACTGGATGGTGGTCTGGCTGCCATTACTGAACATTTTGATAAAAGATTCCATAGAAGAATCCTAGTCAAAAGGAGAAATATGGAACAGAATTTCAGATTCTGACGGACTCTAGACTCCCTAGAGCCATGCAGGGTGGATGAACTCCTGACACTATTGCCCTGAAATAATCTTTAAACTTTAAACCAAAAATATCCCCTGAAGCCTTGTTAAAACCAAACCATAGTTTAGCTTAGCTAGTAAAAAAGGTCTGCCTTGACCATTATGCTCTATTAAGATCTATTTATATGGGATCGAATTGACAACAGCAACTTGGAAGATTAGATAGGAACCTTAGGGGGCAGTGAGTTTATGTTAATGGGGAAGAAACAACTCAAAAAGGAGGGTGAGCATGGTTGTACAACTCAGAGAGTAATCAGTGTCACTAAATTGTAGAAACTGTTGAATTGGTGTTTGTTTTGCTGTGTATATTCTCAACAACAACAAAATAAATACAATTTAAAAAAAGGATCTAGAGTTAGACAATTTGTGGTCAGCCCTTTTGTCACCTATAATCTGATGAACTGGGACAGGCTACTTAAGCATTAGATTGAGGAGGGGGTTTGAACAATATTATGTTCTACAGTTACTAGTCTTTCACTCCCTCCCACCCCCTAACTGGTGGTACTTGTCTGTCTTGTTTGATGAGATGTTTCATAAAAAACGTACCTTCACAAAAGGCAGGGGTTCTGAATTTGGGTTCATGTATTCATGAATATGTAGGTACATTTTTCCAGGAAAATAATCCCTAGCTTTCATCAGCATTCTTTCAGGGGTCTGTGGCCCCAACAAGTTTAAGAATCACTGTCATGGAGGAAGAAGTATTGTTATTTTCATACCACAGCATCACCTCCAATTCTAACTGTACTGGGCTGGACAAACTCTCCTGAAGCCAGCCTTAGACCTGGGGCGGGGAGTGGGGGTGTGGGACCTGCAAGAGCTCTGCTCTGAATAAGGCTCACCTTCAGTCTTTGTGAAGTCCCTGGGTGGTGCAGTTGGTTAACGCCACTGGGCTGCTAACTGAAAGGTTGGAGGTTTGAGTCCATCCAGAGGTGCTTGGAAGAAGGGCCTGGTGATGTGCTTCTGAAAAATCAGCCATTGAAATCCTGTGGAGCACAGTTCTGCTCCGATATACAGGGGGTCACCATGAGTCAGAGTTGACTCAGCGGCAACTGGTTCAGTCTTTGTAGCTCTGACTTGCTTTCTGATTTAAGAACTTATTTCCAAAGGTTAGGTTCAGCTTCCAACCCTTGAAGCTTCACCCCTTTCCCTTTGTGCCTATCTCTGTTTGCCCCTCCTCCCTTTTTTTCTTTCCTAAAGTATCCTTCGGTGTTGCAGAAATGATTATGTGTACAGACAAGGTCTTGTATCAATCTTTTAGTTGATGAGGGGTGACAACATTATCTGGAGCTACTTGTCAGGTGACAGGAGACAGAAAGGTAAAGCTCATGGACATCTTTCTGAAAGAAAAAATAAAAATGTTTTTGAGATAATTTGTTTGAAAATTGAATTTCAAAGTTGAATGATGTGGTGAGATTTAGTGTGACTCATGGAGAGTATAGCTGTAGGAGCTCTGAAAGGGTGGCATTACAACGAAGGTTCCGACAGAAACATGACCACTGAATGGAATTGAGCAGAATTCCCAGATGGGGGTGAGGTGGGCAATAACACGTTGTCCCTGTGCGCTCATTCTCCTGATTAATTGGAAAGAAAGAAGTTTATGGATTGGCCTACATAGAGTTTGCTTTATGATGTATCAATATCTTACGGGTGTCGATGGAACTGGCAACTAAAAGGATTAAGACTGTGCTTTACAACACTTTTTGTCAACTCTTATCACTTATATTTGGCTCAGCTTCCTCTGGCTGTGTTAGGCTTCAGTGTCCATCTGCAAGTGGGGATGTGTTTATATTTAAACAAGATTGTCACAGACAATATTTCACCTCATAGTAAGGGCTGCTAACACTAATCTCAAACATGAGATCATAAATAATTATTAATTGTTTAATAATAAAACCGTTAATTATTCTTTTGTAAAAGAAATGAAAATTGAATTTTCATTAATGTTTTTTCTGCCTTGAAACCCCACTCCACTTCCCCACAGCAGTGTAGTTAAGTAGATTGAATCCAAGCTCTACAGTTTATTTACTTTGTGACCTTGGGCAGATCGCTTGGCCTTGCTGGAGTCTGAGTTTCCACGTCTTTAAATGGAGATAATAATAGTTCTCACCTTTCAGGATTTTAGTGAAGATTCAGTAAGCTAATGCTTATAAAGCGCTTAGCACAGTGCTCAATAAATGTTAGCTCTTGGGTGAATTTTAATTAAATACATTAGTGAGCATTGATATTAAATATATTGACAGTAAACTGATAGTCATAATAGCAATACCAAGTGAGGAGGCTGGGTGAGAGAAGGAATGAGTCCAGTAACACATGGCAGCAGGCGGAGATCTTGAGCTGTTTTGGGGCATGCATATTAATGGCTGTTTTCTGTCGGTCTTTGCTTTCCCGACAATTCATTTTCAACCGTGTTGTATAAAATGGCTGTGGATGTTCAGGCAGTAATTTATCTTGTGTTTAAGGATTCCATTGGCACGGCTTAGCAGAGCCCCCCTTTGCCTGCCCCACATATTGCCCGCCTCTGGCTTAGGGAGCGAGACTGCATCTCCTTTGCCCCCATCACCTGCCAGCTCTGATTTGATGTCTGTGAGACACAGTCTTGGAGCTTTTGGCAGGTTGGCCTTAGTCGAGAAGCTAGGCGCTAGAGCTTGCCAGCACAATTTGTACTTTGATTAATTTATTTAATCTAACTATCTTGTATCAACCTGAGAAGATAATTGTGCACAAATTACTGTTTAAACTTGAAGCTTGTCTTCCTTTAACTAAGCTCCATGCTGGTCTATAGCTTGTCACTGAAGCCATTCTGAGGGTAATTCTTTTTCCTGTTTCCCTCCCTGAGATACCAGACTCTATTCGAAGTGAATGCTTTGGGTGAATAGTTTTGAGTTAGAAGCTTTTAGGAGAGGAAAAGTACTTGTATGGATTCATGTCTTACTTGAGAACTATTCTCTTTTATCTTTGCATGTGAGTTAAACTTCATTTTTGTCTAAAGTAGTGAGGTATAAGCCCACTGCTGCATTCTTTTAAGTGGAATTTTCAGAATAGTACAAGATTGGGTTTATAAATTATTTTGGGGGATTGAAATCATTCACCAAATCACTTCTATGTTTTATTGGATGTAAGATTCCGTTGATTGTAGGGCATATCGTTATTTTATATACCACTGAGAAAGAAAAAGCGCTTCCAAAGATTAGACACCATGATCATAAGATGCATCACGATTTCAGAAGGCCTTAGAGTAAGTGAAATACAGTATATTGATAATGGGGCAGTTTGTTAAAATCCTTAGCTTTTGAAACATTTTCATATTTATCTGGATACTGAATTTGTAGAGGTCTGAATTTGGAGGGCCAAGACATTTTTGTTGTACAGTGACCTTCTTCCAGTGACCTTCCAAGTTGTTAAAAAAATTAATACTTTTTGCCTCTTTGTGAAGTAGGAAGAGGGAAACCAGTATCCCTATGACAAAATTGGAAAAGATGTGTGGTGCCTGTTATACCATGCTTTCAGATGATCACATTCAACATATTTTCACTCAGGTTAATAAAATTTTTTTACCTTTAGACTTGGTGGCCAAGTCTCATACTTCTTGATGTTAAAAAAAAAAAAAAGAAAGAAATGTCACTTTGGATGTTTTTCCTTGAGCACAGAACATTCTGCTGTGTTTACTACACTCACTGAGAGCGCTGTCACGACATCTCCATCATCTTCATCCAGGAGGGGTGAGGTATTGGCTGTGTATTAAGAAAGTGGCAGGGGTGTGAGGGATTGACAATTTGGAGTCTGGAAGAAAGATAAACTCAGTTTTTTCCCTTTAAGGGATTTATAATAAAGTCAGGGTGTCTTTTCACTTTCATGAGTAATATTTGGGACCACCCACTAGAAGATCCCTGGTACAGGCAGAATTTTATAGTTGCTAGCTGACTTAGTAAGGAGTCCTAGTGGCACAATGGTTAAGCACTCGGCTACCAACTGAAAGGCTGGCGTTTCAAACCTACCAGCAGTGCTTTGGGAGGAAAGACCTGGCGATCTGTTCCCGTAAAGATTACAGCCTAGGAAAGCCTATGGGGGCAGTTCTGCTCAGTCCTGTAGAGTCTCTATGAGTTGGAATTGACTTGATAGCAATGAGTTTGGTTTGGTTGGTTTAGCTAACTTATTATCTGGGAAATTGAAATTCTGGCCTCCCATTGGCTTAGATATGTGTTTATCTGAGAGTAAATGAAGTTTAATGAAGTCCTGTCTGAGTTATTCCTGATTATTTCAGGTAGAAGGAAACTGGTTATAGATGCAAAAGGATATGCAGATGCTATAATGAATGGGACCTATGGTCCGTGCAGCCAATCCTGTGTTCCCACTTTAAAGCACACTTTCATACCTTTGGTGGTGCTGTTCCCTTGAGTAGTTCCCCCATGGAAATAATTGCTCACAGCAGATCACAAGCCAAACTGCCCTCTTTTATCTCGTTTAGTACTCTAAGTGACTTGTTAACCAGGTCATTTGAGCATAATGATCTCTATTGGTTTGCCAGATGAGGACACCAAACAGCTCTAAGATGGCAGAGCCCAGTCTCTTTCCATGACAGCCGCCCTCTCTCTCTGCCCTTAGAGGTTAAAGAGACCCAGACAAGCTCCAACACTTTAAAGAATTTTGTTTAATGGAGCTGGCTGAGGATTACCTCAGCTGATGTAAGCTAATTTTAACTTTTGCCTTCATTTATGCTCATTTGGTTGCAAGAGAAACATTCACTCGAGTTGAAAGGGGGCATTTATTAGGTGTTTTATGGAACCAGAGGTTAGGAAATATTAGCCACGCCTTCCAAGCGCCTGGCATCAAGAACTAGAAAGATGTCAGGAACCAGAGCAACTCCTCTCTCAGTCTTGGGTGCTCTAGACATATGGTCTTTTGTCCCTGCTGCTTCTTTATGTGTCTTTTCTGTCTGCAGATGGGTATACTTGGGAGATTATGACCTCACAGTCTTTGAGTTTACATCACCTCAGTTTGGGTAGAAAATGTCAGCTGGATGAAGAATCTTTCAGTTCCTTTTTCCAAGAAAGAACCTAGAGTCACCTGTTTGTCCTGGCCCAGTGAACGTGTCCGTGGGGCTGGGGTGGCCCAGAAAAAGGGGTCTTGCTAAGCTGGTCCAGAGGCTTCCTCTGCAAGGTTGAACCCTCAATTTTGGTGTTTATACCTTCCCTTCTCTGTGAAAGTTGGTAAGTTGCTTTTCCGAAATGGCTCATACCTGCTTGGAAGTTAATAAGTATTTTTACCTAGAAATCTATTTTATGGCTGGGATGCGAAATTGGTTACTTTATACTTATTTACCAGGGG
This sequence comes from Loxodonta africana, assembly GCF_030014295.1. NCBI lineage: Eukaryota > Metazoa > Chordata > Mammalia > Proboscidea > Elephantidae > Loxodonta > Loxodonta africana. Next base: position 43,546,564 of record NC_087350.1, read on the forward strand.
CTCAGTCTTACGAGTTTGAGGTTTGCTCTTTGCCCTGTCATGACTGTACCAACCCAGAATCTGTTCACATATAAAAAGAAAATCTTTGTATTTTGCACATGAGCAGTTCTGTTGTAGGAGTAATAATGAGATGTGAAAATTCCACGTATTTGTCCTACTTAATGAATTTACCATAATGAAGTCCTGAAATAAACAATATGGTATAGTTATTGTGATGGAAATGTGATCAAATGTTACGTCAGTTATATTTGAGCGTAAAATTGCGGATTTAGGTCCACAGCAGTATGATGTGATGATGACGCACTTGGGCTCTGTCTGATGGCAGGGGTAAACTCTGCCTCTTCCACTTCCTTCCTGGGCATCCTGGGGCAAATTACTTAGTCTCTTTGTGCGTCCTCATCTGAAAATGGGCATAATGATGACAGCTCCCTCATTGGGTTGTTGTAAGGCTTCAATGAATTAATTAATACACATAAAGCATTTAGCACAGTGTCTGGCACATAAAATGGATTTAATAAATAGCTATTTTATACTTTCTATTTAATAAATAGCATTATTAATCATTACAACCACACTGTGGTAGAGTTTGACTGAAATGAGGTTTTTGCATTTATCTGTGGATTTAATGGTCCCGGCTGCTGCCATTGGCTTTAGTGGACAGATTGAAAATGGGGAGGCTTCCCTACATTGATATTAATCAAAACACTTTACCCTTCCTAATGTTTTGTCTTAGAAGCAGCTTATCAGTGCTGTGAATGAGTGTAAGGCATCTTAAAATAGCAGGTTTCATTTGTGATTTGGAGTATCAGTTGGCCCACATCTAAATCCTTTTTGATGTAATCGTCTTTGCTGTCCTGTTTGATCTTGTAAATATTAATTTAGTCTGGTTGTACGTGTGGTTTTCAGTGGTCCCAAGGTTAATTACTGTATATTGTTTATGAAGTACTCATAGAAGATTAGGCATACTGTGGAGGTCCTACAAGAGCTTGTTCTCAGTTTAGGCCTGCAGACTTGAAGTAAAACTTGATGAAACATTCGTGAAAAAAGAATTTCCAATTCCTTACAGATTTGACTTCTGAGATTTCTGCTTGATACCTTTGTTTCAAGAAATGTTTTGGCGCATAACTATTTTGTATTCCTTTAAACCTTTTCTCATTTGTTGACCAAATCTTCACCTTGCAATTCTTACTTTATTGTCATGGAACCTAATCCTGTCTCCTGAGAATGATTAGGAGGGCTCCAGCAGTCATTTAGGAGATGTTTCTTGGGGGCCTGCTATCTGCGAAGCTGTATGTTCGAAGCTGTATGTTTGACTCTGTGGGGGACCTAAGAGCAAGACAAGACCCTGCCTTCACAGCACTTAACAGCAGTGAGAGGGAAGGCAAGGGCACAAATTCTCATAGTACAGAGCAGACAGTGACAGTGACACAGAGAAAGGGCTCTGAGAGTAGTATGGTGGAGAAGACACTAACGAGTACTCCCTTAGGAAAACTCATGGAGGGGGTGCTGACCTGCCCCTAAAGAATATTTGTACCTTTGACAGGAAACATGGAAGGGAGTACGTGGAACATTCCAGATGGAGAGGTCAGTTTGAACAAGGGTTAAAAAAAAAGATCTAAAAAAATTAATTTCCAAACCTCCCAATCAAAACATGAGATTCACTTATTACTTTTTATTTTTTTCCCCAGTATTCCCATACCATCTTGACTTTTGATTACTTGATATCTTTTTAAATAGATTGACTGTTTTTCTTAATATGTTTGTTTTAAAAGGAAACTGTCACTTATTTAATATATTAATTATATACATTTTCCCCCAATAGATTTTGTAATAAATACATAGCTACTAAAATAAAAAACAGTGTTCCCAGAAAAAACAGCCTCCCAGAAATCATCTTGTAGACATGAGTGGTGCATCTCACACAATTTCATGAACTCTGTATTCTTCTGAGACCAGACTATTTTGCTTTGAACTTGAGGTATATGAAGGAGAACAGTAGAAGCATAGTAGTAAGGTAGGGAATATGGCACAGGAGTTAAAAACATGGATCTGGAACCAAACTGTTGGTCTGCTTCTTCATTTCGTAGCTGTATGATCTCAGGCATGTCGCTTGATGTCTCTGTGCCTCAGTTTTTTTGTTAAATGGGGCTAGTAACAGTGTCTGCCTTACAGGGTTATTGCGAGGATTGAGATAATGTCTGTAAATTAGTTGCTACAGGGTTTGACACATAGATTTTTCTTCCTTTTTTTTTTTAAAGTAAGCACCCCAGCCCTCCATACCCTAATGTCTAAGGTCCCTAACTGCTAACCTAAAGGTTGGTGGTTAGAACCCACTCAGAGGTACCACAGAAGACAGGCCAGGCGATCTGCTTCTGTAAAGATGACAGCCAAGAAAACCCTATGAAGCAGTTCTACTCTGTAACACACAGGGTTGCTGTGAGTTGAAATCGCCTCTATGGCAGCCAGCAACAGCCCTGATGTCTCTCTCCTTTGCTGTATTTAGATCTTTGGTGCTCATCCTAAAGAAATTAGCACTTCCCCACCCCATCACTTTCTCTCCCTCTACCTTGTTTGTCTTTATAGCCAAGCTAAGGAACAGATTTTGAGTAGCCTTTTTCCTTAAGAAGCAGCGACTCGTAAGGAATGGAATGGAGTGGTAATTTCAGCAGACTGCAGTGTACTGTGAGACTCTTAGGGCACTTATTTGTGTTGGGCATTGCTGTGGAGAGATTTTTTTTCTGTTTGTGTGTGTGTGTGTATTTAAGTCTTAACTTTGAAATATTACTTCTACAAGGGCTTGTTAGGCTTTATCCTGGTAACTATTATATATTATATGAAACTGTTACGTACTTAAAAAACCATACATATAGATAGCCACTGTGTGGAATTAATCTTTTATTAGTAAACCTCAAAATAGGGACTGTTTGCAGATTAAATGTCAGCTCTTCTTCAAGACGTTTCGTTTTTGCTTATGAAGCAGAAGTTTGTAAACAAACAACTGACTCCTTTGAAAGGAAATGTGAAAGGCTAAAATTGTCTTTAGGTGACTACCCCTCAGAGCCAAGAAATCCTGAATAGTGCTGATGCTGTTTTCCTAATTCAAATTCCCTTTTCTGCATGGCCATCCATCTCTGCTTGAAAGAGGTATGCTACAGCCTGCCCATATCACGCAAAAGCTATGCTTGGGCTGGATGAAATAAGTCAAGAATTGAATGGTAGCCATGTTCTTTTCCCCTGTCGCCCTTTTTCTTGGGCCATATTTTGTTTTATTTAATTTTTCATCTTTTGTACAATTGATCATGAACTGAATGCCCTCACCATAGTTAACATGGCAAGGGATGGGGCCTGCTTTGGCATTGTCTCAGTCTTCTGAGAAATTCTTCAGGCCTTATGGTGGCATGTAGCATATTCATTTTCTGGAATTGCTAATAGAACTTTCTGTGATGGAAATGTCCTCTATCTGCCTTATTTAATAAGGTAGCCACTAGCAACACTTGAAATGTGGCTAGTGCCACTAAGGAACTAAATTTTTAATTTTATTTAATTATAACCAAGTTAAATAGGCACATATGATCAGTGGCCACTGTGTTGGACAATGCAGATCTAGAGGCTGGTAGAAACTCTGGGTCATATACATCAGAACTAACCTCCTTTTTTATTTAAATGTGCATATTTCTGCAGTCTTGATCTCGAGTGTGGGTGAGGGCAGGGGACAGGATAGGTCTTTGAAAAGAGTTGGATGTAATGATGGGATAGAAAGAAAAGACCCTCTGCTAGAGAGAGTCTCTGGGTCTGCGGCCAAAACAAGCCCCTTTTTCTCCCCAACATAGTCAGATTTAGAACAAAGTGGCATTTGGGTTAATCCTTCCACAAATCCATGTACCAGATAGCTGTAATTCTGTCCCTTTCTTTCCTACTCAGGAAAGATTACTGAATGCAGATGAGTGGCAGAAATGTTATAAGGATAACCTTGAATCTTATCTAGTTTATCAGTAAATAATTGACAATCTCATGTGCTTTAACTGTAATCAGAAACACATTTGGGCACACCTCACAATGGATTAAAAAAACTACCGTCTCAACATTTAATTAGGACATTTGCAGCAGTGTATGTGGGGGGCGGGGTGTACATGTATTTGTATATATTCACGTGTTGAGCCTAGGGCTTCCTGGACAAGTAATGTTTGAAAGACACTGATTGAGACTTTCTCCAAGTCTTTTCAGTCATTCATGCAAAAATACATTGATGCCTACCGTATGCTCAGATGTTGGCAATATAGAAATGAAAAAAGACAAAGTCCCTGCCTTCATGGAACTTACATCCCGAGAGCATGTCATCTCCCGTTTGCTGCCCTACACACATTCATCTTTGGTCAAATTGTTCAATTTTCAGGTCTTAGAGTATAGTTTTTACTTTCTAAAACTTCCCTTTTGCTGATACTGTTTCTCTTTTCTGAAACGTCCATTTTTCCTCACTTCTGCCCAGATCCTCCCCATCCTTAGAGGCCCACTCCTGACCTCACCTCTTCCATATCATTTAGCTGTAACTGAAACTCGTATTTCCGGATTTGTAATTAAGTATGTACTCTTTGTATTACATCACAAATAATGCCCAGATTTTTTTTTTAAATCAGTCATAGTTTATTTCCTTTAGAAACAGAAGCTCTAAAGGTCTTTCACTGTTTTCCATACTTTGTAATGCCCAGATATTTTTTGTTGTTAGGTGCCATCAAGTCAGTTCCAACTCAGTGACACTACGTACGTCAGAGCAAAACACTGCCCAGTCCTGTGCCATCCTCACAATCTTTGCTGTGTTTGAGTCCGTTGTTGCAGACACTGTGTCAATCCATCTGGTTGAGGGTCTTCCTCTTTTTCGCTGACCCTCTACTAAGCATGATGTCCTTCTCCAGGGATCGGTCCCTCCCGATAACATGTCCCGAGTACTTGAGACAGTCTCACCATCCTCTCTTCTAAGGAGTATTCTGGCTGTACTCCTTCCAAGACAGATTTGTTCATTCTTCTGGCAGTCCGTGGTATAGTCAATATTACTTGCCAACACCGTAATTCAAAGACATTAATACTTCAGTCTTCCTTATCCGTTGTCCAGTTTTTGCCTGCATGAGGCAATTGAAAACACCATGGCTTGGGTCAGGGACACCTAGTCCTCAAAGTGACCTCTTCGCTTTTCAACACTTTAAAAAAGGCTTTTGCAGCAGATTTGCTGAATGCAGTACGTTGTTTGATTTTTTGACTGCTGCTTCCATGGTTGTTGATTGTGGATCCAAGTAAAATGAAATTCTCGATAACTTCAGTATTTTTTCTGTTTATCATGATGTTGCTTAATATTTGTTGAATTGATAATAAATATGATCTGGCCTATTGTACAATATAAGAAACATTTTATTTCTCCAGTTTCTTGGGCTTAAACTCAAGGAGTCTGTGGTATTTAGTTTACCAAAAACCAAACCCAGTGCTGTTGAGTCGATTCCGACTCATAACGACCCTGTAGGACAGAGTAGAACTGCCCCATAGGGTTTCCAAGAAGCGCCTGGTGGATTTGAACTGCCTACCTTTTGGTTAGCAGCCATAGCTCTTAACCACTACACCACAAGGGTTTCCAAAATACACACACACGCACATATGTATATGTATATATATGCACACCTAACTTTTGCACTGTTTTAAAATAAAGTTTCTTAAACTAAATACTGGAAACCCTGGTGGCGTAGTGGTTAAGTGCTACGGCTGCTAACCAAAGGGTCAGCAGTTTGAATCCACCAGGCACTCCTTGGAAACTCTATGGGGCAGTTCTGCTATGTCCTATAATGTTGCTATGAGCTGGAATCGACTTGATGGCAACAAGTTTGGGTTTTTTTTTGGATATGTATATCCTCCCAATTCTAGATTCCATTGGAGAAATTTTACGTGCTTTTTTTAAATTTTTTCGCTTTGGATTATCTTCATTTCTTTTAGGGAGTGTTTTAAATTTTCTACTTTTACTGAGAATTGAATGTGTGGTTAGGGTGTTGGTGGTTTCTGGGAATCAGTCTTGTCAACAGTTGATGGACCTGAGATTAAGCAGCAGCTGCAGAGTGCTCATATTTTTTTCTTTCTCTGTTCTTTGTGATTGTAAGGTCCTGTCTTGGCCTGACAATTCTGTGATCCCGTATGCTATTTTCCTGGTTGGGTCAATCCAGTACTCTGCTGGACATTGAATCTGATCTTACTGACCTGTCACTGTGAGCTGTGAGGAGCAGCAAATGTTGACTCTGCGTGATCTTCCTGCTCTTTGTGTGATGCCTTCCCACACAGGGCACTAGAATCCTGGCTCCAGATATGAGCATATGTGTACAAAGTCTCATCTTGGTTATATTGAAGTTTTTCCTTGATTTTTCCCACAGTCTGCAGAGCCTGATTTAGGACTGCATTAGGATTAAGTAAGATTACCAGCACCTTTTCTCTGTCTCTCTTGTGTATCTTGTATGAATGTGTCCTAATAACTACTGATACCAAGTTCATCCCTGAAGAAGCCAAGACGGACCTTTAGAGTCCTGCTGAGGTTGCAGTTTTATGATATGTTTTTCTTGCAAGTAAAATCAATTGAGATAAATCTCAGTAACTTTTCCTGCACAACGAGATGATTAGGCCCTGTTGCATTGGTAGGCTCCTCCCTATCCAGGCATACTGTCACGTCACATGCAAGGTTGTTTCACCAAAATTGATTGGTTGATCCACCACTTTTCAAGGTCATGCTTAATCACATTTCAAGAAAATTGAAGAAGATACCAAATTGGCCCAGGTACGGTAATTGACATCGTGCTCTCTTTTGGTGCTGTTTGCTTTTAACAGCACATCTTTAATTTACTAAGCAATTACACCAGTGCTTAAAGGGCAGAAACCCAGTGTGCATATTTTATCCTGAAACTTAGTCACAGCCAGTCTGTTGTGGTTTAGAGATAGTCTTATTTTACTCATGGAAGTCCTGAAGTGAATGGGCTGACACCCCAGCATGCTGCCAAAGCACTCCTTTGGATGAAGGACGCACTGTGGCCAGAGTGGGTTGGCTTATCCTTGAAGCTGATGAACCAGGCTGACAGGTCCGGAGGGGTTCTGCTGTTGGCCTTTCATGTGAAGCATGGGGCTGTAGAACAGATGGAGGGGAAGGGACCTCCTTGACAGTTTGGGAGGGTGGGGACCTTTAAAGTTAAGAGGAATCAAAAGAACAGTTTAGTTATTAGTGGTGTTCTGTGTGACAGCTTGACATTCTGTAACTGTCCACAGAGACCGAGCTACTTCGGAATGGTGTTCTTGCAAATGTGTCATGTTAATTTTTTTTTCCTAATAAGGAGGAATGGTCCAATTTGAATAGTTGTGAATAATTTCACATTATTTATTAACCATCAACAGTAGGAATGTTTTTCCTTGACATAGTGGTTGACTAGAGGACTAGAAACAGGAGAAATTGAGATTTCTATATTAAAGAAACATTTGTTTTTTCCTGAGAGAAAAATTTTGGTTGGAAAAATCTATAACTTGGCTTAGTATTCTGAGAGATGATGTTGAGAATGTTTGCAAGATAGTGAATTATTATTTTTAAAGTCGTATGTGCTCATTATTCCAGCCTTCTATGTATATGTGTGTGTGTGTGTATGTATATATATTAACAGGGAGGAAAGAAGTCATTTATAATCCAGTACTTAAAGTTAAGTACCATTAATATTTTATACTTTCCTTTGAATCTTTTTTTCTAGGTAAATATTTTTGCAACTCTGTAGGACAGAGTAGAGCTGCCCCTTAAGGTTTCCAAGGCTATAATCTTTATGGAAGCAGACTGCTACCTCTTTCTCCTGCATACCGGCTGGTGGGTTCGAACTGCTTATCTTGCAGTTAGCAGCCGCTGTGCCACCAGAGCTTCAAATATTTTTGTGTTTGACTTTACTGTGGTCATTGTTTTTATACAGTGCAAACTATCCCCACCCCATTTGTCATTATGTCCTAAGAATTTTTTATGGTATTTATGGTGATGTTATTATATATATATATTTTTTTATTATATAGTATTCAGAAAACTTACATTTAAAAAGCTGTATAATATGCCATTCAGTGTTTGTATCATAGTTCTTCATGCCATTTCCATATTGTTGGAAATTTAGTTTTTCACTGTTAACACCCTTGTGCACAAAGTTTTATCTTCGTTTAGGAGTATTTCCTGAGGATGGAGTCCGGAAGTAGAATTGTTGGGTCAAAGGGCATGGATTTTTTTTTTTTTTTTTTTCAGAATTTGGACAAACTTTATCACAAAGCCATAGGTCACCAGTTGAACTACTGCAAAGCTGTCAAGAGGACTACAGTATGTGTGTGTGCATAATCTCCAAAACATGTTTAAAATGAAGCATTTTAAAATTTGGCCTTCAACTGTAATAAGTTATCTGTATTTGGGTGACTTTCTTCTACCATTTTGCAAATGGACATTCCACCTGTATTTGGTACTCTTTCTCATGATTATTAGTCGCTTATGCCCTTTACTCTTGCTTTTGCTCCCTGTAGCCCATTCTGTACCTCTATACTTATAGCTCACAGTGTGTACACATCCTACAATGGTTTGTTTCTCTACTTTTCTTTAGTGAATACTGAAGTGAGGTGCAAAACACAATATTAAAATTATATATATATTTTCTGGTAAATTTTTATCCTGATGCACCCCAAAGAATGCCCTGAAAGGGGATTTGGAGATACAGTTTGGTCTCTGTAGTTATCCAAACCAATTCCATTGCTGTTGAGTTGATCGCGACTCATAGCAACCCTATAGGACAGAGTAAAACCGCCCCATTAATGTTTCCAAAGCTGTGGTCTTTACAGAAGCAGACTGCCACATCTTTCTCCTGTATAGCAGCTGGTGAGTTATGCCACCAGGGCTCCTCTCCAGTGATGTGAAACACATGAAATGTGTTACGTAAAAACAGGGCTTAGAATCTAGAAGGGCAGATGAGAAGGTATTACGTGTGCACTGTGTTTTATCCTTTGTATTTCCAAACATCAGTGCGTAGTCTGAAAATTTTAAGGGAAGGTTGTAATGTTTGATTTGAAAGACAGGCAGGCATTCAGAAAGCTCAACAGTGGCGCTGCTGCTGCTTAACTGTGGAACATTTAACTCCTGATTAGCTGAACTTCCCTCACCTCTCATCTTCATCATCACACAGATATACTAATACCACATTGATCTTCAGTTGGTCACCTGAGAATGCTTTAAAAAAAAACCCAACAACCTATTTTTAAAATTAGCATACAATAAAATTGACTTTTTCTTTTTGTATACAATTCTGTGAATTTTAACATGTGTATAGATTAATATAACTGCCACCAAATCAGGATCCAAAGCAGTTCTGTCACCTCAAAAAATTCCCTCATGCTATCCCTTAGTAGTCACACCCTCCTCGTACTCCTAACCCCTGGCAACCATTGATCTGTTCTCCTTCACTAGAGGGTTATCTTTTCAGGAATGCCATGTAAGTGGAATCATGTAGTACTTAGCTTTTTTGAGACTGGCTTCTTTTACTCAGCATAATGCCTTTGGTATTCATCCAAGTTGTGTTTGTCAGTGGTTCATTCCTTTTTATGGCTGAGTAGTATTTCCTTATATGGATGTGCCACAGAGTATTTATCCATTTACCCACCGACGGACATTTGGGTTGTTTGTAGTCTCTGGAGATTCTGAATAGAACTGCTATAAACGTTTGTATAGATTTTTGTGTGAACATAAGTGTTTTATTGCTCGAGGGTAAATAACCTAGGAGTAAGATTGCTGGGTCATATGGTAAGTGTATGTTTAACTCTGTAAGAAACTGCCAGACTCTTTTCCAGACCGGCTGTATCATTTTGCATTCCCAGCCACAGTATAAGAGAGTTCTGTTTGCTCTGTATCCTTGCTAGCACTTGGTATTGTCAGTATTTTTTTTTTTTTTTCATTTTAGCCATTCTAATAGGTTTGTCATGGTTTCTCATCCTGATTTTAGTTTGCATTTCCTTGATTGCTAATGATGTTGAACATCTTTTCATGTGCTTATTTCCCATCTGTATATTCTCCTTGATGAAGTGTCTGTTCAAGTCTTTTGCCTGTTTTTTCATTGAATTGTTTGTTTTCTTACTGCAGAGTTTTGACAGTTCTTTGTATATTCTGGATCCAATATGTCGAATATGTGATTTGCAAATATTTCTCCTACTCTGGCGTGTCTTTTCATTTTCTTAACAGTGTCGTTTACAAAGTGAAAGTTTTTAATTTTGATAAAGTCCAGTTTATCAGTTTTTTCTTTTATGAATTGTGCTTTTTTGTGTCACGTCTAAGAAATCTCTGCCTAATCCCAGATCACAAAGATTTTCCCCTATTTTATTTTTAAGTTTCATAGTTTACATTTTGTATTAAGATCCATGACCCATTTTGAGTTGATTTTTGTGTATGGTATGAAAACCCATTGCTATTGAGTCAATTCCGACTTATGACAACCTTTATAAGACAGGATAGAGCTGCCCTATCAGGTTTCTAAGCCTGCAGTCCTTAGAGAAGCAGACTGCCACATCTTTGTCCCACAGAGTAGCTAGTGGGTTTAAACTGCTGACATTTTGATTAGCAGCCGAGTGCGTTAAACCACTGTGCCACCAGGGCTGCTTGTATGGTGTGAAATAAGGTCTAAATTCATATTTTGTATAAGACTATCCAATGTCTTGTTCAAAAGACTACCCTTTCCCCATTAAGTTGTCTTGGCACCTTTGTTGAAAATAAATTGACTGAAAATGTAAGCTTTTATTTCTGAATTCTTAATTCTATTCAGTTGATCTATGTGTCTGTCCTTATGCCAGTCCCATACTGTCTTAATTACTGTAGCTTTGTAGAATGTTTTGAAATTGGGAATTGTAATAAGTTCTCTAACTTTGTTTTTCTTTTTCAAAATTGTTTTTGCTATTCTGGGACCTTGGCATTTCTATATAAATTTTAGGATCATCTTTGTCAAATTTGGGAACATTTCAGCCATTATTTCACCAAATATTTTTTCTGGACCTCATTCTTTCTCCTATGCTTCTGGGACTTAAGTGACACAAATGTTAGCCCTGTGGTATTTTCCCACATGTCCTCTGTTTTTTAAATCTTTTTCTTTTCATAATTCAGATTAGATCATTTCTCTCTACAAATTCACTGATTCTTCCTGTTTTATTACCGTTCTGTTGTTGAGCCTATCTAATGAGATTAAAAAAAAATTTAAGTTTTGGTTGTATTTTTCACTTCTAAAGCTTCTATTTGGCTTCTTTATATCTTCTATTTTCTTGCTAAGACTTTCTATTTTTCCATTCATTTCAAGAGTGTTTGCCCTTATACTTGTTGGGGCATTTTTATAATAAATAATTTAATATTTTTGTGAGAAAGTTTAAACATTTCTGTCATCTTGGTGGTGGCATCTTTAGACCCATGTGTATTGAGATTTTCCTGATTCTTCTTCATATGCCAAGTAATTTTGTATTATATCCTGGACATTTTTAGTATTAGGAAACTCTGCAATCTGTTTAAATCCTACAGAGAATATGGATATTTTTGTTTTAGCAGGCAATTGATTCTGCTTCAACTTAGCTTTCTGTGGGTTGTGGTTTCACTGTCAATTTTGTTTTCAAAGCCTTTGTACTGCAATTCAGATCTGTTTCATGTGTACACCACCCAGTGTCTTACTTGTGAGTTGGGTGGTCACCTATCCTGTAGCTCAGTTTTTAAAGCCTATTTTATGCTGTTTAGGGTCAGATCTGTGCATGCACAGCTTGGGGTTAAAGCCAGCAAACTATGCGGTCATTTTTCTGAGCGTCTTTCTTTCTGTGATCTCTCTTATACTTTCTGGATTCTTGGGCCTTTCCTTTTTGGACCCTCGGCCTGAAAGCTAGGGCTTTATTTCCTTTGTTGTGTACTTCTTGCCCTTCCATCTAGAGCCAAGCAGCAGGAGGGAGAGAGAATAAAAGCTAGAGTGTTCATGTCACCCTCTTGAGACTACTGCTCCTCTGATTGGAGAGGAAGTTTCCTCACCTTCAAAATTTTAGGCTCTCGTGTGCTCCTGTTGTCACTGCTATTGCTGTTGTCACCACCACTGCCTTGATTTCTTGGAGGCTGGCTGGGACACAGAGAATGGAAGAAAAGAGGAGAAAAAAAGCCTGACAGGTGATTTTACCTACTCTTTCTGAGCAAGGTGACCCTTTTCAGCTCCTTGAGCCAGAATTAGAGAACTTCTCCTGGAGTGCTTTCAGTCTACACTTTCAGTTTTAGGCAGCATTGAGTTCAGGCTGGGGAATATTGGAGGATAAACAAATGGTACTCATCACTGGTTCTGTGGTACTTCCAGTTCTGCTCTTCTTGCTTAACCCATCTGCTGTTGTTTGTTTAAAGCCATCAAATAGCAGCTCCATATAGTCTATTCAGGTTTTATAGCTCCGTTCAGTAGAGAAACAGGGTGGAGTGAGTTCACTATCAACTGGACTTGAATAAGGTTTGGATTTTTTTTTTTTTTTTAGAGACTTTTGGTACATTACCAAATTGTTTTCAAAAATGACTATACCAGTTTATATTCACTATCAGTATCCCTTGACCTTTTTCAGTGTACTTCCATGAACACTGGAAAAGATTGTTAAAACAAATCATAACAAAACAAAAACCTCCCTGTCTTTACTCAGTTGATAGGTGAACCACAGCAGTTTACTGTGTAATTTGTTTCTTTAATTAGTAGTGAGGTTAAACTTTCACCTTTGTATTTATTACCTACATGTATTTTTTTCTTCTCTTTAATTGTCACTCCAAATATACTGTTTATTAGTTTGCTTAAAATTTGTCCACATATTTACACTAGGATTAAGTTTGGCTGTAAATAAATCAGCTTGTTGAGTCAATTCTAACTCATGGTGATCCTGTGTGTGTCAGGAGCAGAACTGTGTTCCATAGGGTTTTCAGTGGCTAATTTTTTGAAAGCAAATCTCCAGGCCTTTTCCAAGGAGTCTCTGGGTGAACTCAAGCCTCCAGCCTTTCAGTTAGCAGCTGAGTGGGTTTGTACCATCCGGGGGCTCCGTAGATAACATAGATCTCTCAAAATATTCCAGGGCTGGTATGGGAGGTCCATTGTTGCAGGGACCAAGGTTCCATCTATCTTGTTGCTTTGCCGTGCATAGCTTTCATTCCCAAGTTCACCTTGTTGTCCGAAATGGCTGCTAAAGCTCTAGCCATCATGTTTCCAATTCCTAACAGCAACCAGGAAGAAGGAGTGAAGAAGAAGGGGCAAAGGGCACCCATCACAAACTTTTAAGGAGGTTTCCCAGAACCTGGTCAGAACATTTTGTTTAGCAATTACACCAAATATAAGGAAGAAAACAACTGCCGGTTGACACCTCTGACCACAGAGCCACTTTTCATTAACACTAGATATTAACATTAAGAAGATGATTTTGGCCAGTTCACTAGGAGGAAAGTGGTGTTCTATTAAAGACCTGCATGTATTAAATGAAGAGACTGAGCCCCCTTTTCTTAAATGCCTTGGCCATTTGTATGTCTTCAGTTGCACATTGCTAGTTCATGGCTTTTGCCCTTTTTTCAGTTGAGTGGTTTGTATTTTACTTACTGATACCAGTGCTTCTTTCTCTGTGCTATGTAGAATTTCGGTACTCTCACCCCAAGAATCTTTTCCCTGAGTTGTAAGTTATGTTACTGACCATTAGAATTCCTTTTTAAAGTTTATTGAACTGTAGGAACCTATTTATTAGCTCACATTTTAATAAAAATAAGCTCTTTCAGTTTATACTTTCCCGATAGCATACAATTTCATTTGTCCTCCACAATAAAGAATCAAGAAGTTTTTTTTCTTTTTTCAAATTATGAAATATTTCATACATAAAATCATATATATGTATGAATGAAATGGAAAATAATGATAAAGTGAACACCTGTGAACCTACTCCCAGCTTAAGAAACAGCAGAAAGCAATTCCTGCCCAGCTTCTTTGAGCCCGTCCCCATTATATCCCTCTCCAGCCAGTTCCTTCAGTATGCCCCACCCCTAAAGTAACCCAGTATTCTGAATTTTGTGCTTTTTGTTTCCTGAAGGCAGACTCCTTTTTTTTAAGTTGGGAAAATTTAAAGTTTTAAAAGGTAAGTGAGTTGCCCAGGGTCTGGCTCTAAAAATAACTGTGATCTTGGGCTTCTAAAAAAAAAAAAGTATGATTATTATTTTTTCAGTCTTTTTTGAAACACTGTGTACTACCTCTTCATTTTGTTGTATTGTTAGTACTTTGGACATATTATTGGGAGGGACCAGTCCCTGGAAAAGGACATGATGCTTGGTAAAGTAGTGGATCAGCAAAAAAGAGGGAGACCCTCAGCCAGACGGATTGCCGTTGTGGCTCCAGCAGTAGGCTCAAACATGGCAATGATTGTGAGGATGGCGCAGGACTGGGCAGTGTTTTGTTCTGTTGTACATAGGGCCGCTATGAGTTGGAACTGACTGGGCAGCACCTAACAACAACAGTGTTGTTTTCCTAGACCTCCTCATGCTCCTAATTTTAACTATAAAGATTTCTGAAGAATAAATTGTTTGGAATTAGTGCTTTTATTACGGAGAGTTTTACGTTTGCCTGTTTCAGATGTTATTCAGAAACTTACCTTGCCCCTCAGAAAGTAAGCTGACAAGCTGTAGGATGTGTGTTGACCCCCCTAATTTGTTCCCATAGCTGCAGTTGGAAGAGATAGTGTACACATGATTAATGGGAACCGTGATCTCTCCTTTTATACAGTCAGTACCATGGTTCCAAATGAATAGACATATCTCGAAAGATACTTAGCTAGCCTTTCAAAAACTCAAATGCTGAGAATTTTCCACCGGAAGTCGTTAGGTTTTTGCTAATTTTTACAACTCACATAAACATTCCGATCACAAATGTGGATTAAAAGTGGAGCCCAGTAAAATAAGACTTGTCTTTGCAGTAATACTGTGTGCAGCAGAGTCCATTCCACAGATCTAAGGTTGCAGCATCAGAAGTGCTTAGTGCTCATCTTGGCTTTTGTGTCAGTAATGACTCAAAGTGAATGCAGATCATGGCTGCTAGAGTATGGATACTGGTGGGGTGGAATTATAGAGCTCTTCAGTCCCAAAGGTCACTGGGCAGTATGGTACTGTGGTTATGAGCGCAGACCCGGGAGCCACACGCATATCTTGGCTCTGTCGCTACTAGCAGGGTGACCTTGGGCACATGACATTACTCCCTCTCAACCCTGGTTTTCTCATGTAAAATGGGGGCATTGTTAGTACATACACTCTTGGGCATTAGGAGTTTAAATAAGGTGTAAATAGGCTGTAAATAAGATAGTTTATGTAAAACTCTTAACTCAATGTCTGGGACATATTATGCACTAATACTTGTAGTTGCCAGCAGTGATTGCAGTTGTCATCATCATCATCTTTAAGCCAGCCTCCCCATTTCATAGATGACGAAACCGAGTCCCAGATCTTATGACTAGTCAGTGGCTGAGCTGGGACGAGAATTCCAATCTCTGAATTCCCTGTGCAGTGCTCTTTCCACCCCACCACCAGCCTTTCTGCACACATACCTAGATTATTTACTTTTTTGTCACCCTCTCTGGCTCTTTGCAGTACTGTTTCTTGCCTTTTACGCCAGCAGATCCTAACAACAGATGGTGCTGTTTTGAATTAAAACAATTTAACTCAAGATCCATCAACTGTCAACATCAAACACCCTTAAAAGAAGGAAAGAAACTCATTATCAAGAGTATTTAAGCAAAGTAGGTATTTAATCTATCTTAATCATTTGCATTCTTGAGAAGAAGAAAGTCAGTGGCAGCTGCCACCATAGGCCAAGCCCCATGACTGCTCTTGCGCGTAATTGCTTCAGACCAGTTTTTTTCCCCTTTTCTTCTTTCCCACACAGTGCAAATTTGGACTTTAGTCCCAAAGAGCAAGTTTTAAGTCACACTGAATATTTAAAAAATTTAAAAACATATATATTTTTAAAAATTGGTTTTTGACTACAGATGGCTGTATACCTTTTGGTAGCCTGCGCTCTCAGCTAGAGCTTTGTCAGGATGCACGTAAGCACTCCAGGCCGGCCTGCTCTGAGAGGCTCTGCCTGCAGCCCCGGGCAGGAGCCGTAATGTGCAGGTGGGCCGCGTCGATTCGGGCTGCAGTAGCAGAGCAGCCAGTCGGCTCTGCAGAGCTGAATCCCCGTAAATTAAGTGTACGTTTAATGCCGCTCCCCTACTCATACCATACCTTGTTCTTTCCAAAGTTTGGTGTCCTCAAAACTGCCCCTCGAATCCAAATCACAAAACTGATGGTGCGTGAAAGATAGTGAATGTAAGAGAGAAGAAAATATTCACTCTTTAGTACAACCTGTGAGCTTGATTACGTCAGCTCAGCTCTGGGCTCTTACCATGACTGTGTACTGTACCACTTTCTGTGCAGCACCATGTTCCTTCTCTTTTCCACTCTCTTCTGTTAGCTTACTTTCTCTCTTTCGGCACTTCTTTCCTCCACTAGCTGGTTCAGGTTGGACACTGAGTGATGCTGAGGCAGTTGTTGGCAGCCCTCTTTTTACCTTCCTTTCTTCTTTTTGTTTTTTTTCACTCTTGGCCTCTCTTTTACTTTATTTCCTCTTTTTCTTCCTTTCATTCTTTTGTGCTGCCCGTGTTTTGGTCTTATGACTAACACCTGCAGGGCACCATCCCCAGATAAATTGTGAGTGGTGCCCCCTGGAGTTATGTACCCACAGTGGCCCTGCATCCTGGCTCTGTGTGCCACTTAACTCTTGGGCTGAAGACTCCTTCCCTCACCTAATCTCAGCGTGGGATAAAATGAACATCCAATCATCCCTAAAATTAGCAAAACAAGGGGGGAAAATAAAACTGTTGCACATGCCTTCCTAGAAAATTCTGATCTACATGCTGGAAAGCGAGGGCATGTGCGGGTGCTTGAGGGATGGGCAGGCTCGAGAGAAACAGGCATTTGCTGTGTAAGTGTAACACTCTGTCATTTTTAGTACTTCTTATGAAAACTTTGTGTCCTTGATCCAGATTTAAGCCTTGATGGAATAAAAAATCTGAGTGTAATTAAGCTCTCCCATTTGCTCCCTTCAGGATAAGGCTAAAAGTAAACATGCTGCCTGTATTTGTTTTCTGCCTCTTGTTTTTGCCCAATGTATAGATTTAAAGCCCTATTTATAGCTTTCTCGTGGTAGTTGTATGGGCAGGCTCTTGTCAGGTGATACCTTCTCTGCGTATGGATCCACCTGAGCCCAGTCAGCCCTTTCATCATGATCCTACCAGTCAGCCCAGACTGTTTTACACACACACACACACACACACACACACACACACACACACACACACACACACGTTTTATAAATGGCTCTTCTTAAGTAACCTGCCATGCAGTTTCTTACCTAATTTGGTTTAAACTGTTCTCCCATAGGGAAATAAAGCAAAAAGGTGATGATGGCATTTGCTTTTTTATCTTTTAATAATCCATTTCCCTGCCACAGGGAAGAGAGAGAGACTGAGGCTTCCAGCAGTTTGAAAGGCAGTAGTTTTATTTAGTGTTGATTGACCCATGTGTGGGGACTGATGCTGAGCATGACAAGATGAAATCTCACAAGCGATCAATTTGCATTTGACAACATTTTGAAAAGTGATATGTAAGTAGTTGATATTGGTGTGGTGATATGAGTGAAATTTACCATATCATAAAGTGGTGGTATGAGTGAAATTTATCATATAATGTGTGAAGGGCAATATATATATTATTATATATTATATATTATATATTTTTTCTTTATCAAAATGTCCTACTTTTTTATTGATAGTTATCCCTGTTCTGTGGTCTTATGAAACACAATAAAAAAATAAAACATAGAATCATAAAATTTCAGAGTTAGAAGGGAGGCCTCCAGAGGTAAAATCTTTTATAAGGAAGTGGCTTGAGGTCACAGAGGCATGTAACTGGTGGCTAAGAGTGTCTCCTTTACCCAGTGAAAGCCCCTAGAGGCAGGACCCAGTATTGTGTGTCTTTGTCTCCCCAGGCCCAGTGTTAGGTATGGCATGCGGTTGCTACTCAGCAAGTGGTTATTGAGCAGTTGAACCCCCGTCTCCTGATCCTGCTTGCACTCTCCATGTAGACTCTAGTTAGTGAGGTGATCATAGCCTTTGAAATCGCAGCTCAGTATTCACAGGGTATGAGCCCCAACCTTGTTTTCTCCCTTCAGTACAGCGGGGATGGAGTCATTATGAGGACTGAGACGTTGCAGCTAATAATGACATTGGCTAACGTTTATGGAGCACTTGCCATGCGCCAGACCCTCACGGCATAGTGGTTAAGAGCTAAGGCTGCACAAAAGGAGAGACTGGAAGGGCTGACTAGTTGAGGGGAGAGTGAGTGGGAGTACGGAGTAAGGTGTATATAGGCTTATATGTGTCAGACTGACTTGATTTGTAAACGTTCACTTAAAGCTCAATAACAATTATTAAAAAAAAAAAAGAGCTAAGGCTGCTAACCAAAAGGTCAGCAGTTCTAACCCACCAGGTGCTCCTTGGCAACTCAATGGGGCAGTTCTACTCTGTCCTATAGTGTGGCTGTGAGTCGGAATACAGCAATGGGTTTTTGGTTTGAATTACAGTGGGGACTGTTCTAGGTGCTTTACGTAAATTTACACATTTAGTTCCCACAACAACCCTAAGAGTTGTATACTACTGCTGCTATTATTATCACCCTCATTCTAGAGATGAGGAAACAGGTGCAAAGAGCTTAAGTTACACAGCTGGGTCATGGTGGAGTCTGGCCCCAGAGCCATTCCCTTTACCAGCCACTGAACTCTACTGCTTCTCAGTAGAGCCCCTGACTACAAAAGTGAAAGGTTTCATGATACAGTAAAGTTAAAACATTTTTAAGTCACATCTGCTAATTGTTCTTTTTGTGGTTTCTTGGCTTTCAAGCTTGAAAAGTTCTTCTACGTCTAGATATAAATGTTATTTTTGTATACGGCATGCCTTACAATTTAGAAGTCCAAGTTACAAGCAAAGGAACCAAAATAATACTATTTAATTGCTTTTGGAGCCATTATTCACCAGGTGACCTCCATGTTCTTGTTTCAGCTCCCCCATAAACTTGTTGACTCTTCCTGTGTCTTCCTTTGCACCTTGCAGGCTAGTCTCAACCAGCAGTTGGAGTGATCCTTTAAAAAGAAAAGTCAGATCATGTCACTCCTCCGTTTAAAGACCTGCAGTGACTTCCATATTATCCAGGTGAGAGCCGAAGTGCTTGCAGTGGCCTTTAGCACCCTAAATGATGTGCTCTGCACCCCCACCTCACTGTTTCTCCTTTGTCCTTTGCTTTCTCTGCTCCAGCCATTAGTCTCCCTTCTGATTTTAAAACACTCCAGGCCTTTCTCTGACTGCTTTCCCACCAATAAAAAAATAGCCATCTTCAAATCTTAGCTCAAAAGTCATCTTTTCAAGACAGGCCTGTAAAACAAAATGAGACTGAGTGGGCACACCAACCCAGGGGTGAGGATGAGAAGGCAGGAGGGAGCAGGAAAGCTGCCAGTGGGGAACCCAAGGTTGAGGAGAGGATAGTGTTGATTTGTGATTTTGTGACAACCAATGTCACAAAACAATATGTGTATTAATTGTTTAATGAGAAACCAATTTGCTCTGTAAACCTTCACCTAAAGCACAATAAAAAGTCATCTTTTCAGTAAGTACCACATTTAAAATCACAGCACTGCCCATGCTCAATCCCCCTACCTTGCGCATTTTTTAAACCATAATGTGTTTTATCTTCTAGCGTACCATATACTTCAAAAAAAAAAAAAAAAAAGAGCTTATTGTTTATCTGTCTTCCCCTATTAGGAAGCATTCTTTGTTTATTTCACTGATGTCCCAAGCGATTCATAGGGTGGCTGGCACATTGTAAGGAGTGGTCCATAAATATTTTTTGAATGAATGAGTGAATGAATGAAATGGATGAAAGTATAGCCTTGGTGAAGCTACTTTCTCTTTGCGCCCTCTCCTTTGGAATAAAATAGCAGCTTGTATTGGATGAAATGTCATTTCCTTCCAACTGTAACTTATTTTGATTCTTTGCATCTTAGTTATGTTAATGCATCATTAATCCATCCTCACTCCGCCCCGCCCCAGGATGTGGGGTAGGCAGGATTTAGCTAGCATTGAGGAGGCAGGTGACATGTCATTGCTGGATCTAGAGACCTAAATTCTCGTCTTGTTTCTGGTGAGGGAACATGCTCTATGTCAGCCAAAGCTTATGAGTAAGAAATACACCGCTTGTGCCAAGATTACAACTGCTTGGTGAAAGCAATGCCTGTTTTGCCTATTTTCATTTAGTGATGTTCTCCAGAGACTATTTGTAAAACTGATGTTGTTTTCCCCTCCCCAGTATGGCAGCTCCAGCTTACTCTCAGTGCCACCAAAGCCTGCTTGTGCCCATTGTTTCTTGTGGATTTGTTTGCGTATTGCACAGCCATCTGTTCTCTTCACCATCCAAGCTTTAGATTCTGAAATATGAATTACCAGCCGCTCCATGGATTTCAATTGCTTGCTGTTTGTTTTGAATGCCAGTAACTAGTCTTTCAGCTGTTATAACCAGCGTTTTAAAAGCCTAGCTTACTCTTCTTTTGTGTAGGCGCCTTGGGCAGTCGTTCTGGCTGGAATGAGCTAGTACCTAACTGAACAGGGGGCTTGAAAAACTTCCCATGTAGCTGTTACTGTTCATGCGTTCATTCCAGCGGCACTAAGTCAGGATGTTGTCCCAGAAAGTTACCAGTGTATTAAGATTACACTTATTTCAAATTTGCTTATTTGCATTGTGACTTAAAATTTACCATTCTCCATGATGAGTGGAGTAATACATGAGCGTGATTGTAAGGGGCATGCGTATTATCCTTCACCCCCCTTTGTTGAGTGCTTATCGTGTTCACACCTGTGATTTAACGTTTCACACACACTTCTTTTGCTTTCTTCAACATGCCGAGTTCCCCCTTGCCTCTGCTTTTTCTCGTGCTGTTCCATCGGCCTGGAATGCCCTTCTGGCATTGGTTTTCCATGCATTTGCCTTTCCTTTGTGACATTGTCGTAAAGGCCATTAGTTTTTAGCTTAGGGGATTATCTGCTTAATGTTTGTCTATACTTAGAGGCTGTAGGTGCCACGCGAATCAAAGCGTCATCCCTAGCACCTAGCGCTGTGCCTGGGGAATAGAACCAGTGGCATCTCTGCAATGGGTGAATCTGTTTTCGCCTTCACAAACAACCCTGTGAAGTGTATGCTTGTTACAATTCCTGCTTTGCAGACGAGGAAACTGAGGTGAAGAGGAGAGCTTAAATCACTTGCTCAGGATCATCCAGATAGTAGTAAGTGGCAGAGCACAGATTCAAAGCTAGCCTTCCATCATGCTGTTCCTTGTAAGCAGGAGATGCTGGTGTTCAGTTGGTAACATTCTAAATGGTAATATAGATAAAAACAATAACAACGTATACACCAAAAGACCTGTGCCCTGAGTGCCTCAAAATGCTTAGGAAAATGACATGTTCTTATTTATTAAATGTTAGTCAGAGACTATTTTTGTATTCTGGCTTTTCTGGATCTTTCTAAAGTGTTTTTTTTTTCTGCTTTAAAAAACCTAGTACACGAATATAGTTTAGACTTTTTTTCTCTTGAAGAATCTGTAGGTGCTTCAGAATCATTGCTCAGAATGTCAGCTCTGGGTTGGACTGGAAAGATGGGTGGGGTGGGAGGGCAGAGCACTTGGGCCCTGGCCCAGCACACACACAGGAACTTGGCTTTATTGTCTCTCCAACCGGGTTAGGTAACTGGGTGACTAGTCAAGTTCTGGTTAACTGAAACTTTGGCCTAGTTATTGCCCATGCGCTGAGTTTTCTGCTCTCTCCCCTGGTTACCCTGGATCGGGTACCAGGTAGAATGTCTGAAGTTCTTTGAAGGAGCTTATTGTCTGAGTGTCATAGAGCTTTGCCCTTAGTGAGGATTTGCCAGGATCTGAACAATTTTTAAAAACTTTGTTTTGAAAATATTTCTGGTTCACTGAAAAGTTGTAAGAGTAGCACATTAAAATCTGTATTCCCTTCACCTAGTCTTCTTCACATTTGCTTTATCTTTCTCAATATAGATATTATTATAATTTTTGCCAAACCATTTGAGGGTAAATAGCATGACCCTTCACTCCAAAGAACAAAAGCATTCTCACCCATAGTCGCAGAACAGTTATCAGATATGCTCTTTTGAACCACTGATACTTCATTCTTAACATTTTTTACTCCTTCTTTTTTTTAACTGGCTGCTTAGATCCCATTGTGTGGATGTACCATAACCAGTCCTCCATAGAGGAAATTTACATTGTTTCCAGTCTTCTGTTATTACAAACAGTGCTACATTGACTATCCTGGTCTGTAAGTCTTTGCCCAGATGTGGATAAATTCTTTGAGGAAGAATTAGTAGCCCAAGGGTAGCTACAATCAACATTTTGATAATTGTTGTCCAACTGCCATTCAGAGTAGTTGTAGCATTTTGTGCTCTTCACCAAGAGAGACTTGAGTACTGCTTTTCTGTATCTACCTAGCATCCTGTATTGTCTAGTTTTTAGCTCTTTTTTAATCTAATGGGTGGACAAAAACCCATTACCACCATTTTTTACTTTTATGCATAACAAAGTGTAGGAGGAGGTGTGGAATGAGAAGTGTCAGAAGCAGCACTGCTCTTGTGGAATTAATGTTCGCCCACCTGAATTGGAGGACAAGATCCAGGCTTAGGACCAACCAGGGTCACCCCCTGGTAACAACTGTGAGGCCGGAGACCTCCTCACCCACAGGTGTCTGAGGGAAGAGAAGCAAAGCAGGTGTAAAATGCAGCTTTCCTGAACAAGGGCTCAATTCTCTGAAGTCTTGGAATTTTTATTGTTGAGGGTGTGTTAGATAGACTGTGATGATTGATAGCCTCCTTCTTTGTATCTCCTTCTCTGTCAGAAGCTTCCTTGATTACCTGAAAGATACGTTCGCACCTTTCAGGTCTTGGCCCAAGAGGCACCTTCTCAGGGAGGCCTTCCTTGACCGTCATATTACAGCCTCCTTGCCGCCCCCAACCCTACCCACTTTCCTGCTTTATTTTTCTCCACACTACTTGTTACCACCTGACATCTTGCCTGTTTTACTTACTCATTTTGTTTATTGCCTTTTCCACCCCCTCTCTGGAGTGTTCTCACGAGGATGGGAGTCTCTATTTTGTTCATTGCTTTATTCCCAGTAATATACTCAGCAGTGCCGGGCACATTAGACTCTCAGTATGTATTATTACTATTTATTATATAATTCAGTATTGAATGAATGAAATTTTAATTGGGGAGCTGGCATAGCTTTGTAATTAAGCTTACTAGTTTTGAGTCACTTGGACCTGGGATCGGCTGTGTGACTTTGGGCATGTGACTTAACCTCTCTATGCATCCTTCCTTATCGGCGAAGTGGGATTAGTAAGAACACCTATTCCATTATTGTGTTGTGAGGATTAAGTGCCTGGCACATAGTAGACACTTGGAGGCTATCAGTATTGTTGCTATTGTTTCATAAGTTACATAGACTTAAGATTCTTGATCAGTCTTTTCTGTTTACATATACTTATTTGAGGTGAGTGTGTATGTGTGTAGAAGTATGTGTGTGCACGCATGCTCTGGTGAATTTATTATGCTATGAATCAACTAGGCCACTTTCACAGATACTTTTAACAGCTGAAGTCTCAGCTCTGAACACAGCATAAACAGCCCCCCCCAACATGTTACAATTTGATATTTTATAGTAAAGACCTATATATAATGTCTTCCTACCTTGAGCTTCTTGCTGGTTGACCTGTGCTCATAGCCATTGTGAAGTCCACAGTAAATGCACAGTCAGTACTCTACCTGTATCTACTGTGTGGGAAAGGAGGACCCATCCCAGTATGTGTGATTGTTGAGGAGACAGGAGGGTACAGGTAAGTGGTTTTATGGTAACATGTAAAAAATCCAACCCTCATTTTGAGATACAGTTCTCCATCATATGCTTAGTTTTAGCTGTCTTTTGAAACTGTGCAGTCTGCCTTGTGATTCTTCCATACATCTTTAGAAAACATTTCTCAAATTACATTCTTGGACAAAGCACTGTGATAGCATCAAT
The DNA here is from genome assembly GCF_030014295.1 of Loxodonta africana. NCBI lineage: Eukaryota > Metazoa > Chordata > Mammalia > Proboscidea > Elephantidae > Loxodonta > Loxodonta africana. The sequence continues at coordinate 43,570,807 of NC_087350.1, forward strand.
GTGAAGGTCAGGCTTTGTTAGGAAAGCTGTTTCTTGGAGAAGTGACAGCCAGAGTTTGTTACTGTCATGTTCATAATAGGTGACTTTAGTGGCCTTAAATCCTTGAGTCTGATATACTTTGATGTTGATTTGTCCATCAACAATTTTAAAACTTCACTTCCTTTTCTCCCTTGAATCTAATAAAGGTAACCTCTTGCCTTCTGCATCAGATCTGTTTGTGTTTTTGAGAGCTAATGATACATTATACCTTCGAGGAAGAAAGAAAAAATTCCTTCTGATTTTTGAGTGAGGGAAGGGACAGAGCAGTAAGCCGCATTCTCTATTCCCATATTTTTAATAAAGATTGCAGTGGTACTCATGATTTCACATCTGTTCATATGGGGTTGTGTATTGGTGCTATGTTGCTGCTTCTGAGATTGGCGCTGTTATATTATTAATAGTACTGATCACACATGCCTTGCATTTAATATAGAACATAAGAGGCTCACCTAGCATGAATGAAAAATCTCAAATTGAAAGTGTAGATGCTATAAAATTTTTAAAGAAGTGAATGTGCTGTGGTTGAACTTCTGAAATAAAAATAGTATATTTTTAATGAACAAGTTATATGAATGTCCTTGGAATTTTGAGTGGGGGAGCTGATGTGGGGAGGAGGCAAACTGCCTTCCTTTCACCTTTATGCCAAATAGAATCCAGAGACTTACACAGGACACTCAGGATCTAAGTTAAACTGACCAAAAAAAAAATTGAGTTTAGAAAGGCAGCCATTCCATTATTAACTCATCTAGTTATGCCAACGATGGTGGAGATCTCAGAACAGTTGGAGGTTTATATATACAAATATATGTGCTGAAATACCACACTCTGATGGCATTCGATGAAGGAGTAACCTTTGATGATGAATTTTATTGCCCTTTTTAGGGGAGTGGAAGGGGAGGTGGGTGGTACTTCACAAGACTCTAAATTTACCAAAAATTTAAATTTCTTAGAAAAAATGTCAAATGATTGTGGATCCCAAAATGGCTTTGTTGGCATTTTGATGGCACATTTCAAGCCCGGTATGGTGCGCTAGTGAGAAGAAAAGAGGTTTCTTTTTCTTGTTAATATGGTATTGAATCTAGAGCCCTGGACCAAACAATGTCCCAGGAATCTTCATGATTTATGTATTATATGTAATCTTTTTTTAAAACATTGTTAACCTGTGCCCTTTACAGACAATGCAGGGTCAGAAAATGTCAGGGGAACTTTGGGTTGCTTTCATAAGCATGTAAAGAAAACTTGTTCTCAAAAACTAGAGGATATGACGGACATTCTTAATAGAGTGATATCTTTAGAGAGACAAGCACCATGCGTGAGACTGCTTTTGAATGGTGAGGAATGAAACATTTTACTTCTGGTTGGGACCAGATGTGAAAAAGAAAATACGTTATTGCTACCTGTCAGGTTGTCATAGACTCTGTTTGATTTGTTTCAAGGGTGAATTCTCAGAGCAGTCAGCCTTTTGAAATGCTTATTCACTTTCAGACTATTTATTAAGGACCTAGAAAGAATGCTTAGTATGAAGTACAGTGCCAGGTGCCACCCATTAGGAGAGAGGCTGGAATGGAAAGGCTTTGGTAGTGGGAGGCAAAGGAGACCAAGAGGGAGGCTTGGTGAAAAAGCCATTTCCTAGAGCCAGTGAAACAGAGCAATTGACCCTAGTGATTGGTGGTGTTTGGCATTCCCTACTGATTAGCTCTGCCTCATGAGGCCTATCAGCTCTTCGAGGAGTTAAGATCTACAGTTGATAAAATGTTCTGTACAAAATGTTATTTGCATAGGTGAAAATGAAAAATTGTCTTGTTCATTTCATCATTTAGGTCATTAAAAAAAAAGATTTAAGTGAAAAAGGGACGAGAAGACAGTTCTTTGGCAAAGCAGAAGCAGTGGAACTATTTTCAGCCCCTGTGTTTTGAAACAACATTGGTTACTTCAGTTCAGCTTTCAGAAAGAAGAAGAAGAAGAAAAAAAAATCAAATATGTGGGCTTGAGAGTTGGTTTTGCCAAATTACAGACCAAAGTTGAATTCAAAGTGCCACCTCATTTCTTTTCAAAAAGCTACATCCTTGGTAAACACGGAATGAAAATCTATAAAAAGGAGCCTAAAGACTTCTATTTTATTTCATGAGACAGAATGTCTGTCACTCCCTTGCCTATCTTCAGATCTTTTCCATTGTTTTTCCATTTTTCAAGGTGCTTGCCATTATGTTGTTTATTTTTGTTGAAATGGAGTGGGTCCTTCAGACTAGTGGGCTTCTTAGCAGAGCTGGTTCTCCTGTGCCCAGTCTACTTGGGCATGCAGCTAGCAGCAGCACAGTTTAGCACCTCGCCTACCATATCCACCTTCTGATTGCGGCGCTTACCAGTGAAAAATCTTTCCACACTTCATTATTTCTACAACCTGAGTGAATTTGCAAATTAATTGATGTGTAGGAGGGAAGGCATCTGCTATTGTAAAAACCTTTAACTGTTGCAATAAAACTTGAAATAAAATTAAGTGTTACTATAGTAAACTAATAGTCCCCAGGTGATGAAACACGTTTTGTAGTGTGCAGGGGCTTACATTTTCAGGACCTACTTAGCTTTGAGACTCTAATTTTTTTCCCCAGTATAATTTTTATTTTCACCAAAGGAATACGAGTACATAGTTAAAAAGGCAAATTAGTAAGACAACAAGATTTATAACAGGAACATTAGTTCCGTGTCTCATGTCACTTCCTGGAGGCAACTCCTTTCAGATCCTTTAGCTGCTTCTTTTGATACTTGCCTACATTTTTCTAAATAACTTGTTTAGGCTGCTGTTTTAGACATTTTTTTTTTAATTTATGTGGAAGATAAAGATTTAACTCATACACCATCTTCCTTTCATCAGTTTACTCCATTTTTACATTATCAAGACTACGAAATATTGTTTATAGCTGAGCCATGTAGTATACTATAATTGCTCTTCCATTTCATGACTTTAGGGTCGCTATGAGTCAGAATTAACTCGATAGCAGTGGGTTTTTTTGGAGGGGGATGGGGATTGTCTTACTATTCAGAGTACAGATTTATATGTCTGTTTTCAGCTTTTCTAAGTCCTAAGCCTCATAAGGTCAGCCTCTCCAGAGAGTATGCCTAACCTGGCTTCTGATGGGAGCAAGGATCTGGGTGTTTAAAAATGCTGGATCACTCCACCTATTTTTACCTCCATCCCATACCCAGTATTTCCAATTCCTTAGTCTTTTGAGATTCTACAGTCCAGCTCAGCTTGGACTTATTCCTCCCTCCGCAATCCTACCCTCCATGTGGAGTAAGTTTTCAGCATATTTCTCTCCGCTGATACAGTGCTGGTCAGATAGCTCCCTATCTTCTAAAATTTAGTTGACCTGTCTTTCAGCCATTGTTCCCTCTCCTATTCTCTTTGTGTTTGTGGGCTTATCCCCTTGTGTTTTTTCATTTACTGCCATTTTAGTGGTTTGGGGAGGGAGTGCAGATGAGTATGACTGTTCAACTACCACATTTAACAGGAAGGCTTCTGGGCTACAACTTTTTGTTTTATTTGTTCTTTTGCACGTAGGTTTGCTGGAGCTTGGTGTTGTATTTTAAAAAGCACTTTTTTTTTTTTAATTGACCTGTATTTTCTATGAAGGGCCTCCTTTTCATTGCACGATTCTAAGAATTTGCACATCACACATTTGAAAAAGAGTAATATGTCTGTGGGCCCTTAGTATGCTTTCTAAGAAGCTCCATCAGATGCTTATATTTCATTATGTAGCAGGAAGAAGAAATGATAAAATACTGAGTTCCTGAGAAGAAAGGACTGACCTTTTTCACCCTCTTTACCTACCAGCTGGTTTGAAAACCTTTTTCTCGGTAGTGCTTTCTTATTTTGGCTGTCAGCAGTTAGCTTTTCTGGAGTGTAATAGTTGAGGTTAAGAGTACCTGGTGGGTGATGGCAGTGTTAAAAGCTGAACTTTTCAAAGAAGCAGAGACTCCATTAGAATTGCAGCCACTACCCTTGTGCTGGGGCCATGCAGAAGCAGGTAGCAGTCTAGTAGGGAGTGATTGCTGACCCCTAGACAACAAAACATGGCTCTGGTGCCAGTACAGACTGCTCTGCTTCTAGAATGGAGCAGTAGTGGAGTGCCTGACACTCCTGGCACTGCCAGGCTTGGTGCTGTCTTCCAACAGACGGACAGGTAAAACCTTTTCATATCTCTTCCTGTCTTTGGAAACCGGGACATACGTCACCAGTTTGTTAAATACTCCTCTGAGAAATCCTTGCATTTTTTGTATGGGAAATGTAACCCATTTAAATACACATTTCTTACCTCTGTGCCAGCACTAGCGGCAGTTTATACACAGTGATACACAGTGATCCATGCCTTGATTTGCAACTTTTGGACCATGCCCTTTTTTTAGCAAGGGTAATGCAAAATGCTGCTCACAAACATATTTCAGACCTTATTAAAACATCATTTCCCCTGCCTTGTTCCCAGATTTCTGTGCTTAATCATAGAAAGGCAGCTTGTTCAAATATACATTATTCTTGTTTGGAGGACTCTGTTGGCTTGTCTTTCTCCCCCACCCCCACCATATTTTGTAACCCAGCATCACCGAGGCCGTTCGTATTAAATACCGTAATTTCTCATTGGAGAGTTATTTGTAAACTTAATTAATTCTGTGTCAGTGTTTGAGTTAATTTCTCCCGTTAATTTCAGCCTTCCTCGTCATGGTTTTCTATACTCTGTCCTGTGTCTGTTAAAGACTTTGCAAATAGTTTTGAAATGCCAGTTGGTGATATATGGGCCTTTTTAACGTTTCTTTGATTTATGTGCAGTGCTGTGAAAAAAGGCAAAGAAAGCAAATTATATGGTGAAAAATGTTGCCAATCTTCACTTTCTTACTCTTAGTTTTAAAAAGTACACTTATCAATCAAATCTGATGGATTTTCTTTTACATAAAGATTGAAAATTTAACTATTTGAAGACTCTCCAAATGTATGGCTCTTTATTTGCTTAATCAAGTGTAACTTAATGCTAGAGTAAGGTATTAGAATTCTGGAAGCTCTTTAAATCTCTGCTATTTGCCCCTATCATGCTCTCTTTCCACCACTCCTCAACAGTGTATGCATTGAATGGTCAGGCTTTTGATAGAAGTTGGAAGGATGGAAGCCTCCCAGTGCCTGAAACATGATTGGGTCTATGTTTGAAACTCTAAATCCATGTTTGGAGCAGTAAGCTTCATAATTATGTTAGCTAATTGTGACTTGTCAAGGGTTTCTCTGTAGCATACTCTTGATGAGTTCCAGGTAGAGATTAGCTTCCAGAGTCAATCAGTGAACCCGTAAATATTTTTTGAGACTGTACTTTTTTTTTTTTTAACTATGATTGTACTAAAGTTTTAATATGTCTAAGAGCCACCTGGGGGTGTTTACAGTGTTAATTCCTAGGCCCCTCTGCAGAAATTCTGATTCAGTAGATCTGAGGTGGGTCCCTGGAACGTGCATTTTTGGCACACATTCTTATAGATGATTTGGATGCATATGATACCTGACTGTGTTTAGAAAAATGATCTGAAGGTTATAGTGCCCTTTCATTGTGCCACTCCCCTGTTAAGTACCTTCAGTGATACTCTCTCTTTTCCAATTGTCCGTCGAATAAAGTGCAAATAAAGTAAAAAGTCCATACCACTGGGGGGTATTATGGATTTTTAATTTGTGTAGGCATGGTGTATGGGTCTGTCTTTACAAGTTTCCTGCAATACCTACAGTACCCTTCTGAGTATTTTCGTATTTATTCATTCGTTTGTTGTTGTGTGCCATCAAGTTGATTCCGACTCATAGCAACTCTGTAGAACAGAGTAAAATGTAGGGTTTCCTAGGCTATAATCTTTACAAGAGCAGATCGCCAGGTCTTTTCTCTCACAGAACCACTGGTGGGGTTGAACTGCTGACCTTTCGGTTAGCAGCTGAGCTCTTAATCATTGTGCCTCCAGGGCTCCTCATTCATTTGTTTAGCAAGCATATATTATTATTATCGAGCTACAACTATATGCCAAGTGCTGTTCTAGGTGTTGGCACTATAGTTAAGGTCGCTGCTCTGATGGACCTTGGGGGTGTGTGTGTGTGTGGTGTGTGTGTGTGTGTGTGTGTGTGTGTGTTGGGAGAGGTATATATTAAAGAAACAACAAATGAGAAAATATCCAGTCAAGATTAGCTGTGATCAAGTGGCCATCTAAGTTACATCAACTGGTCTCAACCTGCCTGGAACAAAGAAGAATGAACAACACCAAAGACACAAGGTAATTATGAGCCCAAGAGACAGAAACGGCCACATAAACCAGAGACTGCATCAGCCTGAGACCAGAAGAACTAGATGGTGCCTGGCTACAACCGATGACTGCTCTGACAGGCAGCACAGCAGAGAACCCCTGAGGGAGCAGGAGAGCAGTGGGATTGTTGTTGTTGTTAGGTGCCTTCGAGTCGGTTCTGACTCATAGCGACCCTGTGCACAACAGAACGAAACACTGCCTGGTCCTGAGCCGTCCATACAATCGTTGTGATGCTTGAGCTCCTGTTTGCAGCCACTGTGTCAATCCACCTCGTTGAGGGTCTTCCTCTTTTACGCTGACCCTGTACTCTGCCAAGCATGATGTCCTTCTCCAGGGACTGATCCCTTCTGACAACGTGTCCAAAGTATGTAAGACGCAGTCTCGCCATCCTTCTAAGGAGCATTCTGGTTGTACTTCTTACAAGAGAGATCTGTTCGTTCTTTTGGCAGTCCATGGTATATTCAGTATTCTTTGCCAACACCACAATTCAAAGGCGTCAGTTCTTCTTCGGTCTTCCTTATTGTCCAGCTTTCACATGCATATGATGCGATTGAAAATACCACGGCTTGGGTCAGGCGCACCTTAGTCTTCAAGGTGACATCTTTGCTCTTCAACACTTCAAAGAGGTCCTTTGCAGCAGATTTACTCAATGCAGTGCGTCTTTTGATTTCTTGACTACTGCTTCTATGGCTGTTGATTGTGGATCCAAGTAAAATGAAATCCTTGACAACTTCAATTTTATCTCCGTTTATCATGATGTTGCTCATTGGTCCAGTTGTGAGGATTTTTGTTTTCTTTATGTTGAGCTGTAATCCATACTGAAGGCTGTGGTCTTTGATCTTCATTAGTAAGTGCTTCAAGTCCTCTTCACTTTCAGCAAGCAAGGTTGTGTCATCTGCATAATACAGGTCGTTAATGAGTCTTCCTCCAATCCTGATGCCCTGTTCTTCTTCATATAGTCCAGCTTCTTGTATTATTTGCCCAGCATACAGATTGAATAGGTATAGTGAAAGAATACAACCCTGACGCACACCTTTCCTGACTTTAAACCAATCAGTATCCCCTTGTTCTGTCCGAACAGCTGGCTCTTGATCTATGTAAAGGTTCCTCATGAGCACAATTAAGTGTTCTGGAATTCCCATTCTTCACAGTGTTATCAAATAATTAGTTATGATCCACACAGTTGAATGCCTTTGCATAGTCAATAAAACACAGGTAAACATCTTTCTGGTATTCTCTGCTTTCAGCCAGGATCCATCTGACATCAGCAATGATATCCCTGGTTCCACGTCCTCTTCTGAAACCGGCCTCAATTTCTGGCAGTTCCCTGTCGATATACCGCTGCAGCCATTTTTGAATGATGTTCAGCAAAATTTTGCTTGTGTGTGATATTAATGATATTGTTCTGTAATTTCCACATTCGGTTGGATCACCTTTCTTGAGAATAGGCATAAATATGGATCTCTTCCAGTCAGTTGGCCAAGAAGCTGTCTTCCATATTTCTTGGCATAGACGAGTGAGCACCTTCAGCGCTGCATCTGTTTGTTGAAACATCTCAATTGATATTCCATCAATTCCTGGAGCCTTGTTTTTCGCCAATGCCTTCAGAGCAGCTTGGACTTCTTCCTTCAATACCATTGGTTCCTGATCATATGCCACCTTTTGAAATGGTTGAATATCAACTAATTCTTTTTGGTATAATGACTGTGTGTGTTCCTTCCACCTTCTTTTGATGCTTCCTGTGTCGTTTAATATTTTCCCCATAGAATCCTTCACTATTGGAACTCGAGGCTTGAATTTTTTCTTAAGTTCTTTCAGCTTGAGAAACGCCAAGCGTGTTCTTCCCTTTTGGTTTTCCATCTCCAGCTCTTTGCACATGTCGTTATAATACTTTACTTTGTCTTCTCGAGGTGCCCTTTGAACTCTTCAGTTCTTTTACTTCATCAGTTCTTCCTTTTGCTTTAGCTGCTCGACACTCAAGAGCAAGTTTTGGAGTTTCCTCTTACATCCATCTTGGTCTTTTCTTTCTTTGCTGTCTTTTCAATGACCTCTTGATTTCCTCATGGACGATGTCCTTGATGTCATTCCACAACTCATCTGGTCTTCGGTCACTAGTGTTCAGTGCATCAAATTTGTTCTTCAGATGGTCTCTAAATTCAGGTGGGATATACTGAAGGTCATATTTTGGCTCTTGTGGACTTGCTCTGATTTTCTTCAGTTTCAGCGTAAACTTGCATATGAGCAGTTGATAGTCTTTTCCACAGTCAGCCCCTGGACTTGTTCTGACTGATGATATTGAGCTTTTCCATCGTCTCTTTTCACAGATTTAGTCATTTTAATTTCTGTGTGTTCCATCTGGCAAGGTCCATGTGTGTAGTCACCGTTTAGGTTGGTGAAAGAAGGTATTTGTGATGAAGAAGTCGCTGGTCTTGCAAAATTCTATCGTGCGATCTCCGGCTTTGTTTCTGTCACCAAGGCCGTATTTTCCAACTACTGATCCTTCTTGTTTGTTTCCAACTTTTGCATTCCAATCGTCAGTAATTATCAATGCATCTTGATTGCGTGTTCGATCAATTTCAGACTGCAGCAGCTGATAAAAATGTATTTCTTCATCTTTGGCCCTAGTGGTTGGTGCGTAAATTTGAATAATAGTCGTATTAACTGGTCTTCCTTGTAGGCACATGGGTATCATCCTATCACTGACAGCGTTGTAGTTCAGGATAGATCTTGAAACGTTCTTTTCAACAATGAATGGAACACCATTCCTCTTCAAGTTGTCATTCCCAGCATAGTAGACTATGTGATTGTCCGATTCAAAGTGGCCAATACCAGTCCATTTCAGCTCACTAACGCCTAGGATATCAATGTTTATGCATTCCATTTCATTTTTGACGATTTCCAGTTTTCCTAGATTCATACTTCGTACATTGCAGGTTCCGATTATTAATGGATGTTTGCAGCTCTTTCTTCTCATTTTGAGTTGTGCCACATCAGCGAATGAAGCTCCTGAAAGCATTACTCCACCACGTTCATTAAGGTCGACTCTACTTTGAGGAGGCAGCTCTTCCCCAGTCATCTTTTGAGTGCCTTCCAACCTGGGGGGTTCATCTTTCAGCAGTATTATCAGACAATGTTCCGCTGCTGTTCATAAGGTTTTCACTGGCTAATGCGTTTCAGAAGTAGACTGCCAGGTCCTTCTTCCTAGTCTGTCTTAGTCTGGAAGCTCAGCTGAAACCTTTCTTCCATGGGTGACCCTACTGGTATCTGAATACCGGTGGCATAGCTTCCAGCATCACAGCAACATGCAAGCCCCCACAGTACAACAAACTGACAGACACATGCAGACCCCAAATTCTTGTAAAAACACCAGGATTAATGGTCTGACTGAGACTAGAAGGAGCCTGGTGGTCATGGTCCCCAGACCTTCTGTTAGCCCAAGACAGGAACCATTCCCAAAGCCAACTCTACATACAGGGATTAGGCTGGACAATGGGATAGAAAATGATACTGGTGAAGAGTGAGCTTCTTGGATCAAGTAGACACAAGAGACTATGTTGGCATCCCCTGTCTGGAGGGGAGATGGGAGGGCAGAGGGGGTTAGAAGCTGGCCGAATGGACTAGAAAAGAGAGAGTGGAGGGAATGAGTGTACTCTCTCATTAGGGGGAAAGCAATTAGGAGTATATAGCAAGGTGTGTATGAATTTTTATATGAGAGACTGACTTGATTTGTAAACTTTCACTTAAAGCACACACGCACAAAAAAGCTGTGATGTGATGGAGAGTACCTGGAGACTCTCTTAGATTAGGTGGCCAGAAAGGGCTCTCTGAGGAGGTAAAGTTCTGATTGAGATCTGCATGACAAGAAGTCAGGCATGCACAGACTAGGGTGAAGATTGTTCCAGGCAAAGGGGACAGCTAGCAAAAGGGGTCCTGAGACAGGAATGAGCTTGAGTGTTCTAGGAACAGAAAGGAAGCTACCCAGCTACTCAGCTGGAGGGTAGTGAGAGGGGGGTAGAGTGGTGGAATTCCGGTGACGTGGAAGAGGGAGGCAGGGCAGATGATGTATGCTGTCGTGCTCTGTGCCCTATGACTTTCTGGGTCTGGCTCTGGCCGCTTGGATCAGAAATGGGTGCTTAAGCCAGAGGTTGTCAGCAGTTCACAAGGTGTCTGATACAGGGCTGTGCCTAGCAGACACTCTCCGTTGGATGGCACAGGTTCATGATTCCTTATACAAAGCTTTTGTGGTCAGAATGTGTTTCAGATTTTATAATTTTGGGGGTTATAGGAAACTAATATAGCCCATATGCCATGTATTACATTAATTTGAGTACCCTGTGATCAAACACGTTAATCCTTGTGCAGCAAAGTGAGATAATTAAGTTTAAATAGATTCATATCAGTTCATGTCAAGTGCTGCTGCCACATGCTTTTTGGTGCCTATATTTATAAAAAAGCTTTTGACTTTCAGAACTTTTTATACATTTTTATATTGCAAAAAAAGTTATGGCTCTGTACTGGCAAATTCTTGTTCCATCCTCTGGTTTGGGTGTGAGACACAGGAAGGCAGTAAGTAGATAGAAGAATATATGTGCACACACTTGCACACTCATTCACACACCAGCAAGCAGAGTCCTGGAAGAGAGCAAAGGTACCACTGAATCAAAAGCAGTTGGTTGCATTGGAGTTGGAAACAGGAGCAAGTGGAGAGGGAGTCAGAAGCCAAGAAGCTGAGTAGGGAGAAACGTCTGTGAACTGATTAAGCCGTGTTTACTGAACAGCGGTGAGCAGTGTTCCCATTTTCCAAGAGGCCTGGTTGTGGACGTTTCCTGTTTCTTCACTTTCCCATGGAGCCTCACAACAAACTCTTACAAACTGGGTAACTCACGTATGCCCGTGCCTGTTGCAACCTGAAAAGGCCTAGCTAGGTAATAAGGGGCGGGGGGGGGGGGAGGGGGGTGGGCAGTGAATCCCCTCATCCTCATGTCTTCATGGAACCTTATGTATGAAAATGATTCAGAGTCTAAATTTCCACCATGCTTTGACGTTTAGTTCAAATCTCCTGCTCCCTAAGTATTCTTTTATTTAAAAAAATACTTACTGAGAGCATGCTAAGTTCTGGAGAGGCTGTATAGTGTAGTGATTTACAGAGCAGGAGCATTGGAGCCAGGCTGCCTGGATTCCAGTCCTGACCCTGCCACTATAACCTTGGGCAAGCCACTTAACACCTGTGCCTCAGTTTCCTCATCTGTAAGAGAGATAATAATAGTACCTTCCTTATGAGATAATTGTATTGATAAAATGAGTTAACTGAATTAGAATCGTGCCTAGTTTACAGTAAGTCCTGTAGAAGCATTAGGTAATATTTCTGTTTTATTGTTATGCCAGGCACTGTTCTAGATATAGCAATGAAGACTAGGCAATATCTGCTCTTATAGAGCTTACATTCTAGGCATATTTTGATTTTCTAAAGAGAGAGAACATTTCTATTATATCTGTCCATGTCTGGCACTGGGCTCTGCATCCATCAAGCCGTTCCATTCTCAGTAAATAGTTACTATGCACCAATGTAAGCACCAATGCTAGGCCTGTGGGGCTTGTAAAATGGAGTATGAGACAGTTCTGGCACTTGCGTGGCATACAATTTAGAAAAGAAATATAGACACACACTGAAAAACATACTATAATGTACAGTGGTCAGCCCTGTAAAAGATGTTTCAGAAAGGCTCCTATAATGACTTGAGTAAGTTTCCATTCCTGTCAGCTCCCTGTTGTGTGCCATTGACTCCAACTTTTAGTGACCCTACATGCCAGATATTTAAATGGAAAGACAACCTATTTATTTGGATATTGTGGATATCAAAAAGCAAACAATAGATGTGGCACTAGTTAGGTTATTCTCTTAATTTTTCCGCTTCTGACCCTAAGGAATGCTGCCTCACAATCTGGACAGCTTTCCCAGGATGGATGTGGTTGGTGATAGATGTGTTGTTAATATTCCTTCTCGGCCCACTCAGAGCTGGCTGCGGATGGCCCCCAGTTTTGGGTGCTTGTCTTGTTTTGCAAGGCAGAGTTTGGAAAGGCTGAGTAGGACTGCAAAGCACCATCAGAGTAAGTTTCACCTCAGAGCATCCCTTCTTGTGTCAGAGGCTCAACTGTCTTAGGGTTCAGCATCCCTGGGTTCTCCCCTTCCCCAAATCCACTCTGAGGAAGAAACAGACCTATTTTTGGCTGATCCATCTCCTCTAAGTTTTTTTTTTTTTTCCATCAAGGCAAAACCTTCCAATTATTGGCTCAATTACCCCAAAGACTCAGTCTAATTGTTTATGGCTCAGCACCTTCCGCCTATTACTAATCATAGTTAACATTTATTGTGTACTTGGTGCCAGCCACTTTACTCAGCACTGTTTATGTACCTACTTCTTACTAACTTCAAAAACCTGAGTGTGATTTTGCTCTATGAAAGCCCACATTGCTTCTAGAGTAATTGAGTAATAATGAGTAGTAGTGCTATCCCCAATAATAGAAGAGAACCGAGGCTTTGGAATGTTGAATAACTTACCCAAGGCCACATAGTTGGTTAAGTAGAGGATTTAGGATTTATATCCAGGCAGTTGACTATACAAACCATATTCTTAGATTAAGAATTAAAAAAAAAAACAAAACAAAAAACCAAACTCATTACTGTCGGATGAATGCCAACTCATGGCGACCTTATAGGACAGAGTAGAGCTGCCCCGTAGGGTTTCCAGGGAGTGGCTGGTGGATTCAAACTGCCAACCTTTTGGTTAGCAGTCATAGGTAGACATTAAAATACTTCTCTGCCTAGAACATGTTAGGAGTAGAAAACTCACTCTGATCTGTTTGTTTCATACCCACTGTTAGTACATATGACTTTTGATTTTCTTTCTTCCAACAGAAAAAAATGATAACCTTGCATTTATTGCAGAAAAGTCCTACCACATAGGCTTCCTATGTAGACAGTCACAACTAGAACTTTAACACGTATTATGGGAGTCTGGAGAGAGACCTTGATCTTACAGTGCAGTGTACTTTGTTGGATGCATGAGAAACCAAACCAAACTTGTTGCCATTGAGTTGATCTGACTCATAGCGACCCTATAGGACAGAGTAGAGCTGCCCGTAGGGTTTCCAAGGAGTGGTTGGTGGATTCGAACTGCAGATCTTTTGGTTAGCATCTGAGCTCTTAATCACTCTACCACTAGGGCTCCAGATGCATAAGAAATACTCCTTAATTTGATCGTTTAACGCATCAAGGTTGAGCCAACTTTGTGGACATTTAGGTTGTATGTAGATTAAAAAGACCAGTCTCCACTGTATCTTAAGAAGAGCTTCCCAGCTGATCCTCTGGATTGCTTTTATTTAGACTGCTTGTGTTGTTTCTACAGGCCTCCTAAAACTGCCTTTGATTTTACTGAGGTTTTGCTCAAACAAGAGGCATCACCATGGGGGGGATTCTCTCCCTCAGTTGTGCCGCAATAATTGAGTTGGGGTTTCTTCTCCATACAACTACTTGTTTAGAACAGCCTAGTAGGTGAGTTTTTCCTTTTCCTTTATACTTAACCAGTGTATTATCTGATATGTTTAAGGTGACAGTATTTGTTTAAAGGACAATAATTCTATTCAGTTTTGTGAAAATTCAGTCATTTCCTGGCATTGTTGGAGGAGGTGAATTTCTGGGCGCAGTCACTTCCGGCAATCACAGGAACAGCTGTCATCTTGGAGTGTGTTTGTGGTGTACCAGGCACTGTGGTTAACAAGGTTTTGGTACACATCGTATCACTTTATCTGTAAGAGGTGGCTGACTTGCCTCCCTCCTAGGGCTGTTGTGAGATAAGGAAAGGTGCTTTTGTAGAGCCTGCCTTAGGGAGTGTGCTCAGTAAACCAACACTGCCCTTAATGAGATAAACATTCTTATTGGGCTGGTTAACAAACAGGCTCAGAGGGAGAAGAATCACCCCAAATTGCTCAGAGTACTCGTGGTTGAGCTGGGATGAACTCAGGACCATCTGACTACAAAGCTTGTTCTGCTGCCCCCTAGGACATAGTGTCTCCAGAGGTTTTAACCTCTGCTGCTTCATAGCAAAGTGCAAAGGCATACAGTGCCTCATTGGACCCATTGCCTCCTTGCAGTCCCAAGCCACCAGGCCTTATTCCTCCTACTCCTAAAGGGATAACACAGTTGTTAAAAATGATGGATAAAAAACGTGTCTTCCTAAATGCTTTATTTTCTGATTCCTGTTCTTGTATGTCTCCTCACTTCCACTCCTGTTATTTTCTGTTTTCCTAGCATCATAGTTATGTATCTATTAAAGTCAGTGATTATACGGCTCCCTGTTTCGTCTTCGTCCTTCTGAGTTTTCTCTGTGCTACCTTTCCTTCTCCCCTCCCTCTTCATCCTTCATATCTCATGTGAGCAAGGGGTAGGGCAGTGGGGGAGAACTGATCAGATCCCTGATTGGCAGCAAGTTGCCTCCCCATTGGATTGTTGGTTTATGGAAGGAAGTAGAAGCTAATGGGGGCTACATCTGATGGTAATTAAAATGCTGCTTAAAGCAGAAATAGAGATTTCATGACACTGGAAGAAAGGAGAGTTAAATAAACCCTCCAACGAAATCCAAACTGTCTAGGAGGCGCATAGGAATCATTTTTATCTTCTGAGGAGCCATCCGTTTTTTATGTATCCTATAAAAATAAGTATAATAATCATAATTTTACTTTTATCAGATTGGGAATTTTAAAAAGCCATGTTTACTGGTTTCTTGACTGAAATTTTTCAGTGGTAACTAGGCAAATGACTGAGGCTTGGAATCCACAGTGTCTCGAATTGAGATACAGAAGTGTCCAGTGATTCTCATTTTATTCATTTCTCAGTTGAAAAGCTCTGGTTTCTTCTGGGGGCAGACAGAAGAAATATCCAGGGGTATATAGTATGTGCGAATATTTGGTTTTCCCCCTTGGCTCACATATGAGTATTTGGTAAGAATAACAAAAGTATTATATGTTAGTAAACATTTGAGTCCCTGCTAGAGGCCTAGCATTGCACTATTCACCTAATACTAGGTATAAGACATCACAAGGAGCTGTTTGCCCGCCTCTCTCTCCAGTTGCCTTAATTGAGGACTTTTGGTGACTAGTAAAATGTTTGCATTTCATACTTATATTTAAGTTTCACTGATGTTGATTTTTATACTGTGAAGCTAAGCTCAGACTGTGTTTTCAAAAAGACGTATTTATGCCGTCATAGAAATCATCAGTGTTAGAAAGGACTTTAGACATAATTCTAACCTTACTTTATAGACTTCTGATTCATTATTTAAGTATACATGTAAAAACTAGTGTTCTGCATTTCTGATGGAAGTATTATGATAATTCAGCAATATGTTATTCTTTCTACTACTTCTGCCTTTGGTCTCAACCGAGAAGATCATGTTCTGTTTTTGTTGGATCTATGCATGTAGTGTGTAAATGGATAATAACTGTGAAATGGTTTAAACTTAGTTGGAGATAAGACCATGGTGGTCTGTCAGACCTGGAATTCTTCCTTTAATGGAGACATAGGTGAACAAGATTGCCCACGATGTTGTGCCTTTTCAGGGGTCTCTTCTCCCTCATTGTCACCATTGTTTAAGAATCTGTATGGAGCTCTCTTTAGTGCATTGTGAAATTCTGCCTTGATCTGATTTGTATTTCCTGCCTGCATCTTCCTAAGTGGCCAGGTGACTCCCCAACATGGTCTTTCTTTACAACCCTGTGCATTGGTGTCTGAAACCATGTGCAAGTGGAGTGAGAGCCTGGTGTGAAAGGAGAGGTGGTAAATGGCAGACAGGAGAGTACCAGCTCTTATGTACCCGCATCTGTCTTTTCTCATCTCAGTTTTTGCTGCTCATCTTTCCTTTTGTACTTTCTTTCATCATCTTTCCTTCTCCCTTTACAAATAATCTCTATGATGGTTGTTTCCTCCATTTATAGCCACATTCACAGTTTGCTTTGTTAGTGAATCTGTTCAGATATATATGAGTGATATCTCTTCCAGCTGATTGGCAACTTTGAAATAGGATAATACGCATACAGCTGTAGTGTAAATAGGAGCAGTTGTCGAGAAAAGGCTATTAATAAAGGTGTGAGTTCTGGGAAGTTCCAGTGAAACAATTCTAAACAACCCTAAATATTGCAAATATTTTAAAAAAGAAATAGGCTGCTATCCATCCTCTCTGTTTACATCTTTGACTGTTTTTGAAGTTTGGACATTTGAGGATTAATACCTAGAAAACAAAAATTCAAATGGCATTTAACATGTAAATGAGTGTTGTACTGAGCAGGAAACAGCCCTGATTTGCTGTCTTGCTTTCATAGTAATTGAAAGGCCTGAAACCTAGCTTCCCAGTAGAGAACAAATAGGCAAATAAATTGGAGGCTTCCTTCTTATGGTTTATTGATGCTGTTTTGACCAAGTAAAAAGATCATTTACCCATAAAAGCTCAAATCTTAAGTTTTTTTTTTCCTTCTTTTTTTAATATTGGCTGTTTGAAAGAAGCATGAGGAGATTAAAAAAAAAAGACCCTAATACCATTATCTGGTATTTAGATAAAAACCCAAGCAAAATAATTAGTTACGGTGTTTTTCTGTAGCCATTTTCCTTGGCATAGATAACACCAGGCAAGCTTGCTTGTTTTTTTGCTTAGAGTTATGTCCCCAAAAGATGAAATAGAGCTTTATCATAATGCATGGATTTTTCTCATTCGCTGAAAACAAAACATATTTTAAATAATGAGGAGCAGAGGTTTTTGCAACTCAGAGTGGTGAAGAAGTGTTTCCAGTTTTGCACAAATCTTGGTTGATAGGTTGATAGGTTAATGGTTTAGGAAATTAAGACTATTCGTATGAGAATTGCAAACGACCTCCTCATCCCCACTGCCACATACTCCCATCCCAGCTGTATCCTGTGTGATTTGGTTCAGGTGTGTGTGGTGTGAACTGATTCAGGTGTGACATGGTCCTTAGATTGTGGCTGTGAGCTTTGGCTTGTTCTGTTGCATCTTGGAAGGATTTTTCATACACTGGTGCCAGCTAGCCCTAGCTGTTTTGGCTAGTGATCTGCAGGTGACAATCCTAGCTTGTTGCTATCATTAGCTATTATACAAATTCTCAAAGAGAACCCTGAAGTAAAAATGGATTATGCATATGGATTCTCCTGGAAAATGAAAGAATTTATAAAATTCTGCTAGATTATGGTGGTTTTTTAAAAATTGCCCCATCATAGAACATTATTAAAGCTGCTTACTCAAAACGTTAAATTTGTAACTACGGAGTACAGAATTTAGATTTTCTGACAATACTGAAATTTCTATGGTTTCTTGATGTTTTTTTTTTTTCCTCCAAGGTTTTTAGCCCTGAATGATATTAAAACCCTAGCACGATAGGATTTAAAACTTCCCTGAACACATTACCCTACACATGAGTGGAGTCAGTAAAAAAAAAAAAAAAAAAACTAGAAGGGAAAAACATGTAACATCTCAGTGCTTAAAAGAAACCAGAGTGACGGGAGCTAATGAGAGTCAGCAAATGCTAACATCCCTGCATCCTTAGCATGGTCTAGTTCTCTGTCCAAGACCAATAACTGGGTTTTATCACTGAAGTAGAGATAACAAATGCCAATTCCTGTAGTTAGAAAGATACAGTGCCCTTTGTAGAAAAAAGATCTGTAAGGTGGTGGGCTCTGTATGGCCTGCCTACCTTTTTTGATGTATCTGACCTTGGGCCCGTGACCTCTTTAAGGCTGCAGTCTCCCTTCTTGTGAAAATGAAGGCTCTTCTCTGACTTTAGATTTCTATGGTTTGATGCCTTTTCTGAGAACCCAAGTCCACATAGGGGTTCAGAATACCCACTTGGGGGGCGATTAGAATAAGAGAAAAAAGGATTCCTTCATGAATCTATCATGACCGTGAGCACCTGCAAAGCAGTGTGTTTGTTTTCTTAAAGAGGCCAGCCGTAAGAGGATTCTTGGATGGAACCGGTCTGTTCTCCAGGTTGGCTGCAGTGACAGGACAGGCCATAGTAATTTCACTCATCTGCCTCTTCACTTCTCAGTTGAGGAATTCATTAGCATCTCCTGTATGCAGTATACCATCCTGGACATAGTAGAGAATACAGAGTAATAAGTAACAAAGTCTGTGCCCTTGAGGTATGTCTACTTGGGTGGCCAGCTTTATTCCTGGACCAAGAAATAATATCAGACTGCCTTTTCTGGGTGCCAAATTCCAGAACAGATAGGAGGAGCTCTGTGCCCAGAGGAGGGCAACTGGCCTAGAGTGACTGGAGGAGGAGATGGCAGGGCTCCCCAGCCTCTTCATCATTTTTTCCCCCTCCGTAGGACCTCTGGCTTAAGCTGGCCAGAATTTTTTATGACAACTTAGTTCTAGTCCATTCTTCATCCACAGGATTTAGTTACTGGAAGTACCAATGTGTCTGCCTTGATAGTATTCTTAGAAACTTATATGTAAATTAAAATTTTTTTTTAAATAAAATGAATCATACCTTAACATTAAACCATTGAGTCAATTCTGACTCATAGCGGCCCTATGTGACACAGTAGAACTGCCCTGTAGGGTTTCCTAGGAGCGGCTGGTGGATTTGAACTATTAGCCTTTTTTTTTTTTTAAAGAAAGTCTATGGTGAATCCTTTGAGAAAGAAATAATGATTTCTGTAGTGGGAGGAATCACATCTTGATAGATCTTGTTTGTAAGTTCTGAGACTTCTGAATGTCAGGTTTTCTTGAAGTGGGATCAGGCCATATGGCAAGAGTAGAATAATGTTACCTATGAAAAAAAATTTTTTTTTTTTTTGTGATGAGGTGCTGTAGCATTGACCCCGGGGAGGTTCCAGCATACACCTCAGTTTTTAAGTACTAGGCCTAATTGATATGCCACTGGCTTAATTAATATATTGAACATGATTGGTGTGATGAATTTCCTTTTATTTTCTTCTCAGACTTCTGTCCGTTGCAAAACATTTGCTTTATTTTGGAACAAGGAGAAGCATTCAGGACCCCTGGTGGTGCAGTGGTTAAGTGCTTTGCTGCTTACCGAAATAACCCACCAGCTGCTCTGCAGGAAAAAAGATGTGGCAGTCTGCTTCCATAAAGATCTATAGCTTTGGAAATCCTATGGGCTGGTTCTTCCTCATCCTGTATGGTTGCTATGAGTTGAAATTAACTCAACGGCAATGGATTTGGTTCAGAAGCATTCACAACAATGTGGAGGACATGAAGCAAGTGAGGAACTAACCAGGAGAATCATTGCTCATCTGGTTCTTTGAACTCAAAATTTGAGTTAGAAATTTTGCGTTTGAATCCTATTTTTATCATTTCCTTTCATATGATTAGTTCAAGTATATGTTATTGTTTATAATTTGAAGCATACTAAAGTTAATTGCAGGCGGGTTTGGTTTTTTTTGGTTTGTTTAAAGTTAATTGAATTTGAATTCCAATAGTTTGAAATTCTTTAAAAGCAGATTCTGTCATGACATAGGCTATCTGTGGGGAAAAGATTTGTTAAGCTTATTGTATGATTATTGCAGAGACATTACTTAGTCACTTTAAGATGTTTCCATTTGGCCTTGTAACTCCTTTAGAAACTCAGAGGAATCACAGTTTGGAGCTAGAAGGGTTCTTGGAGAAAAATAATAATGCATGTTTTCAAGAGAGGGAAGTGAGATGTGTAAGGTCACACAGCTCTTATTAGTAGCAGAGCCCAGTAGCACATTTCCAGTGAAGATGCTTATTATAAAAACCAAAACCAAACCCACTGCTGTCGAGTCAATTCCGACGCATAGTGACCCTATAGGACAGAGTAGAACTGCCCCATAGCATTTCCAAGGAGCGCCTGGCGGATTCGAACTGCTGACCTCTTGGTTAGCAGCTGTAGCACTTAACCACTGCGCCACCAGGGTTTCTGATGCTTATTATAGAGACTCTTAATCTAGACATTAAAGTTTACCAGGATCCTACCTCCCGACACTTAGAGGTTCTTATATGTTTAATAGTACTAAAATAGAATTACTTTTAAAAAATATTAAGTAAACCAAGGTTTTCATAATTCTAATTGGTCTTTTCCCCAGATCATTAAGTTGTTGAAATTTTCCCAGGAATAGAGATAATTAAAAGTGCTGGTGGCATAAGGGTTAAGCAAAAGGTTGGTGGTTTGAACCTACCTAGTGGCTCCGTGGGAAACAAGACCTGAGGATCTGCTCTCGCAAAGAGTCCAGACTGGGAAGCCCTGTGGGGCAGTTCTGCTCTGTCATATAGGGTAGATGTGTGTCAGAATCGACTTGACGCACAACAACAACAAGAGGTTAATTAAAATTAGTAGACATAATTGATTAGAAAGGGCTTTAAATTGAGAACTGGCAGAAAAATCCTAGATTATTCATAGGAATAGAAGGTTGAAATTAATATATAGCAAAATTGGAACTGTGAGAATTGTTCTAAAAAATCCAGAGAACACTGAAATAGCTGTTACTACCAAGTGGCAACCTACCAGTAAATAAAGAACTACCCCCACCTCCACTCCCCACATGAATACCCCCATTCCCCTCAATTGTATTAAGTGGAAGTTGAAAGAATAGATTGTTTTATTTCTTTCATTTTATTCTGGCTGGTTAGTGGAGAAATGATCTTGGATAGAAAAATCACATTAGAACTTCGGTGAGTTCCTTTTCGAAATAGAGTTGTTTCCTTGCCACAGACATTCGGAGATAAGTATGTTTATTGAAATATATTTTTATAGAAAATATTACAGAACCTGTAATTGGAAACTTATGGCAGTATTTTGGGAGTGATGTGTTCTTAAAGTTAATTTGTGGATTAGCTCCGAACACCCTTCTGCTGTTTTAGAACCATTAGCTGAGTGAACATTTTCTAAGTCTCTTCAGATCAAAACTGTGTTTCATGGAATGGAGTATTTGGTGCTTAAATAATGTATAAATCCAGTTGGACAGGAGCTGCCTGTCAGTTTTATTAACTTTGACCTTTTCTCCCATTATAAAGATGGTTCAGTAAATATTTAATGGGCCCCTTATAGATCTTGACAGTTGGAGCCGTGTTCCTGGAAACTGGGATACGTATATATGATTAACAAATGTTGCTTAATCATTATGAGTCAGCTTTCAAGGATAGATTTTGTTTTTGGGAATAGGAGTCCTCCCATCCACATGTCCTCTTAGAGGTGCAGTGTATGCTGAGAGCATCCAAGATGGTAAAGATTTTAAAGAAAACCTTTAAAAAAACAGCAGTTAGCATGCATTTCTGCTGTTCTGTTTTTTGTTTGAGCAAGTGATCAAAACGATTCCAGGTGGGCAAAATCACCCTGCCACTCTGCATAGTTAGCAAGACTCTTCCATTCAAAGAGTCAGCAGGGCTGGAATGGCTGAGCTTGCATGGACCCTAATAAGATACAAAGAAGAAGAAGAGCCAAAACGAGAGACTGTTCCTTGAGCCAGGAGGGGACTCCTGCCAAGCTGTCTTTCCCTTTAATTCCATAAAACCCCATGCATATTGCACTCATTGCAAATTCTGGTGGGGAAGATCGAAACTCAAGTAGCTGACATTTTGAAACATTGTCTTTCAAACGTGTACTGTCCCTTGCTTCCATTGATTTCCCATTTAAGAAATCTGTAGGAGAAAAACAAATTTGAGCAAAAATTCGTTGGTCTAAGATGAGTTGTTAGAGCCAAATTATGCCCCCCTTTTCACCCCTGAGAAGAGCTCCATTTTTATTATGAATGTGATATATCTTTGTCTTACATTTTGCAGCCATAAGGCTCTCACAGCAGATCGGCCAAGTAAATCAAGAGCCTTTTAAAAAGCAATATGGATGCTCCAAACACAGACATTTCAGTCTTACTGGGTCACTGGATGTCTTCATTTTTATAGCCACTTTCAAGGCGCAGATCATTTCAATTGGTTTTGTTTTCTTCACTCTCTATTTGAGTGTGGCCCGATGGCTTTAGGTGAGACCATTTATTTTTCAGAACGTTAATAGCCTTTGCATTCATGGCCCAGCCCTTTTTATAAGGTGGTCATTAGTTCCATTACCATGAGCCATAGTGTAGCTGAGTTTATGAAGAAAATCTGTGCCTTGAAAGAGCATTTTGAGAAGAAATTGATTTAGAGCTTCAGAATGAATTACTATTTGTACATTTAGTTAATTCTAAATAAGTGTTTGAAAGACCTTGCTTAGTTTGAGAAGAGAGGAAGAAACATATTGGATGTTATAAATGGTCTCAATCCAAATTCTTATCTTGGCATTTTCACATTTGAATGTTTTATTTACATCTGTTCAAAATTGAGATACCTTTCAAGGATAATTTTATTATAGAGAGATTTATGACAACTCTTATGATCCAAAATTAAAAAATATAGAGTTAAAAAAGGAAGATCAGAGTCATTGTCCCACATCAAATTGGATATAAGCTTCATTTGGCAATGAATGAGCATCATAGGTTGCATCTTAAATCAGAAGATCCTGATGATAGGAGTTAGAGGGGATTGACTGCAGAGGGGCACAAGATAACTTTCTACAGTGAAGGCAATTTTCCATATCTTGACTGGGGTGGAAGCTACCCAGGTATATACATTTCTTAGAGCTCATCAAACTATTCATGCAAAATGTGTGCATTTTATGTAAATTATAACTCAATGAAATCAATTTTTTAAAAAGTCCTGTTAAATTTAAAACTAGACAGTGTCATTTCTCTTTTCCAAAAGAGAACTTGAGGTATAGAGAAATAAAATGATCTGTCTTAAGTAACCTCGAAGCTCAGCAGTTTGTCCAGGAACAAAAGCAAAGCCCATTTAAATTATGTTGCTTCCTTACCCCCATTACATTATTCCAGCTCGTGTACGTGGAAATTAAATTAACATCTCTGCCCTGTTCAGTAAACCTATATCCATTTGTATGTGTTGTTATAAGATACATTCACGAGCATATTCTTATGATTGATATATTTTTAATTGAGGTGAAATTCATATAACATAAAATTAATCATTTTAAAGTGAACAATTCAGTGGCATTTAGTACATTCGCAGTGTTGTTTAACCACCACTTCTATTCAGTTCTAAAACATCTCATCACCGCAGAAGGAAAGTTCATGCCCATGACGCAGTTGCCCCTCATTTCTCCCCGCCGTTTTGTGTTCTGTCTTTATGAACTTAACCATTCTGAATATTTCATAGAAATGCAATTCTTATGATTGGTATTATTACCTGACCGTTGAAACCTGTAGCTCAGTAGTTCTGACTGCTGACCCATGGTATGTTTGAATCTGCATGCAGTAAACCATGCCATGGTCATGGTCTACTGTAGTAAACTACAAATTACTTTTTTTAAAAAAAATAAACAACACATGATAATACAAGAGTTCCTAGAACTAATTTTATCACTAAGGAAAGCTTGTAATCTTCTTTTTTAAAAAAATGACACAGACTTTAAAACTTTTTACATGAAGCATGCATGAATAGTAGTGAAAATTAAAATGAAAGTAAAAATTACTCAAATTCTACTTAGAAATACACGGTTGATTTTTTAGAGAACATCTTTTCAAATGTCCGTCTGTTCACAGTATAACTTGTTTTGTGTGTTAATTCAACAAAATGGGTGTTGTAAAGTTCTTTCTACATTTTAACCAATGTCCCAGTTCATTGCTGGACGTTGAGATTGTTTCTAGTTTTTCATTATTATGTTGTGCAGCATTGAAAAACCTTATTCATGTTTCTTTCCCTATTTATCTGATCCTTACTAATAAATTCTTTGAAACAGAATGTTAGCAGCTATATTTAGAATTATTTAAAATGTTCTAAGAGGGTAAGAGGTATCAAGTATTGATAGTTTAATACCCCTTGTCCTACTTTTACCAAATTTTGTTCTTTTCCTCTTTTTTGTTTTTCTCCCCAGTTGCAGTACCATGCAGGTCTAGCATCTGGCCTTTTGAATCAACAGTCGTTGAAACGTTCTGCTAACCAGATGGGAGTATCTGCTAAACGTAGACCGAAGGCTCAACCCACAACTCTTGTCTTACCTCCTCAGTGAGTAATGGGTTTGAAAAAGTACTTTTGTCCTGGGTGAACTCTACTTTGTTCTTGTTTTTTGCTGTGGGAAAGTTACTATATTTGTGAAGTTGTTTCTTTCTCGTAAAAAGGTAACTATTAGAATTACTGTTAAAAACCAAGCATAAGGATAAAATACTTTGCATATATCTTTGTGAAGTGGCTGCAGTGCAGTTCATATTTTATGCATTTTGTGTGTGACTCTTCCACTTAGGATTTTAAGTTACCTCATACATTATTCGTTCACTTAATCACGTTCTCAGAGTTGGAAGAACAAAAGCACAGTCTTTCTTATTTTACAAATGAGCCAGCTGAGGAACACATTTTGACAAGCTCTAGACCACCTAGAGAATCTGGTAGATTCTGGGACTAGAATCAGCACAGGCTCAGTTTTTCCTTTTTAAATTGTAATATCTGTGCTTTTTTTTCTTCTTCTTCTTCTTCCTCCCAATTGGTGGGATAACTGGTACAATAAAGCTCATACAGTGTATAGCTTGATTTTTTAAACAAGTATGCTCCTGTGTAGCACCACTCAGATCAAAATACAGAACACTTCCAGAATCCCATAAAGATTTTTCATTTTTCCAGTCTATACCTGTCTTCCTCACCTCCTGGGTTTAACACTATTCTTGTATCTTTAAACAATAGTTTTACTTCTTGAACATCATATAAATGGAATCACACACAGTAGGTAATCCTTTATATTGGCTATTTTTTTCTTGTCCACATAGTATCTGTTAGAGTCATCCAGATTGCTTTGTGTGCGGCTGCGTAGTGTTCCTTTTAATGTGCCACAATTGATTTACCATTTGCTTGTTGGGTTATTTTGCACTATAAACACTAGTAGATGAGTGCCAAAGCTCACTCAGTGATGTGGAATCAGAAACGCAAAAATACAGTTCTTGCTGGCAGCTTTTGTGTCAGCTTGCACACTTCACAGAGAGGGGCAATACCCCCAAAAAGCTTGACTTGGACTTTAAAGTCACTCCCTAGTCTGTCCTGCTCTTTTATTGCACCCCATTTCATTTACATCCTCAGCAACAAACTGTGTTTTAAAACTTCCAATCCAAAGGAGTGTTTGCAGTTATGACTCAGTCGTGTGGCTTTGATCAAGATTTAGTTTGTTTAGCATGTATTTATTGTGTATTACTGTGTGCCAGGCACTGTTCTAGGCCCTGGGGATACACTCATGAGCAAGACAGACATGGTGTCATGTTCATGAAGCTTTTTGCCTAGTGGAGGAAAAAGACGCACATAATAAAAATCAAATTAAACAAACGAATAAATACAGTAATATAAAAATTAATTCATACAGTAATTTCAGGTTATGATTACTGATACGAAAGAAATAAATAGGGTGTCAGGGAGTGTGCAGGGGGGAAACTGTTTAAGTAAGGTGATCAGAGAAGGCCTCTCCAAGGAGACAGTGTTAGGCAGAGACTTGGAGAGTGAAGAGGAGAAAGTTCTGTGAGGAGCTGGGGGACATCACGGGGATGACCCCCCTGAATGTCTTCTCTTGCCAGTAAATACTCTTAGATGACCATTTCTGTGATTTCAGGTTTTCTTCACAGTTAAAATTTGCTTCCATGATAGAATGAACAGACCCAACCAGCCCCCAGCAGGTATTTTTCTGTATGCAGAATGCAGAGGTGCAATATTTTTCAGAGGCTACAGGAACAGCTTCTTTTAGTGATGCAAGACAGAGTTTTCAGTGTTTTGCAGAAAGCTTCCTAAGGAGCATACTCTGTCTGTTATTCTTGTGTGTTGATTTGGTGATTCTGCACATCTCAACTTTTAGCTCTCTAAAGTCCAATGGGCCTTGTAACTTGTCACTTTCCCTGCATGGATTGTCTGCTGAGGCAAGATGTTTGGCGAGAAGTGAAAGACTTTCTAATGGTCCTGTAAGGCTGGAGCCAAAAAGTGTTTGTTGCTAACTCTCTCTTGACAAAAGTCAGTTCTTAGTCCATCTGTTCACCGTTTGTTAATTTGCATTGGCTTGAAACCTGTTTACAGGTGACATGCTATTATGAGGACACTTAGAAACTATTTTAAGCATGAAGGCAATCAACAGACTCTGTTCTCATGCCAAAAAAAAAAAAAGGTGTTCACAACTGTCATTGTACATTTATAATAAACCACTCACAATACTTAGTTTCCAAGAGAGAAGTTATTTACTCTGTCCTAAGAGTACAACATTGAAATGATTTCCTATACTTAGTTGCCTGTCTCCTGTGAAAATCGACTGCTGCTTTTTCACATCATTGAGCTTTTTGGACTCACATGATGCTGGAATCCCTTCATAGAACGACGGTCCAGTAGGCAAGATCTGTATCTGAAAGACATTCATGAATTCTTTGCACTTTTATTAAGTACCTACCATGTGCTATTCAAGGAGCCCTGGTGTTACAGTGGTTAAGTGCTCTGCTGCTAACCAAAAAGGTCGGCAGTTTAAACCCAACAGTTGCTCTGTGGGAGAAAGATGTGGCAGTCTGCTTCTGTAAAGATTATAGCCTTGGAAACTCTATGGCACAGTTCTGCTCTGCACTGTAGGGTTGCTACAAGTTGGAATTGTCTCAGTAGCGGTGGAGTTGGTTTTTGGTATATGCTACTTATTATGTGAGTTGTCAGGGACAGAAACGCAAATAAGACATGGTTGCTGACCTAATCGGGTTATAGAAGTTTTTTTAAAAGCTAAAAAATAACATACTGGTAATATATACATAAGGTAC
Source organism: Loxodonta africana (assembly GCF_030014295.1). Taxonomy (NCBI): domain Eukaryota; kingdom Metazoa; phylum Chordata; class Mammalia; order Proboscidea; family Elephantidae; genus Loxodonta; species Loxodonta africana. Next base: position 43,598,012 of record NC_087350.1, read on the forward strand.
ATGAAGCAAAGGTAACAAAAAAGAAAAGAAAAATAGTAATACTGTCACCCTGAGAAGTTACTATTAAGGTTTTGGTGAATATTTTTCTGGAGTTTTTTCTATATAATTTTTAAAAACAAACTTTCAAAAAGGGTTGTACTGTAATACTGTTCTGCATCATATCCCAATATTTATTATAGTTGTTAAATTTTAACTCTGTATAATTTGATCTGTGGGATATTTGTGTTTGGATATTAATTAGCCATGTTATGGTTGTGTTCTGCAGAAGACTGCAAATTAAATTTTTATTACAAGCAAGACATGACCTTAACAAGATCTCTCTGTACTAACTTTGTTGTTAAGGAAATCCCTTGAACCCTCTTATAAAACAATACTTATATCCTCTACAATTCCTCCAAGATTGCTGTGTTAGTTATCTCTTGCTGTCTAACAAATTGCCCCAGAACTTAGTGGCTTATCAACAATAAACAATTATTATCTTTCACCATTTCTGTGAGTCAGGAATCTGGGAATGGTTTGGCTGAGTGCTTCTGGTTTGGCTTCTCACCAGGGTTGCAATCAGATATCAGCCAGGGCTGTGGTCATCTGAAGGTTTGACTGGGGTTAGAGAGAATCTACTTCCAAGGTTGCCGGCTTATGTGGCAGAGGTGATGGCTGTTGACAGACCTTGGTTCCTTTCCACGTAGACCTCTCTAAAGGATGCTTGAATATTCCCTCCAGGTGGCACCCGGCTCCTCCCAGATGAGCAGTATAAGTGATCTAAGAAGAGTGAGAGCAAGGCAGAGGTCATCCTTTAAATGGCGTCCCCTCAGAAGACGCATAGCATCAATTCCACCCCATTCTGTTTGTTATAATCAGTCACGAAGTGTGACTGACATTCAAGGGGAAGAGATGAGGCTCTACTTTTTGAAGAGAAGAGTGTTAGAGAATTTGCAGACGTGTTTTAAAACCACCCTAGTTGCTAATGGGGAGAGACATTCCACAGTGGGGATGAGTGGCTGAGCCTATAAGCCCAATTCACTTATTTATTCAGTATATATTTGCTGAGTACCTACAAGTGCTGTGCTGAGGATTCAGAGGTGAACAAGATATAATTTTGGTCTTTAGGAAGCTCTTGAGTAGAAACAGAAGACCGAACAAGTAGCAGGACATGATGATGAAATGTGCTAAATAAGTCTGACAATGGACATGATCTACTAGTGCCCAGGGAGGCAGTGGGCAGGGTGCTGAGGTAGATCTTCCACTTGAGAAGGCCCAGCCAAATATCACAGGATTTCTTCCCTGCTAGCTGTGAAGGATGGAAGTTTTGTTTTATTAAGAGAGCTAGATGCTTTCTTTTATGGGCTTTACAGGATCCTAAGGATTTTTTTTTTTTTTTTAAGGAAAGGTTTTATTTTTAACCAGCAGAGGGAAACAGTGAAGGGCGATGGTTGGGTCCTCACACCCCCTCCTCTGTAACTTTATGCAGCTGTTACTGCAGTGATGGATGGGTTTCTGCATTGGCTTCTGTCAGAAGTTGGATGGCACCAAGGCTACTCCAACAAAACCACTGACTCTCCTTGACTGTGCTGAGACCGCAGGCATGGCAAGAATGCAGGAGCTTTTGTACATTGTGTTTGTTTTTAAAATGGAGTTGGTTTTAACAGTAGTAGTCTTTGAAGACTCAGATTCCCCGCCCCCCCATTCCCACAAGATTAGTGATTCCTGGGATTAATGATTTATATCTTTCTCCCCCTCCAAAGAAGCTTGTAAAAAGACAAAGATGCTGTTTGCAGTGAAAGATCTTTTGTCATGTGTTAGCCTTCAGAGGGCACTGACTAAGCAGCCTACTTCCATGATTCCCAAATGTTTGGGTTAAGTGTTTTGCAGATGGGGCAATATTGTTTTTATAAAGAAGCTGTGTCCCCTGCTGCTGTGTAAACATTGCCTGGCTTTTGACCCTTGTAGTATTGAAACAGTCTGGTGAGTGGCTATCTTTTTTGATTGGTCTGTTAAGTTGTATATTGAGATATCTATGCATTTAATATATACCAGATGTAGCTGTGTTTACTTGTGCTCTTTCGTAGATAGCAGCCTCAACTTTATGATGCATTTGTTTGTGTGCGTGTGTGTGTGCGTGTGTGTGTATGTGTTGGGGGACCTTCGTGTTAACATGGGATATTGGTTTTAATTGATAAGGCCAAGCCGAATGGCCTATGACTCTTTGAGTTTTAGCAGTTTGGCCTGATGAAATGCTGGTGTTCAGTGGTAGCCGAGGTGAAAGACTCTCATTTGTTCTTTGTGTGTGTGTGGTAGTGTTTATGTACCATGCCCACATTCTAAGGTAGACAATGCGATTAACCAACCAAAACCAACCAGTTGCCGTCGAGTAAATTCCAATTCATGGTGAACCCGTGTGTGTCACACTCTTATTTGTGTTCTTATTCTGCAGACATTCTTATTCTCCTCATTTAGGTTTGAAGGGGAAAAATTGTTTTCCGGAAAGATTAAAAAAAAAAAAAAACTACCCCTGGCCCCCAGAAGTTGTGGGGATAGGCAGTTTCTTTTGTATTATGTTATCTTCTATAAAAAGATACTTCTTGCTGAATTAAGAGCACTTGCCCTTCTATATGTTACCTTTCTCCAGTCACTGGGGATGAACTGTCCATACTTCCAGCTAAGAATAACCTTTACTGCGTGTCTGCTAGGTCCAATCCCCTCTCACGTACTCAGCGCCATTTCTGTATTGGTCACCTTTTTCTCTCCTACACCATCTGTATCTCCCCTTCTCCTAGAGTCACACCTGTTAGCATACAAAACATGCCTACCCTAAAAGTCATCTCCTTCGAGAACACCCATCTCTTAATTCCAGCTCCCCTTCCAGCACCCAACTCATTTCTCTCCTCTTTATAGCAAAACTCCTCCAAAGAGTTGACTAGTCTGCAATCTTTCTCCCACTACAGACAGCCACTGTCTGATTTTTGTCACTATACCCTAGTTTTGCTTCTTCTAGAGCCTCACATAAATGGAGTCATGGAGAATGTAGTATGTTCTCTCTGGCTTCTTTTGTTCAACATGATGTTTTTGAAATTATTTATGTTGTATGTATTAGTGATTTGTTCCATTTTATTGCTGAACAGTATTTTTTTTTATCGTGCTTTAAGTGAAAGTTTACAAATCAAGTCAGTCTCTCATACAAAAATTTATATACACCTTGCTATATACTCCTAATTGCTCTCACCCTAATGAGAGAGCCCACTCCTTCCCTCCACTCTCTTTTTTCGTGTCCATTCCACCAGCTTCTGACCCCTTCTGCCCTCTTATCTCCACTCCAGGTAGGAGATGCCAACATAGTCACAAGTGTCTACTTGATCCAAGAAGCTCATTCTTCACCAGCTTCTTTTTCTATCCCATTGTCCAGTCCAATCCCTGTCTGAAGAGTTAGCTTTGGGAATGGTTCCTGTCTTGGGTTAACAGAAGGCCTGGGGGCTGTGACCACCAGGGTCCTTCTAGTCTCAGACAGACCATTAAGTCTGGTCTTTTTACAAAGAAGCACTGAGTCAGACAGTTTAAACGTGACTGCTCTCCTGTTCCCTCAGGGGTTCTCTGTTGTCTTCCCTGTCAGGGCTCTCATCGGTTGTAGGTGGGGACCATCTATTCTTCTGGTCTCAGGCTGATGTGGTCTCTGGTTTATGTGGCCCTTTCTGTCTCCTGGGCTCATAATTACCTTGTGTCCTTAGTGTTCTTTCTTCTCCTTTGCTCCAGATGGGTTGAGACCAATTGATGCATCTTACATGGCCACTTGCTAGCATTTAAGACCCCAGATGCCACTCTCCAAAATGGGATGCAGAATGTTTTCTTAATAGATTTTATTATGCCGGTTGACTTAGATGTCCCCTGAAACCATGGTCCCCAAGCCTCCACCCCTGCTACGCTGGCCTTCGAAGCATTCAGTTTATTCAGGAAACTGCTTTTGGTTTAGTCCAGTTTTGCTGACCTCTCCGATACTGTGTATTGTCTTTTCCTTACCTACTATCTAATTAGTGAATACCCCTCTTCTTCTCCCCTCCCTCCCCAGTATCGTAACCATCAAAGAATGTTTTCTTCTCTGTTTAAACTCTTTCTCGAGTACTTATAATAGTGGTCTTATTCAATATTTGTCCTTTTGCAGCTGACTAATTTCACTCAGCATAATGCCTTCCGGGTTCCTCCAGGTTATGAAATGTTTCACAGATTCATCACTGTTCTTCATTGATGCATAGTATTCCATTATGTGAACCTACCATGATTTATTTATCCATTCATCCGGTGATGGGCACCTTGGTTGCTTCTGAGCAGTATTCTTTTGATGTTCTTTGGAGCCTACTGGTAACATTTCCTCAACATTCTACATCTGTTTCAATATTGTCTAATACCTTCAGGAGTTCAGGGAGTGTCTCACTTGATGCTCCTCTTCTTGGATGACCCTCCTCAGGTTTGAGTAACAACAGCAACAACACAAAAACAGCATGCAGTGACAAGTGTTGATGGAAGGACATGACACTGATTCAGGAGGTAACAGGAATAATGACATGACACTCACACCTAGGTGTTCCAGTGTTTGAACAACAGATTGCCTGTGGTACGGGCGCTAATCTGGCTCTGGAAGTTTAAATGAAAAGGGCTCATCTTCTGCCGCTGCCTTGCACGCTAATTCCCAAGAAGATCATCAATTTGAAATTACACATGGTACTTATACAGATGATTGGCTTCTTTCCAAGTTGTCTGGTAAATGCTGCTTCTATTCTTGAAAGGCAGAGGCTCATGTTGTCTTTCGCTTAATGTATAACCAACAGGAATTACAGAAAGCACAGCAATGACATAAATCCATCCCTGGCAAGAGTGATGAATGAGGGTGGTAGCTGATCGTGGACATTGATGTTTAAAATGAATAAGACAAATATTTGCCAGGATGAAACTCACTGAACTAAGAGTCTCTTCTTGTAGCTTACTGGCCGTTATATCATTATCTTTTCTGCTTCTGATTTTCAAGACCTTTTCTCAGCCATTCATTTGTTAACCTGCAGGTGTCTGCAATTGCTACTTCATTACAAAAACTTTGATGTAGATGTTTTTGAATGATGACTGTTAACATGCTTCCGTGCAGGGACCTAATTTTCTTCTTTATGACATGACTTTCGTTTTGCCTCCTCAGGTTCTGTATATTTTGTTGAGGGCTGAATTTGGTTATATGTTGATAAATTTGCTTTGAATTCTTCAACTTGGGTAACAGGAGCCTTGAACAGGAATATTTGGCATCTTTTTTATTGGGGACCCCTGGTGGCGCAGTGGTTAAGAATTTGGCTGCTAACCAAAAAGATTGAATCCACCAACCACTCCTTGGAAACCCTGTGGGGCACTTCTCTGTCCTATAGGGTCACTATGGGTCGGAATTGACTCCATGGCAACGGGTTTGGTTTTTTACTGGAGTTTGGTTTACCTCTGAGCAAGGTAACAGTGAGCGAGGAACAAACTGGTTTACTGCTATGAGTTTTAGAAGTGCAAAGTATTGTTTCCTAAATCTTTCCTTTTTAGGGATACTTTTAAAAGGGAGTAGTGTATTACCCAGGTCGCCGACACACCTTGAGCTTGGTCTGGTGGCAGGGAAGGTGTGTTGTCTGCACTAAGTGTCCCAGAAAGGAAACTGAGAACTTTGCAGCTGTAAGTTTCCTGAGTTCTGGAAAAAGTCATCAGAACTTGGGTAGAAATTCACTGTCTTTCTTTCCCCTACTGGCAAGTATTAAGTAACAGTATTCATTAAATACCACAGAGAGGCTATGTAATAAAGAAATAATCCTAGGCCTAGGTGGCTATAACTCTCCAGAAGAGTTAAAATTGAGAATATAATTAAAGATTAAAACATTGTTTGCATTCTAGAACATGGAGAAATCTTTTCTCTCCATTGTGGGACCATGTTAATAAGGAAGAGATCAGTTTCCAATAACCAACACCAGCGAAGCTGATTTATTAACATCACTCACGTTTAAACTGTCTGACTCAGTGCTTCTTTTGCCTTTTTCCTGCAACACTGGAACTGCCACCAGGAGTAGTGAGAGATACCAGTCTTATCTCAAAAAAAAAAAAAAAACAAAACAATCTATTCAGTGTTCTGAGTTTGGATAGGAATGTTCAGATAGCAAGGGTTACCTGTATATGGATCCTTAATCCTGTAATTCTTTGTATTCCTCTGTTTTGTCAACAAAATAATTTTATCTCTTGTTTCAGCCGCTTTTCTATACATAGGTTAGGAGGAACTAGTGTACCTAGCTGCTTTAAGATTTATAATTGTGGCTGGTGAAGGGCCTGGGCACACTATAAAATTATGTTAGGCCATCTTGACACAGTGACAGAAACCCTTTGTGGTCAAATAGTTGGTATTCAGAGCTCCTGGAAACCAGCCTTGGAGGGAAGATCCTGGGTCCCTACCCTATTGGATTGTTAAGGTTTAACTGCACAAGTACTGTTTCATTTTCTCTCACTGCTTTTTATTCACATATGTTTGCTTTCCATTTGCTTGAAATAGAATTGCAAAGCATTTTGAGGCCAAGGACATAGAATGATCTTCCTTAGGTTTCCAGTCTCCAATGTTGTGTTGCCCTCATTGCTCTTTAGAGATTTTCAGTTGAGGGCTGGAGAAGACACACCCAGTAATAATTCTCGAAATGTCCTTTTTTATGTGCTTGTGTTATTGGCAGAGAAAGAAAATGTCTCTGAGTCTGGGTCATTGACTGGGGAAGGAAAAATGTGACTCACTGACGGGGCAGAAAAACCTTCAACTCGTAACTTCTGTAATGCTTTATTTAATTTTGTATCTCCTCTGTGGCATTTGTCACATTCTACCTTGGGTTATGGTTACTCCCTGCTAGAAAGAAAACTCCTTGAGGACCAGGACTCTGTGTCTTTTATTGCCCAACTTTGTACTGATGGTTGGATGCACAGAACTTAAGGCTTTATGCTGCCCTCTGGCTGATGAGGCTGAGAGCATTTTTTCACAATATGTCATGGACTTGCTTTCATGCTCCTCATAGTTCTTTAGTAAAGGGTCAGTATAAGCCTTGGGGATTTAAATGGCTTGAAACCAGCCATTTGGACAGACAGATACTTATGGGAGGGGTTTGGAGTTTCAGATCTTTCCATTGTGGCAATTCTTTTTGCCAAGAAGGATGGGTAGGATTAGATCTGGAGGCTGGGGCCAGTGAGCAGACCCTGAGAGCCAGGCAGAGGCCTAGTAGCTTGCTACCACGGGGGAGCAGCAAGCCCCCAGGGGCTCACGAACAAGCACTAATATGTGGAAAGTGGTGTATTGGGAAGATTAATCAAGACACAGAGCGCAAATAAATAAGATAGTCCTTTGTAGCTGTTTAAAAGATAATTGGTTCATGTTACTTATCTTTTATCTCCTCTCTTTGGGCAGGAGAAGAATTTCTGGGAGAAATAAATGAGGAATCCCTCATGAATATTAATGTAAAAATCTGTCTATAGAGAATAAATATAGGGACACTTTGTTTTAAATGCTCTATGTCATTGTGCTTCATTAGCATATATGTTGTAAAAGATACTTTTCTCCCCTTGAGAGAACCATATTTAGTTCAACTAATAGCCGCAGACTGAAATCTGTAGCTTGTCAGGATTGTAATACTTTAGATGGACAGGAGAACTACTTTGCTTCCTTGCTTCAACCAGGGGGTTTCCTTGTCTTCACCCACACTCCTGCTGGCCCAGGGTGGAAAGTAGGTAGGAAGTGCTACATGTCTCATTATCTAGACCCTTCATCTGGACCTTTGAGTCCTGCTGCCTGACCCCCTGCCTGGTACCCTACCTACTCCGTCTGTGTACGTGTGCACACACGCACACACACATACATACACATTTATACTTTTCAGTCTGCAAGCATTTATTAAACTCTTCCTATATAGGCTAGGTGGTTAGGTGTGTGCTTGATCAGAGTGGGAATCTAAAGGTATGGAAAGTACTGTATATGAACAAATGAGAAAGGTAATGAGTTCCATTTGAAGACATGTTAGATTTGAGGTGCCTGTAAGGCTCGGATGAAATGATATGATGTATTGGATTTGCTTTAAATTACTCTAGTGCGTCTTACCACGTCTGGAGCAAGGGAGAATGAAGAAAACTAAAGACACAAGGGAGAGATTAGTCTAAAGGACTAATGGACCACAAGTACTACTGCCTTCACCAGACTGAGTCCAGGACAAGATGGTGCCCAGCTATCACCACCGACTGCTCTGACAAGAATCACAATAGAGGGTCCCAGACAGAGCTGGAGAAAAGTGTAGAACAAAATTCTAACACGCACACATGCATGCACGCACACACAGACACACCCCAGACTGGACAGACTGACAGAGACTGGAGAAACACTGAGAGTATGGCCCTGGACACCCTTTTAGCTCAGTAATGAAGTCACTCTTGAGATTCATCCTTCAGCCAAAGATTAGACAGGCCCATAAAACAAAATGAGACTAAATGGGCACACCAGCCCAGGGGCAAGGATAAGAAGGCAGGAGGGGACAGGAAAGCTGGTAATGGGGAACCCAAGGTCGAGAAGGGAAAAGTGTTGACATGTTGTGGGGTTGGCAACCAATGTCACAAAACAATATGTGTACTAATTGTTTAATGAGAAACTAGTTCTGTAAACCTTCATCTATAGTACATTAAAAAAAAAAATTTACTCCACTGGATAAAAAAAAAAATACCACCCTCTAAAGTCGGTGTGGGGAAAATGACAAAAATAGCTACTATTATTTAAACCAGATAATGAGTACATTACAGCTGATGCATTTATTATACAGTTTTATGTACTTTGGTGTTTATTTGAAATTTTTTTATAACAAAGTGTGTAAAAAATACAAGTCTAGAGCTTGGACTGTGATTGAAGAAATATTATTTTGTTAGCTGGCTCTATATCGATGGTACATGAGGACTTGTGGGTGGATAAAATCTACCAGGAATCCCGGAGGGAGACCAAAGGAGGGCAAGCAGAGGAGGAGTTCGCCAGCCTGCCTGTCAAATGGTACTTGCAATCCCTTACTGTCTACCTCTGGGCCTGGCTTTAGTCTCAGCTGACCTCTCCTATATTTGTCTTAGACTCATTGTGACATAGACTAAAATTTAAAAGTCACTGTCTTCCATAGATACTGAATCAAAGACAAATTGCATGCAACAGAAAATTGTAATAAAGAACCTAGCCATTAAGCACTAAGTTGAATGTGGCAGCCTGCAGAATCAGTTTAAAAATTATATTTCATTGCATCCTCTAATTGCATTTCTCCTCTACAAGGTGATTTTATCCAGGAAGACAGCTGTCTGGTGTGGTTATTACATCATTCTGGCCATTATTGGGCAAAGGAGGAAAAGAAATAGGTGGTTGTGTAGTAGAGCTCCTCAGGTAGAAGCAGGATCTTTTTTTTTTTTTTTAATCCGTCTTTGCATAACAAAGGGGCTTTAAGGTTTGTTAATATTTCACACCATGCCATTCCCAAACAACACTGGTTGTAAGTGAAATTCTTTTAAAATCTTTCTGTCCTTCCCTGGAATGGGAAGTAGTTTTGGTGGTCTTCTTGGTGTGTGTGTCTTTTTCTTTCACTTTCTGCTGTGTAGGCTATTAGTAACCCATAGATTTCAGCCCAGAAAGCCCCATTTAGGGTTATAAGTGATCAAGAAGCAGTAAGGCAGTTTCCGTGTTCACTTTTGCTAAAAATTATTCCATAAGCTCTCCCAGGTAGGTGACCTCAGCAGGCTAGCTCTGTAACATGAGAATAGGTAGGAATAGGAAATGACTTTGTCTGTTAGCTTGAATCTTAGGGCAGAATGGATTTTGACCTGCTGGTCACTCTGATAGTATTCATTTATGGTAGATACATAGGAATTTTGAATAATAAATATGAAAAGCCTGTTTTTAGCCCAGATTATATTTATTTCCAGCTTGCTGAGACATTAAATGTGTCATCTCTCCAATTTTGGTTAGTGTGTTTCTCCAGTTTTGGTTAATATGTTGGGGGAGTAGAAATGTATTTCTAAACCTAGATCAAGTTCTGAGCTCAGGGCCTGCTGATCCTTAGGATGAGTAGTTAAGGCCAGTGCACATTCTAGGAGCATTCTAACAGCTCGGTAGTTGTGGACTTGAATGTTTCCCAAGGAAAGAGATCAACCACCAGGCTCAGATCTGGACGTGAGGAAGCCTTTAAAACAGTGAATCCCAACCCTGGCTGATGTTAGAATCATATGAGGAGGTCTTTAGGGTTGTAAGGTGCAGTCATATTTTTAAACCACTCCCAGAGCACTTTTAAAAAGTACTTATGTAAATCAAGAGTACATAATTTAGTTTATCGTAGATCTGATGTGTATTCTTGTCTTTACAACTTAATTTTTTAACACCTTTATTGGGATCTAATTAAAATACAGTAAATCACACATGTTTAAAGTGACACGTGTGAAACCATCACCTGGTGCATATACACACCTGAAGTTGACAACCACTGCTCCAGAGGGGGCGCACGTATCTCAGAAAACGGTTGTCAGAATATCTGTAAGATGAAGGGAACAATTGTTGTGGGGAAAACTTGACAAAGCTTATTTTGCTCAAGGCTGTAGATGGGAACCTGCTAGAATTTAAAACTCAGAAGAAGGTGAATCCTAACTTTGTTGCTTCCTCATCAGCTCCCAAAATGTATCCAGTGTCATCAGTACCATTCATTTCCCTAACCAGCTTTAGCCTCTGAGCCTTGGATCTATGGACAAGGACAGACTGGTGATGTTTTAGTTTTTTGTTTGAATATATTCTTATTTTTTATTAGTGGTTTGTTCCTTCAAGTTAAGTTAGTAGTTATAACCAGGCAAGTTGTGTTATCATCATGGGGACTTTTAAATGTATTTATGTAAATCAGGAGTACATAGTTTAGCTTATTGCGGATCTGCTGTGTATTCTTAACTTTACAACTTTATTTTTTTTTTAACAGCTTTGCTGGGGTTTAATTGAAATACAGTAAATTGCATAGTGTTTAAAGGATCAAGTGGATAAGTTTTACCTATGTATACACCTGTGAAACCATTACCTTACTCATGGTAATCAAGATAATGAACATATTCATCACTCCCAAAGCTTCGTTCTGCTTTGTAATCACTCCCATACTATCCATCCTCCCCGCATCCCCAGGCAACCACTGACCTGCTCTTTGTCACTATAGATTAGTTTGCATTTTCTGTAATTTTATTTAAATGAAATTATATATTATATACTCTTTTTTTTTAATGAATCTGACTTTTTACTTAGCATAATTATTTTGAAGTACATCCTTATTGTTGGCATGTATCAGTAGGTCATTTCTTTTTATTGCTGTATGGTATTCCATTGACTGCATATACCACTATTTGTTTATCCATTCAATGTTGATGGGCATTTAGGTTGTTTTCAGTTTTTGGCTATTGCAGATAAAGCTGCTATGTACATTTATGGACATATGTTTCATTTCTCTTAGGTAAATACTAGAAGTGCAATATCTAGGCCATATGGTAGGTTTAACTTTTTAAGAAAATTTTAAACTGCTTTCCAGAGCATTTGTATCATTTTATATTCCCATCAGCAGGGTTTGAGAGTTCCAGTTACTCCATATTCTCATTAACACTTAGTATGGTCAATCTTCTTGATGTTAGGCATTCTAATAGGTATGTAGTGATATCTCACTGTAGTTTTCACGTACATTTCTCTAATGACTAATGGTGTTGAATGTCTTTTCATATACTTATTTGCCATGGGTGTGTCTTCTTTGGTGACGTGCAGAAAAAAAGGTTCAGGCCTACTGCAAGAGGAGTTACTTTGGAGAAAAGTTAGATCTTAGGAATTTTCCTTTGATGGTTTTGAAAACTCCTTAATGTAGAGCTGGGAACCCTGGTGGCTTAGTGGTTAAGTGTTAACGGCTGCTAGCGAAAAGGTCATCAGTTCATATCCACCAGGCACTCCTTGGAAAATCTATGAGGCAGTTCTACTCTGTCCTATAGGGTCGCTATGAGTCAGAATCGACTCTACAGCAATGGTTGGTCTAAATGTAGAGCGTATCACAGATAAATTATTATATATTAATTGATGATTATCTGTTGAATACCTACAGTGTGCCCACCCTTCTACCCGTTACTGTGGTGGAATTCAGAAGAAATTGTAGTCTTGGGCTGCAACACCTAGGGGCTCACAGTCTAGGTTTTGCTTGAATGTTTCATGGTGTTTCTTAACCTTGTTACCTTCTTTCCTTTACAAGTGTGATAACAGTGGATCAGGAGTTGGTTGGTGCTTTTAAGTTAGCTATTCCTGGTTTTTCTGGTAGGGGTGCTTGTCTTTGAATCCCTGGAGCCTAGATTCTTGCTATTCTTTAATTGGTATTTATTTGCAATCTGCTCTGACTTTCATTTATTTTTGCCATTCAGCAAATAAAATCTAGTATCCACAATGCTAGGTGCAGGGTATTAAGCATCAAACTTATAAAAAAAGACTTCAGTCTCTAACCTTAGTGGACACTTCCTTTAGGAGCTTACAGTATACTGAGAAGACAAGGAAAGAGACTGTAAGAATCCAGAAGAAAGATATGTAATTGACTCTGTGGAACCAGGGAAGGCTCCTTGGAGGCTGTATGTTAGGAAAAGATGAAATTCACTGTAACTAGACTTGGATACAATGTTGGTGTCCTATGTTAGAACAGCTACCCATCACCCCTAAAAGGAGGCAAAAGGAAGAAGCATTGTGAAAATGATTGGGGAAACCCTGCTATAAGAGAGTTATGCTTATGTGGCCCAGAATCCAGTGCTCCTTTCTCTGCCCTTTCTGAGGTAAGCACCATCTCATGCATAGTTCTCCATTCCCCCTTTTTATCTTTGTTACCCTAGGAACGTTATTTTAACCCTTTAGTAACCACAGTGAGAGACCGTATCAGGCTTGGGTCTCAGATCAAACTTACAAAAGACCTTAGTCTCTAACCTTAGTGGAGACATCATGATAGGGCAGTGCAACGTTTTGAGATTCACCTATGTGCCTAGTCCACAGATAGACTTCATTATAATTATAGTGTTGAGCTGAAACTCCTCGTGCCTCTCCATCTTTCTTTCCCTGTTTGTTGAGGCTCAGGCAAAGAAATTCCCAGGTATATCTTTTAAAGCAATGTAATTCTTGGCTGTAGGGACTTCCCTTCTGTGCAGCTGCCCTAGTTTCCCACACAGAGAGTTAGATTTGTGGGACTTAATGTCCTCAGAGAAGAAACCGAGGGATCCTTAGTTACAGATTAAATAAACTGCCCCCTCTCCAATCCTACCCCTACCCTTTTAGGCCCCAGAAGTGTTTTACAGAGTTGTGTTCCTTCGACTTGTCAAAATTTACAACATTTACATCTTAGTGCTCCAAAGAAAACATCCTTCTAAGTCTTTCACATTCTCGAATAAAATTTAACTCCATATTCTATCATATCATTAAGTCCACATGAATTCTGAGCATAGTAGCTCTGTGATGATGAAGAAGGATGTCCATTTCCTTTCTGACATGTAATAAAATAGCTTTAGGTTTTTTTTTTTTTCTTGGTGGATTAAGGCACCTTGGGAAAAATAAAACAGTTGAAATTAAGATAAGTAAATAAAAGCCACCAATTTCCTTTTCCTTCTCTTCAGCAGAACGCCTACCCTTTTTTTTTTTTTTAATTTTTGTTGTGTTTTAAGTGAAGGTTTACACATCAAGTCAGTCTCTCATACAAAACCTTTTATACACCTTGCTATATACTCCTCGTTGCTCTCCGCCTAATGAGACAGAACACTCCTTCTCTCCACCCTGTATTTCCGTGTCTATCCAGCCAGCTTCTGTCCCCCTCAGCCTTCACATCTCCCCTCCAGACAGGAGCTGCCCAGATAGTCTCGTGTGTCTACTTGATCCAAGAAGGCCACTCCTCACCAGTATCATTTTCTGTCTTGTAGTCTAGTCCAATCCCTGTCTGAAGAGTTGGCTTCGAGAATGGTTCCTGTCTTGGGCTAACAGAAGGTCTGGGGACCATGACCTCCGGGATCCCTCTGGTTTCAGTCAGACCATTAAGTCTGGTCTTTTTATGAGAGTTTGGGGTCTGCATCCCACTGCTCTGTGTTGTGCTCCCTGTCATGGGAGTCATCAGTTGTAGCTGGGCACCATCTAGTTCTTCTGGTCCCAGGCTGATGTAGTCTTTATGTGGTCCATTCTGACCCTTGGGCTCATACTTACCTTGCGTCTTTGGTGTTCTTCATTCTTCTTTGCTCCAGGTGGGTTGAGACCAATTGTTGCATTTTAGATGGCCGCTTGCTAGCATTTAAGACCCCAGATGCCACTCTCCAAAATGGGATGCAGAATGTTTTCTTAGTAGTTTTTATTATGCCAGTTGACCTAGATGTCCCCTGAAACCATGGTCCCCAAGCGCCCACCCCTGCTACTCTGGCCTTTGAAGCAGAACTCCTGCCTTTTACTGTCAGTTGAAAGGGGGACACCCTCCGCTCCCAAATGAGGCATTCACAGAACCTCACTTTACATATCCGATGTGGGTCTAGGGTAAATTCTTAGAAATTAACCTCCCTCCCCCTTTTAAAATACTTTTATTTTTAAGTTTTTTGAAAAAGGGACACTTAAAATGTAAAGGTCTCCTATGACCAATTAATTCAATGTAGTTAATTTAACAGACACTTAAACAGTATGTGTCATTGTCCTTACCTCTAAGGAACCTGTGATATTATTGAGGGACAGTATTTGGAGTGTCATGAAAACCCAGACCTGGAAGAGCCAGAAGTAATTTACTTCTCTACTCTAATTTCACTGTTAAGGAAACTAAGGGTCCAGATAAGTGTTTTTCTCAAAGAAGTTCTATAGTGCATGGTGCATTGGTAGCAGAGCTAGGACTGGAATCCCTTGATTGTTTCGTTCCTCTAATGCTCCCACTGATATTCCACCACTGTCTGCCTCCTGGGATGTGGGATGGGGCGGTAATGGAGGAGGAAGAGAAAAAAACAAGACAGGATATAAAAATTTGTGAATCTTCTTTTTTTTTAGGTGATTTTTTTGGATGGTGTCATAGAATTACCACCCCCGTTTTTCCTTTCTTAAATTTCCCCAAGTAGGATACTTTCCTGGTTGCTTATTGAAACTTGTGTGTGAACCTACCAGGAGCCACAGTCCATTGCTTCTGGTTCTTTGCAAATGGAGGAGGACAGTTTCAACATTTATGTGCTAAGAATTAGAGCTTTCTGCTTCAGTGCTCCACGTGGCCCTGGAGCTCTGCACTGTTAGCACAGGTTTTTGGCAGAGAAGCAAAACTCTTATGAACCAGAAGGAACAGATACATTGCTGTTCTATAAATGAGCCCAGATTTATAGACTCAGAGTTCAAAGAGATGAGAGACCACCAAAGCAGAATCTGCAGCGAGGGGGGACCACTCCAGGACTGGGCGGTGATGAAAGCTACCACTTCCTGGGCACTCAGTTAGTTCTTACGTTGGAGCCTGAGGGGGAATATTACTCTCCTGGGCTTTACAGATGGTTATGCTGAGGCTTAGACCTTGTCTAGAGCCTCCCACCTGGGAAGTGGTGGGCCTGGGAGGCATACCTGTTCGCTGGGACTACAGACCTACTCGTCTAAGCTATGCAGGGTAGAACTGTGCCTTGTATTTACCTCTGTCATAGATTAGGTTCTTTGGGAGCAAATGTTGAGGTGGCTTTCGGTGTGCGGTATATTTATTAGAAATCAACATCTGTGAAAGGAAGGAGAAGGAAGTAGGATTGGACCAAAACCAAACCAAACCTGTTACCACCAAGTCGATTCCGACTCACAGCAACCCTGTAGGACAGAGTAGAACTGCCCCATAGGGTTTCCAAGGAATGGCTGGTGGATTCAGACTGCCAACCTTTTGGTTAGCAGCCTAGCTTTTAACCACTATACCACCAGGGCTCCAGTATTGGACAGGGGGGAAAATCAAACTGTGATACCTCCCACTGCGGGCAGCAAGGCCTTCCTTGAAGGGGGATCTGTTGACGTATCTCCTTGTCTACCACAATCTCTGTCAGTCATGGTACTGTTACTGTATGGCTAAGTTTCAGAATGCTGGTAATTATTTTTCTCCCAAAGTGGCATATTTGTATAACTTTTTTAACATGATAAATAAGGGTTTGCAGGAGAAAATGCTTGATTTTTTTTTTTTTAAACAGTTGACTACCCCGTAATGTTAAACTGCTATGTTTTCATCCTCAGTAGACCTCTGTAAGAGGGATCTGGGTGGTACATCACCATGTCTCACGGTCTGTCCCTTGTGTCACTTAGATCCATTTCTTCATATACGTTTAGGGAACAATCCTTCTCCAGGAATCCAGTTGGCTTGCCCCCCTGAGGGGAACTTAGAAGCTTAGTGGGATAATTATAGCCTCCGCCATTGCAGTTGGCAGAGTTGGGCCACGACTGATAACTCATTTTTTCTCTCGTTCCTTATCTGTTCTACATTACACTCACCCTTAGCTGCCACCCCTGCATCTTCTGTGGCTCACTGGTGATAAGACCCTCGCCCTCATCCCTAAGAGCCCCTAATCGCCATGCCCTTTTCAGTCCAGGGTTGCTGTATCTCCATTTACAGTTAAAATTGATCCAGTGTGTACCAAGAGGTACTGATGTAGATCATCTAGGCTCCACATGTATTCCTCTTTGTTTCCATTGTGTAACAGCAGTCCTACCTTCACCTCATGATCAGGGTCATCCGGCAAGATGATTCTTTTTGCTTTCTGGTCCCTGGACACGAGCCCAAAGTGCCCAGGTGGCGGCCATAGCTTATGCAGTAGGACCCTTGCCTTGTCTCTTGGCAGAAGTGTGTTCCTTAGAGAACCAAGACCTCAGATGCTGCAGGGATGTACAGTCTACTAGTGGGTCATTGAGAGTTATGGTATATGGGGGACACTGCTGCCTCCTCCCCTTGGTTCCCAGACCCATGTATTCTTTGAATTGGGGACATCTTGTTTTCAACTCATAGCAACCCCATGTGGCAGAGTAGAACTGCCCCGTAGGGTTTTCTTGGCTGTAATCTTTATGGAAGCAGGTTGCCAGGTCTTTCTTCCATGGAACCACTAGGTGAATTTGAATCACCAGACTTTCAGTTAGCACTAAGCACTTAATTGTTTGCGCCACCTGGGCTCCTGTTGAGAACATGGCATGATATGAAAGTCTAATCCAGTGTATGTGTTGCGTCCTGGAGGGT
Source organism: Loxodonta africana (assembly GCF_030014295.1). Classification (NCBI taxonomy): domain Eukaryota; kingdom Metazoa; phylum Chordata; class Mammalia; order Proboscidea; family Elephantidae; genus Loxodonta; species Loxodonta africana. The sequence goes on from NC_087350.1 coordinate 43,615,270, forward strand.
GCTACACATTGTTGCAGAGTATTGCCTCCAAGCTGGTGTTTCAGTTGTGCCTTCAGGAGGTTTTTACAGCGCTTTAGCTGCTGGATAGTGGAATGTCATATGACCAGGGGATCCCATGGTCATGGATCCACTACCGTACCTTCTTTGCTATAAAGTGGGTACCTTGATTTGAATGATATTATGTGAGATTCTGTGCTGGAAGTTCTAAGACTCTCAGTAAACCCTTGGGTAGTAATGCTGACTCAAGTCCTGTAAGTCAGAAAGGCAGACCTATAGCTGGAAGATGTATCTGTTTCTGTGAGAACAAATCGCTGACCTTCCAGGATAGAAGGGGCCCAGTGTAGTCAACTTGTTATCAAGTGGCTGGTTGGTCTCTTTGAGGAATATTGCCAAGTCGGGCTTAATACTTGTCTCTGTTGCTGGCATATTGGACATTCATCAGCATCTGTAACTAAATCAGCTTTAATAAGTGGAAGTCTGTGTTGCTGGGTCCACCTCTGCCACTGTGACCGCTTTCTTCATGTGTCCATCATCCTAGCAAAGGGATGGCTGATGATGGAGGCTGGCTGATGTCAACTGGCCAGGACAGTTTGCCTCCTTGGTTGTTTAGTGCCTCTCTGGGGTGGATGCTTTCTGTTGGATGATAACATATGGTACAAAGATCTTCTGCACTTCACACCCAATCCCATAAGCCTGTGCCTCTACCTCAGACTGTCTTGTCTTGATCCTCCAATCTTTCATCTTCCAGGCCGTTGATAATCTGACCAGATCATTCACCAGTGCCCATGAGTCCGTAGATAGTCTAACTGTGGGCCATTTCTCTTTCCAAAAACAAAGCTGATGTACTGCTTAAAGCCATGCCCTTTGGGAAGATTTTCCCTCACCACTATCTTTTATGACCACCCCGAGTAAGGCTGTAATGCAGCTGCCATGCATTTTTGGCTTGCATCCACATACCAAGGTGACCTGTCTGTAAACCAAGCCTGGGCTTTTTACTTCTCTTCTACTCGGTCATACGGGGTCCCCCATAAAACCATATGCAAGAGCTGTGGGAGGGATGATGGAACAACTATGGTGGGTGCCATGGGGTCTGAGGCTACCTGCTCATACAGGCTGCTTGTATCCTTTAGTTCTGCTTGTGGCCAGTCCAGGATGTACTGCTTCAGTCTTATAACAATCAGTCTTATAATCGATTGTTCCTGGGCCTGCCCAACCTGAGAACTTAGTGAGTCTCACAGAACCCAAAGAGGTGTACCAGGCATTGTGCTTCTTCCTCTGTGATAGGAAGTACCAAATGCAATAATTATGTTTTACTTTGGATGGGTGTCAAGAACTGCAAAGGGTGTGAGATTTTTGCCCAGCTTGCAAGCTAACAAGTTAGCCTGACACAGTTTCATGGGTGCTGACAGAAGACATAGACTGAGTCAGAGACTAAAGATTTTATTATTCACAGTGAAAGTAGTAGACCAAGTATCAGCATGGTCTCATCGGTTCCCTGAACCCCCAATTCCCACAGGGGCGATACAAGTGGGCCGAGTGGACGCCTGCACATGCAGCGGGTTACATTACAAAAGAGGAACACGGAGCTTGGGGAACTGCAGCCTATAATCAAGCCCGTTCTCTATTTGCGAGGAGATGTTACTTCATCCCTCAAGATTGCTCACTCAAACACAACCTTGAGAAATGTCCCAGATAAAGAGCAATCAAAGCCATGCATTCTTGGCATACCCAGGAAGATGTGTGGGAGTGCAAGACATCCATGGAGAACTGTCTCTCAGCAATGACATGTCTTAGCATGCCCCTGGATCCTTAAACATTTTATGGATGTGGAAGACATGGCATCTGTCTTACAAAGGCATCCAGCGACTTGGCTACCTCTTGCTTATCAGGGCTACCTACCTAGTTGAGTTAGTGGTAGTCTGCAGTACTCTTCCAGGATCATCTGGTTTCTGCAGGAGTCAGACTGGTAAATTAAACAGATATAATGGGAATCACCACCCCTGCATCCTTTAGATCCTTATGAGCAACACTAGTCCCTGCCATTCTCCTGGGATGTGATATTGTTTTTGATTTGCTATCTTGGCTGGGGATGTGGGGGTGGAGCAGGGTTAGGATGGTATCAGATACTTCCACTTGACCTTCCCCACTGTAGTAAATCTTACCAAGCAGACCAGGTAAGCACCACCTAATATGGTGGTCGTGCCAACTGCCAAGTCAGTCTCAATAATGCGCTACTGACTTGATGACACTGGGTTTCACTGGGTTTAGGTAGATCTGCAGACCAGTGGACCCACTGTAAACCTGACCTTGGCCAGGACTCCATTTATTACCTGGCTTCCATGTGCTCCTACTCTTTACAGGGGGAGTAGGGCATGATGAAGCTTCAAGTCCTGAGAGTCATTGTCACCTCAGACAGGTAACTTTCTGTAGCTGAGACTGACCCCGAATGAATGGTGTACTGATTGAACTCCCCACAGCTGGGTAGTAAGGCCTTCCTGAAGGAGATCTGAGGGGCCCATCTCAGTGTCTACCAACTCCTCCCTAGCTGTGATACTAATATTGTATGACTAGGTTCCGGAATGCTGATATTAATGCCCCCGCCGTTAATGTTTTTTGTACAACTTTTTCATATGGTTGTACCAACTGTTGTGTCATATGATGGATGAATATGAACTGATGTTAAACTGCTGTGTTATTTATCATCAACAGACTTACGTAAGCACAGTGGTGGTGGTGTTAGGGGCTGTCAAGTTTTCTGACTCATAGTAACCCTATGTACAACAGAACGAACTGCCTGGTCCTGTACCATCCTCACAATTTTTATGCTCGAGCCCACTGTGTCAGTCCATTGTGTTGAGAGTCTTCCTCGCTTTCGCTGATCCTCTACCTTACCAAGCGTGATGTCCTTTTCCAGGGACTGTTCCCTCCTGATAACATGTCCAAAGTATGTGAGACAAAGTCTCACCATTCTTGCTTGTAGGCTGTAGGAATACAGAGAGCCCTTGTTCTTAGGGATTTATGGTCAAGTTGGAGGTTTAGAACACACTGTATATGAAAATAAACAAGGGACTATAGGCTAAGGAAGCAGGTTCTGGAGTCACATTACTTGCGTTTGAGCCCTAGATGGGTCTCCCATTTACTATCTGTGTACCTTTGGGCAAAGTTATTTAGTTTTCTCCTTTGTAATATTGGGATAATAATAATGAGGTAATAGCACAGTGACTACCATATGGTAATCATTCTGTAAATGCTAGCTGCTCATTTATTATTATTACAGTAGTAATATGTACCAAGTGAATATTGTGGGTAGTGAGTCTTACAGGAACAGTAAGGAAGGCTTCATGGAGGAGGCAAGCTCTGCAGTTATCCTTTGTATGAATATTGCATTCCCTTTTAAGGTTTTTTTTTTTTTTAAGGTTAAGCATCAAAAGAAATGGAATATTGATAGAATGGAGTTTTTAAGATTTTTGTCTCCATTTGCATGCAGCTATTTTCCATTTCCATGTCCCAGAAGATAAAAGGATTCCTGTTAATGGTGATGGTAAAAAAAAAAAAAAAAAAAACACAGTAATGAGACCTCCTCTGAGGAGTTCAGAGCACAGTCTGCTTATTCTTTCCTTTTCCTTTTTTCTCATCAGTTCTGATTCAGATAAAATCGTGTCTTCTATTAATATGTATATTTCCTGCTCTGTGTGTGTGTGTGTGTGTGTGTGTAATGCCTCTGTATATACACATACGCACTTAAACACATAAACGCTTAACATACATGAGAGGAAATTACATTTTCTTTTCCAATAATGTTATGAGAATTGCGCAATGAAGGATAGATAATAAAATACCATAACAGAGGTTACCGAATGAACTTATAAAGCTCTACTAACAGGCATTTTTGGTAAATGTCTTGGCTAATAATAATTAATGATTCCAAGACACTGAAAGATCTGAGTTCCTTCCTGAACCTTCAAAGAAAAATTAAATTACATTTTATGTATTTTGTGTTAAGTGTGTTTTATCATATTTTAATTTTGACAGTTATTAATTCATGAATGGTAAATATGTTGCCTTAAAGCAGGAAATTAGATTACGAGTACTCCGGCTCTATGAGAGGACAGATAGTATACACTGCTCAGTGAAGATTTGCCCGTTACTCTTAAATTGAGTTTGATTCATATCTTTCCTAAGCGTAGGCAGGGTAATTGCTGAAGGTGTTTTGATTGCTTCTAATAGTAGGTTACAAAATAGACTACTTTGAATTTTTGCAGCAACTAATGACATTAGGGTGTTCCTATCTGTTTTCCAAGGAAGTCCTGGTAGTGTTAGATAATGTAAAAATAACACCTCTGCCTTAAAATTCAAGTTCTGAATGGTTGTATCTGAGGGTATTTCTCAGCAGGTATAGAGTTAGGTCTCTATTGGCCCCTGTATTTTTTTAAATGCAGCTGTACTTTAACATAGCAAGCTTCTCTTGTTTTGTATGGCTGCCTTAAAGATATTTTGGTACAAGTAGCAGCTATGAGAAACTGTCAAAAATTGTCTTTGAAGGGAAAGCAGACTCTTCTTTTTGTGCTTCTGGTTATGGTTCAAACAATGGGACTTGCTTCACTCGGTTCTTTAGCACACCCCCAAATTTCTCATTGTTCTTTGTCCTGGTAATGACAACTGTGCTGATTAATGAATTGACCACAAATGTTTATAGATTTTCCACGTCATATATGATTAGTGTGCAGTGTCACGTGCCCTTGACTATGAGGAGTTTACAATCCAGTTGAAGAATGAAATTATATTCACTGGCAAGTAAGAGAATATCAGTGTCTGGAGATTTGTATAAGACAGCCTGTCATGAAATTATTGTGAGCCAAAGTCCTCTGGGAGGTAAGATTTGGCCAGATCTACTGCACAATGGAAATCCTAGACCTGGTCAGAATACAGAATCGTGAGGCAAGACTGGCTTTCAGGCTACAGAGCATGGAGTTGAGGGTGAACTAAGGGGCCACGTCATCCTGGGGTGACACTAAAATCAGTGACAGAGTACACTGTACAACCAAGACCCTGATCCAAAAGGACTAGGGCAATGATTCTGAACCTTGTTTTAATCATAGATACCCCACTTTGGGAAATTTTTGTGGTACTCAATAAATGTTTGTGGAATGATTGTTGAGTGAATATGCTATTTCAGGCACTAGGGATTTGGGAATGCATAATAAGGTAAGATCCTGGCTGTCATGGAGATTATAGTCATGTGAACATATACACCTCATAATAGCTCATACAATTTCAGGACCCTAGATCAAGAACCTCCAGGTTGATCAGAGATAGGGAATCCAGGTAGAGGCCCTTGGACAAAACAAAGGATGCCATCCATCACAGCATGAAGTTTCTGGAGGGGGCGACTCCTTGGAGTTGTTTTTTGTCTGTAGGCTCAGCCATAGGAAAAGAAAGCAGTGTTAAAGGCCCTAACCCTTTGCAAGACAAGATTGAAACTGGACTTTGAAGGAAGTAGAGACTTTGTGTAAACAAAATAGGTGTGAGGAGGAAGTGTTGGGTGGTCCAGGGAATGGACAGCCTAAGGGTGATCAAAGGTAAGACTAGTTCTGTGTGGTTTGGAAAGGTAGTGAACAGCCTGCTATATGTGTAGGCAGCATTATGGGAGGGTGGTGGTAAGGGCTTGCCTGAATTTGGAATGCCTTGGTTGCTAGCTGAGGTTAGACTACCAGTTCAGTGAATATGCAGGTGAATGAATATATTGCTTCATAATGGCTTGTGTTAGATACAACTATTGTGCTGTAGTAGGTTATAGGTGAATTGATACAATCTCTGGGATTTGTTTTAAGAGCCCTGGTGGTACAATGGTTAAACTGCTCAGCTGCTACCCAAAAGGCTAGCGGTTTGAACCACTGGCCACTCTGCAGAGCAAAGATGTGACAGTCTGCTTCTGTAAAGATTTACAGCCTTAGAACTCTTATGGGACAGTTCTGCGCTGTCCTATAGGATTGCTATGAGTTGGAATCCACTCGACAGCAGTGGGTTTTATTTTAAAAACTGTGTAAAAAGCAGAATAGGAAAATATGGATAATTGTTAGAGTTCCCTGACATGGGGATTTATTCTGTGGTTCTCCTTACTTTTGGGTATGTTGAACATTTCCATAATAAAAAATTAAAAACAATGCAGCTATCTTACCTACAAAGGGGTAATATCAGACTGTGACTAGCAGGCACAGAACCCACTGCTGGGCCTATTAAGACACATTTTGATGGTTTGAAAGGTCAGGAAATCTTGGGCTCGTGCTGCTGTACGAAGAGGGAAGTTTGGGACAAAATAATAGAAACAGACCAATTTCCTTGCTTTATTGTTTTGCTGAGAGGAAGCTCAGTCTTAGTGAAATCTGAAAAGTGGAATATTTTCAAAGTGTTATGAGTTCTTTTTTAGTATACATCAGCCACTTACATAATTGCTGTAAGCCTTAGTTTCTTTATCTACAAAATGGGGATAATGATACATACACCTTATAGTTGTTATGAAGGTTAAATGAAATAATGAAAAAATTTTTAAAATCTAGCTAGCCCCGTTTGCTCCCCAAGCTTCTGAATATCCTCATTCAGAACGAGGCTTGCAAAGTAAGTGGTTTCTTTAATGGACAAGTAACAGTGGATACTTCAGTCACTATTCCTGGGTAAATAAGCATACCTGAGGGGCTAGCAAAGAATATCTTCTCAATATCTACACTGTCATTTTTTTTTTTTTAATTAAAAAGTATGAGTAACCACTATGCTAGAGAGAATTGTGAAAAAGGAAAAAGAGCACATAATTTTTATCTCTCTGATATCATGATTTTTGTTTTACTTTTTTGCTACCTTATTTACAGAAATAATTTTCCTAGCTCATTTTTTGAAATGCTGTGAACCTAAAAGTCAACTAACCCAGACCATGTCTTAATGGACACAAACTGTTAACTTTTCAGACAATTTTCTTTTTCTTTTTGGCACCTCAGGTTGTGCTCCCACTATGTGACCGGCAGGCCCAAGGAAGGGGTAGTCACTTACATACAACTAGTACTTGAACCATATTTAAACTTCAGTGTCCTGACTCCTAGATGTGACTGCTCTTCCCACTACCTCAGTAGAATTCAGATTAATGAGAATTTCTGATACTCATCCCAGTAGGGAGGGGACCAGTTTCACACATAATTCTTCATGACTGCCCATAGCATTTTAATTGTGTCAAAATACTGCCTTTCTGACAGTTGGGATGATGTAAACAGAAAGCAAGAGTAGATAGAAAATTGAGTAAATTTGCAAGAAAATAAGAATGCCTTTGAAATACCTAAAAAGACCAACTTAATATCACCAGGAAAACATTTTGATCTCTTGCATTGTCAGGTATGATATTTTAGTGATATCTCTAAGACAGAACCTGTTTAGATTTTCCGAATTTAATGCAGCCTGGGAAAGAGCTCAAGATCCTGCCTCCCCACATTCCCACCTATCACCCTTCCCCCATTGAGGAAATTATCGGGCTAGTTTAGGGACTTGATTTTCCATTACATTAGACCTCTGACTGACTGTTGCTCATTCCCACGTCTTTCTGCTCATTCTCACCTACATGCCTTTGCTTATTCCCTGTTTCAAAAAACTGATTGAATGTTTGGTCTCTGTGTCAGGCCTCTGGTTCTCAACAGTGACTGTGACGCTTTTTATAAAATACAGATGCTCTGGAGGCTTGTATGTTAGATGGCAGAGTTACTTTGGAATCTCCCCACTCATATAGTTAATTGAAAGAAGCAAAGAGACTTTAAAGCCAGGAAAGAGGCACTGGCATCAGTCAGTCAAAGGAAAGGACTTAACTTCTTTGAAAACTGGTGACCAGGGAAAGTATTATGGAAGATTACAAGACTCATTACCTCAAATTTTTTCCACATCATTCATTCAGTACTAGGAGATAGCAAAGCAGTAACATGAAATTTTGAGAGAAAATTTGACCCAAGAATTTTATACTCAGCCAGGTTTAAAGTTTAAAGACAGTAGTGTTCTTAAAAAACAAAAAAAGGCATGAACTCAAGTAATAGAGAACACATGGGCCTGTCTTTAAAAAAAACCCACCGAATGACAAAATCCAGTGAATCAAGGGATCAACTAAGTCCATTCATTCATTCAGTAAATATTGACTGCCTGTTATGCCAACCCCCCCTCCAGGCACCAGGGATATAACAGTTCATTAGCATACATTGTACTGGATAATGGAAGAGCCATTGGTCTGCTTAAATATGCAGTGAAGGCCAAATAATTGTCACGAATAAGATTTCAAGAAGCAAATACAGTAAGATACGAGAATATAAAAATATCCGCAGAGCAAATAGAATTAGGAGTTTGGGTGGATGAATTTTCTCATTTGGGTGCCAGAAATATTATCTGAACATCAAGAAGTAGAAGTTTATTATATAAAATTAGAAAGGAAACCACTAGCAGCTTAAAAAACACAATACAACCCCTCAAGACAACAAAAAAAGACTGTATTGCAAAAGGTTAAAAACAAAGGAAATTACTAGCTAAAAACATAAAATAAGATGACCAAATATAGGTCCAAATCCCAAAACCCATTGCTGTCTAGTCAGTTCTGACTCATAGCAACCCTATAGGACAGAGCTGCCCCATAGGGTTTCCAAGGAGCAGCTGGTGGATTTGAACTTCTGACCTTTTTTGTTAGCAACAGAACACTTAGTCACTGCACCACCAAGGCCCCAAAATTTAGACCAGACATCCGTAATATCAGTAAATGTATTACAAAAAAAGGACTCATATCTGTCCAACAAACAAGACCTAAGTATGTACAACATACGAGGGATATTGAACAAAGACAGATTCAGCATTTCTAATTTAAAGAAAACTAGGTTTGTAATAGAAATACTAGATAAGGTTGAGTTCAAAGCTTATGGTGTAAATGGCTCCAGAGGGAAACTTTCTAGTGATAAAGAGTGTATAGTCCGCAGTAAGGCCATAACAGTTAAACATGGGGCCCAAATACAGACCATGTAAATAACACAAGTGCCAGAGAAATGGACAGAAACCTTGCGGTAGGAGACCATGACTCTCCTTAGGAGCCTGCAACAGATCAAGGAGACAGAAAAACAAGCAACCATGTAGAAGAAGTTTTAAATAATATCTCCTTCTTATTCTAGTTTTTCAGCTGTAATGTCACTGCCTCAGAGAGGCCCTCTCTAACCAACAAATCTAAAATAGCTTTCCTAGACACTACCACCTTTTAGTTTCTTTTGTAGTACTTATCACTGTCTGCTATTTTATGTACTCATTATCTTGGTTTTTGGTGACTTGACCAAAATCTTTGTGAGAGAGGGACTCTGTCTCATTCACTGCTATAGCCCCGATGCCTAGAACATGGCCTGGCAAACCTGTCATTCTATATTAACACATATCTACTAAGTGTGTGCTATATGTCAAGCACTGTTCTAGGAGTTTGGAATGCTTCAGTGAACAAAACAGACCCCTGCCCTTGTGCTTAGATCTAGCAGAGAGGGTATGGGTGACGTTGTTGTTAGGTGCCGTCTAGTTAATTTTCGACTCTTTAGCAACCCCATGCGACAAAGTAGAACTGCCCCATAGGGTTTTCCAGGCTGTAATTTTTATAGGAGCAGATCTCCAGGTCTTTTCTCCCACAGAGCTGCTGGGTGGGTTCAAACTGCCAGCCTTTTGGTTAGCAGTCAAGTGCTTAACCATTGAACCACCAGGGCGTCTGTGGATAACAATAAACATGATTTAAAAAAACCACCGCACCACCAGGGCTCTGTATAGAATGTTAGAAGGTGATTAGTGCTTCGGGGGAAAAAGTAGTGCAGGGTAGGGAGAGCTGGGCTTGGGGTAGGTGGGATGCAGTTTAAAGGATGGTCAGGGGAGACTTCATTGAGGTGGTAGCATTTGAGCAAATGTGAGGAAACTGTTAGCCAGGTAGGTCTCCAGGGCTATGGCTCGTAAAGTGTTCTAGACATAAGGAATGCAGAAGAATGGGGAGCAATGGACTATGAGCTTGTAAAGACGACTGGGGGTCTTGAACACTGTGTGACAGTGTTTGAACTTATCCTTGAGAGTAAAGGTAAAAAAAATTGACACAGGTAAAGCACAGTTGAGTCAGTTGGAGCAGCACGAGGAATTTAACCTGATATGTGACCTTGATCCAAGTTACTGATCATGGGCAGTTTTGCCTTGATGTAATATAAATAATAGTTCTTGTTTTATAAATTGTTTTGAGGGATATAATGTGTGCTAATTTTAATTATTAAAATGTCTTTTTAGAACATTTATTAGCACGAGTGAATTCAGTTATTTCAAATATAGAAGCAAAAATATTGTGTGGAATGAAAACATGATATAATTAGACTATTAATGAAAGCACATACCTCTGCGTGATTGAAAATCAAAGCTTAACAGTCTCAAAAGGATGGTGCTAAATATTTACATATCTGTCTGAGATACATATTTTTAGATGCTAAAAATATTCATTGTTAATGACTGAAAGGGACATCTACGTTTAATGTAGTAATAAACTTCCATGTATCTGTCTTGCACCAAAGTCATAGCCAGTTTTGTCAAGTATTACCGGCAGCCTTTGAGATAGGAACAACTGCTGAAAAAAAGAAGAATTTCCCCAAACAATTAACAGTACCTGTTTTTTATTTAGTGAGGAAAAAATTTGCAAAGTGACTAAGAAATGAGAAAGTTTGCATGGCAGATTGGCTGTTTTTCTTTAAGGTTTACATAAATGTCTTAAAAATTTCCTCCTTATGTGATATTCTGGGACATTGAGACTCTGAGTGAGTTATATCAAAGTACAATATCAGGAGCCATGTAAACCAAAAACCAAACCCACTGCCGTTGAGTCGGTTCCGACTCATAGTGACCTTATAGAACAGAGTAGACCTGCCCCAAAAGGTTTCCAAGGAGCGCCTGGTGGATTCAAACTGCTCACCTTTAGGTTAGCAGCCGTAGCACTTAACCACTATGCCACCAGGGTTTCCAGGAGCCATGCAGTAAGGAAAAATCCATACTAGCTTTTCTTGCTTTAAAGATCTACCTTATGTGACTCCTTTAAAAACTCAGTTTCCTCGTCTGTAAAATGGGGATAAAAATAAAACCACCTCATACAGTTGTTACAAGTGTAAAGTGAGAGAAAGTATGGAAAGCCATTAGTATTATGCCAGGTGATGCTCACTAGTTATATTAGACAGCTCTAAGTGTCATAAGTCAAAGTGTGGTCTGTGAATCAGCAGTACGATCACCTAGGAGCTTGCTAGAAATGAAGAATCTCCAACCTCATCCTAGCTTTACCAAATGAGAATCTTCGTTTTAACAAAATCCCAAAGTGATTAAGGTGCACATTGCAGTTGGAGAAACATTGGCTTAGAGCCAAAACCTGTTGCTCTCGAGTGGATGCTGGCTTACAGTGACCTAGTAGGACAGAATAGAGCTGCCTCATAGGGTTTCCAAGGCTGTAGTTTTTATGGAAGCAGACTTTGTGCCATGGAGCAGCTGGTAGGTTTGAATCACTGACCTTTCAATTAGCAGCCAAGCGCCTAACCACTGCATCACCAGGACTTCTTTGACCTAGAGCACTGGCTGGCAATCCAGAGCCCACTGGCCCACTGTCTGTTTTTATAAATAAAGTTTTATTTGAACACAGTCACACCCATCCATTTTTATATTTTCTTTGGCTGTTTTTGTGCTACAGTAGCAGAGAGATGAGTAGTTTCGATGAAGATCATATGGCCCGCAAAGCCTAAAATACCATCTGTCCCGTTAAGGAAAAGTTTGCCAAGAGGTCTGGCTTTCAGACAGATTACCTGGGTTTAAAGTTTACCTCTGTTTCTAGTGGCTGTGGCACCAAGTTACTTATAACCTGTTTCCCCATCCGTAAAATGGTGAAAATGGTATTTACTTCATGGGTTATTGTGATCATTTAAATAAGATAATACATGTTGAATCAGTTATCTTCTGCTCCATAATAAATCATGCCAAAACCCAGTGACTTGAAACAACAAACATTTACTCATGATTCTGCAATCTGGGCTGGATGTAGCTGGGCAGTTCTTCTGCTGGTCCTGCCAGTGGTGACTTATGGAGCTACATTCAGCTGGTTGGTTGATTGGGGGCAGGCTTACCTGGAATCCACTTTCCAAGTAGTCTTTCCCTCTCTATGTGGCCTCACCACATGAACTCTCCTGCAGAGTAGCTGAACTGCGTATATGGCAGTTTAGGGCTATGTGCAAAAGTGAAAGGTGCCAAACTTTCTTAAGGCCAGGCCCAGAACTGGTACAGTGTCAACTCTGCCACATTTTATTGGTTAAAGCAAGGCAAAAGATCATCCCAGACTCCAGGGGAGGGGACTACACGAGGGTGTAAATACTGGGAGGTATGTTCTGTTGGGGGCCATCAGCGTAACAGACTACACACATGTAAGATCATAAGTGTGCAGTAAACCGTAACTGCTGCTACTGTTAAGGGACGTGGGGCAAGGTGTAGTTAAGTGCCTTTCCCCAGATGCTTGCCTCCTCAAAATAAAATCATCAAATTTAGTTGGAAATCTGAAGGCACGTTGTTGTTAGAAACCAAAAACAAAAAAACCCGTTGCTGTGGAGTCTGTTGCAACTCTGCACACTTTTAGCCATTGCACCGCCAGTGCTCCTTATTAGTTGTTAGAAAAAAAAGATGGTGTTAATTCCTTGCCCACAATGTGTCCTTCCTCCTCTTGCTGCCTTTGGGTGGAAGTCTAATGACTCTGGCCTTGCACAGCTGACCACGCTCCTCCTTCCTCCTTTCTTACCTTTGTGATTGTGTCAGCGTGGTAAATCGCCTTCCTGCTACTATGGATGCAAATCAGTGATAACGACTGGGTTGTAAATTACATGAGCCCCTCATGATCCTCCTCCTGGGTTAGTTGACCAAGGAAGAATTACGCAGTTTGGGTCAGTTATTGTTTCTCATGAATGGCCGCACACTACAGTAAATAAACTGAGGGAGATAGGAATTTTGAACAGTCTATATTTTCGTACATGTTTAACTTCCCATCGTTATCAGAGATCATATTTTAAATTTCATTTCAACATACAGGCCCAGACTCCATGGAGCTTTACGTATGTCTTATGCCAGTTTTGAGGGAAAACGTCTTTAGCCATCACCCTGTGCAAAAATCAGAAGTATGTGATTTGTTGTAATGTAGCCAAGATAAATAATGGTTTTCCTTAAAACTTGCAACAATTGCTGTGAATGAACAAATGTTTATACAAGGTGTGAAATTAAGTTTCACATAGTCACAAAATGTGAGTCCTAGCCAACACTCTAAAATAATGTTTATATTTTGGTTAACAATTTCAGTGGTGTTTCTTTGTTGCAATTAGGAGTCCTGCTGCTTCAAGAAATGATACCCTCATCCAAATTGAGCTCTTGATAAAGCAAGCTAGGGTGATTTCTGATTAAAAAAAAGAAAAACAACTGGGGTTTAATCCTTGATTTTAAAATTTGCAAATTCTTAGAAATACACTATGATCCAGCAATCCCACTCCTAGGTATATACAGGTATACCTTGTTTTACTGTGCATCATTAAAATTTACTGTACTTTGCAGATACTGCATTTTTTTTTTTTAAAAAAAAAACAAATTGAAGGTTTACAGCAACCCTGCATCAAGCAGGTCTCTTAGTGTCATTTTTCCAACAGCATGTGCTTGCTTCATGTCTCTATGTTGTATTTTGGTAATTCTCGAAATATTTCAGTATTTTTCATTATTATATCGTTGTGCTGATCAGTGATCTTTGATGTTACTGTTAGAATTGTTTTGGGGCACCATGAACTGTGCTCATATAAGACGCTGAGCTTAATTGATAAATGTTTGCATTCTGACTGCTCTACTGACCAGCCATTCCCCCATCTCTCTCCCTCTTCTCGGGCTTCCCTATTCCCTGAAACACAACAATTTTGAAATTAAGCCAATTAATAACCCTACAATGTTCAAGTGAAGGGAGGAGCCACACATCTCTCACTTTAAATCAGAAGTTAGCAATGATTAGACTTAGTGAGGAAGGCACATCAAAAGCAGAGAGAGACTGAAAGCTAGACCTCTTGCACCAAACAGTTAGCCAAGTTGTGAATGCAAAGGAAAAGTTCTTGAAGGAAATTAAAAGTGCTACTTTGGTGAACACATGAACGATAAGAAAGCGAAACAGCCTTATTGCTGATAAGGAGAAAGCTTTAGTGGTCTGGATAGAAGCTCAAACCAGCCACAACATTCCTGTAAGCCAAAGCCTAATCCAGAGCAAGGCCCTAATTCTCTTCAGTTCTATGAAGGCCGAAAGAGGTGAGCAAACTGCAGAAGAAAATGTTTGAAGGTAGCAGAGGCTGGTTCATGAGATTTAAGGAAAGAAGCCACGTCCATAACGTAAAAGTGCAAGGTGAGGCAGCGTGTGCCTATGTAGATGCTGCAGCAAGTTACCCAGAAGATCTGGCTAAGGTAATTGATGAAGGTGGCTACACTAAACAACAGATTTTCAATGTAGATGAAACAGTCATATATTGGAAGAAGATACCATTTAGGACTTTGATAGCTAGAGAGGAGAAGTCAATGCCTGGCTTCAAAGGTCAGGCTGACTCTCTCGTTAGGGGTAATGTAGCTGGTGACTTTTAAGTTGAATCCAGTGCTCATTTACGATTCTGAAAATCCTAGCACCTCTAAGAATTATGCTAAATCTATTCTGGCTATGCTCTATAAATGGAACAACAAAACCTGGATGACATCACATCTGTTTACAACATGGTTTACTGAATATTTTAAGCCCAGTGTTGAGACCTACTGCTCAGAAAAAAAGATTCCTTTTAAAATATTACTGCTCATTGACAATGCACCTAGTCACCCAAGAACTCTGATGGAGATGTGCAAGGAGATTAATGTTGTTTTCATGACTGCTATCACAACATCTGTTCTGCAGCCCACAGATCAAAAAGTAAGTTTGACTTTTAAGTCTTGTTTAAAAAATGCATTTCCTCATTAGTCTATAGCTGCCATACATAGTGATTCCTATGTATACCATTCTAGATGCCATTAAGAACATTCATGATTCATGGGAGGAGGTCAAAATATCAACATTAACAGGAGTTTGGAAGAAGTTGATTCCAACCTTCATGGATGACTTTGAGGGGTTCAAGACTTCAGCAAGGAAGTAACTACAGATGTGGTGGAAATAGCAAGAGAACTAGAATTAGAAGTGGAGCCTGAAGATGTGACTGAATTGCTGCAATCTCAGGATAAAGCTTTAAGGGGTGAGGAGTACCTTCTTATGGATGAACAAAGAAAGCGGTTTCTTGAGATGGAATCTACTCCTGGTGAAGATGCCGTGAACGCTGTTGAAATGACAACAAAGGATTTAGAACATTACATAAACTTAGTTGATAAAGCAGCAACAGGGTTTGAGAGGATTGACTCAAATTTGGAAAGAAGCTCTGCTGTGGGTAAAATGCTATCAAGGAGCATCGCATGCTACAGAGAAATCTTTCATGAAAGGAAGAGTCAATCGATGTAGCAAACTTCATTGTTGTTTTATTTTAAGAAATTGCCACAGCCATCCCACACTTCAGCAACTACCACCGTGATCAGTCAGCAGCCATCAGCATCAAGGCAAGACCCTCCAGCAGCAGAAAGATTACAACTCACTGAAGGCTCAGATGATGGTTAGCATTCTTTAGCAACAAAGTATTTTTTAATCAAGGTATGTACATTTTTTCTTTAGACATAATGCTATTGCACACTTAATAGACTACAGTATAGTGTAAACATAGCTTTTATGTGTACCGGGAAACCAGAAAATTCATGTAACTGGCTTTATTCCAATTTTCACTTTATTGTGGTGTTCTCAAGCCAAATCTGCAGTGTCTCTGAGGTATGCCTGTGCCCTAAAGAACTAAAACTACTGACACGAACAGACATATGCACACCTGTGTTCCTTGCAGCATTGTTCACAGTAGCAAAAAGATAAAAACCTATGTGCCTATCAGCAGGTGAATGGATAAATAAACTGTGGTACATATACACTCAATGGAATACTATGCAGTCATGAAGAATAATGATGAGTTCTCAAAATACTTTATAACATGGATGAATCTGAAGGGTATTACGCTGAGTGAAATAAGTCAGTCACAAAAGGACAAATACCGTGTGATCTACTATTATTATCTACTATTACCAGGAATGGGAGGAGGGATCACTTTCTAGGTAGTAGACACTTGTTAGTTTTGGTGATGGGTAAGGCATTATTCAATAAGAGTCAAGTCAGTATAGCTTGATCAAGATAAATGATGACGGTAAGAAGTATATAAGAATAATGGATGATTTTGGTAAAAGTCAAAACATATACAATTTGCAACAACAGTAATAACAACCAAAAAATATGTGAGTGGTTACATAAGTAGGTATCTATGTTTATATATGTAGAGGTAAGCACATATGAATATATTGTATGCATGTATAGATGTTTCTGTAGGCAAATATATATATATATATATACATGTTTGCGCTGCATATATATTCATATATAAAAGAAAGCACATGGGGACAAGTTATGGATACTTCCAGGTATAACCAGACTCTTCGTGGTATTGGTTACTGGGTTTTGAGGGTTTAGGACCATAGTCTCAGGGATCCACTCAGTCAGTTGGCATAACATAGCTCACAAAGATAATGTTCTACATCCCAGTTTGGTGGTAGTGTCAGGGGTCTTAAAAGTTTGTGAGCGGCTATCTAAAAAGATACAGCTATTGATTTCTCTGTGTCTGGAGCAAAAGAGAAAGAAGAAAACCCACCCTGAGACTAGAAGAACTAGATGGTGCTCAGCTACCACTACCAACCATTCCAAGCAGGGAAACAACAGATAGAATGGGAGAAAAATGTAGACCATAACTCAAATTTCTAAAGAAGGCCAGACTAACTGGACCAGTAGAGAATAGTGGAGCCCCTGAGACTATCACTCTGGGATACCCTTTAAGTGTAGAACTCAAACCACTCCCAGTGGTCACCTATTAGCCAAAGACAGAGCGGCTCATTAAATCATATCACCCATGGATACTGTGCTTCTCTAAACAATCATCTAAATTAGACCTAAAGGTCAATATTTACCCTAGACCAAAGATGAGAAGATAAGGGGGGGACAAGGTCGGTAGATTAATGGAAACAGAACAAACCAAGATGGAAATAATGAGAATGCTGATGCTGTGAAAAATGTAACCAGTGTCACTGAATAATATGTATACCAACCAAAACCAAATCCGCTGCCATTGAGTTGATTCTGCAGTAACACTATAGGACAGGGCAGAACTCCCCCATACAGATTCCAAGGCTGTAATCCTCACAGAAGCAGACTGCCACATCTTTCTCCCTCGAAGCAGCTAGTGGATTCAAACTGCCAACCTGTTGGTTAGCAGCCAAGCACTTTAGCCACTGCACCACCAGGTCTCTTGAATGATATGTATAGAAATTGTTAAATGAGAACCTAATTTGCTATGTAAATTTCCTCCAAAAACACAATAAAATACATTTTTTTAAATGTGCAAATTCTGTCAAAAATTTTGAGTGACTGAAACTTTTCCTGCAGGGTTTTATTTCCTAATCTGCTCCACTGAACCCTTTCTTCCACTAATAAGGAATTAAATTGTGTCTGTGCTGACTGCTGTCTACTATGAGAAATATCAGAATTCATTGAACTAAGAAGGTTCTGCTTAGCAACAATGAAGTAGTTAAAGCTAGACATTCCCATGTCTTTTTAATTTTTTAAATGGGACTAGGCAGGCTAATGTTTTTATATAGCTTTTCTACCAAACAGTCAAAAGCTATTTTAAAGAGAGAGTTTTCAAGTAAAGACTGAATTCACAAAAGGATTGAATATTGTGCACTTATTTTTAAGAACTAATTGGGAAGCATAACCATCTACTGTCAGATTCTTCCCAATAAGTGAAGAGTGATGTATTATTTTGTACCCCTTACCTTTTTGCCCTAAGGTTCCATTTGTTTTATGGAAAGACAAGGTGCAGACACGTGAAACAGCTTGCTGTGTACGTGAGCTGGTGCCTGCCAGTCTGTTTTCAGCTCTCCTGAATACTAGAATCTCTCAATCATTGAAGCCTTGTGCTGATTGCAGTAATCCATGTTTTGGGGTCAATATCAGGTGTGCTGTGAATGAGAGGAAAAATTTTGCCCAGTCCAGCATTTGATATTTAATGAACTGAGGTGGCTGGTTCCTTCCTAAAGCAGTTTAGTGCTTAGAGCTACTGCTCTTGTTAAGTGACTGCTCACTGTCTGTCCTCTCCCCTCCACCCACCTCCCTTCTTAAAGGTAATTTTCACAATTGTGAGCATGTGTGTGTGTGTACACACCCTTCAAGAAACAGTGATTTTCTTGTTAGTAATAAATTTGTACTTTTAGCAATTCACAGACCAAAAGCCGTTTAAAGAAACAGTTACGGTTTGAGCTGAGGTTCTGAACTGGATATTTGAGATGGTTCATCCAGCTCTGATTGTTCTGAAGAATAGTGTGTCTCACTCTGCTGGAACGCCAGTGCAGTAACGCACAGAGTTACATGTCAGGGTACAGTGCAACAGGATGAGGGACAACCTTCTTTATTTTTTCTTTTAATTTTTTTTTTTTAACATACACAGAAGTAGACAGAATAATGTAATGGACTCATGTTTTCCACAGCAACCATCAGCCTCTCATATTATTTTGAGGCAAATCTGAAACATCATATCTTATCCATATATACATGAGTATGTATCACTAAAGTATAAAGCGTAAAGAGTTTTTTCAGAAAACATAACCACAACATTATCATCCCACCTAAAATAAAACTAGTAATAGTTTCATAACATCACATATCCAGGCAGTGTTCAAATTTCTAGTCATCTTGTAGGTGTCGTGTATATATATATATATTTTTTTAACTGTGTGAATCAAGATCTAAATAAACCCCATACCTTCTGATTAATTGGTATGTCTTTGTCTTTTAATATATAGTTTTCCCCTCCATAGCTCTCTCTTCTTCTTTTTTCCACTCTTTCAATTTTGTTGTTACTAAAGAAACCAGGTTGTTTTTTCCTGTTGAGTTTTCCGTAGTCTGGATTTTGCTGATTGCATCCTCATGGTTTCATTTAACATTTCTCTATACTCTGTATTTACTATAAATTGGTACTTGGTTCTGGATGCTTGATCAGAGTTATGTTTGATTTGCTTGTTTGTTTGGGCAAGGCTACTTCATAGGTGGTATTGTATTTCTCAGGAGGCCAAAATGTCTGGTTGTCTTCTCTTTTTGATGATGTTAGCATCTATTTATTCTTGATGTCTAGATTCATTAGAGTATAGACTGGTGATACATTAACGTCATGATTCCTTGTTCATCTGTTAGCTGGAATGCTTCTATAAAGAGAAACTTTCTCATATCAACTATTTGTTTACCCAGTGCTGTAATTTATATAAAACCAGTGGCTGTCGGGTCAATTCCGACTCATAGCGACCCTGTAAGAGGGAGTAGAACTGCCCCATAGGGTTTCCAAGGATCGGCTTGTGGATTCAAACTGCCGACCTTTTGGTTAGCAGCCGAGCTCTCAACCATTGTGCCACCAAAACCAAAACCACACTCATTGCCGTTGAGTCAATTCCGACTCATAGAGACCCCATAGGACAGAGTAGAACTGCCCCATACAGTTACCAAGGATCGACTGGTGGATTTGAACTGCTGACCTTTTGGCTGGCAGCTGAGCTCTTAATCACTGCGCCACCAGGGCTCCACTGTGCCACCAGCGCACCATAATTTATATAGGACAGGCAGAATAAATGCTTCATTTATTTACCAGATTTCAAAATAGAGTTGGTTCTCTAGTATCCTTCATTTTTTAAATATTTTTAAAATTAAATTTAAAAATATATATATATTTTTGTAGGAACCATCATTTTTGAGATGGCTTAGGCCCTTGTCATGGACCTAGAGAGGTCTTATGCAGAGGGTAAGGGGTGGAGAATCGATGGGTGTGTTGTGTTCTAGAACCCTCACAAGAGATCCATACACAGTTCTCAGGGAGGTTGCAAAGGGCTTCTTCAAAGGCTAGCCAGCATAGCAAACTAGTCCACATTGCCTGGAGAGCTGGTCTGGGGCCGGGCTGGATAAATCAGGTTGCTCCAACCTTGGTTTTCAGATGTCTGCCTTGGATCCCTCCTGTGGAGAATCACCAGGGGTACCTCAAAAGGGAGAAATCTAGTGGCTTGCGTTCAAGTCCCACTCCCAAAACTGATCAGCTACTCTATATTTTTGTAGAGTCTGTAAAACTGGGCCAATAAACAACATCATGATAAATGGCAAAGAAATTGAAGTTGTCGAGAATTTCATTCCTTGGATCAATAATCAATGTCCATGGAAACAGCAGTCAAGAAATCAAACAACGTATTACATTGGGCACATCTGCTGCAAAAGACCCCTTTAAAGTGTTAAAAAGCACTGTGATGAGTAAGGTGTGCTGTGGTATTTTCAATTGCCTTTTATGCATGCTAAGCCTGAACAGTGAAAAAGGAAGACCCAAGAGGAATTGATGCATTTGAATTGTGGTGTTGGCAAAGAATATTGAATACACCATGAACTGCCATAAGAACAAACTAATTTATCTTGGAGGAGGTGCAGCCAGAATGCTCCTTAAAAGTGAGGTTGGTGAGACTTTTTCTTACTTGCTTTGGACATGTTTTCAGGAGGGACCAATTGCTGGAGAAAGACATCATGCTTGGTGTCATGGTTAATGTTGTGTGTCAACTTGGCTAGGCCATGAATCTCAGTGGTTTGGCACATATTATGTAAGCATCCTCCATTTTGTGATCTGATATGAGCAGCCAACTAATTGAAAGGGACATTTCCTTGGGAGTGTGGTTTACATCCAGTATATATGGATGTTCTCAATCCTACATCCAGCTCGTCAACCTTTGACCTCCGGTGCATCAGCATCCAGCCGCCTGGCCTGCAAATTTTGGGATTCACCAGCTCCCACAATCCCATGAGCCAGCAGCCTTCTACCTGACCTACTGTTTTTAGGTTTGTCAGCCCCTGTAACCACGTGAGTCAGGAGAAGCCTCCAGTCTGATGACTGAACCTCGGATTTGGGACTTGCCAGCCTCTACAACTGTGTGAGCCATTCCCTTGAAATAAATTTCTCTCTATATATTTATGTATATGCTTCACAGGTTTTTGTCCTCTAGAGAACCTAGCCTAAGACACTTGGTAAAGGTAGAGGGTCAGTGAAAAAGAGCAAGACCCACAATGAGATGGATTGACACAGTGGTTGCAACAGTGGGCCCAAACATAGCAATGATTGTGAGGGTGGCATAGGACTGGACACCATTTTGTTCTGTTACACCTAAGGTCTTTATTACTTGGAGCCAACACAATAAAAACAGAAAGTTGGAGCCAACTGGACGGCACCTAACGATAACAACATATGATTCTATTTTAAACAGAGGATTCTGCTGTTCAAAAAAAAAAGTGAAAGCCATCAACACCAGTCAAACCTTTAGATATCAGAGTTGAAACACTCCTCAGTAATCATCTTGACCAGCTTTTACTTGTGAGGAAACTGAGGCCCGGAAAGATTGTCCAAGGCCACAGCGGTATGGCAAAATGGCAACTGGACCCCAGATTTTCTAACTTTCATTCGCAGTATAGTATTTTCAGCAAACCAGGCTCGGACCTGTTTTTCATACTAGAGTTGCTCCTTCCCTATTGGAAGCAGAAGTTTGGCAGCCACATGAATGCTCTGTTATAGTTACTGCTCTGTGTAGGGGACTCAGTCAGAGGTTTGTTACGTGTGTATTGTCAAGTGTTTCTGTAGAAGTAACTTTTGAATAAGGTACCAGAAACCATGTCTGAAATAACAAGTGGTTTAAGGGTTAACCTTTCTGACTCACTAGCTTGGCAGGGCCATAAAGAATTCTGCTCAAGTTCATCTTTGTAACTGACATCAAAGTAGTACAGCTGCTACTAGAGTCCCAATTAGTGCTATTCCTGTTTAAATGGGGCTCCTCCAAGTTGAATCTTGAAATAACTGTGTTGTGATCAGGGTTTGGGAGAGCAGAAAAGGGGCAGGCCTCTTTTTGTTCTTAAAGCGTAATGATCTGTTTTTCAGTCTTTCCTGATTAGATAATAGCATTGCAGATTAGAGACAGAACCAACTTTTATTTTATTGCTGTGCTTATTTGTTTTTTGGTTGGATGTCTTTTGGTAGCTATTTCCTTAAACACTGTAAACAGTTTATATTTACAGATTTTTTGAAAGCAAGTGATGGAGCAAATTGGTCAAAAGTTCAGCTTGTCAAGGAAGAAAAAAGACCTCGAAGATATTTCTTTGCTAACTTCCCTAAATGGCTTCGTCTTTCCCCAAAGGATTGGTTTTAATTCATTGGCAAGGCCTATCAGTAATGGAAGATTGGACTAGTGATAACATTTGTTCTTCACATTTCATTACAGGCTTGCCTACTTCACATTGCCAGTCATTTTTTTTTTCCTCAACTTACTTTTAGCGGGATCCTTCCTGTTCCTTGTAGCCTGTACACAAAAGATACCTTCTGTATTCTTATTATGCCCTATGCTGTCTGTCTTTGTAATTCCTAATCCTGTAGGTTTATATTTCTCTTTGCTTCTCTAACCTGTGAACTCTCTGAGAGTGGAATTATGTCTTGTTCTTTGTCCCATCAGCAGTTATCACAGTATAGGGCTGTGGTAAATGTCAAAAATATAAATGACTCTAGCCCACTGCTACCTTTTTTTTTTTTTTAAATCAGGAAACTGAAACCCAGAGAGATGAGGAGACTTGCTCAAACTTTATGAAGCAGTTTGTTTAGAAGCAGAAAATAGATCAGAACTCAGGACTTTACCAAACTATGCTTCCCTGAAGCCATTGGTTTTAGTCGCCTTTCTTTTCTCTCAGTTCTCTCCTGGTGCATGGAGCAACACTGCTCTCTTTGATTCTGCTCACTGTCTGTTGAAGGTGTTAAAAAGCAATGGGGTTGGCCTGAAAGATTAAAGGAAAAGTAACATGGTCTAGATGGCCCAGTAACCAAATTCTTACATACTCTACGTAACAGAGAGAGATGACTGTATTTAAAAATGAGGCCAATTTCTCATGTTAGGGATATAATGCTAAACTGCCATTTATTTGGTTATAAAATTAGAGATATATTCCTTTTAAAAAATATTGACTCCAAGATATCAAAACTTTCCTTGAGTATTCATATTCAGCAAGACCTTCTCCAAATCACATATTTAAAGGGAAAAACAAAAAAGAAAAGTAACCAAAACAAATTTTACAAATGACTGCAAAGTAATTAAATTTCTTTTTACGACTTTATGTCATAAAAGGTCAAAGTGAAAATAGATGAGCATTAAACTTAAAACCAAGCATATTAGATAAAAAATTAGTTATGTTGAACACCCACTCCCACCCAGGCTTTTACAACTGAATAACATGATTCTCCCTGGTTGTTGTTGTTAGGTGCCATCAAGTTGGTTCCGACTTACAGCAACCCTATGTACAACAGAAGGAAACGCTGCCTGGTCCTGCACCATCCTCACAATTGTTACGCTTGACCCCTCTGTTGCAGCTACTGTGTCAGTCCTTCTCGTTGAGGGTCTTCCTCTTTTTCAATGACACTCTGCTTTACCAAACATGATGTCCTTCTCCAGGGACTGATCCCTCCTGATAGCAGGTCCAAAGCATGCAAGACAAAGTCTCACTATCCTTGCTTCTAAGGAGCACTCTGGCTGTACTTCTAAGACAGATTTGTTCATTCTTTTGGCTGTCCGTGGTGTAGTCAGTATTCTTCGCCAAAATAGTGATTCAAAGGTGTCAGTTCTTCGGTCTTCCTTAGTCATTGCCCAGGTTTCACATGCCATAAGGAGCCTGAAATCACCGTGGCTTGGGTCAGGTGCATCTTAGTCTTCTAGGTGACATCTTTGCTCTTTTTTAAAGAGGTTTTTTGCAGCAGATTCGCCCAATGCAATGCATCATTTGATTTCTTGACTGCTGCTTCCACAGGTGTTGATTGTAGATCCAAGTAAAATGAAGTCCTTGATGACTTCAGTCTTTTTTTTTTTTCCGTTTATGTTGATTATTGATCCAGTTGTGAGGATTGTTTTTTTCTTTATGTTGAGGTGTAATCCATACTGAAGACTGTGTAGTCTTTGATCTTCATCAGTAAATGCTTCAAGTCCTCTTTACTTTCACCTGAAAGACAAAATTCTCCCTGGTAGTCTGTATAATTATTACTTGGCACCTTCTGCATTTGTTGGTCTTGAAAAATGCATATGTCCTTCTGAACTGATGAGAGATGGGGTGGGGGAGGGGGAGATCTAGAAAAGCACCACCAAGAAAATGATTGCAAATGCAGCAACTAGTGGTGGGACAAATGGAGGATGGTGTTTGGAACATAGCAGAAGTAATAACGAGAAAGCACCCCATGCAAAAAGAATGCCTAGGAGATGAACTGGGAGGAGAATTTACAGTAAAAGGTTAGGTGTAACCCTCTGTTGACCACATTGTTCTTTCCCTTGCTACACTTTCAGGCAGATGGGCAGAGGAGGCCCCAGTGTGAGTGTAATGGACAACTGAGAGCTCACAGTCAAGACTTTCAAATTCTGTCCTATCTTTGTCATTGACCTGCTCTGCATCTTTGGGCAGGTCTCTTCTCTCTGGGCTGAGTTTTCTCATCCTTTGAATGAGTGCATTAAACTAGGTAATCTCCAGGTCCTCTTGTCACTATAAAAATCCCGTCTACACGGTTAGTATAATTACACATCCGGAATGTCCTAGAGTCATTAAAAACTCAGCCCAAGTAGTAGTAGTATAACGTGGTAAGATGAGATAATCAGCACCTTGGCTCATTATGCCACAGGAGCCTCAGGTTGTTCCTGTTTGATTTGTATATCAGTTAAGCCTCTTCCTCCACAAGTATCAGAAACCCTAGTATAATTTAAAAGTAGGACAACTTATTTGTAACAAGACAATTTATTATAACAAGAAGTTCTAAGGTGGGGCAACTCTGGGAGTTGTACTATATTTAATCAAATCTAAGACACCACCAGCTGTAAGATGTGTCCTTTTTTTATGTTCCACTATGAAAGAAAAATCTGTCAATTAAACTCCGACATACTATTGATTATAAAGCACATCTGATTTCAGAGATGATTAAATATGGAGGGAAAATGTATATCTTAGAATCCAGTGGAATATAGAAATGCAGTAGCTCAAGGATATCTTCTTTTCAGACCGCTATTCTCAGCATGCTGGCCTTGTCTTCACAGTAGCACCCTTCATGGTTGCAAGATGGCTGCAACTCATCCAGTCCTGATGCGGTGCAGAAGACACAGGTGACTGCCTATTCTGGTGCCTCCTATTCAGAAAAAGGAAGCCTTTCCAGGGAGTTCCACAGCTGATTTCCCTGCTTGTCTCATTGGCCAGAATGATTATGCTTCATACACGTGCCCACTGGTATCACAGTCATTGTCAAAGGAACTGGAAGAATATTCCCTCATGGGTTTAGAGTCAGACTACTCAGGATTTACCGAGTAGTTGTGGGTAGGGTCACCTTCCCTGAGGAATGATACCTGTCATAGGGCTTTATTCACAAGGAAATAAGTATTAGAAAAAGGAAGCATACTGGTATATAATTTAAAATTTTTCCAGATGGGAATTGCCACAGGAAGACGGTTTGTAATTAATGTCATTTATCTTCCTGCTTTGAGCGTTGAAGAGTTTGAAGTTTTACTGCTGTATTAAAACAGTGCACTCATCTGCTAACCGAAAGGTTGGAGGTTCAAGTCCATCCAGAGATACCTCAGAATAAAGACCTGGCAGTCTACTTCCCAAAAACCAGACATTGAAAACCCTATGGAGTACGGTTGTACTCTGGCACACCATGAGTCAGAATCAACTCAGAGGCAACTTTTTTTTTTAATGTAAATAGTAATTTGTACACATTTCAAAAGAAAGGTACACATTCAGTTTTGGGGGAAAAAAAATCTCATTTTTTTAAATTTAGCCATGGAGTTTATTTCTAAATGCTTGCTGAGTGATTGTTATGTCCCAAAGTTCTTAAAATTCCTTTAAAGGTGAATACTAGATTAATGGTGTTTGAACATTCCTCATCTTCCTCCCTGCATACATTGAGGCCTCCTCTTATAATGTTTGTTATGTTTTGCAACAAAGTAGATGTTCTCCATGTTTTTACCTTTTACTTGAAATAATGCAGCTGTTTACTTTTTCCTGAGAAAGATCTGGAAAAGTTAAGAATAAACATTGTCACCGAATTGTTACTTGATAATAAGACTTTTAACCTTGCTCACTCTCTTAGCCTTACTTTTCCTTCCCACAGTTCCTCTTTACTTCCTCCATGGCTGGGCGGTGACTCATTTCCTCCACCTTTCCCCGCACCCCCACCCCCCCAAGGAAACCCTGGTGGCGAAGTAGTTAAGCACTGCAGCTGCTAACCAAAAGGTCAGCAGTTCGAATCTGCCAAGCGCTCCCGGGAAACTCTATAGGGGCAGTTCTACTCTGTCCTACAGGGCTGCGATGAGTTGGAATCGACTTGACGGCAGCAGGTTTTTTTGGCTTTTCTCCTGAAAAGCTTAATGTGATTTATTCATGAATAACCTCTTGGTTCTGCCTTGAAGGCTAATACCTAATTTGTTCTTAATGTTTCTGAACAGGACTGATACAGCAAACTCTTTAGGCCGCTCTCTGTTCAGACAGTTCTTTTTGTGGTGCAGTGGTTCTTCTCTTGGATAATGTCAGTGGTCAGACTTCTGATAGTGAGTGAAGTCTGACCGTACTTATGAAGTTTCTTTTTAGAAGTATAAACTTCTTTGCATAAGGTGACTTTTAGAGATTAGCCATAGAGGACTGCAGAAAATTTTCTTTTCATTTTCGGGAAAAAGGGTTAACTAAGATTAGACTAAGGTGCATCTGACCAAACCCATGGCCTTTTCACCTGCCACATGTGCATGCAAAAGTTGGCTAGTGAAGAAGGAAGACGGAACGAGAGCTGGTGCATTTGAACTGTCCTGTTGGCAAAGAATATTGAATATACCCAAACCAAAAACCAAACCCGTTGCCGTCGAGTTGATTGCGACTCATAGCTACCCGATAGCACAGAGTAGAACTGCCCCATAGGGTCTCCAAGGGTGTGAACCTTTATGGAAGCAGACTGCCACATCTTTTTCCTGTGGAGCGGCTGGTGAATTTGAACCGTTGAACTTTTGGTTAGCAGCTGAGTGCTTAACCCACTGCACCACCAGGGCTTCTTTGAATATACCATGAACTGCCAAAACAACAAACAAACCAAACGCACTGCCGTCGAGTTGATACTGACTCACAGTGACCCTATGGGACAGAGTAGAACTGCCCCATAGAGCTTCCAAGGAGTGGCTGGTAGATTCGAACTGCCAGCCTTTTTGGTTAGCAACTGAACTCTTAACAGCTGTTTGTTTGTTTTATTAGTATGGACTGCCAAAAACTGAACACATCAGTCTTAGGAGAAATACAACCAGAATATTCCTTAGAAGTGAGGATGGTAGGACTTCAACTCACTTACTGTGGTCATGTCATCAGAAATTAGACAGATAATTATGACAAGACCAAAATCTAGGAGTAAATGTCTCTTTTCTTCAGCCTTCCCTCTCCGTCGATCTGGTTCATTAGCCATATCTCTAAATTCTATCTCAAATTATATCCTCTCTGTCACCACTAATGTGGTCCCAGTCCAGGCTGCCCTCATCTCTTACCTGGATTCCTGCAAACCCCTCCCCACTGATCCTCAGCTTTCACTCTTGCCCCTGCACAATGGCAGCCAGAGCAATCTTCATAATTTGTCCTTCTTGAGTGAGTGAGATGAACTTCCCCGTTCTGTGAAGGGTGGTCCTGTGAAGGGAGCACGGTGGCCAGGGTGCCTTTTCCAGCCTCAGGAAGGACCGCAGCACAGGTCTGTCTCTCAGAGCTCCATGGCTGCTGAGGCCTCCCGAGGTGTGCTCAGTGTCTGGCCTTTGAATGCTGTGGTTGCTCCTCCAACCTTGCTGTAGATGGCCTGCCCTCCTGCCATCCAAACCTCTCTGCCTTTCTTCCAGGCTTCCTATGCTGTTCATTTGGATATTCCCCCAGCCATGTTCCTGCAGGAGTGGAGTGAGTGGAGTGCTTGCAGATGGTTCTGCAGTCCCTTAGTGACTCCCCTCATGGTCATTTGTGATCATCTGCAGTCAGACCCTGGGAGGACTTCACCCAGTTTGCCGGTAGTTATTCCCAGACCCACTTGACAAGGCTTTCACTCAAGTGGGGTCCCTCTTTCTGGAGGTGGGTATTCCTTGCTGGTTTTGTGACTCTAAGACCAATCTGTCATGCCTTTTCACCTCTCACTGCCCAGCCCTACAACTGCTGACCCTGTGTGACCCTGCCCACTGACATTCAGTGCTTTGATTTTACCTACTGAAGATGCCGTCCACCTCTCACTGTTCTAGTTGGTTTGTATGGTTTTCAGGTGATTTAGAGAGATTCCAAAATTATACTGGGTCCATCAAATTAAATATTGGCCTTACAGGCCTTCCTGACCACCCTCAAAAGTGGCCACCCCTCCCTCACACGCTGTTGGAACTCTCTGCCTGGTGCATGTTACCACCTGATGTTTCTCTTTATTCTCTAGTTGTTTCTGAGGGCTCCGACCATCTTGCTCACTTCTGAATCCCCACTGGGCTAAAATAGTGGCAGACCCAACATACAGGAGGGGAATGAAGAGCATAATACACTCTACTCCATTCCTTGCCACCCTGAATATTGTGAAACTTTTCCCTAAAACTCTAAACCTCCTTACAATGGTTATATTATCCTGAAAAAATAAGAAAATTTTCTTCTAAAATGTTATGAGGGTACTTAAATTCTAAAACACAAAAAGAAGGCTCCATTTAAGATATTAAAAAATCAGATATACACTGAATTAAATATCACCGAAAATTAACAGTCTAGGGTTAACCTTGTCTCAGCAAAGAAGGCTGATGTCTTGGCCTCTTTCTGTTATGGATTCTGTTGTCATGTATGCATTACTTGCGTGCATGTCTGTGTACACATACACTATGGTTAAAGACAGAGTAGTAACTGGTATCTAAGACAGTGTAAACTCTATATTCACCACTGTAATGGTTCCATTGGGGCACTCTACAATATAGGGTGAAGAAAGATGGTCTTAGAACCAGAAGCAAAGCAAGATTCTTGCCCTATCTCTGCCCCTTAGTGATTATATGAGCTTGGGTCTACCACTTCATGTCGCTAGACTTACTTCCATCAGTAAAATAAGGGGGTTGGGCCCTTTCCAGCTCTGAGTACTGGGATTCTTATAAGCATAAATATTAGTTAGCTTAAGACCAATTCTAACCCCCTGGCACACGAGTCATGAGATAGAAGTGTTTTCTGAGTTGGAGCCTGCTATAAATGCAACCCGATAATGAAAACAGAAGTAATACCATTAAAAAAAAAAAAAAAAACTTCAGTTTAATTTTATAATTATCCATTTGCAAGTAGCCACTGAGTATTTTTTCGTTGTTCCACGGTGGTAGTGTCTTGGGGGATGCATTTACGAGAGATTTCTTTGGGAAGTATAGTTCTGAAAATAGTACCATGCATTTCTGAAAAATTTGAATTAACACCAACAAATTGAAATGGCATAGGGTTTGTATTTCGAATAACTTTATGACATATTTTTTATTTAAACACAAAGATTCTTGTACAGAGTAGAGAAGACTGTGAGAAAGTATTAAATTACTGATATAATAATGATGATAGCTGCCACATATTGAGCACATGTTATGTGCCAGACCCTGTGTGAAGCATATTACATACATTGTTATTTAACCATACTGTGAAGAAAACATTGTTATTTCTGTTTTACGGATGAAGAGACTGAGATGCGAAAAAATTAAACAGTGGCACAAAGCTAGTGAGGAATAAAGGTGATAATAGTTATAGTGAGCATTCATATAGTACTTGCTAGGTGCTGGGCTCTGTTCTAAGTACACCTACTCCTCACTTATCGACTGTCTTGTTATTCGACATTTAGCATTACAACAATAAGTAAAAAGTCTACTACCCAACTCTTTTGCACATTAACGATGTACGTCTGGTGGTAACGAAAACTGAGGTGCAAAATGAGAGCAACACTGGCTGTGATGGTTAAGGTTATGTGTCCTCTTGGCTGAGCTATGATTCTCAGCAGTTTGGCAGTTATATAATGATGTAATTTGGCAGTTATGTAATAATGTAGTTTGGCAGTTATATAATGATATAGTCATTCTCCATTATGTGATCTGATGTGGTCATCCTCCATAACACTGATTTTCTCATGACAGCCTGATCTTTGGAACCTAACCATGTCAATAGTGAGGAGTGGGTGTATTTTGCTTTCATTAACTCATTTAATCTTTACGAACTCCTTGAGGTTGGTACTATTACCGTATTTTTACCCAAATAATGCATGCCTCCTACATTTGTTTGCCAACTGCACCCTCCCCCCATGAGAAATTTTCATAACCATGCTATGCTAACCTTTTTTTTATAGCAACATGTAAAAAAAATTGGCATAGTGGCACTTATGAAAATACCTTGTGGAGGGAGGGCACAGTTGGCAAACAAATGTAGAAGCCGCACGTTGTTTGCGTAAAAATATGATATGTCTCTTTTTACAGATGAGAAAGCTGAGGCATGAAAAGGTTGAGTAACTTGGCCAAGGTCACATAGTAAGTGTCAGAACAAGGATTTGAACTTAGGCAGCCAGTCTCCACAGTTCAGGTTCTTGCCTTCAACAATTTCATTAGAAGTGATGCCAGAAAAGCAGAAATGATCCGAAGTAATATTAAACTTGTTCTTCATTCCGTTAGAGCCAACATTGAGTTTTTAGCCATATTGCATATGACTAAAATTCAGCAAAACTAAAACTTCCTGTTGCTTAAAATCTCGAGTTTGGGGACCATTAGCAGGAATGCACTCTTAATCTCAGGTGTCGGAACCATATTGCAAAGTGAGTGTTTGCTCTAGGGTACCTATGGTTACCAAAGAGCATTAAAGACACCCGAATTGCTGATGATCACCTGGTGTCTTCCTGGTGGCTTGGTTATTCTGCACCAGGGAGTGGGGGAGGTTTGCAAGTCTAAAATTATTGGCATGTTTTTATGAGAAATTTGAAATAATGCTTACCCACAATTGGGAGTGACCTATGGCTTACCATTTAAATAGAATCCTTTAATTTTTTGTTATTGGAACTATTTCTTAACTTAGGCTCTGTATTTAAGAAAAAACTGAAGGCTAGTGATACCTGTAAACACGAGGCAGCCTGAGGCTTTAATCAGCATGTAGATTCATAGGCAACTAAGCCAGGCTCTGTGTTTGGCTTGGGTTACTACTGTGCCAGTGAGCCAGCGGCGCTGACACGCAACCGAAAATGACAGACAAGGGCCAAGATCAACAGATCTAGCATTACTTGCTTACCTCGTGATTATTGAGCTGATTGCTTGGAAAGTCTTCAGTGGTTTTCAACTTGAAAAGCACAAATTTGAAATAAATAAATTGATCCATTAACCTGTTATAGGAAGATTCCTACTGTGCTTAGTACCCCCAGATCATCGCAGATAAGGCTGACTAAACTACCCTCTAATAGATTTTCAGGGTAATACGTGGACCATAAAATGACCATTAACCAACTTGCTTTGTTTATGGGAGGCAGGCACTTAATGCCACTGGCCTCAATGGAAGTACATTCCGCTGTGGTGTGTTTCAGTGCAGCGAAGTCATTGATCAGATGAAAATGACCAGTTAGCAAGTAAGTGTTGCCTGAGCTGTAGGCTTTATGAATAATGTGTTCTTCAGTTAAAAACAGCACTTTAAGCAATTGTTTAAACCTGACCATTTGGGAATGAGGAAGAGAGCTTCATGAATAATTTATTTTCAAAAGAAAAGATTAAGGGATCTGAACTTTTTCACCTTCTCAGACCTTTTTTATTGAAGTGAAAATACCTACATATAATATGGAGCCAGATAAATAAAACTTGTAATACATATGAGATGTAAGTTTATATACTTTCACTTTTAAAAAGCCTTTATTGAGAAATGTGTAGGCATGTAAATACAATGAGTTTAAAATAAGAACTGTGTACAGAATTGCTGGAAGGATTGCGGTATTTTAGATGCAACAATGAACATGCATTAGCATAGTGCCATGGGAAAGCTTGAAATATAGTTAATATGTCCTTGTATCGAAAAGGACTCCATGAAAGCAGACCAGTTTGATCCCTTGTGCTTAAACATTATGCTTTCCACTTTCTAAAACAGACTATCATCTTATAAGAATTGCATGTCCTTGGTTCAAGGTTTAAATAAGAGTTTGGGATGGGAGTTTGGTACCAATAGGCCAATACCAAAATTCTTTTTTCCCCCTCTACCCTCTCCTTCCTCTTGTTCTTATGTCATTGAAAACTCCCTGCAATTCTGTAGTTATGGCCCCTGTTTAATATGTGACCAGAGTTACTTGCCTCAGTTGATGAAATTTTCATCGATCATTTTGGCATTGAAGGAATTAACAAGAAGTGCACAAATGAGCCTGGATACTGCACTTCAAAGTCATAATCCTACCACGACCACCAACAGCAGCTGTCATTTATTGAGTGAATTACTCTGACAGGCTCTGTCCTAAGCACTTAACACTAATTGTTTAATCCTAACAACTTTCTGAGCTATGGGCAACTTTAGTCTTCATTTTATAGATGAGGAAACTGAGCCTTAGAGTGTTTAATTACTTTTCCAATACACCAGAGCCCGAGCTTTTACCCCTTTCACCTATACTGCTTTCTCCTTTATCCTCATAATCAGATCAGAGGTACTTGTGCAGTATAGGTAATGGATATCATATAATGGCACACTTCATTTTTTACTATTTATTTTTCAACCCCTGTGACAAACTGGAACACAGTCAAGAACAAGACATATGAGGAAAGGCCTAACTGGAATTGTTGTTGTCAGATTCCCAGACTGTCAAAGACCCTCTCACGGAGCCCATTTTCTCTGGGTTGTCAGGGTGACATGTTTGGAAACATGTAGCACACATACTGACAACAGCTAGGAGCCAATGCTTGTATAATAAGAGAGGAGACCAGGAAAAAAAAAAAAAGAAAACTATAAATGTAAAGCACAAAGGCTTGAGTTTCATGCTCATAACATTAATAAAAGATTAAATTAATTTCTTATTATGAGTAAACACAGGAATGTCTTTGTTTTTAAAAGATACTCATAGAAAATGGCTAAAATAAAGTTTGGGTATCCAAAAAGATAGACATCTGATATCTGAAACCTTTGCTAATGAGGAAAAGTATATTCTCCAGTGGTGGTAGACAAATGAGGAGAGGCTGTAGGGATTAAGTCTTGTACTTACAGCTGTTGGTATCATAAATACATTTGCCATGATATAGGAATCTTGATTGTCCTCATCTTTTTCTGCTTGCTGCTTCTGGGAGCTTTAAAAAAAATTAATGTTTAAGATAGTGGGTCTCCCATTTTGAGCCAGTCACACTTGAAAAATATTCCTTGAAATTATCTAAACTTAATTTTTGGCCATTTTGTTTCAGAAATACTAACCTCAGGGGATCTTTTTTCTCTACTCTGAAACTTAACCTATTTGGAAAAATTCCATTTACCCTCTGTAGAAATTGACTGGACATGGCTCCTGTGAATGATACGGTTGCTATTATCCCTGAACACTGTGAAAATGAACTTTGAAACAGTTGGGTAGGACTGAAACAGAAAATGATGTATAGCTTGGAAATGGTTTAGTTGAACATTATGCTTCAATATTTTACTGGCCATTGTGGCACAGGCTTTAGAAATACATGCTTGGTTTTTTAAAGTTTTATTTTTGGATTGGAAACTTTCTCATGGACCAAAATAGATGAATCAAGTGTGTTTGAATCAATGCTGAAATGTCAACCACATCTGCAGAATGAAAATCACTAGCCAGTTATTTGAAATCCACATAAAAAGAAATCATCTTACTGTGTACTTCATTCATCCAGCTTTTCCTCTTTACTGGAGGAAAGAATGTTGAGAATCTTTATAAAAATGAATATAACAGGATTATTATTTTATTCCAAGTTTTCCAGAAAATACCAAAGCATGGAATATGCTGCTCTGCATACTCTGCATAGAGAACCACCCAGTCTAGATTAATTTGAGTATTGTCAAAGCAGACACTCTAAACACATCATTTCTCCAAAGTTTGTGCCTGAAAATAGATTGAGAAGATTTTGTAAAACCTTGTGGTGTAATTCTAATTACCTTTAAACTATACCAGAATTTATTGTTGGAAAAGCAAGAGTGGATAAGAATATAGTACCCCTACCAAATAAAAATTGCAGTGGAAAATCTTACATGTAACTACATTAGTTTCTTAGGTCTGTCTTTTGGAAGCGCTTATTGGTTGTAATGTTTACTAGTAGACACATTTTAAAGGACTGGTGTACTAAAAAAAAAAAAACCCCTGCAGATTCAGAAGGTGAGAGTCCTAATCTCAGCATTGCCTGCAGCCAGCTAGAAGACTTTAAACAAGTCAGCCAGCCTCTCTCTGCCACAGTTTCTTTCTCCATAGAGTAAAAAAACTTGGACTAGGTATCCTCTCAGTTGCCTTCCAGCTCCAGAATTAGATGATTCCTTTGGGGACTATTATTATAATTCTTAAATCTGTCAACTCTTGGAATTTATTTCCAAACATGAATTGATTCACCAAAGTGCCTTCCACTTCATAGAGAAAATAGTGCTAGAGGTATCATACTATATGTTGCCACCTTCAAACAGAGAGAGAAAAAGAGCAAAAGGCCTTTTGGCTTCAGAGTGTTTTGGGTCCCAGTAGACATGAACGGGCTCTGCTATGCTAGGTGTGTAGGGAGCGGAAAGCAGAGCTTTCCCAATGTGAGATTCCTTATCTAGTTAATGAAGGCAAAAGCTTTGTTCTGTTACCCTGCTGCCTTCTTTAGGCCTTGAAACACAGAGGCCAGTGGTCCATCATTATTTACAGTGGAAATCTGGAAAAAGACCTATTTCCCGGAGTTGTTAGCAGCCCTGTAGAACCTTCATAAAAATGATGAAAAGTTTCTGAGTCATGCTAATCAAGCTTAAACACTTTAAATTGTTTAACAACAAATAACATGCTCTACTTTTGGAGCTCAACAAAGAAAGAAACCTTTGAATTAAGGCTAAAAAATATCAGTGAGCATTTCAGGCAAGGAAGAAATACTGTTCTGTGGATGTGATGTGTGTTACCCAAAGCCACCTCCCAGACAGCTTTGCCTTTATTTTCTCAGAAACAAGTCACCATCTTGTTCATTTCTTGTCTACTGCAGCATATGCAGGCCATTTTAACAGGAATTTGATGGGTTTAAATGTCAAGAGTTTTGCCCAGTGGGTAAAACCCTTATTTATACTGGAGGGTTAAAAATGTTGATAAGCAGGAGTTTAACCTCCTTATTTTCATGCTCATTTAGATCAGAACAGACCTCTCTAATGGCACATTTCTCTTGTTTCCCAGAACTGTAGCAGGAATAATTCCATTCGTAATTAGACAGGTGTCGGGTTTTAACCCTGAATGCCTCTACAGGCGGTCATTTCCTATCCTCCGCTGGCAGCCTCCACACTTTGCTAGCAGTTCTTCCAGTTGTGAAGTTTTGCCTAATATTTAACGTTAGTGTTCCCTGCTGTAACTCTCTTATTATTCTCATCGACTGAGAATAATTGATCTGTCTTCACTCAGCAACTTCCATTTGCATGTTTTAGGAGAAACTGTGCCATCTCTCTCATCTTTGTTCTCCCCTTGTTGTTAAGGCTTCTTTGTGTACCTTGTTTTCCAAAAGAATTACAGCTTCGGTTCATCTTCTTATGCACACCCTCTAATTTGTCATCACTTTGTTATCATTCACGTTGGTATTTGCACCTGTATTTAACAAAATGGATTATCTCTCATTTCACTTGGAATCCTCTGTGTGAATACAATTCCAAGCAATTGACTCTAATACCATTGCCTTTTTGACTCGTTCACAGTGTGATTCACTACAGTCCTGTTTGCTGAAGACAACTGAGCAAGAGAGAGACTGACTTTTGACTTTGCTCCACCATCGTGAGCTATGTCCCCAACTCTTGAACAGTGTGCCCTGCCCACTGAAATATTGCGTGTCTTTTTCCCTCCTCCCCCCATCACAGGTCAGAACTCACGTTACAGTCTTCGTGGGGTAGGTGCCTATGGTGATATTTAGACCATTAAATGGAGCGATTGATATGACGCAACTGAATCTGAGTTATGGCTGTGTCTGTTAAATTGTGGCAGATCTTCTGTTTAGAAAAGTGGGTGTCTGAAATTTAAGGACCTGGATACTTATACTTCTGGCATCTATTTCTAAAGCCGTTACCATTTAAATAATCATTTTTATCTATTCTATTTTGAGATCCTCAACTGACAGACATATTAGGTATGTACCCTGTAATTACACATGCCCTCTGAGCATCCTTCTCAGCCACATTAGGGCAACCTATTCAGCTACAGTAAATGTTCATTTGTGAAGTCTAGTGGGCAGAGTCCTTCTTGTAAATTTTCTTCATTGCAAAATTGCCATTTCCTGGGGTTCTTGTTAAGATGCTGATCTTAAGTCCATGTTTAAGATTCGGTTGCAGTAGTCCTTTACAATGCCAAGTTTCATCAGAAATTTCTAGTAATGCCCTCCCCCTCATAGTGGCAAAGACAATTGTGTTTACGCCCAAACTGTATTGGGAATAGTTCTTCTATTAAAATACTGAGATTTTACTTAAAACCCAGTAAGTATAGTAGATCAAAATAATCTACAAAGTTAAGGAATGGGAAGTTCTGATTAATTGAATTTTCTAGAATAATTACCACATGTACCAGTCAAAGATGGACAGTTTTTAAAGCTCTTAACTATAATTGCTTCCTTGTACAGATAGTAAGCTCTTTAAAACTGTGTATTGTATTGAAATTGAACCAAAAGGAACCTTAGAAATCATCCAGGCCAAAGAAAGGAGATAGAAACCAGAAGGAATAAGTGGCTTGCCCACTATGGCCCTATGAGTGTATAGGAGAGCCAGGCTCTTTCCATGCCTACTCCAGGATTTTCTCAACCAAACACTGCCCTGTATGTTCTGGACATTGCTTTCTTTTGGGTTGAGGTGAAGTGATGGAGAAAACAGTTTTAAAAGGACCCAGTTACGTGGATTCTGTGTGAGAGTTTAATGTACCAACTTAAAAAATAGCATGATCATCATCACCACCTACTATTACTAACCAAAAAACCAAACCCTTTGCCCTTGAGTCGATTCCAACTCATAGAGACCCTATAGGATGGAGTAGGACTATCCCATAGTGTTCCCAAGGAGCGCCTGGTGGAATTGAACTGCCAACCTTTTGGGTAGCAGCTGTAGCTCTTAACCACTATGCCACCAGGGTTTCAGCTATTATGAGAATATGCTATATACTGGGCAATCTGCTAAGTTCTTCACATGCATTAAGTCGTTTAATCTTCAAAACCAACCTCTGAAAGATACTATTATTATCCTCATTTTCAAGATGAGGATTGAGGCCAGGTAATTTGCCTCATGCTTAGTAGAGCTGGTACTTGAACCCAGGCATTTAGACTCCTGATCCTCGTAATCTAAACTACAGCGTTACCTTCCTGGCTTATTAATTGTTCCCTTTCAACATGGAGAGAAAGTACTGTATTTCTGTTCAAAAATTGTTTTCAGGGAAATATGTTGCTTCAGTAGTGATTTATAGCTCTAAATATATCCAAAGTGTTTTCCATATTCAGATGCATGTGAAACTCTTAATAGTCCAGATGGGCAAACAAGGAGGCCAGAAGGCCTTCATGGCATGAAGTCGCCCTGCTGAAATTGTACAGCTATGGACAGCGCTCAGCATGTGGAGTCTGCCTGTCCTCTCTAGCCATCTAGGAGCGGAGTCATGTTAGTTTTCACCCATGTCGTAAAGACCTCAGATGAGAAAACAGTAATGATTGTAAAACTGGGCTTTGTGCCTGAGCCTTTCAGGACTATATTTCCACAGTGTGTATCATAACATTGCTACAGTTCCTCGTTTGGTTGAGAGCTGTGGTAGAGCTCATGGTTTTCCAAACCAGCCTGGAGATCAAAGCATACTATATTCTTATCAGTTTAGGTATCTAAGGGGATCCTGTCTCTTGCCTTGTCTCCCGAAGACTTTTTAAAAACCACTTAATTTGACTCTCATTCCATAATACTTGGGATTAGTGCAGCGGATTTGATACATGTTGCAAGAATATTTTTGTCTTTTAAAAGCAACTTTATTAAAATAACTTACATAAAGTTCAATGAGTTTTGACAAATGTATGTATCTGTATAAACACCACTCAAATAAGATAAGAAAACGATTTCATTGTCCCAGAAGTTCCCTTTTCTAATCATTCCACCCTCAGCCCTTGCCCCAGGCAAATTCTGATCTCCTGTCACTCTAGATTAGATTGGTCTTTTTCAGAGTTTTGTATACTGCACATGAAAGTATATTTTGTTTCTCACTTATTTTTCTCACCATATGTTTTTGAGGTTTATCCAAGTTGTACATATATGAGTAGTTCATTCTTTTTTAATTGTGTAGTAATCAGTATATGGATATACCACTATGTGTTATCCGTTTACCTGTTCATAGACATGTGGGTTGTTTCTGGGTTTGGAGTATCATGAATAAAACTGCTATGAACATTGTGAACAAGTCTTTGTGTAGACTGTGTTTTTATTCCTCTGAGATAAATACCTAGGAGTGAAATAGCTGAATCATATGGTAATTGTATGTTGACTTTTGTAAGAAACTGTCAAATGGTTTTCCAAGGTGTCCATACCATTTTATACTCTGCGAGCAGCACATGCAAGTTCTGCTTGCTCTGCATCCTCCCCAACATTCGGTATTTTTAACCCCTTTAAAGGTGGTACAGGGAATTTTGGAGCCAGCGCCATGTATGCCACGGGCTTTAGGAAAGCCATTTTACTTTCTATGGAGTAGGCCCTCCTCCCTCTACTCAGATTGCACATTCCCAAACACCCACACCAGTGTAGTCAGCTCCAGGATGATTGATCACCCGTAGCCTTTTCTTCATGGTATTGCTGACCGACACACACTGGTCCCTCCTAGGATGTGTGTCCATTTCTGCTGTCTTTATTAGCTCCAGATGAATGACTGAAGACCATTTCCTTAATATTTGAAGCTGAAGCTTTATTTAGAAAAAAATATATATATATATCATTTACCAATACAAGCAAACCCCTTTGAAACTAAGCCGTTTAATTGCCTGCTTTACTGGTGTTTCCTAAACTCACTCATTCATAAGTCGCCTATAGAATTTTTTTGCGATAACCTTCAGCCACCCGTTCTTTTATTTGCATAATATTTTTCTTTAAATAAACTGACTTTCAAAATTTAGCCTTGTTCTAATCAGTGATGTAAAAATCACAGGTTTTATTTGCTAATTATATTTTTTTCTATATACATATATATTGGAATGAAAAATGTTCTTAAAATCATCTCATGTACCATTTTGTGAGTATGTATGTCACACTTCGGAAACCTTGGTTGCATAGTGGTTAAGTGCTACAGCTGCTAACCAAAATGTCAGCAGTTGGAATCCGCCAGGCGCTTCTTGGAAACTCTATGGGGCAGTTCTGCTCTGTCCTATAGGGTCACTATGAGTCGGAGTCGACTCAACGGCACTGGGTTTTTAGGGTATGTCACACTTTGGAAATTGTTAGTCTGGGGCAAATATGAACTTTCCGGTGAATTTAGTTAGATGATGAAGCATACGACCGCTTGGCAGTAGCCTGAAAGAGAATGCTCTGTACCTGCAGTTCGGAGGTGCTAGGGCACTTTAAGAAGAAAGGAGAAATAAGTGGAGTGGAATAGGAGACTGGGGTAACTGTTTCTTAGTGAGGCAGTTCCTTTCATTATAATTCCATTTTTCTGTTTGAACATCATGAATTTCAAAACTGGCCACAGCTACAGTTAAAAGCACTCAGGAAATATTAATAAAATGAATGTTGTTGAATTAAATAAGCAGATTATATAAAGTTTGATTTAGTTACCGGTTTAAAATATTCGTATCACTATTACCCTACATTAATTTAAGTAATTTAAAGTTTCCCATGTTTCTTGTGTTAGCAGGTGTAATTACAGGGTTGGTGTTTTAATATCATGTGTTCCATTGGGGAAGAATCTTTTATTATTCTGAGAGGAGACTTTAACAAGGGGATTATTTTCAGTTTGAAGAGACTTTAATAAAGTGACTGTTTCCAAAGGTGCAGGCAGGGCAGGGAAACCACACAGGAGTAGTGCAGTACCCTAGGCGAGTAACAGTGGCCAGAGCTCTTACTATCCCTTGTGCCTTCGGGGAGGAAATGGTTACTAGAACCCAGAGTAGGAGAGAGAGCTCCTGACAAAGCTATCATGAAGGATGCAGCAAGTTCCTGGTAACTTTGCTGGTGGAATAAATATCTTGACCTCACGCCCCTTCTACCTTCCACATCTGTCAGTGCCTCCCTTCAGCCAAGCCCAGACAGAAGCCAGAGGGGAAGCGAGCCTTTGGTTCAGCCTGTTGGGGGGCAGAACAGAGGAAATGGTCTGTCTGGGGTGGGGGGTGATATCACTTTGGTCATACCCCTACTAATGCTCTTTCTGTAGGGGCAAGGGCATGTTGAGAAACAGTGAACATAAAACATCCCCATTTCTACAGCTGGTCACAAGGCCTAAGTTAGTAGTCATACTGACTTCTGCCAATACATAGTCCATGTTTTCCTTACCCTCTGCTGCCGGTCCTTCAGTTGAGTAGATCTGACTGTTGGGATGAAATAAACCTTCATCACTGTAGAATTGGAGTCCTTGGTGCCTTGTTGTTAAGTTGTCACAGCCCATCCTCAATGACCCCTGACCTCGTGTTTCTCCTGCCCTCTGAATCTCTGACTGATGCCTACCATTAACCAAACTCAACTAGAAGCCAGAGGACAAAAAGCCATGTTGATACAGTCCATGCGTAGGTCAGCCTCCTGAGGTACAGTGTGAGAAGAGTGGAAAGGTAGATATGGAGGGGCAAATGAAAGATATTCCCCATAGACCCCTTTCTAGAAGCCAAATCTGTTCACTCCAGTCCATTTCCGTACTAAGTCATGTTTCAAGATGAGCAACAGTTTTTCCTCTTTCCTCTCTGCCTTCATTTGAAAATTACGAGAAGAGCATTCCTTACTAACTGAAATGTAGTGATGTGTTAAAATGAGCAGGAAACTTGAAAAACATTCCTGTCATTAACCTTATCCTTCAAGCAGTTTTTAGTACTGTGATTGACTTACCGAGGTTTTGTATTCCTCTAGACTTGAAGCAAAAGGTCCTACCTAACCTTTTTCTTCAGAAAATGTAATATTCACACACATAATAAGAACAGCTAATATTATTAATTGCTTATGCGCTAAATGCTTGACATGTATTTCCTCTTTGAATTCTTATGATCATATGGAGAAAATAATATTTTGTCCTTATTTTACAGATGAGGAAGCCAAAGCTTAGAGAGGTTAAAGTAACTGGCTTAAAATGCAGGGACAGAGCAAGAATGGGAGCATCCAGGTCTGTGTTTTTCCCTAAGCCACAGTCTCAGATTCTAGGAGTTCACGTGCAAGTTTTGTTTGCCAAATATCTATTGAGCACTTGCTGTATGCCAGACAGCATGCTAGGGGCAGAGGGTATGACAGGGAACACGATGGACCCTTCTTTCCCCTCGTGGAGTTTTCTTTCCAGTGCGAAACGTTAACATCTGGTCAGTCACCAGATGTGTGGGTGTATCTTGTGATTTGTGCTGTGAAGGACAAGGAAGGATGCCATGAGTGATGGTAACTGAACTGTTTTTCATTTTAGGGCCTTGAAGAAGGCTTCTCTCCCAAAGGGACTGTACACAGAGACCCGAAGGGGATTAGATTAGAAGTGACTAGTTGGGGGCTAAGAATTCCAGGCAGAGGGAACATATGTGTGAAACCCCTGGAGTTCTAGACAGGAGACCCTGCCCGAAGAGTCTGGTTGTGTTTCAGTTACTTTCCACTTGTCCTTATTTCATTTCTGCCATGTAACCCAATTGGCCAGTATCAATACCGTCAGGAAGTGAGAAGGCAAGGAAACAACTTCACTAGGTCGATAAACTCTCTTGGATGACATTTTCTGGTTTAGAATTTTTTACTTTTTGTAGAAGAAACAGTTATAAAACAGAGTTCTGTTTGCTCTGTGATTCTTATTTAGCTTTGATTCATCCTGTTTAGATCAGCCCAATTCGTCAAATGTTAATTGAATGCCTATTCTGTGCAAAATCATTGCAGGGACTGGAGGTGTGTTGGTCTCAGTCTCCTTCGTGGAGGTGGTTGTCTGATGAGGGAAAAAAGTAAAACAAAATTAGTGTCACACAAAT
Source organism: Loxodonta africana (assembly GCF_030014295.1). Taxonomy (NCBI): domain Eukaryota; kingdom Metazoa; phylum Chordata; class Mammalia; order Proboscidea; family Elephantidae; genus Loxodonta; species Loxodonta africana. Next base: position 43,657,873 of record NC_087350.1, read on the forward strand.
ATTTGTCCCAGGAAGGGGGGACAAAAGAGTTTTGCAGTTTCCTGAAATCTGTTGACCATTTCTGACTACTAGTATGCATTTGCTTAATGCATTGTTATGACTAAAACAAGTTACATGTTCAATGATTCTTATTTACTTTGGCATTTCTGTTTGTGAAATCCGCCATGTATGTTCCCGGGGACATTAAAATATCAAATGGAAATGAAATCTTGTTCTACATATGTACAGCAAGCTCTGAATTACTGGAACGGATCATCACATTAAAAAACCAAAAAACCGAACCCAATGCTGTCGAGTTGATTCTGACTCATCCAAAAAAAAAAGACAAACCAAACCTATTGCCATCGCGTTGATTCCCCCTCGTAGTGACCCTGTAGGTCAGAGTAGTACTGCCCCACTGGGTTTCCAAGAAGCACCTGGTGGATTCAAACTGCTGACCTCTTGGTTAGTAGCCATAGCTCTTAACCACTATGCCGCCAGGGTTTCCATTCCAACTCATAAAAAAAAAAAACTGCCAAAAAACCAAAACCAAACCCATTACAGTCTAGTTGATTCCAACTCACAGCAACCCTATAGGACGGAGTAGAACTGCCCCATAGGGTTTTCAAGGCTGTAAATCTTTATAGAAGCAGACTGTCACATCTTTCTCCTGTGAAGCAGCTGATGGGTTTGAACTGCCGACCTTTCGGTTAGCAGCTGAGCACTTTAACCACTGCACCACCTGGGCCTCTTAAAACACTGCCTACGAACGCTATTAATAGACCAGTGGGCATACAGTAATCACAGTCCTCAGCTGTAGCTGTGGGGTGGGAAGGAAAGCTGTTGGACTTTGGGGAAGGGGGTGCCGCTTTCTAACACGCGTTGCCTGTCCCAGCCAGCTCCCTGGTTGAATGTCCGAAGTGCAGGGTTTCCTTTCCCAAGGCGTGAACTGTAGAGTCTCAGTTCACCCACTCTTCACTGCCCACCTGAGCCCTGAGTGTCACTGCACAAGATCTGACAGAGAGGACTGGTTTAATAATGATTGTTGATTGGTGTTGCTGGAAAGCTCAATATGGGTGCTTTTGTTGTTGAGTTTTTTTTTTTTCCTTTAACATGTAAGGGCTTGCAAAGGAGGTAGCTTGTTGAGTGAAATTGTAATTCTTCCCCAAGCCTCTAATACATCGTTTAAATGTTTTAGGGCAAACTGGGGCCCACAAGGTATCAGAGTAAATTTGTAATGCCAGAAGAATGAATTTTAGGAACCATCTATCTCTTAGTTGTTAATATAAAATAAAATGGAAAAAAAATTTTGCTCTTTCATCCCTTTCTCTTATCTACCAACTTTGCACATGAATTGAGAATCAAAAATCTAAGCAGGAGAACTTAAGGAAATTTAACTTAGTTGTCCTTTTTCTTTGGAGGCAAACCTTTTGCTTTGAAGGAAAGTGGCTTTTAGCAAATGAATTATAAAGCCCCATTAGGGTGAGGCTGCCTTCGTCATCATTGTGTCCCTAGGATCCATAGGCTGTGAATAGATATTTATTGAATGGTTTGAAAGAAAAAATCATAAACTGATTTTGTTACTGTGCTACCAAAAAACCTTCTCAGGTGTTCTGTAAATCCAAGGAATGTCAAAAGTGAAATCTGCTTTTTCCATGGAATCCTCACAGACCTATTAAAAACACTGTGATGCAAACGCAAGCCCTGGAATGGGGAATCCAGAGTTGTAGGTTCTAGGCTTAGCTCTGTTCTGTTACCTTGGGCAGGTCGCTTAACCTCTTTTTTTTTTTTTTGGTTCTCATAAAATGGGAGTTTTATACCTGCCCTGCTTATTTCTCAAAGTTGGCTTGAGGTCTAATGAGGATGCAAAAGTGCTTTGAAAACTGGAAAACAATGATAGTTTCCTCGTTCAACCAGTAATTTCCTGAACCAGAAAGTACAGGCTAGGGGCCCACCCCTTGCCATGTAATTCTCACAGAATGCCTACTGTGGGCCAGCTAATACAGTTGTTTTCTATCTTTAGTACTTAATATTGTTCTCTGACAACAGCTATTGTTTGTTGACGATTGAAGGAACTGATAAATATTTATTAATAGATAAAACTCCTTAGCTTTCTGTATCATGCTGAATTACATGTAAGAAGAATTCAGTTTTCACACAGCTATTTGCCAAGTGTCCTAGTTCGTGCCAAACCTGTGAACTTACTGGGATGCTTGACACCTGGCAGGAAGAAAGAAGGCAGGCAGATTTGTTTATATGTTTTAGTATGTGGTGGGTCTTTGTACATTTATTTCAACTTTTGGAAATGTAAGGGTAGCTTTTGTTTGCTTGGCCTGTAGTCCTCCTAACTTCTTTTAAGGTAATATATTCACATAGTTCAAAATCCATAAATTACTCAGAACAGGGTAAAGCTCTCCCCCTACTTCTATGGCCAGTCCACTGTCCCTGGAAACAACTCCGTCCAATCTTGACAGCCCTGCCTGCTTAGGTGGTCAGCTTCCACACAGAGATTTTGACGTTTTTGAGTATCTTTTTTTTTGTTGGAAGGTAGGCAGCCAGATGGGTAGAGGTGTGAAAGGACTATGGTGAGAGATGGTATAGAAATCTGAGCAAGTACTCTTACTTCTCTCTGGAGTATATTTAGTCTTGTATTTTAATGTAGAGCTTAGAAAGTACTTTTAGTTTTTTTGAGAGAATAATCAGAAGTCTTTGACAAACACAGTAGTTATTTTACAAATCCAAGAAACGAGCAAGTTTGACCTAAGTTTCCAGTCCTCTTTCTTAAGCATATTGAGATTGATGGTTGTAGTTGCAGCCAATCTCATTCTCACAAAGTAGTTAAACAAACCCCCTTCTGTTTCCACCCACTATCAAAGTCCACTCAGTCTCATTCTGGATAGATATGGAGAAAGATCTTATTTTCAGATCATGCAAATGACTCTATCTTTGGTATCTACTGGGCATTACTCTTTCTCCAAAAAAGGTGGTTTATTAATATATGCATTCCTAATTTTTAGATTTTTGTGTGGGTGGAGAAAATGAACAGCATGTATCTTACACACTGTGTGGGGTAAATGCTATTTCAATCCGATTTGAGCTGCTAAGCATCACACTAACATGGGATCACTGGCTGGCATCCAGTTTTTTTTTTTTTTTTTTTTTTTTGAGAAGGGGTCAGACTTGAGAGAACTAAGCCATCTGTTCAGCAAATTATTTTTAGGCTTTACTAACAAATAGTTGGTAATATTTTTTAATGTGTAGTGTAAAAAATTAATGTTTTATAAAATCGGTATCTTTAGAAATGCCTTCCACGTTCTGTTTTCTTATCATTTTGGCATTATAATCCCAATTTGGTAGCACACTTCTTTGTACTAATGTTTTGCAGAATTAATTAGTTCAGTAAAAGCAACATTTTAAAACTGGCACGTCAATAATGCAGTGCAGTTCTTTAGAAGGCTCTTCTAAAAGGCATTGAGTTTCTACTAAAACAGATGCTGGATTTTGTGGATGCATATTAAGCTGTAAGACTGTGAGGGATCTCTGCTCCTTTCTTTGAGGTTTGTTTTGTGGAGCCCTCTGGTTGCTGCTGTTAGTGACTTTTAATGGCTAATGTAATAAAGTTTCCAACACCTCAAATCATCTGCTAAAAAAAGAACTTTTCATTTTAATTGTTTCATAACTGCCCAATTTGGGCCTACATGGCTTACTTTCAATGTACTGTCTACTGATCCAGCAAATATTTAAGGAGTTCCTACTGTGTGCCAGGCATTGTGATGAAATACTGGGGATTCTGCAGTGGAGGCAGTCATACAATCCCTTAGAGAGTGTTTTTGGAGAGAGAGACTTTAAACAAATGATTGCTCAAATAATTGTTTAATTACAGATGTGACAGGAGCTACAAAGATAATTAAAAGTACCTTAAAGATAGACTGGGATGCACTGATTGACCTGGGAGAGCTTCAAGGAATACTTCCCTGAGAAAGTGCCATTTAATCTCAAACTCGAAGACTTTAAGCATGAGTGGGAATTTCCTGGGTATGGAGATGGAAGTGACTTTGAAAAGAATCTTCCAGGAGGAAGATGCAGAATGTGTGCAGTATGCAAGGTAGGGTGAGCCTGCCCAGAGTTGAAGATCAGATGAGGCTGGAGCGATAGCAGCATCTGGACTGAATGAAACATGTCCTTGGCCCTGTTGATGACTTGAGACTTGAGTTCAGCACCAAGCTGTGCCATAGGCAATGATGCAGATTTGTGGGACTCTTTCTTCCATTTGAAGCAAGGGGCTTTTCTAAAGTGTGGCTGATACGGCTGTGGAGTCAGATGACCTCTGAGGTCATAGAAACAGGCACTTGACTTTTTTGGGAAAGATTGGTTGACAGTGAGAGGCAGTTGTTTAATAACAGACAAGCAAAACAAAAAAAACTAACCTTGGACTCTATTATGGAAGTATGAATAAGATGACCATAACCAGAATATTATATACCAGCCACTTCAGATATGTTCATCTTTAGGCAACACACACACTTTTATTTTTTCCAAAATGAAAATAGCTTTATTACAAAATAAGATTCAGCATTCAGGAAGGAATAAAGAAGGAAAACCCTGATGCCTCGGTTCTAGAATGAGTATAGAGCAGGGATTCTTACTTAACCTGAGAGTCATGAATGGACTCTAAGGGCCTGGAACACCAGAAAAATTGTTTGTAAAATTTTGTGCATATGTGTATTTTAGCTTTCATTATATTCTCAAAGGGATCTTTGATCCAAGAAAGATTAAAAACCATTGATAAAAGATGCCAGAAAGCCTGATAGTCTTTTACCTATTTGCAGAAACCTTCAGGTTTTGGGGGAAATAGATTTCTTGTGTGTTATTTCTCAAGGCTGAATTGGGGTAGTTGGTTAGAGATACTGGTAAGTGGATCTGAAACAGCGCAGCTGTCCAACAGTACAAAGGGCTGCCTTCTGAGGTGCTGAGCTCTGCTGTGGGAGTATTTATGCAGACAGTCTCTTAGAGATGTTGTTCAATTCTTGGATTGGATGAGATGACCTCTGAAGCCCCAATGTTCTCGAATTGTCTGATTAAGGCCATTTAAAGAAGCAGGCAGAGCAACTTGAAGAAAAGCAGAATTCTGGGTTTAAAGGACTTCAGAAACTAATGTTCAAAATCTGAGAATGGTGTGATAGTTTCTGATACAGCAGAGATGCTGAGGTAGTTGAGACTGAAGCTCAGTCCTAAGGAAGCCATTGGAAGCTGCAGGAGGAGTCAGTTGGGTTGCACTGGAACAAATTGGACCAGACAGGATTGAGAGTCTGACTGTAACTGGGGAGCAGTGGAGAGAAACAGGATTCTCTGGTTGCTTATAAGTTCGTTTTCAGCCTGAAAATATTGGTTATGAATTACATTTTTATTTGAATGAGTGATTTCTAGGAGTTGTTTCTAGCCCAGTTCTTAGACCATCAAGGCAGCTCATTGGCCGAGCGCTTCAAGAAGAACCATACAGCTCTCCATTTTCAAAGGGCCTCTGTAATGTAAATAGGAACAGCAATCTTTCCAAGTTATTACCCTGTTAACAGGTTGACAGATAAGTGCAAATTGTGACTCACTGCTCAATTTGGCACTAAATTAATGTTTTTCAGCGCTGCGTCTGCTCAAGTGTAAACTAGTCACCACTGCTGTGTTGCTGCTTGTTTGCCTATATTCAAAAGGTAAAAATTAAAGTAATTGAATCCTGCCACAGAGCAGAGTGTAACATATGGTGGAAGCGTAGGAGGAGAGCGCGCTGTTCCTACCTGTCCTCAGCATCGCAGTAAGAGTGGAACAAACGCGCATTGCGGAGCTGTGTGCAGACTCTGGCGGTGCCTACTGTCTTGGGAGGCAGCATCCTGAGAAGTACTGCCAAGAAGGTGGTACGACAAAAACTACTTCCCATACTAACCCCCATCCTTGGCAAAAAGAAACTGTCGTTTTGTCTCTAGATTTTTAAAGTTCCAAGCTTTCCTTATTTCTGTCAAGTCACTAGTGGTGGTATTGCATTTTGAAGGTTGGGTCTATTTGAAAATGAAATGTTTTGATTTTTGCTTCTAGAATTTAGACATCGTTTTCCTCAAGTTAAAGATGCAGCCGAATTTCTCTTTCTCCTTTTGGCAAATACATAATGTCACCTATAAAAAAAATTGCATCTCCTTTATGTTAGGCATGTGAACGGAAAACAGCCTTCTTAAAGTTCTGTTTTGCTTAATAGAACCTTTAAATTGAGTTTGCTGAGCCCTATCTAAGATGACTGGTTGGAGAAGAAACAACAACAAAAAACTGCCCCAGACCTTTCTACATTTCGCTGCTGTAGCTACAGATATTTTTCCTAGGAACTGTTTTTCTCCTGCCACTACCTTCCCTTACAAGTAAAAATCTCGTAAATAAAGGATTCCAGAAATGGTAAGGAACATGAGTTTTTTGCTCACTTAGATCTCAGGCCCTTACTAAAAGAAAGCAAAAATCAGGTAGTTGGCATGGAATTCTGAAAATGTGCCCACAGAGCTTGATTTCTGGCTATTTGTATGACCTGCAATCATCACTTAATCTACTCATTCCTGTATTTTCCTAGCCTACTAAAGAGACTAGTTTTCCAGAAAGTATTTTGAAGCCTTCAAGGTAAAAGGTGCAAGAGAGCAAATTATGATGTTGCCTTTGTACTGAAGTTCTGCATATTCATTTGCATTCTACTGTCCAGAGCCATGATGGCTATTGATTGAGGATCAGTTCAGAAGACATTGCCCTCCCCTTATTAGCATATACTTAGCAATGCCCTCCATTCACACAGGACAGGGAGTTTTTACTTCCTGCTGAGTCTGAATTAACTGGGTTTACACCAAACACATAGATTTAGAAAAAAAAAAGTGTGTAAATGTAGAAATATTTCCAGTGACTTGGCATAAGCTTTGGCATGAGGTTTGTCCTGTGTCTTCTACCTTTTCAAGAAACACTAGGCAGTAATGAAAAGTAAATTAATTTCCTCCTTCACCTCTTTTATAGCATTTAAGCTTAGAACCAAGGCTGTATGTCATGAAGTTGTAAATCTGGAAGCGGATCACAGGAAATGATGTATGGTGACTTGGTCAGTTTGTTTCTTAGCCATCCAGGGAAGATTGTCTTCTGTACCATTTTAAAAATCTACAGAATGGAGCCTTATGTTTAAGAAATGCCTCATGTTCTTTCTGAGCAAGCTCACTTTTCAGTGCCATGTCCTCATGTTATGGTCCTTTCTAGAAATGAAAGACAAACTTTTGGTATTGAGTTCCTAGTACCCATTGGCATTCTTGAAGAATATCAAAGTCTCCCCGCAGCATTGTTTTCCCCGTAAGCAAATACCCTTCAACGTACCTCCAACTCTTCCTGTTTCTCTCTGCTCTTATTTTCACTGTCAGCATTGTTTACCATTGGGCCTTCTATAGTTTTTCTGCTTTCTTCAGCTCAGAGTTTGAAGCTGCACATAATATTCTTTAATGAAAACTTGATGGGTTAAGCAGTGGGATTACTTTCTGATTTTCATAGCTGATATGTTGCTGTTTACTTTTTAACAAATGGCATTATATTGTCTGCTGTCTCTTACGAGCCCCAGGTTTCTGACTAAAATCTTTTCATGGTGTAAATGGAGAGCTAATCTCCCTCTTTCCCCAAGACAACATACCTTTTATATATTCCTGATTTAATGGACATGTAATTTAATTTGTCATATCCAAGTGGACCAGTCTTTAATAGTTGTGCATCTAATTGGTTATATCCAAATGGAAAAGCCTTAATAAATAGTTTTGCATCTGAGCTATTGTATTTTACATTTCCATTTTCTGAACCAGACCCAACTCTGTTTAGGCTGTGGGTTAGCTTTTTCACAACAGGCCTCCACTGGGAGAGGAATTCACCCTGCTAAGAAAGAGCATCTTTGTAGAATAGGCCCATCATTTATGTAGTAGAACTACCAGTAATAGTAGTTACCATTTTTGAATCCTTAATATGTGCCGGGCACCATGCTAAGTGCTTAACACCAGTTATCGCTATTATTATTAAACCTTGAGAGATATAGGTTCTATTTGGGCCAGAAGAACAGAGGACTCCTTGGAGGGATGTCTCCAAGAAAAAAATGGGACCGATAGATTGCCTGATATACTTCGCTATAACAAGAGAAGTTTTACAGTCAATAGACTGAGTCTGGAAGATGAAATTGTACATAGAAAACTAGTCAAATGAGAATCAAGTCAAAACAGAAATCTAGGAAAAACAGAAAGCAATACAAGTAAATAAATGTACACATGAGCCACTTTGTGGCTCAGCTATTTAAAATATATGCGTAGACTTTAGAACGTAAACATCAAATATTGGTTTAAACAAAAATTGTGATATAACTTGAATTGGTTAGAGTGCAAACATGAAAACATAAGTTACTTCAGGTATTTAAAACAGAGGAATTTAATCCAGGAAATTGGTTGTTCAGATGATTGAGATGAAAATCTAAACAAGAGATAGTGAAGCAACCCAGAGTTTAGTGATGACGGGAAGCTGTTGCCACCCTAAGGCCGGAAGGACAAAGAGATGAGACTGTGTTACTGGAGCCCAGTGACCAGGAAGATGGAAGAGCTAAATTCTGATCTTCTGTAGGAGCAAACCAATCAGTTATGCCTAAAAATGAAAAATCAGGAACTAGCATTAAAAACAGATTTAGGATATAGAGGTGAATACCAAAAGAAATCACTAACAAACGGTCACCTCTAGTGTGCAGAGATCAGAACCTTATACTGCTGATAAGAATGTAAAATGGTACAAGAGTTGTGGAAAACAGTGTAGTGATTCCTCAAAAAATTGAAAATAGAACTACATATCATCCAGGAATTATACTCCTAGGTATATGCCCTAAGATCCTAAAAGTAACGACACAGACGTATGTACACTTACGTTCATAGCAGCACTATTCATAATAGCAAAAAGGTAAAAACTACCTAAGTATCCATCAACAGATGAATGAACAAACAATGTGGTACTTACATGCAATGGAATATTACTCAGCTATAAAGAGAAATGAAGTCCTGATACATGCTGCAACATGGATGAACCTCAAAGACATTATGAAGTAAGTCAATCAGAAGGGCAAATACTGTAAGACCTCACTTAGATGACAAGAATAGGTAAAAATATAGAGACCAGTGGTTATTAGTGGTTACCTGAGGCAGGAATAGAGGGAATTGTTCTCTAGAAAGTAGTGAGTTTACATCTGTTGTGATGGGAAAATTTGTATCACTTAAAGGTAATGGTTACACAACTTGACTAATATAACTGATATCACGAAGTTGTACACAAGAAAAAGGGTGAAATGGCAAATGTGCTGTACATAATTTTACAACAAAAACTGTAACCAAAAAAGAAAGAGGATATACTTAATGGAATTAGTTCTCTTGGTTCACAGGCTTAGGGCCATGGCTTCATGAGATTGTCCAGCCAATTGACTTAACACTGTTTTTAGAGTTTCTGTTCTACCCACCGCCCACCCCCCCCCACCCCCAGTTTGGTAAGTAGTGCCTGGGGTCTTAAAAGCGTGTGAGGGACCATCCAAGATCTAACAATTTGTCTCTATTTGCCTGGAGCAACAGAGGAAAAAGGAATCTCAGGAATCACAGAAGGAACTGGACTGCAGGTCTAGTTGCCTCCATGAGCTACTGCCCCCTTTGCCTTGAAACAGAAGAACTGGGTGGTACCCAGCTACCATTGCAGAACGTTTTGATCATGAGTCCTTGATCAAAAAGGGGTGGGGGTTATGTGGAACAGAATTTCAACTTCTTAAAGAACCCAGACTGACTGGACCCGTTGAGGCTGGAGGAACCCCTAGTCTGTTGCCCTAAGAAAATTTTTGAACCTTAAATCAGAACTGTCCCCGGAAGTCATCTTCAGACTATAAACAACAGTTAAGCTGAATTAGTAAAAAATATTCACCTTGAACATTGCGCTCTATTAAAGAATTATCTATATCGAATCAAATTGACACTAATAACTAAAGCATAGATGAGTAATTTAGGGGGCAGCAAGTCTAAATCAGAAGCCTGGTGGTGCAGTGGTTAAGAGCTCGGCTGCTAACTGAAAGGTCAGCAGTTCGAACCCACCAGTTCCTCCCCAAAACAAAGATGTGGTGATCTGCTTCCGTAAAGGTTACAGCCTTCGAAACCCTCTGGGGCAGCTCTCCTTTGTCCTGTAAGGTTGCTATGGGTCAGAATCAACTCGACAGCAGTGAGTTTCGTTTTGATTTTTTAGTCTAAGTCAATGTTGGTGACACGATATCGAGAGGGATAGCGAAAATGGTGACACACACGAAGAAAGTAAGCAGTATCATGGAACTGTACATGTAGAAATTGTTGAATGAGTGTATGATCTGCTATATATATTTTCACCAAAAATGAAATATTAAAAAAAAAAAAAGATCATCCCTAAAAAGGCAAGGGGAGGGAGAGGGAATTAATGTTTTGTTTTAAAGCCTTTTAATGCTATTTGCCTTTTAAAAAACGTATCTTGTTGATAAAAATTAAATTTAAAAGACCAGTCTTCAGCAAACTGTAGATTTTTATTTCTCTGGATAGGGCTGTAGCTCACACATGTATGTTTCTTTTTTCCCTCTTAGGTATGTTGATGATGTGATCAGCCGCATCGACAGGATGTTTCCCGAAATGTCAATCCACTTATCCAGACCCAATGGAACATCAGCAATGCTTCTGGTAAGATCTGGTTGACCTATTTGTAGGGCCATGTGGAAGAAAATTGACCTCAGGATTAACTTTCTGGTCCTGTGTTGTAGAATGTATAAAATGGAAATTAAATCTCAGTTCCATGGTGAAGAGCATATTTCTCTTTACTGGCATTCTGTAGCTTAAAAAGTTTTCACGTTGAAACCTTGCTTTTGAACCAGTTGCAGATCCTATCTAAGAGTTAACCAGAGAGGAAAGATACTGTAAGACTATTTCACTTGTAAGTTAGTTTATGGTATAAACCTCCCAAGCGCAGTTTTGGCGAATCTGTTTTATGTTGTCTTAAGGAGGTACAATGGTCAATGGTTGGATCCTGCTAAAGAAAATACCTTCTTAAAACAGAACCAGGTTCTGTGGAAATCAATTATAAAATTCATTATGCATTTGAAAAAGTGTTCTGAGGCCTCCTAACCAATAACCTTGTGTTTCTGGCTTTGTTGTTTCTGATTTTGGTTTGTTCTTAGCACTTTGTTATTATACTCTCACTGTTTATGTATCTGTTTGCATGGGTTCACCAAAGATAGGTACGTTTTGGACATGCAGTGACGTAACAGTGGTAAATTGTAGTATTAATTAGACAGGTGTGGAGGTGTTGGTGCCAGGAAACTTTTCTCATGGTCTGTGTGTTAACATGTGCTTGGAAAATACTTCCACGAGCACAGATTTCGAGGAGCCATCACGTTTTACAGAAAGCAGAGTTGTAAGGTTTTGATGGGAATCAGGGAGGTGGGGTTGAGAACTGTTTTTTACATCACGTCTGCTGCTGCTTTGGGGCCTAGTGTGAAGTCCCCATATTTTAGCATTTTACTTTGTCCCTGGATAAGGACATCATGCTTGATAAAGTAGATGGTCAGCAAAAAAGTGGGAGAATCCCTATGAGGTGGATTGACACAGTAACTGCTGCAATGGGCTCCGATGCTGCAATGGACTCCGACAGCAACAGTTGTGAGGGATGGCACAGGACGGGGCCGTGTTGCCTTCTGTCGTTCATAAGGTCGCTGTGAGTCGGAACTGACTCCATGGCACCTAACAACAGCAACAACTTTGTAAAAATCTTAAAAGTAGTCATCCAGGATGAGTAACTATTCACCCAAGCCATTCATCTTAGGAGAGCAGGCTTTTGTGTGTGTGTGTGTGTGTGTTTTCTCTTAAGAAATAAAAGCTGAGGGCTTGTTAAATGTGTGATAATTCATTATGAGAAAAAATTAGTGAAGTTCATCTGGGTAACATGCTGCTTTTCTTGACTTTAAAATTCCATCTGTTAAAAAAATAAAGAGAATAAGAATATTTTTTTAACAGTAAAAAAAAATATCTTCCTTTATGTAAGATGTATCTGTATATGAAACATGAAATATTTGCTGCCTCAGTTAAATGTACAAATTTCTAAATTTTAAGATCTTCTGGACCCAACAACCAAAACGTAAATTTTGCTTTCAGCATACTTGACAGGAACCAAAGAGTTAATGAAGATAAAAATGAAAGCATCCTCAGTGAGATAGGTTTGTTCAAATTATTTCTGGGTCATTGAGCTTCTATTTCATGATGAAGGTAGGAGTCTGGCATTGAAGGGAATGAGCAGAGGGAACAGGATGATAGGTAAACAGGTCTGAGATCTTAGAGTTACTGCCACCTGAGAAAGCAGGCTTTTATTTCACGATGACCTGTCAGCCCCATCTGCTTTCGTGGAGCTTCTGTTTTAATAGACTGATGAGAGAGTTTAGGGGCCCAATTCAAGGAAAGAATTCTGTTGTATATATACTATTTCTTCCACCTGTGCGTGGCTCATTTGGATCCATATGTGTCTAGCTGACTAGTTGTTACCCTCCTCAGATGATGCAAAAATCCACGTGATGGGATGTTTATTTATAGAAATAATAATGGGTGATCTGATTCAGAGTCACATTGCCAGCTAAATAATCATACTTTTAACATGATTATTTGGTTTGGTTTTTACTTTTGAAAGGTGTTACTTCATCATATTGCAAATCTCTAAGCTGTTTGCTGCTGCAACACCCATGTTCTCTGAGGATGAAGAGAATTCTTGCCTGGGAGGGGAGCAGGACCAACAGCCATCACTTCCCCTACTACCTTTGCTGGTAACTTTCCCTGTGACTCCAGTGGAAAAGGTTAGAGACCCATACCGTAGGCAGTAAGGCACCACTGCAGCAGGTTTGGACAAGAGATGAAAAGTGTTGTTTTCTGGAGATTAATCTGGAGGTATTCTGGGAGGCTTCGAAAGGGGAGTGAGACTGGCAGGGGGAAGACCAGTTAGGAGATTGTTGAAGCGGGACCCATTTGAGCACTCTGCAACATCCCGTTTTATCTACCTTGACCAAAGTCCGTGTTTATTTTGCTTTTTAATGATGCCATCACTCAAGGATAGTGTCTGCCAGAAAGGACAAAAACCAGGGGGCTCCGCGGATGTCAGGAGCAGGAACGAAACAATGGTCCTTATGGGGCCCTGTGGGCCAGATGATTCCGTGTCAGTTACCTTCCGTCACTATATTTGCGCTCATACCTTCCATGGAGAAATAATCACGTTGGCCTAACCTAGGGTAGTTCCTCCCTCTGTGTTCAGGGTGAAGTCATGTATTGGCAGCCCCATAGAGGTACATAGTGTAAGATGTAGTAATTCCTCAGAGGAAGAGGGGCAGGGCAAGGCAGAAAAAGCAACAACATGATAAAACAAATTTCTATGAGTACAGCGCACTCATCTCACACAGGACTCAGCTCATTGGATCCTCAGAGTCCCCTTGAGTTAGGTAGATAGGACCAATTGTTTTTGTTTTACAAGTTAGAAGACTGAGATCCAGAGATGTACAGTCCTTTCTACTGGGCCATGCAGCTGGAACACCCACTTCCCTCTCTGATTATAGCTCATGCTGGTGACAAGATTTGGACTACCAGGCTGGTAATTTTTCTTAAAAGTTTTTTTACTATGTAATCTGACCTATACAAAGGAATATATGTAATGTATCTGTAAATTATGCAGCATAATGGTAAAGCCAGGAGCTCCTCACTCAAGAAGCAGAACAGAACCATTGTATGCTTCTCCCCAGTTCCTGCCTCTCCACCCAAGGTAACCACCATCCTGATCATGCCTTTCTCTTCTTTTTTAAAATGTGCTTGTAAAACGGTACGTGAATCCCGAAATAAGGTCTTGTTCAGTTTCATCGGTTTTTGAGCTTTATAGAAATGGTGTCATGCTGTGTGTTGTTTCTGAGATGTATCCATGTTGTTGGTTGTGTCTGCAGTTTAATAATTTTCATTGTCATACAGTAGACCGTTCTATGACTGTACACTATTCATTCTCCTGTCAATGCATGTTTGGGTTGTTTCCAATTTTGTTTTTTAAATAATGCTGGCATGAGCATTCTTGTACATACACAACATAAATTTTTAAGTCTTAGCTCAAGCCATGGAGCCAGGGCAGACCCCTTTCTGGAGGGAGAAATGGAGTGTTAAGAGCAGTGAGAGCAAGTAGCTTTTTCACAAGAGTCACTTGAGTTGTGAAATGTAATGGCATGGCTTCCTGAAACCACTCAGAGGAGGGATGCCTGCTCTACTATATAAAGGGCTCCAGAAGTGGCTCAAGTTATCAACCTGGGTTCTACGATCAGAGCATTCCACTGACTTTTTTGTAGATAGAGACCTCTTCGGTTTTGGTGTGTGAGTTTAAAGGGGGTTTTAGATTGTTTCTGCACGTCTGTAGGAAAACATTACCAAGTCATTGGAACTCCAGAGCAGTCCGTGAATCAAAGGCAGGTTTTGGTGATCCTTTTCAGTTTCCTCCTTCACCAAGTAATCACTGCCAAGAATTGTCAGAGCGCCTTAGATGTATATTTCAGAGCCCTAGTCCCTTATCTGCAGTTTCGTAACAATATAAACCTGTTGCCGTCAAGTTGATTCCGACTTACAACGACCCTATAGGACAGAATAGAACTGCCCTATGGGGTTGCCAAGGCTGTAATCTTTATGGAAGCAGACTGCCACATCTTTCTCCCTCGAAGCAACTGGTGGGTTCTAACCAATAACCTTTCAGTTAGCAGCTGATCAATTAACCACTACGTCACTAGGGTTCCTTCACAATATAAAAAGCCAAAAATATAGACGGGGGAAAAAGGGTGGGGAGGGACAATCACATTGATATTTTTTGAGGCTTTTCTTTTATACAGTTGAGGTCAATTTGGCTTACCTAAAAGCCAAGCCTGCCTTTCATTGTTGGCCTGGAAGCCCCAGGGCTTCAGCACCCGTCAGAAACTTTAGGAGTAGACACCTGTCTGGGAGCTGTGTTTGACCTGGAAGCACATGCATGTATCCTATTCATGTGTATGGATGGACAGATAGGGCATATATAGGAAAGGAGGTGAGGGGAGGGACAGGAGGACAGATAGGTAGGTGCTCAGTCAATATTTGCTGAATGAATACATGAATGACAGACATACAGGCGTCTTTCAGTCTTCAACAGTTTGTCCATATTGGCTGTAATAGAGACCTTTTCCCTACCCAAGGGAAGAGGAGTAAGGCATTTATACTGTTTTGATTTGCAAACTCTCAAGGCAGTTACTGGCTTAACTTCTACTGTCCTTGTGAGTCTTGCGATAATCAACTATAGCCTGACACTCCAAATCCTAATGTGAAATCTAAACTTTTAACGGTTTATGTAATCTTTAAATACATTGTAGTTCTCTTTGCCCTGTTTGGAGGCTCTTCTCCTGTTGTGTAAGTTAATAACTCATTATATAATACATCCTGTTTCCATTCTTTGAAGAGATGAGCTCAGTTATCCAAAAATAAATCTAGCTATGTTGATACTTAGTTTCAGTTAATCTACTGCCTAACATCCCATTATTAATTTTCTTCAAATAATCAAAATATTGTAGGAGCTTAACTGAGTCAGACTGGAACAAGCAGCTGGCTTCTTTCAGCATTTAAAATACGAATCTACAATTTTCGACTGATCCACTAGATACAAAGTGTAAGAAAAGAAAAAAGATAAAGCTCCAACCATATTTGAAATATACCATTATATTTTACAAATTAATCTTTATGTTGTTTGATTTATAGGAGATACAACTCATTCATCAGTCTTTTTAAATCCACATTTCAACCGATCTTCAATTTCTTTAACATAGTCATGCAATGCTTTTGAATGGCACATCTTCATTGTAAAACCAGGTTACTTTACCCCAAGCTCACTGAGGTAAGGAAAGACTTTTGGACAGCTAACCTGTTGAGCTCTTTGGAGCCTTGATTTTTCCACTGGGCTCAATAGTTCTCAAGCTTTAGTAAGGCTAAGATTCACAGTGTAGTTTGTAGAAAATGCGTATTCTGGCAAGGCACCACAGAAATTCTGATTCAACAGGTTGGGGGGTAGGACCTAAGAACTGCATATCCCAGGTGCCTCAGCTAAGTCTCAGGTAATCTGTGGGTCACATTTTAAGAAACATGATGTTAAACCTTTTATGCCTTTGGCATTCCATTGAAGGCTAACCTTTTCAGTAAGTTACAGCTCTGGTATGAGGTATGATATGTAGCTAAAGCATTAATTCATTCAGTAAATAGTTACTGAACACCAAGGGATGAAATCACAGTTCCAGGTGCTATTCAGCATCGACCAAGCAAAGTCCCTGCACTTGCAAAACCTGCATTATAGTATGGGAATCAGACAAGAGACAAGCATATTGTTGTATAATATGATTTCAGATGGTAATAGGCTATTGAGGAAAGAATTCAACAGGGTAAAGGGCTGGAAAGTGGCACAGGGTGCTGTTGGGGGGTGGGATTAAGGAGGCCTCTGTGAGTAGAGACCTACGTAAGGTGAGGTCATGAGCCATCTGGGGGGGGTCAGGGTCCAGGAGAGATAGCACAAGTACTAAAGACCCTTGCCTGAGGGCAGCTGGCCAGTGATGTCAAGTAAAACCAAGGAGACTAGGTAGCTAGAGTTCAGGGACCAAGGGGAAGAGAGGGAGGTAGAGAGAAGAGGCTCCTGAAGCAGTTGGGGAGTAGACTCTTACTGGGTAGGGCTCAGGTTTTTTGTTTGTTTTAACTTCAGTTGTACGAAATTGAATTTATCATAATCTTTGGTGTATGACGCACTGTCATCATTGATTCAGTCACTGCCCTTTCAAATTTATTTAGTAATATAGTGAATACTCATGAGTGAACCTACCAACCAACCCAGGAGCCAGAACACCATCTGCAACCTGTATGTATCTATAAGTACCTCATACCACTCTGTTGCATCCCCTGCCTCTGCCCTACAGGGAATACTTATCCCTCCTTTTGAGCATTCTTCTTCCTTTTGGGGGGACTTTATCTCATATATATGTATGGCCAAACAATATACTCTTTAATTTTGCCTGTTTCCCCCCCCCGCCCCCAAAGAAAGGTGTTAATCTGTTATCTTCTGGGACTTACTTTTTTCACTCAGCATTTGTTTTACTAAAATTTATTCAAATTATTGGTTTAGCTATAGCTTATTCATTTTTGTGATCTGAAGTATTTCGTTATATGAATACATCCTAATTTATTTATCTGTTTTTTTGTCAGTCGCCAGTTGATTTCTTTCTGAGTTTTTTGGTTTGTTTTTGTTTTTTGTTCTTTGTATCATGAGCAGTCCTGCTGTGAACATTCTTTTTCATATCTGTTGGTACCCATGTGCTAAACTTTCTCTTGGATCTACCCCTAGGAGTAGAATTGCTCTGCTTAGGGCAGTGATTCTCAACTAGGGGTGACTTTTGAACCTCAAGGGACAAGGAGCCTGGGTGTCAGAGCGGTTAAGTGCTTGGCTGCTTACTGAAAGGTCGGCAGTTTGAACCCACCAGCTGTTCCATGAGAGAAAGATGTGGCAATCTGCTTCTATAAAGATTACAGCCTTGGAAACCCTGTGGGGCAGTTCTGCTCTGTCCTGTATAGGGTCACTATGAGTCAGGATCAACAAAATGGATGAGTTTTTTTTTTTTTTTTAAGAGAAATTTTTGTCTCAACTCGGGCAGGGGGAGTGCTATTGGCATCTAGTGGGATGATAATAGGATTGCTGCTAAATATTTAAAACAAGACAGCCCCCACATCCAAGAATTATCCAGTCCAAAAGTGCCAGTGTTTTAAAACCCTGGTTTAAGGCATGCAAATACTCAGTTTGCCGTGATAATGCCAAAATGTTTTCCTAAGTAGTTGCACAAATTTACACTCCCACCAGCAATCCTCAAGTCGTAAAACACATTTTTCCCAAAGTCAAAGACTTGAATAATAACTTTTTGTCCTTCAGAAATTTCTGAAGATCATCCAGTGTAAAATTCTTTGATGCTTGGTGTCTTATTCAGCATCATCAGTGGTCCAGGGACAAGGGTAACAGAGATTCTTTCAAGAGGTCTACAGGATCAAAACTATTTTAATGGTAATACTGAGGCATTACTTTCCTTTTTCACTCTCATTCATTCATGAGTTCACAGTGGAGCTTTCCAGAGACTACGTAATGTGCAATGACATCATCACACTGACACCTAATAGCTTGTATATTCTTATGTTTTAAACATTTCTCAGTTTTAACTTCTAATTTGGTAAATATTGATAGCTACATCCCACAAAAACAGAAGCTCTTTGAGGTCCTTAATAATTTTCAAAAGTGTAGAGAGGTCCTAGATCAAAATATGTGAGAACTGCTGCTTTAAGGAGAAATATGTCCAACAGTTAAGGAAAAGTGGTTCAAAAATGTTGCAAGTTTACTAGTGATCAAAAACTTTGCAGTTAAAAAAAAAAATCAAAAAGTAAAAGGCAACAGGAAATGTGGGACATTCTATAGGACAACTAAATTTCTTCAACAAAGTTGATGGCATGGGGGAAAATGAGAAAGATGAAATACTTAAAAGAGACTTAACAGCAATATGTAAACTGTGGACTTTGTTTGGATCCTGATTCAGACAAACCAACTGTAAAAGGACATCTGTGATGCAGTCTGAGAGATTTAAACATAGTCTGAATTTTAATTGATACCAGGGAATTGTTGGTAATTTTGTTAGGTGTAATAATAGTCTTGTGGTTTGAAAAAAAAAGGTCCATATTTTTTAGAGATAGATACTGAAGTATGTAGAGTTGAAATAACATGATGTATGAAGTTTGCTTTAAAATACTTTTTAACAAAAATTTAAAAAGGAAAGATAGAAAAAAGATAGATAAAGCAGATGTGACAAAATCTTGGTCATTTTTTAATTGGGATGGTTGTTAGATAATCTCTCTTCCTTTATGTTTAACAATTTTCAGAATCAAAAATAGTATGGATGGCTATCTACATTCAAGCCTCTGTACATATCCTCCAAATATTACAGAAAAACAAGAAGAACCAAACAAAACTACAAAAACCACGCCGTAAACCCAAAAAAGAAAACCAAGAATGTCCACACTCCAACTTACATGTAAGAAAAACAAAAAAATTCAAGTGAGCTATCCCTTGCACTCTCGCTGTTAACCTTTGCCGAGTGAAAAATGCCTCACACAAAAGAGTACGTACTCATTGATTCAATTACGTAGTTTTTGAACACGTAAAATATAAAGTGAATAAAAATCAGAACAGTGTTTACCTCTAGGAGGGAGGGGGCAGGCATTGACTAGGAAGGGCATCAGGGAACATTTTGTGGTGGTGGGAGCGTTCTGTATTTTGATAGGGATGTGCTTTATATGGCTATGCGCATTTATCAAAATTCAGAGAATAGTACACTAAAAATTTTTACATTTCATTGTAGACAGATTTTACCTCAAGAAAATTTAAAAGTAAACATCAATATACTTGATCAATGTATGCATAAGATGTTGTTGCTATCGGGTGCTGTTGAGTCTGTTCCGACTCATAGTGACCCTGTGCACAACAGTACGAAACACTGCCCGGTCCTGCGCCATCCCTACAATCGTTGTTATGCTTGAGCTCACTGTTGCAGCCACTGTGTCAGTCCACCTCGTTGAGGGTCTTCCTCTTTTTCACTGACATGTACTCTGCCAAGCATGATGTCCTTCTCCAGGGACTGATCCCTCCTGACAACATATCCAAAGTATGTCAGACGCAGTCTTGCCATCCTTGCTTCTAGGGAGCATTCTGGTTGTACTTCTTTCAAGACAGATCTGTTCGTTCTTTCGGCAGTCCATGGCATATTCAATATTCTTCAGCAACACCACAATTCAAAGGCATCAATTCTTCTTTGGTCTTCCTTATTCATTGTCCAGCTTTCACATGCATATGATGCAATTGAAAATACCATGGTTTGGGTCAGGCACACCTTCATCTTCAAGGTGACATCTTTGCTCTTCAACACTTTAAAGAGGTCCTTTGCAGCAGATTTACCCAGTGCAATGCGTCTTTTGATTTCTTGACTGCTGCTTCCATGGCTGTTGATTATGGATCCGAGTAAAATGAAATCCTTGACAACTTCAATTTTTTCCCCGTTTATCATGATGTTGCTCATTGGTCCAGTTGTGATTTATGCTGAGGTGCAATCCGTACTGAAGGCTGTGGTCTTTGATCTTCATTGGTAAGCGCTTCAAGTCCTCTTCACTTTCAGCAAGCAAGTTTGTGTCATCTGCATAACGCAGGTTGTTAATAAGTCTTCCTCCAATCCTGATGCCTCGTTGTTCTTCATGTAGTCCAGCTTCTTGTATTATTTGCCCAGCATACAGATTGAATAGGTGTGGTAAAAGAATACAACCCTGACGCACACCTTTCCTGACTTTAAACCAATCAGTATCCCCTTGTTCTGTCCGAACAGCTGGCTCTTGATCTATGTAAAGGTTCCTCATGAGCACAATTAAGTGTTCTGGAATTCCCATTCTTCACAATGTTATCCATAATTTGTTATGATCCACATGGTCGAATGCCTTTGCATAGTCAATAAAACGCAGGTAAACATCCTCCTGGTATTCTCTGCTTTCAGCCAGGACCCATCTGACATCAGCAGTGATATCCCTGGTTCCACGTCCTCTTCTGAAACCGGCCTCAATTTCTGGCAGTTCCCTGTCAATACACTACTGCAGCTGTTTTTGAATGATCTTCAGCAAAATTTTGCTTGCATGTGATATTATATTGTTCTATAATTTCCACATTTGGTTGGATCACTTTTCTTGGGAACAGGCATAAAATATGGATCTCTTCCAGTCAGTTGGCCAAGAAGCTGTCTTCCCATATTTCTTGGCATAGATGAGTGAGCACCTCCAGCGCTGCATCTGTTTGTTGAAACATTTCAATTGATATTCCATCAATTCCTGGAGCCTTGTTTTTCTTTCAGAGCAGCTTGGACTTCTTCCTTCAGTACCATCGGTTCCTGATCATATGCCACCTCTTGAAATGGTCGAACATGGACTAAGTCTTTTTGGTATGATGCCTCTGTGTATTCCTTCCATCTTCTTTTGATGTTTCCTGCGTCGTTTAATATTTTCCCCATAGAATCCTTCACTATTGCAACTCGAGGCTTGAATTTTTTCTTCAACTCTTTCAGCTTGAGGAACACTGAGTGTGTTCTTCCCTTTTGGTTTTCCATCTCCAGCTCTTTGCACATGTCATTATAATACTTTACTTTGTCTTCTCTAGCCACCCTTTGAACTCTTCTGCTCAGTTCTTTTACTTCATCAATTCTTCCTTTTGCTTTTTTGCTCAACATTCGAGAGCAAGTGTGTTCTAGGAATGAGCAAATAGGAAATAAATTGTGGATGATGGGAGCCAGATTTCTCCCTTTTGGAGAAGGAAATTACATATGTAAAGGAGAATACTAGAAAGAGCCTTTGGCATTGGATTGGAATTGGAGATATCAGTATGAACTAATTGCTTTTGATGTATATAGACAGATATGGAAATATCACACACATACATACGCTCACACATATGCACAAACATATGCCCTAGCTCTGTTTGCTTAGAGGGTGTAGAAGCAGTGAGACCCCAGAAGCAATGAGCACATCTGTCATCCGCATCTTAGTTTCTAGATATCACTGTCCACTAACAGTCTTCTTAGAGAAATTTCAGTTTCCAGAGCAGGCAGGTAAAGTGCAAGGTGAACCAGGAATATTTTGTTATGCCAGAGAGTAAAAGAAGTACTCAAAAAATGATAGGGACGTGTTAAAAGGATGCAGAAGCCAGATTGAAGGGGTTCCCACAGGCCAAACCTGGGACCATTGAAGATCAAAATAAATAATGATACTAATGGATTAAAGCTCACAGAATATAATCCCAGTGTCCATACTGATATAAATGAATACTAAACGAATAAAGAAATGGGAGCTAACAGTTCTTTTCAGTAGAACGTGAACTAATAAATGTAGAAGGATTTAGAAAATTGGGTAACTATCATAGTAATAATTGTTTCAGGAGGAATCAAGACCTCAAGAATTACAAAGCGTTGTTAAAATTATTGAGTAGAAGTTTGATGAGAAGCCATATGTTTGTGTGTGCGTGTGTGTGTGTAGAAAGAGGGCATGCAAGCAAATGTGACGTAATGCTAACATTTAGGGGATCTAGGTGACATATATATAGGAATTCTTTGTACTATTGCAACTTTTCTGTAAGTCTGAGATTGTTCAAAATTATTTCAAATTAAGAAGCTAACTTTTTTTTTTTAAAGAATAGTGTAAATAATGTTTATTTAACAAGCTCTTATGTAGCCAAGTATCGTTCTGGGTGCTTTACAAATGTGAATTCACTTAGTTCCCCTAACAGCCCTATGTTGTTGTTAGTTGCATTCAGTCGTCTCTGACTCATGGCTACCCCATGTATAATAGAATGAAAAATTGCCAGGTCCTGCACCATCTTTGTGATCGTTGCTATGCTTGAGTCCATTTTCGCAACTGCTGTGTAGTGGTTTCTAACATAGGGAGCTCATCTTGCAGCACTGTATTGGACAATATTCTGTTGTGATCCATTAGGTTTTTTTTTTTTTTTTAATTGTGCTTTAAGTGAAAGTTTACAAATCAGGCCAGTCTCTCATACAAAAATTTACATACACCTTGCTATACACTCCTAATTGCTCTCCCTCTGATGAGATAGCACAATACTTCTCTCCCTTCTCTCTCCTCGTGTACATTCGGGTAGCTTCTGGACACCTCTGCCCTCTTATCTCCCCGCCCAACAGGAGATACCAACATAGTCTCATGTGTTGACTTGATCCAAGAAGCTTGTTCTTCACCAGTCTCATTTTCCATCCCCTATTTTGTTTTTTTTATTCCAGTCCAATCCCTGTCTGAAGAGTTGGCTTTGGGAATGGTTCCTGCCCTGGGGTAACAGAAGGTCTGGGGTCCATGGCCTCTGGGGTTCCTCCAGTCCCAGTCTGACCATTAAGTCTGGTCTTTTTGTGAGAATTTGGGGTCTGCATCCTACTGCTTTCCAGCTACCTCAGGGTTTCTCTGTTGAGTTCCCTGTCAGGGCAGTCATCAGTTGTGGCCAGGTGCCATCTATCTCTTCTGGTCTCAGGCTGATAGAAGCTAACATTTTTAAGCATGCACGTTTATATTTACATATTAGATAAAATTATATGTGTCTGGTCTAAGCCTCCATTACCTCTTATCTGATTACTGTAGTAGCCTCCTAACTGGCCTGCTGTCCTGCTTCCACCCTGCCTCTAGGCAGTCTCTTCTTCGTGTAGCCAGAGTGTTTTAAAACGGAAGTCAAGTCATGTCTCTTCTCTGCTTAGAATTCTGCAGTGGCTCCCCATTTCCCTCAGAGTAGAAGTTCATCCACCTGAGTCCTTATGATGGCTCATCATCTGCTCCAGCCCCAGACCCTGCCCCTTACACGCTCCCCTCACTCACCAAGCCTAACTCCTGTTGTAAGGGCTTTGCCATTAGATATCCACAGGGCTTAGTCCTCATAGCCTTCAGGGTTTTGCTTTTATGCCCCTTCTCAGTGAGACCTTCTCTGACTACCATGTGTAACTACCTCCCCACTCCCTATTTCCTTGGACATCATTTTTTTTTTTTAAATAGTACTTACCGCTTTCTAACATATGGTATTTCCTTATCTATTCTGCTTATTGCCTATTGTCTGTTTCTTCTTAAAAGACTGTAAATCTCCACAAGTGCAGAGATCCTGTCTGGTTTGTTCAGTGATGTGTTCCAAGTCCCTAGAACCTCTAGACCCCTAGTACCTGACACACAGTAGGTGCCTAGTAAATATTTGTTAAATAAATGAATGTGTATATGTGTAGAAAGAAACTTAAAAGATCATCTTCAAAGTACTTAAATGAGCTATAAACCAAAACAGAAACCAAACCTGTTGCCATCTAGTCAGTTCCGACTCATAGTGACCCTGTAAGACAGAGCAGACCTGCGCCACAGGGTTTCCAAAGAGCAGCTGGTGGATTCGAACTGACATCCTTTTGGTTAGCAGCTGAGTTCTTAACCACCGTGCCACCAGGGCTTCCAGAGGAACTATGGGGAACAATATGTGAGACTAGAATTACAGACTGTGTGCAGTCCTGGTTGTAAGGGGAATAGATATGTACCTATTTGTAGGTATATTTGTGAACTGTCTAGAATGGATATATATACACCCTATTGTTAGTACAATGGAGACCTGGTGGTGCTGTGGTTAAGTACTTGGCTGCTAACCAAAAATTAGCAGTTTTTGAACCTACCAGCTGCTCCACGGGAGAAAGATGTGGCCGTCTACCTCTGTAAAGATTACAGTGTTAAAAACCCCATGGGGCAGTTCTACTTTGTCCTATAGGGTCACTATGAGTCGGAATCGATTTGACAGCGACAGGCTTGATTTTGGTTTTACT
Organism: Loxodonta africana; assembly: GCF_030014295.1. Lineage (NCBI taxonomy): Eukaryota > Metazoa > Chordata > Mammalia > Proboscidea > Elephantidae > Loxodonta > Loxodonta africana. Next base: position 43,682,384 of record NC_087350.1, read on the forward strand.
GTTAGTACTGGTAAATCCCAGACTTATGACAGGGTAAGCTACACTAAGAAGGGAGGAGCTTATCCTTCAAGCAATGAGGAGCCAACAGAGGTTCTTAAGTAGCAGACTGGCTTAATGAGATCAGCTCTTTGAATGATCATGCTGGTGTGGAAGATGGAGTGGAAGTGGAGGGTCTGGAAGCAAGGAGACCAGGACACCAACTAGAAGGCCGAGGCAAGAGATAAGAGTAAAGAAGATGGGGCAGAGGAGCTGATCTGAAGGAAAGAGGCAGGACTGACAGTTCATCAAGATGTGTACTGTATGCGGCATTGGGAAGGGGGATGGGTCATTGCTAGCGGTTACAGTTTGGGGTATCATAGTAGTTGATCAGTAAGCATTTGTTACAAGAATGAAGGTAAGGACTAGAAAAGAAAGCTGATAAATTGGAGGCAGGCTAGGGGAGAAGTGGTCTGGAAATTAGGCACCATGAAAACAGATCCAACATTTATCACTGAATAAAAATGAATTAAATAATCTTAAAAAAAAAAAAAAAAGGATAATAGTGGTACTGTGCATTCATTCAACTGACTTTTCTGAATTTTGAACACACTCAAGTTTCACTCAGACTCACAAAGGCAAGCACAACCTATTTTTACCAGACTAATTAAAAATATGATGTATTCAAAATATTTAAAAATAAAATCCAGTAAAAATCCTGTGGAGTTAGAATTATTTTCTCCAACATTTAAATTTACTACTGTAAATGCCAAGCTAATGAAATACACCTGTTCAAGGTGGTGGAACGTGCTTTCCAACTCTTTGGGACAAATGCAGTTGAAACACATTGAGGAAAACTAGAGATCTGAATTGATGGATCTTTACAGAGTATATGTCATTAAAAATGATAGAATCTGATGATTACTGGCATATTGGGATTTTTTGATGGGAGATTTGAGGGGTAGGGAGCTTAACTAGTCTATCGAAGAAACAATATAAACCTGGTAAAATAATATTTGCCCAAAAATAGTATAAATTACTCCTCAAAATTAGTTCTAAGAAAAAAAAAGTTATTAAATTTGACTTTGTATGCTCTTGTCAGAAAATAAAAACTGTACAACACAAAATGTTTTCTTTTTATGTCTTAGCTGTCAGAAAACAGAAAAAAGATAGACCGCTCAAGCATGTTCTTAAGCTGCTCCATTCTGGTGCCTGAGAGCACCAATTCTTTCCATTGCTTTCCGTGGCCATTATCTTTTAAGAAAAGTATCTCCCACACTGTGCTTTAACCTGTAAGCCACCAGAAATTCATCTGGAAATGAAGTACAAATGTTAACATATACTGAACATAAAACAAGAGTACCAAAAATACAGAGCTGCATCAGCGGGTAACAGGCAGCACGAAGAGAAAAGCTTCAGAGTTTAAGGTTTAAGACCAATGTCCCTAACCTTCTTTTGGAATTAGCTACCCTTTCTAATGAAAGTCATAGGCCCTCTCCTCAGAAAAAGGCACATGAGCACATCTACACACAGAAAAACTGCAAGGGGTTCAGAAATTCCTTGAAGTCTATCCACTGCCTCCCACTTTATGGACTCAAAATGAAGATCCCTGAGATTATGACAAGAGCTAATCTTCTCTTAGAAGATTACCGGTAAGTAGGAATAGGACAAGAGCCTCCCACAAAATGACATTTCTATGTTTTAATAGAACACCACATCTAAAGAGAACTTGCCTCAGAAAGGTAAAAGCCAAGCATCGCTTTGGCATCCATACTTAGACAGAAGCACTGCACATATTTTGGCTATGAAACTTCAGAATCAAGTGGGTACAGAAAAACTACCGAAAGACCATGACCTTCTCCCTGTGTCGGTACTATAGTTTCCTGTTCTCGTTTTGCTCAGTCTTGAGATCATCTCTGTCAGTAGAGACGGTGGATACTTCAAGGGTGCAAGGGGCCAGGCAAGTAGCTCCATGAGCAACCAGGACAATGTGGGAACACGTTTCATGGCTAGAAAAGAATGAGACAACATCTGGGTTGCTTCAAGTGATTTATTTTTAAAAAAGGATGAAGGTTCGAGCTCTCAAGTTCAAAAGACCTGGGTCTGAATTGTCACTCTGCCACTTAGTAGCTGTGTGACCTTGATCATCAAGACTCAGTTTTTTCATTCGGAAGATGGTGATAAACGTGGCTACCTCCTAGGGTTCTCAATAGGGTCAAATGAGAAGGTGTGTATAAAGTACTGAACACTGTGCCTGGCACAGAGAAATCTCTTAAGAAACTTACTGGAGAAATCTTTATTATCAGCCAGTATTTATGTATCCAGTGAATTTTATACATGAAAGGACAATTTTTTTAATAAATTTTAATTCTAAAAGTAGTGCATGATTATTATAAATCTGTAAGTTTATATGTAATGTTTCCAACCCCCAGAGCCAAATAAAGATTGGGTTTCTAAAGATACTGGTAACAAAAGGCAATAACAATGAAAACTTAAAAAAAAAAAAAAAAAGAGAACCGACTTATGACAAAGTCGCCCGAAAGGAACCCCGCAGTAAGTCGAGGACTACCTGTACTAACAGTAAAACCAAAACCAAATCCGTTGCCATTGAGTCGATGCCGACTTATAGTGAACCTGTAGGTGGCGCAGTGGTTAAGCGTTCAGCTGCTAACCAAAAGGTCCACAGCTTGAATCCACCAGCTGCTCCTTGGAAACCCCATGGGGCCATTCTACTCTGTCCCGTATAGTCGTCGCAGTGAGTAGGAATCGACTCAATGGCAGTGAGTTTTTTTTGTTTAGGACAGAGTTGAACTGCCCCATGGGGTTTCCAAGGCTGTAATTTTTATGGAAGCAGACTGGTGGGTCTGCTGGTGGGTTCAAACTGCTGACCTTTTGGTTAGCAGCTGAGTGCTTAACCACTGTGCCACTAGGGCTCCTTTGTAGTGGATGGGGCCAGGAATGCTAAACCTTCTGTAATACAACAACCTGTTCCATCAGAAATGCCAGGAGCACCTCCACTGAGAAACCTTTGAGCCCTGAGGATACCCAGGCAGGTTATCAATTTACCTTTCCAACCTTATCTCCTCCTGCCTCTCTCTTGCCCTGCATTCCTGGCCACCATCCACTAAATGCCAATAGTTCTTCCCACTAACCGGGACAAACAAAAATACCTTGTCATTTCCAGAAGCTCTGTAGGAACCACGAGATTACCTAAACACTCCATGCTCGTTTGTTTCTGTACTCCGTGCCCACTCTTCCCTCTGCCTCTGGTGCCCTTTTCCACCTTTTGTCTCCTTCTGTAAAATTGCTCTGCAGCCTTTTATGTTGAACTCCAGTGTCATCTTTTAAGAAGCCTACCTTTACTTCCCCAAGCTGAGATAGTCTTTCTTTCCTTTATGTTCCTAAAACACTGTTTATGCCTTTATTATAGTGGTGCACTACGTTACAGACATGTTTGGATAGATCTTAAATGGATCACTTTGCTTTTAAATGTTATTCGATGGTACCTACAATATTGTATACTTATACTATGGTACGCACAGCCTTTGTGAAGATCCAAGAAGGGAAGTATTGTGATCTGGCTAATACGTTTAACATCTGTTGTATTCCACCTGTGTTACATAGCTTTCGTTACAAAACGCCAGGGAGCTTTAAGACGAAGAAGGGATCACTCAGAACTGTATTTAGGACAAATAAAAAAAAACACAGTGTAAATTCTTGTTGGTCTTGTTGTTAGAACAACGGCATTGATCAATAGATTCTTTAGATTCCTTGCAACTCGTCTCAGAGTTTGTATTTGGCCAAATGGAGCCATTCCTCTCAACACCCACTGCAGTCAATAATGTGAAGCAAAAATGATGTTACTCTTCCTGAATCATAATCTTTGTCTTGAGGAGTTATTAACACAGGAGCCCAAGCTGCTATTTCCTTTAGACAATTGGGTTGTCCTGTTTCAGATTTATACACAGCAATAGAATCTCATTAGCCCAGATTTATACTGCATAGACCAAGCATGTAAATAATTGAAACCTTCCAGGGCTGTATTATATCTTCAACTGATTTTAAAAGCAGTTTATCTTGGTATTTTACTTTGTTACTTAATCCCAATCTACACAGTTGATTTTTCACCCGGTTTGTCTTTTCATTGTGTCTGCATTGAGATAAAACAGTTGCTCAATTTTAATAAAAGTGACATATATAATTCATTTCTGTTGGCAGTTGAATTAAGAGTATGAGTTTACACTAATATGGCCTATGGCATTATTAATTATATAGATGATGTTGCATAGAATTTTAATTAAAATTAACTAATTGTGCTATGTACGGTTATAGTAGTAGTAGTTGTCATCATTCTCATCATCGTCATAATTAACCCAACTCATTAGCAAATTGGAGTAAGCATGTGGGCTATAGAGCCAGATGGCTTGGGTTCAGATCCTTGCTCGGCCACTTGTGGTTGTCTGGCCTTGAGTAGTCAATCTCTCTATGCTGTCATTTCCTCCTTTGTAAAACGGAGCTAATCACAGTCCTACCTCATGGGGTTGTTGGAGGATTGCATGAGTTCATTCAGATAGTGTGCTTTGAACTTGCCTGGCTGAGGGCAAGCTCAGGAATGTCAGCTGGTGGGAGTGGTGATGGAGTGGCAGCTAAGTGATTTCTAGGAGACATTTGTTGAAGATCATGAATTTTTGTAGGCCTTGTTCATGCACACTTAACTACCATGTTAACTTTTTATTATAAACTATTAATATAAGAAAATTTTTTATTTCTGTTGAAAAGCCCTTTGTAAATAATAACCTTTTTTAAAATATAAGATGAAAATATATGACTTTCTTTTCTTTCCCTCATTCTTGAATTATATTTTTAGGTAAAATTACAGACAGTCTTTGCGACTACTTATAGGGTGACTAATTGTAGCCCTGGTGGCACAGTGGCTAAAGCAATCAACTGCTAACAGAAAGGTTGGCTGTTCGAAACCACCAGCGCCTCCACAGGAGAGAGATGTGGCAGTGTGCTTCTGTAGAGATTTATAGCCTTAGAAACCTTAAGGGGATGCTCTGAGTTGGAATTGACTAGACAACCCTGGGTTTTTTGTTTTTTTTTTAATTGTTAATCATGCTTACTGCAGTACATCTACATTTCTCCAGTTCTTTCAGTTATAGATATGTAAGGCATTCAAACAGAATTTTGGAGTAAAGGCTTTGTTGGGTTTTGTCTTAAAGTTAAATATTATAATGTTGGGCACCAATTATTCAGGATCTCCTCCCCGTTCTATGGTCATTCCTTCTCGGTCTCCTTCACTGATTTTTCTTCCTCTTCCCAGCTTTAAACAGTATGTATCCCAGGGCTCAGTTCTCAGATCTACTCCCTTCTCTGTCTGTTCTTACTCCCTAGATGACCTCATTTATCCCTTGGTTTTATCTATGTTCCATTTGCTGAAGGTGCCCAAGTGTACATCCTTAGTCCAGGGCTTTCCTCGGACTTCCGCCTCAAATCCATCTGCCTGCTCCATGTCTCCACTTGGCTTGATTTTCATACTCGTTGCTCCGGCAGTGTTCCTATGTCAGTAAGTGACACCCCCATTCTTCCTGCTGCCCAGACCAGAATTCTTAGAATCACTCTTGCCTTTTCTCTCATAGCTCATAACCAATCAGTTGATAAATTCTGTGGGTTTTTTCTTAGAAATACATCGAAAATCCAGCCACTTCTCACCAACTCTACCCCATTACTCCAGTTCAAGTTACCATTCTTTTTCACCTGTGTTATTGCAGCATCCTCCACTGGCCTGTCTGCTTCTACTCTTGCACCTCTGTAATCTCTTCTTTATACTGCAGCTAGAGCACTACTTTTAAAAGGTCACTCTTCTGCCCAGGACACTCTGATCACTTCTCAGCACACTTAGAAAAGTCCCTACATGATCCTTAAGGGCCTCCGTGATCCATCCCATTCCTCCGCCCCACTACCTCTGACCACTTGCTGCAGGCTACCTTCCCTCTGACCACTCTGGCCTCCTCACTGATCCTAGAGCCCTTCAGGATCTTTCCTGCTTCTCAGGACCTTTGTACCAACTGTACCTTCTACGCCTGGCTCTCTCCCTTTCTTCCTAAAGATTCCAGGTCTCCCCTGACCACACTGTTTAAATTAGCACCCCACCCCACTCCCTGACATCTATCCTGTGCCCTGCTTTATTTTTTTCATAGCACTTTTCACCATCTGGCATGTTATTTATTAACTTGTTGTCAATCTCCACTTACTAGAATGTGAGTTCTGTGAGGGCAGAGATTTTGTGTTGGTAACTGCTGTATCCCCAGTGGCTAGAAGAGTGCCTGGCACGTGCTAAGCAGTAAATATTTATTGAATGAAGGGTTGGGCTACTTTGCAATGTAGTCTCACACCAGCCCTATGAGGAGGTACTGTCCAGAGTGGCAACATAATTTCCCTGAGGCCTCTAGCAAATAAGCTGAGACTTAACCCCAGTCGGAAACCCTGATGGCATAGTGGTTAAGTGCTATGGCTGCTAACCAAAGGGTCAGCAGTTCAGATCCACCAGGCGCTCCTTGGAAACTCTACAGGGCAGTTCTGCTTTGCCCTATAGGGTCACTATGAGTCGGAATCGACTCAACAGCGCTGGGTTTTTTTTAACCCCAGTCAGTCAGACCAAACTGCTGATTCTTTCTGCTGTACTTACCCATTTCTAGATGTTTCTAAACTACTACTAAATCTCTGAGGATTTTATCATGCCTTTGAAACCTTACCATCTTGATTTCATTCACCATTATCATCAAATACTTTCTGAGTGCCTGGTTTGCACAGAACTTGTGCATGTCACAGAAGATAACAAGAGGGTCAGAACCTCTACTTGCATTCTCCAGTGAATCCCCCTAGAGTAATATAAGCCCCTGGCTGTAGAACCATTGTCTTTCTTGTTCCTTGTCATATTTCCAGGACTTTGAACTGTGCTTAGCACAAAAGGAGGTACTCTGTTAATATCCACTGAATGAATGAATGAAGACAATGGTACAAACAAAGGCTTGCAAGAGTTAAATTACCTTTTTGTTGTTGTTTAATTCAACAAAGACTTACTGAGTGCTGCCCTATATTGGGTACTATGCCACTGGGGTTTTTGATGCCAGTGGTTCAGAGAATCATTACACTCCCCTGGGTACTTGTTAGAAATGTTAGTTTCACCCCAGAGCTAATGGGGTGGAGGAGGGAGGATCTGGGTATCTGATGCAGATGGAGTTGGACTGGGGTGCACACTTTGAGAAGCCCACCGCCACCTAGTGGAAATTGGGGAGAGACGTCACAACTAGACCATCAAGGAAGGAGTGACATTTAGGTATGCATCAGCCTTCCAGGCAGGAAGAAATAAAGTGAGATTTACCTTTTGATCCTGGGAAAGTATGCCCCTGCCACCGTGCATATTAATTTTAATAATAGCTACCATTCATTTAAAAGAGTGCTCTTGGCACAGTGGCTAAGCATTGCAGCTACTAACTGAAAAATGGGCGGTTCGAACCCACCAGCCACTCCGCAGGAGAAAGATGTGGCAATCTGTTTCCGTAAAGATTACGGCCTCGGAAACCCTGCGGGCAATTCTCCTCTGTCCTATAGGGTCACTATGAGTCAGGATCAACACCACAGCTACAGGTTTGGTTTGTGGGCTTGAACCATTCATTATGCTACCATGAGGTCACCATGAGTCAGAATCACCTCAGTGGCAACGGTTTTGGTTTGGTGCTTAGAATTCTATTTGGTCCTTTAATATATGCTATTTACTTTATTTTCATACTAACCCTGCCAAGGAAGATGATATTATCAGCATTGTATAGATGAGAACCCTGAGACTGAGAAGGTTAAATAACTTGTTCGAGGTCATATTAAGTGGTGGAGCCGGGATTTGAAGCGAGATCCGTAAAAGGCCAAAGCCCTGACCTTTTCTGTCCCCCTCTGCCTCTGTCCATGAAAAGATTGCATGGATTCAAAGAAATACAAGAAGTCTCTGGGACATGTAGGTAACTGGGGGAAATGTGTTGAAACAAGACAAGTTTTTTTAAAAGCTTTTTTAAAAATGATTTTGGTAGGAAATGCTTTCTGAAAATACTCTGACTTTCCCAGTTCTATTTTCTTCTTTCACACAGGCTTTATCAAATGATTGTTTTGTTGATAAATTTAGTGTGCAGTTGGGACTTATATGTAGATTGTACCTACCCTCAAAGGGAGAGAGGATGTTATCGTTTCCATTCATTCTCATTAAAACCAGAACATTTGCATCTTAACTTCTACATCTTGTTCCAGGAATTTTAAGCAGTCTGATTGTATGGAAGTGGGTCGTATTAATTGCAAATGGGCTAGACATCTGCTCACTGACATGAAATGATTTTTTTAGCTCTATTTTGTTTTTATATATGATCTACCAGAGTGATTAAGCAAGGGCTGTTGGTGATGCTGTTACAAGACAGGGTTTTTCAGAGGCTTATAATGTAACCATAAAAATGAATGTAAGAGTGAATCTTTGAAAGTTCTTGAACTGGCAGCAGTTAAAGGTCTTAGAGTTGATGGATTTTTATCTATAGTCTGTCAAGGAGCCATCTTCTATCCTTGGAGCCTCTATTGGTCTGCTACACCCCAGCCCAGGTTCGGTGGGTTCCAGACTCTGGGGTAAGGGAGAGGGGAGCAGCATTGCTGTCCTGATTTTCTGTCTCTAGAAAATGAAGGGGGAGTGGATAGGGTAAGGTGTATTATCAAACTAGAACAAGAGAATTCAAGCTGCTGGTGACTGATGGGAATACACAAGTTATTTCTTTCCTGATGCTAATATAACAGTATTTCCCAAAGCCATTTTCTTGGAGCACCAATTCTTAACGAAGTTGAGGTACACAGTAAGGTTGGGGTACACTCACTGGTTAAACAAAGCTAAGCAGTTCCTTTATCACAGGCATTTTCAGAGCCTTTAATATGCTCATGTGAACTGTGAGTTTTCAAGAGGAGCATATTGCATACATGGTTTCCCAGACCTATTTGACCATAGAACCCCTTTTCATGGAACACACTTTGGGAAATGTTGTCATGGAGAGGGTTCCCAAATATTTTAAAATTAGGATCTCAGTAATCTCATTTATGCTGTCCTGGTCATACTGTTTAACATAGAGTCTCTAAGTTCCAAGTCTAAGTGGTTGACTCAGCCATCTTGCCTCTGTGGCACCTTCAGGACCTGCCTCATGGCCCCTGGGGTTCCTCAGAGTTGAGATTGTAAGCCAGTAATGCCACGGACACAGGAATGGGAGTGAAGTTGGGACTTCCATATATCCATGTGTGTCTATATTTGGCAAAGAGTGGAAGATGACAGCTGATAAGCAACAGTGATTAGGGGAAAAAAGGGAAAGATGAGCAAAATATGTAAAAGGTAAAAAGTGTTGTAGAGTGAGTGGCATTTTTCCTGAAGGAATTTTGTGTCCTGACACAGTCAGTGCCCGGTACCTAAGAGGAGCTTAGTCAATATTTGTTGGATAAATAAGTTAATAGGTGCTCTGAGATCTTACTGGAAGATTGTATCTAGTGTTGTGATATGCCGTCATATTCTTCTTCTAGTTAGTTGCCAAATGTATATAATCTTTCACACCTGCTAGAAGCAAAGGTTGAAACAGAAGAACTTTTCTTTTCTTGCAGATAACAGATGTCCTTTTCACAAAACTCTCTACTGCCATGCCACAGAGTGAATGTTCCTGGCCTTTATTATTCCGGGAGCAGGGATAGATTTGAACCAATTGATCCAAACCCTTAACTCTGTTCTTCTTGGAACCAGTGACAGAAAGCTGACAAATGAAAGGAGTGATGTCTGCTATCTTGAAAGAGAGCTGACTCACAAGAGGAGTGAGGCTGCAGTTTAAACCTATGACCTTGACCTCGTTAACTTCAGCCATCTGAGCCACCAGCATTATGATAATGATACGATACCTGTCATACTGCCGAAATCGTCTTCCTAATGTTAACAGTGTTATTTTCCCATTCAGTCCTCCCCTTTAGCAGAAGATGGTTTGTCACCCAAAGGAAGGATCGCTAGCTCACCCTTAATATGGGGAAATCATTTAGAGCACCTAATTTGTGTTGACTCTTTATTGGTGCACTATTGCAATTAAGTCAGATTAATGAAAGGTAAATTCCAGTCTATATATGAAAAAAAAAATCTCTTGTAAAGATCCTAATTACTATGTGTGTTTATTTAGCCTCTCATGGTTTAATTGCATCCCATCTTGCTATTTACAAACAGGCATCATTAAAGAATAATGAGTGTGTGAAGAGCATTAATACTAGCAGCAGATGAAGTAACTGGAGCTTGGTGGGGAGAGGGAGGAAGGATGGGAAGTCTGCTGGTTTATATTCGAATGAAGGAGAATGCAAAATGATCCTCTGAGCCAGTCCAAGAGGGGAGAACGAACAGAGCAGACATTATGCAAGGCATCAGCTTGTTCTCTGACTGCAAAGATTTGGGCTGCATTTAATTTGTTGCTGCAATGTAATCTGTAAAGGTGAACAAGCACACTCACACAGTTGTCCTGTGACCTTAGCTGGCAAGATTTCGGTTGAAGCTTTCCTTTCAGCCCTGCATTGCAGGACATCTGTGCTTCAAACCATCCATGATTCCCCAGGATACTGAAAAAACAAGCAACCAAAAGTGGGGACTTTTCCTTGTGTAGCTCAGCTTCTGTCCCTTCGGCAGCCTTTTTTTTTTTTTTTTTAATATCCAGATGTAAATTGAAAAATAGGTTTATGATATTTCACTGGCGCTCCTAATATCACATTCCAATTTTACATAATTTACAGTGGTTCCTTGAAGTTACAATGGAATTTTGTCTTTAGATGGATGCTTGATCATTTATATTATAAAAAAAATAGACTAGTTTAAAGGTAGGAAAACTGAGATTCCAAATAGGAGAGCAGTGAAGCAGAAGGGAAAGAGAACAGCACAGGAGAACCCAGTAACGATAATAATATGTTCCTGTCATTTACTGCATGATTCTCTAATTGTTGGTATAAAATAAATTGTTCTTATTAACAAGGAGTAAAATGAAGGGGTAGGATACGGTAAATCTAAGAAGGAAGTATCATAGGGCCCTGATTGTATAAAGCTTGTAGGAACCAAACTTGCCTCTTAAATACCAGCACCTCAGTTTCCCCTTATATTATGGTGATCATTGCAAACAGTTTTCTATATGCATTCTATATAAATGCAAATTGCTACTATTCAAGCTATATTAAAACCTTAGATTTCTCTAGGGATCCCTGGGTAAGTTGAAGTCCAAGGGTTTAATTTATTTAAAATTGGGTTATAGGAATTCACAGTTTTCAGTACACTTTATGTTTTTCTTCAAACAAACTACAGTTTAATTTTAAGCTACCTTAAATAGAAGCAGGAAAAAAAGTACTTTTGGTATTCCAACTACTGCAAGTATTTAAGGACACAGATAGCTGCATTATCAAACAGAAGGACCCAAACAGGGTGTGGGGATGTCTCTTTTGTTGTTAACTTGCAACTGTTCCATTTTCAGCTCACAGAACTGTGGAGCATATTTTCCCATTCATATTAATTGAATTTTAAAGTGACCTTGTCCATGTATTGATCTGAATTAAAATTTTCTGCATCAAGGTCAAGTTGGCACACATTCTACAGACGAAATGTTTAAAAACCAAGTGTAGCCTAACAGAGTATGGACAGAAAATATGAAGGTTTAACAGGGCCAGGTGTGTCACAGAGGGCACCAGGGTACTGTTGTAGTGCCCACCTTCACCTGGACTCAAATCTGCCTCATCAAGGGGACGGTTTGTGTTTATGTTCACAGAGCCATCTCTCCCAGGAAGGAATCTTTGAATATCCCAAAGCCTAGACAAGTGTTCCTCAGGTGTATGGGTTTAGGATGAGGTTTCGGCTCATCTGAGACTCACCCAGACCACCTGGAAAAAGAGTGCCTATTGTGATTGTTCATAAAATTGAACTGTCTCTGGACCAGACCTCAGCTCTGAGCTCTAGTCTCAGAACTGCCCATTTGACTTCTCCACTTAGGTGTTTCAAAAGTATCTTAAACTTAGTAAAAGAGACTTGATTTTTCTCCTCCGTTTTCCCCCTTATTCTTTCTCTTGTCAGCTCTGAGTAGGAAAACCATGTGCCCAGTGCTGAAGCTAGAAACCTAAAAGATTCCTTTGTGTCCCCTTTTTTCTCACCTTTTATATGCAACCCATCAGGTAATCGTGTCGATTCTACCTTAAATCATCATCTCTTGTGAGCCACTGTGACAGGCGTCTCCCCATTTCTTCCCTCGATCCCTCCACAAAGCAGCCAGGGGTATGTTTTTCTAGAAGCAGACATGGGATATGTTGTTCCTCCGCTGAAAACTCTGAACTGGCTCTCTGTTCACCTGGACTAACCCTAAACTCCTTATCAGCATCATGAGGGCTTTTCATTATCACCTCCACCTGCCTCCTGCCCAGTGCAGCGACCAACTTCCTTGCCTCACTGTCCTCCTTTCTGTACCCAGACACCAGGCCTTTTCCCACCCTTTGTACATGCTTCTCTCTTGACCCGGCAAGCTCTGCCCCAATACCTTGCTTGGACAAGTGTGGTCTTACCTGTAGGTTTCAACCAAATCTGAATAACCCACTTGTCTAGCTTTGTTGTCTTCATAGCCCCACACAGATTAAATCATTTTTTATCTGTTTGCCAAGAGTATACACTCCATGAGAGCACAGACATCATTTTGTTCACTGCTCCATCTCCAGTGCTTTGAACATTGCATAGTACTTGTTGGTTGCCATTGAGTCAGTTCCAACTCATGGCACATAGTGGGTGTTTAATAAACATTTCAGTGAATAAATATGCGAATGTATGAACAAATGAATAATTGAGTGATCCAATCTAAATGTCACATTTTCACACATAGGTATTACCTAAATATTCTCTCTCTAAGTTTTTGTCCCCCTTTCATTTACTTCATAAATCTTTGCAAATTATATTTCTTTATATATTTATTGCTTGCTTGTTCTAGACTGTTAGCTCTGTTTGTTTTATTTATCTCTGTGTACCTAATGTCTACTCTTGTGCATAATATGCATTTAATAAATATTTGTTAAATGGATGGAAGAAAGAAAGGAACTAGAAAGGCAAGCCACTTGCAGTCCAGGGCAGCTCTTGGTTCTGGTGTGCATCTGTGTGTTTCTCCCTCCCTCCTTTCCCCCATTCATTCGTTCCTCTCTCTCTTCCTGCATGGCTCCTCCTTCTCATGGTAGTGCTTTTTTTCCCTACCAATTCACTTCATGTTCTCCAGATTCTGGAGAGGCAGTTTAATTGGTCTAGCCCAGAACCGTCATCCCTGTGGTGCAGAGCCTTCTGTACCAGGCCACTGTGTAGGGTCACCCTTAGAGCAGGTACTGACTCCTAAGGCCAGTTGGCTTCACCCAAGCACAGACAACAGCTGCTTGCCTGGGTGGCAGGTAGTTCCAGTGAGACAAGAACCTTGTGTGATGTGGGCTTCATTACAGTCATGCTCAGTACAAGTAAAGGATCTGTGCTGTTGAAGATTCGTCTTCAAATCTGTTAGGAAAAATTCAGCATTTTCACTATGTTGAAAATAGCTTCTCAGTTATCCTGTATCCCATTTCATTCACAGAAAATCGTTTTGGAATTAGGATTTTAATACAGGCATTGGTATTAGTTCTGTACTTTTTTCTTAGAAGGGCTACATGTTATATGTTTGAATATATATTTTCTAAGTCAAAATGAACTAAATGACTAAAGAAACTGCACAGTTCTTCTCAATTCTGTCTTCATTTGTTTACATTATTTGTGAATTTCTGTTGTTATTGAAGAGATGTGATAAGAACATCGTGAGGGAAGAAAGTTACATTTATGATACAAAATGGAAGGTTCTTTCACAAGCCTTTCTTGTCATGAAGCCTTTTAATGGGTAAGTACTTCCTGATGATGTTTTCCTTCAAACGGGGCAGTTTTGACTTCAGAAGAGAAGAGTGAGTTCAGGAAAATCAGAAATGCCCAAATTGTTAACACCGATGGCTCATCACGCAAATGATTCAAATTCACTCATCAGTAGAACAAACCACCTGATGAAAATAAGCTTTGTCTATTGGGCAGATTTTTATTGGGCAGGGTGTTTGTTAATAATCATTAAAAATTGCCGGCAGTGGTACTAATCCCAGCTACCATGTAGTAAGTGCCCACTGAGCACTAGTAATTAACCGTCCTGGACATGTACTATCACCAGCTCTCCAGGCCTTATAAATAAGGGGTCCATTTTAGCGATGGGAGAGTAGAAGCTTACATGGATGGATTTTCCCAGGGCCACACTGCTGTGTACATGGCAAAGGCAGAATTTGAATGTGAGTCTCTCGGACTCCAAAGCCCTAGCTCTCTCCCCTGCATCGTGTTAGCTTTCCACTGTGATGATGGAACTGAAGGACCACTGGTTGAGCACTTCCATGTTTTAATCACAGTGCCAAGCTACTTCATATACATTGTATCATTTGCTCCTCACAATAGCCCTGAGAGACATTATCCTGGGTTTACAGGTGAGAAAACTGGGCCTTAAAGAGGGTAATGTGCCCAAGGTCACGTGGCCAAGAAGGGGTAGAGCCAAGATCTAAACTCTAGTCTGTTTTTCTCCCAAAGTCCATAAAGGTAACACCCATGCTCTGTTGCCTTGGTGGCAGATTGGTTTTCTGACTTGTTGCTAGATAGGACCTAAAGTCAGCTTATCTGCCTCCTTTTTTGTAGGTTTTTGTCAAAAGAAAATACAAAACACCCCATGAAGCTATAACAACTTTGTATCTCAAGTCTAGACAGTATGTGAGAGTTCCTTTGCAGTTTCATTTTTCCTTTCTTATATTGCATTACATTACATTGCATTTTATCATCGGGGACACAGCTTGATCCAGCTTATTGAGCAAAATGAGTGTCCTTCAGCAGGGAAGAGCATCACTTTTATCTTTGACAATCCCTCAGTTTGACCTCTTGGTTTCCAAGTCACATAGCCCCATTCTCTTTTTATGATTTGGTTGCTGTCCAGCTCTCTGCAGTTCTTGTAGCCGCCTCTTTCAAGACATGACAGTTTATCTTTTCCACCTCAGCTTTGCCAGAGTTCCAGCCTTTCAGAGTCATTCTGTCTCAGTTTGCTCTCGTTGTTGGCTATATCCAGTTTTACAGTTTTCCTAGAAAGAAGCCACAGCCAATCTTCCTCCCTACCTCTCAGTTTTAAATCCCCCTTGTTGCTGCAGCTTCTCAAGGCCTGCTGTTAAGAGAACAATTCTGCCCAGCACAGTTCTGACAGGACTACACATACCTAGTAGCTGTGCAGAATATAGAATGCTAACTTTTTTTGAAAAATGCTAAAATTAGACAAAACAAGTACTTTATTAGCATCTTATGGATGGGGTCAGGAGTGTGTGTATAAAACCATTTGTGAGGGAAGCCAGGAGTGTCGGGAAACAAGATTTTGAACCACTTAGTAGGGCCCCAGAGAAGATTCCTGGGCAGCTGGAGGATTAGATGACCCAAGGCTCTGTGGTCACCATTTCTTTTTTCCCCTCTCTCACTTAGATTGAGATACCAGTGTGAGACCATGGACCAGGCATGAGATGAGGCAACACCAAGAGGTGGCTTCAGGCCCTGTGCAGAAAACCAGCAACCTTGGATAAATAAGGGGCTCTAGTGGTGCAGTGGTTAAGTAGTTCAGGCTGCTAACCAAAAGGCTGGCAGTTCGAATCCACCAGCCACTCCTAGAAACCCTAGGGGGCAGTTCTACTCTGTCCTGTAGGGGTTGCTATGAGTCAGAATCCACCCAACAGCAATGGTTTTGGGTTTTTTTTTGGTGGGGGGGAATCAATAAACCTCCACTTTCTTCTATTCAGAATGAAAATAAGATACCTGCCTTGACTGTACCACAGGGTTCTTAGACAAGGGAGAAAGCTGTGGCCACATGTGCATGAACTTATCCCTGTTATAGAACAAAGGGATATATTTGCATCATTTGGGGGAAGACCCCCAGCAGTCAGTGAAAAGCTAATGATGTTGAACTTCTCTTTTAGACCACATCTAAGAACATTTCTTAGAGTGTTCCATGAAATGCCATTTTGGGGAGTACTTGTCTCCACAGCCAATTTCATCCTTTCAAAATATGTGGTAATTGGATGAGTCCTGAACCAACCACTCTCTGGTTGTGCCAGACCTTCCAATGAGGCAGTGCCATCCTCCCTCAAAACTTCTTGAGCACACAGTAAGCCCCAATGTGGTGTGGCGCTTACATACCCTACTGTTATTTCAGACATGTATTTGCTTTATCACTGCCTTTAAGATAGGAGCCATAGCTGATACTTCTCAACCTCTCTAGGCCTCAGTTTACCCCTTTAAAAATGGAGGAATTGGACAAAATGATTTTTTAAGTCTCAGCTCTAAAATTATATAATTCTACGAGTCAGTGCCCAGTGCTACATATAGTACAAACGCTTGTTTACTCAATAAATAAATACTTACTGGGATCATTCCCCTTACCCCATTCTTTCTTCAGAGTTAGAGCAAACAGGAAGGTTCTAAGTATCGTACTCAAGAAAAACTGTTCCTAAGCCTTCCTGCCTCTCCCTCCTGCTCTCTTTTTCTTCCTCTCTTCTTCCCTCCCCCATTCCCCATTTCTTTCTATCTCTCTTTTCTTCCTCCTTGCTTCCTAGCTACACTTTGTAAAACATCATTTAAATTACAGCTGACCCTTTAAGGGTACTTACACATCAGACTTTGACCTTGTTTGTATTTGGAAAATAATATTCATGATGACTTTATATAATCGTTGGCCTTTTTTTTTTTTTTTTTTAGTGTAGTCTCCTCACCCAAAGCAGGACTCAGACATGACAGCCATTTGTCTGAATGACAAATGCTATGCTAGCTACCTTTACCGCCCACACACATGCTTTATTTTCAGGGTCAGTGATACCATGCGTGGCTCCTAGGTCCCTCGTGCAAATAAATTTTTGGTCAGCTTGCCTCACCTATATTCTAGATACAGATACTGCTTGGTTTCAAAGCGGCCTTCCGCCTGCACAAGCACTGAAAGAATAAGTTTTGAAGTAATCAGCTGTTCTCACCTTCTAAACTCAGATGTCTACTGGTGTAGATGGAGATGACATTTCAGCTACTAGGTTTGTTGGATTTGTTGGACATCAGTTGGTGAGCAGAACTGAACTAAATCCTAGTTTTACCATATCCTCAAATTTCTTCCCATTTTTTCTTTCCTATTTTGTGACTTGTCTTGGGGTGTTGTTGCGTGCTGTCATCGATTTCAACTCATAGCAACCACATGTGAATGGAGTAAAACTGCCCCATAGGGTTTTCCATCGCCAGGTCTTTTCTCTTGCATGGAGTGCTAGGTGGTTTTGAACTACCAACCATCAACCTTTTGGTTAGCAGCCGAGTGCCTAACTGTTGCACAACCAGAGCTCCTTTGTCTTGCCACAGTGAACTAGAAATTCCCCTAATAGACTACAGCTCAGCAGACAACTGCTTTTAGAAAGAGAAGACCACCAATTTCAGCCCCAGCTGCTCACAACAAAGCTTACCCTGACGGGGGCTGGGCAGCAATAGCATTTCTAAATGTACTTCCCTGAAAGGGGGATGACCAGTGTGGGAGGCGTCCTTTTCAAGTGCACCTTCGCTCCTTTTCAGAAAGCACAGTGCTTCCTGTGACTCTACAGCATGTCATTTGAGCACTCACGGGGACAGACACAGTAAGAGTAGTGAGTGAGCTCTTTGGAAATGTGCTGCTTAGTATAGAAAAGGTGTTACCTTGGCAACAGCAAGCCCGCTTCATTACCAGATGGCATTAGCTTTTATTTGTGGTATCCCATAGCAGTTGCCAAGAACCAACCCGTATACCCTGTCAGTGAAAGTTTTGCTTCTGACCATGGCCAGCGTTGGCAAGCTTGGAGAAGAATGTTTGTTGGCTTGTATATGACACATTGCCCTATCAGCCTACCAAAAGTTCAGGGTCACTACAGCCTGGTGCATCCAGATACATTAGAAACAGGCACATTCGAGATAGATGAAAGTATTAATCATTGTAGAGTGGTTCTAGGGCTGGGGAGAACATTAGAGGACATGCATTAAGTTCTGTCTTAATGGCAGAGCTGGAAGGTCTCATGTTACTCCCTCTACCACACCATAATCTGAAGAGAAACAAAGAGCTAATGGCTGTTGAGTTTTGTGGTGCACCACACCCGTAGCCAAGTGATTTACGTGGATTGTCTCATTTAACTTGCCCAACAGGCCCCTCAACATTCTGCAGCTAAGTAAATAGGCACAAGAGGTTGTCTTACTTGCCCTCTGTCACATGGCCTGAAGTGGCAGATGTGGGACTGCAGCCGAATCCAAGAGCACAGCCACTTGACCTGCACACTAAATGGCCTCCTCTGGGGGCCAGTGAGGTCTGGCTCAGTCAGCCCATGTAGCTTCCAGTCTTTCCCTAAACTGCCCCTGACCCTTAGGCCCGCAGACTCTCCGCTCAGCAGTTATCTAGCAGACAGCACATTTTTCTTCATCGTCCAGGGCCCAGTACAACTGTCACCCACTCTCTGTAGTTTCCCTTTAGCCCCAGGTTCCAGGTGTTACAGCTGGAAAGTAAAGTAACGTAAGTGGTAAGTTCATTGACCTTTAGGCAGCAACAGTCTGGTTCCAGCTTTGATGTTAACTGGCTTCAAATCATTTTACCTTACCTCTGTGAAGTCTAGTCAATGGGTTTGGGCCAAATAACAGTACTAAACCCACTGCCGTCAAGTTGATTCCGACTCATAGTGACCCTATAAGGACAGATTAGAACAGCCCCAGTGGGATTTCCAAGTCCATAAATCTCTGTGGAAGCAAACTGCCACATCTTTCTCCCATGGAACCATTGGTGGGTTCAAACCATCAGCCTTTTGGTTAGCAGCCGAATGCTTTAACCACTGTGCCACCAGGGCTCCTTCTTGGAAACAACAATAGCTACCATTTATCAAGAACTTACTCTGTGCCAGGCCCTATGCCATACCCCATATCAGCGCACTGTCTCCTCTCCTCCTCACAGTATTTCTGAGATGGTGGGATCACTATCTCCATTTAGACATCAGAAAACTGATGTTCAGAGAAGGTAGGTAACCAGGCCAAGCTTTCCAACACCAGAGCTGAGATCTAATTCTGAATTGCTGATTATAAAGCCTCAGAATCTTAGAATTCAAAATTGTGTATATAGTTTCGTTATGACCATGTTAAAAATTTTCATATGCATGAATTTGTGCATATTCCGCTTAGCTGTGCACCAGGGTTTTTTCTGGGTCTGTAAAAAATAAGAACTGAACAAACTTCTTAGAGATTTACAGATTTGAAAGATAATAAAGCAAACCAAAATGAGACTTCACGACACTGACTGTCTATGTGTAGTATATACAGTATATAAGCCATGTAGGCGCAGCCATTGGTATGTTGTTGGTGACCCTCTCATGTTTGTGTACCTATCCCTAGTAGGAACAGAACACAAATAGAGGCAGAGATGGTGGCAGAGGGTGCATTAGAGAATCAGCCTACCAGAGAACTCTTTAAAGGAGTGGTGGTAGGAGGCACAACTGGGAATTAGCTTATTTTTGTATTAAATAAGGGAAAAAACACACAAATCTGTCAAAAATTACTAGAAAAGGGAAAAAAATACAAATAAAAAATTATTTGCCTCTAGTACCCAGATTGTGGCCTTGAAATAGTATTTCCCACTGAAAATAACCAGGGCTACTTGAAGGAATGGCTGATTCAAGACCTCCAGCAGAAATTGTTCAAGATAAGCCTGGAACATCTTATACTAAACAGCAAAGCAGCTATCAGAAACAACTAGGGTTGTGACGAAAGGACCCAGGAGCCAGCCTGAAGGAGATGCCCACTGGCCACAGACAGGGCAATTTGGGTATCAGTACTAATTGTAAAAACCCATTGAATATGTTTAAATCCATGAGTTTCTAATAGTGTTAGGAGGGGGGAAAAAACTAATCTGCCTGCTTTGGAAGGTAACTAGTGAGCCAGTGCATTTTTTTGAAATCTGCTAAGTAAAGGAAAGGAATCAAGCATTTATCCTGACTGTTGTGTATAAGGAGCCCTGGTGGCGCAGTGGTTAAGCATTTGGCTGCTAACCAAAAGGTCGGCAGTTCGAATCCGCTAGCTGCTCCTTGGAAACACTAGGGGGCAGTTCTCCTCTGTCCTGTAGGGTCTCTATGAGTTGGAATCAACTTGATAGCAAAAGGTTTAGTTTTGGGGTTTGTTTTTGGTTGTGTGTAAGAAGCTCCACCACTGGGTAATCAGATAGTAGATGGTGGAGCCCTGGTGGTATAATGGTTAAGAGTTTGGCTGCTAACTAAAAAGGTTGGCAGTTCAGATCCATAAGCCGCTCCTTGGAAACCCTATGAGGTAGTTCTACTTTGTCCTATATGGTCGCTATGAGTTGGAATTGACTCTACAGCAACAGGTATTTTTTTCGGGGGGGGGGCGGGGAGGTTGGTAGGGTTCTTTATAAAAGTATTCAAGCTACTAAATGTAGAAGGAAGATAGCATTGGATTATTACCATCTATAATGCCTGATGAATTAATGCATCAGTAGTTGAGTATCACAAACTGAGAGACAGCCAGACCTTGCATGCCGCCTATTGGTAGACTATGATGCCACCTACAAAGCCGTCATCGTTAGGTGCCGTAGAGTTGGTTCCGACTCATAGCAATGCTCTGTACAACAGAATGAAACACTGTCCAGTCCTGTGCCATCCTCACAATCATTGTTATGCTTGAACCCATTGTTGTAGCCACTGTGTCAATCCATCCTATTGAGGTCTTCCTCTTTTTCACTGGTCCTCTACCAAGCAGGGTCTGGTCCCTCCTGATAACATATCCAAAGCACATGCGACAAAGTTTCGACATACTGGATTCTAAGGAGCATTCTGACTGTACTTCTTCCAAGACAGATTTGTTCATTCTTCTGGAAGTCCATGGTATAGTCAGTATTCCTTGCCAACACCATAATTGGAAGGCATCGATTCTCCTTCCGTCTTCCTTAGTCACTGCACAGCTTTTGCATATGTATGAGGCGATTGAAAATACCATGGCTTGGTCAGACACACCTCAGTCCTCAAGGTGCCATCTTTGCTTTTTAACTTTAAAGAGGTCTTTTGCAGCAGATTTGCCCAGTGCAATACATTGTTTGATTTCTTGACTGCTATTTTCATGAGTGTTGATTGTGGATCCAAGTAAAATGAAATCCTTGACACCTTAAATATTTTCTTCGTTTATCAAAATGTTGCTTATTGGTCCAGTTGTGAGGGTTTTTGTTTTCTTTATGTTGAAGTATATTCCATACTAAGGCTATATAGTCTTTACTCTTCATAAGTAAGTGGTTCAATTCCTCTTCACTTTTAGCAAGCAAGGTTGTGTCATCTGCATATCCCAGGTTAATGAGTCTTCCTCTAATCCTGGTGCTACATTCTTCTTCAGATAGTCTGGTTCCTCAGAGTATTTGCTCAGCATACAGACTGAATAAGTGTGGTGAAAGGATACAACCCTGACACACGCTTTTCCTCATGTTAAACCACGCAATATCCCCTTGTTCTGTTTGGACAACTGCCTCTTGGTTTGTGTACAGGTTCCACATGAGCACAATTAAGTGTTCTGGAATTCCTGTTCTTTGCAATGTTATCCATAATTTGTTATGATCCACACAGCCAAGTGCCTTTACATAGTCAGTAAAACACAGGTAAACATCTTTCTGGTATTCTCTGCTTTCAGCCAAGCTCCATCTGACATCAGCCATGATATCACTCATTCCACGTCCTCTTTTGAATCCAGCTTGAATTTCTGTCGGTTCCCTGTCTATGTACTATTGCAGCCATCTTTGAATTATTACCAAAATTTTACTTGTGTGTGATATTAATGATATTATTTGATAATTTCCCTATTATGTTGGATCACCTTTCTTTGGAATGGCATAAATATGAATCTCTTTCAGCTGGTTGGCCAGGTGATGAGCGAATACTTCCAGCATTGCATCCGTTTGTTGAAACATGTCAGTTGGTATTCCATCAATTTCTGGAGTCTTGTTTTTCTCCAGTGCCTTCAGCGCAGCTTGGACTTCTTCCTTCAGTGCCATCAGTTCTTGATCATATGCTGCTACCTTCTGAAATGCTTTAGTGTCGACCAGTTATTTTTTGTTCAGTGGCTCTGTTGTATTCCTTCTATCTTCTTTTGATGTTTCCTGCATCATTCAATATCTTGCCTGATCCTTCAGTATTGCAACTTGAGGCTTGAATTTTCTCTTCAGTTCTTTCAGGTTGAGAAATGCGGAGTGTATTCTTCCCTTTTGTTTTTCTAACTCCAGGTCTTTGCACATTTCATTATAATACTTTGCTGTGTCTTCTCGAGCTGCCCTTTGAAATCTCCTGAAGTAGCTTTTCCACAAAGAAATCAACCCCGAATCTGATCCAACTACCAATTTGCAGGAAGTACAGGGTAAGGAGGAACATGTTAAAGTACACCACAGGGATGACGTCAGCAAAAAGCCGACTGTGGAAAACACAATAAAAGAAATGACCCAATTTCTTCAACAAATAAAATGAGGGTGGGAGTAGTAGAGAAGGGAATATCTTTAGTTTAGGAGAGACTTATGAGTCATGTCAGCCAGTCACATGTGTGGACCATATTTGGATCCAGAGAGAAGCAAACTTTTTAAAAAGTGGCATTTATAAGACTGTTAGAAATTTGAACACTGAGTGACCTGGACATCTGCTAATATTGGAGAATTCTTGTTTTCATTGTTGCTGTTTTAGATTTCATGGATGGTATTGTGGTCATGCTTTTTTGTTTTAAGGGCCCTTATCTTTCAGAGATACATTCTGAAATGTTTACAGATGAAGTGATATGATGGCGGGTATTTGTTTTGCTATAATTCAGGAAGGGAGAAGTAGAGACGGAGGTGAAACAAATGAGTTGATCACAGTTGAAGTTGCATGGGTCCTCGAGGGTTCTTTGTATTATTTTGTCTCCTTTTGTATCGGTTCTAAATTTTTCCATAATAAAAGGTTTTAAAAATAACTGAAAGTGCTCAGCAGTCACAAATGACTATTGGCTACAGTACTGGATAGTGCAGTAGAATATTTCCATCACACAGAAAGTTCTATTGGACGAGCATTGCTCTGTACCTAACTTCATTTAGTGGAAATATGGAGGGCTAGAGAGACATGTTAATGACACTACAAGAAAGCAAACAGACATATCTAGAATGTGGAACTGCTAAGCTGTAACAACCGAATGCAAAATGCAGGCTTTGTTGGAATGCTGATTCAAACAAACAAACTTAAATAAAATATTTGAGGCTAAAAAATAAAAATAAGTTAACATGGTATTTAAGGGGGTAGGGAAGATTATATTGGATTTTGTTTTGATTAATAGCATCCATCGCTGACAAAAGCAGAGTATAATAGATGTGTTTATATCTTTCTGGCTGGCACGTGATTCGCATGACCCCTGTGGTTAGAAATTTGGCAGATTTTTCAAAAGCCTTTTATACTGTTTGCCCAGTAATTACAATTCTAAAAACCTGTCTGAAGGAAATAACCCCCAATTCAGGGAACGCTTGTGAACAAAAGTACACATTACAGCCATATTTATATTAGGAAAAATTTAGAAGCAACATAAATGTCCAACAGTAGGAGAAGAGTTAAGGAAATTATTTCCACTCACTAGATGACCATGCAGCATTTAACGCTGTCTTTGAAGCCTGCATAGCAATGCGGAACAGTGCTTATGCCATAATTTTAAGTAAACATTTGATTTGAAATTGTAGATATAGTCTCATTTATAACTGTGTTAAAAACTCAGTAGCCATACATCTTTGGTAGTAAAAAGATAGAAGAAAATACACCAAAGTATTATTGGTAATTATCTTTGGATGGGAAGACTATGAACAATTATTTTTATCCTCTTTTTTCCTCTGATTTTATATTTTTCTATAGTGAGCATGTATTAGTCAACTTTTGTAGTATTAGTTATCCTTAAAAGGAGCCCTGGCAGCCCAGTGGCTAATAAACAGGTCGGCAGTTTAAATCCACCTTCTGCTCCTTGGAAACACAATGGGGCCGGTCTACCCTGTCCAGTAGGGTTGCTATGAGTCAGAATTGACTCGACAGCAATGGGTTTAGTATCCTGAAAATATTAAAATTAACTTTTAAAAGCAAAGTGGGTTTTTCTGAATTTCGTCTAAGAAACTTGAATTTAACAGCTAATTAAAATCAGCTAGATTTCTTGCTTTGTTTAGGAAACAATTGCTTAGTTATCTATGCTTATTAGCAAAGAGAGTTAAAGTGTACAGTTGGAAATGATGGCCCTGTTGGAGGAGGTATCTTGAACCTCCACTTAGCCTAGTAAAAGGGAATTTATTTCAGTGATTATATAAAACCAAACCAAATCCATTGCCTTTAAGTCGATTCCAACACATAGCAACCCTGTAGGACAGAGTAGAACTGCCCCATAGGATTTCCAGGGAGTGGCTGGTGGGTTTGAAATGCTGACCTTTTGGTTAGCACTTAGAAACGCTGAGCCACCAGGCTCCAGTGATTATATAGTAAATTACAAAACTAATAACTATTGCTTTCCCTCCTTCCCTGACTCACTAATCTCCTTCCTCTTTTCCTTCTTTCATTTCTTTTTTCCCTTCCTTCTGAAGGAAGACAGAGTTGCTGATCCTACCTTTCACCGTTTATTGGCATCCTCAAACAGTAATTTTCAGTTACACAAAAAAAATGAGCCATTAAGTGTTACATGGTGTGGCAGTATTTAAAAACATATGCTACGGAAATAAGATTTTTTATTAATATTCTCTGAAATAAATGTGTCATATTTTTTTCTTACCCTGTATATATTCTATACCAATTTAGGGATACAATAATAGAGACATCAACCTAACGCTTGAGGTTATTGAAGAAACCAATTGTTAGGGTGGTCACTGATTCCCAGGGCTAATCAAGTAAAGAAGAAGGTTGTGTAAGGGAACAGGCAGTTGTAAAACTGCAAGGAATGGGGAAATAAGGAAAGGATGGTTGAAGGTGGCTTCCCCGGAAACTGACTGCAAGTTGAAGTTGAAGGATCAGGATGTTGTTTGAGGCTGAGGCTCTTGTCTTACGGGGATAGACAGGGCTTTCTTTCACCTAAATTCTGTAATGTCAAAGTCTTGTTGGAACAACCAGACCACAGACCTTGGATTGGTCTGGCAGGATGTGCCTCTAGGGTCTCATCTATGCAATGAAAGGAAGAGGGTTAGAAAAAGATCAGAAGGGTTACATGAGCCCCAGAAGAAAGGAAAGCACTGTTTCTTTTCTTATTGCTAATCCTATTCCCGCAAACACAGCAGGTTACTTTTGCCCTGGCATATACGAAGCTGTGCTTTTTGTAGTTTTTTTTTTTTTTAAATCCATAATACAATACATGCTTATGTTCTAAGAGAGTAAAGCACTTAATTGTATTTCCAGGATTGTGTTTCTTTTTTGAAAGTAAAATTCAGTTACTTGTCTTTAAGGTCACTTTATTTGGTTTATATCGGGTATTATAAATGTGTGGTTCAGCCAGCGGGTATTCGGTGTTGTCTGCCTATACTCTCTATATTGTAGTCTCTACATAGTTCATAGATGTACATAGGGCCAAGACATAATATGAAAACAAATGTACTCACTAGATGGTAGAATGCCAAGATTATAGGATACCCTTTAAAGAAAGTAACCTTAAGGCGGGTGGGGCGGGGGAGGAAATTTTACTTTATTCAGCAGATAGTAAACATGTGAAACTTATCCTGAGAGTTTATCAACTAAAAATATGAATAAGTTCAGGGTAGATAGGTGAGTTGAAGGAATCATCTTGAAGGAATTGTAGGTGACTTGAAGGAATCATCTTGAAGGAATTGTAGGTGACTTGAAGGAATCATCTTGAAGGAATTGTATGAAGAACTTGCTGTTGTTGAGAGTTTGTTATTAAGTGTTTTAGGATGATAGCATTACAAGGGGTAATGCCATGCCATCTCTCAAAATGTCCTTTGCTGCATCTTTCAGGAAGAGGATGGATAGAAGATCATTTCTTCTTCTTACAGTTTTGCCCAGCTTGGTGTGATTTGCATGTTACAGCGTAAGCTTTCACGTTTTCATGCATGTGTTTTGACAGGTGACTTTGGGAAAGGTGTTGAAGGTGATTGTAGTCATGCGAAGTCTGTTCATTGATCGAACAATAGTAAAGGGATATAACGAAAATGTCTACACAGAAGATGGCAAGGTAAGCCTTCTGGAGTCTTTTGTTTTATTTTGTTTTTTCTTTATTTCCAGTATCCCAGAACAAATGTAGTAGAGTCCCAGATGAATGACATTAAAAACTAGCAATCATAGCTGAAATCATCAACAAGCGTAGATATGGCAGCATGAAGATGAACACTTGCAGGAAAACATTGCATTCTCTCTACTTGCATTTTTCATTAAGCTCCTGCTTTTTCTTCTAAGCCTTGATGCCTTTAGTTGAATTTCTAATTTATCACCTTAGACCCTAGTTGCCTCATTAAATGTGTCTTCTGAGGAAATGGATTTTTTTTTTTTGGCAAGTCTAGCAGCGCATCAATAGCCCAGGGTTCAGCATTTTGCTTTTCCTAGAACCATGAGGAAAATTCGAGTTAGTCTGATGCACAACTCAATGACCATCTTCTTCAGTGAAACTCCCAAGTAGCCCTCAGGAAGTTGCTTATCTACAGTAGCACATACTGAATAGCTGCCATTGAAAAAAGGCAAGTTATTTCCATGGGTGATTTGTTCCATGGAAAGTTCGCCCATGTGAACCACTAATTTGTTTTGCCTGCACACGCTCCGAATGGCTCTATAGAGAGCATCAAAGGATGCTAATGGGAACCGACAGCCTTCATTTGTTTGCTTCCAGAGTGTAATGAGCACTCTGCCTGAGATACCCTTCCCCCCAGACTCAGCCCTGGTCAGTTTCCAGCACTAAACTCCCATCTCCCCCACTCTCAGGAGCTTTCCCTTCTCCTCATGAATCCCATTAAAATTTAAAAGTTTGTTAGTACTAGCACTCACCACCCAAAAGCCACATTATAATGAGGATAACAGTCTTCAAAAAAAGGTGATAAATGTGGCTTAGCACATAGCAGCGTGTTATACAGAAGGTGTGACTCATGAAGTACTGCAGTTTGTATTTTGAACAAATAAGCCAGCATGCACACATTCCACATGGGAGTTGTCTGATGTTGGGAGCTCCTGTCGTTCCAAGGACTCTGCCGAGTTCTCTTAAATATCCCTGTTGATAACAGCTCGCTCTTTGAGGAGAAACTTCTTTTTTCCTTTTGAAAAAACCAAAAGGTCTTTGGATTAAGTGTGGAGAATAAAGTGGATAGTCAAGGCAGGTATGATCTGTATGTTCGTGATTAACACACCCTGAAGGGAGTTCCAAAAGAGAAATTCTAAATTGTTTATCAGCAGCAGAAGCCACACTGGGATAGTGTGTACCCTGCCAAAGAGACCCTGGGTCAATGGTCACTTAGAAGTATGGTTCTTGTTGGTTTTTTCAAGGTTTAGGACTTAAAAGTGAATTGGGGAGATGAAGAATAAATACATAAAAAGCTAAATAAGGAAGGACCATGCTACAAGAGATACCAAACTCAGGATGCAAATGAAGCAAGGTTTGAATTTAGATTATAAGAAGGAATAGAGATTTTTACCTATGTTGTGTGGTATCTTTAATGTAATATTTATTTAATTGAGTGTCCAATACTGGAAGTGCCTGAAAAAATACATGTAAAGCACTTAGCCCTTTGCCAGCTAGTAAATAACTCAATGAATGATAACTAGTATTTTTATTCTGCATTTAAAACAAAGAAGTGGAAAATAGCCTCATATACTTCAGATTTTTCTCTGATTATGTCTTCTCGGCTGTTTAGACAGTTTTTTCTTTCCCATCTGCCCCTTGACTCCCGGGTTCCCCAGAGTTCTCTTCCTCCTCTGCCCATTCCTCAGTTATGCTTCTTTCATGTGTCACCCACACAGGGATCACTTGCGATTTGTTTCAAAACCAGACCTTTCCTCTGAGTTCCAGACCTGCATTTCCAACAGACCCCCTGAATGTACCTCAATTCAACATGTTTAAAACTAAGCTCATTATCTCTCTCCTTAAACTGAGTTTTCTCCCTCTCTTTCTTACCTTGGTTAACTGTACCATCACCTAATTTCTCACCCCTTCCTTCCCCTCACCCTCCATATCTAGTCTGTCAGCAGGTTCTGGCAGTTCTCCCTCTTAAATAGCTCTCAGATTGGGCCCTTCTTGTCCATTTCCACTCCTCTTAAAAAATCAGCTGAATAACTGCACTAGCCTTCTTCTCACTTCTAACCTCCAGTATTACTTCCCTCCCACAGTCTGTCCTTCACTTTGCTTCCAGAGCAGTCTTCCTAAAATATACATCTAAGCATACGATTCTCTTGCTTTTCACCATCTCCCAATTGCCCAAAGCAGCCCTTCCCAAAGTAGGAAAGTAGGATATTAATAGACGTTAGATACAAAGCCATCTGTAGTCAAAAAGTTTGAGAAACACTAGGTTAGAGAGAGTTCAGTAGGTTTTTTTACTGTAGAAATTCTTAGAGCCCTTCGTTTACTTACGTGTCTTAGGAATCTCCAAAAGGGATATATATAGTATGCAACATTTTCCTAACTTCTTGACCACCAAATTCTTTTTTTTCTTTCTTTATTTTTGGAGCATATTATGACATTGGCATTTTGCAGACCACAATTCTAGAAACTCTGGCTTGCAGAATAAAATTCAAACTCTTTAGCAAGGCATAGCTTCCTTTCTGACCTCATCTGCCATTACTCTCTACATACATCTCATCTTACTTTCCAGCTTTACATGCTACTTGTTGCTCCCAAGACCTGCCAAACTGTCTCACATGTTTGCACATTCTGGGCCCTTTGCCTGGGATGGTTTCCCTTCCTAGTCCACCAGACAGACCCCTGTTCTTCCTTTAACACATGGCTTACTCATCCTGTCCCTAATTTCCCAGGGCTCTTATAGGAGCACCGTGCTTATGAACATGGCCTCTAAGGATGGCAAGTCTGAGTCTGCCTCTACTTAGAGTACAAATTATCATTATTAATACATCCATAGAACTTTGAACAATCTTTTCTGAGTACCAGAGTTATTATAGCATGAGTCTTCATTTACATGTCTATCTTGCAGTTAATATACTGACATTTATTAGCCTGGTAGGGCCTGTGCCAAGCAGACACTGCCTACAGTGGTTATCAAATTGTCCTAACAATGTTATGACATAGTAAGTACTGCTATCGTATTCATTTTACGGATAGGAAAACTGAGACCTAGCATGGTAAAATAACTTGCCCACGGACACACAGAGCCAGATCTCATAACCTGAATCTATCAGGAGCTCCTTGAGGGCACAGACTCTGCCCGATGACTCTGTATCCCTAGATATACCTCGGTACCTGTAAAACAGTAGAAGCCCAGCAGGAAGAGGTAATGAATAAACCTACAACACATAATTGGGATATGAAAAAGTTTTGGCTGGAGTGGAAAAGTAGAGAACCAAACATTAGAGATGGGAACGGAAAGAAGCAGCAGGAAATGAAGTGGTAAATAACATCAAAGAATAAAGCATGGGGACGGACGCACGCACGCACGCACGCACGCAAGTGCACATATTTTCCTGATCAGAGATGAGCGTGGATTCTCTGTTCTTCGGAGAGAAATCAAGTGTGTGTTTAGGGTCCTGCATTCTATAACTCTTACCACAAATATGATGATACAGCAAGCTGTTTGTTCCCTTTTATGACTATATCCATGGGCCCAGGTGGTAAGCAGAGACCCTGAAACGGAAAATAGCAAGACCGAGAGGAGTGTGCTGCTTTAAAGGCACGTTAGCCACATTTGGTAGAGCAGCTTCCAGATAACTGCTGTGCCATAATCTAATCCTAGCCAATTTGACTAGCCTTTGTTTTTTTCAGAGCACTTTACAAAAGATAAAAATAAAGCCATTCAGACATTACTAGTGTTCTATTTCAAGTACTCATACTGGTATATTTGTGTTAGTATGTATACACATTCATGCATCAGCGCATTAATGTGTTGAAATGTCTGGCACATCCCCAAAAACTGTATGGTTTGGAAGGGGCCATTGGAGCCCAAGGAGTGGTCTAAAATGACAGGTTGTTGCTTGCAGTTCTGCTCTTTGGAAGATGGAGCCCTGCCTGCATTTGCTGAGTTGGTGCCTAAGTGGTTGCTTGACAGTGTTTTGCTGCAGTCTGGGAGACAGCCACTGATACAATGGGTGTGGCTTGGAGAGCCTTGTTTGGGCTGATACCGAACTCAAACCAAACCGTTTGCCAAGTAGAGTCGATTCCAACTCATAGCAACCTTGTAGGACAGGGTAGAACTGCCCCATAGTGTTTCCAAGGAGCGCCTGATGGATTCTAACTGCTGACCTTTTGGTTAGTAGCCATAGCTCTTAACCACTATGCCACCAGGGCTTCTTATGCCATCGTCTGTATCCTCTAAACCTACAGTGGTGGCTCAGCACCACCCCCAATTTCCAGAACTAACAGGGCTTTTCTCCCATCAGAAACTCAGCACACTTAGCAGTAACAACTGCCACCACCATCCTAACGGTCCTGTCTCTTTACCTGTGGTGCTTCTTTTTGATACTGAGCACCGCTAAACTAATCCAGCTAATAAAAAATAAAAATGCCTTTAAGACTTGTCGACTTGCAATTCATTGTAATCGGGGAATAGCAAAGAGCCATGACTCAGCATGTGAAGAGGCAGGATTTAGGATGACTACCTGGCTATTGTCCTGACTTTGTCCCAGTCAGACTTGCCTGAAAACTTGTAAGGGTGTCTCCGTTGGATTTATCTCATTAGGGGAACGCTATAGCTTCATTAATTAGACCATATCAATAAAAAAGGCAGCTTTTAGCCTCCTAGCGTAAGAGGAAAAGAAATGGTAGTATCAAAGGAAACCTTCAAAGACAGCGAGAGCTGTCTCCAGGGTAATTTCTGATCCCCGCATTCTTCCCACTTCAAAGTTGTATGTGTGTGTGTGTTTGGGTCGAGGGGGCTGGGGGAGGCTTGAATCTGATTTCTCTAATAAGTGTTGTCATCAGCCCTGTTTGATATTAGATGCAGGGAACATTTTGATTTGTTATAGCCTTTGAAATTGTTCAGACGACCTTCAGAAAAATGGCCTCTTGTTACTCATGGGGGGAAGGGTGAAGGCTGGGAAAGGGGAATCCACTCTAATTCATATGCAGGGGATGCCCTGAAATTGTGCTTTCAGCAGGTTTTTAGTAACAAATGTATGTCCTGATTGAAAAGGAGAAGTTGAAGAATAATAGACCTGTAACGCTGCATTCCCTTTTTTACTCTCCAGGGGAGGTTGGTTAGGTTTAGGATGACTAATGACAAGCTTAGGATTTTGTAAACTTGTAACCATGGAGAAATCCATTACCATTGCTGGTTTGTAGCCTTATACTGACATATTTATCACCTGTTGACTTTGAAAGATAAAGCTTCTAAATAAAGACTTGAGAAGTTGAAATCCCTCCTGAGGCTTATGAGTTTTATTTGGAAGTGTCAGTTTTGGATAATTTATAATTCATTACAGTTTTCTGAAACAAGTAAAGTATTGATAACTTCCTGATAAGCTGCCAAAATTTTCACTTGCTGCCAGATGAATCTTAGCAGCAGTGATTGTCAACACCAGCAGGCCTCAAAGCAGATTTATATTGTTGAACTTTGGAGCTTCCCCAGAAGAGCTCTGTGAGTGGCAGGTGAGAGGTGTTCAGAATCAGCATTCCCGTTGAATTCTAGCTGAAAGGCAGTCTTCCTCCAAGTTTAGGCACTGGGCCTGTGGAGACAGTCCTGGTTTTGAATTCTCCACCACATATTAGTTATGTGACCTTGGGCAAGTTGTTTAACTTCTCTGAGCCTCAGTTTCCTTATCTGTGAATTGGAAATAATTTTGTTGTGCTCATGTTGTTGTAGGAAGGATTTAAAGACAAAACAGTGCAGATAAAGTGCAGGGCAAATACATATCAGGAAATGGTATTGAGATAGCCCCCACAGTACCGTATTAAAAATCCTATTTTCTTTGCTTGGCTTCCTCCCGGCCCCCCCGCCCCAGCTTTGCATTTGGATTCTGCTTTTATGTAAACCCCATTGCATAAATCACTGCCTAGCATGATTAAGAATGTTGCTCATGTAATTTGTATGAACTCCCTACTTGTAAACTCCTTTAAAAGTAAGTGACCTGCCCGCCCTTGGCAAGCAGCCTTGGCAGCGTAAGCTCTGACTGACTCCATTTCCTTGTACAATGAGACAAATGTGCCTTTCTTGTTCTCCCACCTTGGTCTCTCATTTACTGGCCGATACAAGTCATGCCTAGTAAGACCCTGGGTTTCCACTGGGTAATATCTCCTGCCCTTGCAGGTTAGAATAGGCTAGAATTACCTTGCCTACTGATGTCAATTCGTTCTGATTTTTCTTTTTGTTGAATAAATAAGATTTAGCACTATTTTCACTTGCTCTTCTGTTCATCAGGAGGTTTTTATCCTGAGAGCAGATGTGACTATGTTAAAGCAGTTGGTTATCTGTGAGGTTTGTTTTCAGTTTACTTGAGAATAGACCACGTTCCCATCCCTGAAACATGAATTCCAGCCCTGAGCTCAAGAGGCTGCTCCTAAGACTGCAGATTCAGCTACCAATTACCATAGGTTGACTTTTCCATTTTAAGATCTTTCTCATGCTTGTCTGGAATCTGAGGGGTACTTCACTTTCTTTTTCCCGACACTATAGTTCAGAATAATTTGTCGTTCATTAGGCTGAAGATTTGCAGTTTCCAGAACGTTCTTTTTTCAATATTGCAGCCAGCAAAAAAAAAATTAGTAGCCATGCCCGCCTTTGCAGCATATAAGCTGAAGCTAATAAATATTCACTTGGATTCATCCTGGCTCCCTGAAATGAATTTCTGAAACCTTCCTGGCCCTGAGGAGAGGCAGGGCATTGACTCCAGAATGCTTGTTTAAATGGCTTTCTCTGGCATAAATCTAGCAGAAAATCAAGTACAAACCACCTGCTGTGTGTTCACTGCAAAAGAGAGAAACCCATTGTTATTGGATCCCTTTCTTACCAATGTGCACCAGGTAAATAGACCATATTGTCTAAAATTTTTCTGTTCCAGATGGTAAGAACTGTTCCCTAGGGTACTGAATAATATATTTAAATTGCCTTTTAAAAAGAGCAACGTTCTCACTTCTAGTAGACATGGTTTGTTTTGAGAATCCACAATTAAGCTGGAGAGTCCATCTCTTAATTAAACCTATACATACTTCCTTCTGTGTGATTTTTATTAAAACATTTTTCAGACACTAAAGTTTTTTTTTTTTTTTTCTTTTCTTTTTTTCGTCTTTTGAAAGAAGATTATAACTTTAGTATATGTGCCGATTCTTCCTTTTCAATTTCTTCGGGCTCTGTGTTTATGTCGTGGTCTGCCTATGTATGATGTTAACAGTCAGGAAGGATAAACAATGGAGAACTTCAGAAGGAACAGCTGTGGGCTTAAAATGGAAGGAGAACTACATTGGTTCCAAGTTCAGACATTGATGTTACTCCTCTTAAAATTTAGACCTAAAATCTTTGGCATCTCGCTGTTGTCTTGGCAGTGATTTGGTAGAACTAAAAGATGCAAAAAGTCATTCTTATTCATCTTGCAATCTCTGAATAATCTTTAAATGCTGCATTTTTTAAGCCCTGGGCTAAACTGCTGCACTACAAAAGTAATGTGTCCTTCCAAATGTGGTCACCTGTCCAGTGGTGGTTTTCTTCAACAGAGTTGATAATGTAGGGAATTAATTTCATATGTTTCTGTTGAGGTTTTCTTCAGAGTTATCTGGAGGTAATGTGTCACTTTCTCCCCTACAAATTGTTAACTTGTCAAGTTAAAATTCTAATGCCTAAAGATTTTTAAAATTCTTATTCCCGTCAGTTGGTTCCTGTGGGTGAACAGTGACTGGCTAAAACACCACCTTTTCTGAAAAGCAGTTTGGCCAGAGTAGCCAATTAGGACGCTTTTGTGGAAATCTAAGAAAGAGATGATAAGGAGAAGTAGATGGATTCGAAGTTATTTTCCAGGCTGAATGAATGAGTGTGTGGTCAAATCTCTCGCATTATTTATACCAGACTTGGGTTAAGGAAATCTCCAGCCTCTCCAGCAGGAGCCCTGCAAAGGTCTGGGTTAGCCTCCTCCTGATCATCTTAGCCTTCTCTATTGTTCTGAACGTTTTCAAACTCAGTGATGTTTATATGAAACTAGTTTTGAACAGGAGAAGCCAGTGAGAATTGAATGTGTGGCTTGTTCCTCATGTAACTTTACTTTCCAAGGAATTTTTCAGAAAGCCAAGTTTTAGTGTTTTCCTCCAAATAGAAACAGAATTCTGAAGTGTCCCATGTCAAATGAAACACTTCACTCCCTGTTTTCTTAGAGTAGTCTTCCTGTCTGATTGCTTTTCATGTTCTCTGGTGCTCCAAAATCAATAACGCAACATACAGGCATAAACAGCCACATCTCAAGTTTCAGCCTTGACCACTGACCAACCTCAAAGACAGGTTCCAAGAGGCCCATCGACCAGGTGTTTCAATTTGCTCGAGTCTTGAACTCATATATTGAAGTTGGCTTTTTAGCACCCATGGGACACCCTCATGGCTTCCTCTTTTATTCTGCACTATCCCTTAGCTGTCTCTCAGCACTGTATTGGGGTAATTCTTTCCTTGCCCTACTAATTCCAAACTCTTGAAACAATGACAAAGCATTGATCCTATAAAACCAAAATGGCTTTTTTAAAAATGAACCATTAAAGTACCCTGTGCATGACGAGTGTAGCCGAGGGAGGACTGGTCTGGGTTTACTAAAAGCTGTAACCACATTCTCTCTCACAGGCCTTAGTTTCCACATTTGCACAGTAGGGGGCGCCCTAGGTTAAAGGTTCCTGACCTTATCTGGTATCACAGTTAACCTGCTAAAAAAATTAAAAAACAAACCAAAAAAGCCGAATAAAGAAAGAAATAGATTCTTGGGCCCACTCTAAAGCTGTTGATTCACTTGCCCTGGGGGGGGACCAAGGAATGCATATATTTAAAAAAACAAAATCCCCAGGGGCTCCTGATACTTAGTCATGCTTGAGCACCACCAGGCTAGATCATCTGTAAGAGGCCTCTAAATGGGCTGTTTAACAGCTCTGAGCCACTGTCTTGTCATCTAGAATGTAAGATTGTTAATGGGACCGGCCACAATGGCTTGTTCTGGGGATTAAATGAGAGAGTGTGTGTGGAGGGCCTAGTGCAGTGCTGGGCACTGACAGGTGTTCAACACCTGCTGGCGGCTAGTTTCCCTCCACTCAGCGAAGACCTACCTTCCGTGTGTTAGGATCTGTTTCTGGATGGAGGGGGGTGGGGATTGGAAGGCGGGGGAGTAAGACAAGCCTCTTCCCTCACTGAGTTTATTTTCCTGCGGGCAAGACAGATAGTAAGCAAATCAACAAAGATGTAATACACTATCAGGTAGCTTTAACTACTATGAAAATTAAAATTTTTTGAAAAGGTAAAGAGAATTAAGACAGCAGGTCCTGGGGGTAATAGATAGGGTAGCTGAGAAATCCCTCTGTGATCAGGTGACATTTGAGCTATAGGAAGTATGGGAGGAGTCATGTGAAGAACATTCCAGGCAACATGACAACAACAAAAACCCATTGTCCTAGCGACCCTATAGGACAGGGCAGAACTGCCCCATAGGA
This sequence comes from Loxodonta africana, assembly GCF_030014295.1. Lineage (NCBI taxonomy): Eukaryota > Metazoa > Chordata > Mammalia > Proboscidea > Elephantidae > Loxodonta > Loxodonta africana. The sequence continues at coordinate 43,718,295 of NC_087350.1, forward strand.
TTTCCAAGGAGCAGCTGGTGGATTCAAACTGCCGACCTTTTGGTTAGAAGCCGAGCTCTTAACCATTATGCCACCAGGGCTCAGGGTATGGTAAATGCAAAGATCCTGACTCTTGAGGCAGGACTGACCTTGCGAGAGAGCCGGGGTGAGCAATAGGGAGGGCAGGAGGAGTTGTGGTTAGAAGTTACCGCAGGGCATAGCTCAAAAGGATCTTGGAGGCAACGAACACCTCAGTTTGACTTCTCTCTTTATCCTGTTTTCCTTCATTTAGTTTCTTTAAATCACCTTCAGACTGACAAAGAGGAAATTCAAGCAGGAGATTTAAGATCCTTTTCAACCCTGAGATTCTCTTATTCTATAACCAGAATGTTTCATTTTTTGTTTTTTCAAGCCTAGTAAGTGTAATAGTGAAAACCCTGGTGGCATAGTGGTTAAATGCTAAGGCTGCTAACCAAAAGGTCAGCAGTTCGAGTCCCCCAGGCGCTCCTTGGAAACTGTATGGGGGCGTTCTCCTTTGTCCTGTAGGGTTACTATGAGTCGGAATTGACTCATACAGTCCAAATTCTAAAAATGATGTTAATCATATTTTTATCTCTTTTCCCTCCAGCTTGATATATGGTCCAAATCTAACTATCAAGTGTTCCAAAAGGTAAGTTTTACTTTTTGCTTCTTAGTTAAGAGGCATTAAGGAAAATTTGAATGCTTTGTAAGCATTCGTCTCAAAGAGAGGCTTTTCAAAAAGTGAAAAAAGCCTGACAAGAATGGCTACTCACTGTATGATTCCATTTTATGACATCCTGGAAAAGGCAAAACCTGGGGACAGAAATGAGATCAGTGGTTGCCAGGGCTTCGGGTAGGGGCAGAGGATTGACTAACAGGGGTCCCAAGGAGACAGATTGGGATGATGGAAATATTCTATATCTTAACTCTGGTAGGGATTACATGACTGTATATGTTCATCAAAATTCAGAGAGCTACCTACTTAGGAAAGGTGAATTTTACTACATGTAAATCATACCTCGGTAAACCTGACATTATAAAAAATCAGAGACAGTTGAGTTGCTCTAAGCACAATCCACACAAGTTGTAAACTGTTTCTCAGAGCCCTAGTGATCTATGCAGGAGCCTTAGGGATGGGCTGAAGGAGGCAGGTAGCTCTGCCCTCGCCCTGCCCCAACCTGTGCCCAGTGTGCCCACTTTAACCAGAATTGCTGTGGCGATGTTTTGTTCATATATAGGGCTTCCTCAAATTTCTGTTTGAGAAAAGTTAGAAAAAATGAATCGTGACTAGAGAAAATCCATTTCCCACAACTCCCGATGGTGGAAGGGTCCCCTTCCCTGGACTAGCTTAATACTTGTGGCATATGAGGGTTTCCACTACCCCCAGCAGCTCTCAGGCAGCAACTGGTTTTATTTCTTTTCTATCCTCTGTCTCTGCTTCTGTCCAGTAGTACAAGTAATAGAGAGTTGGTTCCAATTTCATTCATTCCCTCATCAAGTTCAACAACAATTATTTATTGAGCCGCGTTTCCATATGCCAGCCACTATGCTAAGGTGCTAGGGGTGCAGCGGAAGACAAGACTGACAAGAAAGTGTAATAAGTAAGTACATATGATAACTCCAGGTTGTTGTGACTAAGAACAACAACAGGAGGGTCTTCCTTCCAATTAACGGTAATCAGAGAAGACCTTTATGAGGTGAAATTTATACAGGGGCTGGAAGAGTAAGAAAGAGCCAGTCATGTAAAAAGCCACAGAAAGAAATTTCTAGGCAATTGAAACAGCAGCCCAGAAACCAGGGCTGGGTTCTAAGAACTGATGGAAGCAGATGTCCCTGGAGCACTCAGTGGGCAAGGAGGGAGTGAAGAAGAGATGGGAGGCAGAGCCCAGGTCATGCAAGTCCCTTTAGGCCCTGGTAGGGAATTTGGATTTTATTCTTAATTCAGTGAGAAGCCATGGAAGGGGGTAAAGCAGAGGATAGACATGATTTTGAAAGGTTGGCCCAAGTTATTCCCACAGTGAGTAATAGTTGTGTCCAGGTTGTGCCAGGCAGCTTAAGCGTAGGGCTTTTGGGGTTGTTTGTTTTTAGGTGAAATTCACATAACATAAAATCAATCGTTTTAAAATGAACAATGCATTGGCATTTACTACATTGACATGTTGCAGAAGCACCACTTGTATCTAGTTCCAGAATATTTTCATTATCCTGAAAGGAAACACCATACCCATTAAGCAGTGAGCTTTTCTATCAGAAGAACATACTGGACCACCCCTCAGTGGTGCTTAATTTACATCAACTCTCATTCTTTCCTGAACCCCTGTATAATGCTTAGGGTAAACAAAAGATATGGATGGAGTTAGGGAAGTGGTTTGAGGCTGAAAACCACAAATTTAGGGAGGGTATACGGCTGCTAACCAAAAAGTCAGCAGTTAGAATCCACCAGCCGCTCCTTGGAAACCCTGTGGGGCAGTTTTATGCTGAAACTCTCCACCGTCTGCACCTTTTCTGTAAATCTAGAACTGTTCTGAAATAATAAGAAAACTCTGGCCTTTCGTCTTCTAACATCCCTTTACCCAGATGATCTGTCTGAAAACATAATAAGGAAAACAACCTCCCTCCCTGCATCCGGACCCTAAAAGAAGTGTGTAGTCATGTGTAGGTTTTAATGCAGTGAACTACATTTGTATTCTTAGCGTTCTTATCCAGGTGACCATAAAAAAAAAAAAAGACCATACCTAAGGTATTTCCTTGTTTCACACGCATGAAGTCCTGGCCTTATCCATGCTAACTCTCTTAATGATTCTTTTTTGTTTTTTTTTTTCCTCCAAAAGCAGCTGGTTGAAAAACATTCTAAGGAGAAAGAGTGCTGCTCATTATCCGCATCTTGTTTTGCTGTGATAGTGAGGAACATTAAGGCAGTTGTTTTGTCTTTAACTTGTTACCTTAGTGTCCTCTGTGGTATTGCAATGAGTTCCTTCTCGTGGCGCCACAAAAGGCAGTGAGGACTTCGTGAGAGCAACGAGTACTGAAGACTCATTACCTGGTATCTTAACAATGGTCCAGTTTCCATTCAAATTTCCTTCATAAGGGAGGGGGCTTCCACATGCTTGCCTTTGCGTATATTTTTTTGAAGTATTCTGTGTAGTATTAAGTATTTCTGAATGCAAGCAGGAAGTTTATTAGGAAATTATAAAATGTGTGGAACACAGATTTGGTGAAGCATAGATTTGGAAAGACAGTGGTATATTTTTATTTTACCTCCCCTAAAAATAACCTGCCAGGCATGCTTTGTATATGTTTAAAACTACAAACAAATACTGAAGCATTGTTTAAAATTTGATATTAGTCTAGTTGGAGAGATTTAGGAACACCTGCCAGTTCCTTCCTTGTAATTTCTGTAACATATTTGAAGCAGTAACTCAAAGAACATAAAGTAATGAATTCAAAGGAATAGGAATTTTATCGCAACTGGTGAGTGGCATATTGTCTCTGTTTGTGCAGAACCTTTTTTGAGATCTCTTTATCATCCCTACCTTCACTTGTTTTTAACTAAATGGACTTGACCTCTAATATTGACCTATACTAGATTAAAGAACAACAATTTGTGGGCAGGTGATAGTGTCCTTCTGATTACAACTAAAGGCAGATACATTGAAGTCCTTTTCTTTTTTCAGGGGCTGATAAGGAATTAGTGAATTAAAATGTCCTCTGTCTTCCCTACCAAGCCATTTTCTTTTTGCTCTGAAATTAGAGAATATATTGGAAAATAATGTAATACAGAGTTAAGCTTAATCCTTTATCAACAAAACTTTCAACTAATCGTTGTCACATGGAAGGAGTTTGGGATTTTATAAACAAGCCTATTTTCATATCATTGTGCTTGTGGAAGATGTTAGTAGAGAAGACGAAGGATATGTCCTATGGGATAATAATGGGGAATGGCTGTAACACACTTAGTTCATGAATCTCAGTTCACTGTGTGAATCTCAGGGCAGACATTGCTGTTCCTCAGCAGATTGTGCACTAAAAGCTGATCTCAGACCCACTTTGTCAGTTGCAGATTCTGAAGGCCTGGTGCAATTTGTTGTGTGATGTTTAGCATTTCAAACTAAAAATGCCAAAAGAGAAGGATTAGGTGGCGACATTTCTAAAGTGTGCTTTTTACTATCAGCTATTTCTCAGAATTCTGTTTTCTTCCTGTCTACCCACTTAAATTTTGGGTGTCCTGATTGATGTTGTTTATAGTGCTTCCCAAAAAGATGTTGTTTTAAAGTACTATGGTAAATATTCCCTTTAGCTCATCATCTACCTGTTTACACCCGTCCAAGTAGCCCAATCAGTGGTTGGTAGGGATAGTTATCTACATTATCCAGAAAAGCTCAGCCTGAAACACTGGTATAAAAGGCACTGGGGTATTTTTTGGGGGGATATAGCATAGACAGCCTTGCAACAATAGAATCAACAAACTGTAATCTGTGAATTGATACGTAGATAGATATGCCAAGAGGTGAGGGAAGGGGTAAGGGAGCACGCCGACCAGCAGGTACAGATTCAGAGGTGGAAGTTTCTAAATACATGACTGTAGGAGCTCCTTATGTATTAATATAGACAATACAGCACACAAGTGGCACAGTCGGGGAAACCTCTTAGACATAACTAAACACCTCACAGGATGAAGTTCTCAGGCTCAAAGGCAAAGGACCATAGACTCGGGGGACATCTATGTCAATTGGCACAACATAGTTCTTAAAGACATTCTACATCCGACTTTGGTGAGTAATGTCTAGGGTCTTAAAAGCTTGTAAGCGGCCATCTAAGATATAACTATCAGTCTATTCTAGTTGAGAGCAAAAGAGAGGGAAAGAAACTAAAGACCCAAGGGAGTAATCAGTCCAGAGGACGAATGGACCGCATGAATCACAGCCTGCACAACTCTGAGACTGGAAGAACTAGATGGTGCCTGGCTACCACTACTGAGCAGTCTCTGTCTAGGATTACAACAGATAGTCCTGGGCAGAGCAGGTGAAAAATGTAGAGCAAATGATCAAAAGGCCAGACTCACTGGTCTGATAGAGGAACCCCCGAGACTATGGCTTTCAGACACCCTTCTAACTTAGACTTGAAGCCACTCCCAAAGTTCATCTTTCAGCCAAAGATTAAGCAGGCCTATAAAACAAACAATAACACACACAAGGAACGTGCTTCTTAGATCAGTCAAGTATAGGAGATGAAATGGGCAACACCTGCCCAGGAACAAAGATAAGAAGGCAGGAAGGGACAAGAAAACTGGACAAATAAACCTGGGTTCCAGGATGGAAAAAGAAAGGGGAGAGTGCTAACACAATGCAGGATTGCAGCCAATGCCATGAAACAATTTGTGAATAAATTTTGAATGAGAAACTAATTTGCTCTGTAAACTTTCACTTAAATCACAATTAAAAAAAAAAAAATGCATTGGGAGATTACAGAGGCCTGGAAAAGGCAGTTTCTTTGTCATCAATATAGGGGATTTCTCAGGCAGAAAAATAGTGCCCAAATGTCCAAATGATGGTGTTAGATACCATAATTGTGCTCCACCTCTGAACTGGGAATACCTGGTTACGTAATGTCACGGGAGGAATTCTCTCCCTGAATTGTGCTGGTGTAGAACCCCGAGCACACCTTTCTTTGACATTCATTATGTGGTTGCAATTACTGTGTATTATGTGTGTTTTCCTGCCCACAAGTGGCAGCAGTGACCACCACAGAAAGAGGGCCTGCTAGGAAGGCAGGGAGCCCTCTGTGGTCTTTCCCCTAGGTGTAACAGGAGGGGAGTGGAGAGGGGGAGCTGCCTTGCAGAACCAAACCAAGCTTATAATCACCTTTTTATTTCTGAAAATAATGTCAGGAAGCCCACACCTGTCAAATTCTCCCCAGGCCCATGCCTGACTCCCTGGGTTAAAGATGGAGCACCCGAGGTCCTGTAGCAAATTCCGCCACGTGAAGCTAAATTTGGCCTTCCTTTTGTCTACAAATGTTGACTGTCTGTCAGTAAGCCGTTTTCTGTCTTCCTCATTAGACCCCTTACCCGAGTGTAGGGAAACGGCTGAGAGTTCGGGACAGCTTGCTGTGGGTCCATCACTGCTAACAGGTTCCCATCATTTACTCTGGTCCCTTGGAGAGCCTCCTGGCACTTCGTCCTAGGGCGAAGAAGCTTTTTATAGCCAGCAAGTCTCCAGCAGAGTAGATTCAGAGAATGGAACTTAGAAATAAGGGGGAGCCATCTGAAAGGGCAGAATCACAAAGAGCCAGGAAAGGTTTCAAGCGTGTTCATATTTTTCTGACATTTACACACTGCAGGGGCAGTCCCTGTTTTGATCTTTAACCCCCTCATTTCAGCACAGTGTGCATTTTCATCCAGTAACTTAGGAAGTATGAGCACAAACCTGCAGCTACTTACTGCGTTAAATCTTGGCAGGAAGGCTAAAGAAAGAGGTGGAGTGTGTGTACAGCCCCGGGTAGGCAGAGAATTGAGAGACATTATCATAGGGGCTGGCAAATGCTTCACAGCTTTTTCACTCAGAGCTAAAGCACAAAAGTCATAGCCCAGGGATGTCCAGCTCTTCGTCCACCAACAGGCATTATTCTACAGGCAACTGAGGGAAGATTCACCCTTTCAGTCCTATGCCATTAGAACTTAGCTGTGGATAGGGGGATAGTGTTCTGGGCAGGTTGCCACCACTTCATTTCTAGAACCATTATTTCATGCCTTGGTAAAAAAGTGGGCCCCATCTGGGAACAGACTTTATCAAGGTATGTTTGCAGTGTGGCCGGGTGCTTTTCAATAGAATAGATTGACTCAACCCTAGAAGACTCAATTCTCTGAAGTTTTGGTACATGATATATATTAGATTGGTGGATATATTGAGTACCTAGCAGAAATTGATCACTTACCCAAATAGTATTTGCCAAGCCTGGAAGCCTGAGTGGCATAAGCAGTTTGCAGCCAGCTGTTAACCTAAAGGTCAGCAGTTTGAAGTCACCTAATGGCTCTGCGGATGAAAGCCCTGGTGACGTGCTCCTGTAAAGAGTATACAGCCAGGAGGACCCTATGAAGCGTTTCTACTCTGTAGCACACTGGGTTGCCATGAGTCAGGGACTGACTCGATGGCAGCTAACAACAACCTGTCCTTAATTCCAGGTCTCAGGAAGAGAACCTTCCCTGACATTGGGGTAGTTTCTAGAAGACAGGAACTGTTATTGGAATAAGGCTGTGTCACATATGTTACTTGAGCGTATGTGCTGCTGTGGCATTCACATCACAAAATAGGCTCAATACATAGTTAAATTATTTTAAGTCTCATGCTCTATAATTTCTAAAACCTCCTCCTACCTACCTCATTTACATTTCCTTTCAAAAACTTGTCTTCAAAAGCCACATATGAAGACCTGTAAGAGGCTCACATTGTGATGAAAGTTCTAAGACTTGGTGCCAAATCTCAGTCCACCGTCAGCAAAGGCTCCCACACCTAGAAAGAATTCAGTCACCAAGGAACAGCCTCCAAAAGGCGATCACCTTCATGTCATAGAAGGCCCTTCTGTATTTTCCAGATCATGTCACTCTGACCATCCCATTTCTCTTAAATGCCAATTTAACTTTTCTCAAAAGCACTTATGTTTTATTGACCAGATATGGTGTGTTTGCATTCTGTTTCTGTGCGCACTATTCCTGCCTCACGAGTGTATCTTGGCAATCCCAAACAGATAAAGCCTAGAGAAGGAACAGCTTTCACCAGTACAAGGGCAAGTGGGCAGCTTAATGTATGAAAATATACTCCTAGCAATATCCCTGAACAAGTGATGATACAGGATGAATGCATGTGTGAGCCAAACAGTGGGCTATGGACGAGCATTAGGCAAGGAGAGGCAGTGGACAATTCCAGGGTCATCCCGAAGAGCAGCCCTTTCCTAAGCTGACAGTTGGACTGTATTGACCAGGTTTGATAAGCAGAAGGAAAATAAAAGTGGACATAGTTAAGTGTCAGCCAGAGGGCCCTGGGAGCTGAAAGAATCCTTACACTCACGCAACAGCCAAAAAGCTTTTTATCGTCATCTTTCCTCTTAATGGGCACGTTTCAATATTCACAGGCATCTAAACACAAAATAGGCTTGATCATTTCTTTTCCTCTTATAATATCCCAGTACCTTCCCTCTTCAAGGCCCCCTTAACCAATGCTGAGTGTGGTAATAACTGAGAGTCTCATTAAGGTACACTCACATATGCCCAGTTTTACGGTTACAATGGAACCAGGAAAGCCCAGCCCATCCTGCCAACTTTCTTAGGGCCTAATAAATTGCCTTGGAAGTGGTTTGTGGTTTTCTACCATTAGAGGAGTCAGAGCAGGCATTTTTCATTTCTGTAACTTATTTTTTACTGAAGTGTTGCATGGGATCAAGTACACTCCAGGTCAGAATCCAACAACTGTTCCTGGGAAGACCATCCACCTTGCCGTTCCCCAGGCTCAAACCTCAGTGCCCAGCAGTCTGCCGAATGCGTGTGCAGGCTGCCCAGCAGTGCAGGAGAACGTCCCAGAGCCATGCCCACCCACTGCACTGTGAATTCAGGCTGATTCCTTTCTTTCTCTGGCCCTGGTTGATCTCCTATCACAGTCCCCATAGTGACTGTACCAGAGAGAGGCAGTGTAGCTGTGTATTTCAATCCCAGCTCCACCACTTACTCTCTGTGTGACCTTCAGCACGTTACCTAGCTTCCCAGTTTCCTCATTTGTAAAATAGAGATGAAAGTACCTACCTCATAGAATTGTTGTGAGGATTAAACAAGTTCATAGGTATAAAGTTTATTTGCTCTTGCTATTATTTTCTGTTGTTTCAATTCCCAAAGCTTCCTTCAGTCACTTCACTCTTTGGATGATCTCAAATTACGACATTATATCTGTCAAGAAATTTCTCTGCGAATGCACCCGTTCCCTCTTCTTTAGTAAAAACATACTTATATTCCTCTGACAGAGGCATTCCTTCTAGGATTTTGCTCAGTCATCCCCCCTCTCACTTGCAAGATCGTTTCCTCCTTTTCCGTTATTTATGTTTACCCAGCTTTACACAAAAAAGTTCTCTGATTCAAATTACTCCCCCTTGTATCTTTGCTGCTGCCTCATCCCAGTCTCTTCACAGTGGACCTATTGGGAGGCCATACTGCCCAGTGGCTAAGAGCACAGGTTCTGGAAACAAACACACCTGGATCTACATGCCAGCTCTGCCATGGATCAGCTGTGTGACCTTGGGCCAGGAATTTAGTCTCTGTAAGCATCAGTTTCCTCGTATATAAAAAGGGGGAAATAATAAAACCTACTTCATAGGGTTATCATGAGGAGTTCACAAAGCATTTACCACTGCAGTTGCCCATAGTGAATGCTCAATAAATGTCAGCTGTGTTATCATTGCCATGGAGTGAGGGGGCAGAACTCAGGATCTGTGGTCATCTATACGTATGGCCCATTTTGTTAGGTATGTTTTGTAAAGTAAACCAAAGGCCAGCACGGCACTGAAAAACCCGTACACTGCTGCTGAAACATCATCTCTCTTCCCTTTTTCTCCATGCGTATTATCTCCTCTCTTGGTCAAAAAATAAGCTAAAGAGGGACTAAGGTACCCAAAATTATAGAGGTGTCCTTTGGGCAGCCCTGACATGCTGATGCGAAATCATAGTTCCAGGACCTGGAATAGTCCCTCATGTCCTGAGAAGGCTAGCGGCACCTCTGTGGTCCCTAGAAGACATCTCAGGTCCACGTGTCCTACCCTAACTTCCATTTCCCCAGGCAGAGCAGTGACAAGGCAGAAGGCCCCAAGCACAGTGGCGGCCCAGCTGCTGGGGAGCTTGGCCCACTGCCCCGCATCCAGGCAGTCTTCAGTCATCCTCCTGCAGTTGCCTCAGTTTTGGAGGAGAAGTAGGAGGTATTGTCTGTATTTTCTTGGGGAGCCCAGATGTCTTTGGATGTGTTTCTCCAACTGCAAGGCTGTTCCAGCAGAAAATAACATCACACAAGTGGGTACAGAACAATTCAGGTATCTTTGGGCTTGAACTTTCCTGGCAGCCAGCAACAGAATCTGGCATTTTACCATCTGGAAAGCTTTAGACTCCCCCCCCCCCGCCCCCCGCCCCATCTAACTGAAGAGCCTAAATTCCTTAATCCTGAGAAATGTCAAGGACTTTTTGTATGTGTCTCCTCCCAGCCCTGCATGAGGCCTTTGGCAAAATCTGAAGGCTGGTCAAGCCTGCCTTCCACAGAGCATGTCCTTCAGAGCCTTGGAGACGTCCCTCACATCTATTCTGGATTTCTCTGCTTACCCAGGCCCTCTCCTCCTGGCAATGCCCAGTGACCTCAACTTTTCCTACCCCACACCCCCTTTCACTCTGCTCCACTTTCCCCACTGGTCAAAAAGAAATAAAGAGGATCTGACCCATTTTATCTCTACTTCACTCGGTTCTGGTGCCCAGTGCAGAGCCACATTTTCAGAGCACTGTCCTCTCCTGAGAGGCCCTGTACTAGGCGCAGGAGTATAGAAATAAGGAAGATGTGGCCTCATTCTCGAGGAGCGCACAGCCAAGCGGGACAGGGGCCCCTGGTCACAGATGGTGGTGGCAAGTGCAGGACTTGGGTATCCAGAGGAATCTGCTGGGAGTACTGGCAAGGGGCCTTCCATCCAGCCCAGGGGATAGGGTGGGATAGGGAAGACCCCTGAGCTGAGTCTTAAAGGTGAAAAGGGCTTAGACAAGGGAAGAGCATTCCACACAGACGGACATTTTAAACAAAGGCACAGAGTTAGGAAAGCATATTTGGGAGAAGAAATTTCTAACCTAACCGGTATTGCTGGAGTGTAAAGTGGGGACTGAGAGAGACAAGGCTGGGTTCTAGGTCTTGAGGGACCTCATGTGCCACACTAAGGTGTTCGGAAGGACCTATAGGAACTGGGGAGTGGCCTAGGAACAGCCCGTCTCCCTCTGGAGACTCTCTGCAATTAATCTAGTTTTTTTAAGAGTGAGGTTGGAACCCCAAAACTAAACAAAAATGCATTTATGGAGGTCCTGATAAATGCTAGATGCTGTATTAAGTACTTTATCTATGTGGTCTCATCCTTCCTTAGACACAGAGCTTAATCTCAGAGATGTGTCCAGGGATTTCCGGCAAGGTGGAGCAGCTGGGCCTCCACCTCTCAATACCAACACACAGCCCTGCTTCTGGTTCATCCCAGAGCAACATTTCCTGAGTCTGGTGGACAGTTGTAAGTCCTGTGGAGCCCATGCAAATGGCTCTTTCATCAAGTAGAGAAGGAAATATTGATCTAGTCTAAGTAATCCCTAGTCCGTGTGGCCTTCGATGCTTCCTGCTTGGGCCTCTAGGCCTGCTTAACCTGTGGCATACAGATCCAAGATACAGATTAGAGACTAGAGCTACATAATAAAAAAATAAATCTCCTGCTTCCTCTGTACTGTACTTTTATCCCCGTTTTAGAAACATGCCTTTGTGCTGCACCCCATCTCCCCCAGTCCCCAGCATCCCTTTTAGAACTGACTTTATAGCATTCCAAGTTTGGAATAATAATGACTCCTTTCTTAATGCAATGAGTACTTCTGGGACTGTTTTGAATATTTTTCGTAGAACCAGTGCAGATCCTTGGAGCAACGTTGCTGACAGGAATTGCTATCTCTTTAAACATTAATACGATAGGTTCACAGCTTTGACTCCAGGATCCACAAAGAATTCGCTTTTTCTAAGAGATTCCTACAGACCCTCTTAAGGCTCTTTCCTTGCCAAAGCTCTTAATAGAGCCCCAAACTTTTGGTCTAATCTCCTTGTGCAACATTAAAGTATATCTGCCCAATGAAAGTTAATTTGTATTTCTTTGAGTGAAGGAACAGCATGAGATACAACCCAATAGCAAATGTTTGGCTTTACCACCTGCTGAGCATGTGCTCCGAACCCATTGAGATGGGGAGAGGGGCCACACAGATTTCCAACACAAAGAACAGTGCTGTGCTGATGGCCTCCCTGGTTCTAAGCCCAATTCTCTACGCTCTTTTTAAACTCTTCCTGGTGAAGCAGTCTAGAGGGCTCAGAAACTGAGGAATGGTTAAGGGTGACATCAGCACCAGTGGGATCCTGGAATGGGGCAAGAACCTGGTGTCCCCTCCTGCCTGCTGAGACAGATTTGTTCTTTTTAGAAGAACAAACCAACCTAAAAAGCAAACCATTGCCACTGAGTTGATTCCAATTCATGGTGACCCTGTGTATGGCAGAGTAGAGCTGTGCTCCATGAGGTTTTCATGACCTTTCAGAAGCAGACTTTCAGGCAAGTCTTCCAAGGTACCTCTGGGTGGGTTCAAACCACCAATTTTTTGGTTAGTAGTCACACACTTAACAGTTTGCGCCACCCAGGGAACCTTTAGAAGAACAAAGGGCTTTAATTTACACCCTAATACAAACCAGGTAGAGCTGAAGATGAAGCTGTGACGGGTTTTCCTTGAAGCAGGGCACATGGTATGTGAGTGGGCTGCAATCCCAGGAGGTAACGAGGGCTGCTTAGGTCCTGCAGCATCAACTTAAAACCTAGGATTTATACGGGGCCTAAGGGATTATTCAGCACTGATCTGAGCCTTGTGCTCTTTTACTGAGGGCCCATGGGGGAGTGATGTGGCCAAAGTCACCCAGATAATTAGTGACTAATCCAGAATTGAACCTAGTCTCCTGACTGTTCAGTGTCCCCCTCCATCCCAGGTCTGAGAGAATCTTCTCTTCACATGTGAAAGCAGGTATTGGCTGGAGGGAAGCCAGAATCCGAGTCTTTCTAGCAAGCTTCTTTTAAATAAGCAACTTTTAAACACTTGGGTACTTAACTTTTCCTATTTATTAATCTTACAGGGCATACTTTTAATAGTCAAAGGCCTTAGCTCTCCTAGCCTAGCAGGGGGAGGCCTTGGGCTTCGTGGCTGTGTGCTCACAGATAAAGTACCTCAGTGCGTTAGTCCATTATGTTAGAGAAGAGTATCAAGTAATTGCTGGAGCCATTTTTCAAGCTCAGTTCATGCCCAGCACTGTGGCTCCAGTCTTGCCCCCTCACAGAGGGAAGCAGGCAGTGGCCTAGCAGTGAGGCTGGCTGTGTTAACCAGGAGTTCCTCACCTGGCTGCACATCAGAATCACCCTGGGGAGCTTTTTAACAACCCAGGCCCTGGTCCCCAGCCTAGGCCCACCTTTCAGAAGCTGAGGTACAGTTTGTGGCAGCCTGCCTCTAAGCCTGTGCTTCTCACCTCTGTGCTGCACTGAAAGCTGTCACCCTGGCCCGGAAGTATGCTCACAGGCAGAATGATGCCTACATTCTTCGATGGTTTGAGTCCCTTAAAGATAATCCATGGACCACCAAGAAATCCAAGGACCCCTGTTTAAGAACCCCTGAAAAATTGTAAGTTTTCATTTTAATCAAATCGAACACCCCAAAGTGAAGGTATTCAGAAAATTCTGAGGAAAAGAGTGGGAAGAATGTATAAGGTCATCCTGAAACAGGGCCATGGATGGCACTGTTATTCCTGTCCCAGGCTGGTGACTGCCACTGCCCTTCACCAACTTCCCCCTTCAAGGAGCTCAACAAACCCTTACTTTTTAAAAGAGGACTCTGCTGAGAAATGACAGTATACTAAGAGAGCTTTTCTCCCTTGCCTGTGTCTCACTCTCCTTTCTATGTAGCTCCACTCTGTCTTTTGTTCTTCTTGTTGATAAAGGACAACAAAGCTTTGGCCACCATAAAACCTAGGCTTTTGTGGGGAGGGGGTGATCTTAAGCAGAAAATAGTCCTGCTGGACCTAAAGCTGTGCTCTTTGCCCCCACAGCTGGCTCTAGGGCATGAGTGGAAAGAAGAGTTTGGGCTCTATATGCCAGGTTCATCATTGTAACAATAGGACTGTTCCCAATATCCTCCCACCCCCTTTTTTTGGCATTGTGATTTTGGTTTCTCTTAATATATGTGCTCACTTATTGTACAAGGCAAGGACACTCATTCAGTCTGGAAATTTTTTCTTGAGGGCCCACTGTGTCTGGGTCAGGCACTGTTCAGGGTAGGTGCCTAGGATATGGCAATGAGCAAGACTAATCAAAACTTCTACCAGAGAGAGGTAGAAAGTCAAATAAGTGATGAGAACTAGGGTAATTCAGGAGACTTGGGGTCCAGTCCCAGCTCCGTCCTTGGAGTGGTGGGTTCCACTCCCTCCTGGGCATGGGAAACGGGCCAGGTAGGCCACCCTTCTGCATCCCTTGTCTTCCCCCTTCTTCTTCCTAGCCCCCAAATGTCTGTTGTGGAGAGCCCTCTGCTTGGGGCATTCAAGCTTGCCCAACTGGGTTCAAATCACCGATCTCCCACTTAATAGCTCCTTGGCTTGAGCAAGTTGCTTAAACTGCCTGTGACTTCATCTCCTCACTCGTAAATGGAAATTATTTAAGGACCTTTTTTTTGTCATAACATTGTTGCAGAGACACTGTTAAGTGCTTTACATGCATTGACACCTGCAGTCTTTGCCCAAGGTCACACAGCTCATATGTGGCAGACAGGATCCAAACTCATGAGTCTGGTTCCAAAGCTTGAGCTCCTCACCAGGTGTGTTATGCATGCCAGCCCTGAAGTCCTCACCAGACATGTTGTGTACGCCAACCCTGAGCTCCTCACCAGGTATATTGTGTACATGAGCCCTTGCACAGGATAAGTGCTCAGTAAGTGTTGACTTTGGTTGTTGCTATTATCGCAGGTAGTTCTGAATTTGGTTTAGCATTTGATTTTGATCTCTGAAACCCTATCTCACTCTCAGCTTCTGGGAGTTAGAGATTGTCAGAAGCTCCTTGCATGCAATATGGCAGAGGAACTGTGAGGAGACTTGTTTTGCCTGGCATCTTTTCTTCTTCTCCAGTGTGATGACTAGCAGCTGTTTCAAGGTCCCTTGAAAGATTCCTTTCTCCCTCCCTGAGCTGTAGTTCTCCCGTCAGTTTGGGTCTGCCTATGTCCTGCCTCCACCTCTTTGAGCAAAGGGAGAGGGAATTTCAGTAAGTCCTGGTTGGTGGAGGAGAAAACCCTGAAAATAAGATTAATAAAGCAAAGCCGATCTGTTGATGGAAGTGTCACCCACTACTCAAAATAAATCACCTACAGCCCAGCCATACAAGAAAGAAAAAAAAAAATTTTTTTTTTTTTTTACAAGAGAGGAGGAAAAATGTACCCCAAACTAAACTAGAGCATATACTGTTTTTCTTTGCCTTGAGGTGAAACTGGTCGTCCCTTAGCGAAGCCCCCTCTGTGATCTCTGCCTGTTTCTGCTTTAAGTCAGCTCTTTCTCGGTGCTTTCTGTTTCCTCCACCCTTACAGCTTGCAGCCACAGTCATTTCCCTCTCAGGTCCTCTGCTGCCTTCCCTGTCTCGTGGGTTTATTGTTACTTTTATGTCTTCTCCTCCCTCCCTTTCCTTGGGCTGGCCATCTACTTTGATCCTTTTACAAGCTTTTTTTTTTTTTTTTTTAAACCAGCACTCACTAGTGGGATGAATAGCCTCCCATCCCCTGGTTCCTTGGGAACATTAGTACCCTTCCTCTGCCTTGGCGGCCAGGGAGAGGGCTTTTATCTCCCAGTGGAATCTCATTAGCTTTACATTACAATGGGACCTGAACCTCAGCAGCACAGAGCTGACTTAAATTAGTTAATAGCTTTTTCTTTTTTTTTGCCCCAAGCCTGTTTTTTTCCCCACATCTTGGTCGCTGAGCAAAACAACTTTGTTGTTGAAAAGTATAAAACAAAGATAATTGAAGGTGGAATGCTTTGACAAAAAGGAAGATCACTGTAGATGAATTTCTCCAACACTCGACAGCATTTAGGTTCAGCTACTAGCACTGTAGAAGTTTGAGAGGAAAGGAGGGAAAACAGCGAATTAGCTTTGTTTCCTTCTATTAAAATATTCCTGTAATTGGTGATGGGAAATTAAAGAAATCAAATGATTGCATCAGCACTGAGGGAAAAAAATCATTTGACAATTAAAGGGAATATTTTATATTGAAGCTTTTGAAAAGGAGGCTAAATTTAACCAGATTGCCAACCAGTAATGGAAAATAGTTGGGTGCCCTTCCTAGGACCAAATGCCAAGGTAGAGCCTTGATGCCTGACTCCTGCTGTATGTGGAAGAAGGCATTTTCTAGTTAGTTCAGCATACCCTGCTCTTGAGTAACCTGTTATAGGGCAGCCTCATTTGCATATCACTATCTCCAGACCTTCTCTAGTTTACAGAAGACATCACCACACCCTGGGGATGGAGGGCAGAGCCATGCCTCAGGCATGTATCTTTCTCTGCAAATCAGACAGGTGAGATAGCCAAGGTGAAGCCTGCTTTGAGGGAGATGGGCAAAGACTCAGGCTGGGTTCAGACACTGACTGCCCCTCACCAGCTGTGGTGACCTTGGGCATTTTCCTAACCTCTCCATTCCCTCTTACATAAAATGGACACAAGGATGGCACCACCTCATAGATTTATCTTAGGAATTAAATGAGGGGGGCACATTTAATTGGTATGTAATAAACTCTCATTATAGTAGTTATTACAAGTAAATATAGCAACCCTCTGGTCCTGAAAAAAGCACCTTTCAGAAATCAGCAGACCCCCCACCCCCCACACACACGCGCATTGTGAAAATAGTTCATCTTAAAGCTTGGGTGATAACGTTTTAGTTTATGAAAAAGACAAACTATCCTTTTGTATGCCTTTGTTTTGTGCCCCAGGAATTAAATGCCTGCTGCTTTTGGGGCTTTTTCCTATACCCTACAACCTTGCCACCCAAAATGTGGTCCTCCAACCAGCAGTATGGACATGACTTGGAAGTCTTACTGGAAATGCAGAAACTATTTAATCGGAATCTGCTTGTTAGCAAGGTAACCAGGTGATTTGTAGGATCATTAACAGCTATTAACATACATAAGAGTAGCTTGGAGAGCTTGTTAAAATATGATTCCTGGCCCCCACCCAAGAGGTTCTGATTCTAGGTCTTCAGAGGGTCCCAAGAAGGTGAATTTCTAACAGATCTTAAGTGATGCCAGTGCTGCTGTTGCATGGACTCTATTTGGAGTAGCACCATTCTAGAGGGGAAATTTCCTTGGCCACAGCTCGAATTTGTGTGTGCCACCACTTATAGGATCCCAGACCTGACAATCTCCATGGTTCATTTTATAGGTGGAAAATAAACATTCAAGGAGGATGTATTAGTCTGAGTAAGAGAGCCATTGCTGCAGTAGCAAATAAACTTCGAAGGCTTAGTAGCCCAACACAACAAAAATTTATTTCTTGCTCACAATGCACACCCATCTTGAGTTGTCAGAGTGCTGTACTTCACATAATCATTCAGGGTCCCAAGCTTAAGAGAGGCTCCACCATCTTGTGCCTCTACCATCTCAGTACACGGTTTCCAAGGTAGCTACAGCGGGGGAAGAGAGAGAGCATGGAGAATTCACACTTCCTCCTCGCTGTCTCCAAGTGGAAGTAACACATGCCACTTCCACTCGTACCCCATTGGCTGGAACTAGCCACAAGGCCTAACCTAACAACAGGGAGGCTGAAAAGTCTTCCCATATGCCCAGGAAGGGTAGGAGAACCAAACAGAGTAAGCACTAGTAATTTCTACCACAGAGGGAAAGTTCAAGATTCCCTAGCATGTTAGGGGTAGACCAAGGTCCAGAGTCCTCAACTCATATCTCCCAATCTCCACCCCACACACCTAATCTGTCCTAGTCTATTTAGCTGTCTCAGAGACCAAATGGATCATTGATTCAGTCAGCACACATTTATTGAGAACCTTCTCTGTGTTCAGCACTGGACAGACATGGCCTTTGTCCTCTCAGAGTTTACAGTCAAGTTAGGGAAACTGACACTAAACAAGAATTGCAAAAATAATTTTATAAGTTCAGTCATGAGGAATGCTATGAAAGAAAAGAGCTGAGAGAGAGACTTAATCCAATCAGGAAAGTCTTGGAGACTTCCCTGAGCAAGTTGACTTAAATCAGGCTCAGAAGAAAGAGTAGGAGGGAGGCTGGAGAAGGACAGGGGGAGAGAAACGAGATGTACAAGCAGAGGGATCAGCTCTGAGAGGAGGAGGAGATACAGAGCATTTGAGGAACTGAATATTTTCAAGCCAGCGTGACTGGAGCAAGGGGATAAGAGGAGAGGAGGCAGGAACCAAGTCCTGCATGGTCTCAAATGCCATGTTCACAAGTTTGGATTTTATCCTAAGTGCTTTCAGAAGCTATAAGAAGGTTTTAAACAGGGGAGTGGCATGGTTAGATTTCTAGTTTAATAATAGTAAACTAAATCCTTTGCCATCCAGTCGTTTCCAACTCATAGTGACCCTGTAGGACAGAGTAGAACTGCCCCATAGAGTGTTTAAGGAGAAGCTGGTGGATTGGAACTGCCAGCCTTGTGGTTAGCAGCCAAGTTCTTAACCAGTGCACCACCAGAGCTCCAGTTTAATAATAGTCACTAATATTTATTGAATAGCATGCACTTTAACATTATTTAATCCTCACAGTTATCTCATGTGATAAGCACTCTGTTGTTATCTCCATTTTCCAGATGGCAAAATCATAGCTAAGAAAGATTAAGTAACTTGCCCAAGGTTGCATTGCTGGAAGAAGTGGAGTTGGGATTCAAACGTAGGCCCTCAGATCCCCAAGCCCACTGTACCTTTTGCTAAAGAATGTTCACTCTGACCACTGTGTTGAGAAAGGACTGGAAAGAGCAGGAGTGGATGTGCTACCTGGGCACTTCCGATTACCCACAGAGGAAAAGATGGCAGCTCAGACTAGGGAGTGGCAGTAGAGATGGGAAGAAGTAGAGGGATTCAAGATAAACAATTTGGAACTTGACCATTCATAGACTGCTTAAGAATGAGGAGTGGGGTAAGGGATGATCCCAGGTTTCTGGCTTAGGCATCTGGGTGGTTGGTGGTGTCATTTACGTAGAACACTGAAGGAAAAGTAGGTTTGAAGAGCACTTTAAATGTTTATGTAACTAACATGATGCCTTGCCTAGGTATAACACCTTGCAGTTACCAAAACTATGTCTCAGAATCCCTGGGTGGTGCAAGTGGTTAACGTGCTTGACTGTGAACTGAGAAGTTGGAAGTTTGAGTTCACCCAGAGTGCAGTGTAATGAATTACTTAATATGACCCTTCTAGCCATAGTCTTTGTGACTCACACACACAGTGATTGAGTGGGACTATGCAAATAAGGTGTATGGAACCTGTGATGGTTGAGGTTACATGTCAACTTGGCTAGGCCACAATTCCCAATAGTGTATGGTTATCCTCCATGTTCTGTGTTGTAGATCTGACCTCTACATGTTGGTGAAGCGGGATTGATGTGGGGCGTTGCCTGCATCTAAGGTGTATGTGTGTACCCTGGTGGGGCTTTCTCTCTGCGTCTGGATCCTGTGTCTGGTTCATGATCAGTTGACTTCTATTTCTTGGGACTTGAGCCAGAGGCCTGCCGTCTGACCTACTGATTCTGGGATTCACCGGCCTCCAAAGTCCCGTGGACTTGCGGCCTATCATCTGACATGTTTCGCCAGCTTCCACAGCCTTGTGAGCCAGCAGCCTGTGCTCAGAACTGCCAGTTTGGGTTTATCAGCCCCTGCAGCCACGTGGGTCAGGAGAAGCCTACACCTGACCCACAGATTTGGGACTTGCCAGCCTCCATGACTACATGAGCCATTTCCTTTATATGGTTCATGAGTTCTGTGAGACGTTGCAGCGAATTAGCGAACCCAAAGACAAGAGGGAGAATACTGAGAGGAGAGGGAGTAGTTGATGTTAGAGACGATGGAGTGGTACAGCAGTTTGGAAAAGTTGAACATTTGGGACATCTTTAACCTCTGCCACATAGGAACCAGCTTTGTGCTGATCCTTATAAAAGAAATTATTCATTTACAGAGATGCTTCAGAAGAAACACATGACAGTCTACTTCCAAAAAACTCAGCCATTAAAAAAAAATGTGTTTCATCGGTTGCTTAGAGAACCTGAATTCAGCCAGAAGAGGTCAAGTCCAAAGGTCAGCTAAGGAAGGAAAGGTGAGATGGGCACAGTTTTGTCAAGTTAAGGAAGATGAGCTCAAATAAAGATTGTAACCCAAACCAGGCATCAGGGTTGGGGGCAGGTTTAGGACGTCTTAGGGCAGAGATTCTTGTCAGTGTTTTGGCAGAAGCCATTAACCAGGCAGTAGTAGAGTGAATAGTAGAGTGAATAGAGCAGGCTGGACGGAAGACCTTGGCGGGGGACTCAGGCAAACTGTAGGTATGTGGCTTGTCCAAAGGCACTGCCCACTGTTGACTCCAGCTGATGGTGGCCGCTTGAATATGTGGGACAGGGGTCAGGGAGGGTAACAAATCACAATCAATCTCCAAGATGGGGTACTATTAATGCCCCTAGACCTTCTAGAAATCTGAGTTACGTGAGATGTGTTGAATTTTAAATATTGGCAGTTCATTTTTAGGGGGCCTTGGTGGTTTTAGAGTCCTGGTGCCACAGTGGTTAAGAGCTACGGCTGCTAACCAAAGGTCAGCAGTTTGAATCCATTAGCCGCTCTTTGGAAACTGTATGGGGCAGTTCTGCTCTGTCCTATAGGGTCACTGTCGATTCTGACTGGACAACAATGGGTTTTGTTGTTGATGTTATCGTTTGGTGGTTCAGTAATAGAAATCCCACCTTCCATGCAGGAGCCCTGGGTTCAATTCCTAACCAGTGCACCTCAAGCACATTCCCCACCTGTCTCTCAGTGGAGGCTATAGGGTTGCTGTGAATCAGACTGGATTCAGTGGCACATAGCAACAACATGATGCTGAACAAGGTTGAGTGAACTTCCACACCAAGACAGACTAGGGAGAAAGTTCTCTTGATCTACTTCGAAAATCAGCCAGCGAAAACCCTCGGAATCATAATGGTCCGATCTACAATCGATCATGGGGATGGTGCAGGACCTGGCAGCATTTTGTCCCATTGTGCATGGGGTTGCCATGAGCGAGGAGCCAACTTTGTGGTAGGTGACAACAACAGTTTTTGTTGTTATAGTTACAGTTGTTTAAAAAAAAAGTGCAGCCAAAGAAAGGGTGCCTGGCTTGGGCTAAGCCTTTGAGTCACCAGACTGGTTAGGGAATCAGGCTGCAGGCCAACGCAAGCTTCTGGAAATGATTGAATCTCATTCCAGCAGACTTCCCAGGGCTGAAGTACAGATGGACCATCCTTCATCTTGGAAAAGAAACCATAACCAGAACTAGAACAGTGGGGGGCTAAGCAAACACAGCCACCTCAGCTACTCTGCTCCCACATTGCTGATACATTGGGTGGGAACTCCATTAGAGGCACTTTAAAAATAAATGGGGTATATATCCTAGAGAAATAAAAGCCGTGACAAGAATAGAAAACATATGCACACCCATGTTCGTTGCAGCATTATTCACAGTAGCAAAAAGAT
Source organism: Loxodonta africana (assembly GCF_030014295.1). Classification (NCBI taxonomy): domain Eukaryota; kingdom Metazoa; phylum Chordata; class Mammalia; order Proboscidea; family Elephantidae; genus Loxodonta; species Loxodonta africana. The sequence goes on from NC_087350.1 coordinate 43,739,827, forward strand.
GGAAACAACCTAAGTAGTACCCATCAGCAGATGAATGGTGTTATGGATTGAATTATGTCCCCCAAAAAACATGTCAGCTTGGTTAGGCCATGATTCCCAGGCTGTCCATTTTGTGATCTGAAGTGATCATCCTGTGTGTTATAAATCCTAACCTCTGTGATGTTAATGGGGCAGTTCACAATCTACAGGATTAGGTTGTATCTCTTTTGGGATAAAAAAAGAGAGTATCGAGCAGAGAGGAGAAGCACCTCATACCACCAAGAAAGAAGAGCCAGGAGAAGAGTGCATCTTCTGGACCTGGCGTCCCTTCACTGAGAAACTCTGAGGCCCAAGGAAAGATTGATGACAAGGACCTTCCCCCAGAGCCAACAGAGAGAGAAAGCCTTCCCCTGGAGCTGGCACCCTGAATCCTAGACTGTGAGAGAATAAATTTATGTTCATTAAAGCCAGTCACTTGTGGTATTTCTGTTTTGGTGGCACTAGATAACTAAGACAAATGGATAAACAAACTGTAGTACATACACACAATGGAACATTGCACAGTGATGAAGAGTAATGATGAATCCGTGAAACATCTTACAACATGGATGAATTTAGAGGGTATTACACTGAGTGAAATAAGTCAACCACAAAAGGACAAATATTATACGAGACAACTCTTATAAATAGTCAAGGAAAGGTTTACACACAGAAAGAAACATTTTTTGATGGTTACCAGAGATGGGAGGGAGAGAAAGGAAAAATTATTAGACAATTCAAAAAGCTGGACTATATGAAGAAGAACAGAGCATCAGAATTGAAGAAAGACTCATTAACAACCTGGGTCATGCAGATGACACAACCTTGCTTGCTGAAAGTAAAGAGGACTTGAAGTACTTACTGATGAAGATCAAAGACTACAGCCTTCAGTATGAATTACACTTCAACATAAAGAAAACAAAAATCCTCACAACTGGGCCAATAAGCAACATCACGATAAAAGGGAGAAAAGATTGAAGTTGTCAAGGATTTCATTTTACTTGGATTCACAGTCAACATCCATGGAAGCATCAGTCAAGAAATCAGACATTGGGTAAATGTGCTGCAAAAGACCTCTTTAAAGTGTTAAAAAGCAAAGATGTCGCTTTAAGAACAAAGGTGTGCCTGACCCAAGCCTTGCGGTTTTCAGTCGCCTTATTTGCATGCGGAAGCTGGACAATCAATAAGGAAGACTGAAGAAGAATTGACACCTTTGAGTTATGGCGTTGGCAAAGAATGTTGAATATACCATGGACTGCCAAAAGAACAAACAAATCTGTCTTGGAAGAAGTACAGCCAGAATGCTCATTAAAAGCAAGGATGGTGAAACTTCGTCTCACATACTTTGGATACATTATCAGGAGGGACCAGTCCCTGGAGAAGGACATCACGTTTGGTAAAGTAGAGGGTCAGTGAAAAAGAAGAAGACCCTTAACGAGATGGGTTGACACATTGGCTGCAACAATAGGCTCAAGCATAACAATGATCATGAGGATGGTGCAGGACCCGGCAATGTTTTGTTCTCCTGTACATAGGGTCGCTATGAGTCAGAACCAAATTGACGGCACCTACCTAACAACAACAGAGAGTAGACACATGTTAATTTTGGTGGAGGGAAAGGCAGTACACAATACGAGGCAAGTCAACACAACTTGACCAAAGCAAGGGAAGAAACTGAGAGGTACACAAGAATAAACGACAATGAAGGGAAATTCTGTAACATACACAATCCTGCAGCAACAGTAATAATAGATAATTTATGAGTGGCTACATAGGTAGATATATATGCCAAATAGGTGGGGGGGGTATATAGGAGTACACCCATGTGCATATATAGGTTCAGCTGTGGATATTTCTATGTATTTGTGTGTGCTGCATGTGTATTTATATATAAGAGAGCACACAGGGGACACAGTCATGGAAACAGCCTAGACATAACTAAACACCTCGCAGAACTGAGTTACCGGGCTTGAAGGCTGAGGGCCATGGTCTCAGGGAACATCTAGGCCAATCAGCATAACATAGTTCATAAAATGTTCTACATCATACTTTGGTAAGGAGCATCTTAAAAGCTTACGAGTGGCCATCTAAGATACAGCTGTTGGTCCCTTTGCAAAGGAAAGTGAAGAAAACCGAAGACTCAAGGAAACAATTATTCCAAAGGACTAGTGGACCACAGGAACCACAGCCTCCACCAGCCTGAGATCAGAAGAACTAGATAGTGCCCAGCTACCACTACCAGCCGCTCTGACCAGAATCACAATAGAAAGTCCCGTTACAGTGGGGGGAAAAATTAGTAATAATAATGTAGAGCAAAATTCAAATCCATAAAAAAGACCACATTTACTGGCCTGAAAGAGACTGGAGGAACCGCTAAGACTATAGCCCTTAGACACCCTTCTAACTTGGTACTGAAGCTAATCCTAGAGGTCACCTTTCAGCCAAATAACAGACGGGCCTATAAATAAACAATAACACATGTGAGGAAAGGGCTTCTTAGAACAATCATCTACATGAGACCAAAAAGACAACATATGCCCCAAAGCAAAGATAAAAAAAAAAAAAACAACCAGATGATTAGAAATGGGGAACTTAGGGTGGTAATGGGGAGAGTGCTAACCCATTGCAGGGATTGCAACCAATGTCATGGAACAGTTTGTATATAAACTATTGAATGAGAAACTAATTTGCTCTTCACCTAAAGCACAATAAACCTTCACCTAGAACACAATAAAATAAATAAATGGTAGGATCAGGAAAAAGAATTCTCCAAAACCTTGTTTCTTTTCTAACAGCAGGTGTGTTTGCAGGGAATGTCTTCTCAGCCCATACAGTGGCAGTTGTATTTTTTTTTTTTTTTTTTTTTTGTCTTTAGTGTACAGCAGGGGAACTAGATGGTTCAGGTACCACTTGCTTTGCTATGTTTTGTAGCCGTTAGCTTCACTCCACTAATCACTGCCAACCGTTTTGCAAAGTTATCATTTCTATTCGGTTAAAAAAAATAAAAAGCATTGCTCATTTTAGAAAGCTGTCTGTCAAAGATGCTTAAAATAAAAACAGTTGTAGCATTTAAGAGATAAGTGCCATATATCTTGAAAGTCACTTGGGTGAGAATTTTTCAACAATGTTGGGTCCATGAACTGTTGCTGTATTTGCAAGAAAGTCACTGCAGGTGTGTGTGGCATGTGGCCTTTGATGAGTGAGCATTTTTTTTTTTTTTTAAGCTTATTTATTTAACATATTTATTGAGTACCTTCTCTATGCCAGGTGATATTCCAGGCCACAGGGACATAGCACAAACCAGACAGACATGATCCCTGCCCCTCACAGAGCTAATCATCTAGTGGGGCCCACCATCTTCCAGCAGGCCACTCACATTCAGCAGGAAAAGACAACAATCCAAGGGCCAGGAGTGCAAAAGGGAAGCGTGGGCGGGCAGGGCTAGCATTTTCACTGGAGAGGTAATAGCTTCACATGCATAACCTCCACCTGTCTTCTCACCAACCTTATGAAGTGTGTGTTACTATAATCTCCATTTTATTCAGGAGGAAACTGAGGCTTAGAGAGGTTCTGTAAGGAGCCAAAGATTACCCTGCTGTAAGCAGGGGAGCCAAGACCCAAGCCCAGATTGCCTGGCTGCAAAGCCTGTGTCCTTACGTACTTTGTGGTTCGGCTTCTCTGGCTGAATGTGTGGATGTGTAGCTAGAGTAATACCTGGAGTCATTTTCATCTCACCATGTGGGGCCTGGACCCACGCTTCTAGTTTCTACCTGATAGTTTGCTTAACTGTTTTTTAGGTCCGTTAGCACATCACATAGTGTCCTGATAGGGGCTCAAACACTGACAAGTCTACAGAATTAGACCTGTGTTCATTCTTGTTCTTAGAGTTAATGATTTTATCTGGAGTTTTTTGTTTATTAACCACAATATTTGTAATGCCAAGAATCCCTAATGAGGACAATGAAATAAACCATTAATCTGAAACGACTATCAAGTTAGGTATAATCTGTTAATTTGCTGATGGGTGGCAGACAGTAGCAATTGATGGTGTCATCAAATTTCAGAACTACACAGGATCTTAGACCAGTCCCTTTGTTTTCAGAAGGGACATTGAAACTCAGAGAGGTTAAGTAGCTGGATCAAGGTCAGGGGACAGTGCCGGGACTTAAATGCAGTGCTCTCTCCATCTGATCTCCTGCTGCCTCTAGTGGACTTGGTGCAGTCTTACCGTTGGCCTTGCTGATAAAGTCACTACTGTGGAGTTATGAGAATGGGTGTGGCCTGCTAAGGTTCTGAAAATAGACCAAACCCCTTTGGAGGGCTGATGAGAGGACCACACTTTGAGTGGCAAAGCTCCTCACAAAGGTAACAGTAGGAATTGTGAGGCTCAAGGAAAAGATCATCAGAAATGCTCAGGTTCCTGATCATAAAGTCTATATGACTATAAGTTATGAGGCAGAATGAGAATTAAAGGAAGCACAAAGAGCCCAATTACTCCATCAGGAAAATTGTTCCAGCCTAAAAATGAAGTAAAATGTGGACAGTGGGAAATGATCCTTTGCACTCATGTAGTGTTTCACGAAGTGATGTGGCTTGTCAACCTCCCCATGATCTGTCCCCTCTATACCTCTCCAGCCTGTCAAGGTTTTCAGTTGCTAGAATGTCCCCCACTCAGCTTGCCTCCAAACCCGCACGCCTGCGTTCATTTCTGCCTACAACGTAACTTCCCTTTCCCTGCCCCCAACGCTGCTAACTAATTTTTGTTACTTCAGATTTTTAAATGTCCTTTCCTCCAAGAGACATTCACAGGCAGATTTGTTTTTCATATATGAAGTGTGCATTTGTCTTAATTGTTTTCTCTGTGCTGGTTTGGAGTGGCCTTTAACTCCAGTCATTGTCTTTTGTTCCCAGGTGACAGACCACGCCACGACTGCCCTGCTTCACTATCAGTTGCCCCAGATGCCAGATGTCGTGGTCAGATCCTTCATGGTAAGTGGCTTTAAGAGCCATGTCTCTCATTTAAACCTTGGCTCTTATGAGAGCAAGCAGCTGGAGATCATTGCATCTTCAAATTGTGTGGGCCTCACAACGGAAGATGGGGCTCCCAGTTTAGAACTGATAAGCTTTCTTTAAACTGGAAAGGGATATGGTATCTGGGAAAAACCACCCAGCCTAATTAACTGCTGTTTTCTATCATTTCTGAATAACTGTCAGTTTCAGAAGTGATATTCCCAAACTGTTTCCAGCATTGATTTAGTCAATAGATATTTACTAAACCCCTAATCTGTGCTAGGCCCTGTGCTTGGCCTGGCGCTGAGTATGTAGCAGTGAATAAGGAAAAATCTTGCAGTTCCCCAAGACGTTTAATCCTTAGATTTTCAGAGCTGGAGCTCAGGATGGGATCAACCCCAAAACAGCCATTCCAGTGGTGTGCTGGAATGGGCTTCTGCCAGCTCTAGTTAAATGTTCAGAATTTTGGGAACCAGTTGTTCAACCATTGGTAACTTGAAATTGAACTTGGTGGGAGTATTTACACTGTGTAAAGCAGCAAACGTTGCAAGTCAAAGCTCCCCGGCCAGTTTATCAGCACACTGCTGCCCAGATTTGTCACATGACCAGTTGGCCTAAGTGGGCTAACAACTGGCTCCACCTCATCCTTGACAGAATCGGCCACCTCTTTTAATATCACACCGACACGGCTTCATGTTTGTCCATCAGTAGGCTCTATCTTTCTTCACTGCTGCTAAACTCCCCCTTTCTTCCTGCTAGAACCTATTCCAAAGATTTACCTATTACCAAGGTCAAATCAGTGTTGACAGCTAGGCGGGGGGTATTGCTTATCAATCCATTCTATCGCTGTGCCTCAACAGTTAAGCTTCTTAGAGAGCCTCTTGTTCAGTGCTTAAAAGACATATATGCAGCTTATTGATTGGCTTAACGGTGTTGGGGGAGTTGAACACAGTAAACCCGAGTGCTCAACAGAGTTGTCCATGTATTGGTTCTTTTATGGGTCAAGAGAGCAGTTCAGTGAAATCCTCATTTTTGGATGGATATAAAGACTCGCTTTTTAGCCTAACATGTTTTAGTGCCTAGTTTCCTTTTGGTAATTGACTTTTTGATTTTTGGAGAATTTGAATCTGATCAGCGCTGAAGGATAAAGAGTTTAACCAAATGATCTGTTGACCTCCTTGTGTTTATTGCCAAAACCCTGCAAAAATCCAGCCCTCTGGAAGGGGGACAGTATTGATGGTCTAAGGTGTGCCACTATGAAGGCGTCTGTGATGAAGATGGAAGAATTTGTATCAATAAACTCAGCCGACCTCTTCAGAGAACAATTTTCTCTTATCGACATAATTCAGGAGGACATTAAGTGGTGAAATTTATGTGCCCCTTTCACGGGGAGAACTTGCTTGCCTGTTGTAGATTATTGGTAGGATGTTTTTTTTTTTTAGTAGTGAATCTCCTTGGGTTTGAGAATTGAGTTACGTGAGTCTCATCCTTATGTATGATGCCCAAAAGAACTCTGCACTCTGAACTACTCCAGTGTGTATTTATTGCTTATTATGTTACCCAGCAGCACCAGGGTTGTCCCCGCTTTCCCCCCCAGGTGTGTTAGGCCACATTGTGACAGTGAGTGGTGACCTCTGAAATCAGATTAGAAAGAAGGTCTGTTGACCTTAGTGGAGAATTCTAAAACCATCATCTATTAGAAGTCTTCCTTATAGCACATGTCCATGACCACTTCTTGGTAGTGAACAAGGAGAAGAGAATCAATACTAACATTCAGAAGACATGGTACGCAGAAGATGAAACGTGGTTATGTTTGCCCCCAGAGCCGTAGGCTGTGTGGTGGTTCACGGTGACTCCTCAGGGAGTGCTTGAGTGCTTCCTGCTTTGGACAGTATGAATTTCTATTTTAAAAAGTCCCTCAGCTAGGAGGGCAAGGTGGGAGCATCAGAACTGATTGTCAGCAGTGTTACGACCTTGTGGGTTCTGCATGCTTCTTTCTGTAAAATCACAGGGTATCTTTTGGGGTCAAAGCCAACTTAAGTTCTCTGTCCTGGGGATCATTAGACTTGACAGGAAGGATGACACTGGAAGTAGCCAGATCCCGTTTCTTTCATTTTTCTCCTCACTTCTCTTTTTAGACCTGGTTAAGAAGTTACATAAAGCTGTTTCAGGCCCCATGCCAGCGCTGCGGGAAGTTTCTCCAAGACGGCCTTCCCCCCACGTGGAGGGATTTCCGAACCCTCGAAGCCTTCCATGACACCTGCCGACAGTAACCCCACTCCAGCCCCACTTCTACCCCAGGCTGGCATGCAGACCGCCATCTAGCACCTTCCCAGACATGCCTGAAGTAATATTGATGGCTCCGAGGGTTCTTCACTGTTCAAATATCAAAACAGCTGTTCTTGTCCTTTCATAAAATAGAATATTGTATATTAAGGCTGAGCCTCTTAAAAAAACAGTTTCCATCTCTGGTTGATGGGACTAATCATAGATGTTAGCCAGTGTATAGAAGGCAAGGTAGACCTTTCTAGAATATAATATAAGAAAGTTATGCAGCATGTTCTTCAGTGAGTCAGTCCTTCTGGATCTGTGTTTTATGTCATTTTTGTGAGTTGTTGTCATATGAGTGAGCACTCTGTTTATATCCATTGTCATGCTAGGTTAACTTATTTTTGTAATTAATAAACCTTTTCTATCTAGAGCAAGCCTTTGTCTCCTGTTTCTTGTAGCAATTTTACATGCAGTTCTGTGAACATGTGAGCAGATCAGGGCCTTTTGAAAAAAAAACACTCAGTAATATCTGTGTTTAAAACATAGTTCTTTTTGAGGAGACGTTTCCCTGCTTCGTGCTTTCAGGGGGCAGGGCCGTGTTGGCAAATATTCAATTTCAGAGACATTTTAGCAGCTTGAAAAATGGTTTCTTCTTTTCTTCGGGGAGGGGAGTGGGGGGCACAGATGTTTCTTTTTTGCTAAATTAATAACATACACACACACCAAAAAGAAAAGAAACCTGCTCGCATTAACCAGTTAGAAAATATATGAGCAAAAGTGACACGTGTGTGACTTGTTTGTCCCAGAGCTTTGTCCTGAGTGTTACTATGAAATAGATTCCAGCCCTATCTGCATAATTCATTCAGTGCCACAAAACCAACCCTGAAAGCCATGTCTGTTTATAGTAAGAATCGTTGATTGGAAACAACCTAAGTGCCCATCAACAGATGAATGGATAAATAGACTGGTACATACACACAGTGGAACACTACGCAACTATAAAGAATAACGAATCCACTAAACATCTCACAACATGGATGAATTTGGAGGACATTATGCTGAGTGAAATAAGTCAGTCACAAAAGGATGAATATTGTATGAGACCACAATTACAAAAAAAAAAACAAGAAAATGTTTATACACGGGGGGGAAAAAATTCTTTGATGGTTATCAGGGGTGGGGGGGGAAGAGGGAAAATTACTAACTGGAGAGTAGACCTGTTAATACTGGTGAAGGGAAAGGCAATACACGATACGGGGGAAGTCAGCACAACATGACCAAGGCAAGGGAAAACAATGAGAGGAACGTAAGAATAAAGAGAAACTATGATAATTACTGTAACATAGGCAATCCTGCAACAATGGTATTAACAACCAGTAATCTGTGAATGGCTACATAGGAACATAGGTGTGCTAAAGACATGTGGGAGAGTGTAAGGAAGGCACTGTCCTGCAGATATAGGTTTGGTTGTGGATATTTCTACATTCATAATTGTAGGTGCTACATGTATATTAATTGGACAATATATGGAAACCTCTTAGACATAACCAAACACCTTGTGAGACGAAGTTCCTAGGCTCAAAGGCAAAGGACCACAGGCTCAGGGACATCTATCTCAATTGGCACAGCATAGTTCACAAAGACAATTTTCTGCATCCTACTTTGGTGAGTAGAATCTGGGGTCTTAAAAGCTTTCAAGTGGCCATCTAACACACAGCTACTGGTCTCTTCCTACCTGGAGCAAAGGACAGTAAAGAAAACCAAAGACTCAGGGGAGCAGTTAGTCCAAAGGACCAAAAGACCACATGAACCACAGCCTACATGACCCAAGACCAGAAGAACTGGATGGTGCCCAGACACTACTACCGACTACTCTTAACTGGGATCTCAACAGAGTGTCCCGGACAGAGCAGGAGAAAAATGTAGAACAAAAAAATTAAAAATGAAAGACCAGACTTACTGGCCTGAGAGAGACTGGAGGTACACCCGAGACTACCTGACCTGGAACTGAAACTATTCCCAGAGACCACCTTTCAGGCAAACAATAGACAGGGCCGTAAGATAAATAATAACACCCACGAGGAATGAGTTCCTTAGAACAATCAGTTGTACAAGATCAAAAGAATAACGTTTGCCCAAAAGCAAAGACGAGAAGGCAGGAAGGGGTAGAAAATCCAGACAAAAGGAAACTGGGAACCCAAGGCTGAAATAGGGAGAGTGCTGACACGTTGAGGAAAATGTAACGGAACACCTTCTCTGCAAACTTTTGAATGGGAAACTTATTTGCTCTGTAAATTTTCACCTAAAGCACAATTAAAAAAAAAAAAAAAAAAAAACCTGTTGATCTCGTAAAGATCTAGAGAACAATGGGGGAGTTTCTCAAGGTTTTCCTGGCACAGCCTACACTGCAAATAGCATTCTGTTTGCAATGAATGATGCCAGGAGACACGCTGCCTTCTGAGATGTCCAGAAGAACGAGGTATTTCCTACCTTGATTCTGTACAGTCCAACCCCATCTCACTTACCCCCACCAGGCTGAAAGGAACCAGAGTCTGAGGGGATTTAGTGAGCCCTGGTGGCGCAGCAGTTAAGAGTTTAGCTGCCAACCAAAAAGGTCAGTGGTTCAAATCCACCAGCTGCTCCTTGGAAACCCTATGGGGCAGTTCTGAAGTGTCTTATAGGGTAACTATGAGCTGGAATCAACGACAGCAATCAGTTTAAACTATCCCTGGGTGGCACAAATGGTTTGTGCTCAACTACTAACCTAAAGATTGGTGGTTCAAACCACCCAACAGCTCTGCAGAAGAAAGGCCTTGCAAAATGCTGTAAAGATAACAGCCGAAAAAACCTTGTGGAACAGCTCTACTCTGTAACACATGGGGTCACCATGAGTCTAACCATGAGTCCGAATCAACTCAACAGCTATGGAAATTTCTTTTTCCAACTGTAGGATGTTGTTGTTGTTAGCTGTTGTCAAGTCAGCCCGCGGTAGTGCTACTCAAAATTCAGCCCTTAGCCCAGTAGGCTCAGTGTTGTGGGAACTGATTAGAAATACAAATCCTCAGCCCCACTCCTCCCACCCCTCCCCCCGTGACTCTGATGCTCAACCACTGCTAGAGGAGAACTGGCAACGCTTGCAACACCCAGTTTGGGAAAGTGTGATGAGAGGCAGCGTGGTGTAGTACTAGAACGTTTACATACAGGCGATGATTTTACATGAAATACCATAGTTCGTCAAATCTACGATGCCATCGCCTGTAAGATGCACCGTTATTTTCCGAACCACTAAGAAAGAAAGAAAAAGCGCTGCCAATTAAACTATGGCACAGGCCTTAATGATAATCCTGCACGACACATGAATCAGCCTCACCAGCCTTTCATGGCTTTGAAATCTCTTTCATCTGTTCCAAGGGGCTTGGTAATTTCACCTGCCTTGAGTTTTATCATTTAGCATGTAACAGGTGATCCTTTTACATGAATCTCAGTAACAAAACATAACCCAGCTTCATGGACTTGTGAGCATCTGCTTTCTTTGGTCTCCTGAGACAGTTGTTTGTTGCTTTCCAAGAAAATATGGAATTAAGGACATTCTTCCATCAGTGAATACTTGCTTTGCTGATAGCAAATTTATGTCTTGTTGCTGTCCCATCCTCTTCTGGGGATATAATGACATTTTGTTTCAGTGCTGCAGTTAGTGCTGTCTTTTCGAAGACACTTAAAATAGACTGACCCTGGGCAGTACCAACAGTGCGCATAGCTCATGTGAAGTGACGGCAGGCAATGTGAGTGGCTCTAACCAAGTTGGGGCATGTGCAGACAATGACAAGTACATCGTGACTGCCAGCCGGCTGACAGCGCACATCAAAGATGTTAAAATGTGGAAAATACTCATCTGAGAATTGATGAAATTACAGTAACATTAAATCACATTGTGAGAAAGCTATTTGAATTTGTAACTGTTTTAATCCTCCAGGAAGATTACAGCAAGTCTGAGAAAATCTCCATTGGGACTAAAGGTCGCTCTAACTATAGTAGCCATCGAGTTGATTCCCACTTATGGCGACCCCATGTGTGTTAGAGTAGAACTGTGCTGCATGGGGTTTTCAGTGACTGATTTTTTGGAAGTAGGTGGCCAGACCTTTCTTCTGAGGAGCCTCTGGGTGGACTCAAACTTCGAGTTTTTTGGTTAGCAGCCAAGTGCCTTGACCATTTGCAACACCCAGGGACTCCAAAGATCTCTCTGGCCTCCCACTGATCTAGTTTTTTAACAGAGCAGGCCTTGTGCTCTGAGCCTTGAGCATGCAACAGTTTCTGTGTTGAATGTAAAGACATTGTTTTTTGTTGCTCTGGATTATCTTTAAAGATACCTTCTATTTATAGAAAATGGTACCTGTAATAGAGAGTTTCCATTTTAGTTAAATAATTTTCCATTTTAAATAAATGTATTTAGGTGAAAAGGTGAGACTAATAAAAAAGTAATAGCATAGGCAAGAAGTGTGAGGGTGGCAGGCAGATCACGGGTAGTGAACACATGCAGGGCCGGAGCCTGCAGCTCAGCTCTGCTCACCAGCTGTAGGAATGCAGACAAGTTACTCCACATCTCCATGACCCCATTTCCTCTTCTGCAAAATGCAAGGCTGAGAATCCAGTGATGGTGAGGCGGGAAGTTTAAGGGGAGTGTGGGCTTGTAAAGGAAACAAAGTTGGCCAGGAGTTGGTAATTATTGAGTCTGGGAGATAGATATATGGGTATGGCATGCTATTGTTTTTCTTTCTTCTACCTTCCCATAATAAAGGGGGAGGGGAGTATAAAAGGGTTAGACCAGTTAATCTGCAAGGCCTCTCCATCTCTGAGACTTCCATTCTTTAGTCCTGAGAGGCAGAAGTTGAAAGGGAATGTACTTAAAAGTCTAGAAATGGAAAGGTGAGAAGGGCTGGAAGGGTGATGGACTTGTCAAATCCTAGAATGCTTGGTGCTTTAAAGAGACAAACATGATGGAGACTAGCTACTACTCAAGGTGGATTTGGATAAGGTCCAAGATGGTGGATACAGGGGATGCTGGAAGACCTATTGCTGCTGTGGGGACCATCACCAGGTCCTGGAACCATCCCTTGGTGCTGCTAACAAAAAAGGAACATGGCATGGGCATGCCATTGAGAAGGTCAGGTGTTATTTAGAGTGCCTGAAGGTGGTCTCTAAGCCAGACCTACAAGGTAATTTACATATGTTTAATCACAGGTGTGTATGTGGTGTTTTCCACATTTTATAGATGAGGAAACAGAGGGTCTCACACTGCAAGACACAGAGGTGCTGAATTTCAGACTGATGGGATAGTCGGGCTCTATGGCTACTCAGCAATGGCACTTCCTACCCCAGAGTCAAAGGGACCTTTTTGTTCCTGCTCTGCTGAAGTGTGTTGCATCAAGTATTGCTCCAGAATTACTCTTAGTCAGAACTTGGGAACCTCTCTGTCTTGCAGAGACTTCTGGTCACATTAGGTAACAACGCCTTTACCCCCATACTTTCTGCTGGCCAGGTTACAGTTACTCAACGGGTAACTCCTGTAGCAGGAGCTGACAAAATGGAACAAGGAGGTCTACGATGGAAGACTGTCCAGATGTTTTTTTTTTTCTGAACTAAATTGGGAATTGGCCTTTTGGTATCGAGTGATGTTTTCACACTTCACCCCGCTGATGGAAAGCTGCAGGCATGAAATGATGATCTTTCGGTGTTAATGTACAAGCTCTCCATTGCATTTAGAGTGTCAGAGTGTGGGCCATGATGCTAAATTGAGAGACTTTTAAGGTCATCCAAGTTGGGAGGAGAAGGGATGACAGCTTCCAGCCACCGGGATTCTCACAAGATAGAGAGCTGCCGCAAACTTGATGGGCGGCATCTTGTTTTGGCCAGCAGGTCTGGAGAATAGAGGACAAAATATGAACAACTCACCTTTCTTGTCTGCTCCTCTTAGCTTTGGCATCTCCATTGGCATGCTGAAGATGATCTCTGTGAGCATTAATTGTCCTGCGTTTGACAGGAAAGGGTGGGCCAGCACCATCCCACCTGCTTCATCGCTGGCTGCACAACATTCGCGTCATCGCAGAGCGAGCTCTGGAAAGGGGCAGAGCCTGCCTGCCCCCAGTCCGCCCGCTCAGTGAGTAATTAGGAGGCTTCACTTTCTAGGACAGGCAGGTTTCTTTCTGCAGTCTCTGCCATCCCTCCCCACCTTCATCCCCACCCTATCTCCTTAAATTAGGGGAAAGGAACTTCAGAAAATCGCCTTCAAGAAGAATTTTTAACTGTGGGTTGACTGCTCCCCATTAATAGTACTTGAATCGATAAGTAAGCCTTGAAGTTCACGGGCACATCCCAGGTAAAGGACTGTCTTGGCAGCTTTAAGATGATTAGTTACTCAAGAACAGCTCTAGCCTGTCTCTGTGCTAATTGAGTTTGAAATTTCAGCTGGAGATTGACTGTCCTTGGGGACAGTGTGAGCTGTAGCTTGGAGCTAACGGAGCAGGCAGGTCCTGCCAGCAGCAGGCTTCATCTGCATTGTGCTTATCCAGAGCTTGATGGAGACAAAACAAGGAACTGCCCCTCAGGGAAAAAAGGTATGGGGGGAGCGGAGCTGAGCTGATGGATTGGAGAGGAATACAAGAAGCTGAAGCCAGCGAGCTTGAGAGCTAGTCTGGGATGCCAGCAAGCAGTTGTCAGACACCCACTGTGCTCACACCCTGCACTCCATGCCGTGGGATGGATTGTTGCTTAATCCATTACTCATTCTCCTCAAATTCTTGGCTCGAATCTCAGTCATAGGCTTGCTTTCTTAATTACAAAAGGAATGCATGTTCCTTTTATAGAAAACTAGGTAATGTAGATAAGCAAAGAAAACAATAGCCGTAATTGCCACTTCTTTACCGCGTGGAGTCGATTCTGACTCATAGCGACCCTATAGGACAGAGTAGACTGCCCCATAGGGTTTCCAAGGAGCAGCTGGTGGATTCAGACTGCCCACCTTTTGGTTAGCAGCTGAGCTTTTAACCACTGCACCACCAGGCTTCTAATTGCCACTAGCAAGAGACAATTACTGGAGCACTTTGGTGTGTATCTTTCCAGACCTTCATATGGATATGTGTCACTGGATTACTGACATAAAGATTGGCAATTCAAACCGACCTAGCTTCACAGTGAAAGAGAGGCCTGGCAATCTGCTTCTATAAAGATTACAGCCAAGAGAACCCTATGGAGCAAATACTACTCTGTACACATGTGAGGTCACCAGGAGTCATATTCAACTTGACAGCAAAGGGTTTGGGTTTTTTTGATGTATACGTTTATTGGAAAAAATGAGATCATACTGGACTCTATTTTGAAAATGCCTTTCATTTAACAGAGACTAAGTCACTATAACACAGAGACTCAAAAATACAGAGTCTGAAAGGATATGGACATTTATTTCTCTTTCTCATGAGTGTTCCAGAGAGAGTGGTTCAGATCAGTGGTTCAGACAGCTCTACTCCATGCAGTCACTCAGGGATTCTAGTTCTGTCCATTCTGTTGCGTCACTATCTCTCAGGACATGGTCTGTGTGGTGGAAGCCAGGTCACAGGTACCTTCCAGGTTTTCAGGAGGAGAAAAAAAGCACAGAGATGCATGTGCCCAGTTTTTTAAGACCCAGACCCAACACTGGCACACTTCAGCTCCACTTGTAAGAATTTAGTCACATGGCATATCCAGCTGCAGGGGCTACTGGGAAATGGGGTCTCTAACTGGACAGCCATAGATCCAGCTGAAATTCTCACTCCGGAAGAGGCGAGAACCTATTCTGATGGATGACCAGCAGCCTTCACCACACAACAAGTCCTGAGCCTCCGCGTACCTCGAGAGTATGCGTCAGCGATGCCATCCTTGAGTTTATGTTACAATGGTGTTCCACTGTTTGGTAGCCATGACTAAATGCAATGAATCACCTGTTGGATACTTTTAACTTTTTATTTTGAAATAATTACAGATTTATAGGAAGTACGAAGAAATGTGCAGGGAGGCCCCATGTACCCTTCATCCAGCGTTAATATCTTGCATAGCTCTAGGATATCAAAACCAGGAAATGGACTTGGTACAATGCATAGAGGTTATTCAGACTTCATCAGCTCCACGTGCACTAGTGCCTGTGTCTGTGTCTGTAGCTTCCTGCAGTTTCATGACACGTATAGCTTTGCATAAACACCAGCACAGTCAAGAGAGTTAACTGCTTTTGTATGAGAGACTGACTTGATTTGTAAACTTTCACTTAAAGCACAATAAAAATTTAAAAAAAGAAAAAAGTTAACTGTAGTATCACCATAAGACTCCCTCCTTCTGCTGTATAGCCGCACACACTTGCTCTTTCCCATCCCTACCCCTGGCAGACATTAATCTGTTTTCCATCTCTGTAATTATTTTAATTCACAAATTTATATAAATGGAACCATGCATTATGTATCCTTTTGAAATTGACTTTTATTTAGCATAATTTCCTTGCGGTTCATCCAAGTTGTTCCATGTATCAGTAGTCCGTTCCTTTTATGTAATTGCTGAGTGGTATACCATGGTGTGCATTACCACAGTTTAACCATTCCTCCACTGAAGGACATTTGGGTAGTTTCCAGTTTCAGGCTGTTACGAATCAAGTTGCTGTGAACATTTGTGTACAAGTTTCTGTGTGAAAATAAGTTTTCATTTCTGCGGGATATATGCCCAAGAGTACCATTGCTGGGCCATATGGTAAATCCATTTTTAGTTTTAAAAGGGTCTACCAAACTACTTTCCAGAGTGGCCGTACCATTTTACATTCCCACCTGCAATGTATGAGTGACCCAGTTTCTCTGCATCCTCACCAGTATTTGGTGTTCTCACTATTTTTTATTTTAGTCATTCTGATAGGTGTGTAGTGCTATCTCATGGTGGTTTTATTTGCATTTCTCTAATACCTAATGTTCTGTTTTGTTCTGTTGTACATAGGGTCACTGTGAGTCAGAACCAACTCGATGGCACCTAACAACAATAGCTAATGATGTTGAAGATCTTTTCATGTGATTATATGCCATCTCTATATACTCTTCAGGAGTCCCTGGATGGAGCAAACGGTTAAGCCCTCAGCTACTAACCAAAAGGTTGACGATTTGAACTCACCCAGAGGCTCCTCAAGAAAAGCCTGGCTGTCTACTTCTGGACAGTCATAGCCATTGAAAACCCTGTAGATACAGTTCTACTCTGACACACATGGTGTCACTGAGTCAGAATTGACTCAGTGAGAGAGTATCCTCTTTGGTGAAATATTGTGCATGTCTTTTGCCCACTGGAAACCCTGGTGGCGTAGTGGTTAAGTGCTACGGCTGCTAACCAAAGGGTCAGCAGTTCAAATCTGCCAGGGGCTCCTTGGAAACTCTATGGGGCAGTTCTACTCTGTCCTATAGGGTTGCTATGAGTCGGAATCGACTCGATGGCACTGGGTTTGGTTTTTTTTTTTTTGCCCATTTTCTAATTAGATAGTTTGGGGTTTTTAATGTTGAGTTTTGAGAGTTCTTTATCTATTCCAGGTACTAGTCCTTTGTCAAGTACGTGTTTTGCAAATATTTTCTCCCAGTCTGTAGCTTGTCCTTTCATTCTCTTAATAAGGCCTTTGGCAGAACGGAAGTGTTTAATTTTGGTGAGGTCCAATTTATAATTTTTCCTTTTATGGACCATGCGTTTGGGGCCAAGTCTAACCTATTGGGTTTTAGGTGAGCATTGGTCAGCTGTTGTGAACATTGTTCTCTCCTCTCTCTCACTTGGCAGGAATTTTAGGTGCCTTCTAGTTCAGCCTCTGCAGTTGCCAATCAGGATACCCAAGGCCTAGAGACCCGTCCTAGTGGGTGAGTGGCAGTGTGAGGGCCAGAACCAAGCTCCCTTCAGTCAGACGTGTTTCCATGTCCCCAAAAACTCTTCTCAGGATAACACTTGACTACTGACCTGCAGTGTTAGAACAAAAGCTGGTCAAAGCACAGATTATTACAAGAAGATGTGGACAGTGACAGACGTCTCCACAGCTCAGCCTGGGGCACAGGCAGCAGTGCTCTGATAAAGAGGCTGCTTGGCAAGGGGCAATCAAATACCAGGAAGCTACTGCCAATCCCTGCCACTGAGTGCAGTCACTGCTTCTGCCTGCAGTCAGCTTGGCAGCACAGGCTCAGTACTTAACTCTTAACCAAACCTCTGTGAGATCACTGGAGGAGGTGCAGGAGAGCTTTGTAGAGGTGATGGTCCCTTGGAGCCTCCAGCCTCATGAACTGCCAAGCCACCCAGAAACCCCATTTGAGGCAAACCTGTGCGAAGGGGAGTGAGAGGGAATAAGATGTGATAGATGCTGTATTCGTTTCCTGAGGCTGCTGTAACAAATTACCACAAACTGTTGTTGTTTGCTGTTGAGTCAACTCTGACTCCGAGCAACCCTATAGGACAGAGTAGAACTGCCCCAGAGGGTTTCCAAGGCTGTAATCTTTACAGAAGCATATTGCCATGTCTTTGTCCCACACAGCAACTGGTGGATTTGAACTGCCAGCCTTTCAGTTAGCAGCCAAGTGCTTAACCACTGCACCACCAGGGTTCCTTAGGTGGCTTAAAACAAATTTATTCTCTTACAGTTGTGGAGGCCAGAAATCCAAAATCAAGATATTGACAGGGCCATGCTCCCTCCAAAGGCTCTAGAGGAGGATCTTCCCTTGCCTCTTCCAGCTTCTAGTGGCTATCCTTGACTTATGGTAGCATAACTCCAATCTCTACTTCAATCTCTGCTTCTTTTCATGGCCTTCTTCCCTGTGTCTCTGTCTCAAGTCTCCCTCTCCTTTCTCTTATAAGGACACCACTCATTGGATTTAGGGTCCACCCTAAATCTAGGATGATCCCATCTCGAGATCCCTAATTACATCTGCGAGACCCTTTTTCCAAATAAGACTACATTCAAAGGTACCAGGAGTTAGGACTTGGATATAGCATCTGGGGGGCCACTGTTCAACCCACTACAAATACGATGAAGCTGTGCACTTCAGCAGATCCCCCTTCCTCACGTTGCAGTCAGTACCTGTTCCTCCCAGGCAGGAAATTGAATGCTCACAGAGAACTCCAAGAAGCAGAGTCCAGCCCCAACAAGGAGCCTACGCTGTTAGGGCAGGTGTTGTCCTCACCTGCCACCTGGGCCTCATGCTTGCTGTTACCTTCCTCTGTGTGGACACCATCCTAAGACACAGAAGGAGGGGAGGGAGGCATCAGGCCAGAGAGAGGAAAGCGCCTCCAGTCCTTGCCTTTTAGAAAAGTGCCAAACATGCCCCCACCTCCCACCCCTGGATTGTTGTTCTGCCCGGAACACTTTTCTTCCAGAAACCCACCAGGCTTGCTCGCTTACCTCTCCAGGTGGCTCTAACATAGCACCTGATCAGATAGGCCTTCCCTGGCCACTCAGTACAGAAGTGTGCACATCCTTGTCCCTCCCTACCCCCTTACTTGGTTCTATTTGTCTCCACAGCACCCATAGAGTTTGCAGTGGTTATGTGTTTATCTTGTCTGCCTCCCCTGCCTAGAGCATGAGCTCTGTGAGGGCAGGGACTGTGTCTGACTTGGTCACCACACAGCCCCAGAGCCCAGAGGCATGCCTCACACTCAGTAGCTGCTCAGTGAACATTTGCTGAATGTCAAATGGAATAAGAAAGCCAAGGCCAGGTTCCTACCCTAATCCTAGTAGCTAGGTGACCGTGGGCCAGTCAGTGGATCACTGTGAGTGTGGGTTCTTCATTGTGCATGGGGTTAGTGAGTCTGCCCCTCCAGGGTAGAAGCTCTGTGAGTGACCACCTGACTCATGCACCAGATATGTATTGAGCACCCACTATGTTCAGGCACTAGGTGCCAGGGATACGTGTAGATGTCAAATGAGCGGAGGACCAAAAAGCGAAGGCCACCTGGTCAGTGACACCCCGTTGCAGACATAAGCGTGGATGCTCTCAGGAAGTGTCACTCGTGAGTCCTGTTCTGTCCTCTGCTATGGCCTCAGTGACATCCAGACTTTTCAGAGAAGAGAATCCAGAAACTTAAATGGCAATCCCATGGGAAGGTGTTATGGATTGGATTGGGTCCCTTCCAAAACATGTGTTGGAATCCTAACCCCTATACCTGTGGATGTAATCTTGTTCGGGAATAGGGTATCTCTGTATTAAGCTAAATGAGGCTGTTATCAGTGTAGGGTATGTTCTAAACCTAATCACTTCTGAGTTATAAAAAGAGCAGATTAGACGCAGAAGTAGGCAATCTGATGACAGTGGAATTAGACGAATCTACAAGCCCAGGAACTCCAAAGATTGCCAGGTCCTAGAAGCTGAAGTAGACAAAGACGGACTGCCCCCCAGACCCACCCTCTGAGTTCGGACTTCTAGCCTCCTGAACAGTGAGAAAATAAATTTCTATTCTTTAAACGCACCCACTTGTGGTATTTCTGTTGCAGCAGCACTAGGAAACTAAGACAGTGGGCTTCCCCTCTGCATCGTTCTGAGTCAGCCTTAGATATGCAAGGAGAACACCACTTAAACACAGGAGACTTAAAACACCATTTAGAAAATGAAAGTGTTCTGAAGAGCCTTAGAATCACTGCCACCGCGCCATTTCCTTGATTCCATCTGCATTTCTGTGAACACCTGGCATCTTCCTGCCTTGATTAGAATGTGGTACCTTTTTTACCATGGCCTTTTGATATTTGACTTTGTGCTCAATGCCCCTAAAGCTAATAGGCACTGGCCTTTCATTTCCAAAGGGTAGTTGATCAAATTAATGATCGCCAAAGGGCTATAGTTAATTTGGTCTCCTTCCTGTTTCTTTCCATTAGTTTGCAAACCAGCAAAGTTCAAGAAAACTCCCAAGTATAAAAGAGTAGGAAATCTAATTAGGAAGCAGGCAGGTAGTTCTAAACTTTTTCAAAAATTTAGGGACCGCAGCCAGGGCTGGTTGTGAAGTTTTACTAGCAAAAGAAACCACTTTAGCGCGTGCTGACTTGTGCTGGATACAGGCCAAGCCCTAGCCATGGCCCTGGACAACCTTTGGGTGAGTGTGTGACACTGTTCAGCCCTCTAGATAGCAGCAGCATCCACATTTCATCCAGGGTGGAGACTGGATTCGAACTCAAGTCTGACTGGCTCTGCAAGCCTTGATCTTCGTGCCTGAGTTGTGCTGCCTCTCCTGAGAGCAGAATGTGGTAAAGAAATAGGGCTTTATGCCAGTGTTCGCTACAGATTAGTAAATAAACACAAGTAAGCTTGTGCATTCCTTGCTTAATGTAAGCCCGTAAACCCGTGCATACCTTGCTTGCTGGTTAATCCCCCCCTGATCACATCCATCTCTCTGACCTCCCCTCTGCCTCCCTCTTCCCCCTTTAAGGCTCCTTATGATTACATTGGGCCCAACTGGGTAATCCAGGATAATCTTCCTCTTTTAAAATCAGCTAATTAGCAACCTCAATTCAGTCTGCAACCTAAATTCCCCCTTGCTATGTAACCTAACATATTCACAGGTTCTGAGGGTTAGGATATGGACATCTTTGGGGACCACTATTGTGCTGACCACAGTCAGTTTAGATTGGAGAGTGCACATGACTAGAGGCCAAGAGAACAACCCAAAGACAGATGGGCACTTGAGAGTCTTTTAATTCAAGAAGTTGCATGTAAAAGCCCTATTTACAACCAGGTAAGCTCTCTTCCCTAAGAAGAGGACCCCAAACCTGGCTCTACATCAGATTCACATGTGAGGCTTGTTAAAACAGTCCTTTGGCCAGGGCACCCCCACCACCCCCCCCCCCAAGGTGAGGGACCATAGGCCATGCCCAGGGGCAGATTATCCAATAGGCAAGGTAAGCACTGTGCTTACCTTGCTTACCAGATCATCTGTAGTGAACAGTTTCACATTTTTTCACCACATCTAAATTCTGCTTATAGGTATGGGTGTCATCTGTCTCTCTCCCAACCCAGCGGCACCTTCCTACATAATCAAAGCTTCTTTTCAAATTTACAATCTCTGACGGGCAGATGATCTAGCAAGCAAGGTAGGCATGGGCTTACTTGTGCTTACTTACTAATAATAATCTGTAGTGAACAATTTCATACGGGTAAGCCCATGCTTCCAGTACTTACTGGATGATCCACTTCTGGCTATACTACCCCACTACCACCCAGTCTATAAGGCTGAAGGCAACAAGGTACAAGCCTGCCCTGCCAACTGACTCCTTTCTCTCTCAGAATATAAATATCAATGATATGGAACAGGTGGGATAAGATCTATCTAGTTTGCTGTTATCCAAAGCAGGGCTCAAACCGGTTCTACTCAGTTCAGTCATGGCCGAGGAAGCAAAACCGGAACAGACTCAAATTTTTAAAATTTGAGTGAACCAGAACAGTAACTAATGGGAAAAATTATGGGTTGAAGCCTTGCTAGGAACCTAATCTCCCTCTTAGAAAACAAGGGTAGCATACAAGTTGCATAACAACCAAATCTCTTTCCCATTGAATATTGAGCAGAGTTGGAAACAGTGATGCCCCACTCAAGATGGCAACTGACTGCATCACTTTGAATGTGTGTCACTCTCCACTGTCCTGCCAGTAATCCAGTTTCAAGCATCAGGCTCCCGAAAGGGCTTACTGCACCTTTTCCAAGTTTCCCGTTCACGGGCTTCGACCCATAATTTTTCCCATTCTGGTTATCGTTTTGGATCGCCCAAAGTATAAAAATTCAGGCCTGTTCCAGTTTCACTTCGTCAGCCATGACTGAACTGGTTCAAACCAGCTCAAAGCCCTGGTCCAAAGTTAAGGCGTTTCATTGCTGAATATTGTACTTCAGCCCAAGCGTTTCCAGCTGAGCCACAAAGTAAACTGACTGAACTTCACTACATAAGGATTGTGGTTTCTCAGGAGCCCCAGCCTGATAATCAAGCGTTCCAGGGTTGCTAAGCGTGTGTCAGGGATTGTGAGTGGTGACTGCCTTGTTGGAGCACACAGTCAGAAGGAGTTCAGACACCGTGGGTAAAACAGTACCTCGATTTATTTGCCTTTGGGGACCCCCACTCCCACCATCAATCCACATGGTTCATTTAGGTGCTCTACTCCCTCCCCACTCCCACTCCAGAGCAATGAAGTGCTGGCCACCCTTAGCATCAAATTCCCTGCCCTGCCGTGGATTGAATTGTGTCCTGGCCACTCTTAGCATCAAATTCCCCACCCTGCCGTGGATTGAATTGTGTCCTTCCCAAATGGGTATTAGAATTCTAACCTCTATACCTCTGGATATAATCTAATGTAATAACTTCCATATGCAATCTAATATAATGATCTCCCATAATGTAACCTAATGTAATGTGAGTAATCAGTCAGTTGAAGTCATACCAATGTAGGGTGGGTCCTAAATCTAATCACTCTGAGTTATAAAAGAATAGACGGAGATAGGCACAAACTGGGGGAGGCAGATGCCATGTGAGGATTGCCTATAAGCCAAAGAATGTCCAGGGCTAACGACAAGGAATTGACGTGGTAGAGACCCTGATTTGGACTTTCAGCTTCCCAGAACTGTGAGAAAATAAATTTCTGTGTTTTAAAGCCCCCCATTTGTAGTATTCCTGTTACAGATGCACCAGGAAAGTCAGACGCCCCCACTCACTGTGATTGGTTCAGGGTTGGGCATGTGATCTCACCCAGCCGAAAAGGCACAGTTATATCTTGCTAGAGGACAAAGAGAAAAAGGAGCCACTAGTTTCTACTGAACTTGAGCAGAGGGAGTGGGGATGCTGCTGGAACTGGGAGCTGGTCAGGCCTCTCTCCGAGGAACCCAGCTCGCTTCTGTGTAGGGCTTGGGCCAGGATGGGGAAGGGGAAAATCCCTTCCTCCTGCAATGTCTAGTGACAAAGCAGACGAAGGGAAAAGTAGTTAAAGGGGTCAGCTCCATTTTATAGGTCAGTGAATGAAGGGTGAATTTGGAGCTGAAAGGCAATATGTTGATAACTGGCACAATAAGACACTGCCTTTGGTATTTTTAAAGTATTAACAAAGAATCATATATTCTCATCCTGGATTTGGTCTTTGCTCAGAGGCCATTTTTTTTTTATCATGGTAAAATATATATAGCAAAAATTTTACATTTTAACCATTTTTATGTGTACAGTTCAGTGACATTAATTACATTTGTGTTGTGCTGTCATCACCGTGGTGGCGTAGCAGTTAAGAGTTTGGCTGCTAACCAAAAGATTGGCTTTCAAATCCACCAGTCTGTCCTATAGGGTCGCTATTAGTCAGATTTACTGGACGGCAACAGGTTTGGGGTTTTTTTGTTGTTGGTGGTGGTGGGCTGTCATCACCACTGTTGCCTTTTTTCTTTAATTGTGCTTTAGGTTGAAGTTTAGAGCTTGTTAGTTTCTCATACAAAAATGTATACACATATTGTTATGTGACCCTACTCGCAATCCCTATAATGTGACAGTACACTCCCCCTTTCCATCCCAGGGTTCCCATGTTCATTCACTTAGCTCCTATCCATTTCTGCCTTCTCATCTTGTCTCTGGACAGGAACTGCCCATTTAGTCTCATACATCTACTTGAACTAAGAAACATGTTCTTCATGAGTATTACTTTATGTTTTATAGTCCGGTCTAATCTTTGTCTGAAGAGTTGGCTTCAGGAATGGCTTTACTTCTGGGTTAACAGAGAGTCTGGGGGCTGTGTCTTTTGGGGTTCCTCCAGTCTCAGTCAGACCATTAAGTCCAGTCTTTTTATGTGAATTTGAATTCTGCACCACACTTTTCTCCTGCTCTGTCAGGGACTGTCTGTTGTGTTCCCTGTCAGGGCGGTCATTGGTGGTAGCCAGGCACCATCTAGCTCTTCTGGTCTCAGGCTGATGGAGTCTCTGGTTTATGTGGCCCTTTCTGTCTCTTGGGCTAATGTTTTCCTTGTGTCTTTGGTGTTCTTCATTCTCCTTTGCTCCAGGGAGGTTGGGATGAATTGATGCGTCCTTAGATGGCCACTTGCAAGCTTTTAAGACCCCAGACGCCACTCACAAAAGTGGGATGTGGAACATTTTCTTAATAAACTTTGTTATGCCAGTTGACCTAGATGTCCCCCAAGACCACGGTTCCCAGACCCCTGCCCCTGCTACTCTGTCCCTCAAAGTATGCAGTTGTGTTCAGGAAACTTCTTAGCTTTTAGTTTAGTCCAGTTATGCTGACTTCCCCTGCATTGAGTGTTGTCCTTCCCTTCACCTAAGATAATTCTTATCTACTATCTAGTTAATGAATTCCCCTCTCCCTCCCTCCCCACCCTAGTAACCATCAAAGAGTGTTTTCTTCTGTGTTTAAACTTTTCTTGAGTTCTTATAATAGTGGTCCCATAAAATATTTGCCCTTTTGCGACTGACTAATTTCACTCAGCATGATGCCTTCCAGATTTCATCCATGTTGTGAGATGTTTTGAGGTTTCATCATTGTTCTATTTATCATTGCCTAGTATTCCATTGTGTCAGTATACCATAATTTGTTTATCCACTCATCTGTTGATGGGCACCTAGGTTGTGTCCATCCTTTTGCTATTGTGAACAGTGCTGCAGCAAACATGGATGTGCATATATCTATTTGTGTGACTGCTCTTATTTCTCTAGGATATATTCCAAGGAGTGAGATTGCTGGATCATATGGTACTTCTATTTCTAGCCTTTTAGGGAAGTGCCAAGTTGATTTCCAAAGTGGTTGTACCATTTTACATTCCCACCAACAGTGTACAAGTGTTCCAGTCTCTCCACAACCTCTCGAATATTAATTATTTTGTGTTTTTTGGATTAATGCTAGCCTTATTGGGGTGAGATGGTATCTCATTGTAGTTTTGATTTGCATTTCTCTAATGACTAATGATCGTAAGGATTTCCTCATGTATGTGTTAGCTACCTGAATGTCTTCTTTGGTGAAGTGCCTGTTCATATCCTTTGCCTAGCCATTTTTTTTTTTTTATTGTTCTTTAAGTGAAAGTTTACAAATCAAGTCAGTCTCTCGTACAAAAATTTATATACACCTTGCTATGTACTCCGAGTTGCTCTCCCTCTAATGAGACAGCACACTCCCTCCCTCCACTCTCTAGTTTCGTGTCTATTTGGCCAGCTTCTGACCCCCTCTGCCCTCTTACCTCCTCTCCAGACAGAAACTGCCCACATAGTCTCATGTGCCTACTTGATCCAAGAAGCTCACTCTTCAGCAGTATTATTTTCTATCCTATAGTCCAGTCCAATCCCTGTCTGAAGAGTTGGCTTTGGGAATGATTCCTGTCTTGGGCTAACAGAAGGCCTGGGGACCATGACCTCCGAGGTCCTTCCAGTCTCAGACAGACCATTAAGTCTGGTCTTTTTGCGAGAATTTGAGGTCTGCATCCCACTGTTCTGCTCCCTCAGGGGTTCTCTGTTATGTTCCCTGTCAGGGCAGTCATCGGTTGTAGCCGGGCCCCATCTAGTTCTTCTGGTCTCAGGCTGATATGGTCTCTGGTTTATGTGGCCCTTTCTGTCTCTTGGGCACATAATTACCTTGTGTCTTTGGTGTTCTTCATGCTCCTTTGCTCCAGGTAGGACCCCAAGCTAAGACCCCAGGCGCCACTCTCCAAAGTGGGATGCAGAATATTTTCTTAATAGATTTTATTATGCCAATTGACTTAGATGTCCCCTGAAACCATGGTTCCTAAACCCCTGCCCCTGCTACACTGGCCTTCAAAGTGTTCAGTTTATTCAGGAAACTTCTTTGCTTTTGGTTTAGTCCAGTTGTGCTGACCTCTCCTGTATTGTGTGTTGTCTTCCCCTTCACCTAAAATAGTTCTTATCTACTATCTAGTGAAAACCCCTCTCCCTCCCTCCTTCCCCATTCTCGTAACCATCAAAGAATATTTTCTTCTATGTTTAAACTGTTTTTCGATTTCTTATAATAGTGGTCTCATACAATATTTGTCCTTTTGCAGCTGACTAATTTCACTTAGCATAATGCCTTTCAGATTCTTCCATGTTATGAAATGTTTCACTCCATGTTATGAATTGTTCTTTATCGATGCATAGTATTCCATTGTTTGAGTATACCATAATTTATTTATCCATTCATCTGTTGATGGACACCTTGGTTGGTTATGTCTTTTTGCTATTGTAAACAGTTGCCCAGCCATTTTTTAATTTGAGATTGTTTTGCTAGCTGGAGAGGCTGGGAATGAGAAGTGGTTTTATCTTCAAATCCAACAAGTTATGGCTCCTATGTCTTTCCTTTAAATTTTGCTTAAAAACTGAAATAGTTTTCTTTTTAGCCCCTGTCACTCCTCTTGCATTTTACTATGTTGTTGTTGTTTGCCCTCAAGTTGATTCCAACTGATAGTGTCCCATGTCTTACAGAGTAGAACTGTCCCATAGGGTTTTCTAGGTTGCTTCTTACAGGAACGGATCACCAGTCTTTCTTCTGCAGAGCCACTGGGTGGGTTTGAACCACTAACCTTTTGGTTAGCAGCCAAATGCTTAACCATTGCACCACTAGTGCAGCTCAAAGAGGTGAGGCGGTTTCTTCAACACTCTGCCCAAAATCTCCTTAGCTAGGTTATTAAGTTCATTGGGGAAATTTCCAATTTTCTGCCTTACCATAGATGACATCATTGCCCAAACATTTCTCAGGTACCAGAGATTATGATTTCAACATATCTTTGGGGGAATGGATGGCACAATTCAATCCATAACACTAAGGTTGGCCCAGATTCAAGGGGGGGGACATAGACCCCCCCAACCTCTAGATAGGAGGAGTCAGGAATATGCGCACATGATTTTT
Source organism: Loxodonta africana (assembly GCF_030014295.1). Taxonomy (NCBI): domain Eukaryota; kingdom Metazoa; phylum Chordata; class Mammalia; order Proboscidea; family Elephantidae; genus Loxodonta; species Loxodonta africana. The sequence goes on from NC_087350.1 coordinate 43,766,987, forward strand.
TTTTAATAATAATTTTTATTGAGCTTTAAGTGAATGTTTACAAATCAAGTGAGTCTGTCACATATAAGCTTATTTATATACACCTTACTCCATTTTTTTTTTTTTTTTACTCCATACTCACACTTACTCCCCCTAAGGAGTCAGCCCTTCTAGTCTCTCCTTTCGTGACAATTTTGCCAGTTTCTAACCCTCTCTACCCTCCTATCTCCCCTCCAGACAGGAGATGCCAACACAGTCTCAAGTGTCCACCTGATACAAGTAGCTCACTCTTCATCATCATCTCTCTCCTACCCATTGTCCAGTCCCTTCCATGTCTGATGAGTTGTTTTTGGGAATGGTTCCCGTCCTGGGCCAACAGAAGGTTTAGGGACCATGACCACTGGGATTCCTCTAATCTCAGTCAGACCATTAAGTGTGGTCTTTTTATGAGAATTTGGGGTCTGCATCCTACTGATCTCCTGCTCCCTCAGGGGTTCTCTCTTGTGCTCCCTGTCAGGGGAGTCATCAGTTGTGGCCGGGCACCATCTAGTTCTTCTGGTCTCAGGTTGATGTAAGTCTCTGGTTCATGTGGCCCTTTCTGTCTCTTGGGCTCATAGTTATCATGTGACCTTGGTGTTCTTCATTCTCCTTTGCTCCAGGTGGGTTGAGACCAATTGATGCATCTTAGATGGCCGCTTGTTAGCATTTAAGACCCCAGGCACCACTTTTCAAAGTGGGATGCAGAATGTTTTCATAATAGAATTATCTTGCCAATTGACTTAGAAGTCCCCTTAAGCCATAGTCCCCAAACTCTCGCCCTTGCTCTGCTGACCTTTGAAGCATCCAGTTTATCTGAGAAACTTCTTTGCTTTTGGTCCAGTCCAGTTGAGCTGACCTTCTGTGTATTGAGTATTGTCCTTCCCTTCACCTAAAGTAGTTCTTATCTACTAACTGATCAGTAAATAGCCCTCTCCCACCCTCCCTCCCTCCCCCGCCCCGTAACCACAAAAGTATGTGTTCTTCTCAGTTTATACTCTTTCTCAAGATCTTATAATAGTGGTCTTATACAATATTTGTCCTTTTGCCTCTGACTGATTTCGCTCAGCATAATGCCTTCCAGGTTCCTCCATGTCATGAAATGTTTCACAGATTCATCACTGTTCCTTATTGATGCGTAGTATTCCATTGTGTGAATATACCACAATTTATTTAACCATTCATCCGTTGATGGACACCTTGGTTGCTTCCAGCTTTTTGCTATTGTAAACAGAGCTGCAATAAACATGGGTGTGCATATATCTGTTCGTGTGAAGGCTTTTATTTCTCTAGGGTATATTCCGAGGAGTGGGATTTCTGGGTTGTATGGTAGTTCTATTTCTAACTTTTTAAGAAAACGCCAGATAGATTTCCAAAGTGGTTGTACCATTTTACATTCCCACCAGCAGTGTATAAGAGTTCCAATCTCTCCGTAGCATACATGATTTTAAACCAGAACAAAGGCATTTCCTTTTCCTTTTCCATGCTGCTGGAATGCGAGTGGAATAATTGGGACAGCCATCTTGGGCCATAAAATAACTTGGGAATGGAGCCCACTCAGGTAAAACAACAAGATTGTCTGATGGCACAGATGGCCACCATGCCAGCCAGCCGTTTGTGCCCACCCAGGCTTAGATAGAAGAGAGAGGAGTCAACTTCTACCTTATTTAAACCAAAAACCAAACTCATTGCCATCGAGTCAATTCTGACTCATAGCGACCTTGTTTAAGCCCCTGGTGTTTATTTTGTGTTTTCTGTCCCTCACAGCCTAATTCAGTCCTAAGGAATGCAGCCCCCTACTGCAGCCTGTCCTGGCACTTACCACATTGGAAATGTTGTATTTACTTAGTATTTGATTAATGTTCAAGTGTGTTTCCCCCATAGGTTTTAAGCACATAGTAGGTACATATTGGAGCCCCTGAGTGGTGCACACAGGTGGTACACTCAGCTGCTAACTTTGAAAAACTTGAGGTTGGAGCCCACTCAGAGATGCTTCAAAAGAAAGGCCTGGCAGTCTACGTCTGAAAAATCAGCCATTGAAAACTCTGTGGAGCAAGTTTTACTCTGATACACATGGGGTCACCATGAGTCTGGTTATCTCGACAGCATCTGGTTTTTAGGTACATATTAGGAAGCTGGTATTTTTTATGGCTTGTTTCATGACTGAGAGTTAAGAGGGGTAACTTTGAAAACCTTGCCCAAGCTGTAGAGCCCTGGGGTCAGCCTTAGGACCTTGCAGTGCCTTAAGCACAAAAAATATGGGTGGAGAGGTGAAGCTGGAGAACTGAGTACTTAGATGTGGTTGGGTAAGTTTTGGTTTTCTGTCTGGATAAAGTTTGCAGTTTTTACACAGTATAGCTTAAATAAACATCACGACTTAAATGTCATAATTTACATGACTAATTCCATGTACTTTTAACATTCTGTCATGTGACATTTTTCCCCCTTCAGAGGGGGTTTATGCTGTCTCATTGTCATCCTCCCCCTCCCAGTGTTGTGTTCAAGGTCAGTGTAACTTGTTTCAGCCTGAAATGTAGTTTTGGTTTGGGCTGAATATATTCTGACTTCAGGACTGTGGCTGTCTGCTACTTCCCTTCACAAACACCCACACTTCTTCTAATAGGACTCCCAGTTTTAGCCTGGGATAAAGACTTCATATCTTAGCTTCTTTATAATTAGGAGTGGCCATTGAGATGCAACTCAGGTTATGGGAGGTGTCCTTAGGGGGGTAGTGGGAGGGGGCAGACCTTCCCTGCCCCCGTTTTGTCTTTCCTACTGGCTGAAATGTGGACATGATGGCTGGCACTGAAACAGCCATCCTGGACCATGAAGTAGAAGCCACATGCCGAGGATAGCAAAGCAGCGAGGTAGGAATCTGGCTCTCTGACAGCTTTGACACCCATCCCTGGTCTTCTTTTATGTGTGAGAGAACTATTTTGTTTAAGCCACTGTTCTGCATTTTCTGTCATTCACAGCTGAATTTGATCCTAATTGATACAAGGATGTCCAATGGAAGTTGGCTTTTTAAAACAATCCACAGTATGAGCTTTTCTTGTTTCTCTTTTTCACCTTTACTGAGAAGCTACTCATCCAGAGTCCCAGTTAATTACTGTTTTTGTTCTTGAATTTGATGTTCATCTAAGCTACACCTCAGGCCCAGCCAGTGTTGTAAGCTCCCCTCCTACTTTGTGTCCTGTTGGCTGCCTTCCCCAAGATAATTAGCACCCACATTCTGCTAGCCTCTTTTGAGCTCCACACTATTGAGGTTTCTGCTGGTGTTTAACACTGCTAAAGGTTACTGAATCCATTTTTATTGAAGAAAAGCAATTTAATGACCACGTTTGTGCCTCATGAAGAGGAAGTGGCTGCACAAATATATTTTAAGTTGCAGTCAGCCCTGTGGCTCCCCATCTCCTCCTTACAATTTAATTTCTTGGCTGGTGTTGGACAAATATAACAGGCTGGCTTTTTAATTTTCTCCTCCCAGGTCTCCCTGTCCCCTCATGCATTTTTCATCTCAACTCACCGCTTCTGCGCTCCTTCTGCCCTGTGAACGGTATTGATCGGCTGATTAAGCCATCAAGTCACAGCAAACAACTTTAATTTTCTAACCCTGGGCCTTTAGTTCTCTTCCCTGTAGCCATGTTCCTGTCCTACATATTACACAAAATGCAGAAGATTCTTTTCACTTTCTACCCACCTCTAACCTACATCCCCCTGCCCTTCCTTGGCGGACGTGTCAAACCAATCAGAAAATGAACTTATAAGAAACTAGGCCCTGGATTTAGATGCCACTTCCGCTTGTCATCTAAATAGAACACGTTAAGGTTTTATTTAAAAAAAAAAAAAAAAAAACCTCTATAGAGAGCCCCTCTTTCAAGGACCTGTTTTACAAAACTCTCTGTTAGTTATCTGTTGCTGTGTAATACCTCAAAACTTACTTTTTAAAGCAACAGACCTTCAGTACCTCACAGTTTCTGTGGCCCAGGGCTTCAGGGGTGTCTTAGCCAAGCGGTTCTGCCTCAGGGTCCCCCATGAAGGTGCAGGCAAAATGTCATATGCAGTCATGTGAATGGGGCTGAAAGCTCACATGGCTGTTGGCAGGGGGCCTCAGTTCCTCTCCGCATGGGCATCTCCATAGGGTTTTTTAGTGTCTTCCCACAGTGGCAGCGGCTTCCCCAGAGTGAGGGACCCAAGGGAGAGAAAGAGCAGGAAGCCACGATGCCTTTTATGATCTAATCTTACATACCATATCAGTTCCTCTTTTTTGTAGTCCTTAGAAATGAGTCACTAAGTCCAGCCCATATTCAAGGGCAGGGAAAGTAGGCTTCACTCTTTGAAGCGTATGCCAAACAATTTGTGGGCATATTTTAAATTACCACAGTCCACCTTCTGGCCACAAACTTTTTATATTGGATTCCTCTCCCATGCAAAATAATCACCCCCTGCTGTTACCCTACAAAAGTCTCAGCCCATCTCAGTATTAGCTCAAAGTCCAGGATCTCATCAGCCAGGTGAGGCTGAGGCTCCTCAGGGATAGGTCCTTAAGTACAGCTCCTTGAGTCCAGTTCTTCTCCATCTGAAGACCTGTGATCTAAAGGGACAAGTTATGTGCCCCCCCGTACCCAATATACAATGTTAGTAAATGAGGCATAGGATAACACAATACACATCAGTCACACCCCAGCTCTTGGCATCGTGACAGTGACAGATACCTGGGTTGTACACAGACAGTGAGTGAATGAATGAATGAATAATCTTGGACCCTGTTATGGAGATGCATGACCAGCTCAAACAGCACCTCCAAATCTCACTTTCTAGAACACGACTCAGTTTATGGCCTTCATTGTCCTGGTCAGTCTCTGAAATTACATTTCTTATTTCTTTGTGGACTCCCCCCGCTGCCCCCACACACACACTAGCCGGTGGGCGCAATGGGAATGGGGACCTTATTCACTTCATTCAGTCTGTGTCCTCTGTACCTAGAACAGGGGATGACAAATAGAATTTGTAAAATAAAGGACCAAATGAATGAGTTGTGCAGCCTGAGATATAGTCCCAGGCACTGGAGAAATTGGAATGTGAGCTGCATGTCAGATCATAGGGGGTCAGGACTGACATTTTTTTTTAGTGTGATAATAGAATTGGCAGGTAGGAGGAGATCCGTGTTCTTAGGAGATACAATACATGCTGAAGTATTAAGGGGTGAAGTGTTAAGATGGCCTCAATTTACTTTCTAGTGGTTCAGAAAAAAATGTGTGTGTACCAAGAAAGAGCAAATATGACAAAATATTACAGTTGTTGAATCCAGGTGGAAACTATGTGACATTCATTGGACTCTCCTTCAGACTTTTCTGTTGGTTTGAAATTTTTCAAAATAAAAAGTTGACAGAAAGCACACAGACACTCTGATGACATCTGGGGCCTCTCCTGTGTTTTACAGCCCCAGGAACTAAGCGCCCTGTGTCAGGCTCTGAGGAGTCAGAAGAGGGGGCACCGACAGGTAAAAGGAGTGCAGGATTAGGTAGAGGCCTGAGAAGGAAGAAAGGGCCATAAAACTGCTTCCAGACAGCGGCAGAAGTAGGTGAAGGAGGTCACAGATCATGGGAAAGAAAAGCCCCTCATTTCCCAGAAAGCCCCAATCCAAACCCACTGCCATCAAGTCAATTCCAACTCATAGCAACCCTGTAGGACAGAGTAGAACTACCCCGTAGCGTTTCTAAGGCTGTAAATCTTTATGGAGGCGGATTGCCACATTTTTCTCCCTCAGCAGCTGGTGGGTTTGAACCGCTGACCTTTTGGTTAACAGCCAAGTGCCAAGTGCTCTACCACTGTACAACCAGGGCTTCTTATTGCCCAGAAAAGCCCCTCTCAATGCCTGTCTGGAAGAGCATTTCATAGTCAGAGGCCAGATTAATAAGGGGCAGGTGGCAAGGCCTATCGAACTGGACCTCCACCTCCCTTCTGGGGTGGAGGCGGCTCAGTGGGGCAAAGGTGGCCCTGAGTACTTCCCATCTCTCTCAGATCCACCTGCTTGTCCCCTGCCCCACAGCCTCTTCCCGATCACCCGTCATGGCTCCCTGCCATGTCCTCTCTCAGCCATGTCCCACACTACAAGCAGCATCTCTAGACAAACCAGCCACATCACTCCCTCAGTGGCTCAAAATGGCTCTAGGATCAAATCCAGAGTGTCCTGGCTGACATATGGCCCAGCCTCCCTTTCCAGCCACCTTGTTCCTCTTTGACCTCAATCTCTAAGCTCTGGGGGTCCCCCTTCTCTAAGGTGCTGCTCTCCCAGCCAGCTCCTTCTCAGCCTCGAGATCTGGGTGTAAAGTCCCCTCCCTGCACCCTGCAGTCCCCAGCTTTGTCCTCTGACTCACTGCACTATGAGAGGAGTATTTTCCTTCCATGACACCTCACCCCGAGTGTAGTTGCTTGTGTCCTTGCCTTTCATCCCCAGCACCTCACTGGGGGCTGCCCTGAGGTGGGTGCCCAGTATATGTGGACTGAATGGGTGAACCCTGCACTCACATTGCAGCTTTGGGTCTACACAGGCCGCAAGGCTGGAAGGTCACTTCTTTCATCCTTACGATCCACCTCGAAATGTACACCCATCTGTTCATTCACTCACCAAGTGGTCTGGGAACAGGAAAAAAAGGTATGCCAGGGTGTGCCAGACATGAAGGGATTTGGACATCGGGACAAAGATCTTATTCTTAGGTCTGTCTCTGGAGTGGTGTTGTCGGCTCTATGATTTAGGAAGGGCAATGCAGCAATGCAAAAAGATAAGATGGGAGGGACCGGTCAGGTTCCCCCAACTCCCAGAGTGACCAAAGCGGGGCTCACAGACACCTCTGTCACTCACATCTGTGACTGGACTCAGGATAAAACTGAGGGAGTATGCTGCTGCTAGAGTGGACAGGTTTTTGTGAATTTCTATGGCTCCGTAACTCCTGGGCATGAGAGTCAAGCTGCCTGTGTCTTGTGCCCCTCTGCAAGTCCACCTTAAACAAGTAAGGCTGCTTTCCCGGAATTACAGGCCAAGGAACCAGGCAGGAAGTGCCCCCAAGCAGCTCGGGCATATTCTGAATTGTCCACTTGTCCACAGTATATTCCTGAAAGAGAGTATAACCCATAGGACTGTACAACCCAGAGAGGGAATGCTAGTGTAAGCTGTGGACTTCAGTTCATGGTGATGTATCCATTTGGCTCACTAGTTGTAACAAATGTGCCACACGAATGAAAGATATTAGTAATAGGACAAACTGGTCAAGGGGAAGGGAGGAATGTGTTGAGTCTGTACTTTCTGCTCAGTTTTCCGTACACCTAAAACTGCTCTAAAAAGTAAAGTGTAATGGATTGAGTGGCATCCCCGAAAAAGACCTGTTAAATGTGAATGTGACCTTCTTTAGAACTAAAACCAAAAAAACCAAACCCACTACCATCAAATCGATTCCAACTCATAGCAACCCTATAGGACAGAGTAGAACTGCCCCATAGGGTTTTCAAGGCTGTAATCTTTATAGAAGCAGACTGCCACATCTTTCTGGAGCAGCTCGTGGGTTCGAACTGCCCAATTTTTGGTTAGCAGCCAAGCACTTTAACCACCGCGCCACCAGGGCTCCTTTTTATTTAGAACTAGCTCTCAGCTGCTAACCAAAAAGTAGATGGTTTCATAGACCAGCCACTCCAAGGGGGAAAGATGTGGCAGTCTGCTTACATAAAGATTACAGTCTCAGAAACCCCATGAGGCAGTTCTGCTCTGTCCTATAGGGTCGCTATGAGCCAGAACCAACTCAATGACAGTGGATTTGGTTTTGTTTTGGGCTGAAAAAAAAAAATCAAACCCATTGCTGTCATGTCAATTCCGACTCATAGGGGCCCTAGAGGATAAATAGAACTGCTCCATAGGGTTTCCAAGGAGCAGCTGGTGGATTTGAACTGCTGACCTTTTGTTTTGCAGCTGAGCTCTTAACCACTGTGCCACCAAGGCTAAAAAAAAAAAAAACCCATTGCCATCGAGTCGATTCTGACTCATAGCAACCCTATAGGACAGAGTAGAACTGCCCCACAGAGTTTCCAAGGAGCAGTTGGTGGATTCAAACAGCCGACCTTTTGATTAGCAGTTGTAGCACTTAACCACTACACCACCAGGTTCCCACTAGGGCTTAGGGACTTTTTAAAAAAATGTTATCAGTTAACATGAGGTCATACCAGAGTCAGGTGGGTCCTAATCCAGTTTGAGTGGCTCCTTATAAAAGGAGAAGAGACAGAGAGACACAGAGGAAAGAGGGCCATGTGAAGATGTATGTGTAAGCCAGGGAACACCTGGGGCTACCAGAAGCTGAGACAAGAAAGATCCCGCTGAGAGCCTTCAGAGAGAAGAACATGGCTCTACCTGACACCCTGAATTCAGACCACTAGCCTCTACGACTGAGACCATGAATTTCTGTTCTCATAAGCCACCCAGTCTGTAGTACTGTGTATGCAGCCCTAGGAAACTACTACGGTGTATGAGTTTTAAAACATATATTAATTAAGTAAAACAAAAATAAAAGGCGGGGGAGGTAGTGTTGAGATGATCAGGGACCCAGCAAGAGGGTTAAGAAAGTAAGATGGTTTTCTGTTCTCTCCTGGCCTGGCTTGAGCCTGTAAGAGAAAGTTGGGGAAAGGCTCATTGTCACCTCAGTATCTGCCCTTGCCCTGCTTTTACCACCACCCCGAATCTAGTGTCCTGGTCCATAAACCCTAATGTACTTTTTTTTAAAAAGAAAAGAAAATATGGAAACAGAATAAATATACGGAAAGCCATGCCATTGATCTGTCTGTGATCAGGAGCTCTTCCCACGTTCTTACTGGAACCATGTCACTCCCCCAGTGGTCCCCCCAAACCCACATTGATGACGCCCCTGTAATGCCATTTCTTGTCTGGAGTTCCTTCTCTGATGGTACAGCCCTTAGTCTGTCCCTTCCCTCCCCTTCCCTGAGGAACTACTGACACGCTGTCTCGCCATCACCAAGCAAGCTCTTTCATGGCCAATTTCAAGGGGTTAATGGGAGGGCTGAGTGGAATTTACTTAAGACATCAGCTCCACTTAAAATAGCTTTCACTAGGCATTTAGCGGTAAAGTTCTTTGATTTCCCATCCATGTCCTTTCTTACCGTTACTAAATACCAAGATATTCTGGTCTGAGTTCCAACTCCCCCAAGCCCTGATTCATGCGGTTGTACATGCTGGGGAGTATGAGACATCCATCACCCTGCCACCCGTGAACTTGGATGGGTGGTGACATGGATAAGTGCGCCAGGCAAGAAGCTGGCGTTTGAGCTGCAGAATGACTCGGCTTTGCAAATATCTCCAGTGCCCCGAGTTAACGATCAGAAACCACGCATGTAATGAATGACATCACCTCCCGTTTAAACCACTTCTTCCTTTATTTTTTTTCTTACCTCAATTTATGTGCATTTCTAACTGCCTGTGTTGACCAGGGCTTCAAACCGGTTCATTCCAGTTTGAACCCCTGCTGAGAATTTGTACTTCCACCCCAGACATGCTGAGCCAAAACCTACAAAATCCCCAGGTAATTCTCATGTGTAATAAAATTTGAGAAGCACTGCTCTACTAGTGATTCTCAGAATTGGTCCCTAAACAGCATTAGCATCGCCTGGGAACTTGCTAAAAATGAAAATTCTCAGCAGGGGTTTGAACCAGAACAAACCAGTTGGAAGCCCTGGCTTTGGCTCCTGCGCTACTGAGATCCCAACTATTTTGAGGGCAAATGTGATGACTTTTTACCGATCTTTGGACATCTCACCTTATTTTGGCCTGTGGTTTTTCATTTCCTCCCAATTTTGAATTTTTCTAGTTGTCTTCCAACCTGATATTTGAGTTGGGATAGGCTTGATAATAATAATACAGTAATAGAACATTTCCACTACCTGTCTGTCAGTTTGTCGTACCGCGATGGCTTACATGTTGCTGAAAGCTATGCTACCAGTATTTCAAATACCAGAAGGGCCATCCATGGTGGGTAGGTTTCAGTGGCACTTACAGACTAGGAAGAAAGGCCTGACAATCTGCTTCTAAAATTAGCACATGAAATCCTTATGGATTACAACAGAACATTGCCTGATTCACTAGCTGTGGACAGTCATCAGGAGGAATCAGTCACTGGAGGAGGACATCATACTTGGTGAAATGTAAAGGGCCAGAGAGAGACCCTTGGTGTCTTAGTCATCTAGTGCTGCAATAACAGAAATGCCACGAGTGAACGGCTCAACAAAGAGAAATTTCTTCTCTCACAGTCTAGTAGGCTACAAGTCCAAATTCATGGTATCATCTCCAGGGGGAGACTTTCTCTCTCTGTCAGTTCTGGAAGAAGATCCTTCTCCACACAAGAACCCCAGGTCCAGAGGACTTGCTTTGCTCCCGGTGCTGCTTTCTTGGTGGTATGAGGTCCCCATGTCACCCTGCTCACTTCTCTCTTTTATATCTCAAAAGAGATTGGCTTAAGACTCTATCTAATCTTGTAGATCTCATCAGTGTAACTGCTGCTGATCCGTCTCATTACATCATAGCGATAGGATTTACAACACACAGGGAAATCACATCAGATGACAGAATGGTGGACAGTCACATCATACTGGGAATCATGGCTTAGCCAAGTTGATACACAAATTTTGGGGGGACACAATTCAATCCATGACACTTGGTGAGATGGATTGACACAGTAGCTACAACGATGGACTCGAGTATGCTGGCAATCGTGAGGGTGATACAGGACTAGGCCAATGTTGCCTTCTGTTGTGCATAGGTCACCATGAGTCGTAATCCACCCAACAACAACTGTTTGTCTATCTAACAGAACATTTATGGAGGCATCACTGTGCATGGCACTGTGCGAAGCCCTGCTGCAGGCTGGTTTCTCTGGAAGCAAATGCTGAGACCATGCTTAGGGTGCAAGCTGTGTATTAGGGATCAGCAGCTGTGAAGGGCAGGGGTAAAAAGTAGGATTGGGCAGGGGGAGAAGCAGGCCCCATGAGGCCTCAAGGAGCATTGGGGTGAGTATTGCAAATCAGAATGTCCCGTCTGAGTCTGAAATGGACAAGCCTTGAAACTCCCGGCTTACTTAGTCACTGGATTTGGGCTAGGCCTCTCTCTGCAGCTGAGCCTGTTGCTGATCACACTCCCGCCACCTGGGTGGTATCCGTGTCCACCACAAGTCCTTCATCTCTATGACCCACTGTCACCCTTGCAACAACTGCCTGAGGTTGCTTTACAGATGAGACAACAGATTCAGAGAGGTTAAGTCACTCGCCCAAGCTCACACAGCTCATGTTCCATCGCAGATCCTTCTGGCTGCACAGCCGCCTCTCAGGCTGAATAGTGGGGTTTTAAAGATGAAGTTGGGGTGTTCTGCCCTCTCCCATCCTAAGGAACAGATACCCATGCTCTATCTGATCACTGTGCCCCTCCTTGGAGAGGGTTCAAACCCCTGGGTTTTTTTTTTTGTTTGTTGGTTGGTTTTTTATTAACTTTTATTGAGCTTCAAGTGAACGTTTACAAATCAAGTCAGGCTGTCACATATAAGTTTATATACACCTTACTCCGTACTCCCACTTGCTCTCCCCCTAATGAGTCAGCCCTTCCAGTCTCTCCTTTCGTGACAATTTCGCCAGCTTCCAACTCTCTCTATCCTTCCATCCTCCCTCCAGACAGGAGATGCCAACACAGTCTCAAGTGTCCACCTGATATAATTAGCTCACTCTTCATCTGCATCTCTCTCCTACCCACTGTCCAGTCCCTTTCACGTCTGATGAGTTGTCTTTGGGAATGGTTCCCGTCCTGGGCCAACTGAAGGTTTGGGGACCATGACCGCCGGGATTCCTCTAGTCTCAGTCAGACCATTAAGTATGGTCTTTTTGTGAGAATTTGGGGTCTGCATCCCACTGATCTCCTGCTCCCTCAGGGGTTCTCTGTTGTGCTCCCTGTCAGGGCAGTCATCGATTGTGGCCGGGCACCAACTAGTTCTTCTGGTCTCAGGATGATGTAGGTCTCTGGTTCATGTGGCCCTTTCTTTCTCTTGGGCTCTTCGTTATCATGTGACCTTGGTGTTCTTCATTCTCCTTTGCTCCAGGTGGGTTGAGACCAATTGATGCATCTTAGATGGCCGCTTGTTAGCATTTAAGACCCCAGACGCCAAACCCCTGGTTTTTTAATGTTCTGTGTTGTATTTTCTATATTTGAGACTGGCCGGCAGGTGAAAACACTTCCCTTCCTGTTTCATTTCTCAGCCTACAGGAAAGCTGAGATCCTTCAGTCCTCCCTGCTCGACCACTTCTCAGACTGATGTCATTTGGGTGTTGTCTGTGGGTGCTGGACCTTGGGAAGGAGGGAGGACAGAGGAGGCTGAGTGCCCTCCTTGGATGCTGAGCCCTGTCCAGGAGCACTCACTGGGAGCTGAGTGCCACATACACCAAAACCCACAATAAGAAGAGATCCTGGATGCCCTTTATCACCGCTCTTATTCAACATCGTGCTAGAAGTCCTAGCCAGGGCAATTAGGCTAGACAAAGAAATAAAGGGCATCCAGATTGGCAAGGAGGAAGTAAAATTATCTCTATTTGCAGATGACATGATCTTATACACAGAAAACCCTAAGGAATCCTCCAGAAAACTACTGAAACTAATAGGAGAGTTTGGCAGAGTCTCAGGTTATAAGATAAACATACAAAAATCACTTGGATTCCTCTACATCAACAAAAAGAACATCGAAGAGGAAATAACCAAATCAATACCATTCACAGTAGCCCCTAGGAATAAATCTTACCAAGGATGTAAAAGACCTATACAAAGAAAACTACAAAGCTCTACTGCAAGAAATTAAAAAGGACCTACTTAAGTGGAAAAATATACCTTGCTCATGGATAGGAAGACTTAACATAGTAAAAATGTCTATTCTACCAAAAGCCATCTATACATACAATGCACTTCTGATCCAAATTCCAATGTCATTTTTTAAGGTGATAGAGAAACAAATCACCAACTTCATATGGAAGGGAAAGAAGCCTCGGATAAGCAAAGCATTACTGAAAAAGAAGAAGAAAGTGGGAGGCCTCACGCTACCTGATTTCAGAACCTATTATACAGCCACAGTAGTCAAAACAGCCTGATATTGGTACAACAACAGGCACATAGACCAGTGGAACAGAATTGAGAACCCAGATATAAATCCAACCACATATGAGCAGCTGATATTTGACAAAGGCCCAGTGTCAGTTAATTGGGGAAAAGATAGTCTTTTTAACAAATGGTGCTGGCATAATTGGATATCCATTTGCAAAAAAATGAAACAGGACCCATACCTCACACCATGCACAAAAACTAACTCCAAGTGGATCAAAGACCTAAACATAAAGACTAAAACGATAAAGATCATGGAAGAAAAAATAGGGACAACCCTAGGAGCCCTAATACAAGGCATAAACAGAATACAAAACATTACCAAAAATGATGAAGAGAAACCAGATAACTGGGAGCTCCTAAAAATCAAACACCTATGCTCATCTAAAGACTTCACCAAAAGAGTAAAAAGACCATCTACAGACTGGGAAAGAATTTTCAGCTATGACATCTCCGATCAGCGCCTGATCTCTAAAATCTATATGATTCTGTCAAAACTCAACCACAAAAAGACAAACAACCCAATCAAGAAGTGGGCAAAGGAAATGAACACACACTTCACTAAAGAAGATATTCAGGCAGCTAACAGACACACGAGAAAATGTTCTCGATCATTAGCCATTAGAGAAATGCAAATTAAAACTACGATGAGATTCCATCTCACTCCAACAAGGCTGGCATTAATCCAAAAAACACAAAACAATAAATGTTGGAGAGGCTGCAGAGAGATTGGAACTCTTATACACTGCTGGTGGGAATGTAAAATGGTACAACCACTTTGGAAATCTATCTGGCGTTATCTTAAACAGTTAGAAATAGAACTACCATACAACCCAGAAATCACACTCCTCGGAATATACCCTAGAGAAGCAAGAGCCTTCACACAAACAGATATATGCACACCCATGTTTATTGCAGCTCTGTTTACAATAGCAAAAAGCTGGAAGCAACCAAGGTGTCCATCAACGGATGAATGGTTAAATAAATTGTGGTATATTCATACAATGGAACACTACGCATCAATAAAGAACAGTGACGAATCTGTGAAACATTTCATAACATGGAGGAACCTGGAAGGCATTATGCTGAGCGAAATCAGTCAGAGGCAAAAGGACAAATATTGTATAAGACCACTATTATAAGATCTTGAGAAATAGTATAAACTGAGAAGAACACATACTTTTGTGGTTACGAGGTGGGGAGGGAGGGAGGGAGAGGGTTTTTTACTGATTAATTAGTAGATAAGAACTGCTTTTAGGTGAAGGGAAGGACAACACTCAATACATGGAAGGTCAGCCCAATTGGACTGGACCAAAAGCAAAGTTTCCGGGATAAAATGAATGCTTCAAAGGTCAGCGGAGCAAGGGCGGGGGTTTGGGAACCATGCTCTAAGGGGACTTCTAAGTCAATTGGCAAGATAATTCTGTTATGAAAACATTCTGCACCCCACTTTGAAATGTGGCGTCTGGGGTCTTAAGTGCTAACAAGCGGCCATCTAAGATGCATCAATTGGTCTCAACCCACCTGGAGCAAAGGAGAATGAAGAACACCGAGGTCACACGACAACTAAGAGCCCAAGAGACAGAAAGGGCCACATGTACCAGAGACCTACATCATCCTGAGACCAGAAGAACTAGTTGGTGCCCGGCCACAATCGATGACTGCCCTGACAGGGAGCACAACAGAGAACCCCTGAGGGAGCAGGAGATCAGTGGGATGCAGACCCCAAATTCTCACAAAAAGACCATACTTAATGGTCTGACTGTGACTAGAGGAATCCCGGCGGGCATGGTCCCCAAACCTTCTGTTGGCACAGGACAGGAACCATTCCCGAAGACAACTCATCAGACATGAAAGGGACTGGACAGTGGGTAGGAGAGAGATGCTGAAGAAGAGTGAGCTAATTATATCAGGTGGACACTTGAGACTGTGTTGGCATCTCCTGTCTGGAGGGGGGATAGGAGGATAGAGAGAGTTGGAAGCTGGCGAAATTGTCACGAAAGGAGAGACTGGAAGGGCTGACTCATTAGGGGGAGAGCAAGTAGGAGTAAGGAGTAAGATGTACATAAACTTATATGTGACAGACTGACTTGATTTGTAAACGTTCACTTGAAGCTCAATAAAAGTTAATAAAAAAAAAGAGATCCTAAGATGAGACCCACCCCACAGAGGCAGACAGCCACAAATTCAGGCCTGAGAGTTGCATTTACAAGCTCCGTTTCCTGCCTGTCCAGATAGCCCACTGCATATTATGGGATGGGAGTTGTTACGGTGGTTGGAGGAAGCTGTGCTTGGGGAAAATGAAGGTGTCCCATAAAGTTTTGCCCAACTTGACTCTGGGCCAAGGTAAGGTCAGTGAATGGGATGGAATGGGTTAGTGTGTTGGTTGCCTGGGAGCCTGAGCTCACCCTGCTGGGGTAACCCCAGCCTCTGGGCCCTAGAAGAAGCCCAGGCCCTTCCTTTCACCTTCCCTCCTCCTCTCCCCCACCCTTAGCAGCCAGGGCAGGCAGTAGCCTGGCTTAGCCAATTGGACACTTCCACCTAGCTGTTAGATTTTTGGGTAGATGGAGTAGAGTCAGGGATAGTCAAGAGTGCTCGGGGCAGCAGCCCAGCGGCCACAGCACCAGTGGTGCCAGCAGTGGTGGCCTAAACCCAGTTCCAGGGGAGGCCGGCCTGTGTCCATTCTCTACGTTTTCAGTTGATTCTGAGAGCTACCAGTGTCCCTCCAGCTCCACCTTCCCTGTGTAAGATGCCAGAGTCAGTTTAGGTTATTATAACCAGGAGCTTTGGCTGTCTGAAAATGAAATAGGAGCATTGGCCAGCACCCCTGGAAGATGGCTCCTCCTACCCATAAGGGAAGCAGGCAACTTCAGCCTTTCCAGGCTTTCACTGGATGGATGCACACACACCTGGGAATTTTTTATCTAAGCCAGGCGCCTTGAGGTCATAAGTTCCCTGTCAAGAGAGACATACAAGCACAGGGGGGAAGGCTTCTTGGCAGGAATGATCCCTATATTTTTTGTAGATTCAACAAATGTGTTAGTTAAAAGTTGACCGGAAAAAGAAGACCAGTTGCCGTTGAGTTGATTCAGAATCCTGGCGACCGTATGTATGTCAGAGTAGAACTGTCCTCCACAGGATTTTTAATAGCTGACTTTTCAGGCATAGATTGCCAGGCCTTTCTTCCGAGGCACCTCTGGGTGGACTGTAACCTCCAACCTTTTCAGTTGGCAGACAAGCAAGTTAACTGTTTGTACCACCCAGGGACTCCACATAATTACAGTTAAGTGCTAGAAATGAAAAGTCTCTAGGGCTAAGAATGTACGTAAGCTACTATTATTACTGATTGTCGTGCTGATAAGAGTACTTTGATATCAATTATAAGCAAAGCACTGGAATGCTAGCCCGGCCCCATGTTAGGTTTGCAGACTGAAGTTGGAATGTCCTTCAGAGAGGACGAGAAGAGTGCATTTGTCCTTGGCAGAATCAGCATCATTTGATGTGATGACAGGGACAAACGCTCCTCCAAGTTCAGAGCTGGCTCTGTCCTGAACCATCTCGGGAAGCAGCCTGGCTTTTGAAATGTGTGTATATTTTGTTTTTAAAGAAAGAAAAAAGGGGCAAAATAGGAAATGAAATCCCAGATCTGTTTTGGCCACCAGATAATTTGTTGTCATAAAAGCCAGAATTTTTCATGAAGCTGTAAATGTGTTTTCCCTTAAAGGCTGATGTTCATAACAAAGCTCCTTTTTTGTGGCTAGTTAATACAGGGGAGGTGGCAGGCAATGTGGCCCCCCTGAGGTCACAGGAAGAGAAGACAGGGGCCTGGCAACTGCCGAGGCGTTTCATCATCTGCCCTGTTCTCCAAACCTCACTCAGGAAGCGCCATTCGTGGGGAATTAGAAGCAGAGGGAGGGGGCCTGAGCTCAGCCTGGGTCTGGCAGGAGATTGAAGGGTCCCTGCCCCCCACCCTCTGCCCCATGTCTTGTCCAGCCTTCCTCCCCAAGCCTGGCTCTATCCTGGGTCAGGGCAGGACATGAGGCTCAGATGACTTCAGCTCTAGGCCTGACTGACCAGTGGGTGCCACAAGCTATTAAACTGGCTGGAGCCGTGGACTCTGCCCTCCCCTCCCCACCCAGTCCTGGTACTTCCTCCCTGGGAGCATTTCTCAGATTCGTGTCTGACCCCAAGGCCACAGCCCCAGCCTAGTTCAGGCCCTTGTTGCCTCAAGCCTGGACTGTTCTGCCAGCTCCCCCCGCCCTTGCCTCTCTGAGGGAGCCATCTCCCTGCCCCTTCCATCTCACCACTGACCAGCAGAAGCACCCCATGCTGGAGCTGCATAGGTTTCAGGCTCAGGGCCCTTTGTGCAGAACCAGAGTCCATCCCCCTCCCACCCAGCTGGAAAAGTCTGTTCACCCTCTCTCCAAAGGCCTGGCACCATGCCTTCTCTGTCCCTTCACACTCTGTCCCCTCCCTCAGGAGTACGTGCTCCTCAGCCCTTCGGAGGCCACTCACCTCTCTCAAGGCCAACTCAAACCACACCTTCTCAGATTTTTCACACCACCTATAGCAGCTTGAATGGTGACCCCAAAATGATAAAACAAGATATCCCCCAAATGGAAACCCTGGTGGCATAGTAGTTAAGTGCTACGGCTGTTAACCAAAGGGTTGGGAGTTTGAATCCACCAGGTGCTCCTTGGAAACTCTATGGGGCAGTTCTACTCTGTCCTATAGGGTTGCTATGAGCTGGAATCGACTTGACAGCACTAGGTTTGGTTTGGTTTTTAGTATCCTCCAAACCTGCAAATGTGACCTTATTTGAGAAAAAGAGCCTTTACAGATGTAATTAAATTAAGTATCTTGAGATAAGACCATTCTGGATTAACTTGGCGGGCCCTAAATCTAATGACCAAACTAAAAATCAAACCCATTGCCGTTGAGTAGATTCTGACATATAGAAACCCTAAAGGACAGAGTAGAACTGCCCCATAGGGTTTTCAGGGAGCAGCTGGTGGATTCAAAATGCCAACCTTTTGGTTAGCCGCTCAGGTTTCCTTAAAGGAGACAGAAGAGGAGAAGACACAGTGGGAAGAGAAAAAAGCCATGTGAAGATGGAGGCGGAGATTGCAGTGAGGCGACTTCAAGCCAAGGAACGCCAAGGATTGTTGACAACACCAGAAGCTAGGAGAGAGGCATGGAACAGATGCTCCCTCAGAGCCTTTAGAGGAACCAGCCCTGCCAACACCTTGATTTTGGACTTCCAGGCTCCAGAACTGGGAGAGAATAAATTTCTCACGGGGTTTTAAGCACCCAGTTTGTGGTACTTTGTCACTGTAGCCCATGGAAACTAATACAATGTCAAAGTGAGACGTAAAGGCTGAAGAGGGTTCAGGTGAAGGAAAAAGAGAGAGGGGTGAACAAAGGGAGAGAGAGTGAGAGACCAGTTGCCATGGAATTCATACCAACTCATGGTGATCACATGTGTGTCAGAGTGGAACTGTGCTCCATAGGGTTTTCGATGGCTGATTTTTCAAAAGTAGATTACCAAGCCTTTCTTCCAAGGTGCCTCTGGGTAGACTCGAACCTCCAACCTTTCGGTTGGTAGCTGAGCACATTAACTGTTTGTACCACCCCGGAAAGGGCAGGTAATTCACTTTGTCTGGCAGGTAAAGTGGGGTAAGCTGGCCAGCAGAGCTGGTAGGAATCTTGGAATGATCTGGGCCACAGAGAGGGGATCTGGAAGCCCTTGGAGCTGGGGCTTGGTGCTGCCTCCTCACCATGAAATGAGCCCCCAGGCAGCTGGTCATTAGCACCTGCACTTTTTTTTTTTTTAATGTTCAAAGACACTTTACTGATGTGACCTAGTCGTAAACATTGATAAAATCAAGTTCTAATGATGTTTTTTTTGTCATTGATTCTAATAATTTGCTTAGAAGCTCCATTACTTTTAACTCAGTGCATTTTTGTTGCTCAGGTTTCCCTTTCAGGAGCTGCTTTCTCAGCACGCGGTCCAGCCGGCTCCTGGGTCTCCCTAAGGGACCTCTTCAGCCAGGTGTCGGCAGGTATCATGCCCGAGCCTCACTCAGGGTGGCTCCAGAGCTAAGAGCTGGCTGGGCAGCCTCTGCAGAAGGACATTTCATAGAAGGACGCTGGGAGAGTATTTCCTTGGGCCACCCTGCCAGGGCCATGGATGAAACAGTTTATCGTCAGTCCCCGTCGGAGTGAAGTGTGCACTTGCCTTAACACTGTCTCGGGTGCTGGCGGATGAAAGGAAGGAGGTACAGGTCACAGTCTCTGCTCTTTTGGAGCTTACAGGTCAACCAGGGGCCCACATATGAGACAAGGACCACAGGTAAACACCGCTGATGACCCTAATTAATTACCATGGACCAGGCTCTGGATCAGTAGCCTTCCTTACTTTATCTCATTTAATCTGCACAACAGTCCTCCAAGGTAGGCACTATCGTTAGCCCCTTTTACAGATGAGAAAGTAAGACATCAGAGGCTGACTGAGATCACACAGCTAAGAAGTGACAGACTGAACATCGAGCCAGACCTCTGAGTAGATCCCATACTCCTGAGAAAGAATTCAGAGAATTTCTGGAGAAGTCAAGAGTGGACAGAAAAACTCGAAAACGACATCCCAAAGGAGGGAAGGTTGAGCTGAGGCTGCAGGGTGATGGCCGGAGCAGAGGGGCTGTCCAAGCCTGGGGGCAGTAGGCACTGAGAACAGAGCAGAGGACTATATATTTTGGGGTGTACAGGGCGTTCTTGGGAGTCTGATAGCTGTGGACTCTCTCCCTAGAAAAAGTTGGCAAACACCCAAGATTGTGCAGAGTGTTTCTGGGGTTAACAGACCCCCAAAACCCATGTGTGGACCTGCAGGGGCAGGGACCAGCCCCCGTCTGAGCAGCATTGGCCACAGCCAGGAAAGCGTGGGTGAAGATGGGAGAGGTGGGATCTGGACCCCTTCCTTTTTCTTTTCCCCAGATCCCCTCTCTTCCCAGGAATCACATGTCTGTTATCTCAGAGCAGCTGGGTGCAGGCCTCAGCTTCGCAGCTGAGGTCTGAATCCAGAGAAGTTGGGGTTTCTCCTCAGTCTTGCAACAAGTTCCAGGGGGCCAGAGTAGAACCAGGCCTCCGTGTCTTTCAGCCCACCCTGGCCTAACTTGGGCTCCCCTCACAATCTAGTTAACAAGGATTTATTAGTGTTTCTCAAGTGCCAATTATGTATCATCTCATTTAATCCTTACAAGAACCCTGTCTCTAAGACTGTATTATTTCTCCCTTTTATTGATGGGGAAACTGAAGGTTAGAGCAGATAAGAGACTTTACCAAGGTCACTAGCTAAAAGGGGATGTGGGATTCCAGCCCAGGGCTCTTGCCTCCAAAGCCACTTCCTGTGTGGCCCTTCCCCCAGGACACTTCCAGTCCAGGGGGCACAAGTACTGCAGGGAATTCAGACGAGGGAGAGTATGCCCCTGCTTGGGCGTCAAGGAGGGCTTCCCTGAGGTGGTGGCATTTGAAATGAGCCTGGAAGGATGGGTGGGGTTTGAGCAAGAGGAAGAGCATTTCATAGGAAACCACCAGGCCAGTCCCAGCAGCTGTGAAGAGAGCTGCCATGGCCACTGAGGGCCCATGTGCCTGGTACACACGTTGCTTCTTAGCAAAGGCCTGTGGAGCCGGAATTCAGACCACATGTACAGCCAAACCATGTGCACAGCTGCAAAGTCCCTGCTCTTCCCCCCGACGCTGACATCTTTCCTGAAGGAGTGGGGTTTACAGGGAGGAGAGAAGATAGGAAAGCAGCTAAATCTCAAGTCCACAAGGCCTGTACGGTGGGAAGCCATCTTAATCTGGGGTTCGTGGACCCCAGCGGTCTCTCCCGGCTTCTGCCCAGGCATTGTTGGCAAACTGCGTGACTTCTTTCCAGGGGTCCAGGGCCCAGAAGTCTCCACACCCCTGCATAGGGCCTAATGCATTGAGCGAGGTAGCCAGCAGGGGAGAAGAGGCCCGGACACCATCTCATGTTTGGATCATCTCTGACTAAAGGGAAGACACAGCTGTTCAAGCAGAAAGGTTTGCTTTTACACTTTTGAGAAGCTGAAGGTCGAAAATTGCAAATTCTTAGTCACTGTTGCATTTTCACACGCTCTTCTGGTAGGAGAAGCCGCCCACAGCTAGTGGAGGGCCCTTTAAACCTTTCTGGGGTTTCTTTCCCTCTTCCCAGAGGAACCTCCGCCCCCTGCTCTGTGACACCCCACTCAGGCTTGACGCAGCCTTTCTTCTAGAGAAAAGGACCTTTATCTGTAAGGACTGCATCTCCCTACAGAGCTTGATTTTCACTCTGAAGCTTCCTTTGACAAGTCTGCCACCTGCATGGAAACTTCTTTGCGCCTCTGCTCTGTATAGGAGGAACGAGGTTGGCAACACCTTTCATCTTCCTCAGGAGTGATGGCCCAAGCCGAGGGATTTCGGAGGGACTGCCGTAGGGCAGGGTTGAAAACCTTTAGGTAATCAAAGGCGCCAGCCTCTGCAAGGGTGGCAGCAGGAGCGCAGAGGGGACAGACAAGCTCTGGGGAGAGAGGAGGACTCTGGGGAGGAAGCCAAAGCCAAGAGGGAGACAGCAGAGATTATCGGGAGGCCCAGGGCACACTGGGAGCACTTCCCACAGCTCACCTCACCCAGTGGGAGGAGAGCTCAGCATTGTCAAAAGGATGAAATATCAAGCTGGGAATGTGGCCACCCCACAAGAATGAACATGTTAAGAGTAGAACCTCAGGGGAGCTTTACGAACATTTTTGCTTTAGCCTGAAGCTGCCTACTTTATTTCCTGGCCAGCATCGACTGGAGCCTCGTGTGGTGGGTTGAGTTCCTGGTCTCGATTCTTACCCTGCTGTAGCAGTGCCATGCGCCCTCAACCTTACCATGGCCTCGCGGTGGGTGGAGTGGACTTACCCACCCCTTGACTTTGGGCTTGATTATGGGACTGAACTTGGCCCATGGGTGTTAGTGGACTCATGTGCAGGTGATCTGCCGCGAAAAGAGTTCCCCTAGAATGAACACAGGAAGAGCAGACTTAAGTCCAACCAGCCATCAGGGCCAACTAAACCCACGACTCAGAGCCACCTAGCTGAACCATCCCAGATCAGCCCACCTGGGGTAGATCCCTTCTGGTGCCACCTACCAGTTATACTTAACTTGGCCGAGCTACTTAAACATCCTGTATCTCATTGTAAGATGGGCTTGTTAATGGCATCTCCCAAATTAGTTAAGGTAACACCAGCTCCTAGACAAGCCCCAAAATATTAATGACTTAACATAATAGAAATGTATTTCATATTCATTGTTCTTGTTATCTACTGTTGCATAGCAAACTACCATGAAAAGTGTAGCTTAAAACAGCAACCATTTTATATAGCTCGCTATTTTGTGGGCCAGGAATTCAGGCAGAGCTTGGCTGAGTGATCTTCTGGGCCATCAGTTGAGATTACTCGTGATATTTAGCTGGTTGCTAAGCTTGTCTGGAGGGTCCAAGATGGCTTCACTCAGGTGTCTGGTGCGTTGGCATGGACAACTGGGTGTCTGGTGTCAGCTGGCTCCCCTCCCTTTCCATGGGGTCTCTCCAGCAGGGTCAATGCTGTCAATGCTTTACATGGCAGCTCAGCACTCCATGTGTGCATATGCCAAGAGACAAGTGGAAATGGGTTCAGAAATTGACTGAATATCACTTCCACCATATTCTATTGGTAAAGCAGTAACAAGGCCACCCAGATTTAAGGGGGAGGAGATACAGGACCCTTGTTTGAGTGGGAAAAGTTGGTAGAACTTGACCATCTTTAATCCACCACACTGATAAAAATTACAGTCAGCAGGCAGGAGGGGCTCTGCTCCACACAGTGACTCAGAGATCCAGGCTCAGAGACGTTCTGCCATTTTCTACATGTAGTTTCCAAGGTTGCCCAGGTGTCAACATCTAGCTGGCAGATGCTGGGGACAGAAAGCTGGAGAGATCACACAGGAAGTTTTGGTTTTTAAATAACATTGTGTTTAAGGTGAAAGTTTACATAGCAAATTAGGTCCCTATTTAACAATTTCTACAGAAATTATTCAGTGACATTGGTTACATTTTTCACAATATGTCATCATTCTCATTCATTCTGTTCTCGTACCATTTCCACTACTCTAGTTTCCCTGCTTCCTTTCTTATATTTGCTTTAGAGTCATTTTCAACCATTTGGTCTCATATAGATGATTTTTTAAAGGAACTCGTTACAGACAGGTGACATTATTTTATGAGCCAATCTGCTGTTTAGCTAAAAGGTGACCTCAAGGGATAATTTCAGTTTAAGGTTTAAAGCGTATCTCAGGGAGTCCTCTAATCTCAACCCAGTCCAGTAAATCTGGACTTTTGAAGAGTTCTGTTCCACATTTTCCTCCCATTGTATCAGGATCATTTGTTGTGGCCCTGATCAGAACGGTTGGTCGTGGTAGCCAAGCATCATGTGGTTCTTCTGATCTCAGGGTAGATGTGGTCATGGTTTGTGTAGACTATTAGTCCTGTAGACTACTTTCTTCTCTCAGTCTTTGGTTTCCTTCTTTCTCTTTTGTTCTGGATGAGTAGAGACCAGTAGATGTATCTTAGATGTCCGCTCGCAAGCCTTTAAGACTCCAGACACTACTCACTACAATGGGATGTAGAACATACATTTTATGAACTATATTAGGCCAATTAACTGAGTTGTCCCATAAGACTATGGTCCTAAGCCTTCAAACTCAGAAAACCATTCTCAGGAAGTGTTTGGTTATGTCTAGGAAGTATCCATAACTGTGTTCTCTACACAGGAGGTTTTTATGGGCCAGTTCTGGAAGTGGCATGTATCACCTTCACACATTCCATAGCACATGGCTCCACTGAACTGCAAAGGAAACTAGGAAACATCCTCCAACTCTGCGCCCTAGAGGAAAGGGAGATGAGCTTGGCCAGTCCTCCATTCTTCCTCCCAAGGTTGTGGTGAGGAGTACATGGATCACTACAGAAAGGGAGCCTGCCACATGGTCAACAGTCCTGCACAGCCTCCCCCAGCTCCTCTAATGTGCATCAGAGTGTTCGTGGTGTGCATAACTGGTCTGCATCAGTCTGTGGTTTGCCTAGACCATCATGGTATCTGTCAATCCCCCAGCATCTTCCCAAGGAAGCTCCTCATATGTATGGGCAGCCTAGGTGTCCATGCCATGTACCTCATGGCTCCCCCTCTTGGCCACAGTTGAAGAGACAAAGAGTGGCCAGACCCCTGCTCATTACTGGCCCACACTAGAGGGCCGGTGTGAGCTAGGCTGGGCCAGCCAGCCCAGACCAACCAGAGTGAGCTGAGCTGAAAAGATGCAGAGAAAGGGAATCGCGAGGTGGGGTGTGGGGCAGGGAAGGGCCATGAGCAAGCTGAAACTATAAGGATCCTAAACTGCAGGAAGGCAGAAGTTAGGATCTGGAGAGAAAAGTTGGTATCAGGAGTTTGGATAAGATGCAGGATGAGAAGCAGAGGCCAAGAGAATTGGCTGAGACATGCTCAAGAACATGAAGACCTGGTTCCAGTATGGGAAACTGTCACACCTCCTGTCTGGGGTGTGAGCCCACAAGCTGTCCTTGGCTGTTAGGAACCAGAAGCAGTGAACATGGACGTGAACATGGCTGGTGAGAGTCCCTGCCCTTGTTGCTTATGGTCAGGGGTTGAAAAACATTCTATAAAGAGCCAGACAGTAAGTATTTTTGACTTTGCAGGCCATAGGTCTCTCATCACTGCTCAACTCTACCATTGCAGCAAGAAAGCAACCATAGACAATATGTAAGCAAACGAACATGGCTGGGTTCCAGTAAAACTTTATTATGAACACTGAAATTTTAATTTCATGTAATTTTCATATGTCAAAAATATTCTTCTTTTGGTTGTTTTAACTCCTTTTAAAAATGTAAAAACCATCCTTAGCTTGTGAGTTATACAAAAACAGGTAGCAGGCTGCATTTGCCCTATGGCTGTAGTTTGCTGACCCCTCCCCTTAAGAGCTGAGGGTGCCATTTTTTTTGGTCACGGAGCACCTAAGGCCTCTTCTCAGATCTGTGGAGGCCTCCACCTTATGAGGCAGATCCCCCTTCCACTGTCAAAGCCAAACATGGCAGATTTATGTTTGTGCCCCAAACTGCTTATGGGCAGAACACTCCCAGACCTTGGACCAGAGATGAGTGATGAGAAACAAGGACCATGTGGAACCTGTTTTGGTAATGGATGGTGGCCCTCCAAAGTTGGGCATGACAGTGTTCCAAGTGGCAGGGCAGGACGTGGTGGCAGTAGTCATGAGGGGCTCCTACAATATCTAGGGCCTAGTGGCAACAGGATGAGTGATTTCACTAAACCAGTTCTGCCATGGGATTTTTATTCTTTGCTCCTAGCTTCACAGGCCCTGAGCTGGGTTCTCTGGCCTCTGGAGAGTCTGTGAGCCCCAATACCCTTCTAATGAATTCATTTTCTGTTTAAATCAGCTAGGAACTATCTCCATTGCTTACAGATGAGAACCCTTGTCAGTTGTTGGAATTTCTCTTTACAGTTTTCCACAGGCAGTGGGAAAATGTGCAATAAAGTTCTTTAATTTTTTTTTTTAATTATTGCCTAAATAATGTTCATTATTTTAAAAAGCAGGAAATAAAGAATAACACAAAGAATTAAAAATTCCTCATAATCACAACACGCAGAGATAAACACAAATACTATTTTGATGCAAACCCTTTCAGATACAGATACAGATTTTTTTTAAAACAAAAATGGGGTAATGCAATTACATAGCATATTGTAACTGGCTGTTTTACCTACCAGCATATTGTGAGCATCTTTTAAAGCTAATAAACTTATTTTTACATATTTTTAAATAACTGCCTAATATTCCACCATATAGGTGTACCCCAGTTTACTCCACCAGCCTCCCACTATTAGGTATGTAAGTCGTTTCCAATTTTTCACTACTAAAAGCACTGCTTGGGCAAATATCCTTTTAGCTAAACCTTTGAGTACATTTTTAATTTTTCCTTAGGCTAAAATCACAAAAATGGGACTACCGAATCAAAAATTACTCACTTTTTTAAAAAATGTTATTTTGAAATAATGATAGACTCACAGGGAGTTGCAAAAATAGTAGAGTCTCCCATACCCTTCACCCAGCTTCCCCCAATGGTGACATCTTATATAACTATAATACAATATCAAAACCAGGAAATTGGCATTGGTACAATACTATTAACTAGATTATAAGCTGCAAACCTATTTAGGCCACAGGTTTTTCCATGCCTTCTGTGTGTATGTGTGTGTGTAGTTCTGTGTGGTTTTATCCCATGTATGTTAGGTGTCGTCACATTGCTTCCAACTCATAGCAACCCTATGTACAAGAGAATGAAACACCGTCCAATCCTGCACCATCCTCACAATTGTTGCTCTGCTTGAGCCCATCATTGTAGCTACTGTGTTAGTCCATCTCAGTGAGGGTCTTCCTCTTTTTCACTGACCCTCTACTTGCCAAGTATGATGTCTTTCTTCAGGGATTGGTCCCTCCTGATAACATGTCCAAAGTACGTGAGACAAAGTCTCGCCATCCTTGCTTCTAAGGAGCATTCTGGCTGTACTTCTTTCAAGACAGATTTGTTCATCTTGTAGCAAAAACCAGCCAAACCCATTATTGTCAAGTTGATTCTGAATCATAGCAACCCTGTAAGGCAAAGTAGAACTGCCCGGTAGGATTTCCGAGGAGCCCCTGGTAGATTCAAACTGCTGACATTTTGATTAACAGCCCAATGCTTAACCACTACGCCACCAGGGTTTCCATCTTCTGGCAGTCCATGGTATATTCAATATTTTTCACCAGCAGCATAATTCAAAGGTATTAATTCTTTGGTCTTTCTTATTTATTGTCTAGCTCTTGCGTGCATATGAGGCAATTGAAAATACCATGGCTTGGGTCAGGTGCACCTTAGTCCTCAAAAAAATAAATAAATAAAGTTGCATGTATTAATTCATGTAACCACCAGCACAGTCATGATACAGAATTGTTTTATCACCACAAAGAAAATCCTTGTGCTGCCCCTTTATAATTAATGTACATCCCAGCCCGTGGCAACCACTAATTGTTCTCAATCTCTATAGTTCTGTCATCTGACATCTTTAAAATATTGATCATCGAAAGTGAGAACAGCAACTCAAAAGATTAGATGGGAACCTTCAGGGGCAGTGAGTTTACGATAATAGGGGAGGAACAACTTGGAAAGGAGGGTGAGAGCAGTCGAACAACTCAAAGAATGGCATCAATGTCACCGAATTGTACATGTAGAAACTGTTGAATTGCTGTACATTTTGCCGTGTGTATTCTCAACAGCCACAAAATAAATTTTTTTTTTTTAATATATGTATTGATCATCATATATCCCTCTATTTATTTAGGTCACATTTAATATCTCTTATAAATGCTTAAAAGTTTTCAATGTAGAGGTCTTGTGTATCTTTCTATGGATTTATTCCTCAGTATTTGACTTTTTTTTCTTGATGCTACTGTAAATGCTATTTTCTTTTTGTTTGTTCTGTGATAGAGAAATGGGTATACTTACCTTGGACGCAGCAATCTTGTTAAATCCACTTATGAATTCTGATAGTTTATAGATTCTATTAGATTATCAATGTACACAATTACATCACCTAAAAATAATGATGATTTCATTTTTTTCTTTCAGTCCATGTGCATTTTACTTTTATTTGTTTATTTATTTTTGCCTTATTGCTTTGGCTAGGACTTCCAGTACAATGTAGAATAAAAGTTGATGTTAATGGGAATTCTTGTTTCATTTCCAATCTCTCAGGGATAGGGGAGTTTTCATAATTGACAATTAAATATGATGGTTGCTGTAGATTTTTGGTGGATATCTTTTATCAAGTTAAGAAAATTTTCTTCTATTTCTAATTTTCTAAGATTTTTTTCATCAATTGTATTTAATTCTATCAAATATTTTTTCTGCATTGATGGAGATGATCATATGATTTTACTCCTTTTTTATGTCATGATTGGGAAACCCTGGCGGCGTAGTGGTTAAGTGCTATGGCTGCTAACCAAAGGGTTGGCAGTTCAAATCCACCAGGCGCTCCTTGGAAACTCTATGGGGCAGTTCTACTCTGTCCTACAGGGTCGCTATGAGTCAGAATCGACTCAACAGCACTGGGTTTGGTTTTGGTTATGTTATGATTGATTTTTTGAATTTTAAACCAACCTTGCATTCCTGAAATAAACCCTACTTGGTTGTAATATATTATTCTTTTTATATAGCACTCTATTCAATTTGCTTGTATTTTGTTAAGGATTTTTGTACCTATTTTCATAAGAAAGATTGTTTCATAGTCCTCTCATTGTAGCATCCTTGACAGGAGTTGATATTAAGCTTATCCTAGCAACATAAAATGAACTAGAAGTGTCCTTTCTGTATTCTCTGGGAAATTTTGCATAAAATTAGGATCATTTCTTCTTTGAATATTTGATAGAAGTCACCAGTGAAGCCATCTGGGCCTAGAGTTTGATTTGTTGGATAGTTTTTATTTTTAGATTCAATTCCTTTAATAGATTTTTTTTCCTTGTAAAAGTTTTAATCTGTGTTTCAAATAGTTTGTCTATTTCATATAATTTTCAAATTTATCAGCATAAAGGTGCTCCTGATATCTTCTCCAATTTGGTTTAAACCAAATTAGGCCTCCATGGGATTACAGTAGGTTTCTGTACGATTATCAGTGTGACTGCACATATTCCTCTATCATGTTGTTGTTTGTGCTGTTGAGTTGATTCTGACTCATAGCGGCCCCATGAGACAGTGTAGAACTTCCCCACAGGGTTTCCTTTACAGAAGCAGATCTCCAGGTCTTTCTCCTACTGGGCTGCTGGGTGAATTTGAACCTCCGATCTTTCAGTCAGCAGTCGAGTGCTTAACCATTGCACCACCAGGGCTCCTTATACTTGGCAAATTATATCTGCATCTTCTGCATGTCTCTTTCCCCACCCCTCCCCCGCACTGAGCTGTGAGTCCCCTCCCCCGCCCCCACCCCAGAGCAGGGACCAGATGGAGCTTAGTGCCTGGACACATCGTAGGCACTGTTTGTAGGCACTGTTGAACTCGGGCCAAAGTGAATGGCTTCACTTCAGGATTTGAGGGGTATCCTCCTCGCCCACCACTGGCTGCTGAAGCTACTGCTGTTGAATGAGTCTCAGATCTCTTTGAAATGGAGCTTTCAAACACTGTTTGCACTGAAGCATCTAAAGGCTTCCCAGGTCCACCCAGGTAGAGAAAGTTATTGATTAGTTTGAATGAAGATTAATCCATAATTTATGCTGATGTTTTTCCTCATGCAGCAGAGAGACCTGTTTTGATATGATTTGACAGGGTCAGGCATACCTTGTTTTAATTAAACCTGATACAGAAAATTAAAAAAAAAAAAAAATACCCACCAACCCATCTGCAATTGGCTCCCAAAAATGGAATCAATCTGCAATCGATATAGAGAGATCGAGGAAGAGACTGGGATGTTGAAGGAAAGTCCAGATTCAGCAGATGCCCCTGCATGGCTGCCCTGATGGAGCACAGCAAATGTAAATATACTTATTGGCATCTTCTCATAATGTGGCCTTTAGGAGGTAAGCCATTTGCATGCGATGATGGATGGTTTTCCTGGCAGGACTGCGCGCCATGTCTGCAAACCAGCATTGCATAGAAGAGCCCGAATGCCGAAACTGATGTCCTTGGCAGGGTGCAAAGAGGAGCAGTCATCAATAAGAAGTGAGTAAAAATTAATAAGAATCTTAATCCCACCAAAAGGGAGACAATCTTGGGGTCAGGTAGGGAATAGCCATCAAGGTTAGATGCTTGGTGGAACTGTCCAAGTGTTCTGCTCTCCAGCCTATCAACAGTATCTCCTGCTGATGGTCCCCTATCCAGCAGGGGCAGCCCAGCCAAGCACCTCTATCCCTGGCTCACCTCTTACACCCCAGATCATCGCAGTCCACAGGGTCTCCCCTTCTCTGTGATCTCCACCACTCGCTCTCTGTCTGAGCTAGTCAGTGAATCCCAAACTCCCACATAGAGTTTCTTCACTGTTTACAGGTGTACAGGTGTACAGCTCACCTCTAGGGTGACCTTGTGCTGTGAACCCCCCAGTGAGGTACCTTACCCTGGCTTGGAAAGAACGTTGAAATCAGGTCACAGTAAGACTGATGCAGGACTCTGAAACGCTGGAGGCAGAAACCAAGGCCATGGGCAGACCCCTGTTCTAATCCTGGCTCTGTGCCCCCTAGACCCATGACCCAGTTTGTTCCTGTGCATCTTCAAAGGAAGGATGTTTCCCCAGGCTCTAACAGCCAGAGGTACAAGTGGGGTCACAGTGCCAGCCCCACCTTTGTTTTCCAGGCTCCTCGCTGCTGGTGTAGAACCCTAACTCTCTGCAGAGCCTTCCCCTGCCCTAAGGAATTCTGGGAGCCTCTAGTAAAATCTCACAGGGACTCACACAAGCTTGCTTTTGTATTCTGTCTCACCCTGTTCCATCCCCCAGAATATTGCTGAGTCCTCCAGGACTTCTGGGCACTGTCATGTCTCCTCCTGTAGACCCCACTGCCACTCCTGCAGGCTGGCTTCTACCCCAGGTACACCTGAGCCCGTCAGTGTCGCTGCTGCCCTCGGGGCTATGAAGAGGTGGGGATATGTCCCCTTATTACATTCTGTTAAAGAGATCCCAAAGGAGTATTATCTGGCCCCTTGAGATCTTTTGGAGCTTCTAGTGAAATTTCTCTTTCAGTTTTCACTTATATCCTCCCTGGTCTCTGGATGTGGGACTGAATCTTTGAGGAGTTAGACTTGAGGATAAATTAAGTAACAGTCTAACTAAGAATGGTATCTCCGCTGGGGCCACTGAGACTTTGTTACCCAGTCAGGGGAGTCACCTGACATTCTCTTCCTTAGGGTACATTTTCTCCCAGGAGGGCCCTCAGTCCTACCCAACAAGACATGGCCAGACGTGTCTCAGAGCCAGAAATGGATATACCCCAGATGGCAAATGAGTAGCACAGAGACTCCTCCTCACTGCCATTTCATGGCAGGCATTGTAATCCATCCCTGCATTCTCTCCTGAAGAAGTAAGTGGAAAGCCTGAAGACCACACTTCCTGCCTGGGCAAACTAGAGAAAGTTCCAGGTAAACAGGGAGGGGAAGGAGGTGGAGAGAGGCAGGAGAGAGGTAGGAGGTGAGCTACTTGTGTCTCCATGTCCCCTCTGTAGGCTTTGGCCCAGAGGGATGCCAGTTTGGGTAGGAACAGGAAGGTTTTTGTTCAGGTTCATGTTTGGGACTCTGTAAAGAAATCACCTCCCAGGCAGCTCTTCTCTTCCCCTCCCCCCACCAGCCTGGCGTTAGCCACCTCAGAGGAAATTTGCATCATCTTGTGGTTGGGATGGAAACCCTGGTGGCTTAGTGGTTAAGTGCTACAGCTGCTAACCAAAGAGTTGGCAGTTCAAATCTGCCAGGCGCTCCTAGGAAACTCTATGGGGGCAGTTCTACTCTGTCTTATAGGGTCACTATGAGTCGGAATCGACTCCACCGCACTGGGTTTTTGTGTGTGTGTGTGTGTGTGTGTGTGTGTGTGTGTGTGGTTGGGAAAGGCCAAAGTAAGCTTTCCCCATCCAAGTTCCTATGTGGCCTGGGTGGGTTGCCAAAAATCCCACCTGGCCAGAAGGTAGCAAACTGAGATTTTGTGGGATCCGCGTGACAAAGGGGAAGAGGATCCTGCAGCACAGGCTCTGAGCAGTTGGTATGAGCCAGGGCCCTCGTGAGGGACAAGGAAGAGGCACAGGGGGAGCTGGGGAAGGCGGGCCAGGCCTGCCGTAGAGCAGTCTGGGACCTTAACTTTAGCCACACCTAATCATGCTCATGCTCAGTCCTGGGAGACCCCTGGGCAGCCACACCCCGGCAGAGAAGGGAGGGGACACAGGGACACCACATCCCCTCCAGACCCCTCCCCTCTCCTGCCACCACATCCCCTAAACCCCAAGACATCAAGCTGGGGAAAGCAAGGGGAGGGTCTGCCCAAAGTGATGGTTTAAATTGTTGAATCCGATTCAGCCTATCAGATTCGAGACTCCGGGTCCCACTTCATCCACCCCAGCCTCAGTGTGCAGAGAACAGGAAACCTCGTTTTCTCACAGCCGATAGAGGAGATCGGCGTACAGGGTCCAACCAATAGTTTTAGTCCAGCCAGTAGTTTGCAGAGGTCTC
Source organism: Loxodonta africana (assembly GCF_030014295.1). Lineage (NCBI taxonomy): Eukaryota > Metazoa > Chordata > Mammalia > Proboscidea > Elephantidae > Loxodonta > Loxodonta africana. Next base: position 43,799,512 of record NC_087350.1, read on the forward strand.
CAGGAATTCATGGTGCTGGCCTGGCAAATGCCCATGGAGCTCCGGCCAGCGGGTGACCTTGAGTTCAGACTTTGGAGCAGACGAGCTTCCAAGCACTGTTCGTCCTCTCTCTGCATGGGCCCTGGCTGTTTTTGCTGGCCTAGGATCCATCCTGCCTTCTGGAAGCAGCTCCCTGATGTTTCTTTGGGAGGCTCCCCCTGCAATGCAGACATGTATATGCTGTCTTAGAAGGACTGTCATTGAAGGCACTCCTTTCCCTGGTCAAGGGTTGGATGTGAGCCCTCGCCATGCCAACCAGGCACCCACTCCCTGGAATGTTGATTCCTGAGCTGAGCGACCCAAAGGCCGAACAATGGTTGAGCCCCTTCTCCTTCTGGAGGAGCCAAAAGAGCCTGGCCTCACACCCGCTCCCCAGGCCCCTGGAGCTGCCTCCCACCTGCCCATTCCACCACCACCTTCAACTTTGCTTTTGATTCTGTGGGCCCATTTCTTTCCATAAATTTTTTCCTGAAATTAACCAGAGTTGCTTTTTGTTGCTTACAACTCAATAACCCTGACTGATGTAGGCGGGGAGGTTGTTGTGTGTCAGAACCACGGGACCTTACAGACCTTATCTGAAGCTGGTGCTTCCCTTTGTCTACTCGCAGCACAACCTGAGTGGAACAAACAAACAACAGTAGTCCCTCCTGTGTGCAGGCCCTGGAGAAGAGAAAAGGGGGCTACAAGCATGCTCAGAGGAGTCCCCTACTTTAAAGAAGTTCAAGGCTGATTGGAGAATTGGCAACCAGATCTGGTGAGCACCTACCACATGCCAGAGTCCTGGTGGTACAGTGGTTAAGAACTCGGCTGCTAACCAAAAGAGAGGCGGTTCGAATCCACCAGCCACTCCATGGAAACTCTATGGGGCAGCTCTACTCTCTGTCCTATGGGGCTGCTGTGAGTCGGAATCAACTTGATGACAGTAGGCTTGGTTTTTTTGGTACCACATGCCAGGTCCTTGCCAGACACTGGGGTTTTAAGGGTGTGCAAATTTAGACACGGTGCCTCCACTAATGAAGTCTCCACTTCACAGTTGGGGAGGCTGGGACACTGGGTTGCCCATCTATGAGACACACCTCCCTCCTCCCTTTTTTATTGTCAGAGCCCATCTCCTAAAATACAGACTAACAATGCCAAACACCTGCTTCCCAGACTCCCTTGATGGCCCACTTCTGGCAATTGGGACCTGAGAAGTCTGTTGGGGGCCTCTGGAAGTTTTACCTACCTAACAAGAAGAACAAGGATAGAGCAGTATTTTCCCTCTTTCCCTGTAGACTTTATTGAGGGAAGATTTGATGCTTGGAGCTGCAGCAGCCATCTTGTTACCACGAGGTGAGGCCCTGCCAACATAGCAGTGGGAAAAGTGAACAAATAGGAAAATGCCAGATCCCTGCTGCTATCACTGAGCTGCTGAATCAACCCTGAGTCTCTTATTATGTGAAAAAAAATAAGTCCCTGTTAAAACCACTTTTCACTGGTTATTCTATTACTTATGTCTTAAGGCATTCTGTCTGATACAAAGAGACTGACATAAAACAAAAAATCACATATGTAAATAGAAAGGCCCATCTGGGCTGAGTCCAGTCAGGGAGCAGTACATGGTGCATTTAACAGGGAGTGAAGACTTGGTCAGAGAGGCTGGGTCAGCCTCCCCGAGGCAGTGACCACTGAGCAGAAGTCAGGCCAGATAACAGTAGATAACTGGGTGGGGGCGGGGGAGTACCTTAGGCAGAGGGAACAGCCTGTGCAGGAGGGAGCGTGGGGAATCTGTGAGTCTTTATTTTAGGAGTACACTGGAATCTCTTGGGGAGCTTTTAACAATTACAATACTATCTCCATAGTGGGTAAGAATTATCTTAGGTGAAGGGAAGGACAACACACAACACAGGGGAAGTCAGCACAACTAGACTAAACCAAAAGCTAAGAAGTTTCCTGAATACAACCAAACACTTGGAGGGACAGAGTAGCAGGGGCAGGGGTCTGGGAACCATGGTTTTAGGGGACATCTAGGTCAATTGGCATAACAAAGTTTATTAAGAAAATGTTCTGCATTCCATTTGGTGAATGTCAACTGGGGTCTTAAAAGCTAGCGAGTGGCTCTCTAAGATGCATCAATTGGTCCCAACCCACCTGGAGCAAAGGAGAATGAAGAACGCTGAAGACACAAGGAAAATATTAGCTCAAGAGACAGCAAGGGCCACATAAACCAGAGACTCCATCAGCCTGAGACCAGAAGAACTAGATGGTGCTCAGCTACCACCAATGACCGCCCTGACAGGGAACGCAACAGAGTCACTGACAGAGCAGGAGAAAAGTGGGGTGCAGAACTCATTCTAGTAAAAAGACCAGACTTAATGGTCTGACTAAGACTGGAGGGACCCTGGAAGGCATGGCCCCAGACCCTCTGTTAGCCCAGAACGGAAACCATTCCTGAGGCCAACTCTTCAGACGGGGATTGGACTGGACTATTATAAGACATAAAATGATACTCATGAAGAGAGTGCTCCTTAGCTCAAGTGAATAAAAAAAATACATGGGACTAAATGGGGAATTCCTGTCCAGAGGTGAGATGAGAAGGCAGAAAGGGACAGGAGCTGGTTGAATGGACACGAGAAATCGGGGGTGGAAAGGGGGAGTGTGCTGTCACATTATGGGGAGAGCAACTAGGGTCACATAGTAATGTGTGTCTAAATCTTTGTGTGAGAGACTCACTTGAACTATAAAGTTTCACTTAAAGCACAATAAAAAAAAAAAAAAAAGAAAGAAAATCTCTCCCCCCAGTTCAATTTAAATCTGAATTTCCAGGTTTGGAGATCCTAGTGTGCAGCAGGATTGAGAACCCTTGAGCTAAGAGGAGGCCAAGGGCACTGGGCTGGGCTGGAGAGGGGACTGGTGAGGGGCAGCTAGAAGCAGCATGGCAGACAGTGCCCCTGATAGATGCATGGAGTGCTGAGCCCAGCAACTGAGTCACCCCAACTCCCACCTTGATCCAGCAGCCACTCCCTGGCTGTGGGACCTTGGAGAAGTCACTTCCCTCTCTGTTTCACTTTCTTCATCTGTTAAATGCAGGCCATGACATCCTGTCCAGCCCATGGCAGCTGGAACTTAAGGACAGAGGGTTGCCACAGGAAGCCTGGGGGAGCTGTTCCCAGAGGTGCTTTTCCAGGGGTTCTGGGGCTCCGTCCTGGGTGAGGCTGGGGCCTAGTGGAGCCTGAGATGAGGAGGTCACAGGAGCTGTTAGGCCTGGGCAGATCTGTGCCCACTACGCCTCGTGCTGCTACATCTCCCGCTGTGGGTTGAGTGGCAGCCCCCAAAAGATTCGCCCACCTAGAACCTCAGAAAGTGATCTTATTTGGAGTAAGAGTCTTTGCAGGTGTGATTAAGAATCTGGAGATGCATGGAAGGTCAGCTCAACTGGACTAGACCAAAAGCAAAGAAGTTTCCGGGATAAACTGAATGCTTCAAAGGTCAGCGGAGCAAGGGTGGGGGTTTGGGGACTATGGCTTAAGGGGACTTCTAAGTCAATTGGCAAAATAATTCTATTATGAAAACATTCTGCATCCTACTTTGAACAGTGGCATCTGAGGTCTTAAATACTAACAAGCGGCCATCTAAGATGCATCAATTGGTCTCAACCCACCTGGATCAAAGGAGAATGAAGAACACCAAGGTCACATGATAACTATGAGCCCAAGAGACAGAAAGGGCCACATGAACCAGAGACTTACATCATCCTGGGACCAGAAGAACTAGATGGTGCCTGGCCACAACCAATGACTGCCCTGACAGGGAGCACAAGAGAGAACCCCTGAGGGAGCAGGATATCAGTGGGATGCAGACCCCAAATTCTCATAAAAAGACCACACTTAATGGTCTGACTGAGATTAGAGGAATCCCAGCGGTCATGGTCCCCAAACCTTCTGTTGGCCCAGGACAGGAACCACTCCCGAAGACAACTCATCAGACATGAAAGGGACTGGACAATGGGTAGAAGAGAGATGCTGATGAAGAGTGAGCTACTTGTATCAGGTGGACACTTGAGACTGTGTTGGCATCTCCTGTCTAGAGGGGAGATGGGAGGGTAGAGAGGGTTAGAAAATGGCAAAATTGTCACGAAAGGAGAGACTGGAAGGGCTGACTCATTAGGGGGAGAGTAAGTGGGAGTATGGAGTAAGGTATATATAAGCTTATATGTGACAGACTGACTTGTAAACATTCACTTAAAGCTCAGTAAAAATTATTAAAAAAATAAAAAAAAGAATCTGGAGATGATATCATCCCGGATTAGGGTGGTCCTTAAATCCAATAATGAATGTCCTTATCAGAGACAGAAAAGGAGAAGGCACACAGAGACACAGAGGGAAGAAGCCCATGTGAGGATGGAGGCATTAAAGTGGTGCAGCCATGAGCCAAGGAACACCAAGGACCTAGGCTGCTAACTAAAAGGTCAGCAGGTCAAACTCACCCAGAAGCTCTGCAGGAGACAGACCTGGTGATCTGCTCTCACCAATATTACAGCCTAGGAAACAAACCCTAGGGTGCGGTTCTGCTCTGGCAAATGGGGCCGCTACGAGTCAGAATTGACTCAGTGGCACCGAACAACAACAGCAACTACAACCTAAGCTCGGAGAGAGGCGTGGAGCAGACTCCCCCCAGAGCTGCTGGAAGGAACCCACCCTGCAGACACTTTGATTTTGGACTTCTGGCCTCCACACTGTGAGAGAGTAAGTTTTTGTCGTTTCTAGCAACCCAGTGAGTGGTCGTTTGTTACAGCAGCAATGCATTCACCCTGCCCAGTTCATCTCACACGCCCTCCAGCTGTCCCAGAAGGCCGTGGTGCCCAGCCACCACCCCCCTGCCCACTTCTGCTGATGTATCTTTTGGAGGACAAGATCCAACGGAACAGAACATCCTACTGAGGAGCGAGACCACCACCCCTCGTGAGCCTACTTGCCTGGTACCAGAATGGTGGCCTGGACAAGGGGGGCCGTCTCGTCAGCTCCACAGGAGGCTTGTGATGTCTTGGCTGAAGCTGTCCCCCACCCAAGGTGACCTTCTCATGACAAATGTGGTGCTGGCATCAATTATTAACATGAAGCATCTTAGAATGTGCTCAGAACACTCGGGCCGGGACTTTTTGTTGTTACCCTCCCCTGCCTTTAAAGACATTTGTCAAATCTGCTCCTGGCAAAGAAACAGAGAGATGGAGGCATCTGGGAGGGGCGTGGAGCAGAAAGCCACTGGGCCTCCACCAACTCACAGCAAATGGGCACTCAGTGGCAGGCCTTGAAAGCCTGCATCTCCACTCAGAAAGCTGTCGGCCAGCCGCCGGGGCCTTTGATTCCTCCCTGACAGGGTGCTGAAGGATTGATCTGGGGCCAGTGCATAATTCATGAGCCCCTGAACAGCTGTGAATTCTGAGCAGGTCCTTTCCATGACCCAGATGAAGCTGGGCCTGAAAGGAGGATTGAGGGAGTGGGAAGTTAGCTCCAGCTGGGGGATGGGAGATAGGGGGCTCCTCTATTGCTCCACACCCAGGAGATGCTTCTCCAGGGCTTGGGGGTTGACCACCCGTCTGTAGTCTAGCACCACAGGGACAAAGCTGGAGGGGCAGGGCCATTCTACCCCATAAGCCTGAGCACCATTAGAGAGGCCCTGCCAAGTAGAGGACTTGCATCACCTGAAGGTGGTGGGAGGAGGGCCTCGGGTCCCAGTCCTGCCCATATGACTAGAAGGGTAACCTGGGGCTGGTCACAGCCTACCTGAGCCATGCTCTTTCCTTATAAAACACAATGATAACACACCATGTAGGAAAGGCACTTTGGTTTACTGCCAAGTCCCCTCCACGTGCAAGGGCCAGTTGGGCTTTGCTGATGGAGGTGATGGCCACTTCGGATTGTTCAAGCACAGGGCATCTGTCCCTGTCTTTTCCACTTAGCTCCCTGGGGGTGATGGCCCCACTTCCAGAGTGTGGCTACAGGCAGCGTCTCAGAACCTGGTTCATGCTCAGGGCGGAAGCACAGGCCAGGATGTAAGTCAACAGGAACAGAGCAACCATCAGGTGGAGAAAGCCTTTTCAAACGGGCTTTCATGAAACCCTGGAATATTGGTTCCCAAGCCCAGTGAACCATCAGAACCATTGTTCATTGCCACACTATTCACAATAGCCAAAAGGTGGGAGTGACCTAAGTGTCTACCAACAGATGAATGGATAAACAAAATGTGGTCCATCCATACAATGGAGTATTACTCAACCATAAAAAGGGGTGAAATACCAATATATGCAATGACATGGCTGAACCTTGAAAACATTGTGCTGAGTGAAATTAGTCAGACACAAAAGGACGAATGTCGCATGATCCCACTTACATGAAATATCTAGAATAGGCCAGTGCATAGAGACAATAAGTAGATTAGTGGTTACCAGGAGCTGGAGAGGAGGGGCAAATGGGGAGCTATTGCTTAAGGGGTACAAAGTTTTTGTTAGGAATGATGAAAAAGTTTTAGAAATAAATAATAGTGATGATTTAGAAATACATATATATAGCATCTAGGCCTTCCCCCAGGAATTGGACTTGGTGGGCCTGAGTGAGCAGGAATCCCCAAATGCCTCATGACTGCGTTCCAGGTAGCAAGTGCCCCACCAGAAACAGGTTGCTTGGAAGAGGGCCCAGCCTGCTCCACAGAGTATTTTCCAAGTGGACTGTGGCTTGAGGCATTTCTGCAGAACAATTAGGTTGTCCTCTTTCCCAAGATTTCATTTGGATGAGGACATTGATTTTTTTCCCTCATAATATTTAGTGTTGATAGATTTTTTTTCAAATTGCAAAAGTAATACATATATAAATGTCTGTTTTCTTATCATCTGTGCTATTCTGTATTTAACATTTTCAGCATTAAAAAAGCAATATATATTCCACGCAGAAATAAATACATGGAAAACTGACAAGTAGAAAAATAAAATTATCTCCCACAACCCTTGCACCCAGAGGTGACCACTTAGAGTTGTCCTCCCAGGACTGCGGTGATGTGAACAGAGAGACGTTCTTCTGTTTATCGTGTAAAACTGTGTGTGGTGCTGACTGCTTCACAGCCAATGTCTTTTTTATACAACATCAGATTGAAAACATTCTCCCATCAGAAACTGATACTTCAGTTCATTCCTCCACTTCTCCTCCCACCAATGACACCCTCCTTCCTGAAAGCACCTCTAGCTTGTGAGCAGAGAGCCTGGGCCCTTCCCAGCTCTGCCAGCAGGCGAGATCCTCCTCTCTTAGGTCTCACTTGGCCTGTCTGTCCAATGGGGACCTCAGGCTAGCCCAGAAGCCCCAAACTGGCTGCCCATAAGCCACATCTGACCTGCAGATGTGATTTATTTGTCCTTTAGCAGTTTTTCATTTAAATTCAACATAAAGACTCCAGGGACTTCTCACTGTGGCAGGGTTCCCCAAGACCACCCGTGTGAGAAGGGCTCACAGGAATCAGCATGCAGTCACACTCACGGCTGTGACATGAGGGCCTTTGAAAGTGCTGGTTGCATGAGTGTGTTCAGTTTGTGAACATTCATTGAACCGTATACTCATGGCACTTTCCTTTGCGCTTGTCTGCTAACCTTAAGATTGGCGGTTAGAACACATCCCGCGGTGCCACAGCAGAAAGGCCTGGCCATCTGCTTTTGTAAAGATTTTAGCCAAGAAAATCCCATGAAGCAGTTCTACTCTGTAACACATGGGATCGTCATATGAGTCGGAATTGACTTAATGGCAATGGTTTCGGGTTTTTTGTATACTCATGGGCGCTTTTCAATGTGTGTGTTATACTTAAATACAAGCAAACAAACCAAAGTTTTTGGGATAAAAGATGGGCATGGCTCCAGTTTACCACCCAACCCCCCAGGGGCCTTCTTCCTTTTTTGACATTGTGACTCCTAACTTGGGTGATCAATCTCTGAGTCCCCTTCATCCTGTGCTGTGAGGCCTTTACCTCACTCCAGTAGAATGTATTTGTTCCCTGTTGCAACCCAGAGTCATGCCAACAAGCCAATCAATACCATGTTGCCAGTGGTCTAAGGGCTACCATTTTCACTACATCATAAAGGTTCTGGCAATTCAGAAAGCCTGAAATCCCCTGGGAGAAAGCTGGTTCTCAGCGACACCAAGCCCTGGCTCAGGATCCAGTTCAAAAAAGTGAAGACCCCGCCCAGCCGGTGCCATCCGGTGGATGGATGTTCCAGCTTCCCTGCTGATACAGGGCTGGCGCTGCCCAGAGCAGCCAGCCCAACCGCACAGCAGAAGGGTTGAAGCAGGGACTTTAGAAGCCAGCAGCAGTAATCCCAACTCTGCCTCTTTCTGCTGTGTGACCTCGGGCAAGTTACATACCTTCTCTGAACCTCCATTCCCTCATCTGCAGCATGGGGCTAATAACACCTGATGGGGTTGTTGCAGAGATTAACTGGACTTTTTATAAAGCATCACCGTAGCACACAGCCTGGCACAAGGCAGCTATCATTGTTACTATTGTTACCATCTTTATTGTTTTTCTTACTCTTTTGTTCATTTCCACTTCTAGATTTCTCTACTGTCAATGAGCTTTGTGGACTCATCTTTCCTCAATCCTGTAAAATAACATCAAACAAAACTAGAAAACTGGTTTCTGAGATGAACTCTTTTTTTTAATTTCATTGTGTTTTAGATGGAAGTTTACAGAGCCAATTTTTCATTCAAAAATTTTATGTGCAATTTTTTTGTGATATTAGTTACAATCCGCTAAATGTGTCAGCACTCTCCCCTTTCCCTTTTCACCCCAGCTTCTCCATGTCCATTCGTCCAGTTTTCCTATCCCTTCTTGCCTTCTCATCTTTGCTTTTGGGCAGGTGTTGTCCATTTGGTCTCATATACTTGATTAAACTAAGAAGCACGTTCCTCATGTGTGTTATCGTTTTATAGGCCTGTATAATCTTTGGCTGGAGCCCTGGTGGCACAGTGGTTAAGAGCTATTGCTGCTGACGAAAAGGTCGGCGGCAGTTGAAATCCACCAGCCACTCCTTGGGTACCCTATAGGGAAGTTCTATTTTGTCCTGTAGGGTCGCTATGAGTTGGAATAGACTCGACAGCAAGAGGTTTGGTTTTTGCTTTTTTTAATCTTTGGCTGAAAGGTAGACTTTGGGAGGAGAAGAACTCTTTTTTAACCAACATGGTCAAGAGAGCTAACCAGTATCCAGGTAAATGCTGTGTTTGCTCATTCATTCATTTCTTCCTCCAACACAGGTGTAATAAGCACAGCTATTGGCAGTGGGTATTGTAAGGACTGGAAACCCTGGTGGCTGCTATCCAAAATATCAGCAGTTCAGATTCATCAGGAGCTCCTTAGAAACCCTATGGGGCAGTTCTACTTTGTCCTATAGGGTCGCTATGAGTCAGAATTGACTCGACAGCAATGGGATTGTAAGGACCTTGGCTGCAGCATCTCCAACAACCACAGCAGGTAGGGGAGAAGCAACTGTGTAGATGTCATAGAGAAAAATTCATTACTGCAGCTTTGAGATACAGAAGAGGCCCTAAGTTGTGGTTTGGGAGCCAGAGGCAGTTGGAGCTTGCATTTCATTTGGCTCTTATGGGAACGGTGCAGTAGATTTCGAATAGCCCCTCCTTGTATTCAGATCCTGGGGGAATTCTTCCATGATAATATAGCCCAGCCCCAAGAGATGTTCTCTGAAAAGGTTTTATTGAAACCCCAACACCCTCCCTGCTGTGGCTCAGTCTAAAACCCTAAGTATAGAAGTCCTTAAGCACCAGGAGCACCACTACTTATACCTACTTGGAAATATGGCCCTCCCAGTCACTTGGGTCTCTCTGGGATCACCCCTAGAGCTGCAGCTCTGGAACCAATCCTTCTGTAAGACCCCTGAGGAAAATTGCATTGACTCTCAACCGCTAGGGCAGGAAGACATCAATCAGCTTGGGGCCAGTGGGGGGGGGGGTATAATCCTAGATGACGTGTGGCACATAGGCCGTCACTCCCACTCCCATACCTTTGGCAGACATCGCTAATCGATCCCAGTGCTCTTTCCCACTAAGCTCTTTTTCATGGTCTTTGAATCCTTCTTAGCCCAGTGCTCCAGGCAGCCAGTCCAACTGATGGGAGTTGGCCAGCGAAATGTTTGCCATCTCTAGTGTGGGGAAAGGAGCACTGGACTACAAATCAGGAACTTGGGCTCTAGCCCCAGAATGGGCCCTAATTTGCCATGATACCTTGGGGTAGTCATTTAGCTCACTGGCCTCTTTTTTTGGTCTGCAGAGTGAGGGGAGGGGGAAAGGTAGCCCCTCCAGAAGAGGCTGGTTATTAACCTAGGTTCAGACATGCTCCCCTCTCCCAGCATACAGGAGGTACTTGATGAGTGCCAGCTCACCCTATACCTGTGCAACCCTTGGCAACTTCTGAACCTCTCTGAACCTCCCATCCCCTGTCCATAAAGTAGGGACAGTAACAGGACAGTCTCAACGATACAGTCAGGACACAATGAGCTCAGGTGTGTGAGGAACTTGGTATGGTCCCCAGCTCAGAAAATGGTGGACAGCATCATTTTTTTCCTCTACCTACTGAATAGTAGTCTTCCTCCCACTTCCCACCACCCCGTCCCCCGTATGTCAGATACACTCAGAGGAAAGGGTTGTTCCCTCAGTGCATGCTGACTGGGAGCCTAAAATAGCTGCTCGAACATCCTGCACCAGGCCCTCGGAACTGAACAGTTCCTAGTTCCAAGCCAATCACCAAGAAAGTCTGGCTATTCTATGAATGTAAAATGACCAGCCCCCCCACCCCTCAATAGCTCCCCAATGAGAACCAAAATGCTTGTAGCAGGGCCCCAAGGGTAAAGGTGGTGCTCAGTGGGGGTAAGAGTAATCCAGGAAGCCTTGCTGGAGGAAGAGGGGTAGAGGCCCCACCTGGGACATCATGTGAGGCAGCACAGAGGTGGTAGATGCCATGTGAATGGTAGGAACTTTACAACAGCTACTTGGTCACCTAAATACTTCTCCTGCCAGGATGAGGACAAATCCCAGTGGGAAATTGTGTCTAAGAAGGGGAGAAGAAGCCCAGGCCATTTCACAGAAAAAGGCAGTGTGTGATGATATTCTCAGGAAACAGTCACACCACTGGCCCTTACTAATGGCTAATGGCCATGGCCAGGGAGGCTGGCTCTGTCTCTGTCTCTTTCCCCAACCTCCACGCTGGCCGTCCTCTTTCCTTTCCTCTCCTTTCTCCAACTCCTTTGCTTTGTTTCTCTCCTCATCTTGTTTTGCTGCTTTTCTGTGGGCGTGGGAGATGAGACCAAGATGCTTTCTTGCCCCAGCTGTGCCGCACGGCACCCCTGCCAGGCTGGGTGCTCTCAGCTGCTTGGCCAGGTCCTGCTCTGCCTTCTTTCTCTGCCCTGTGGGAAGCAGTGGACTCCCCCTTGCTGGGCACTGGCCTGGGTGCCCCTGCTGCCCCCAGATCAGAATCTGTGGAAGGGGAGCCCTCCCCTTAAGAGCATTTGGAAGCTGCCTCTGGGCCATGGTCAGGAGCACCCGCACAGAGTGTCAGGTTGGCCAGGGCTGCTCCTCCTGCAGGCAGATCCTGGAAAATTCCAGCCCTCCCAAGGTCTCAGGATGCTAAGCTGGGTATCCAGAGGGCTCCCCAACCCCCAGCTCTCCACCCTGCTGGCCTGCTCCCAGCTGCCATTGGTTGAACTTAAGTTGTTCCAACTCTCCAGGTCTAAGCAGAGCACTTGGCAAGGCTGGGGCAGCCCTGGGAGAAAGCAGCTTGGCTTATGAAGAAATAGAGGTCCTGGGACATGGAGACCTTGCCTGAGTCACTCACTGGGCCTCCACCCTCTCTGGAAGCCACTCCTGCCACAAACACGGCTAGCTAGTCCAAGGCCAAGAACTTATATGTGTAAATGTGTTATTTAAAAAAAAAAAAAAAATCAGGTTGACAGGAGTCTGGAAAGCACCTGACAACAGGCCTTAGGAAGAGAGGGGGCATGATGCAGTTAATCGTGCGTATTCATTGACCATGCATATTCTTTGAGGCCCCAATGACTAAGGGGCCCTGGACCTTGGAGCTCCCTTTCTGGACTTCCTGGATTTGGTGAGAACATTCATGAACGGGGGAGGGTGGCTTGTCCCTGGGGACAATGGAAGCCTCGTGCCAGGAACTCTCCCAGACCTTGACTGGTGTGTCTCTTCGCTTGTATCCTTTCTGGTTATAATAAATTGGTAACTGTAAGTATAGGGAATAGTCTCCATGAATTTTGTGAGCTGACATAGAGAATTAACCCACAAAGGGGCAATGAGACTCTGACTTGGCTCAGGGTGGCTAATTCAGAGGAAGGCTGCACACCAAGGATAGGGTCCTGACTTGAGAGCAACTAGCTTTGGGTGGCTGGATGGCAGAGAAAGGCTACATAGGCACTCAGTGAAGGACAGAGTGCTTCTACCTTGTGACCTAGCCCCAGGAGGCTAGAAGAAGAGTGAGGGGCTGGCTGGTCTAAGTGCAGGTAGTTGTACAGACTCCTGAGCCTACGACTGGTTGCTGATGACCTGGTCCCAGGTGGTCAGGGACGCTTTGACCTAACTCTGGGTGATTAGGGTGAGAGAGGAAGTGCCACAGAAGTGGCTGGTGACGAGGCATGGAGGTGTAGGAAGGTGAAGCCTAGATCCATTTCCAGGTAGGAATTTGATTTATGTTGATCCTTGCCATACAGTCAATGATAAAGGTGGTGTTTGCCCACCTTGCTCCTTTAATAGTGAAGTTGGCGACAGCAGGACACTCCTCAACCCACCCCCCACCAGCCCTGGGAAACCACTAATCTGCTTTCTATCTCTATAGATTTCCCTATTTTGAACTTTCATATGAGTGGAATCATCTAGCATGTGGACTTTTGTGTCTGGCGTTTTTCACTCAGCATCATGTTTTCAAGGCTCAGCCAAGTTGTAGCATGTATCAGACCTTCATTCTTTTTTACATCCAAATAACATTGTATGGATGTGCCACAGTTTGCTTAAACATTTGTCTGTTGATAGACATTTGGGTTGTTGAAACTGACATTATTAAGGACCTTTGTACCAGGCAATTTTTTAAACATCTCATTCTGCACAGTAGAAATTATTATCCCTAATTTACAGATGAGATAACTGAGTCTCCAGGCAGTTAAGTGAGCCACTCAAGATCATGCTACTAGTTAACAGTCCATCCGGATGTCTCATCAGGGTCTTACGAGGGGAGAAGAGCAGCTTTGGGAAAGCTTCAGGGCTTCTTAGGAAGAGCTCTGGGCAGGCATGGGCAGCCTGGGCACAGGGAAGGCTGGGGGTTCTTAGCAGGGGTTCCAGTCCCCCTGTTCTCCTTGAAGGCTGTGCTGGCCGTGGATGTAGAGCAGCCAATGGGGACTGAACGCAGCTCCTCACGGAGGTCATCAGCCTGGAGCAGAGCCATTGCCACCAACCAACTGTGCCCACAGCCTAGGGCCTGAATGCCTTCCAGATCTCCACAGGGCCTCGTCCACCCTGCCAGCTCTGGACAGCTGCTGATTTGGATGGCTCGGTGGCAGCCAGAGAAGATGCCCCTCACTGCCATCCAGGGCCTGAGGTGAGGGGCTTCCAGGCCTGGAGAAACAGAGAGTGGCAGAATCGCTGTACCCCTCCACTCCCTGCACCCACTCTGTACCAGGTTCTGCTCCACGTTCTGTGCTGAGGCTCCACGGGCCTTAACGTTTCTAATGTTGTGTACTGCCCTGTAAAAGGAACAGATGACAAGACCTCCTCAGAGAAGTTAAGCAACTTACTGAAGGTCACTTGCTAAGCCAGTCAAATGCAGAATGGAAACCACAACCTGGGGATGAGTCTAGAAACACTCTCTTAAACCATTGGATTTTCTTGTCAGGAATTCCAGCCACTCTGTGTAGTGTTGCCTCTTTCTATCACAAGTGTCCTGAACTATTCAGGGTCACCCTTCCATTTGAGTAAGATTCTTTTGTTTGTTTGTTTGTTTTTTATTGTGCTTTAAGTGAAAGTTTACAAATCAAGTCAGTCTCTCATACAAAAACTTTTATACACTTTGCTATATTCTCCTGGCTCTCACCCTAATGAGACAGGATACTCTTCCTCTCCACCCTGTATTCCCCGTGAACATTCAACCAGCTCCTGTCCCCCTGAGAAAGATTCCTTAAGCGTCTCTATGAGCCAGCAATCTGCTGGGCTCTTGGAAGAAATCGGGAGGAAAAGGAGAAAAAAAACCCACTCTAGTGGATCCTACAGCCAGATGGGGCAGAAGAGGCATGAGCCCAAACAACCCCAGAAATTAGTGTGGCATTTCAAGCCAATGGTCATGCTCTGAAGGAAAGTGATGAGGTTTGATAAAACCCATGATAAAGGACCCTGGGCTGGGCCAGGGTTAAGGGAGGGTCCCCAGGAAGACAAGGCTTGGGTTGACATCTGATCATAAAGACATTATAGATGAGAGATTAGCAGCTGTGGGAGGGAAAGGAGCAAGCACTCGAGGCAGAAAGAACTGTGTGCAAAGGTCCTGTGGCAGTGATGGGGGAGGGCATAGAATATTCAAGGAACCAGACGGCCAGAGTGGCTGGAGACAAAGGGAAGCAGAGAAATGGACAGAGCCTGGCCATGATAGGATGTGCATGGCCCTGATCCTAAAACCAGTGGTATTTATTGGAAATTTGAAGTGGGGGAGGGGTGATATTACTAACCAAATGTTCTGCCAGGGGTTTCCCCTAATGACTATGCACCCAAATGGCTATGCCCACTTTTTATAGATTTTTTTTCTTCCTTTCTCAAAAACTGCTGTCTCTTTGCTACCAGGCGACTGCCTCTACCAAGAACAGCTGCCTCCTCAATTGTTCTCTAATCAGCTGTGGGCCAGAATGCAGACAACTTCATTTCTCGTTATTGCTGAAAGAGCGCTATCTGGGCAAAGGCTTTGAGACAACTCTTCTGATCACTTAAAGGAGTTTGCTTACTCTTTGCTGCATCTGGTCACTGGATGAGGTCCTGCCCACATGGGTTTCATATGTTTACCCGCCTCTACAGAGAAGGCAGGTTAATTGGCCCAGGAAGCCAAGCCTGGGGAAATCCCAGGGCTTTGTCCAGTCCAAGGAGCTAGCTGTGGTATGAATGCCCTTCCCAGAGCCCCAACGTGACATTCAAACCCGTATGGGACTGGTTCTGGCGTTGAGGCACTGTATCTTTCCCTCTCAGGACACAGGTTCATTCTTTCCTCAGTTATCTATGACCAAGTGTTGGGCACTGTCCTCTAGGGTCCCAGAGTCCCTTCAGGAGATATCCAGGCAAAGAAAAGCTTACATGATGAGGGACCAAGTGCTAAAATTGAAACAGGTCCAGAGGGCTGTGGAACCCCCAACTCCGATCTTGAACAAGGTGGTGATAAAGTCTTTCTTATATTTAGCTGATATCTGTCTCCTTGTAGCTTTCCACTTCCTGATCTGAGCCCAAATGCTATCCAGGCTCCTTGGCTGCAGGATTCTAGATTCCTTTTCGAGGAGGCAGGACCCAGAAGGGCAGTCAAGAGGCCTCCCTTACACCAAGAGAAAACAGAACACAGTCACCCAAAGTAGTTGTCAAGCAGAATCATACCAAGCTAGTTTGGGTTTTTTAATTGGCCGGGGGCCTAGAATCCGACTGGCAGGGATGGGAGCAGACAGATGGGGATCCTATATGAAGCTACTGACTCATTTAACTTAGAAAGAGAATAAAACCTTATTAGTCAATGTTTCAAAGGGCTGCGACTTCACAGGAAGCCTTCTCCGGCCCAGCCAGCTAAGGCTGCCTCCCCTCCCTGGCTGGCACTGCCTGGCTTTGCCTGGCCATGCTGGAGGCTTCTGCATCTCAGGCATCTCAGCTGGGTGCCAGCCAAACCCATTCTTATACCCTAGAGCTGCTGCTTCCTGGACCCTAGGGGTTTCCTGTCTGCCCACTAGCTCCATCAAAGTCCTACCCTTGGCCTGAGCACAAAGTGACCTTAGCCCAGAGGCCACTGGTCTCACTGATTTCCACTTCTCAGGGATTCCGGTATGTGGCCTGGGACATGGATGTCTGCCCAGCCCAACAGGTACAGTTTGGTTCTCATGAACCAAGTAATGTTCACCAGACCTTCTCTCCCCTCCAGGTCCCCTCCTTGACCCTGCACTGTCATACACAGTTCTATGGGTGCCCTAGCTATAACCAGGTGGGATCATTCTTCCAAGATGCTGACGGGGTTATTGAGGCTTGATTTTATTCATCATTGTCATCTTCCAAAAGCATTAGCCAGGGGCTGGAACTCATGGGGCTGGGCCAGGCACCCTGTCGAGAGACTGTGTACAGGGCCTTAGGGATCCTGAGCCCAAAACAAAAACAAACCAATTGCCACCAAGTCGATTCTGAAACATGGTGACCCCATGTGTGTCAGAGTAGAACTGTGCTCCACAGGGTTTTCAATGGCTGCTTTTTCAGAAGTAGATGGCCAGGACTTTCTTCCGAGGTACTGCTGGGTAGACTCGAACCTCCAACCTTTTGGTTAGCAGCTAAGCCCATTAACTGTTTGCACCACCCAGGAATTTCTATCAGAGTCCAAGATGATTCAACTTACCCATCTCTTGCACACCTACCATGTTTCGGGCACTGTGTGGGTACCATAGGTAATACAAGGATGAACAAGACATGTTCCCTGAGATTACCAAGCTTACAGTAATCCTTTATATTTGTTTCCAAAGAATATGCTTTCAGGAGATCAATAACCAAGCCATACTATAAGGCATTACATAATTACATGCAAGAGTGAAAGCACCAAATGTCAGTCTGCCTTTTACCATTCATTATTCGCTGAGTTCCTAGTACGTACCACCCACAGATTATCTCACTGAAGCCTTTCAACTGTCCTTTTAAGGGAATTATCATCCCATTTTAGAGAGGAGAAAAATGAGGCTCAGAGAGGTTGTGAGCTTGTAGAAGGTGACAAAGCTGCTAAGTAACAGAGCAGGATTCAAACTTGACCTAGAGGCTTGTGCTCAAACCACCACAGGGTGCCCCTTCTCCAGTGCTCCGTCTCCAGGCCTGGCCACGAGCTCTACCCAAGGTTTTGTTCTGAGGCACCAGGGGGAGAACAAACCCTGCCCAGGGGATCCCACCAGCTAGAAGATTCCCCCTGGCTCTGGGGTCACCCACCCAACCTCTGAGGGCACAGGATGTTTCTGGTTTTTACAAAAAAGTTGCAACTTTTACAGCTGCTGAACAAATAGAACTGTAACTTAGTTTCATGGTATATATACCTGGTTCTATGTACTCTTGACAGTTTCCAAATTGTTTTCTTCTGGGATTGGGAGGAGGGATATTCCGCCCTTACTTCCCAATTCCATGTTTGTGCTGGACCACAGTTAGGGTTAAGTCAGGGTCCTTGCCCTCAGGAGCTCACTGTCCAGTATGGGAGACAGTTATCCAGAAAAAAGCCCCAAGTCTTTTTGGTAAGTGCTGTGCCAAGGTGCTGTGGAGCCCAACACTCACAGCTGGAGGTGGGGGGTATGACCTTGACCTTCCGACCACCCCCTCTTCCCCCATGCTGCAGGCTGTATCTGCACAAAATGAGGATGGAAGGACTTTGAAAGTAATAGTCTCACAGAAGGAGAGCTCAGCTTAAAGGAGGCCTCCACTCTAAGTGGGCAGAGGGGCTGGGCAGGATGGAGGAAGAGATGGTGCAGAGTTGGGGGAGGGATCCCACCTCTCTTCTAACTCCGACAAAGCTTTCTTACAAAGCATTGCATTTAATCTCCGCATTTAGAAGAGAGGACAACTGAGGCCCACTGGACCGGTCCTGGGTCAGGGCAGGCAAAGGGGGCCTTAGACCTAACGCTCTGAGCGGGGCCCTGTCTGTGCCCGGCCCACCCCAGCTCAAGGACACTGCAGGCCCCACCAGCCCAGCCCTTCTCACCGATTTCCCATTTCCCATAGTGCTATCGGATCCATCCAGGTCAGCACCCTGGAGGCCAAGCAGAGAGGTCACCGCTAACTATATGCTAATGACAGCAGGGACCAATCAATCTCCCCCTTAATCAGGCAATCAATGTGCACTGCGGGTGTGTCCGATCCAGGCCTGCGAATGAGAGGGTGGTGGGGGAGAGGGAAGAGGAAGCAGGAGAGGGGGAGATAAAGAGAAGGAGAGGGAGGGGAGGAGAGGTGCACACCCAGGCTCCCCACCCCCTCCGTGGGGTTCTGCTGAAGACTACTCCCAGCCCCACCCTCCTGTCCACCCCAGAGAGAACCGGTTGCAAATTGAAATTACTGCTCAGGAAAGAACCAAGGGGGAAAGAGGAAAAAAAAAAAAAGGACAGCATCTTTTTAATCAAAGCTCAGAGCTGCAGCCGCTAATGAATTCAAGGTCCTCAGGAACCCCAGGGCACGTCTGGGTGGGTAGAAACCAATAGACTTCCCCCTTCTCTGTTACCACCCTCCGTAGTGCTCCCTTAGCAGTGGGGAGAGTAGGGGAAGCTGGGAGGGGGCTTATTTAAACTCCAGATTTGAAGAGACCTTGAAGGTCTCCTGGTCCAACCCCGCCCCCCCACCCCTTTTAGAGATGGATGCCTGCGGCTTGGGCAAGGAAAGGGGTGCCGAAGGTCACAGAGGTGCTTTTTCGCCAGCTCATCTCTCAGCCCCACCAGCTCCTCTCTCTCTCTCAGCTTTGCCTTAGGAGGGGCCGCTCTTAAAAGAGGTGTAACAGGCCCCATTTCCTGGTCCCTTCTCCTGAACAATTCTTCTGCACCTGCTGGAGTTACTAATCACTGCCATTTATTGCATGCCTACTACATACCAGGCACAGTGCTAGCTGCTTTAGATACAATAGCACACCAATTCTTACACCCGCCCTCGTGTAGTTGCTATTATTATCCCCGTTTTACAGATGAGAAAACCAAGGCTCAGCGAGGATTTATAGAATCTGCCAAGGTTTCGGCCAGGTTTGGGGAGTTGTGAGAACACTGGTCTCTTCCCCTGAGCCTTGCAGCAGCTCCAGCCTCAAGGTCCTGTTTAGGGCCCTGGTTTCCCATCAGCTCCCCCATGCCTAGGGGTGCCCTGATGCTCACCAGGTCTGCCTCTCCTCAGCCCCCATTCCCACCCCAGCTCCAACCCAGGCTGCTCTGCTTTTTTCCATTTTATGGATTAGCTTTGGCTTCAGATTTTGTTTGACCGTGGAGTTCCTTCATTTTACAAAGTGTGAAGCCACAGGGTTATAACAATTGTTTAACCTGCGTTTGTTCCTTTACTGGCTGTGTGGTTACACATGCTCAGCAGGCCGTGCATGACATGCTACCAACAATATTAGCCCCTTCCCCTCTATAAGCCTTTCCTATACCTCACTTAACCTTCTCAACAGAGGAGTCAGCTGAGACCCAGAGAGGTTAAGTAACTTGCCCAAGGTCACCCAGCAAGCCAAAGACGATGCAGGCGTTTGAGCACATATCTCGCCCTCCTTCTCTTCTTGTCTCTCAGCACCGACATACCGCCTGCCGTGCCTTGCAAAATCTGAGCATCCCCTCCTCTTCCACCTGTTTTCGTTGCCGCCTCTGGAGCTGCCAGATCAGGAAGCAAAATTAAAAGCTGCTCTGAAAAGGCACAGGGTAAATAATGCTGGTTAAGGAATTCATGGCTTGGGAAACATAGTCCCTGAACAGCTCATTTCAAAAGTTCTACTGTTAAGAGCTATGTGCAATGGTAACTACAGACAACATTGCAGTTTGAGGCCACACCCGTGAAGGGAAAAACATGCATCTCATTTGCTTCTCCACGGTGCTTGCTGGCTCATCTGTCATGATCTGCCTTCCCACACCCCGCTGTCCCTCACCACATGCACACACACTTTGTTCTCGCATGCACCCATGCACACACATACACACAAAACCACACCCTCTGCTCCAGCTGGTGCTCTCACCAAACAACCTCATCGTGCAGGCCCTGGGCACCCAAGCTGGGACTGGGCTCAACCCTAAAGCTCCAGGTTTTAGGAGAAACCCCATTCAGGGCTCAAGTCAAAGGAGATAGGAATTGTAAAGGTATGAGAGCTCGTGGCACCTAAGGCCAGGAAGAACCTGAACTACTTACCCCTTGGTCTAGAGGGAGTGGAAACAAAGCACTAGATCTATGCTGTCCAATGTGGCACCACTAAAGCCCAAACCAAACCAGGTGCAGTGGAGTCAACGCCAGCCTGTGGCAGCAAACTCGTGCATGTCAGAGTAAAACTGCTCTGTAGGGTTTTCAACAGCCGATTTGTCAGAAGTAGAATCCCAGGCCTTTCTCCCTAGTCTGTGTTAGTTTGGAAGCTCCGCTGAAGCCTGTTCAGCATCATAGCAACACACAAGCCCCCACTGGTAGCTGGGTGATGGCTGCTTATGAGGTGCCTTGGCCGAGAATTGAACCCAGGTGCCCCACATGGAAGGTGAGAAATATACTCTAAACCCGTTTCCATCAAATCAATTCTGACTCATAGCAACCATATAGGACAGAGTAGAACTACCCCGTAGGGTTTCAAAGGAGTGGCTGATGGGTTCAAACTGCTGACCTTTTGGATAGCAGCCCAGCTCTTAACTGCTGCACCACTAGGGCTCCAATTTTACTTTAAACCACCAATATTTGTTGAGTGAGTGAAAGATCCTGCCTTTGAGTGGCAGCCTCTGAGAGGTCCTTTGTCTCTCCGAAAGCACATGGGGGCATTGACTGTCCTACAGCAGGGACAGGAAGAAGCCACTGAACCAGCAATCAAGATTCACCCCCATCCACGGGAGCCTGAAATCGAGACAGACACCAGGGATATGTTACCACTCAATCATGCCCTTTGTTCTCTAGCAGACCCAGCGGAAACAGGGGTGGAATCAAAGGAGAGGAAAGAAAGGTTCTTTAAAAATCACTGGGCTTTTTTACAAGATGACCGCTCCTCTGGGAAAGCTGTAGGTAAGAGGGTGCAGGATGCAGCTCTGGGGAGACTGCTGCTGCTTGGTACAGACCAAGATGGAACCAGCTGAGGCCAAGGAACTGCCCAGAGGGACATCCTGGGCTCAGAACAGGAAGAGAAGCTTGACCCGGCCCCTTCACAAGCATCCTTCCCACCCCTGTTCACCCCAACTCTGCAATTCCAGGAGCTCCCCAGAGAGCCCCTGCTCTTCCAAGGGTTAGCCCTGAGAGCTGTTCAAGGGAAACAGCATTTTCTCATTGGCTGGAGTTTTACACACACACACCCCCGGGGAGAATTGATTTTCCCTTATCTTATTTTCTCCATCGTGCACCCCTGCTCCAATAGCCTTATGATTTCATCATGTTCCTGCTCCTGTTCCTTGTCAGCATTGATATATTTCTAATTGAAAAGAAATACAGAGTGTGTAGGTATGCATGTGCACCCGTCACCACACAAACACACACATGCACACACAGGAACCCATCCTGATGGAGTGGCTTGGCTCCCATGGTAGCCTGATGTTATCCAATAGCTTGAAACAGCAAAGCAGCAGGTAGGAGTGTCCAAGGTTCACTATGTCCTGAAAACTCCAGATTCTGAGCTCCAAATTTCCCTCATCTCTCTAGAAGTCCATGCAATTTTCGGAATACTCCAAGGTCTTTCTGAAAGCTCAGAAACTAGTGCCACCTATTGGCTGGACCCCCAGGAGACAGATGGGGCTGAGCCACAGAGTTCTTTTCTAACTCTCTGCACATTTCTATCACAGGCTGACTTGTGCCAGAGTTTATTGTATTGAAGACTGTCTAACCCAGTAATCATAATTCATAGTGCATGCATGCAGTGGGTACTCAATAAAGTTTGTAGAAATTAACGTAATTTCTAAGTGAAGAGAATGTTCTTCTTAGAGACGGGGAAGATTGCAGTTTTCTCTGTGCCAACCACGTGAAAAAAAGGTCTCTATCCTTGATTCTTCTTGCTCTGGGTCTTTGGGGACATAGTTTTACCATAGGTAAACAGAAGAGCTAGAAACAGCAGAATCTGGGCTGGTTTCAATGTGTGTATTTCAGTTACGAGTCATTGCAGTGAATCAGAAGGATTGGTGGAAAAAAGCTGAACTCTAAGGTCACGTAGACCTTTGCTTGAACCCTGGGTCTGCTATATGGTTTTGGGCAATTTACTCGATCCCTCTGAGCCTATTATAATACTGATAATAATAGGACTTGATTCACAGGATCATTATGTTTTTTGTGATATAAACTATGAAAAGTGCCAGCACAGTCCCTGGCACAACAATAGTTCTCATTCCTGGTGGTGGGTGGTGCTGCTGCTGGTGGTGATGCCCATGCAAAGTCCAGGAGCAGCTCTGCTGGAAGGAGGTTGGAGAAAGCAAGAACTAGGTCCCCTGGGAGCTCACATCTGAGTGAGGAGAAAAAGAAACTTATGGAAAACAGCTAGAAAAACATTGCTTGCTAAGCTTGTCTTCAAGTTTGGTAGGAGGTCAGAGGAGGGAGAGGACAGAGTGGGCTGACGCAGTCAGCAGAGGCTTCCTGGAGGAGGAGAGACAGAGGATTGTCCCTGAAGGATGTGAGGGGTGGGTCGGATGATGAAAGGATGTGAAAGGGCACTCTAGGGAGGGTGGACAAAAGGCCTAGGGTTGGAAGGAACAGAGTGTCCACAGAGCTGCCTGACAAGAGGAAGGAGTGTGAGTGCAGATCACAGTTTGGAGACATGGAACTGGCTTGGCTTTCACTGTAAGCGTGGGCTTGGGAGCATAGTGATGGGGGAAAAGACACTCATGTTTCCATCAGGGGGCAGTTATTTCTTGATGACTGCCCAAAACCCAGTGCTGTCGAGTCAATTCTGACTCATAGCGACCCTATAGGACAGAGTAGAACTGCCCCATTGGTGACTGCAGTAACGCAAAAACAGAATCTCCCCTGTCCCATCAGTCTGGCAGTGATTGTGCCTGACTAACAGCCTCTGTCTAGGCACCTGTAGGTCTCTGCCCCACACCCCACTTCTTTTCTCCTCCAGTTCATAATTTCTGAAACAAAGTGGACAGAATTTGTGCCCAGGGACAGGTGGGGCTACGGGTATAGCAGCTGGTGAAGATGACTTAGCACCATGGAGAGCGTCCTAAGGCCTGAGTCCTGCCACAGCTTTAACCTCAAATGCCGGTGATTTCCATGTTCCCATGAGAAGCCCCCACTTCTCCAGGAGCTGGTCTCTGCTCTCTTGCTGTGGTCATTCTCTGACCTCTACCCCTGGTGGGGTTTTTTCTTGTATCTCGTACTTCTCGAACAAAGCCCAATGCTTAGTCTTCCTGAAAAACTTGACTAATTCCTTCCACAAATATTTAAGTGTCCTGTCTGTGCCAGGCACTGTGCTGACATGAGGTTGGATGGAAATGGGCCACAGAGGACCTAGCTAATGTGAATTTTCACCAACGTCTCCTGGAGCTCCCAGGTGTCAACGCCAGAGACACAACTCCAACAAAGAGAATTCCAGGCCCCTGGAAAGCCAGTTGGTGGGTGGCTGCACCCTCCAATTGCCAATATTTTTAGTTAATGCTAAAACAGCTATCATTCAGTGTGAACAGCTTTTGTGCCAGCCACTGAGATAGACACTTGATGTAAAAAATTGCATTGAAGTTGCATGCCCTCCTTGTGAGGCAGCACTGCGTCTCTTCATACTTGACAAGTAGACCCAGGGAGATGAAGCCACGTTGCTTAAGCCACAAAGCTAATAAGTGGGAGATCCAGGACTGGATTCCAGGTGTTTGACTCCAGAACCCATGCTCCTTCCTACCCTGTATAGGACCAGCTTCAGGTAGTTCTAGTGGGTTGAATTTCCATTTTTGTAGGTCAACAAATGGTTGAACATCAGAAATGTCATTTACCTCAACCTAATATTTTCTTCTTTGAGAGTGTCCCTTCCAGTGCCAGATATCTGCTTCCTGCCACAGATTCCAACTCACCAGGTCTGGCCAGTGGTGACCTTCCCCACCCTGAGCAGGCTGGAAAGACCTTCCCCTGTGGGAGAACTGTCTGCTCAGAGGTAGCCCCACTGAACCAGCCTGGACTGTGTGACCCTTGCAGCAGCTAATGAACACAGGTCACAAAGGAAAAAGCAGCATTGTGAAATAATCCTTGATCTGGGAAGCTGCCTGGTGTGAGCATGCAGCTTCATCAGAACGTTTATGGGGGGGCGGAATTAATCATGAACCTTGGGAAAGCTCAGTGGAGTTGCCAGTGGTAGGGAGGGGCAAGGAAGGTGCCAAGATTTTGGTGTGTGTGTATGGGGGGGTGTTCATCTCAGCAATCAAGGCTGGGAAGAATTCTGTGAATATCAATGGTCCAAATGCAGTCTGAAGGCTGAATGAGCTCACCAGAAAGCAGAAAAGATCAGGCAGAGCAAGCAATGCATGGTCAAATAACCCATCAGGATCTGCAGCCAGAGAAAAGAAAGGTGACTGGCTTTCATTCGTTCATTCAGTCAATCAATCCATACTTATTGAGCTCCTTAAATGTGCTAGAACCTGTGCTGGGGGCTGGAAGTGTTGCAGTTCTGATTACAGAGACATGCCTCTGTCTTCATGGACTGAACTACAAAGACATTTAGAATCAAGTCCAGGGATTCTGAACCTATTTATAACTTCTGGGATTCCATCTCCCCTGATTCGATAATGTATGATCATTACCATTTATTGAACACTTACTATGTGCCAGGTACTGTGCTATTCTCTTGATAAATCCTTACAATATACTTCAGAGGTAAACACTATTCTGATATTGCAGATTGGGGAAATAAGACTTAGAGAGGTAAAGGGACTTGCTTAGGTTCCCAGAGTCAGCAAGTGGTAATCCAAGATTCAAGCCCAGGTGAGTCTGAGTCCAGAGCCTGGTCTCTTAACCACTGCTTCTCTAGGGGAACCAAACATTTTTATACATGAGCCTTGGCTGTGCACCCTCATTACACCCACAGCCTGTCCTTATAGAATTCATCACAGTTGGAAATAATCAATTATTTTTGTCATTATCTCTTTGATGTCAGTCTTCCTGGTTAGACTTTCCAGTCTCTGAGAGCAAGGACTGGGTCAGTCTAGTCCCTGCTGCATCTGTAGTGTCCAGCCAGGGCACTTATACAAGACTCTCCATTTCCCTTGCCCTCTCCATTCCTCTTTCCTCACCATGTCCAGCTCACAGCCCCAATATAAATTCATTTTGGGCCTCCTTAATCCTTCATGTCCTCTCACTTGCTGTTAGGCTGCAGGATAATTAAGCAAAATGAGAAGATTTAGAGGAAAATTGAAGTTCTTTGATGACATTGAGAAGGAACCTCTGAGTGTCTCCAGCCAATGGTACCCTCTCTTTGGCACCCTCCACACTGGTAAGCATCTCAAAGCCCCCCACCTGTACCCTCCCATCCTGTCCTAAGCACTTATCCTCAGTTGCACCTTCACGAGCCCTTTGACACATCACGTCATGACGCTGGGAGGGGAAGCAGTGTGTGGAACAAGAAGAGCTTGGAGCTGTGATATGGACACATTGTGTGACCTTCAGCAGGAACTTCATCTCTATCTCAGCAGTCTGGCAGTGTCTGTGCCTGAGTAGCAGCCTTTGTCCAGGCACCTCTAGCTCTCTGCCCCACCCACACCCCGCTTTTTCCTTCTCTGGCTCAGAATTCCTGAAACAAGGTGGATAAACTTTGCGCCCAGGGCTAGGCAGGACAACTGGTACTCCAGCCAGCGACGGTAGTTCAGCACCACGGAGAGTGTCCTGGGGCCTGAGTTCTTGTTTTCTTCAAGTGTGAACGAACGAGCAAAGCCAGTTGGCCTGTAGAAGCCCTTCCAGTTCCAGCTGCTTCTCACTGTGGAACCAAATGATGCAGTGGCCCTGGGTATGCCCTTTCCCACCTTCTCCAGCTAGACTTTCCAAGGACCTTCCAGCCCCATAGTTCATTCCACAAGTAGTTACAATATACCTGTCCTGGGCGTGGTGAGAACGGGAGAATGGGGAGGCCAAGGGAATTGGAGAGTCTCGTATAAATGCCCCGGACACTGCAGATGCATCAGGGACTCGCTTCATCTAGTCCTTTCTCTCACAGACCTAAAAATCTAACCAGGAAGACAGACATCAAAGAAATAATTACCCAAATAGTTTATTATTTCCAATTGTGATGAATTCTATAAGGACAGCCTGTGGGCACAGTGAGGGTGCACAGCCCAGGGTCTTCCCTGGTCTAGGGAGTCAGAACAGCTCCCTTGAGGGACCTGAAGGATATGAGAGCATTCAACAGAAAGCATTCCAGACAGAGGGAATAGCCTGTTCAAAGGCCCTGAGGCAGGAAGGAGAACCTGAAGGAAGGAAGGACCTGAAGGGCTGGAGTACTGGAGAGAGAGGAGGTTAATGCCTGACGTGTCTAGAAAGGATGACAGTAGACTCTCAGAGCCCCATGGGCTACATTGAGACACTTGGATTTCCTGCTGAGAAAATTGGGAATGCTGTTCTAAGTTAGGAATCCAACAGATCTCAAGCCCTGAGCCTTCCTAGTCTCTGCCCTTTGCACACACGAGTTGCTGGACAAATATTAGTTGATCAGCTTTGCCATGCGTGTGTCTGGGGAGTGGGGATGGCTGTGAGTGTATCTCCCAGGACAGTCTGTCTCACCTGTCCCTGCACCCATCCTTCACCCTGTGGGCTGCAGCTTCCTTTCCATCTTCCAGACACATTGCCTGGAAGCCCCTTCCCTAGCTCTGTATCCGTCCTGGGACATTTGTCCATGTTACACAACCCCCTGAATTTCTGTTATCCCTCTCCCAAATTCTTGTCACCCAAGCTCGTCGTGTTAATAGGGGACTTTTTCTTCCTTGGTCATTCTTAGACAAAATTAGAAAGCATTGCCACGGAGCCGTGTCATATATGCCCAAGGAATTCCAAGTCTCCTGTGACTTCATTAGCTCCAGTGCCTTCAGTCATTCAAGCCACGATGCTTCCCTTTCCCGTCCCCCTCCCTCCCACAGAGGGGGCCTCATTAGCTGGAAAATATGGACCACTTAGTAGTTCCATTAACTCGGTACTTCCAACACGTTTTGTCTCTGCCTTTCTGTCTGCTCTGCCCTTTCACCTGGGTTTCTCTGCCTCTCTACTCATTAGCAGAGGTGTCTCCACACAATGACTTTTCTCCTTTCTCCATCTCTCTCTACCCCTTCCCTTCCTTATCAATCCCATCAGTTTCAGACGTGGAGGATTCAAACATCTTGAACTGGGACCTTACTTTTAGAGAGTCCAATATGCTCAAGGCTCAAGAGCCTCCCACACAGAATGAAGATTCCAGCCCCACCTACCCCTGGTGCTCAGACTTCTCCAGGAGTTCCTCAAGTGGGCATTCTGCAGGCCCCTACAACAGTCTTTAAAGCTGCTGCCACCACATAGCATCTTGCTCTGTTCTCCCTTTCCTGCCCAGCTCCTGCTCATCCACAGTCCTGCCTTGAGATACCGCACTTAGCCTCTACTCCAGAAGAATACAGTGTTCCTGCCAAGGAGACCACCGCTGGGGACTTCCAGACCCCCTACTCCCCTGGCACAGGGTGCTTACACTGTCACCAGGGCCCCACATCATCACTGACTGACCGCTGCTCACTCCAGCCGTTCTGCTTCCCACTGCCCTCCCTCTCAGGGGCTCAGCACCCACCCAAGGGATGGATTACACACCCTCCCCATGCTTCTGACTTTCCTTTCTCCCCCATCTCATAAAAACTTCCCTCCTCACTCCCGATTCCAAAGCAAAGCCTGCAGCGCACATGGATGCTCTTTAACAGATCTTGTAGTGTGGAAAGGTAGAGGGGCTGTTGTTCTGTAGGCAGTAGCACCCAGAATGCCCTGGAAGGACAGCTGATGTCCATGCAGAGATGAAAAACAGACCCAGACAAAGCTAAGGCTGGAAGAGGCAAAGGAGAAGTCAGGCCACCTTTAGTCTCTGGGGAGGCCTTGATTTCACTTTTTGCTTCTGAGCTTTGCATTCCATTGCATTGAATGGAATCAACATTTATTGGGTGTTTCTGCCATGCCAGGCTCTATGCTAAGTGCTGGGGAACACCTTGGTGAGCAAAAAGCAAAGAGAGATGACATAAGCACGCAGGTCAGGATCAGGGCGAGAGGACACGGAGCTTGGGCCTCCAGATGGAGAACCACTGAGTACAGTTCCACAAGCCCTGAGTGAGCAGCTGCTCTCTGTACAGCTCTGTGCTCAGAGTTTGGGGAGAGCACCCAGGATCCCCTCCTTTCCCTTGAGGAGCTCATATTCTATGACAGACACATGGTCATTACAAGTCCACCCAGCATGGGACATCATTGTGGAACTGAGCATGATGGAATGATGGGTCTGGGTCAGAAAGGCCTGGGGTAGCATCTTGGTTCTGCCACTTTCTGGCAAATTACTCTACCTCTTGGGACCTCAGTTTTCTCATTTGCAAAATGGGTGTGATATGAGTACCGACCTCGCTGTGTTGTTGTGAGAATGAAATTAGGTGAATTGCACAGAGCCATGGCCTGGCACACAGTAAGCACTCAGCAAAGCTTAGCTGTGATCACTACTATCACAATAGCATACATGTGTATTGGCGGTAGAAGTCTTCTACAGGGGTGAGAAGGAAGGGTAACTGGTTCTTACTAGGACTTCTTGAAGAAGCCTATGTTTGAACTGAACCTTGGAAGACCTGGAAGTTTCCATTAGATGAGAAGCATTTGTGTCCCAGGTTCATGGATTAGCATAAAGGATGTAGGGGGCGTCCTTTTGTCTGAGCGCAGCAGCCCGAAACTTTCCTCCTTCATTTCATATTTACTGATCTCTTTTTTCCTAGTGGGTACCCAGCACCAGGATGCCATGGTGTGCAAGTTCAGGGGTGCCATTCACACAGAGCATAAAGAGAACAGCCCCCCCCTCCCGGAGTTGTGCAACACAGCAGTCTTTCCTGGGCCTGTGCTGGGCAATAGGATTTGTCGACAGACAGCCCAGCCCCTGCGCCCATGGAAAGCCTGGGCTGTGTGCAGCAAGAGGGGGAGATCCAAGACCACAGGCCCTGCAGTCAAGACTCCAAGCTTCCCTGGCGTGGCCTGCCTGTTCCGGGCTGTTGGGTCCCCTGGCAGCCTCCTTGCCTCTTGCTGCAGAGATCCATGCTCTTCCGGAATTTGAGCTGGAAGGTCCCAGTGGATCAGGAAAGTAACGAGCTAACTTGCCCTCCCTTCGCTTAGCCCGCAGCTCCAAGAGGCCAATTAAACCGCGTTCTAATCACCTGCACAGGGGAGAGCAGAACTATGGTCAACTGAAGCAAAAATATCTCTCTGCTGCATTGTAGAGAGGGGAGCTGTCGCCCCCAATCCAGCTCTCATGAACGTGCCTTCTGGGGCCAGTTTGCTTTGCAGCATCAGGGGCTCTCTCCAGGCTGCTAAATTGCTGCTGGGTGAGTGCATCCATCCATTCATTTATCTGTCCATCCATTCATTCATTCAGCAAATATTGGCCAAAGGGCATCTCTGTGCCTAGCTCTGAGGACACAGCTTGGAGCAGGTGGACATAGCCCTGTCTCAGGAGGCACTCTTCTTACAGGAAGTAGACAATCAATAAGTAAGTTATATGGAGTGTTAGAAGGTGATTTGCACCAGCAGGATATAGCAGGGCTGGTACAGGTCAGGTCCCTGGATGGTGGTGCAAACAGGCACTCAATAACAGCTGGCAGTTTGAGCCCACCCAGAAGCACCCCAGAAGAAAGACTTGGTGACCTGCTTCATGAAAACCCTGTGGAGTGGCATTCTACTCTGCAACACACTGGGACATCATAAGTCAGAGTCAACTCAATGGCAACTGGTTTGGTTTTGGTTTTGATGTGGATCAGGAGGCTGAAGTGTTTTGGTGTTGGAGAGGGTGGCTAGAGAAGGCCTCTCTGAGAAGAAGAGGTTCAAGCAGTCTTGAAGGAGGTAATGGATGAGCAGGGTGAAACTCCAGGAGACAGCATGGGGCAAAGGGGACAGTGACCCTCTGGATTTAAGTTTTCTTGGTTGTGATTCCAGCCCGAGTCTGGCCTTGGGCAAGCTGAGCATCCTGAGCCCTGACCACCCCTTCCAGTCAGAAGGATGGAGGTGAGGGTGATGATGATAAGGAAATCCCCCATCCCTGGCCCTGTTCCAGGCCAGGCTGTGTGCTAGCTCCCCTGTGCACAGGCTCACATAGTACACATGACATCCCCATGAGACAGAGCATGGGTGCCCTACTTGACAAAGCAGACCCATCGCTGCACTAGAGTTTTGGGGGGACCCTGCCTCTCTCTTCACCCCTTGCCCTCAGGAGGATCCAGTGGGCTTCTCAGGTGGGAGAGCCTGGCCAGACCACAGTGCTGAGCACAGCAGAATTACATCCTTTGGTGCCCTTGTTCCAGGGGCGGGTCTCTGAGAGGCAGGAGGAGGCAGCCACCACTGTCACCCGGGTCTAGACAGCCCCAGGTGGAGCGGTGAGGGAGAGAGAGGTGGGGAGAACACACCTGCCTGCAGAGCCCTGGCCAACTGCACTCATTACCTCTCCAAATCCTCTCTGCAGCCTGAGTTAGGAATCGGTGTCACCCCCATTTTACAGAGGAGGGAACAGAAGCACAGACTGGGACCCCTTCACCCCTAGCCACACAGTTGGAGCAAGCCCAGTTTGGTCTACCAATGCCAGCTGCCACCTTGGCACCTGGTGTTGTAAAAAAAAAACTTGCTGCCATCAATTTGATTCTGACTCATAGTGAGCCCATAAGACAGAGTAAAACTGCCCTGTAGTTTCCAAGGAGTGGCTGGTGAACTCGAACTGCTGGCCTTTTGGTTAGCAGCTGAGCTCTTAACCACTGGTATAGTAAGCAGAAGATAAATGGTAGCCATGGTTATTATAAGTAACTCGCATTCTTCTTTTTATGAGTATTCTGTAGTTTGCTCCTCCCACCACAAGGGTGGGGAACTGAGTTGTTCTTCCCTGATCCCCAGCACCCAGTGCTGGGCTTGACACACAGTAACCCCTCAGAAACATGTATTACTTCCTGTAATGATTCCATCTGGGCTAGCTGGTTTCCCTACTTACGTTGTAAGTCCCCTGAGGGCGGGACCCTGAACCTAGCCTTTTCTCTCTTCCCAGGGACCCCAGGATGGTACAGGACACCCTTGGGACCCCAGAGAAAGCATTAGTGCACCAGCAGGAAAGCATGCAGTGGAAAGAACGTTAGAGTGGGGGGCTGCAGAGTGGGATTCTTAGTTCCTCTTCTATAAATGGGGACTCCACTCTCCCATCTGCCTGACTCCTGGCACAGACCAAATGAAGTATTGTACACACAGACTCAGTGCGAGCTAACGATTAAGCTACTGTCAGATGCACTGCCCATTCACTGGGTTCTCCGCAGAGCCTGGTCTCATGGGAGACACTTGAGAGTGTTCCATAGGTAACCTTCACTGGCTGGCCACAGGCCTTCCTGGCCCCCGACCCCACTCGCCGACCACCCACCACCCCCTGGCTGCCTGCGCCTTGTTGTAGAGTACACCCATCCACGGCATTTGTCACTCTCATTCTTGGTTCCTATAGTCCCCTCTGCCTGGAATGCTCCCTTTCCAGCCCCCTCTCTCTTCTGGATAACTCCCGGTCATACTTTATAACTTCACTCAATACTCACCAGAGTGGCTAAATTCCAAGACTGACAACATCACATTTTGGCGAGAATGTGGAACAACTGGAACTTGTGTACGTTGCTCAGGAGTATAAAATGGTACAACCACTTTGGAGAACTGTTTGGCAATTTCTTATAAAGTTAAGCATCCATCTACCTTAGGAACCGGTAATGCCAGCCTTAGGTATTGACCCAACAGAAAAGAAACATGTGTTCACAAAAGGACGTGTTTAGTAATGTTCATAGCAGCTTTATGTATAATGGCCAGAAATGAGAAACCACTCAAATGTCCACCAACAGGTGAATGATTAAACAAATTGTGGTACAGCCTTATGGTGGAATGCTACTCAATTAAAAAGAGGAATAAAGTACTGATTGACAAACAACATGGCTGACTCCCAAGATATGCTCAGTGAGAATGTATGATTCACGTAAATGAAATCCTAAAACAGGCAAATGTAATAAAAAAAAAAATGTAATAGATGGTAAAAATCAGAACAATGGAGGATGAGGATTGACTAGTAGGGTAATGGATATTCTATATCTTGTTTTGAGTGATATGTGTGCATAAAATTGTCAAAATTTATTGACTGGAACACATAAGATCAGTGCATTTTATTGTACCTTAATTATACCTCAATTATATATGTGCAGGAGCCCTGGTGGCGCAATAGTTAAGAGCTACAGCTGCTAACCAAAAGGTCAGCAGTTCAAATCCACCAGCGACTCTTTGGAAACCCTGTGGGGTAGTTCTTCTGTGTCCTATAGGGTCACTATGAGTCTGAATTGACTCCCCAACAATGGGTTTGTTTGTTTTTTGGCTTTATATGTGTGTGTGTGTGAGCATGTGTGTGCAGGCATGTGTAAAGTCTCCCCTTGGGCCTCCCACCTCCCAGGAGTCCTCCCCTGATGTCACCCTCACACACTCCAGGCTAAGTTAGGAGCACCTTTCAATGAGCATCTCTGTACTTACTGTATTGTAACCACCTGTCCAGCTGCCTGGTGCTCCAGCCCTTAGGGCGCCCCTTGTGGGCACAAGGAGTGCTGGTTCTTATTCATGTGTTCCCACGAGCCCAACCTCACTTCTGGTGCCTGCAAGTTCAATAGATGTTTACTGAATGCACAAATGAGGAAATGATTGCTGTGTCTTTATATTTATGGTTATAGCTACAGTGTAGATACATGTTTATATCTATCAACTCTGTTTCTACTTTCTATTTATATCTATCTCTATTAAATATATGTAGATCCATAAGCTCAATCTCAAACACATCTATGTTGCTGAACTCTCTGTAAACTCTCTTCAGCTCCTGGAAAGGCACCTGTGGAAGGTGTGAGCACCAGTCAACTCACAGGTCCTTGGGGTCCCTTTGGGTGACAGATCAGCAGCCTTGCCAGTCCCGTCCCCCAAAGTGTCTTCTGCCACCTCCTGCCTTTCTTCTCCCCTCCCAGGATGGGCTTCCACCTCCTGCTCTAAGATATTCTATAGAACTCAGTGATTCCAAGATTAGGCTCTGAACTGGCACAGAGTTGGGTTCAGTTTCTAGTTCTGCTGTATGACCTTGGGCAAGTCACTTATCCTCCCCAGTAGCCTCGGTTTACTCATCTGTGAAACATGTGTAACACCAGTGCCCACCCTGCAGGGGAGTCAGAGGACCTGGTGAGGTTTTCTGTGTAAAGCGCCATACCAGTACTGCAAGGAGGATTGACCAGGCAGGCATTCCCTGTGCATTCCCAAGGCTACATGAGTTAAACGGGTCTTCCAGGGGCAGAATTAGCTAATTCATCTCTATCCCACTCCCTGCACCTGGGCAGCCTCCAGTGGCCTTCTCAGTCGCAAAGAGCATTTTGGGCTCAGACCATATCACCCTAGGCTAATTTGAAAATGAGGCTCCTGATGGGATCCAAGATGCCAGGGAGGAGCTGCGGGGCAGGGCAAAAAGCAGGCCAGAGATCACAGAAGCCTCAACTGCAGGCGAGAAAGCAGAAAAGTGAGCTTTGAAAAATAAAAATGGCCAATTGCAGAGTATGAAAATGGTCAGAGGTGGCAGACCCTCCTAAATGGGGTGAAGCTTGTTTTTCTTTCCCAGTGAGCATCTACCTGAAGGCTGGCACCTTCCCATGCCCAGAGCCCACATCCTGGCCCCAGGTACACCAGGTCATGTCATCTTGCAATGATGAGGGGCAGAGAGGCAGGGCAGTGTCATCAGGGGACGAAGCCTTGGACCAGTGGTTCTTGCCCAGGCTCCACCCCTTTTTGGTAAGTAAGTCACTAACCATTGCTGGAGTTCATCTCCTTGGAGAAAAGGAGATACAAAGCCTACCAACCCACCATGACCTCCAACACCACAAGAGTGTTGTGAGTCTCCATGTTTGTCCCTTTTGATACCAGGTCCCTCCCGGGGCCAGGGACACCTGGGGTGCTTGATATAGACTTGGTAAAGAATGAATAGTACCAGCTGGCCTATGTTTTCTGCTGACGGGGATGCTGGGAAAACTGAGGCACGGAGGCGTTGTTTAGAGTGACTTTGTCATAAGAGGGAGCATGGAGGTGGAACAGCAGATTTCACCCCAGAGACTCAGGGCAAAGTCCTGGTGGAGTACTTGCCTTCACTCTCCTTTGTACTCTGCGAAGCCCACTGTACACCCAGACCTATTTACCTGCCCGATAATTACATGAGAAACACATCCATCGAAGAAATTAGAAAATATAGAGAAATACAAAGAACAATCACCCAAAATCCCACACCCCAGAGCCAGCCACTAGTGAGGTTGTCGTGCACACCTTCCTGGTATCCTTCCGTGCCTGTTTTCATACATGTCCTCGTGTGTACAATTTTACAAGAGGGGGATTCTCCACGTGAGGTTTTGGCCCAGCTTTGTTCACACAATAGTGCAGACATGTTTTCACATCAGCAAAGATGCATCTCCAACATCCTTTTTAATGGCTGTAGTACTTCACTGTATGAACATACCCTATTTTAATCTGTACATTGACAATTGGGGTAGAGTCCCACTCATTCATGCTTGTTCAGATGTAAACTCTGGAAGCAGACAGTCTGCAAATGCAGAGTAGGCGCTCCTGGGCTCTCTGAGAGACCCTTGTGACGGGTGCTCATTGCTCAGAAGGCCACTATGCCCTACTTTCAGGCAGCTCTACATAAGGCTTAGGAGATCTGAGCCCAAATCTGTCTCCCAAGAATGCCCATTCTACACTTGGGGCAACACAGACTGTTCACCCCTTTGCCTCAGCCTCCTCACTCCACCCCAAACCCAATCAAGATTTTCCCAGCTAACTGCACCTGCACGCTTTTCAAGTGATGGGCTCATTCTCCGCTTGCCTTGGGAAGCCTCCCACGGCTGCAGGTTGGTGTGAGGTTTGCAGGTTTAGAGGTCAAGAGCCCTGGCTCCAGAGCCAGACAGCCCTGGGTTCAAATCCTGGCTCTGCCACTTCGTGGCTGGGTGACCTAAGGAAGGCACTTGAGCCTCAGTTTCTTCATCTGTAAAATGAATTTAATAGTACCAGCCTCATGGGGCTGTCACAAGATTTCACGAGGGCTTCCTTGTAAACCACTGAGTTCAGGGCCAGCTCCTAGTAAGGACTAACAAATGGCAGATAATGACATTCCAGACGGTGGGGAGCTCCTCTCTGCGAGAATCCTGGGGACAGGGTCAGAGGGGCCATGGGGGTCTCACCGAGGCATCCCAGCCCTGTCCCTTGTCCAAAGTCCTGTGACAAGCTCATCTTTCATGAAGGGGATGACCCAAGTGCCAGAAGAGCAACTCGGGGAGGAGGGGGAGGTACAGACATGGAGAGCAATCAATACATTATTTAGCAGCAAGAATGCAAATGAGGGAAAATTAATGAAGGCGCTCCCTCTGCCCCCTCCTCCCCATCCCCCACTCTTCCTTGGCTGTGCAATTGCTGACAAATTCTCTAGAAAATATCAAAACAGCCTCCGGCTGGAACCTGCCACAGTGATGTACCATTATCTATTATTGATGTAAACCTTGACAAGTTCTCTTTCAAGGAAGGAGCACACGAGAGAGAGCTACTAATCTGTGTTTAAAGGGATAGACTCTCACTTCCCCTCTCCCCATGGTTGCCTTGGCCACAGGAGTGTCTGTAAACTGTAGTCCCCTCAGCCGGTCCCATCATTGGTAGCAGGAGGGGCCGTATCCTAGGCAGGCGGGAAAGAGGAAAGGGATGGAGACCTGGAGGGAGCAACGGGTGGGGAGGGGCTTGTGCCTCTCCCTGACTTTCCTTTGGGTCGTGCCTCAACTTCCCCTTTGTGCACTTTCCACTTCCCCAGACTGTTGCAAAGAAAGCAAGTTAGTACAATGGAATATCATTGTACCAACCATAAAGAGAAATGAAGTGCTGATACATGCTACAACATGGGCAAACCTTGGAAACACTCTGCTGAGTGAGACACCAAAGACAAATATTGTATGAAATATCTAAAATATTCAAACGCAGAGACAAAAGTTTATTAGTGGTTACCAGGTGTTGAGGGGAGGAGGGATGAGAGTTATTGCTGAAGGGGCACTGAGTTTCTGTTTGGGGTGATGGAAACGTTTTGGAAATGGGTAGTGGGGATGGTTATACAACATTGTGAATGTAATTAATGTCACTGAACTGTGCACTTAGAACTGGCTATGGCAAACTTTTGTAATGTGTATTTTACCACAATAAAATTAAGAAAAAAAAAATCTAAGGGAGGATGTTCCAAATGGCCAGCAATTCTGCGCAGCTTGGGGCAGGGGAGTCATGCTGAACACAGAGCTCTGACCCTGCCTCAGTTGACTGAAGAGACGTACACCTGGAAGAGGACCATCTGCAATGACGCGACACACTAGGGCCCTGCAAAGCGAAGATAAATGGGAGGCTGGTGAGTCTTAATATTAGCAATACCTCACTCACCCAGCAATCGTGGATCAACAATCCGAGTCATCTGGAATATTGAAGAAAATTTTTTAAAAAAGAGAAGAAACTACAAAATGCCAAGTATTAAGGCTCCTGCAGTTGACCTATAGGAGCGTTCCTCAAACCCTGCCTCAAAGCTGTGTTACTTTTATTTTAGAGTCATTTCTCACAAGCTTGGGCTTTTCTTTTCTTCTAGTAGTTCTGAAATGGTGATGCTTGAACAGGGTGAAGGGGGATATTCTGAATATGAGACTTAGTAAATAGCAGAGCTTGACAAAGGAGGGGGATAGATCGTGTACCTCAAGTAGATGCCAAAACTGAAGAAGCAGAGCCACCTGGGACCATTTAGTGGGGGGGCAAGCACCCTCGTGGGAATTTTGGTTTGGCAAAGGAGTTAGACATTAAGCAAGTCTAACATGCTCAAATGTAAAGCCATTATAAAAAGCACTTCAGAGAAATGGCATCTTTGAGGAATGAGCGATCACACAGTTACTGCTGTATGATAGCAGAGAATCATGATGGACACAGACTGAGAAGCTGAGAGCATTTAATCCAGGGATCACAGACTTGAATGCCTTTATGGAGGCAACCAGGTCATATGAGAGAAATAGAAGGAATGTGACAACAGGGGGTGGTGGAGACTGTGGCAAAGTGCAGAACAGGCCTAGTCTAAAAAAGACGCTTGCTGCTGAGCTCTGGTCACCACTTCAGTGGAGAAATTGGGCCCACTGTTGTCAGATCTTCCCAGCTGCCCTTTAAGTCAATGAGTCAATCAGTAGGGCATGGCATCATCTCATTCATTCATTCCTTCATTTAAGACGTGTCAATCAAGCACCTACTCTGGGTCCTGCCCTCTGCCAAGTTCTCGGATGCAGCTGTAAATGAGATAGGTGGGGTCCACCCCCTTGTAGAACTGTCAGTTTGGCAAGGGCAATAGATACTAAACACATGATCATTTAATAGCAAATATGAAAAGTACTACAGAGATTTGGCATCTTTGAGAAATGAGAGGTCTCATATGGCACATTTTCTGGGTAACTAAAGGCACCTCCTTGAAGGGATAAAGCATAAGGAGGAGAGGAGGAGAAAGAGAAACAGGAAGAGGAAGAGGAGGAAGACAAGGAGAAGGGGAAGAGGAGTAGGAAGAGGAGGAGAAAGGGAATAGGAAGAGATAGTGAGGGGGAGGGAAGGAGGAGGAGGTGGAGGAAAAGGATGAGGAAGAGGAGGAGAAGGAAGCGGAAAAGAAGAGAAGGCAGAAGAGGAGGAGTGGAAGAGGGCAAGAAACCTCGAAATCTTTCTAAAATGTGCCACCTGCCTGAGTACAGTTATCAGCTTCCCATCCTGGCTTTTGACCTCTGATTCATTCTTGCTCCGGGCTTTGAGGAGCTGCTGACCCCCTTCTGGACGACCATCTTCCTGCTTGTTGCTCTTGTTTTGGGCTCTCTCTGTCTTTTGGTTTTACATCTCTTTCCTTAGCATCCGACCATTGGTGACCACTTCTCCCAGGGAAAGGGATCTGACTCTTGAAGCGTCCCCTCCACTGCTCTTCTGCAGCTGTGTGTCCTGGGCTAGGGGCCCAGAAGGTCAGGTGGATGACTTGTGCACAAACCCCTCCAGGCCAGGGTGGAGCAGACCCAAGATTCACCTGGAGCCCAGGCCTGGAACACCCAAACTCCTAGGAGCTATCCAGTGTCTGCACCACTTGTGGCCCAAAGCCATGTCCAAGTCTGTGTGATGGTGGACAGTGCCTTAGACTGGGTTCCCTAGAAGAGCTAAACCAGTGAACAGTATATATAAATGTATATAGAGAGATTTATTTCAAGGAAATTGCTCATGCACTTATGGAGGCTGGCAAGTCCCAAGTTCATGTGTCAGGCATCAGGCTGGAGGTGTCTACTGACTCACGTGGTTGCAGGGGCTGACAAACCCAAAAGCAGCAGGTCAGGCAGAAGGCTGCTGGCTCACGGGGTTGTGGGAGGTGGCAAATCTCAAGATCTGCAGGTCAGACAGCAGGCTTCTGGCTCAAGTCCCAAGAGCTAGAGGTCAGAAGATGACAAGTCATATGCAGCACTGAGAGATGGCGAGCTTTGCCAGATCATCCATATATACTGGATGCAGGCCACACCCCCAAGGAAACTCCCCTTTCAAATGATTGGCCACTCGCATCAGATCATAAAATGGAGGATGATTACATAATATCTGCCAAACCACTGATAATCATGGCCTAGCCAAGTTGACACATAACCTTAACCATCACAGCAAGTCTCCTCCTCTCCTCATCACTGAGCCCCAGGCTCCCCATCTGAGAAATCAGCAAGGTGACTCAGACAGTCCCCAAGGTCCCATGCTGCTCTGCCTTGCTAGAACCCTGTATTCCAAAACTCTTGTGGATCTCAGGATTTCCTGGACTGGATCATTGGCACTTAAGGATGAGAGTCAGCACCCAGTACAGACCTGGGCACAGAGTGGATACCCACAAGGAGGTTGGCACAACCAGCCTATGAGCCTGCCACAGGAGGTGTGGTCCTCTCTGACACTCTCAAATGATGCCCACAGTGGGGCTGGCACAGACCCAGTGACCAAGGACCAAGGCTGCAGGCATCCCACAGGGATGTGCCATCCTGTTATTTCACAGGGAAATGTGGGCACTCTGTCCTTGTGTGAGGCAGGGAGGGTGCTGAGCTGGCTTGGGACTCCCAGAGATAGTGCCTTTACTGAGTTGCTAAAGGGCTCCCTATGTGGCTTCACATTCTCACCACACACACTGGGCTGGGGGCAGCCTTTAAGGCTTGCACTTTGGCATCTAACAGCCCTGAGTTCAAGTGCTACTCCCTTTTTTGCTAACCAATGATGCTGGGCAGGCAACATAACCTCCTAGAGCCCGTTTCTTATCTGTGCAAAGAGGGTACCTACTTCACAGGGCCATTGTGGGGCTAAATGAGATAATAGGAG
Source organism: Loxodonta africana (assembly GCF_030014295.1). NCBI lineage: Eukaryota > Metazoa > Chordata > Mammalia > Proboscidea > Elephantidae > Loxodonta > Loxodonta africana. The sequence continues at coordinate 43,839,096 of NC_087350.1, forward strand.
CCAGCAGGGTTCTTAGCATATAATAAGTACTCAATAAGTAAATGTACAAGTCCCTGGGTGGCGCAAATGGTTAAGCACTAGACTACTAACTGAAAGGTTGGCAGTTCAAACTCAACCAGAGGCACCTCAGAAGAAAGACCTGGCAAACTGCTTCCTGAAAGATCCCAACCTTGAAAACCCTGTGGAGTAGCTCTAGTCTGCACAGACTGGGGTAGCCATGAGTCGGAATCGACTCAACGGCAATTAACAATAAGTAAATGTAGCTATTAAAATTATTAAACTGATAAATTATTCTACTGGTTTCCAGGCTGGGCTGTTACTGACTTACTCGGTGACCTTGGGAAACTCCCTTGGGGGAGAGGCAGTTGTCCTACGGTCTCCTGAGTGCCCTTCAAGCTTACATTCTGTGACCCGCCCCAGCTGTTACCCTCCTTTTAAGATTAGGTTGTGCCTTTCTGGAAGGTCAGGCTGCCCAGCAAGCAGTTGGTCCTCTGAACTCCTTCTCTGAGCAGCACTGCATTGTGGGGAGGTCGAGGCAGGCAATGCCACCCCATAGCCTCCAGGACAAAGGTTACCTTCTCCCCCAGGTCAGAGGTTGTGCCTCCCTCAGGGTTAGGGTTGGGGCCCAACTTTCAGATGAGCAGAAAAGCTCCCTGGATTTAAGAGCTTATGGAGAGTTTAATTAAAGAATCTCATTGTTACTTTTGAAAAAATCCCTCACCCTGCATTGATCCTCCTTTGAAAGGTGTTTGCTCTAACAGAGCACCAGGGGAAGGTGGGAGAGAGGGAGAGGGAGGAAGGGAAGACTCACAAACGGGCTGTAACGTGACCAGCGTGGGCAAGAGGCCTGGCCTCAAGGCCTGCAGTCCCAATGACCCAGCACAGCCGTTTGGGGTGGGGTGGGGCAGGGGGCTGGGTGTCTCCTAAAAAGATGACTGCCTTCAAAGCAAGGTGGAATCCTCCCCAGCCCATCCCAGGGCCTGGCTGTCCAGCCTGCCTTCTCCTGGCCGCCATTCTGTCTGTCCTCACTCCCCAGTAGAAGCTGGAGGTGGCCGCAGTGACACAGCAGTCTGGGCCCCAGGCGAGACGCTCAGAGCAGTGAGCTCTCTCTCGCTGGGAGTCTCCTGAGACCTCACATATGGCCCCAGATTACCTCAGGCTCAGCGGGAGTACTGGCTCAGCAAGGCTGCTCCCCTGAGTTATTGCAGCTCGGGTCCAGCTCCCGGCCTCCTGCCTGACTCCTCCCTGGTTACCCCTTCCACACCGCCCCAGCTGTCCCAGGGCCCCTAAATCCTGGGGATGGCCATTTAACCTCTCTGTGTCTCAAGACTCTTCTGTAAAATGAAGGTTTTCGTGAAGCCAAAGATAGGGGCAGTGAGGCAGTTGGGGTGTGGGGGGGCCTCTTTGCATGTGAAAAGCAAGAGCTCTCGAGCAGAGGGGGCATTGTGTATAACAGGGTATCTCCTGGGACCCATAGTCAGGAGGCAGCCAGGCCTCAGGAGAGGGCCCCTGGCTCCTTGCTTTTCTGAGCTTCCCTTGGGGAACTGCCCATTCCTTTATGTGTTCTTCAAGCCACAGGGAGAAAAAATACCAAACTCACCCACACCAAGTGGACCTCGTACCTTCTCAGCTACACACAGACCTGTCTGACTTTCTTGCAGAGCTTCAAACGGAACCAATTGGTTCCGGTTCAAAGCCCTGCTGAGATTTTGCATTTCTAACAAGTTCCCTGCTAAGGGTTTCCATTTCTACCCCAGATGTACTGAATCAGAATCTACATTTTAACAGGATCCCCAGATGATCCTGATGAATAACTTCCTGGGAATTTGTTAGAAATGCTAATTCTCAGCAGGGGTTCAAATCGGAATGAGCCGCTTAGGAGCACTGCTTTCTTGTTCCCTCCTCCAAGTATCTGGGAGAGCAAGTTGGACGGGCCTGCCTTGGGTCATGCTCCCATCTCATCTGTTCAGCTATGAACAAATAGAACCCAACCCTGAGAGTGAGGTAAGGCCATTCCTAGAGGTCTTTCATCCCCAAGCAAGAAAAAAAACACTCCTAAAAATGTCCCCTACAATTGGACTTCGGCTGTGGTCTGGAAGTCTGGAAGAGCTAGGTGCCCCCACCCAGCCCTGTTCAGCACCTTGGACAAGTCACATCAGCTAACTGGTTCTTGAATTTCTAGTATGGCCACCACCACGGACCAGTTGCCATGGAGTGAACTCTGACTCATGGTGACCCCATGTGTGTCAGAGTAGAACTGTACTCCACAGGGGTTTTAATGGTTGGTTTTTCAGAAGTAGGTTATCACACCTTTCTTCCGAGGCGCCTCTGTGTGGATTCAAACTGCCATCCTCTTAGTTGTAGCCAAGCGCTTAACCGTTTGCACCATAGTGAAGCTGAGGAGGGGGACCAAGTGACCAGAGCCGGTCTGACTCCTTGCCCAGTGCTTTTTCTACTACATTGACCCGCAGGAGCAGGCTCTTCTCCCAGGGCTTTCTATCCAATGTAGGGGCCGATGTGGGTGCTCAGATAAGAGGAACAGAGGCCGTATCAGGCAATAGTCACAGGTTTTGGGGATCAGAAAGTGAATATATCTTTGGGGGAACACTTTTTAGCCTACTGCAGTGACTATGTCTTCTTCACAGCTGACTACCCAGTGTTTGTCATAGTGCCTGGCACATAGTAGGTGCTCAATAATTCCTTGTTGGTGGAATGAGTCAAGGGGTAGCCAGGGCTGGACAGGGCCAGGGCAGCCAGGGATGAGGGAGAGGGGATGGCTAAGCTGCATCAAAATGACCTGGTCAAGAAATGGATGGGAATCTACACGTGGGCAGGGGCTGGGGACCGGGATAGGGAGCAGGGCTGAGAGGAGTGAGGGAGCCGGGGAGAAAGAATGTCAGGGAACAGAGATGATGCTACAGGAACCGGGGTGCGGAGGGGGAAGAGGAGTTCGGCCAGACAGGACCCACAGCCACAGAACTCTCCAATGGTGGGGGACATCTTCTAAATTCTGTAAGACAGCACCCCTTGGCCTTAAAGGGACCCATTCTGGTGAGCAGGAACTGCTGGGCCTGACACATTTGGCCATGACGGGGCCTGATAAAGTATTCATGGGAGAGTAGGGGTTGTTCTTGTGGGGTTCTTCAAGGGCAGTGCCATCCCCCTCTAGCACTTGGTTCAAGTGCTGAGGCCTCTTCTCCCCTAAAACCCTCGTTCCTCAGGCTTGAACCCTACAGAGTCTCTGCCCCTGTTAAAAAGTGCAAGAGGTGGGGAGGGAGGGAGGTGGGAGTGACTATAAAAGGGCAACACAAAGGATGGTGGAATGTTCTGTATCTGACTGTATCCATGTCAATATCCTGGTTGTACTACTGTACTCTTAGGATGTTTGTCTTTTCATTTCTTTATTGTGGCAAAACATACATAAAATTTACCGTTTAATGGTTAATTTGAAATGTACAATTCAGTGGCATGAGTAGGTTCAAAATGTTGTACAATCACTACCCCCCCCCATTTCCAGAACATTTCCATAGCTCCAAACGGAAACTCCACGCCCCTTGAACACTAGCTTCCCGCCCCTTCCTCTCCCCAGCTCGCAGTAGCCTCTAGTCTACTTTCTGTCTCTATGAGTTTGCCTGGTCTAGATCCCTCTTTTAAGTGGAGTCATGCAATATTTGTCCTTCGTGTCTGGCTCATCTTGCTCAGTACAATGTCTTCAAGGCTCATCCCTGTTGTAACATCTATCAGAACATCGTGCCTTTTTATGGCCGGATAAATGGGGTTTTGCAAAATGCTACCACTGGGGGAAACAGTGCAAAGCGTGCCCGGGATCTCTCTGTTACTTCTTACAACTGCGTGTGAATTTACAAGGATCTCAAAATAAAAGGTTAATTTAAAAAAGGTTTAAGAACAGCACTTTATGCCTTAATGTTATTTCAACCCACTGCTAAGATCTTCCCCGCGCCCCCCGCCCCACCACCACCAAGCAGTTTTGTAGAGGGCAAGGGAATCATAGGCTTAGAAGGCTAGAAAGAGCATTTCCATTCATTTTGTTCAACGTCTTCATTTTTTCCTCATTTGAAACCCAGAGAGGTGGAGATATGCCCAAGGATGCAGAGCTAATTTGTGCCCAAGATACCAGGGAGTAGGTTTCTCACGCCAGGGCTCCACGTCAGCCCCACCAGTCTCATAGTTTTTCAGCAAAGCCGACACAGGCCCCCTTCACTCTGAAACCATCCCCCATGGGCACTGCTGGGTCCTGGCAGTGGACGAGGGCTGTGCAGAGCCTTCCACGGCTGCTCATCCTGGCCTCGCAGCCGCTGCTGGCTTCTGAACCCGGTTTTTACGACTTGACTTTGGAATATCGATTTGTATTCCCTGCTGGAGTTCCTATTTGTTGGTCAGGCTTTTGTTTGGATGAGTCTTCCTGGAGGCAGCCTGAGGTCACCTTCCCATTCTGTAGGCCCTGCCAGAGGGTCTCTTGGCCATGGAGAAAGGCAGGGAAGAAAGGCAGGACCCTGGGGAGACCTCGATCAATGGGGGGGCTTTATTCCAGTGCAGCGTCAGCCCAGCAGCAGGCCTGGCTCAGAGGGAGGGGCTCAGAACATCTTTGCGCAGCTGTGGCTCTGCAGGCCGGAAAAGAAAGAGCTGGACACCAAAGAGGGACAGAAGTTATTGAGCAGTCGAGTGGCACTGGGGTGGCAATCACTGACGTCCCAGAAGCTTCAGCACCAGGCAAGCCAGAGGGGTGTTGTTATGGATCGAATTGTATCCCCCAAAAACATGCCTTGTAAATCCTAACTCCTAGACCTATGGATGTAATCCCATTTGGGAATGGTTTTTCTTTGTTATGTTAATGAGGTAGTATCAGTGTACGGTGTATCTTTAATCAACCTCTTCTGAGATATGAAAAGAGTGGATTGAGCAAGGAATGAAGCAAGCAAGCAGAAATGGGGGAAGAGAGATGCCACACCACAAGAAGATCACCAAGGAACTGAGAAATGGAAGCTGGGACAGAGCTGTCGGATCACAGAGACAGAAAGCCTTCCCCTAGAGCCGACGCACTGAATTGGACCTTCTAAGCTCCTACAGTGTAAGAAAATCAATTCTTTTTGTTAAAGGCACCCCCATGTGGTAGCGCTGTCATAGCAGCACTAGAAAACTAAGCCAGGTGGGAAGGGCATGGGCCAGGAGTCAGAAGGCCGGGCACACTGGCTCATAGGCCATAGACCTGCTGTCCGCCGCCCTCAGGACAAGGCCATGGCCCACGATGCTGTGCATGATCTGGCCCCTGCCTACACGGGGCTGCTGAGGGTCCCTAGCCAAGGGTACAAGCTCTGGAGTCAGGCAGGCCTGGGTCAATCCTTGAGCAATCTACTCTACCTCTGGGTCTCGGTTTCCCCATCTGTAAAATGGGGATAATAAAGGTCCTTCCTCATAGGTTGTAGGAGGAGGGAATAAGATGATAAATATACCTGACTCGTTGTTATTGTTGTTAGGTGCCACGGAGTAGGTTTTGACTCACAGTGACCCTACGTACAACAGAATGAAGCACTGCCCAGTCCTGTGCCATCTTCACAATCATTGCTATGTTTGGCCCCATTGTTGCAGCCACTTTGTTAATTCATACCATTGAGAGTCTTCCTTTTTTTCGCTGACCCTCTGCTTTACCAAGCATGATGTCCTTATCCAGCAACTGCTCCTTCCTGATAACATGTCCAAAATACGTGAGATGGGGTCTAGCCATACTTCCTTCTAAGGGGCATTCTGGCTGTAGTTCTACCAAGACAGATTTGTTCATTCTTCTGGCAGTCCATGGTATAGTCAATATTCTTCACCACCACCATAATTCAAAGGCATCAATTCTTCGGTCGTCCTTATTCATTGTCCAGGTTTGGCAAGCATATGAGGTGATTGAAAATACCATAGCTTGGGTCAGGAGCACCTTAGTCTTCAAGGTGACATCTTTGTTTTTGAACACTTTAAAGAGGTCTTTTGCAGCAGATTTGCCCAATGCAATAGGTTGTTTGATTTCTTGACTGCTGTTTCCATGATCTTTGATTATGGGTCCAAGTAAAATGAACTCCTTGACAACTTCAATCTTTTCTCCGTTTATCATGATATTGTTTATCAGTCCAGTTGTGAGGATTTTTGTTTTCTTTATGTTGAGGCATAATCCATACTGAAGGCTGTAGTCTTTGATCGTCATCAGTAAGTGCTTCAAGTCTTTGTCACTTTCAGCAAGCAAGGTTGTGCCATCTGCATATTGCAGGTTGTTAATGAGCCTTCCTCCAATCCTGATGCCACATTCTTCTTCACTAGTTATAAGGGCCCAATAATTGGTCATTATTATTAATATGGAGTCTCTGGGTGGCACAGACGGTCAAGGTGGGACGTACCCAGAGGACCCTCAGAAGGCAGGCCTAGCCATCTGCTTTCGAAAGGTCACAGCCTTGAAAATTCAATGGAGCGGTTCTACTCTGCACACGTGAGGTCACTATGATTTGGAATCTCCACGACAGCAACTAACAACAACAACAAATGTTAATATAGCATCTATGCCTTTGTTGCCTGTTGCCCTCCAACTTACACTCCACACTCTAGCCAGACTGAACTTCCCTCAGCTACTGGAAGGTTCTATGCTCTCTCTCTCCTCCGGGTTTGTGCACATGGTGTGGAATACTCTTCTTGTACCTCTTTACCTGGCTAAGTTTTACCTAGCTTCCAGGTCTCAATCTCAATGTCACCTCCTCCAGGAAGCTCTCCAGGATTAGGTGCTTTTGCTGTGTGCACACAGAGCCTGAGCTTTCTACTTGCCAGGACTTCTTACGATGAATTCTTCTGTTGGTTTAATTGTCTTTCTTAGGGAGGTGTGAGCTCCCTGCGGGCAGGGCCACATCTGTCTTGGCACCCCTGTATCTTCGGCACCCAGCACCTGAATGACTGAAGTTACACATGGCAATGAATGTGCTTGGCAAACTGGGAAGCTCCATCCCAAGTGTCGGGGGTTATTAGTACTGAATAGGGGCTGACAGGTGATGACATGAGTCAAAAAGTTCCCAATGCCTGAGTGGAGGTGAGGACTGACTTGTCCGGAGTTCTTGGGGGGAAAGTAAGATACTCCCTGGGAAATATGGTCTTTTCCCATGAGTCTCAAGAGCCTGCGTAGCTCTTGAAGCTCGGGCTTCTGAGCCCAGCAAACTCAGATTCAAATCCCCACTCTCCCGCTTCTGTTTTCAAGTCTGATGGGTTCCACTTTGTTAAAAAAAAAAAATACATACCACGGAGGACTTTTGAGAGAAGTAAGTGAGATGCTTGAGTACCTAGCACAGAGTCTGGCACGGAGCAGGTGATCAATTTTTTAAAAGCAACAAATGTTAATTTTTTAAAAAAATGCCATAAATCAAAAACATCCTCTCTCTCCAACGTTTTTAGCTGGTCCCCAGTACACCATCTCTGATTCCTTCCCCGGGACATTATTCTCAAAATAACGTTTTCAATTTATACTTTTTGGCTTTTTTCTCCCAAAGACAGACCTCTCCTAGTTTTGATCTAAAGAATACAATCAACAAAATTAATACTTAAATCTAGAAAATCAAATTTGGTGACTGATAGCTGGAATTCATAGGAAGATTTTCAGCCTCCCAGGCTCTGCACAGGGTGTTGCGTTTTATATCTTTCTCTTGAGGCTGAGGAGAACACAGGAAAACTGCTGTGTTCCCCTCCTATCTTATAGCCAGAGTACTTTGACAATAAAAGGGTGTTATTAATACTTATGCTGGGACGACAGCCATAAACCAGCACAGCCCTGGACAAATGGGGTCCTGTGATTTCCCTCCTGACCACAGTCGTCACTGGTCCATCAGAGCCTTTCTTCCCACGGAGCCCCATGCTGCCTCAAAATCCCACCCCCTGGTCTTTCAGGCAACCGGCCTCCATTCATCTTCCACATCTGCTAGACAGGAAGCACCACGTGGTCAGCGTATCCCTACAATGCAGCCTAGAGCTGCCCCTGGCACTTAGTGGGTGCTCAATAAATATTTGGTGAGTAACAGAATCCCTGATGGAGCAGGAGAACAGTGGATGCAGATCTCACATTCTTATTAAAAGGCCAGGCTTAATGGTCTGACTGAGACTAGAGGCACCCTGGAGGTCATGGTCCCCAAACCCTTTGATAGCCCAAGACTGGAACCATTCCTGAAGCCAACTCTTTAGAAAAGGATTGGACTGGCCTGTAAGATAGAAAATGATACTGGTGAGGAGTGAGCTTCTTGGCTCAAATAGACACATGAGACTATGTGGGCAGCTCCTGTCTGGAGGTGAGATGAGAAGGAAGAGGGGACAGGAGCTGGTTGAATGGACATGGGGAATACAGGGAGGAGAGGAGGAACATGCTGTCTCATTAGGGGGAGTACAAAGCAAGGTGTGTATAACTTTTTATATGAGAGACTGACTTGATTTGTAAACTTTCACTTGAAGCACAATAAATAAATAATATTTGTTGAATAAATGGATGAATCGGAGTTGGCGTACAAGATGAAGTCTTTTTCTAGGCCTGCTGCACACAGTTGTGAGTTATGCTTTAAAGTGCTCATCACCTCCAGTAAATGCTATATTTCTTCTCTGACTTTTTCTACATGCGCCTTTGACATGTATTTCTGAAACCTGACGTTTAGGGAAAATCCCAGTTCATATTCTTCTAACCAAAATGGGAATAGCTGTACTAACAGTTACCGCATTTGTGGCATCTGAACAAATTACATTCCGTGGCGTTTTGGGAAACAACTATCCTCTGCCCAGAATGCCCAGTGTCCAACTCCTCCCCTTTTTAAAGTGCTTCTCAACATTCAAATAATGAAATCATATAAACGTAAAACAGATCTCCAGTGTAGGTCTCCCAGCTCTGACCTCCCCAGGGCACTCCGATCTGCCTGTCCACACGGTGTTGCCACTCAGAGCCTGACTCTCCTTTATTCCCTAACACCCACCTGCTCCACCTTGGGGCCCTGGCTCCTGCTGTTCCCTCTCCGTGAGTGCTCTGCCTCTTCCATTGCCCCGTTGCCTCCATTCATTCCAAGTTCAAGGTCCCCACCTGAGAGAGGTCTCCCCCAGCCCCTCCTCACACTTTCTAATCCCTCCCCCTTCATAGCCTATATCACTGCCTGACATGTTATTTGCTTATTTACTTGCTTTTCTAATGGCTTTATTAAGGTATGCCCCTGGGTGGTGCAAACAATTAATGTGCTCCTGGCTAACCAAAAGGTTGGTGGATCAAATACATCCAAAGTCACCTCGGAAGAAAGGCCTAGTGATCTACTTCCGAAAATCAGCCACTGAAAATCCTGTGGAGCACAGTTCTATTATGACACACATTGGGTCGCCATGAGTCAGAGCCAACTTGAAGGCAACTGGTTTTTCTACCCACAGCACCTAGCACCCAGTGCCTGGCACAGAATAAACCAAAAACCAAACCCATTGCAGTCGAGTCAATTCTGACTCATAGTGACCTTACAGGACAGGGTAGAACTGCCCCATTGGGTTTCCAAGGAGCACCAGGTATATTCCAGCTGCCAACCTTTTGTTTAGCAGCCGAAGCTCTTAACCACTATGCCCCCGACCCTCAATAAATATGGATGGAGTAAGTTATTTAAAGGCCCAACGCTGTGGAGAGGACCTTCCCTGGCCCTTGCCATCAGCTGACTTGTCCCTGGAATGCAGGCTGTGTTGGCAGGTTGGCTTGAACCCTTTCTTCACCTTCTGCACATGTGTTCATCCCCCAGGCGGCAGGCTCATCTTCACCCATCCTGCTATCCACTGCCCCCCAGAGGGCCTATTCCCATGCCGGACACATGATTTATCCTTTTGAGAAGCCTCCTGGCAATTTCTGCCCTCAGGAATTTCCCCCCACGTTCATCCCTCTGCTCCTGTGGTCTGGCGGCTCAGTTAGCCTCATTAGGTAATGTTCCCATTTATTCAACACGCATTCATTGGGTACCTGTTGGGAGCACCCTGCTGGATGCTGGGAATACAGTGGTGGGGATACACACGGAACTCATTGGCTAGCCTGGGAGGCTGAAATTAAATGGATAATGTATAATTACCCACTTAGCTCTGCTAGCATGTGCCATGAAGGGAAAGGGTCCTGAGAGAGAAGATAGTGGTGGAGGGACCCTGATTTCCTTTGGGAGAGCTAAGGGGTGACCTCTAAGTGGAGACGAAGGTTGAGGAGCAGCTGGGTGGTGGTAGGATTGGGGAGGAGGAGCCCAAACACAGAGAGAAGCACAAGTGCAGGCCTGGAGGGGACAAGAGCCTGGACTAGTGCAGGAGCTCGAGGAAGGCTCGTGTGGCCAGAGTGTTGTGAGCACAAGAAAGGGGTACCTGGGAGGATGGAGCTCGGGCATGGCCTTGAGGGCCTGGGCAAGGATGTGAATTTTATTCTAAACTCTTCCCTCATGTTCATGCTGCATTTTATAGAGTTAGAGAGATGGATAGCTGCCATTGAGGCAACTCCAACTCATGGTGACCTTATGTACAACAGAACAAAACCTTGCCTGGTCCTGTGTCATCCTCACAATGCCAACGTGTTCCAATCCAAAGTTGCACCTATTGTGCTAATTCATTCCACTGAGTCTCCCTTGCCCTTGCTGGCCTTCTAATTCACCAAGCATGATTTCCTCTTCCAGTGATTGATTCCTCTTGGTGTGTCCAAAGCAAGTGAGTCAGTGTTCTGTTGTGATCCATAAGGTTTTCATTGGCTAATTTTCAGTAGATCACCAGGCCTTTCTTCCCAGTCTGTCTGAGTCTGAAAGCTCCCCTGAAATCCATCCACCATGGGTGACCCTGCTAGTACTTGAAATACTGGTGGCATAGCTTCTAGTATCACAGCAACATACAAGCCACCACGGTATGACAAACGGACTGAAGGGTGGTGGCTGGATTTTAGAGCAGTGCCCAAAGCTGAGGCTGGTGCTGCTCTCAAGTTACAATCTGGATTTGTGTTTTGAGCAGGAGTTCTGGTTCAGCTTAGTTTTCTTATTAACCTCCCCCTCCCCTCCCCATGCTCCTAACACTACAAGGTCCATGATGAACATTTCCGGATTGATTGATTGGCCAATACTGACTGATTATCTCATTCTTATGCAGGGGAAGGGGAGAATTCCTGGTGAAGGGCACTGAGTCCTTCAGAGGATGTTGACATCTGAAGTTCTCTGTAGAAAGAGAGTTAGACGTGCAGATCGGGCTGGAAGAAACTTTATTTACAGGCAAAGTGGTGCTTCTTGCCACACCGCTTTATTCCCTGGTGAATCACTGGTATTAAAAATGCTTTCAGATGTGCGAGGGTCGAAATTCACCCTCTTTCTAATCCACCTTGAAAATGGCTTAAAAGATGGAATTTATTAAAATAAAATGGGTTTATGTCTGCATTTGAGAAAAAAGGCTAGGAACATAGACCCGAAGATGATGATGAAAAAAGTCCATTTATACTTGATGCTGTTCTTCCTTTTTGTCACTGAAATAGCTCTTTCCTCTCTCACTTGTTAATAACAAATTCTCTCCTCCTAGACCCCGGTGCCCCATCCCTGAACATCACGTGGTCTTCTAGTGGCTTTTTTCTTTGAGAAATACCACAGACCTGGCCCAGGGAAGGATCAGCTAGATACAGGGGAGTTGTGGGAGAAACCCCAGAGGGAAAAGTTAAGCTGCTTAGTCAGAAGGAGAAGGAGAAAAGGGAACATGACTGAAGGAATTGAAGTCATAAATGTGGGCCTGGACATAGGGTTGGACAGAGATGTAATAGAAAATCTGAGAATGGCAGAGCTGGAAATGGTGATGGGGAGTGCCTTGTAACTTGAGAAAGATAATCTTAAAAAAAAAAAAAAAAGTCTGTACTCAGCAGGGGAAAGGTAAATTGAATTTACCAGCTAAAAATATAAATAGGTTCAAGAAAGTTTTCCATAAAATATTTAGAACTAGGAGGGGCCACAGGAATTATCTAGTCTAGTGGTTTTTAAACATCTGGGGGTGAATTTTAGCTTCGGGACTCTTTTTTTCAGAATAAAATGTGTAAAGCCTATAAGAGCTGCTCTGGCAGCGATGGGGGGCTTGGCACCCCCTCATTCCCACTGCGTCCCTTACTCCCGAGGCCTCTGGGCCACCTCCAGAGGGCATCATTTGAAAACCACTGATTTTCTTCTTTGCCCTCAGGCTACTGAGGGAAAAGCAAAGGTAAAGAGAAATGAAGGGACCCCAAGCCAGCCAAGGCCATGTTTGTGGTTGACATCACCCCCCTTGTGCCATGATAATTAGTAGTGAAGATGATGACTGGGAAGACGACAGCCACATATATGCTTGATACCCCAGACCTTACAAATGGCCGTTGAATGCTGCCCAGCGGCTCTGAGCAAGGGCTCTGTGGCCAGACTGCACGGGGTGGGTGGGGAAACCTTGATCCAACTCCTGCGCTTGGATGGTTTAGCTTGTCTCTCTGCTCCTCAGCTTCCTCATCTGTCCAGTGGGGACAATAGCTCTACCTACCATGCAGGGTTGTAGTGTGAAGGAAGGAGCTAAATGCAGGCCAAGCAAGGAGCAGGACACCGTGGGTGTGCTCGGCGTGTTAGGTGTTGCTGATGTTATTTCCCTTTCTATCCCTCCCCACATCAGCTTTTCAGACAGCGGTTGTGAGGATTAAATGAAAGAAGGCTTCAGAAGCAGCAGCCCAGTGTCCAGCAGAGAGTAACTGCTCAATCGATCATAGGTATTGGTATTATTACAATTATTACTATTTCTGGTATTGACAGTCATAATAGGCCCACGAAGGGGGTGGGGTGTTATTGTTATTGCCATTTTATAAGTACCGAAAGTGAGGCACAGAGGGGTTGAATGATTTTCCCAAAGTTCCAAAGCAACAGATGCCAAAGCAACTCCCTACCCAGGGCCAGCCCACTACACCGGATGAAAGCGGGGAGAAAAGTGGGCGCTAACCCATTAAAAACCCATTGCCGGCGCTGGAACACTCAAATAAGAAGCCAGGTCGGCCTCTCCTAGTTCTCTCCCAGTGGCACGGCCTGGGTGGAGCTGGCGGCGCTGTCCTTCTGTCGGACTGTGCTGCCCTCTAGTGGTTCCGCGGCACAGGACTCGGCCAGCAGACAAGCCCGTGAGGAAGGCCGCCCGCCTCTAGCCCATCATATCCTAGAGCCGGTGAGACTTTTCACATCGTGTGTTGATGTGAGGAAAGAACCACACGATGAGCCTCTTCCAGAACAGATCTCAGCCGCTGCTGGAGCAGCCCGCAAGGCCTTCCCAAGTGGCTGTGTCAAGGGGCAGCATGGAACCCTTATTTAGGTTCCTTGGCTCAGGTATGCAGGTGTGTGCTTTGGGACCCTGTAGAGGATGTTGACATCTGAAGTTCTCTATAGAAAGAGAGTTAGACGTGCAGGTGAGAAGGAAAACAGGAAGAATTCTAGAGCGTACCATGTCACCTGCAAACACGAAGCAGCATTTAAATGAAGTTTAGGGAAATATTAGAACTTTTCAAGGTGTATGTTTTGCAACTACCTACATCATCATTGCACATTTTAAAAGCTAAGACAGACAGGAGTATAAATGGATACAATTAACTTTGGAAAATGTTTGGCAGCACCTACTAAAGCTAAACATAGGTATACTCTAGATAAACAGATAGCTGCTGTGAAGTGGACTTAGGTACAACGAAATAAAATGTTACCCAGTCCTGCATCTTCCTCGCAACCACCTGAGTCCCTCGTTGCAGCTATTGTACCAATCCATTTTCATCAAGGGTCTCCCTCTCCCTCCTGGTCCTCCACTTCACCAAACATGATGTTCTCCTCCAGTGATGGATCCCTCCTGGTGACTTGTCCAAAGCAAGCAATTTGGACAAAGTTCTGTTGCGATCCATAAGATTTAAGACCTAGTAATTCCAGTCCCAAACCTTAAGAAGCCCTGATGGTGCAGTGGTTAAAGCGCTCACTTGCTAACCGGTAGGTTGGCAGTTCAAACCCACCAGCTGTTCCAAGAGAGAAACGTGGCAGTCTGCTTCTGTAAAGATGACAGTCTTGGAAACCCTATGGGGCAGCTCTAACGTGTCCTGTAGGGTCACTATGAGTTGGAATTGACTCAACGGCAACAAGCAATTCCAGTCCTGAGTATGTACCTGACACACACATGCACACACACACACATGTTAATCAATCAAGAGAGAGGCACAAAAATGTTCATAGCTTCTTTATTAGTAATATAAGGAAGGCTTTGGAGGGAGCCGCCTCTGGGATGCTCTATATTTAGATCTGGATGGTAGCTACATTTGATATACATGTAAAAACTCATCGAGCTGTACCCTTAAGATTATTATGCTTTATTGTGTGATAAGCCTTAAAAACAATCTAGAAGTAAAATGAAAGGCAAGAGACAGAGTGGGAGGGGGAGGGGGTAGGCAGCACAGGACAGCAGTGACAGGGGCTCCATAGACAGGGGGTCGGGGAGCTGTTGTGGGGCCTCCCTGAGATAACGCATGTGGCATACAGATATGAGAAGTTCCCAGGCGTTTTGGCTTTAGTCATTGAGTCATTGGGTAGTCATTGTTTTCATCCTTCTATGATGTCTTCCTTTTTCAAAATGTTCTTAGTTGATTTCCAAGTTCAAAGCTGCAAGGTGTCTGCAGAGCAGGATTATGGCTTCTCCCCCCACACTTTCTTTTTGCTTATCTGTATTTTTACATTTTTCTATGATGAATGTGCTATCGCTTTTATAATATTAAAAAAAAAGCAATAAAAGCTATTTTAATTAAAGGAAAAAAGCTGTGCGTGCAGATTCTGGGTCGTGGATTTTGCAGGAAGGCAGACTGGTAGTGGGGCCAGATGCTAAGAGCATTAAAATCATTTGGGTTGGGAAAAGGGTAGGGGGTTTTGAGCCTTTTGGCCAAACCTGCCTCAGTCTGCTTTATCTAAGAGGTAGCAGCCCTTTTATAGAAATAAATGCAAAAACCTAGCATGCCTTCATGACTCATCATATTGTGCTGTTCCTGGAGCGCTTACTCAACTAAGCGCTTTACAGACTTTCCCCTCTTTATACCAAATTGTGAGGCAGACACCATTATCACTCCCATTTAAAGGACAAAGCAGCGAAGGCATGGCAAGGTGCATGCCACACAGCTAGTGAGTGCCTGATTCAGAGTGGCTGTCAGTTTCTCGGGCTGTGGTGGCTTGCGTGTTGCTGTGAGGCTAGAAGCTATGCCATTCGTATTTCAAACACCAGCAGGGTCACCCATGGTGGACAGGTTTCAGCAGAGCTTCCGGATTAAGACAGCCTGGGCAGAAAGGCCTGGCAAGCTACTTCTGAAAATTAGCCAATGAAAACCTTATGCATGACAATAGAACGTTGTTTGAATCACTTGCTTTGGGCATGTCACAAGGAGGGATCAATTGAAAGGACATCATGTTTGGTGGAGTAGAGGGCCAGTGAGGGCAACGGAGACCCTCAAAGAGATGGATTGGCGTAGCAGCCGCCAACAGTAGACTTGAACATTTGGCGATCATGACGACGAGGCAGGACTGGCCAATGTTTTGTTCTGTTGTACATTATAAAGTCACCATGAATTGAAATCAACTTGACAGCAGCTGTCTCTTATCTATCTTGGTGACAGCAGCTTAAGTGGCTGCAGGTAGAAGTCAAGAGCCCTGCCCTCCAGTCCTGGCCTGTCCCCTGGCCAGATGATATTTTTCTGTGAATCACCTCCCTTACCTGGACCTCTCTTTCCTCACCTTCCCTCTGAGGACATGTTGTCGTTAGGTGCCCTCATGTCAGCTCCAACCAATAGTACAACGGAGCGAAACACTGCCCAGTCCTGTGCCATCGTCACAATCTTTGCTATGCTTGATCCCATTGTTGCAGCCACTGTATCAATCCATCTCATTGAGGGTCTTCCTCTTTTTTGCTGACTCTACTTTACCAAGCATGATGTCCTTCTCCAGGGACTAGTTCCTCCTGATAACATGTCCAAAGTATGTGAGACGAAGTTTCACCATCCTCCCTTCTAAGGAGCATTCTGGCTGTACTTCTTCCAAGACAGATTTGTTTATTCTTCTGGCAGTCCGTGGTATATTCACTATTCTTCACCAAAACCATGATTCAAAGGCGTCAATTCTTCTACCTTCCTTATTCGTTGTTCAGCTTTCGCATGCATATGAAGCAATAGAAAATACCATGGCTTGGGTCAGGCACACCTTAGTCCTCAAAATGACATCTTTGCTTTAGGACACTTTAAAGAGGGCTTTTGCAGCAGATTTGTCCAATGCAATACATTGTCTGATTTCTTGACTGCTGCTTCCACGGGCATTGGGCTATAGTGAAAGCATTTACTCCCTGCCTTACAAGGTTGCTCGGTATTA
Source organism: Loxodonta africana (assembly GCF_030014295.1). Taxonomy (NCBI): domain Eukaryota; kingdom Metazoa; phylum Chordata; class Mammalia; order Proboscidea; family Elephantidae; genus Loxodonta; species Loxodonta africana. Next base: position 43,855,496 of record NC_087350.1, read on the forward strand.
TTATCCTCATTTTACACTCAAGGACACGGGTTTAAGAATATTTAAATACCTCGCCCAAGATCACTCAGCCCAGCCAGTACTCTCTGGACAGGTTCTCTGCCACCAAGCTAATGCCCTTTCTGGCACTGACCATCCGGGCTCTCTAATTCTAAACAGGGCATGTTAGACTGAGGAAATCAACTTTTTTTTTCCTTCTAGGAAATGAGAGTTTACACCGTTTATTTTTCAGAGCAGTGAAGGTAAAGATAGAAAGGATTTCAAGAAGATTTATTTTAGGTAAACATTAAAGGAAATACTATTATAGCAAAATTAGGAATGGCCAGTCTTTTTCAGGAAACCCTGGTGGCATAGTGGTTAAGTGCTATGGCTGCTAACCAAATGGTCGGCAGTTCGAATCTGCCAGGCGCTTCTTGGAAGGTCTATGGGGCAGTTCTACTCTGTCCTACAGGATCGCTATGAGCCGGAATTGACTCGATGGCACTGGGTTTGGTTTTTTTGGTTTTAGTCTTTTTCAAGTCTCTAGCATTTTCTTTTATTTGGAAAAAGCCCAAGCGAATGAGTTTATTTATTTGCGTTTTAGGAATTTGGTGGCCAGTTGCTGTCGAGTCAACTCTGATTCACGGTGACCCACGTGTGCAGAGTAGAACTGTGCTCCACAGGGTTTTTGGTAGCCGATCAATCAGAGGTAGATCACCAGACCTTCCTTCCAAGGAGCCTCTGGGTGGACTGTGTTAACCGCCTCAGCCGCTAACCAAAAGATTGGCAGTTCGAGTCCACCCAGAGGCACCTCAGAAGAAAGCCCTGATGATCTATGTCTCAAAAACCAGGCACTGAAAACCCTGCGAGCTGGAATCAACTCAATGGCAACGGAGTTTTTTTGTTTTTGTTTTTTTAGGAATGTGTTAAGTAATGAAAGTCTGCCCTTGTTTTTCATTCTGACTCCCTGGATTGAATGTGATATAGAAATAAAGTTTATCCAGGGTTTTTATTGGCTGTGCCTTTTCTTAATTTAAAGTGCGGATTAGTAAGGAGAGAAGCAGAATGTTGGAGTCGGAGGAGGAGCGGGTCAGTGAAGTGTAAATCGATACAGCCGTTCCAGAGGACAGCCCACAGGCAACATGTATCAACATTTCACACATGCATGTCTTTTGCCCATTTTCTAATTGGATTGTTTTGCTTTTTTACTGTTGAGTTTTGAGAGTTCTTTATATATTTCAAATGGTAGTTTTTTATCAGATGTGTTGCTTGCAAATCTTTTCTCCCAACCTGTAGCTTGTCCTTGTCTGCCGTCAAGTCAATTCTAACTCTCTAGTGACACCGTACCACAGAGTAGAACCGCCCTAGAGGGTTTGTAGCCGAGTTCTTAACCATTGCACCACCAGGATTCCTCGTAGCTTGTCCTTACATTCCCTTAATAGGGCCTTATACAGAGCAAAACTTTTAAATTTTGATAAATTCTAATCCATAAACTTTTCCTTTTTGCAGATTGTGTTTCTGTTGTCAACTTTAAGAACTCTTTGCCTGGCCGAAGTATCTTTCGTATTTTTCCAAAATTTTTATAGTTTTACATTTAAATCTGTGATCCAGTCTAAGTTAGTTAATTTATTTTTTAAGTTAATTTTTCCAGTCACAAGTTTTTGATGACAAATTTAGGTTGAGGTTCGTTCATATTTTTGCTGGTGGATGTCCAGTTGCTACAGTACCATTTGTTGGGAAGGCTATTTTTATGGTTTGAATTATGTCTTCCAAAAATAGGTATTATAAATTCTAACACCTGTACCTGTGGTTTTGGAGCCCTGGTGGCACAGTGGTTAAAAGCTCGGTTGCTAACCAAAAGTTTGGCAGTTCGAATCCACCAGCTGCTCCTTGGAAACCCTCTGGGCAGTTCCACTCTGTTCTATAGGGTCACTACGAGTCGAAATCAACCCGATGGCACCAGGTTTTTTTTTTTTTTTTTGCAGTTAGAGACATTTTGGAAGAAAGGCCTGGTGATATGAAAACCTTATGGGCAATAACAACTGGAAAGATAAGAAAATGAATAATTTCTTTTATAAGGCTCAGCACAAAGCTGGTTCCTATGAGGCAGAGGTTAAAGACTCTCCAAATGCCCAACTTTTCCAGGCTGTCGTACTGCTCCATTGTCTCTAACATCACCTACTCCCCCTCCCCTGAGCACTCTCCCTCCCGTCTTTGGGTTCTGTAATTTGCTGTAAACGCTCACAGAACTCATGAACCATACTCACGGTTAAATGGTTTTAGAGAAGTAACAGGGTACAACTCAGAGTCAGGAATGACTCAGAAGTAACGGGAACAACTCAGAATACAGTTCCTGATCAGGACAGCTTCTTTCTTGCCCTCTGCTGCCGGGCCCTGCTCAGGAGCTTGTTGGGCAAGTGGTACAGCTCTGAGTCCCACTGCAGCCGTCTTGTGCCAGTCTCTGGTTCCTGCCATCTCACACTGCTATCACTCTTGCTACTGCTGTGCCACCGTCTCTTGCTGTCTTCCTTGTTACAGCTCCTCCCTCTCTGTCTCTGTGTCACACTTTAAGCCTAGAGGGATGGCAAAACTGACCAATCCCCTTGTTAGGGTTCCACACACCTTATTTGCATGGTCCCAGCACCACAAGCATTCCATCCATCTTATTTGTATAGCAACAAGCTGTCTAATCCCCTTGGTGGGTGACAAGCACCCTATTTGCATAATCCCACCCAATCATTGTGTTGGAGTCACAAAGACTAAGGATAACAAAGACTAAGGATTAAAAAAAAAAAGGATAGAAGGGCCATATTAAGTAATTCATGGCACCACAATTAGATAGGAAATTTAGAGGGAGAGTGAGTTGATATTAATGGGGAAGGGGTAATTTGGAAAAGGAGAGTGAGGATGGTTGTACAACTCTAAGAATGTAATCAATGTCACTGAATTGTACATGTAGAAATTGTTGAATCGTTGTATGTTCTCAACAACAACAACAAAAAACCTATGGAGCAGTTCTACTCTGCACACATAGGTTGCCATGAGCTAGAATCAACTCGAAGGCAACAGGTTTGGTTTGGTTTTTATTAGCTGAAATGTTTTTTTACAACAAATGTGTGTTCATTGCATAAACAGAAAAGTCAATAAAGCTGTTTCCATGGTGGGAGAGGGGGGTAGAGAAAGGCCAGAAGCAGACAGAGCATCAAGTGGGTACCAGAGGACTCAAAAGGGGAAGCAGATAAAGAGCAGGGAAGAAGGTCTGTCTGGCAAGAATCCCAGGGAGGATGGGAGAATCAGAAAACATACACGGCACCTCTAGTTTGCTGACAGGAAGGGAAGAAAGAGAGAAAGGAGCTAGAATCCGCACAGCTCTCAACAGCACTGTGTGGTGCTGGTGGGTGTCCTCATACATGACCACGTAGAGCACGTTCTTGAGAAGACCTTGCTGTGTTGACAAGGGAGGCAGCCGGGAACCAGTGGGAAGAGTCAGTCCTAAGGCCACCCACAATGAGGGTGTGAGTAGGAAGGTATATGAAGTCGGCTGTAAGGCTGATGGCTGCTATATCTCTGAGACTTTGTAGAATAATATTTTTACTAAGTCAGCTTGTATAAGAGGCTCCTGTTCATTGTATCTATGGGCCACTCTTTTTTCAACTTTTTATTTATACCCTGCCTTGTAAAAAAAATTAAAAAATAAGAATGGCTCATAAGGATTAATGAAATAAGACAAGATTGCACAAAATTAAAAGCAGATAGGAGAACAGAGGAGAGCAAGGACGGTTCTAAGCGAAGCCAACAACAAGGCTTCACTATCCAGGTGAACAAGATGATGCCCTGGATTTCCTTATGATTCAGGCACTGGGAGAAGCCAAGCATGAGCTGGGGTAACAAGATGTTATGGATTGAATTGTCTCCCCACAAAACGAGTATCAACTTTGTTACCAGGTGGAAACCCCAGGTTCTTGCTCAGCATGACTTACATTGGCCAATAAACAAGAGACTGAGGTGGGAGAACAGGAAAGGCACCTTTATTTCATTGTACAAGGAAAAGGAATCAATCGGAGCTGCTGCTGCTAAGTCTGCTCACCAAAGGCTGGTAGGCAAGTTACTTTTAAGGGGTTTACAAGTAGGGAATTCATACAAATTACTTCAAGGACCTTCAGGAGCAGTGGGGTTTACAAATAACCTACAAGCAAAAGCAGGATTCAAGTGCAAAGCTGCGGGGGAGGAAGTCCAGCAAAGGAAACAGGACCTTCAACACTGTAGGGGAGGAAGCCAAGCAAAGAAAACAGGATTCCCAATACAGCATTGGGGGTGGGGGGGGGGGCTCTGCCTCAACTTGGCTGGGCCATGATTCCCAGTACTGTGTTATAGTCCACCATTTTGTTTTCTGATGTGATTTTCCTATGTGTTGTAAATCCTACCAGTACAATGCTAATGAGGCAGGATTAGAGGCAGTTGTATTTATGAGGCAGGACCCAATCTATAAGATTAGATTGTATTTTAAGCCAATCTCTTTTAAGATATAAAAGAGAGAATCAAGCAGAGAGACATGGGGACCTTATACCACCAAGAAACGAGAGCCAGGATAATAGTGTATCCTTTGGACCCAGGATCCCAGAGCTGAGAATCTCCTCACCTGGGGACAATTGATGGCAAGGACCTTCCCCCAGAGCCCACAGAGAGAAAGCCTTCCCCTGGAGCTGGCACCCTGAATTCAAACTTCTAGCCTCCTAAACTGTTTGTTAAAGCCATCCACTTGTGGTATTTCTGTTATAGCAGCACTAGATAATTAAGACACAAGGTATCACCACTGGCCGGGCCCTATGGTGAGTAGGCTCTGCGTATATATTTATTGGGTAAATACATATTTGACACTGAAAAGTCAAAACTGTCTAAGATTTCCGTTGGTGGCCCTCAGGCTGTGGAGTCACTGTTGGGACAGGGTTGAGATTTCCCAGGAGAGAGATTTGTGTGACTCAGGGAGTACTATGAGAAACCCAAGCCACATGGAGAGGCTCTGGAGGATGAGACACCATGTGGAGCCAAAATGATCTTATCTTACTTGGATCTGTCAAGGAGCCCTGAGGCATCAACAGGTACATGAAGAAATCATCTTATAAGTGAATCCTCCAACCCAGCCCCTGGCTGATGCTGTGAGGATTAGACACTGACTGCCTAGGCAAACTCTTCCAGCAGTCCTGGCCCAAAAAAAACTCCACAGATTTTAACCACTAAGTTTGAGGGGAGTTTGTTGTTTAGCAAAATAGATAACCAACCAAAGCATCAGCAAATGGGCTCACTTAGGGAGACAGTGAAGAAATGGAGGACCCCAGAACTCAGGTCTAAGAAAAATCCCAGAGCCATAAGAAGAGAGTGTTAAGGTGTAAACAAACCCATTGCCCTCACTTCAGTTACGACTCGTCGTTGTTAGGCGCCATGGAGTAAATTCCAACTCATAGCAACACTACGCACAACAGAACGAAACACTGCCCAGTCCTGCACTATCCTCACATTCGTTGCTACATTTGAGCCAATCCATCTCGTTGAGGGTCTTCCTCTTCTTCACATGATGTCCTCCAGGGACTGGTGTCTCCTAACGACATGTCCAAAATAAGCAAGATGAAGTCTCACTATCCTTGCTTATAAGGAGCATTCTGACTGTACTTCTTCCAAGACAGATTGGTTTATTCTTCTGGCAGCTCATGGTGTATTAAATATTCCTCACCAACACCATAATTCAAATGCATCAATTGTTCTTCAATCTTCCTTATTCTTGTCCAGCCTTCACATGCATATGAGGCAGTTGAAAATACCATGGCTTAGATCAGGCATACCTTAGTCCTCAAGGTGACATCTTTGCTTTTTAACACTTTAAAGAGGTCTTTTGCAGCAGTTTGCCCAATGCAATACATCATTTAATTTCTTGAGTGCTAGCCAACTGACTGGAAGAGATCCATATTCATGCCCATTCCAAAGAAAGGTGATGGACAGAATGCAGAAATTATCGAACAATGCCATTAGTATCACACGTAAGTCAAATTTTGCTGAAGATCATTCAAAAACGATTGCAGGAGTACACCGACAGGGAACTGCCGGAATTCAAGCCGAATTCAGAAGAGGACGTGGAACAAGGGATATCATTGGTAATGTCAAATGGACCTTAGTTGAAAGCAGAGAATACCAGAAAGATGTTTACCTATGTTTTATTGACTGCAAAGATATTTGACTGTGTGGATCATAACACATTATGGATATCATTGTGAACAACGAGAATTCCAGAACACTTAGTTGTGTTCACGTGGAACCTGTATGTAGATCAAGAGGCAGTCATTCAAACAGAACAAGGGGATACTGTGTGGTTCATAATCAGGAAAGGTGTGTGTCAGGATTGTATCCTTTCACCATACTTGCTCAATCCTTATGCTGAGCAAATAATCCGAGAAGCTGGACTATATGAAGAAGAACGGGGCATCAGGATTGGAGGAAAACTCATTAATAACCTGCGCTATGCAGTTGACACAACCTTGGTTGCTGAAAGTGAAGAGGACTTGAAGCACTTACTGATGAAGATCAAAGATTACAGCCTTCAGTGTGGGTTACACCTCAACATAAAGAAAACAAAAATCCCCACAAATGAACCAATAAGTAACATAATAAATAGAGAAAATATTGAAGTTGTCAAGGATTTTATTTTACTTGGATCTGACTCATAGCAAAGCTAAATAGTGTAAATATTTGGCATCATTGCTGGTGTGGGGTGGAGTGGAAACACTGCTCCTCCATTCTTATATCATTGTTTTTCTCTGGATGAAGGAAGTGCTACTAGCTTAGCACTCCTGATCTCTCTCTGCCCAGCATCCCCTCACTCCTGGGAGAAGAGGAATCACTAAACCTAGTGAATTTGGAAGGGGAAAGTGAGTTTGTGAAGCCAAGCCCCTTCTCTCTTTGGGAGCAGGTGGCCTCAGGAAGCACGTGTTTGCTCCGTTCCCCCATGTTGAGTTCTACAGCGGGAGCCCAACCCCATCCCTGCCACACGAAGAAGCCCGCCGTGGTCCACCGGTGCCTATAACTGGGCAGGTAAGAAAGTCTCATTCGGGGTTCAGTATTAGGAAGGCCACTTGAATCCAGATATATGCCATCCTGCAAAATCAGCTTTATCAGTGATAGATGAAATATTTTGATTGCCCATCCGCCTGACTCATCTGTCTTCTCAACTTGTTCAGACAGAGGTAGGGAAGGAGGAGGCTACTTACTGGGCCCTCAAACCCCAGTGATGATCACTTTTGCAGAAAAGTTAGGGAAGACCAGGATAAAAGGTGTCATGGCAGTAAGAAGCGGGAGACCCTTGACGACCTCAAAGAGAGCAGTTTGAGTCGGAAGCCAGATGGGGTGAGATGAGGAAAAAGTGAGGGATGGAAATGAGTAACTTTGTGACAAGAAGGAACTCGGGGAGTTAGAAAGCTGGAGGAGGAGATAGAGTCAAAGAGTTTGGTTTTATGGCAACTTGTTTAAATGCTAATGACAAGGTGCCAGTTGTGAAGAAAGGTAATTAGAGATGAAGATCCTTGTGGAGGTCAAAGAGAATGTGATTCCAAGTACAGATGGAAGAAGTGCACCCAGTAGGAGGAGACACACCTCTGTTTCCATTGTCCCTGCACTTATCCCCTGCTGCACATACCGCAGCAGTAATAGGCCTTTGATAATGGCCTCAGCTCTCTAGAGTCGAGCAGTGCACAACCTGTCCAGCTGACCATGACATCTCTAATATAGTGTTATAATTCCACCCTTACTGGGCTGTTCAGACCCACTCTGTAAGCTCCTGGAGGGTAAGTCCTGCATCTTGTTACAGAGCAGACCCTCCAAAAATGTTTGGAATGAGTCAGTGTTGGTAGGTGTCTACTGGTACTCCTTTTCAGTATTGCGTTGGAGCCTCAGTTTTTCCACCTCTAAAATGGGGCCATGGTTTAGTGCAAGGGCCTAGAGACAGACTCTCTAGTCTGGATATTGACTCCAGCACTTCTAAGCTGAGTGGACTAGGGCAAGTCACTTCACCTCTTTGTGCCTCTATTTCTTCATCCGTAAGATGGGGATGATGAACCATCATCCGGTTCCTAGCATGGCTTAGAGGATTCAGTCAGATGTGGCCTTTCTAGTGCTCCGCCCATGGCTTGGTGCATTGCAGGCACTCCACAAGTGTTGCATCATCACCACACCTCACACAGTTGTTTTGAGCCTTGAATGAGAAGATTGATGTTAAGCACCTACTGGAGCACCCAGAAAATGGTGGTAGTTCCATCATGGCACTGTTTCTGCTCCCATGAGGCTGTCTCTTCATTCCTGGTAGGTGGTTCGTGGGTAGAAATGCAAGATAACTTGTATCTGAACTTAAGGTATCAGAATTGGGAAAGAATCATACAAATCAGAAAAGTTTAAAGTTGAAAGGGACCCAAGAAGTTAAGTGATCTGGGCCATTCAAGCTTTTTCAACAGTGAACCTAGAACATTTTTTGCAGTAAGATTTGCATTTTTATTGATAGTAATGCTAAAGCATAATTCATTAGCAGGCCATAAATATCCATTTTTATTAGTACTATGTACTGTCTTAGTTTGAATCCCTCCAGGAGCCAACTCTGAGATGAGAATTCAAGGGATAGTGCTTTATTTGGGAAGACAGTACGGGAAATATGGTGAAGAAGGGGAGATGAGGCAGGGAAGGAAAGTTCCAACCAAGGGAAGCCAGCTCCACCGTCAGAGGCATAGTGAGGGGGGCATTTGCCCCCAGGCACAAGTCCGTTATCCTTTCTTTCCCTCCAATTTCTCCCATTCGTAATGGAAATGTCTACCTTGTGCCTGTTCCACCATTGTACTTTGAAAAGAGGTAATTTGTAGTCTAGTTTTCACAGATTCACAGGTGAAGAGGAATTTTGCCCCAGGATAGAATATGCCCAAAGTCTTACCCATATTTGATTTAGATGCTTCAGAAGATGAGATTTTGAATTTGGAGTGGATTTAAGAGTTTTGGGATGATGTCATGGGATGAATGTGTTTTGCATGTGGGAAGGACATGAATTTTGGGTGTCCAAAGGGTGGAATGTTATGGATTAAATTGTGTCCCGCCAAAATATGTGTTGTAAATCCTAACTTCTATGCCTATGGTTGGACCCCTAGTGGCACAGTGGTTAAAAGTTAGGGCTGCAAACCAAAAGATTGGCAGTTTAAATCCACCAACCACTCCTTGGAAACCCTAGAGGGTAGTTCCACCCTGCCCTATAGGGTTCCTGTGAGTTATAATCAACTCGGTAGTAATGAGTTTTTTTCCTTTTTGTTGTTATGCCTGTGGCTATAATCCCATTTGGGATTGGGTTGTTTTTGTTATGTTAATAAGGCAGGATTAGTGTTGGGTGTGTCTTGAATCAATCTCTTTTGAGATAAAAAAGAGATTAAACAAGCAAGGGAGAAAGCAGAGATGGGGAAAGGCTCATGAAGATCACCCAGGAGGAGAAGCTCAGAGGAGACAAGGACCTTCCTCCAGAGCCGACAGAGAATAAAAGCCTTCCATTAGAACCAGCACCCTGAATTTGGACTTCTAGCCTCCTAAACAGTGAGAAAATAAATTTCTGTTTATTAAAGCCACCCACTGGTGGTATTTCTGTTATAACAGCACTAGATAACTAAGACACCCATTCATATACAAAACTATACATGACGTATATATTTTTAATGAAGTCTGGAAGAATGTACATTAAACTGTTAATGCTCATAAGTGGAACAGAGAACTTTCACTTTTTATAAGCCTATATAATTTTTTTTTTTAACAATGAGCACCTATTTCCTTTTGAGATTTAACAAGTTGAAGATTTGTAAAATGATAGTACATTGCTTTTTTTTTACAAAATGAATCATCCTTCAGACTTAAACAAATGCAGTTTAGAATTCTAAACTTTCACTAGAGGGCAGAAGAGATGTGTGTGTGTGTGTGTGTGTGTGTGTGTGTGCGCGCACGCGCGCGCACTGCCTGTTAATCACTGTTTACATTTCTTGTACAATTTCTCCATTCATCAGGTCATCTATAATATTTGCCCAATCATTCAAGGAAATGGCAGCACCCAGACCTCTCAAACTGGCAGGCTTCACATGAGGGCCCAACAATCCCATTTTAGATTGATTTTTAAGGCTGTGGTTGCCTTCGGTGCCATTATTGAAAATGTCTGTTTTGTACCAGCTTTTGGGTATACAGAGAAAGAAGCTCTGAAGTTCTGTTAACTGGCCCCAGTCCCCGCTAATGAGAGAAAAGGCCAGAGTGAAGGAAACCCTCAAGATGGGTGGTCACAATAGTCAAAACAATGGACCTAAACATACCGTCAATCATGAATACGGTGGGGGACTGGGCAAAGTTTACTTCTGTTATACATAATAAAGTCACCATGAGTCAGAACTGACTTGACAGCATCCAACACCACCACCATGAAGCTATCAGCTACCTGCTTTGCTGGAGTCAGTCTAGGAGTTCCACATTTAGATTGTGGAGTGATGACCTAGGTGTCTGTCCCAGCCTTTCTGAGAATGTCTGCAGATGTCTCCCCAACTTCCTGATTACTGGCACCAGATTAAGATTAAGTCATTTGGGGACTTGGTACCTGTGGGCATGTGCAGGTCTCATGCTCTCAGTAATGAATAATGAGAAAAATCTCAATGAAAACATTAAATCAGTAATCCTATTTAGTTGCTAAAATGTTTGCCTCCTCTATCTGGAGTTTCCTGATGCACCAAATGGAAATGAATATCTGGACACCTATACAACATGGTTTTCATTATAGCCAGTCTCATAGAAGAGTTGGTTGAAACCTCAGAGCTTCTCCCTTTCAAAGCTCCCAGAGACCAGGACCCATATACTTAATTAAAATGAATTGGGTTGAATGCAAGATCATGCATATATTTAAAATATTGGGGGATGCACCAAGATAAGTTTGGGATAGATAACATAGTGGGTTCAATAGTGTTCCCCCAAAATTCATGTTTCGCCAGAACCTCAAAATGTGACCTTATTTGGGAACAGCGTCGTTACAGGTGTAATTAGTTAAGGACCTCGAGATGAAATCATCTTGGATTTAGGGCAGGCTCTAAAACCAGTAACTAACTGCCTTATAAGAAGAGAAGAGGACACCAAGACACACAGGGAAGAAGGCCATGTGAAGATGGAGGCCGAGACTGGAGTGATGCTGCCGCACACTGTGGAACCCCAGAAGCCACCAGAAGCTGGAAGAAGTAAGGAAGGATTCCCTCCTAGAGCTTAAGGAGGGACTGTAGACCTGCCAACATCTTGATTTAGACTTTTGGCCTCCAGAACTGTGAGAGAATAAATTTCTGATGTTTTAGGCCTCGCAGTTTGTGGTCATTAGTTACAGCAGCCCCAGGAAATTACAACAGAGAAGTTGTAGCACGGTGGTCAAAACATAAGCTTGAGAAAGGCCGATTTGCTTGAGACCAGCTCCACCACTTATTAGAAATGTGTCCTTGGGTCACCCACACAGCTAAGTGAGGTTAATAGTCATTGTAGAAGTTAGAGGTGCCTGCCCAGCTCTATCACAAGGACAGACCATCAGCAGCTGTGTTTGTACTGTATAACCCCACCTGCTTGGCCAGACCTGATTCGACTGAGGAAATGAAGTGAGTCTAATCAGATTGTCTCTCCTGGCATTTACGTTTAGAATTGAGCATCCTTCGTGGGTCTGGTCTGTCGAATGAGATGGGAGAAGACAGGACATTGGGGGTGGGTGGATAAGTGGTTGTTATGTGTGTGGATTGTTGTAGCCGGTGTCCACATCCTGGGTTCAGCCCCTGGTCAGGGGTGTTGCACTTCTTTCCCTTTGGTGTGCCACTGAGGCACTCCTATATTTTTCAGTAAGTTTCCCCTTTTGCCAAGCCATTATTAAATTGGTTTCTATAACATGTGACCAAACAAATGCTCCCTGATCTAGACTCCCAACTTCCCAGGATTATTGTGATGGTCGAAGGGGACAGTGTGGTTGAAGCAGTGACTGAATACATGCCAACCATAGGCAGGCCTCAGTAAGTGCCAGCCTTCATTATTATCACTACTACTATAAATGGACTCAACTGCCTCTTCTGATTGCAATAAAGATGTAATGAAGCAGTAATCTCTGTCTTCAAGGAACTGACAGTGAGTTAAGGCTGTGTAAAAACAGTGTGAGGGAGGCATCTGATCTCCTCTAACTTCACAAGGAGTAAGAGAAATCACGATCAACAGCCCAAGACTGATTCTTATGAGGTGGAGGTCAGACATGACCCCTCTCTCTGCCATCTTTAACAATTCTAACACCAACCGTCGCTCCATGGCACTCTCTACATCTCTGCTGAGTTCGAGAATTCATTGCAATGGCCACACAGAACTCACAGACAACACTGATGATTACGGGGTGTATTGGGGAAGTAATAGGTTACAATTCAAGTTCAGGAATGCGCAGGGTTTGATGAGCTTCTTGGATGGATATCTCCTTCTCTTTCACGATATCAGGGAAGTTTTCTGCCAGCAAATCTTCAACAACTCTCTCTGTATTTTCTGTTATCCCCCTCTGTTCTGGTACTTCTATCACTTGTAGGTTATTTCTCTTGATAGAGTCTTATATAATTCTTAGGGTTTCTTCATTTTTCCAAACTCTTTTATCTGATTTTTTCTCAAATTGATGTCAAGTGCTTTATCTTCAATCTCACTAATCCTGACTTCCATTGCTTCAATTCTGCTCATATGACTTTCTATTGAGCTGTCTAATTCTGAAGTTTTATTGTTAATCTTTTGGATTTCTTTTGCTGTCTCTGTGGATTCTAGCAACCTGTTAAATTTGTTATTTTGCTCTTGTACAGCTTTTCTGAATTCCTCTATTGCTTTGTCTGTGTGTTCCTTGGCTTGGTCTGAGTTTTTCCTGATCTTCCTGATCTCTTGAAGAGCTCTATACATTAATCTTTTTGAATTCTACCTCTGGTAATTCCAAGACTTATCTTCCTCTGGGAGGTTTCCTGGTTCTTTGTTTTGGTTGCTTGTTGGAACCATCATAGTCTGCCTCTTTATGTGATTTGATATTGACCATTGTCTCCGAGCCATCAATAAGTTATTATATACTTACCATGTCCTAGCTTCATGTTTTGTTTTGATATGCCTAAATAGGTTGGTTGTGTGAGCTAGTTTGATTATTGGTGTCTTTGAAGCTCTCATGTACTGTCACCAGGTGGTTAGAGCTTCTACTAGGGGTGTGAGCTCAGGAGTCCATTTACTTTTCTTGTGTGGATTCGGCTCAGCTGTCCAGGTCATCAGTCACCAACTGTGTGGTGCAGGCTATCACCCACAGTCCTAGACAGGCAAGGCTATGTAAGGGTGATTGGAGCAGGCACAGGTATCTGGCTGCAGTAGGGGGTTAAGTGCTGAACAAAGTAGGGGGCTGATGGCTGCCCCTGAGTGCCTCGGTGGAAGGTGTGTCCCTGTCCCCTAGAGTGTATAGCTGGGTGGGTTTTGCAGCCAGACTTTGGGCATCCAATGCTGTTGGCTGTAAGTACTGGGAGGCACCACTTGTTCTCAGACCTCTGTCTTGGGTAGCTAGGTAGTATGGGTGAAGCCACTAGTCCCCAGGCCCCAGATGTAGGTGGGTGAGAACCCTGCTTATCGGCAGGGTAGTGTCAAATGTCATGAATCTGCAACTCCCCCTTAGCTGTTGCAGTGGAAAATAGGCTTCAGGTATATACCCTGTTATACAATGCTAATGACAGCCTACACTGTTGAATGGGCCCACATAGGTCTGGGGGGGGTGGGGGGGTGGGAGGGGTAGGGGGTGGGGGTGGGGGTGGGGGTGGGGTGGGGTGGGGTGGTGAAAGGCATTCAAAGTTTGTGGACCCCTTATGCCTATCCCTAGGCAAAGGGGTAGTGCCTGCCCTGAGTTCCTGACTTAAGGGGTGTGGTGAGTTTTCAAAGCCACAAGACTGGTTTGGGCGTGGTTAGTTAGTCCTGAGCTCCCAGCTTAAGGGAGCTGGCAATTTCTTGGTTTTGTTTGTTTGTTTATTTGTCCCCTCCCCAAAGCCAGGAGACTGGGTCAGGTGTGACAGGTCCCACTTCTGGCCTAGGGGGTGCAGCAACCGCTGAACACTGCCAGTCTAGCACCAGAGCAGAGGGGGGAGGCGGGTGAGGGGAAGAAAGGCACTTCTCCTTTACGAAGCCCCAGGGGGGAAAGGGTTATTTTGATCCCGAGCGATAGGTTAGAGGCTTGCACTTAACTTTCACAGATCTAGTGCTGCTTCCCCTGGCTCTGGAGGCTTGTGCAGACTCCCTGCCACTCGGTTTCTCCCCCTACCCCCTCAGTGCTGGTTTCTCCCAGCATGGTAAAATGCATCCCAAGCGCTACTGCTTGCCTCAGCCCACCTGCACCAAATGATCCAGCCTGCAAGGTGCCAGCTAGGTCAAGTCTGGCACTTCTTCTCTTCTTCTGAACTGTCTCTGTCTCTCCTGGCCACTCAGTCCGAGTCCTCAACTTTGTCTTTGATGTTTAGGGCTCCTAGATTGTCATATGTAATCAATTCACTTGTTTTTTCAGGTCTTTGTTGTAAGAGGGGCCACAGGAAGCATCTGACTATTACACCATCTCGCCCCGCCTCCCTCAGGAATGTTCAGGATATAGTTCTTCCATCAGGACAGCCTCCTCTCTCTGGCATCTCAGCCTCTGCTCTGCTAGGGCAAGTGTTACAAAGCTCTTTTAGCTTTGCCAATAAGTGCTCCAAGGTACCCCACTCTGCTAGTAAGCTGCAGCCCAGAGGTGCTCAGCTCTAGCTCCATGGGTTGGCACACCTAGCTCCACCAGTGCCCAGAGGCACCCCATCCCTCCAACAAGCCTCTTGCCCAAAGGTACTCAGCTTTCTTGCTCTGTGGGCTGGGCTGTTTCTTGCTGGTCTCCTGCTGCTGTTTCTCTGCTACTGTTTCTTGCTGTCTTCTGTGTTACAGCTCTCTATCTCTCTCTCTCTCAGTTTCCTGGTTCTGAGAGATTCTCAACACAGGTATCCTGGGTTCAAAGGATGCTCACTACTCCTGGCTCTTCTTTCTTGGTGGTAATGAGATCCTCTCTTTCCCACCTCTGGGATGGCTCATCTTAAGCCTAAAGGGATGGCAAAACTGATCAGTCCTCTTGGTGGGCCACAATTACCTTATTTGCACAGTCCCGCCAAATCACTTGGGTGGGAGTTACAAGACCATGGCAAGAAAGGCCATGCAAAAGTGATCCATTGCACAGCAGGCTGGTACACGCAAACTAGATCCAACAACCCAAGCTGAAGTGAGCCCCGGTACCATCAGCATCACTTTGGCTGCTTCTTCCCCTAACCTCACTGGATTCCTGTTGTTCCAATAGCCAAATGTTGTATGCAAAATGCCTAGAAGAGGGTGTGACTCCTTTGGGAAGGCCTTATCTAGTACATGCTCTTGGAGCAGACTCCTGGCCACCTCGCCGTAGTGGTCATCTGGAATGTTCTTCTGGAATGTTGGGAAAAGGCCCAACAACAGCCATTCAAGTATGGCTTGAGCTCCTTCTCTGTGCTGGATTTGGCGATGCAGAAGTACACGAGCCAGGCACATTCCCTGCCTGCTCACAGTCCCCTGGAAGGGGCAGACATTAAACCAATAACTGTACGAGGAATCAGTGAACTATCTGGAGGCATGTACTTGGAAGGAGTACACCTTCTCAGCAGTCTGAGGTGGCGGAGATGGACATCTGTGGTTTTGCCTCATCAGCATCTCTTCCTCTGATGCTGCTTTGAGCAACCACCCTTTCCCACCCCCAGGCTGCTGATTCTGTGGCCCCCTCTCCAAACTGGAAATTCGCACAATCCATAGGCTGGCCAATCTATGCATTTTGCCCCCTTGTCTGCAGTAACTGGCTCAGCAAAAGGCATGTGACTCAAACTAGGCTAATGAACATCCGCCATGAGATTTGTTTTGGAATTATGGTGAAAGCGACACTCTTTTTCCACTGGGGTTGTAAAGCTGGTAGGTGACAAGCCTGGGGCAAATAGAACCCAGTCTTGTGGGAGAACAGTTTTGAATAAAGGCAACACAGAGATACAATATTGTTGTTTAAGAGCTTGAATTTAGCTGTGTTTGGACCTGGCTGTATCCCTGGTTTGGTAGCTACGATATTCAACAAATTTCCTTTCTTGCTCTGAGCTAGGTCTCTGACAGTGAAATTAAATGTCTCGACCATTAGAGGGCTGTCCCCACTGTGGGAGTCAAGGATGAATTCCTGGAAGAAGTAACCGCTGAACCAAAGAACAAAAGATGACTAGGAATCATCCAGGTGAAAAAGAGGAGAAAGAACGTTCTAGACAGAAGGAGTAGCATGTGAGAAGGCCCCCAGGTGGGAAGAACATGACTTTAGGAATTTGTTTGCTTCATTACCCTGTATGTGTTCTACTATAGATATAAATTAAAAACCAGTTGCTGTTGAGTCGCCCCCTACTCATGGGCACCCCGTGTGTGTCAGAGTAGAACTGTGCGCCATAGGGCTTTTAATGGCTGATTTTTTGGAAGTTGGTTGCCAAGTCTTTCTTCCAATCTGCCTCTGGGCGGATTCGAACCTCTAACCTCCAACTTTTCGGTTAGCAGCTGAACACATTATCTGTTTGTACCACCCAGGGACTGCATAGATATAAAGATCTTTGATGAATAGCCTTTTTAAAATAAACTCCACAACCCTTACTTACAATAATGTCCATTTGTAAAGTGCCTTCATGTTTGCAAATCCTTTGTTACTTGATATGTCATGATTTATTAAATATATTTGGTTTTGCTCTCATGAATCCCTGCCTGAACCCAATATTCATTCAGTCTAATTTTCTACTTCTCACTCAGAATTTCAGATATAAAATACTGGCCCCTTTCAGTTCACAAGCCTAGAAGAATTGGGAGCCTAGAAGTCTAATGAGTGGCAAGGAGGTGGGCACAGGGCCGGGGGCCAGTTGTGCCTGGCTGTGCATCTGCCAAGAGAGCTGAGCACTGCCACTCTGGCTCAGAGCAGCCATTCATCAGCTCAAAAAGTGAAAGGAGTTCCTCAATCTTTGGCTTAACCTTTAACCCCATGGAGGGCTGGAGCTGACAACTCTGGAAAATTGGCTGCCATCTACAGCCGTCTCTGAGTGACAAGATCAGTGGCCCATCGGAGGGTGAGGGGAGATGCAATCTGGAATCTCTTGCTATATCAACCACCTTTCCTTTCTCCCTGTACTTCCCCCAAATCCTGTCCCTATCACCAGCTTATTTAACTGTTAATTCACCTATTTTGAGGGAAACAGGAGGGAAAATTGGTTTAGTTGGTTTTATGTTACTTCTTTTGAACATTCCTTGTATTGTTAAAATTTATTGTTACTTGCGTTATATGATTTAACTTTGACTCCCCAGCTAAATTATGGGATCTTCAGAGGGAAGAATCAACCATGTGCATTTTTTAGGACCCACAGCACCTAATTCAGTGCCTAGCCCTAGTACTCATTGATTCTTAAATGAATGACTTAAATTTTTTTTTATTGTAGTGTAAATATACATAACAAAACGCCCACCATCTCAACAATTTCTACGTGTACAATTCAGTAACATTGATTACGTTCTTCAAGTTATGCATCCATTCTTGCTATTCTTTCAAAATCATTCCATCACCATTAAATGAATGACTTTTAACGAACTCATCACCATCCAAAAAAAGCCCATGGCTGACAGGTGAGCATGGCAGGAAAGGATTGCTGGCTGCCTGATGGGGTTGGGCTCAGGCCTTGGCAGGAAGGCTGGGTTGCAGGGGACACCAAGCCCCTGGTGGAGTCAGGCCCAGACCTGGCTAGGTGGATTCTGCTGTCAGGGGGTGCGGAGTATCAGGCAGGGGGAGGGTTAGACCAGGCTCAGGAGACACAGTGTTGAGTTCTGGGTGGGGTCCAGCCTAGGCCCAGGTAGGTGACTCTGGCTGGCAGGGGGCACTGAGTACAGGCTGGAGGGATGAGTCCCAGGCTTCGGCATGGACTCCAGCCAGCAGGGGGTGCTGTATCCTGGGTAGGGGGAAAGTACCCGGCTTTGGCACGAGACTTCAAACTGGTAAAGAGTGCTGTCATGGTTTGAGGGGGGTCAGGGGACAGGGAGCACCGAGCCCCGGGTGGCGTCAGGCGTCAGGCGTAGGCCCAGCCTGGTGACTCCAGCTGGCAGGGGGCGCTGAGTCTCTCTGTGGGGTCAATCCCGGGACTTGTCATAGAGACTCCAGGCCGGCAGGGGGCACTGTGTCCCGAATGGGAGTGTCAGGCCAGGCTCCGGGCCGGCGGGAGCCCGGCAGGTGGCGCTGTGGCCGCGGCCGAGGCCCGGCGGGCGGGCGGCGGCGCGGCGCTGCGGCCGGGCTCGCGGGCCCGGGGTAGCGGCGGCGGCGGCAGGAGCGGAGGAGGCGGAGCGGCGGCTGGCGGCGGGAGCGGCGGCGGCGGCGACCCCGGGCGGGCTGGAGCGCCGGTCGCCGAGCGCACAGGCCGCGGCCCGCGGAGCCCGCCATGCCGGCGCGGGCCTGAGGCGCGGCGAGCCAGGGCCGAGGCGAGCGGCGGCTGCGCCGGCCTGTCGCCCCGCAGCGGCCCGGCTCGGGCCCGATGAGCGGCGGCCTCGGCCTCCGGCGCAGCCCGGAAATGTCTGGCAAGATCGAGAAAGCAGGTGAGGCGGCGCGGGGACCGGCTGACTTCGTCCGGCGCCGCGGGCCGCTGGGGGCCGAGGCGGGCGCGAGCTGCCTGCGGCCCGCGTGGGCCCTGCCGCACTGCCGCTGCGCCCTCGCCGGGAAGGGGTTCGGATTCGTGCCGGGATGCGAGCACCCCTCTTCTTGCCCGGGGAGCAGAAGTGAAACTGCCGCCGAGGCCTAATTGGGGCGCTTTCCAACTTCACATTCAAAGGCCGCTTTCAGCCGGTGGGCTGGTTGCTCTCCGTCCTCTCTCCCGTGGGCTCGGCCGGCTGCAGGAGCGGTGGCCGGAGGGCGGACGCAACGGGCGAGACTTTTGGGGGTGGCATTTCGGAGGGCGGTGGAGGTGGGGGCCCCCTCCCTCAGCAGCCGGGGGTCTCCTTTGTGGGTGCTGCCTTGGTCTCTTAAGCAACTTTCAGAAAAATGGCCTGAACCTGGGGAAGGGGAAGAGAAACCCCGGCCGCGTGTCTTCGGCGGCTCTGAAGCGCTGTGCCGGCCTCGGGGCTTGTTTGTCTTTCCGAAGGCGAAGAGTGGAGCTATAAAATGTGTCATTGCTAATGAGCCTCGGGTTTAAATTTAACTTAAAGTATCCACTTCGGTTGCTTCAAAGGAAGCAGTTAAGGTGTGTTTGGGTATTTTTCCGGGCTCAGTCAAGTTTTCCTCTGTTATCAAGCTTCAGTCTGGAAGCAGGGCATGTGGGGAGCAGGTTGGCTTTGAGCAGCTTATAAATCTTGATGCAAGCCTCATCTCTTTGTGTGTGCCTAGAAATCTTGTGAGTTGCCTTCTGATTACCTGGTTTTGGCCTATACTGGGAATAGACTCTCTGAAGATTCAATTACCGTTGTGCATATGGGGCCCAGGGCTTAATTAGTTGCGACACCTCATGTAGTGAATTCTCGGGTCCAAGGTGAAGTAGATGAATGGTCCAAGACTCTTGTACTAAAAACAAGTCTGGTTGTCATAATTAGGATACCAGGTTAGCTTCATAGCTAAAATGTGGAAGGCAGGGAGGGTTTTAGGAAGCCGTAAAGGAGCCCTGATGGCTAAGTGGTTAAGAGTTTGGCTCCTAACCAGAAGGTCTGCAGTTCTAATCCAGCAGCCTCTCCTTGGAAATCCTTCGGGGCAGTTCTACTCTGTTGTTTAAGGTCACTATGAGTCAGAATTGACTCGATGGCAATGAGTTTGGTTTTTGGTTTAAAGGCGGTAGGTAGCATTGATTTTGGAAGTTCGCTTGTGTGTTTCCTGGGTTGAACTGGAATACTTCTCTAGGGTGCATCTCTTGAGTGGACCCAGAAGACAGTGTAATTTTGCAGTCTGTAGTTGAAGCACAAGAAGGGAAGTAACCTTTATTGAGGGCTTGCTACGTATCTGGCTCCCTGTCAAGCACTTTAAACATATTCTTTAATGGAGCCTTGCAGATCCTCTGTGAGAGAGAATATGGTCCCTGTTGTACAGGCTCAGAGAGGTTCAATGAGTTGCTGGGGGTCATCTAGCAAGAGGGCAGCAGGGTGGGCATTTATGCCTGGTCCTCATATTGGAAGGTTGGGTGTCTTCTGCACGGGAGTGGTCAGTTTCAGGTGTGATTTCCTGCATATTTTTGTCACTGTTTTTCAGCCTCAGGGCCTTGCCCAGTGACCATAAGTCACTTCCCTGCACACGTGCTGTTCCAGAAATATCTTGAGTTAATCTTTGAAGCATTTTTTAGGAACGTCTTGTATAGTATCTCATCGGAATGGTATTATCAGGAAGCTTGGATGATTTAATTTTAAAATAACATTAACTGAATTTTCTTTGATTGTATGAGTATACCTGGAAATCATGGAAAAGTAAAAAGAGCTAAATGAAAAGCACCTCCAGTCCCGTGAATTGCTTTCCATGGCTCAGACCTGTCTGGATGAGCTGACTTCCTTTGAGTTCTCTAAGACCCAGAGAAAGGACTAAAGTCAGTTTACATTAGCATAAGTTATCTCTGGGCCTTCTCTGGACACTGCACTCTGCCAGGTGCTGTGCTGGATGCAAAAACCAGTAAGTCAGGAAAGCTTGTCTGAGGGCTGGAGAGCTGGACCTGGGGTAACGCGTGGGCTACTTGGTATTATACCTGTGCTGTAGCAGGAGTCAGCTCCAGTGGGCACCAGGTAAGGAAGGGGCCTTATCAGTTGAAGGAATTAGGAAGCTTCTTGAGGGGATGGTATTTGTGCTAGGCTCTGAAGAGAGAGCAAGGTTTCCCTGGGTGGAGGTGGATATAGGAAGAGAGCCGAGTGAAAGGGGTTGACCAGGGGCTGCAGAAAGCACGGGTGGAAGATGGGTTTGGTGGGAGCTGGCAAGCAAGAAAGTTCTCAGTGGTTGGGAAGACCAGGGTGGTATCTCAGCTGGCTTTGGAATTACAGATGTGGAGCTAACCAGAAGTCCAGATGATGTCTTTTATTGCATAAGGTTTTCTACTATGACCCATATGCTTTGGAACACTTCTGTAATGAAGGGTTGCCCTTCCTGGTGGTTTTTACTGGTCATTACAGTGGTGGACAGTTCGAATCCTCCAGGCAGTCCTTGGAAACTCTATGGGGCAGTTCTACTCTGTCCTATAGGGTCGCTATGAGTCGGAATTGACTCGATGGTAGTGGGTTTGGTTTTTTTTTTTTCAATAGGTGAACTTCACTTTGCTTTTGTAAGAGGTTACCTGTTAAATTTATGTTGGAATTTTCTAAATAGACCTAATGCTAAGTTATCCAAAGGAAAGGTCTTTAGGTGAAACGGTGACTTCTCCTAGCAAGTGAATAATGTCTGGTAAATTTCAGAGCGGGAACTTAGTAAACATTTATCATTGGGGTTTTGCAGTTTTCTGTAGAAATGTTGCTGAAATGTGTTCGTAATCTCTTCACTTTAATAATAAAAAGACTAGCATTTTACTTTTCAAGCTTTTTTAAGTGAAAGGAAGGCTCCTTCATACATCCCTACAGGTGCAGTGGTTAAGCGCTTGGTTGCTAACTGAAAGGTCGGAGACTCAAACTCACCAGCCACTCCTCAGTAGAAAGATGTGTCAGTCTGCTCTCCTAAAGATTACAGCCTTGGAAACTCTATGGGGCTGTCCTACTCTGTTCTGTAGGGTCGCTGTGAGTGGAATCTACTCAGCCCTGAGACTTTTGCCCATTCTTCCATCCTGCCTCATCACCACCTTGCCTGCTACCTCCTCCATGAGCAGCATCTCTTTAGCCTCTGGGAAGATCTTTGTGAGTCTGTCCTTGTTGCTTCAGTACCTTCATTTATTCATTCAGCACTGCGGGTGGGGCCTGTAGGAGGGCAGGTGGTTTCATAGGGATGCAGAAAGGCAAACCTTAGGTCAGGCTGCCCCAAGTCCTGTGTGGCCCATGGGGGTTGGAGACAGCCTGGCTTCCAGAGGGTGGCAGAGGGACACCTTGCTGGGCTGGTTGAGGCATGTCAAGTTAGGCTTGGTGGAGGAGGGTTGAATATGGAGGGCCAGGGAGAAGGCTGGGGTGGAAGGGAAAACTTCTAGACTCCTTGGTGTCTTTCAGAGGTAATGAGGAGGCGGAGAGTAGAGTTGAGCCAGATGGGGTTAGGAAGCCATGTGGGGTGAGTTTGTGGGCAGGCCTGCTAAGGAGGAGAGCTTCTTTCTTAGGAATTAAGAGTTTGTAGCCAGCTTTTCAGAGGCTGGGGAGACTAGGGGCCCAGAGGCCACTTTGGGCCGCAAGTTACGTGGCTTTAATTGTGTACACAGTTATGGTGGTTCTCAGTTGGATAATGTTTACTTCCAGTGAAGCATCAGGTGAGGAGAATTAATACCCTCACATTTCTGGAGCTTAAACACCTCTATTGCTGCAAGTGGAGGTCGCAGGTTGGTAGCTGTGGGCTGGATTCAGTCCATGGATGTGTGGAGTTTGAGCCACATGTGTTGTTGGGAAAAAAAAAAAGATCAGTATTGGTGATCAATATTTAAAAATTAGGAAAATTGCTCAAAACCTCAGGTTCCTGGTTCTCTTGAAAATGAGGTACAATGGTAACCCTGAGCCCTTGTTCCTGTAAGGCAGTTGTGGGTGGGGGCTGGGTAGTAGTTATCCCCAAAGTCCCCACCGTGCCCACTGCCAGCCACGCCACTGATTCTTGTTGCCCATGCTGGCTGTTAACCTTTGAGTTGGTGTCTCTTACCTTAGAGAGCCATTCGCATTTCTTTGCTTTTGATCTGGTGTATAACTTTGAGATCTTTGCCGCGTCCTTCATTAATTCACCCCCGATTCATCATTTAGTGCTGATTGAGCGCCTGCTTGGTTAAGCTCCGTGTGAGGCTCTGGGGAATATAGTAGTGAACTCAGCAGACAACGTGCAGCCCGCCATCAGGACAGATGTTGGTAGCGTGAGGAGTGCTGGGAAGAAGTGCAGGTTATCAAGGTATCAGACTCATGGCAGGGAGAGGGAGTAGGGAAATATTTCTGTGAAGAATTGAGATTTAAGGTGGAGGATGAGTCGAGTTAGCTGGGTACAGCAGAAGGGAAGGGGGACCAAGACCCTGAGGAGAGAGCCCTGAACGTTGGAGGGACTAAAAGGCCTTGCGGCTGTAGGGAAAAAGGTGGCTTCAGTTTTACTCGATTGTACTCATCAGAGTTTCAGTTGCTCATTCCTTCATGCACTCAGTTCATTCATCAAATAGCTTACTGAGCATCCCTTAAGGGCCTGGAGTTGTTCTAGTCCTTGGGATATAAGGACAAGACCTCACTCTGTCACTCCGTCACCCCCTCCTTTTACCTTTTAGCTTGGGAACACACTAAAACCTGCTGCTGCCATAGAGTTTAGCCTGGGAAGGCAATAAAAATTGACATCACAAAGAAGTAAATTACACCCTCCCCCATCCCCTGCTCCCAGCAGACCACAGATTATCTAGAAGTTTCATCATGTACCAAGCCTTCTGGTTAGCTCTCTGGGCCCCTTGCAGCCTTGGAGCATTCAGTGAAGGGCTGGTGAAGTGGCAGCGAGCTCGCTGAGCATACCTTCTGAAGTCAGAATAGAGAAGGTGTCTCCAACTCAGTGCACTACTATTTTTGAAATGCATGAAGATGCTTTTGTTGTAAATTAAAAGGAAATTTGCAGTGACTGCATTCATAGTAGTTTTTTGTCGTTAGGTAGTATTTTCTCAGAACAGATACTAAAAGTACAAGTATTGCACCAGGCTGTGCTCTTTTTGGCCTGGGAAAGAGGCCTTTTACCCAGACAGATGAGCAGTCACTGTGTCTTCATCAATTTTAACATCCTTTCAAGATTTGCACTTACTTTCTTTTTCACAGTTAGCAATTTTGTGATCAAAATGTATTCAGTCAATAGATATAGTATTTTGATGGCCCCTTCTGAATGGCCCTTCATTCACTCACTCAGTAACATTTATGAGTGCCTTTTCATAGCCCTGGTAGGGCAGTGGTTAAGAGCTGTGGCTACTAACCAAAAGGTCAGCAGTTCAAATCCACCACTCACTCCTTGGAAACCCTGTGGGGCAGTTCTACTTTGTCACTATGCATCGGAATTGATTTGGCAACAGCGGGTTTGGTTTGTTTTGGTCTTCATTGCTAGGCTCATAGGGCATAGAGCAGGCAGGAACCTTGTCCTCCAGGAGTCACATGACAGGGGCAATGTTAAAATGGTCTTGAACAATTCTGCAACTTTCTGTAGTTTTCAGAATGCATTTATATACTACCTCATTTCACCTCATCCTTACAACAGCCCTGAGGGCTAGGGCAGGCCTAATTATCCTCATCTTGTATCTAAGGACAGTTAGTTAAGGCTCAGAGAAACTTAGTAACTTGCCCAAAGTCACACAGCCCTAACAAATGGAGAACTTATTCCAGACTCTGACTCCCTGCCCCAGCCTTCTTTCTGCCATCACAGAGCATGCTTAGAGCCCCCTACATCAGTGAGACACAGTAGGTCTCTATTCTGATTCTTGTTCATCCTTCTAATTTTTTTTTTTTTGATCCTGCCCCTCCACCCCGCATAAAGCCACCAATTAAAATTAAGTAGGCCCAACTCGGTCTTTAGGCTGCATATAAACACTGATAACATTAGCAGTACTAATGGAGATAAGAAACAGTACTAATATTGGCTAAATGTGTTTAAAAAAAAAGTCAACCACAGCAACCCCAAATGTTTCCTGGTCTCCTGAGCAGCTGTTGGCAGAGGTGGTTTGAATGGGATTCCTTGCAGCCAACAGTCCTGATAGAGGCCTATAAAGATGAGTCATGTGTGAGCTTGCAGAAAAATCATTTCCCAAATTAGCCTGGATTGGCGAATGCCTTGAACGCCAGGCTGGGTCTTACCTCAGCTCAGCTGAATGTGTTCCCTGTTGCCATAATAAGATGACGCACTGGAAAGAGAAGAAGCCTGGCAACGCTGCCCACTTACCGCACCCGGGCAGCCTCTTACAGGGACACTATGCTGCTGGGGACAGGTGTTCCTCTGACTCGTCACCCACCTCGCCTCAAAGACAGTTTTATGAATAAATGAGTAGAACCCCAGTTAGTGAATTACTAAGGGATCTGTCACCTAATAAGCCTGTCATCTTAGTTTCTGGTCATTTGTTTTAGACCATCTGTGTAATAATCCAAGACCTGACATTGTGACTATGAGTAATTCTTTCCCCTTTCTGGGTCTCATTTTCTCCATCTGTGCTATGAAGAGCCAGGATTCTAAGATTAATCCTTCGGCTGTTTTTAAGGAGCAGGTCTCTTTATACATGTGAAGGCCATTGCTAACAGGGAAACCACTTTGACTACAGTGAGTCCTTCCTGCTCAGCTGTGTCCCCTGTGGCTCCTCTTTGGACCCTCCACCAAACCCAGCGTGAAACCCACTTCCTGGGTGTTCTCACAGCCTCCTCAACCAAAACCGACTTCTTCCAGGATGCTTGGTGCCTTCTCTTCCACTAGCAGAGAGTAAATTCCATGGGGAAAACCTCAAATAAACACTTTGGGTGCATTAATATTGTTTAACTCATTCAGAAATCAAAGCCATATTTTCCTTGCTGCAAGTTAAAAATCAACAAATACAGTCTTAAATAGACTGTCAACTCCATGAGGAAGTGTGCCTGTCTCATTCCTCACAGGGTTGCCATCACCGTACCTAGCACGTGGTAGGCGCTCAATAAATACTTAAAGAATGAGTGAATTAATATCATAGGATGAACTTTGACTTCTGATTTCTAGTCTCAGTTATCTTATCTTTAAATGTAGCTTCTTATGGTTTCTGAACTGCTAATTGCAATGTTTCTTGGTGAATTAATGTAACAGATACTTTGTACAATGAAGGATATACGTATAGGTGGGGGTACCGTGTTTACCATGAGTTGATTAGCGTTTTAACATAGTCCTCTGAAAATCGATGTTGAGGCTAAAGTCAAATTCCCAGAACATTCTGTTGAGAAAACTCTAGCACATGATGAGAGACTGAGCCATAGCTCAACTCAGATACTTTGTGCATCAGTTTTAGCCAGTCAGTGTATACTCATATTGAGCTTCCATGACGTACAAATGACCGTGCTTGGTACTGTAGGGTGCACAGGACCAAAGTATTCTTAGGTAATGCTCATTCTGCATCTAGTAGTTGTAATTGCACATTACATTTACAAACCAAGGTATATGCCAACTTTTTAGAGTGTTAAAAAGCAAAGATGTCACGTTGAAGACTGACCCAAGCCGTGGTGTTTTCAGTCGCCTCGTATGCGTGCAAGAGGTTGGTGATGAATAAGAAAGACTGAAGAAGAATTGATGCCTTTAAATTGTGTTGGTGAAGAATATTGAACATACCAAGGACTGCCAAAAGAACAAACAAATCTGGCTTGGAAGAAGTATAACCAGAATGCTTCTTAGAAGCAAGGACGGGGAGACTGCATTTCACATACTTTGGACCTGTTATCTGAAGGAATCAATCTCTGGAGAAGGACATCATTCTTGGTAAGGTAGAGGTCCAGTGAAAAAAGAAAGACCCTCAACAAGATGGATTGACACAGTAGTTGCAACAGTGGGCTCAAGTATAACGACGATTGTGATGATGGCGCCGGACTGGGCAGTGTTTCGTTCTTTTGTACGTAGGGTCGCCATGAGTCGGAACCAACTCGACAGCACCTAATAAGAACAACAACTCAGCCTTGGGCTCATAACGAACAGGAGTCCTTGTCTTCTTCTTTTTTTTTTTTTTCAGTTGGCTTTTGAATGTCATTTAGGACTAGCTCCCTGCACCATCAGCTCTGTTTATGGAGTGAGTGTATGGCACATGTTCTCTTTGAGGGGCTTGGGAAGGTTGGCTATTGGGGTTCTTTTGGCTCCCCCTTTCTTTTTTGATGATGGCCTTAGACAGAGTCCTGCCATTTCCACCTCCTTCGTGAGCTAAGATACAATGGAGGGACTTACCTAAGTAGATTAGAAATTTGGTATTTGATGGTCACAATTCCTTCCCCTCTTTTTTTCTTACTGGTTGTGGTTTGAAAGGCCTTAGTTTTTTGAACCAACATCCTGACCTGAAACTTGCAGGCTGTTCCCTTCTTCCTAAAATATTTGTTACTACCCCATAACACTTAGACCTTTGGCTCCCATCAGGCCCTTAAAGGTGATCATTTTTCTTGCCTTTCACTGGCTTCCTGGCACCACATAGTCTTTTTACTGTAAATTAAATTTTGTGATCAGGAAACTGTGCCCTCCTTTGAAAGCATAGAAATGGAGCTGTCGAGCACAGTATGGTGTGTAGCCCTCCCCAAGGTTGAGGACAAAGGGGCAGATTTCATGCATTTGCTTTATAGCTTTTTAAAATTTATGCCATTGGTGTAGACTTGACAGATGTGGCTTCCAACTACATGGTGTGCAGTTAAAAATGGCAGCAGCCCTCCGGTCTCCCTGGAGCAAGAGTCTGATGCTTGCAATATTTCTGAGAAGGAAGGCGTGGACACGGAATGAGAAGAGAGGACAGCTGAAGTCCCGTGGAATGTGATGGAACCAAATATCAACTTAGTTGACTTAAAACAAGCAACAAAAAACTCTGGTTGGGAACAATGGTTGTATTTATTTGCTGGTTATGGATAATCACACATGCTTTCTCTCCTTCAAGTGACTGGTTGTAAATAAATAGATGGATAATTGTGCATGGGTCATGAAATTGGCTACTCTCAATCCTTTCTTTCAATAATAATTAAAAATAATAGTAATAGCATTAGGCACTTACCACATGCCAGTGCCAGGCTCTGTTCTATGTGTTTTATACATGCTGCCTCATTTAATCCTCACAATAAGAGAAAGATACTGTTACTCTTCTCGTTCTACAGAGGAGAAATCTGAGACACAGAGCTTTTCTTTTGTGTGTGGTATCCTGAGATCTGAAATAGTTGAGGTTGACCCTAGCCATATACTGAGCTGGGGCAAAGTTAGGACGAAAGCCTATACAGTTACTTCTCACTTATGCAGAGTTTTATTGGTTCTGACGTTACTCTTTTGGCTGTTGTGACTTAAAATGATAAAAATGAGCCTCCCCATTTCTGGGGACCCCTCTGCCACTGAGACAGTTGCCATTGTATTAGCTTCAGGCTCACTTACACAGCTCTGCTATACTAAAAGGGCCACTGGATAATGCTGGAGGGATGCTTGAGACGGCAGTCTCCTGGCCCTACTGTTATCCTGCTCACAGATGGTTCAGAAAGCCCTACTTCTTGTTGGGTGACCTTGGGCAAATTGCGTCATCTTTCTGAGCCTCTGGTGCTTCTGTTGTAACTTGATGGGGTGGAAAAGACTCAGAGGCCCTTTCTAATGCTGATTCCCTGTGAGTCTAGTCTGCCTTATAAAAGGGGCAGTTGGATATATTTCGGTTGTTTTAGTAGCATTAAATTTTGCATACCCCTCCAAAAAACCAAACCCATAGCTGTTGAGTTGTTTCCGACCCATAGCGACCCTACAGGACAGAATAGAACTGCCCCATAGAGTTTCCAAGGAGCGCCTGGTGGATTTGAACTGCCGACCTTTTGGTTAGCAGCCATAGCACTTAACCACTATGCCACCAGGGTTTCCAAATTTTGCATAGGTAACAATTAAAACTTATATAATCCATTATAGCGTTCAAAACACTTTCATAGACATTAGTTGTTGTTCTCATAAGGGATTGGAGTTAATAGCAGTTTTCCCAGATAAGGAGGATGACAGCTGACATTTATTGAGTACTTTTTGTGTGCCAGGCACTGTGCTAGGTGCTTTACCTTTAGGTGCATGGATGATTTAATTCACTCTGTTCTGATGATGAGAGAGAAATGGCAGGTATTTTGCCCATTTGACAATTGAGGAAAGGTAGGCAGCAAGAGAGGAAGTGACTTGCCATGGTGGTGTATTGAGTGAGAAGTAGACCCAGTCCAGGAACTTGGGTTTCACTCATCACTTCTCTTCCCTGTCTCTCCCCCGTGCCCCACCTCAAGTCTGGACTGTAGGATCTAGTGCTCTGTCTGCTGCAGAGCAGCAGGGAGGCCGACTTGGAGGCACCACCTGTTGTCTTTGGTTAGAAGCTACCTTGGGATTCCCCTGGGGCTTTCCAGCCTCTCTGCTGGACTTTTAAGGTGGCTGTACATCTGCCTGCAGATTTATGAAGCAGCTTCTGGTCTCTCAATTATAGAAGTGGCTTAAAAAGTACATTTGCTGAAAATGTTGCATGGGAATCTGCTTTGGAGAAACCTTTCACAGATGGTGAAATGGGAATGTGGCCCTTCTTCATTAAAATAGTTCATCCAGCCATCCGAGTGCCAAGCAGCCCGCCAAGGCAGTAGAGGGTACTGAGAGGAATTAGAGACGTCTCTGCGCTTGGGGAGTTGCCAATCCGGCCACCATCTGTGCTGTGTGCAGGGGACTTTTTATCTTGGCTTTCATACTTTTCTCAGTGCTCATCCATGTTAGAAGGCAGCATGCACAAAACCTGGGCTGGGGGTCAGGAGACCTGCATCATGGCCCCTGGGCCTGCCACCAATCCACTGGATCTGTGCACCTTGTGAGACCTCAGTCTCCCCACCTGTGAGATGAGGGGATGGAGTTAGTATAAAAAAGTATAAAGCAGTGACTAAAGCAGGAGATTCAGAATCCTATAGATGTTGGTTTGAAACCCAGCTCTTCCGTGTAGTAGTTGTAGGATCTTGGGCAGGGCACTCAACCTGTCTAAACCTCAGCCTCCTTATCGGTAAAATGGAGAAAATAGTGACAGTTATCTACCTTAGAATGAAATGAGATCATGCACGTAAAGCACTTTAGCAGAGTCTCGACATGTAGGGGCAGCTCTCCCCTGTCCTATAGGGTTGCTATGAGTCAGAACAGACTCGGTGGCAGCGGGTTTTTTGGTTTTGACACATAGGAAGTGCTCTACAAAAGTTAGCTGTTCTTAGCTGAGATCTCCTCCTGCCCTACAGTGACCATTTCTTAAAAACGGGTAATATGGTAGGTGAAATTCAGACCTCTGTACTCACAGAAGGAGAGGACTCTCCGGTTGTTGAAATATTTTCTTTTAGTCTCTCTCTGTTTTTCATTTGTGGATGCCAAATTCCATGGAAGTGATTTTCATGACTAATAAACCTCCGAAGAGATAATTTATAAGAAAAGTAGATGGCATTTCATATTCACCTACACACGTAGCCCCAGTGCAGGTGAGCAGATCAAGGAAAGAACTGATTTTATTTCTTCATACCTGTCTAGCAGGACTGGGCCTGTGCTCTGAGGGTGGCAGCTTATCTCCAAGCCAGAGCAGTGCTGACCACAGCAGTTAAATGTTTTTGCTTAGTCCCAAGAGACACCACCTCAGTTTCTCCTGGCAGGGGTGACCCTCAGGATTAATTCAACTGTCCTTGTCCAGCACTGGAGGTGAAATGATCAGAGTACGTTCCTTTTGTTTTGTGACGGTTAAAATACCACACACCATTCAAGATTCTTATACACAAAAAAAAAAAAAAAAAATTTTTTTTAATACACAAGTAACTTATAAATTGCATTGAGCAGCTGCAAGCAGAGTGACTTTATACCCATTATTTTCCTCCTTTGATTAAATTTCACAGTTAAGATAAATTCAGAAATCTTATTGCGTTGTTCTCCTTAACATGTGCTCTCTTGGCTTTTCTGGTACCTGAAAAGAAGTGTGTAGGTCCTTTGCACACTGGTAGTGCAGCTGGCTTTCAACACAGTCCTGTTTGCAGAGACCAAAACCCAGGCAACCCTTTTCACTTTCTTTAATCATTTGGTCCTGAAGCTCCAGAACTTCTCACTTCATTAGCATAACCACACTACCACACTAATTTGTGCTTCTGCCCCAGCTTGTCAAGAGTGCCTTACAAATATTAATTCTCTGAGCTCATCAGAAAACCAAAGGCATAGATCAAAAGTGTGTTTTCCTGCGTGATCTGTCCTTGCTTTTTTTCTGTTCATGTGGAGCTGTCTCTATTAATTACCCTCAGTGTACAAGGTCGTAGGATGAAGTTTTTATATTTGACCAAGATAGAAATTGGGCTGGGGGACTGGACTTACATTTCAGCCTCACGCTGCAGGGAGCTCACAGTTCCTGGTCCCAGCTTGGTAGGCAAAATGTACCTACTGTTAAGGAAGTCATGTGGGACTAAAACTGTCATGGAGAACATGTGAGGCACTGTTACCAGGAATGCTTGAAGCAGTGGCCTCTTTGGGCAATGGAGAGATCTGGCCTGAGCAGCTAGAGCCTGCCTTCCAGCCCAGCAGTGCCACAGACCTGCTGTGTCCTCTGGGGCGTCCACTATCCCTCCCCGGACTTCTGGGTCCCCCTCTGTAGATTGAGGGCCTGAACCAGAGCAGTGCTTCCACAGGTTTTTAAGATCGTAAGTTCTGCTAAGGATCTGAGGGAAGCTCTGTGAACCCTGTCCCCAGGGGGAGAGATTCATTTATGTGCAGAAGTGGTTCTGCCCGTTGTGAATTTCTACTACCCTGTGATAAATGATAATTTGCAAAACACTCTGGATCTTGGAAGGGTTGGATGGAATCTTGAGTGTCTGAAATAATCAGTACTTAGTTTCTCCCAGTTCAGTCAAACCTGGGTGCAAGTGACAGACAATAATTGCATATTCCTGGGTTTTTGTAAGGATTCCATGAGAGGATGCTTGCAAGCAGCTTAGCATAAGGCCTATGTGAATAGGAATCTTTCCCCCTTCTGTGTGAGACTTTTTTTTTTTTTTTTTTTGGTACTTCAGGTGAAGTTTACAGAGCAAATTAGTTTCTCATTAAAAAATTAATACACATACTGTTTTATGACATTGGTTGCCAACACCACGACTTGTCAGCACTCTCCCCTTCTTAACTTGGGGTTTCCTGTTACCAGCTTTCCTGTCCCCTCCTGCCTTCTCGTCCTTGCCCATGGGCTGGTGTGCCCTTCAGCATGAGACTTTTAAAAAAAGAATTTTACATACAGTAAAACTGACTTTTTTTTGGTGTCCAGTTTTATGAGTTTTAACACGTTTTGACTTGTGTAACCACCACCAAAATTAGGATACAGCACCGATCCGTCACCCCGAAAAAAAACTCCCTCCTGCTGTCCCTTTGCAGTCAAGTCCTTTCCCCACACCTGGCAACCAGTTTTGCTTTTTCCAGAATATCATATAAATGTGATGATATAGTATGTAACTTCTGGAGACTAGCTTCTTTCACCCAGTGTGCTGCCTTTGAGATTCTTTAGGGTGTTGTTTTTTACCAGGTCACTCCTTTTTATTCCTGTGTAGTATTCCATTGTGTGGGCATACTACTGTTCATCTGCACGAGAATTTGACCTGGGCTAGCTATCTAGATCAGCTTCCTAGGAATAGATAAAGGTGGCAT
Organism: Loxodonta africana; assembly: GCF_030014295.1. Taxonomy (NCBI): domain Eukaryota; kingdom Metazoa; phylum Chordata; class Mammalia; order Proboscidea; family Elephantidae; genus Loxodonta; species Loxodonta africana. The sequence continues at coordinate 43,888,044 of NC_087350.1, forward strand.
GTGACAGTTGGATTACTAGACAACGTTGATTATAGTAAAAATGATTATAGTAAATTACATTTGGGCTGGTAGAACTATAGATGAACTACAGATACTTTGGGCTCCCCTGAGTACAATGACTTGTAATTGGGCATGGGAGCCTGTGCAGTTACGAGAGACATTGGCTTCTGTGGGGCAGGAAGCTTTTAAGCCAGGGTGTATTGTGTACCTAGATGTGGATCCCACTGCCTTGCACCTGGGCACCTCAGCTCTCCTGGGCTCCTTCAAGACACTCACAGGAGGGAACCACCCAGTGCTGCTCCCTGGCAAGCTTTGCTTCCTGTCCTGTATCCTGAGTATGTATATCAAGAGTGCCTATGAAAGTCCTCGGGACCTAAACATCTAGTGGAGCCCAAGACCTTGGTGGATGTGGGAGTCTGGCACATAGTGTTTAATGAATGTTAGCTATTCATAAAGACCCTCTCAAGCCTCTCAGTGGTTTCCATTTAAGGACTCTGCTCAGATACCATCTCTGGCACTTACTTTCTGAGTTGACAACATAGATGACATCTACTTTAGCACCACTTGGCGGGATCTCAGGTGATTGGCCACATTTTTGAGAGGGTATCGATGGCTTGGGAGAGGGGAGGAGGGAGAATGTTTTAGGCAGAGGCAGTAGCTTTTTTCAGTAATTCACCAGCTGGCAGGTCCTATTAGATGGAATGGTGCTTCCATTTGGGAGTTGCCACTTAGAGATTGCCATTATAAGGTCTCTGGTCCCATGAGTATCATTAACACACCTGTGTGAATCTGGTGATAACCAATTATACTGTGTTTTCTTGATACTAAGACACCAACACATGCAAGATGCATCACTGATTTAATAATGCTTCTTAGAAAACAAAAAAAGGGAAAGAAAATACATTAGCAGGGTGGATTATAAAATAACACAACCTTCCCCTTATCTTTCAAAAGTTAAACTGTGAAAAAAGTATGTATCTTAGAATCAAGGAAATTGATTAAGCAGAGATTCATTCTTTCAGCTTGTTTCTTGAACACCAGTATGTACAGTTCGTGGTAGTAGATGCTGGGGACACAGTGATGAATAAGTCAGAGCTTCTGCCTGTGTGGGGCAAGGCTCTCTCCAAGCAAGACAGCCTTTGAAGAGTCAGACTCTGGATTTTTGCTAATAAATGTACCTCTAGTCTAGCCTCACAGGTCTGGACACTAAACCAAAAAAAAAAAAAAAAAACCAAACACGTGTTGCTGTCGAGTCGATTCTGACTCATAGTGACCCTATAGAACAGAGTAGAACTGCCCCCATAGAGTTTCCAAGGAGAGCCTGGTGGATTCAAACGTCCAAACTTTTGGTTACCAGCTGTAGCACTTAACCACTACACCACCAGGGTTTCCATATGGACACTAGAGGAGATTATTTTGAGGATTACTGTGCTTGTGTGGACCATAACAGATGGGATGGTGATCACACATGCCAGGTTACGCCTGCTGTTCTGGTATAATTATTAAGAGCATCTTCTCTGTCATTCTCAAAGGTGTCCTCGAGTTTGGATGGGAAGATACTGAGTGAATAATCATTTATGACTCTGAGTTTCATCAGTTTGCGTTGAAGAGGGTCTTGGTTTGCTGGGTGAAAGAACTGTTTCAGAAATATGGCTTGTTCCAACACAGGGTCAAGCCCATAGAGTCCACAGGAGGGTCAGCTGAGTTTGGTTCGGGCCCTTTCGCTCCCTGGGCATCTACTGCTTTGCACGTTCTAGTCACTCGACTCGCAGAAGCGTTGAAATCTGGAACAATTTGGTTTAAAAGAAATATGAACATGGACATTACAACAATTAGAATGTGTTTTCCTTATGATAAAAATTAGATTAACCACATCTAAAATTTACGTTCTTCGGAATGGATGGAAGATTAAGTCTTGTAGATAAAGCTGGGCAAATAATTATGTAGGAACACTAGACTGGGTTACATGGGACAGAGATTGCTTTTAGCCAGTAGCAGTATGGGGGTTGAACCTTTCTAAGAAGTCTCATTTTTATGCAACTGGTATATTCAGTGTTTAAAGAAAATAGCCAGAAAGGCAGGTAGGAGGCTTCGTGTTTGTGGCAAATTGGTAACTTGCAGCCTGTTATGTTAGAAAGTATTGATGGCAGGATCATACGGGACCAGGTGGTCTCTATCCTGAGGACCTGCTTGGTGTTCTCAGTTGTTCTCACTTTAGCACGTAGAGCTAAGCTCAGCCTCAGAGTTTCTGATTCAGTAGGTCTGGGGTTGGGCAGAGAACTTGCATTTATAGCAAGTTCCCAGGGGATGTGGACGCTGCCACTGGAATAGGTGGAGGGGCACACTTTGGAGCCACTGCCCCGAGTTTAACCATGGAGAGGAATGGAAAGGGTCCTAGAGATTTGACTTCAGAAATACAAAGCTGCCATTAGTATAATAATAATGATAAAAATAGAAGGTAACAAACAGCTACTGTGCATTAATCCCAGGAACTGTGCTACATACATTTCATCTTCCCAGTAGCACTGTAAAGAGGCAGTTGTTGTTAGGTGCTGTCAAGTCTATTCGGACTCTTGGATACCCCATTTGTGCAGAATAGAACTGCTCCATGGGTTTTCAAAGCTTTACCTTTCGAAGCAGACTGCCAGGCCCGTTTTCTGAGGTGCCAGCCTTTTGGATAGTTAGCGGCTTAACTGTTTGTGCCACCCCAGGCAGTTAGTGGCCTCATTTTACAGATGAAAAACTGAGGCTCAGAGGGCTTTATGTGACTTGCACAGCTAGCGTGTGAGAGAGCTGGCTTGGAGCCACTGCCCTGTATCGCTGGCATTATGTACTGTAGTGCAGTGGTCTTCACGGCCGGCAGAGCTGGGGTTGAGTACACAACATAGCCCCTTGGTGTTCAGAAGAAAGTATTGGAGCTTTGATTTACGTTGACCACTTTCATCTTTAAAAACAGCTAAGAAATGATGTCTTCCTGGTCTTTAAGTTTATAGATTGACACTGGTATCAACACCCAGACAGTCGTGGTCCCCTCTAGTACTGGGGATACCTGAAGGAAGGCTGAGAATTCCATGGTTCAGAGGAATTGATGGTGGTGCCCTTACTCCTGTGTCCGCTTTCCACGAATTTCCGTGTGCTGCAATTTAAATGGTTCTGGGTAAGGAGATTCATGGATTATATCATTGAGTTTTTACCAAACTAATCCTTATAAAATGGGTAAATGGCTTAAAAAATATTTCCACAAAGACATTACAGATTGAAGATGATTCTCCTAATATAAGCACAAGTGAACAAGAAAATGACAATGCTGACACTTCTCCTCTTTCTTGTCAGCAGTTGTTAACCATGTAAAAATGATGGTGATCTAATTAGCTCTGACAAATGGCCAGAAGCTTTGCAGTTATAAAGAAAACTCTGATGAATCTCACACTCAGTGTGTATTGTGCCTTGGGATATTAGCTGATTAATTAGGTTGATATATTAGTCATCATGATTAGGACGACATTTTAAAAACTAAGCATCCAGAACTTGAAGACAAAACTCTAAGATTTGTTATGTTTAATTTGAAGTCACTCACTTCAGCACTTTGGCACATAGTAGTAAATGTTTACAAGCATCTTTTGAATTTTCTTAATGTATAAGTGTTCTAGTAACACATATACACATCCATCTCAGCCTACCTTTTCTGGACCCTCTTTCTCCTCCCAACCATTTTGGAATTCCCTAGGGCCCAGTTCTGATATCTCTTCCTAGATGATCTAGTCCCAGAGCTCTAAATACTATCTAAATACCAGTCACTCCCAAATGTATATTTCTAGCCCTGATTTCTCTTTGGAATTGCAGACTTACATACCCGACTGCCTGCTTAACATCTCCACTTGGATGTCTTTTAATCGTTCAGACTTTGCGTGCCTGAACCAGACCTCGTAGTTCCCCACCTTACCCTCTGCCGAACGAGATCCTCCCTGGGACCTCTGTGAAAATAAATACTATCTTTGATCCAGTTGTTCAGACACAGAAACCTTGGAGTCATCTTTGACTTCTCTTTCTCACAATCCATGTCCAACTCATCAGTAGATTGATCCTGTAGATTCTACCTTCACATAGCCCTGAATCTGACCACTCCTACACCACCTCTGCCAAAACCTTAGTCCAGGCCACCACCATCTCTTCCTGGACTGCTGTAGTACCCTCCTAACTGGTTTGCCAGTTTCCACTCTTGCCTCACAGATGTCCATTCTTTATTCAACACGCAGAGTGTAAATCAGACCAAGTCAGTCCTGCTCGAAAGTGTCCCATGGCTTCCCATTGAATTTCGAATAAAATCTGAAGTCCTTACCATGGCACCTTACACTGTCTGGTCCCTAACTAACCTCATCTCTGACTACTTTCCCCCTCACTGTATTTCAACCATGTAGACTTTTGTGTTTTTCACAAACCTCCACATGGAACATACCAAGTATACTACTGCCTCAGGGCCTTTGTATGTGCTGTTCCCTCTACCTGGAACATTGGTTCTCCCAGATACTGTGGTTCTCCTATTGAGAGTCCATGGGTTCAAATGCTTGTTCACCATTTGCTGATTATGAGACCTTAGGCAAGTTGCCCACTGCCCCCCCCATTTTAAAAACCAGTTTTCTCATTGATAAAATGGAGCTAGTGGTAGAGTTGCTGTGAGTTCATGCAAGGGAAGCACTTAGATCTTAAGTACTTAGGAAACATGAGCAGTTCCTTCTGTTCACACATTTGCTCCCTGACTCCATTCAGATTTCTGTCCAAATGTCACTCCAGAGAGTTCCTTGATACCGTCACCCCTGGTTTTTTTGTTTTGTTTTGTTTTAGTTTAGCATTTATTTGCCTTTTTGTGATTTTTCTTATTAGGATGTAAGTTCCCTGTCAGCTACTGTTTCATCAGAATCCAAAATGGTGCCTGGCACATAGTTGAAGCTCACTAATCTGTGTTGAATGAATGAATGGATAATAAGTATACACTGGGTGTAAGCTCAAAGCCTCTGAATTGGTAGGGGTGTGCATTTTAAAAAGCTGGAAGAGCGTAACTAGAGCACACACTGCAGTGACTGCTCATACTTACCTAGCTCAATGGAGAGGTCAGTTGTTTGGTCAAATTTGGTGACTGTATCTCTGGAAGTAATGAGTCCTAAGGGCAGGAGGTGTCAGAGCCTTGAGGCTTAATTCAGTGGCAGGGTGGAAGAGGGCCTTTTCCCAGGGTGGGCATTGTCTCTTCTGATACTGTCATAGTTAAGATAGAGCAGAGATTGTGGGACCCCGTAACGATTGCCCATTGAGTCAAACGGGAAGTTTTGCCACTTGCACTGTTTGGTGAGCTAGTCCCAGTTTACAAGGCCCCAGTGACCTAGTTAGGTTTAAAAAGCAGTTTCTTCTATTGCTTTCTATGATGTCATGTTTTACTTACAGAGTACTTAGGACTAGAATTGATTTTGGAGAGCAGTGTTGTCCAACCCTCCCAATTGCTGATGTCCAAGGCAGGGAAGAGGCTTCCCAAGGCCACATGGCTAATGTAGTGAGTGGCCAGGGCTTTCTCCTGCAATTGTTTATAGAGAGGTAGGTTCTAGAAGGGCTATGGATTTGGGGGACAGGAGGAGTACTGTCTCTGCTGCATTGCTTTCACATTGCCACACACATCTTCACGGAGGAGGTAGGAATCAAGCTAGAAGGTCAGTAGCGGTTCAGCTTAGAATTTTTTGATCTCTTTCTATGTGATGTGCACTGAAGTAGACATGGGGCCGGATAGGGGGTGGGGAATAGGACATGGTTCTTGCTTTTCAGGTATTGTATTCGGTATACGTTTTCTGGGAGTTGTGAACCTGTTTAGAGCATCTGATGAAATCCAGAAAAATGCACATCTCACATTTTGCATGTGACTTCATCTCTCTGGCTTACTGGCCCTCTGCATCCAGTCTATTAAGAACTCCTGGTTTATTGGATCTTAGAGTCTGTTGGATGTGGACTGTAAGTTTCATTTGACTAGCTGGAGAGCATTATACACTGAAGGTAGGGAAGAGTGGATTTGGGCATGGTGTTCAGTCCCTGGTCAGAGTGAAGACCTCATGTATGGAGCATGTGGGAGATGAAAGTGGGAAAGGTGATTTTGGGGCCAGACACCAGAAGGTCTTGAATGCCAAGATGGACACCTGAGACTCCATCCTTTAGGTATTCCAGGACTCATCAAGAGGTTCAGAATGTTCGCTACGCACATTTAGGAATTTCCCCCAAGTACTCCAAAATGTCTGAAAACAAGTGGCAGAGGAGAAAATACTATTTTTGCTAACTTTTTTTTTTTTAAAAAAAAGATGCCTTACTCCAAATTCCAGATGGTCTCGATAAAATTGGGAGCATAGGCTTTCTCCCTTTGATGTCCTTGTGGGCCAGATTTAGTTCCTGCTGAGTCCTGACTTCAGAAGGAACAACAAATACACAGCTTCTTCAGGAGGCTGGTGTTGACTTAGCATGAGGGCTTGCAATCATTGCCCTTCCTTTAATGAACCAGCATTGTCCCCAGAGGTTATTGAAAACTCAGAAGCTGTCTTACGTGGGGGTTTGGGAATCAGAGGTGAGGGGCAGGTTCTGACCCCCTGCATTTTACAGGTTAGATTAGACCCCAAGAAAGATGGGCTGGGTGAATATACAGTTCATGTCTGTAAAGTGTCACTATTAGGCCTGTCTGGATAGAGAAACAAGGCAGCCTTGTTTGGGATACGGCGTCAACGTTGATGGAGGATTAGCATTTTGTTGTTGTTGACACACACCCTGCCAGAAATAAGGCTGCTGGCTAACTGTGGAAAAACACTGGACTAGGAGTCAGCAATTTGGGTTCTCTGCCCATCTGTGGAGTCTTGGGGAAATGTCTTTCCCCCTCTGGACCGCAGGCTCCCTACATTGTAATGAAGGAGTTGGACTCACCCTTCAGAGTTTGATGAAAGCCATGGATCTTCTTTTCCCAGAGAAATGAACCGACACCATTTGGCCAATACTTTAGGAACCCCCTGGAATCCTGGTGGCATGGTGGTTTCGAACTACGGCTGCTAAGCAAAAGGTCAGCAGTTTGAATCTGCCAGCTGCTCCTTGGAAATCCTACAGGGCAGTTCTACTCTGTCCTGTAGGATCGCTATGAGTCGGAATCAACTTGATGGCAGTGGGTATTTTTTTGTTTGTTTGTTTGGTTTGGAAGTCCATGATATAAAGCACCAGGCCTGTTGGGCTCTGCCCCATGTGACCTCTACCCACTTTTCTGCCCCATCTCCTGCTACCTCTCCTCATTTGCATACCCCCCCACCCACCGCTACACTGGGCCTTTGCACATGCTGCTTGTTCTGCCCAGAAAAGGCTTCACCCCTTTACTTGGTCAACTCCTGCTTATTTTTCAAGTCTCACCCTTCCCTGACCTCCCAGATTAGATTACGTTGCCCTGTTAGGCACGATTTTCCTGCCTTGAATTTCTCAGCACTGATCACAGTAGTAACTGATTCTTTGCAAATAGTCTCTGGCTCTCCTCTGATTCTCTTCCAGACCTCTGCTCTGTGTAGCTATTTGTTGAATGGATCTCCAAGGTCCCTCTGGCCGTGACATTCTGAGACTGACCTGTGAGTGTGTAAGTGTCAGAAGAGAATCCCTGCGCTTGTGTTTCCTGTGACACACTACATGCAATGTGCCTTTTGCCTTCGATGATTTCCTCCAGGGCTGGACAGGGAAGTCACTTCAAAGCAGAGTCCCGAGGGCTGTGTACAAGAGCTCACGCCCAGAAAACTGCCTTCCAGACCTTCTGCCTCAGTGCTCTGTTGGGCCTGACCTCAAGGCTGGCCATTCCCCTTTGTTTATGTCCTGGACTGAGCTGAAACTCCCACTTGGAACATTCCCACAGTGCCTGGCGCTTCCTCGTATTGTTGTATTTTTCTCCAGAGGGGAAGTGACCAACATCAGACTTTCCTCCCAGCAGACAAATTTCATATACAAAGCTTCATATCAGCTAGCTACTGGGGACCTGCTAGAGAATCCAGCCTCTGCCTCTTTGGCTCAGGTGGGTGAATGTGCACATTATAGGGACCTGCCAATCTTTCCCTTTTGAGCCATGATTTCTAATTTTTAAAAAATCTCCCTCAAGAAGTTAGCTACTCCTTGCTGGAATCTACGACTTAGATTTCTTCTGAATCTAGTAGTATCTTAAATGTAGGGGTGATGTACCCTAAAATGTTTCAGATTCCAGTAGCTACAATATTACTTCTGGTTTATGTCATTTCTACAATCAAAATATTATTCCTATGGTACAGATGCTTGTGGGTAAAATTTTGTTTTAATTGCACTGAGGGAGTGAGTTATTTACCAAAATGCTGCAGCAAATCTGACTGTGATATGGAAAAAAAAAAAATCCTTTGGAAGGGTAAATAATTTTTCTTTAATGATTGCAACTAAAGCTGGAGCTTTATAGGTAATAAAATAATAAAAACAGCAACAGTAACTATAATGAGTGTTTCTCTGTGCCAGGTTTTTTTTCAAACAATCTTATTTAACCCTTACGATTTCCCTGTGAAATAGGTGGCATAATTGTACACATGTTACATATGAGAAAAAATAAGATCCAGAGAGGTGTAGCTCTGTCCTAAAGTTGCCCAGCTAGGAAGTGACAGCACAGAAGTTCAAGCCAGGCCAGGTTTCCTGCAAAGCCAGCATCCTCCCACTGCTATTCTACCTCCCCTAGTCATGAGGAAATTTGTAGCAACTTTCCTAGCCAAGGATCAGAATTCTGGGTGCTGCATGTGGCTCTCACTAAGCATGTAGCCTTGACTCCTTTCCCCTCTGGGGCTGGGACCCTTCATCTATAAAATGGTGAGGGGGCTCTTTGAAGAAGATCTTGTCTCTCTCGGCTGTCCCTTCTGTGAGTCAGTGATTTGGGGCTTGTGGTAGTAGTAAAACAAGGAGTTACTTTGATAACATGTGGTCAAATATGGTCTGATTGAAAGCAGTGCACACGCACACAGCATCCTGGAAGCATTTGGGCAAGATGTAGAAGAGCATCAGATTGGCTGTGCAGTGAGCTTCCTACTTCTGGTGGCATTTCATTTTCTATTAATCCCATCTGTTAGAATCTTATGTCTCTTTAACATGGGAACTGGAGATGGGTCACTTGTCCATCTTGGGTGATGAGTGTATTCACCTTTAGGGATGACTCTAAAAGACACTTTTCCCAAGCTGGGAATCAGTGAAGAATTCTTCAGAATAGCCTATTTCATTTCTTTCTCTCCACCCCCATCCCCAAACAGTTCAATTCTGAATCATTTTGGGAGGCCATGACTACCTGAGAAGCAGGTGAACCACTGGATCCTCATTTCAAAGCTATTCTCTCGAGGAAATTTCCAGCTTGTTTGAAAAGTCCTTCAGTAAATTAGTTGCTTGGAACTTGGGATACATTGAGATTCAGCAGCCCCAAGTCAAGAAATGGCAGAGCCAGGTACCCAGCTGTGCACTGCACAACCCTTGGAATCCACTCTCCCTGTGCGCACAGGCACAACGAGGAACTGACACAAAGATTCGACTTCAAGGGCTTTACGTACAAATAGGCGAACTAAAAATGATTCAGATGAAACTCCAAGGCAAAGGAGCTCTGTTTGAGGTGAGGGGTGAGAGAGGCCAATGGAACAGTGTTCCTGCTCAGGTTGGCCCAAGCCCTCTGACTCTCGAGAGGAAACAAGCTTATGTACGGATCAGAACCTCCCCTTAACCCTTCAGAAACCCCGGGTGGAATCGCTGTGCATGTAGGGAGAATTTTGTTCATTCATTTGTTTATTCTTTCATCTACCCACCCATTTGTTTGTTCAGCAGAATTATTAAGCACCTGCTGCGTGCTGGGTAACCCTATGGGGCAGTTCTACTCTGTCCTATAGGGTCGATATGAGTTGGAATCAACTCAACGGCAATGGGTCTTTTGGTTTTTGGTGTGCTGGGTCTTATGCTAAGTGCTGGGCAGTGGCACATGGATAGAGCTTTGGTAAGCTGTTTGCCAAGTGTTCACAAGTTAAAATTCTCTTTAGGTGAAATGAGAGGTTTGTAATTAGAGCCCTTTTGTTTTTTCCTTTTTTTTTTTTTAGTAGACCATGCTTTTTGTTTTATTTGTCCTCAATAGTAAGGAACTTATTATTTTTTTTTGTAATTTTATTTTTTTATTGTTACAAATATATACAGCAGAACCTATACCAATTCAACAGTTATAATTAGAGCCATTTGATTTACTGTAGTTTTTGGAAACTATTTTGTGAGAGAAATGAGGTCAGATATCTAGCACTGATAACTTGCCTAAAGAAAATTGCTATGGCATTTAGTAGAAACAAATGAAGTTGCTTCAGGATTTCCCAAAAGGATAGAGAATGATTGTTGATGGAAGGGGTGCTGAGTTTAGATGTTATGTTTCAGTGGACCTATGATGTGGTGGTGGTTCTGGGTCTTTCTTCTCTTCAGTGGGGTTGCAGTTTGGTCTAGAGAAGAGGACCCTGGGGCTGGGAACCGGGCGTGGCCTTCATACCTTTGCTCTCCTTCCTGCAATGTCATTGGAGGAATGAAACAAACATGTGGTATTTGTTTTTCCAAGTTTGGAATCTCTGCCCGTGAGTTTGTAAAAATGATTTTTACACTTGTGGATCAAAATACAAAGTCTTAAGATGTTATAGAGGTTTGCATTTGGCTTCGTCATTCTCCATAAATTTGCAAGATTATTTTCTCTCTGTTAGAATGGGCAGGGGCTGGTGTAACACAATGGCTGTGGTGCCCGGAAGTTCTAACAGAGCAGGCTGAAGAGTCGCAACCGGAATGGCATTTAGTGCCTCCTAAACTCGGTCTCTTTACTTCTGTGAGTCCTTCTTTTTTTAATGTTATCTTTAAATTTTACTCCAGTTCTACGCTTTGGTGCCATATCATACCATCCAACCCCATCAAATAAATTGTATTTCTGCTTTGAATGTGCGCATTTGACCAAATTGGCAGAAGCCAGAAATCTGCCATCTGAGCTAATATAGTTTCACAGTCCAAGATGATAAAAATGATGAAGGTAAATATTTACCGAGGGCTTCATAAGTGCCGGGGCAGTGTGCTAAGCACTTCACAAACATTCTCTTTCATTTGACCCTCACTACAGCTGAGGATCATTAAACCCTGGTGGCAAAGTGGTTAAGTGCTACAGTTGTTAACCAAAAGGTCGGCAGTTTGAATCCACAAGATGCTCCATGGAAACCCAATGGAGCAGTTCTGCTCTGTCTTACAGGATCGCTGTGAGTCAAAATTGACTCAGTGGCAGTGGTATAATTGGTGCAGCTGAGGCGGTGGGACTGGAATTATGCCCTTTAACAAATGAGGAAGCTGAGGCTGCTGTGCTCAGTTGGCAGAGCCAGGAATTGAACCCAGGTTGTTGGGCTCCAGAGCCTGTATCCTTACTTTGCAGAAGGGCATTCTTGAAGGGCTTTTCTATCCCTAAATTCTAGGATTAAAATAAATGAAATCTTTTCATCTGCATTGACATCTTTCTTTCTTTCTACCAAAAAGTATATAATTTCACGCCCTTTTTTCTTCCAGCAGACCTGCTGTACAAAATTCAAGTGCTATAACACTTTTCTCCAGCAAAATCGTTCCCTAAATGGAACTTGAGGTTACAAACTATAGGCTGTGTTTGGCCTCCCTCGTCTTTCCTTATCTGCCAACTGAGATGCAGCTTGCATTTTGATGTTTGTTTTTTTGTAGGGAGCACAGTATTAATGAAATCAGCTTGTTTTCTCTGACAGAACTCATCACATGGTACTTCTCATGCTGGTCTGAGGGCGAGGAGCTTAAAAAGAAGGTGTGACATAAGGGTCTATATGATCTGTGTCTTGTGGCACAGCCCCAAATCGGTCCATTTATAACTGTCAGCTTTTTGATTACCTGATTCCTCATTCCTCCCCCAGGGAAAAGCAGCATTGAAAATATTTGGGAATATAGTCCATTCTCTGGGCCCGTTGCTGTGTAAGATGAGTAATCAAGTGTCAAAGGAGGGCCAAGGAAAGAGTTCTTAATATAGACGGATTACTGCGACTCACCGGTAGGGCGATAACAAGCCTTTTCTTCTGATTTCCTCTCTGGAACTGAAGAGAGTTTGAAAGGCAAAAGGCAAAGACCCTTTCAGAGCAGAATTTCTCAAGTTGTCCTTGTAAGGGTTTGCCTGGGCTCTGCCTCTGCGTGATTTGGGATGTCCGAGAGATGAATCCACTTTCAGCTAGGGAGGTGGTCCTTATTTGCTGTTCAGCAAGGGCCCTGTGATCCTCTGGCTTTAGAATGGGCAATGCTATCGAAAAACAGAAACCCGTGAAACGAAGCCATCTGTGCCCCTGGAAGCAAGGTAAGAAAGTCCTGGGCTTCATTTCCAGGAAGAAAACCATGGCTTAAAACCAGAGCTCAAACTGCTTGAGGAAACACTCCAGGTTGGAAAACGCTTGCAGTTCAACATGATTTAAAGGAAATTAAGAGACGATTATCCTAAGGAATAAAACAGTTTGTATCTCAGTTTGTTTCCTTGGCTGAGAATTTAGTTCGGCTTAAGATGTTTTATTCGGGTACAGAATGTCTGCTTATTGGAAATTTTCAGTTTTTAAAGAATGTTTCAAACCAAAGTTTTGATATCCAGGAGTTTGTGATATTTTTGGCTTAGAGAATATATAAATATATAGCATCTTTCTTTCAAGGAGTTCAGAGTACCTTCTGTTACAAAATCTCATGTTATCCATCCTGGACACCCATGATGCTAGGCAGCAGCGTCTATCAGTACCTACCTGTGTCTCTCAAGGGCTTATATTAGGATTGGCTTTGAGGAGGGGAAGCCAACAGGGGTCACAAAGCAATGCAGTGGTGTTCCTGGAACTGGAGTGCCTTTGAACAGTGCCCTGGGAACGGTTCAATCTTCCAACACACCCAGCTACCTTTTTCACTGTTTTCAGCCCAGCAAACCAGGAGTTGGCAGACCCAGCAGATATGCCTACGCTGTCAGAAGGAAGACTTCACTGGGTCTTGTTCCTCTACCTCCACTTGTCAAAAAAGGTTGCTGGTAGCATTGATCTGTAGCAAGACTGTACATATGGGTATGTGCTTATGCACAGAAAAAATAAACTGGAAGAAGATGTATGAGAATACTAACATATGTCATCTTCTCTGGTCAGATTATGGATCTGTTTTTGTCTTTTTAAAGGGAAAATAGGTGGAATGATAATTTACATTCAGGTTTCAGTGTCTCTGCTTTTCTATTTTTCTTTGTCCAATTTGTTACTTTGACAAAATTATGCCTTAGTGGTTCTTGAGAGGAATCTGGTTTGAACAAAATTGCTATAAAATACTACAATTGGAGGACAATTTGGGAAATTTAAATATGAACTGGGTAAATTTAAATATGAACTGGGTAGTAGATGATAATGGCAACTATTGTCAATTCTATTTCAAGTGATAGTGGTGTTGAGTTATGTAGGAGAATGTCCTTTTGAATAGTCATGCTTAAGTATTTATGTGTGAAGGGTCATGATGTCTAAAATTTACTTTCAGCCAAAAAAAAAGAAAGAAAAGTCGGGACATACAGATAAAATAGCCTATATTTTTACAAGTGTTAGAATCCATGTAATAGATATGTAAAAGTTCATTGCACTTCCTTTAATGTATTTTTAAACACTTCTTTTTATTAAAAAAAAAATTGCTGGTTATGACACTATAGTACAGTGTCCTGCCGGGTGAATCTTAGCAGAAATGGGTCTTTACTGAAGTGGGTTGGAATGTGACACCCTTCTTCAGTGCCATGGGGCTGGTATCTCTGGCCGCCCAGAAGAAAATTGGAATTGATACTATAACTCAAAGGTACTACTTTTACATTTTATAGCAGGAATTTAATATATTTACTTACTTTCGGATTGTTTCTGACACTCTGGAAAAATGTAAGGGTTAAAACTTTGTAAAATTTTTGTTGGAAACAGCTGGCTTTACAGACAGAATTAAAGAATGGTTTTATTTTGTTCTTTTATTTAGTTGTGTTCAGTAATTTTTTTAAATTTTTATTTATTTATTTTGTTGTTGTTAAGAAAATACAGAGCAAAACATACACCCGTTCAACAGTTTCTACATGTACAATTAATTCAGTGACATCGATTCCATTCTTCGAGTTACACAACCATTCTCACCCTCCTTTCCTAAGTCGCTCCTCCCCTGCTAACATAAAAACTCACCCCGCCTCCCAGGTCCTTATCTAATCTTTCCAGTCGCCCTTGTCAATTTGACATTCAGTAATTGAAATGAGAGGAATCCTAGGACCACTGTTGATAGTGGGAATTTCAGGATCCACAGTGAATTGGAGGTAAAAAGAAGAGCAGCTTGTTGTCCATGATTTTTAAGTCTTCACGGATCCAGGAGCAGACCTTTGCCATTGTAGGGCTTTGTCTGTTTGCACAGGTTAGACCCTGGGACAGCAGTTTGTTGCCCCAATCCAAAGTTCATCTCAGAACTCAAAGCTGTTTTTGGTTTGCATGAAGCCCTGCTGTGGACCCACAATAACATGGATGTGGAGTAGTCCTTCACAGTCTATCTGTTTGTCTTTGCTTTGAAGGTTGTTTATGTTTTGGAAATGGGGTTTTAGAACAATATTTAGGAACTGGATTTAATGAATCCCAGGCACCATCCAACCCTAACCTGAGTGTATTTTCCACAGTCCACGTTCCCCACAGTCGTGAAATCTGCGGATGCCTGGTGGCACCAGCTCCAAGGCAGGGAACATGGCGTCAGTGTTTGTTCAGGGGCAAGTGAGCAGGAAAATGGGGCAGGTCCTTGTGTGGATTTGCTCCAGGCAGCTGGAAAAGCCCAGGCTGCCCCTGGCTTCTGCCCAGCCTGTCGCACTGCATTGGCAGGTACCCCGGAGAATAACCAGAGCCAAAGACGATTGTGATTAGGAAGGTCAAGCCCAGAATACATTCTGGAGGCAAATTTAAAGGAAATCATTATCTGCCCTTTAGATTATTTACATTTCTGTTTCCAGGTCCATACAAAGAAAGTTGAAAATTTGAAGTGATAGAAAACCAGCGGGAGAAACAGAAATCTCACCACCTGTGCCTGCTGTCACCCTAAAGGGCATTTTACGCCTAGTAGAGAGGCTTCAGGGAGCCCTGGTGGCACAGTGGCTAAAGCACTCTGCTGCTAACCAAAAGGTCGACGGTTCGAATCCACCATCTGCTCCATGGAAGAACGATGTAGCAGTCAGCTTTCTAAAGATTTACAGTCTTTGAAACCCTACGGGGCAGTTCTGCTCTGTCGTATAGGGTCGCTGTGAGTCAGAATTGACTTGATGGCAGTGGGTTTGGTGTTTTGGGGTTTTAGAGATGCTTCTCTCTGATGGTTTTAACTAGGGCAGGATATGCACCCCATGAGGGACTAAGATTATAGCCTCTGACTCTTACTGCACTTGTTTTTAAATAAAATGATAGATGCTTTTCATGGTTGATAAATTTGACTTGTTTATATTAGTATAGTGAATTCCAGTGAGCCCCATACAAAGAAATAGGACCATAGGCAGGATAAGAGAGTGGCTTCCAACATGATCCTGAGAGCCCCAGGTGGAGCTCTGTTCCTGTTTTGTGTCTGGCCTTGAATTTTGTAATCCCAAGTGAATTTTGTAATCCCAAATTGCCTCATTTCTCTCACCCTCTTTATCCCCAGTGGCCTTCTCCAAATGAGGTCATCTTATTGTGTTATTTATTTTCTTTATAGCCCTTAACCACATGCTTTTAAAAAAATTGATCTGTTTATTGTACCACCTGAGTGTAAGCTGCCTAAGGGCTCTGTCTGCCGTGTTCATTGTTCTGTCCCCAGCACCGGGTGTACTGCATGAGTGCAGTGTCACCGGCTCACAGTTTTACCATGAGCATTAAATGGGGTGTGAAGGGCAGCCAGGCTCCTGGTCTGTAGTAAGTGCACAATAAAAGGTACGTGCTGATGCCAGTGGTTATATAGGGCTTGGAAACGTTCACTCTGCCTTTCCTTGCCCAAAGTAGAGATATTGGGGAATGAAAATAGATATGTATGCTTTCCTGTATCCCGCAGCAATTCTGAATTTGCAAAAGATGCTGCAAAAAAGGCCCTTAAATCATAAAGAGTCAACATTTAATTGTTAATTCATTGACCCAGACGCCTAGGATAACCTTGAAATTTAGAGCTAAATGAACTTCTCTGAAGTAGATCTGTGATCCTACCCTCCTGGAAGACCCCTTTCTTGTTTTATTTTATTATTTTTTCTTAGAGAAATGATTTGTGGGGTTGCTTTCAGTGCTCATTTTTGCTCTTGGGAATACAGCATGGGCAGAAGTTTCCTTGGGAATTAAAAATCACAGCAGTAATTGCAAATTGAATTGTTATCTCCTTCAAAAATCCTAGCAGCTAAGGGCCATACCAGTCTGGTAAATGGAAATGTTAATGATTTGCATGTTTGTACACAGTGTGGGTGTGAGTGAATAAAATTAACACCCTCAGTGGAAGAGCTGACTATAAAAAGTGTCTTTCCCAGAATCGGGCTAACTGTGGGGGTTTACTATGCTGGGAAGGAAATTGGCTGAGGTGGGCGTGGGTCGAGGATTTGGATCAATTCCATGTGCTCTCTGTGTACCTCTGCTATAGGGGCAAATTTGGGATTGCTTGAATTTCAGCCAACAGCGGTGTTTAGACTTGCCTCTACAAGATAGCCAGCAGAGAAGCCTCTGGGGCAGCTGTAGTCTGTGTGCCAGGTAATTAATATCGATGGCTTTTCTGGCCAGAGCTGAAACAGGCCTACCTCCCACCATCGAGTTTCTGGTTCTTTATTCTATTGCTTTGGAACCAAAGTGGTTCCTTTTTTTCCTTTCTGTCTGGTGTCAGGCTTAGGCAGTACACTAGAATGCTCAGGGGCTGCATGCTTGCTACCCACACCATGGCCCAGCGCCGTCCAGCTAAGTAAGACTAGACACATACCTTCATGTTCCAGGCCTGGTTCCAGATCTCTGAGTGGGGCTAGTAATAATGCCTACCTTAAAAAAAAAAAAAAAAAAAAAAAAAAAATTTTTTTTTTTTTTTTTAAAGGACTGTTGTGAGAATTCAATGAGATAATTCACGGAAAGGGGTTATAGCCCTTAGCATACAATAAGCCTTTAATGAATAATGGCAGTTCTTATTCTCATACATTGCGTGATAGAGCTCTGAATTTTACTGGGTCGGTAGATGTGGATCATAGGCCTGGCTCTCTCCAGCTAGCTGTGTGATTTTGGATAACTACACGTGTTTTATTCTCTCGGTTGAAGGAATTATATGCCAGATGACGTTAAAGGTCCACTTCTGGGTGTGAATCACTGACTATCAGCACTGGCTACTGCTGTTTGTGTCTGCAAGCTCTGGCGTGTTGAGTGCAGAGAGAAAAGCATCAGTTCTGCAGAGTGCAATAATGAAATGAGTACTTTTTATTGTATTGAATTTCTGTGAAAATGGTTATTGACGGACCAGACGTAATTGAGTTACTCTTAGTTAAGTAGAACAGTAAACTAACCAGGACAATCCATTTTCCCTGTAGTGTTGAAACTTTTTTTTTTATAGTTACAAAGTGATATAAGAGCATGAACTCTGGAGCCTGGATGCGAGGGTTGAGTCCTTGCTGTTCCGCTTTCTAGTTGGGGGACTTTGGGCAAGTTACTTAGCTTTGGGGCCTCTGTTTCCTTACCTGCAAATAACTCCTGCTTTGTACTCTTGTGTGAGGATCAAGGAATTTGTGCATGCAAAGTGCTTAGGCTTCTACGTGGCACATAGCAAGTGTCCAGTAAGTTGTTGTTGTTGTTATTAGTTTAAATACAGAGAAATTACATTTTATTTTAGTTGGAAAGATGTTACATTGTTAAAGAAAAAATAGGAAAAAAAATTGAGGATATGCAGAAAAAGAAAACACAGATTGATTGTCTGCACCAGGGCCTACAACATAGTGAGCAAGGTATCAGCTTATCATTATTCTTCTCCAGGACTGGTGCGTACACAGGCGTAGTTGCCATATAGTTGTAATCATGTGCCAATAATTGTTTTCTCTGATTTCCTTCTTTGTGGTCTTCATAGCTGCTGTAGTGACTGTGACTTTTCTTCATGTTAATATTCTGTAACTTATTGAATCATTCATCTGCTGTTGAATATTGACTTTTTTTCCTTTTTTGCTGTTACAGGTAAAGCAGCAATAGTAGCCTCATTCATATAGTTTTGTGATCCTGTTGGATGATTTCCTTAAAGTTCCCAAGCCAAGAGCATAAGGATAGCTTTAAAGCTTTTGCCACGTTGTTTTCCAAGAGAGACGTGTCAGTTAACATTTTCATGAGTGATGCATAAATGTACCAGTTAGCCACAAGCACGTCAGTGTCGAGAATTACCATTTTGAAATTGTTCCTCTTGTAAAACTTACTAGTGTCGTAGTGATGAGTTATCTGATGGCATGGGGGTCAGGGAGAGGGCATAGGAAGTTCAGAAACCATTCTCAGTGCTAAGAATCCTTTTTTTTGTTGTTACAAAATTCTAATTTCTCACAATCCTTTGCATTGGCATGGATTCAATCTCTTTCAAGTCCTGCGTTTCACAGAAAACAGACATGCGACTTTAAGGATACCCACTTACCATCACGACTTTTTGTCTTCTGCCTCCCAGAGAGCAGTTATTAAGCACTTTAATTTCCTCACATGAAAGGGACAAAGTGAGCCCAGAAGTGTTATTAACATTGCTAGTGTAATGCTTACTGTTAGGCAGCATGACTAATGATCCAACGTGACTAATGACCCAGCTCTTCCTCCTAGCTGCTTCTGTTGAGGCTGACTCATTACCATTTTCCCAAACTGCTTGTACATGATGGAGGCACCAACCCAGTTGTTATTAAATAGCTGGTTGTGAGGGCTCTTTGAATCAACAAGTGTAGAGCATAAGGGTATTCAAGTAAACATAATGGACGAAGACCATGTCTAAATCAATTCAGTAGTGAGGTTCAAAGCCATGAAGCAAAAGGTTATTTAACATGCTTATGGAATCATAGATGCCTTGAACTAGAAGGGAGTAGTAAGACTTTTTAAAAAATAATTCCCCAATTTTACCAAAGAAGAAACTAGAGAAGTAACTTGTCTGAAGTCTCACAGCTAGTTTGTGACATAGTACCTCCTATGTTACGATAATAATATAACGATGATGTAATAATGTATGTGATGATACTGTAAAATATAACATAGATTATAACCATTTTATATTTATGTATTTACGTGTTAAAATATATATATTTTTATATATAGTATGTTATGTAATATATACAATATATGTTGTATCTATCGTATGTAGTACACAATATACAATAATATATATAATAATAAGAAAACAATAAGCTGTTGAGGTAATAATATTACAGTAATGCTGATAACTTCCTGTGTGCTAGACACAATACTAAAAAATTTGAATATATTGAACATTTCTGTCTTCCTTTTTGAGCAGTTGATGTGTAACTCAAGTGTCCCGTCAATCAGTTTTTTGTTAAGCAAAAGATCAGATGTAGGAAATGGAAACCATAAGTGTGAAGGAATTTTTCTCATGAGAAATGTGGGGTGTTGTTTTGGGTGTGGGTAAGAAAAGGGAAGGAAACTTCACTGTCATCAGATATTTCCAAATTTAGAACAATATCTATCCCTAGCCATTGGCTTTAGGATATGCTTTACCCTGGGAACGTGCGTAGAATACATTTCCGTCTTTGGCTGTGTTTTTTCCAGCTATATAGAGGGTGCCACCATTATTTTAAGATAATAGTCATGGCCATCAGCCACTGTATATCTAATTACCTTTCGACTATTGCTTAGAAGGCCCTTGATTTCAGAAGTCACGTCATGTCGAAAAATCCAGATGATTCTGTTTCAGGGGACCTTGTGGACTACAGCCAAGGAATTTGCCAGGACAGTGCATCTATGTCAGGAGTCAGTAAACTTCTTAAAGTAAGGCCAGATAGTGAATTTTTTTTGTTTTGTGGGACTAAGAAGTAAAAATATAAAAACCATTTTTCACTTGCAGATTGTAAACAAGTAGCCTGCATAAACAAATAGGCAGCTGTTCAGATTTGGTCTACAAGCAGAAGTTTGCCAACCCTTGGTCTACATGGTTTTTTGCCTTGGGTGCTATTGTCCTGGTGGTGCAGTGGTTAAACACTCAGCTGCTAATGGAAAGATCAGTGGTTCAGACCCATCCAGCAGCTCTGGAGTAGGAAGACCTGGCGATCTGCTCCAGGTGACAGCCTAGAAAACCCTATGAGGCTGTTCTGCTCTGTCATTTGGGGTTGCGATGAGTTGGAGTTGACTCAACAGCACCTAACAACAACAGCCATTGCTGACAGTGTCACCCTGGAACTCAGAAGCAGGCCACTCATCAGAGCACAATTCTACTCTACACACATGGGCTTGCCATGAGTCAGAATCAACTCAAGGGCAGCTGGTTTGTTTTTGTTATTTTGACATAAAAATGGTGTTTGAAGCTATGAGACTGGATGAGATTACCAAGGGAGTTAGTTAGAGAAGATAAGAGGCCAAGGAATGACCTCTGGAGAGGGAGGAAATGAGGAGGAACCAGCAAACACTCAGGAAAGGTCTTCAGTAAGGTAGGAGGAAAAGCAGACTGTGGTGACGAAGAAGTCAAGTGCAGAGCTTGTTATTGAAGAGAGAGAAAAGGAGCAACACTGACAAATGATGCTGACTTGGGTCAAGTGAGTGGAGGACTGAGACTTGACCATGAGATTTAGTAACATGATGGTCATTGGTGACCTTGACAAGATCCAGTTTCAGTGGAGGGTTGGGGCAAAAGAGGGTTTAAAAGAGAATGGGAAGAGAGGAATTAGAAAGAATGACTATGGACAATTCTTTGGGGAACTTTGCTGCAAGGGGGAGAAAAGACACAGGGTGATGGTTGAGGGTAGTAGGTGAAGGGAAAGGTCCTTAAAAAGGCAAAAACAGTGGCGTGATTGAATGCTGATGGGAATGATCCAGTAGAAAAGGAAGATTGCTGATGACTGGAAGAATTGTTGGACAAGAGAGAAGTCGTAAATTATAAAAAAAAAAAAACTCATTGCCACCAAGTCAATCATGACTCATAGTGACCCTATAGGACAGAGCAGAACTGCCGCATAGGGTTTCCAAGGAGCAGCTGGTGGATTCGTACTGCTGACCTTTTGGTTAGCAGGCAAGCTCTTAACGACTGTGCAACTGTTAAAAAAAAAAAAAAAAAACGTGCCACCATAACTACTTTTAATTAAGTAGTACTCTCGACAGCACCGGGCTGGGCTGGGCTATCAGTGATTGTTAAAAAACCACACTGGTGTTCAGTGACTTAAAACAACAACTGGTTATTTAGTTCATGCTTCTGCAGTCAGCTGCCAGGACAGCTTGCCCCTGTCTCTGCACCCCCAGGTTTTTTCACCTGGCAGCTGTCCAAGGGAGCAAGGTGGTATACAAGGCTCCTTAAGGCCTAGGCCCAGAATGGACACACTATCACCCCATTTTATTGGTTAAAACAAGTCACGAGGACAACCCAGATTCAAGGAGAAGGGTAAGAGACATTGCCTCTTGATGGAAGGAACTGTAAAGTCATCTTGCAAAGATGTGTGGATACAAGGAGGGGCTCACTTTTGGCCATTTTTGCAAACAGTCTGCCATAGCTCTCAATGAGCTGAGATGTGCTTCACAAGGGTTCTCATCTTCATTTTACAGCTGAGGAAACGGTTTCAGGGAGGGTCCAGTACCTTGGCTCAAGATCACACAGCTAGTAAGTGGCAGAGTAGGGATTCAAACCTTAGTCTCTCATGTCAAAGCCCATTTCTTAGCCACTTCTTTGTTCCGCCTTCCTGATTTTTTGTTGTTGTTGTTAGTTGCCATCCAGTAGATCCCTACTCATGGTGACCCTGTCTGTTATAGAGTAGAGCTGCACCGTAGGGTTTCTTGGCTGTAACCTTAATGGAAGCAGATCGCTTTCCTGACATGGTGTCAGTTTTAAAGAGCAGAAAAGAGTGTTACCGCCTCTCTTTTCTTGTTAGGCATGGGAATAGTTTTTTTTTTTTTGTAGACAGATATTATCTCATAATCAGGATGTATTGAGAGAGGCGATTATCTTGTTGTGGACTGCATGTTTACTTCATGGGGATTGGACAGCTCTATTTATTAGAATCCCAGTGAGGTCACAGTGGTGTGTTAAATTAGGGCCTGTATTGACACAAATTCATGTCTCTACTATCAGCTGGACCCTCAGTGCCATTTGACAGTCTTTCAGCTTGTCAGCTCACTCGTCTGTTCCTCATAGCAACCCATCGAGGTAGTCACCATTCTCCACAAGTCTCCCATCAGTCCACCCCCCTCCCTTTTGACCTGTGAGTCCTACTCACAGAGAAGTTCATGCCTCACTTGGGAACACCCTGACCTTTGCCTCCACTCCTGCTTTGTATGTCTGCCTCCTCCTCTCTGTCCCTGATATGGGGATGCCCTGCCTCTAGTCCAAAGGGAGCCCCCTCTGCTCAGATCCTCCTCCCACCAGAACTTGCCATAATCCACATCTGTCTTCTCACCAATTGGATTTAAGCTTTTCAAAGGCAGAGTCCAAAAAGAGGAGGAGTTTGTAATAGCCTCAGGGAACTTTGGTTCTACCACTACTTCTGTAGCCTTGGGCAGGCCATTTCCCTTCAGGTTCATGAAATCTGAGAAAATGGACTAGATATGCAATCTGAAAGGCCACTTAGGGATAATAAGTTGGCTGATGTCCGTAAAGAAAACCCTTGGCTTAGAGCTCAGTATTGAATGCAGTGGCTACCAGTGTGCCTTAGGTTCTGACCTCTGTCTGTATCTAACAGCCCTTCCATTTGCTGAGTGATCTCCAGAATTATCTTTGCCCTCTTGTTATTCATTGTCAAAACCTCATTGGCCCCAGGGCTAGAGCAGCTGCCTTCTTCTTAGCTCATTTGGAAAGCAGCTTGAGAGATGGTTGATGTGTGTGGTGATTCCATAATCTCAGAAAAATTACTTTGGTTAGAAAGCAAAGACCACAGTGAAAATATTCTTTAAAGCTCTCTTTTGGTAGAAGGAGCAAATATATGAGTAACTAGGTTAAATCAAGCATTTGAAATCTCTGTAACTATATACTAACAGTGAGCCCAAGAGCTTTGCCCTTCTTTAAAGTCCCCGGATGGGGATTTCAGTTAGCCAGGTGAGAAGAGGAGAAATATTACCTCGATGAGGAAGCATTGGGGATAGCAGGAGTGTCAGCCGTGTTTTCATAAGCTGATGCTCAGGCATGAGATTCATGGTGCAGTTTGTCTTTATTTCTATATACTTTGCTGTAAGAGTAAATAGTCCTGCTCCTTATTTATCATGGAATCGTAGCTGTTCAGTGGTAGAATTCTCAACTTCCATGCAGAAAGTTTGATTCCTGGCCAGTGTACCTCATGCCCACCCACCACCAGTGGAGGCTTGTGTGTTGCTATGATGCTGAACAGGCTTCAGCAGAGCTTCCAGACTAAGATGGACTAGGAAGAAGGGCTTGGGGATCTACTTCCAAAAATTAGCCAAGGAAAACCCTATAATCACAGTGGTCTAGTCCATAACCAATCATGGGGATGTCTCAGGACCTGCATTTTGTTCTGTTGTGCAAATTGGGTGCCAACTCAACAGCAGCTAATAACATACTTAAGAACACACTGGTAAGTACTATGAAAGATCTGAGCTGAGATTTGAAGGGTAAGTCAGACTTAACTAGGTAAGGAATGGAGGCAGGGCTGGGGAGGACTAGGTGAGGGAACAGAATGTATAAAGGTCCTGAAGCAAAGGTGGGTGGATGGGGTGAGAATGACATGGGGTGGGAGATGAAAGGTACCTTGTAGGCCATGTCAAAGGTGTTGGGCTTTAGTTTAAGAGCAGTGAAAAACTGAAAAGCCATTAAGTGTTTTCAGTGATAGGTTTGTGTGTGTGAAAGAGATTGGTCGATTAAGAAAGAGAGAGATCAGACTTGTGCTTTGAAAAGATTTCCACAGCTTTTGTGGGGAGAATGCACAAGAGAAGGTAAGAATGGAATTAGGAGGCTTAGTTGTTCAGGCAGATGATAGCAGTTTGGACGAGGGGTGGTAGGAGTGGGACAGATTCACCGGATAGGTAATTGTTGTTGTTAGGTGCCCTCAAGTCAGTTCTGACTCACAGCGACCCTATGCACGACAGAACGGAACACTGCCCCGTCCGGAGCCATCCTTACAATCGTTGTTATGCTTGAGCTCATTGTTGCAGCCACTGTGTCAATCCACCTCGTTGAGGGTCTTCCTCTTTTCTGCTGACCCTGTACTCTGCCAAGCATGATGTTCTTCTCCAGGGACTGATCCCTCCTGACAATATGTCCAAAGTATGTAAAACGCAGTCTCGCCATCCTTGCTTCTAAGGAGCATTCTGGTTGTACTTCTTCTGAGACAGATTTGTTTGTTCTTTTGGCAGTCCGTGGTATATTCAATATTCTTCGCCAATACCACAATTCAGAGGCGTCAATTCGTCTTCGGTCTTCCTTATTCATTATCCAGCTTTCACATGCATATGATTGAAAATACCATGGCTTGGGTCAGGCGCACCTCCAGTCTTCAAGGTGACATCTTTGCCCTTCAACGCCTTAAAGAGGTCCTTTGCAGTAGATTTACCCAATGCAATGCGTCTTTTGATTTCTTGACTGCTGCTTCCATGGCTGTTGATTGTGGATCCAAGTAAAATGAAATCCTTGACAACTTAAAGGATACGTAACTAGAAGATAAAATTGACTGGACTTGGTAATGGATGGGATCTGGAGGTTGACAGGGTGAAAAGAGTAAAGTGTGACAGCCAGGTTCCTGGCTGTGTTAATGGTTGATGCCATACACAGAGGAGGAAAGGAGTTGTTGTTCATTTGGTTTACATGTAAACAGAGTGAACTGTTCTTTTGGGGCTTTTAAAAAATATTGTTAACCACAGACATCAAAACCATTGGCTGCAAGTGTCGACAAACTCAGAATTATTGACTTTTGTGGCTGGCCATGTTGCAAAGGAGGTGTTTAAAAAAAAAAGCAAACCTCAGTCAGTTTTAGTGATTTCTTTCTGAAGTTCTTAACTTGTGGGATTTGGGAGCATTTTAAGGGAGTGACTTGGAGGGACAATGCTCCCTGCCCATCTTGCGATGTCTTCCTTTTGCCTAGCATGGCCTCTCCAGTGGCTTTCCTGCTAGGATAGCTCTGCCCATGGAAATACCGCACATGTACTAACCTTCAGAAGGGTCAAAGACCCGGGTGTAGCTCATTTTTATTTCTTTTCATGGGCAGTTGGACTCCTAATGAGAATGTTTCCCATTAGGAGGTCCCAGGAAGCCTCCATCCATGAGCTACTCACTTGATTTTTCGTGAAGAACCACTACGCCGCTATCCTCACGTGGATAGTTAAGCTTGCTGCAAAGCAGCCAAACGGGGCGTTGCCTTCCAGCTTTTGGACCCAGGTGATGATGGAGTGTCAAGAATGATAAGTTAATTTTCTATTTATATGAAAATTAGTTTTTCTGAAGGGATTGGAGGAGTGGGATAGATGGCATAGAGGGAGAGAAGATAGGATCTCCTGCTTGGCATTGAAGTACTTGCTAATTGCATTTAACCAGGTCATTTTTGGTACAAACCCAGGGACTGGGCAAGCTTTGAGTTCTAAAAGGTCACAGGAAGCTGGTCATACAAATGAGCTGAAATCCTTCCCTGTGTCTGCTTTGCTTCTTCCAGTTAAGAAAAAGCTGAGGACCTCCTTACTCTTGAGGCATTTAAAAAAAGAGAGAAATTTGAGAGACAGGCTTGGGAGAAGGGGTGACTAGACTTCCCTATGCAAGTTACTTGATTGGCCACTCAAAAAATGGTTGATTGATTATTAATTGAATCAGTCATCCAGGCTTGCCTTCGTAAATGTTCTAGGAGTGTTGAGAATCCAGCTGCTAGTAATTTAATTTTAACACAATTGATACACTACTGGTAGTTTTATTATCTTTGCAAGCTTTTGAACCTCAGCACCTGAAATACTCAGCTTATTTCAAATAGTCCTTTTTCCTTAGAACCTCATTTATAGATGGACTAATTACAGTACAACTACATAATTACCGTTAAGTGCTATGAATGAAAACTACCTGGGGCTGAGAAGCAGGGCTTCTCACTGGTTTGTTCTGGTTAGAACCGCTGTTGATAACTATTGCCACCCCAGATATACTGGATTAGAATCTACAACTTAACAAGATCCCCAGGTGATTCTTATGTATAAGAATAATAGTGCTCTGCCAGTGGTTCATAGAACTAGCCCTTAACCAGCAGCATTAGCATTACCTGGGAACTTTCTAGAAGTGCAGATTCTCAGCAGGGGTTGTGACCAGAATGAAAGAACCAGCCTGCAGCCCTGCTCAGAAAGAAAGCATGTATTGGCCCGGGATGGATCACTCAGTAAGGAAGGTACACACGGGCTTATTTGTGCTTACATACTAACCTGCAGTGCACAGTTTCACCTGTTTTTCACCACATTTTTACCATATGAAATTGTGCACTACAAATTAGTAAACACAATTAAGCCCTTGTGTACGTTGCTTACTATATTCTGGACATCTGGATACTTTACATTGATTTCAGGGCAATTTGTAGCATTTTGTGTCGCTGCCCAGTTGTGCAGGGTAGAGTTGCATCTTATACAGGCAGGGGGGTTCGGTTTGAATAAAAGTGTATAAGGCAAACTTAACCATTAAAAAATCCCTGTTGAAGACCGACAAAGCTAGTTGTCCTTTCAGCATTGCAGCAGAATGCCATCGTTCCTTTAGAGCAAGGGTCTGCTAATTTTAGCCCGTGGACCAAATCTGATCTGCTGCCTGTTTTTGTTTTATTTGTAGTAATTTTTTGTTGTTGAGAATATACACAGCAGAACATACGCCAGCTTAACAATTTCAACATGTACACTTCAGTGACATTGATTACTTTCTGCTCTTTCTGTTTAAAAAAAAAAAAAAAAGGTTGTATCGGAACACAGTCATGCCTGTTCGTTTACACACAGTCTGTGGCTGCTTCCGTGGCACAGTAGCAGAGCTGAGTAGCTGAGACAGACTGTGCCGCTTACGAGGCCAGAAATATTTGCTATCTTGCCCTTTAAAGAGAAAGTTTGCAGGTCCCTGAGTCAGGGCATTAGATGAAGGAATTGGTTTAGATTTAGGTTCCATGTTATTTAAAAAAAAAAAAAAAAGTCACTATCTTTAAATACTTGAATAATATCAGAGGTGAGCTGTTCATACCACAGGAGGCATGAAGGAACTGAGGAAACTGTCATTTCACCTCTCCCATCACACTTTCACCTGGGGTCATACGCTCATGGACTCAAATGGGCAGTGATTTGCCTAAAATACAGCATTCTGTCTTTTTTTTGTCCAAGTACACATAATTGAATCTGTCTGTGTTTAATTGAGCCCATTGTATTCCCTTTTTGCGCCTTCAGTTGTGGTGGGCCAATGAGAAAAGAACAGAGGCTGACTTACTATTCGAACAATGTGTTTTTTCAAATAATGCTAAAAGCTAAAATAATGCCATAGTGATTTCTGTAGAGAGGGTTGGCAAGGGAATTATCATTTTGACACGCAGATAAGCATAGTGACCCCCCCAAAAACACACCAAGTTCACATCGTAACTGGTGATGTAATCTCAAGAAAACATTGTCCACATGTTGTGTGAATATTGTTAATCAAAATTCTACCAGGTTTTTAGTTTTATTTGCATTTAGCATATAAATTTAATTTGATAGCTGTATAGGAACTATGAAAGAGCCCTTGTGACACAGTAGATAAGCGCTCGGCTGCTAACTGAAAGCTCGGGGATTCGAACCCACCAACTGCTCTGCAGGAGAAAGATGTGGCAATCTGCTTCTGTAAAGATTAATAGCCTTGGAAACCCTATGGGACAGTTATATTCTGTCCTTTAGGGTCGCTATGAGTCAGAATCGACTCAAAAACAGGTAAGGTGTAGAAACGATAAGCATATGGTGTACTGGCGTTAAGATGACCCCCATGACTCCTGCCTCCTCACGTTCACATCTTTGTGTAGTCCCTTCCTCTTTAGTGGGCTGGGACCTGTGGCCTGCTTCTGAGCAATACAAATGGCAAAGGAGACATTCTCCTTTGCTGGGGTTAAACAAGTAAGAGGCTCTTGTAGCAAGGAGCTGAGGGTGACCTTCATTCTACAACCAGCAAGAAGCCGGGTCCATTAGGCTTACGGCTGCAAAGAAATAAATTCTTTCAGCAACCTGTGTGAGCTTGGAAGTAGAACCTTCCCTGGTTGAGCCCCTAGGTGAGAACCAGGCCCTTGACCAGGTTCAATCAACACCTTGATTGCAACTAAGCTGTGCCTGGCTCCTGACCCACAGAAACTTTGAAATAATGTGTATTGTTTTACAACCAAAAAAATGTGTGTGTTACATAGGTAGATCATGGGTGCATATATGTGTCTAGGAAGGCATATGAAGTAAATGCATGGGCACGTATACAGGTGTATCTGTAGACATATGTATACACAGGTTTGTGTGCAGCACGTATATCTACATACATAACAAACGACATATGGGGCACAGTTATGGGGCTTCCTAGACATAGCCAAACAGCTCATGGAATTGGTTTACTGGGTCAAAAGACTTGGGACCATAGTCTCAGGGGACAACTTAGTCAATTGGCCTAACAGTTCATAAAGATAATGTTCTACATCCGAGTTTGGTGAATAGCATCTGGTGTTTTAAAAGCTTGTGAGCGGCCATCTATGATACAACTATTGTCCTCTACTTGTATGGAGCAAAAGCAAATTAAGGACGCCAAAGACTAAGGAAGAAACTAGTCCACGGGACTATTAGCCTGCAGGAACCATAGCCCCTTCTAACCTGAGACCAGAACTAGATTGTGCCCCACTACCACTACTGACCATTCTTACCAGGGACACAATAAGAAGTCCTGGATGGAATGGGAGAAAAATGTAGAACAAAAACTCAAATTCCGCGCCCCCCCCGCCCCGCCCAAAAAAAAAGCCCAGACCTATTGGGCCTATAGAAACTGGAGGAACCGCCGAGACTATCGCTCTAAGATACCCTTTGAACTTGAAGCTATTTCTGCAGGTCATCTTTCAGTCAAATAATAGATTGGCTGATAAAATAATATCACCCATGAGTAATGTGCTCCTTTAAACAATTAACTACATGTGAGACCAAACAGTCAATCAACAGTTACCCAAAAGCAAAGATGAGAAGGCAAGGAGGGAAAGGGAAGCTAGATCAATGGAAACAGAACAACCAGAATGGAAATAATGAGAATGCTGACGCATTACAAAAATAGTAACCAATGACGTGGAAAAATTTGCATAAAAATTGTTAAAGGAGAACCCAGCTTGCTATGTAAACTCACCTAAAACACAACAAAATATTATTTTTTTTAAAGTACCCCCCCATAAATAAATAATTGTGTGTTGTTTTAAGCTGCTAAGTTTTTGGCAGTTGGTTACACAGCAATGGAAAACAGAAAATAAGGAGTTTGCGCCTAGTTTTTACCGGTACTTTTTTAAATAACGTAAAAATCCAAGCCAACCCTGGGTATTTGCAGTAGTTTTTTCCCCTTTAAAAGTTGTTCTTAAGTTATTGAATCACTTGACAAAATTGGAATATGAACAATAGATAAAAGTATTGTATCAGTGCTAAATTTAATGAAGTTGATAACTGTACTGCATTTATGTAAAATCATGTGTGTTCTTAGGAACTGCTCATTGAAGTATTTAAGGGAAAATGACCTGATATATGATGCTTACTTTCAAATGATTCACAAAAAAAAAAAATCTATATAGAGAAGGCAGATGGGGAGGAAGGAAAGGGCGGGGGTGGAAAGTAACGGATAAAGTAAATGGAGCAAAATGTTAGTAATGGGCAGATCTGGCTAAAGGGTATATAAAACCAAACCCATTGCCGTTGAGTCAGTTCTGACTCATAGCAACCTTATAGGACAGAGTAGAACTGCCCCAAAGGGTTTCCAAGGAGTGCCTGGTGAATTCGAACTTCTGACCTTCTTGGTTTGCAGCCGTAGCATGTAACCATTACGCCACCAGGAATCCGATAAAGGGTATATGAGTGTTCTTTATACTATTTTTATTCTTGAAACTTTTCTATAAATTTAAAATTACTGCAAATAAAAAGTTTTTTGTTTTTCCCTTTTAGATTGTCCTTAATCAAGATTGAGCAACACAGGACTAGGTTTATTCTTCTTGAATTCAGAGAATTTTTTTTTTTTTTTTTACAGAAATTTGCAGAATTGTGGACTATAGCTCCCTTTTATAAAAGTTGGTTGTTAGGCACGAACTGCTGGACTATCTCTGAGATGCAACAAAGTCCATCTCTCTCTCTCTCACACACGTACAAACACACACGCATACTTTTTTCAATTTATTTTTAAATAGTAATATGTGCACATATACCTGTATTTCGAATACGTTATATGTATATCTAGATCCCTCTAGGAGCCCTGGTAGTGCAGTGGTTAAGTGTCCAGCTGCTAACTGGAAAGCCAGTAGTTTTAACCTACGAGCAGCTCCGCAGGAGAAAAGACCTGGCAATCTGCTGTCATAAGTATTACAGCCTAGAAAACCCTAGGGGGCAGTTCTACATTGTCATATAGGGTTGCTATGATTTGGAATCGACTCAAGGGCACACAACAACAGATCCCTCTAAGTGGCAACCATGAATTATATATCCGAATAGTGCTGTTATTAAAAAATCTATAAACATTTATTACCCTACATAGTTTCTGTTGGTCAGGGATTTGAGAGTATCTTAGCTGGGTGATCCTGGTTTGGCCTTTCACGAGGTTGCAATAAGGATACCAGCTAGCGCACAGTCATCTGAAGGCTCAGCTGGGGCTGGAGAATCTGCTTCTAAGGTGCTGACTGTTGGTGAGAAGTCACAGTTCTTCCCCACGTAGACCTTAGAATGCTCTTTGAGTGCCCTCATGACATGGTAACTAGCTTCTTTCAGAGCAAGTGACCCAGGAAAGAGAACAAGGAGGAAGCCACAGTGTCTTTTTTGACCCAGCCCAAGAACTCACATATAATTTGTCCAGTATTGTATTGGTTGTACACATCAGCCCTTTTCAGTGTGGGAGGGGTCTACACAGGGGCATGAATACCAGAAAGCAAGGATCGTTGGATTAGAAGTTGTGTTAGAGGTTGGCCACTGTATTTTTTTTTTTTAGTGGCTGCATTGTGTTCTGTTGAATAGATGAAGTATAATTTATTAATCAGTGCCCTATAGACAGACATTTTAGTTTCCAGCGAGCTACCATTAGAAAACATGCTGCATTGAATAGCTCTGCACACATATCATTTCTCACATGTGCAAATACCTGTAGGATGAATTCCTACAAATGGAACAAAGGGTTATCTATTTTTAATTTTGATAGATATTTCAAATTGCCCTCTCTGTACCAGTTTTTATTCCCATCAGCAGTCTAAAAGGGTGTATCCCCATACGTCTCAGTTTGTTCTCAGTTTTTGTCTTTCGCAAGCCTGATAGGTAAAAATGGTTTTACATTGTGGTTTTAATTTCTGTTTAATCATGAATGAAATTAAGGGTCTTTTCATATGTACAAATACCATTTGTATTTATTTTTGTGTAAGTTTTTCTCTTTGGTGATCTTTTTCTTATTTTTTTATAAGAGCTCTTTATATATTGAGGGATTAGCCCCCGAATATGATATTAGTTGCAAATTGTTTTCCCCAGTTTGCCTTTTGATTTTGTTTATGGAATTTTTTTGCTATGCAGTTTATTTATATAGCATAAAATTTGCCATTTTAACCATTTTTAACTGTACGTTTTAAGTGCCATTAATTACATTCACAATGTTTCACAAACATCACTATTTACAAAACTCTTTCATTATACATCTTTTATTGTGGCTGGTTGTGTGTTATATTAAGCGGAAAAGTTTTCCCTACTCCAAAATTATTAAAAACAAGCCTCCCATGTTTTCTTCTACTTTCATGGTTTTACTTTTTACATTAACATTTTTGCTCCATCTGGAATTTATTTTGATAGGAAATGTGAGGTAGGAATCCGTATCCTATGAGGATTAGATTTGACTCCGAGCTTCTAACCAGTTCCTTCTGGTTTGAACCCTGCTGAGAATTTGCATTTCCACTCCAAATATACTGAATCAGAATTTACATTTAAACAAGATCTCCAGGTGATTCTGGGTACTTGATAGAAATGCAAATTTTCAGCAAGGCTTTGAACCTGAGCTAACCAATTAGATTCGAAGCCCTGGTTCTACTGCACTCAACAGAAAAAAATGCATGAAGGTTGACTCTCTTACGCAAGTCTGGAGGTTAGCAGTTCATAGCTGGTGTGGTGGCTTCATGAAGGCTCCTTCTGCCTGGCTTTTTCCATCCTGCTGGTGTATGGAGTCTGTTCTCCAGATTACCTCCAACCGTTGCATCTGTGTTTAGCACGGCAGGGAAAGGGCTCAGAGCATGGTGCTTAGCCAGATCATCACCCTTAAGGAGTCTTCCTAGGGCCCCTCACAACGTGCATGTTATTGGTCAGAACTTAGTCACATGACCATGCCTAGCTGCAAGAAAGGCTAAGAAGTAGTAAAATTATCATTCTGTTACAAAGGGACAAGGGAACTGGAAATTGGGTAGGTTTTACCAGAAGTCAGTAACCCAGAAGCTAACTTCTTTTTTTTTTGCCAGTCAGCTACTTGGTTGTCTCAACACCAATCTTTTTTCCAATCATTTGAAATGCTTGCTTCATCATTTTATTTGTATATTTATGTTGATGCTATTGGATTTTTTCCTGCATAGGTTTTTATCTTGTTTAGAGTACTAATTATAGCTTTCAATAGGTTCTTTGTCCCTGTGTCCTTCGTTGCTAAAGTGTTCATTTAAGGGAGAAGTTCGTTCCTGGGTTTTAGCTTCACCCTTTTTTGGTCCTTTCATAAAATATTATACAGATCAGGTACTATAGAGGAATTTGGAAAGGCCTGAATTTGTTTCATGTAAAACATCAAAAGTCAAACCGTTTTCATGGTCAGCAACGAAAATCAAGCAATGATTCAACTCAGAATGTCTTCAAACGAGCAGCCAATGTTACCTGGGAAGACTGGAGTCTAAGATATGCCATTTCCCCCCTGCTTTTTAAAAATTAACATCAGAGAAGGACTAGAAGAGTAGTAGCTGGGTTCCAGAGGCTAGCAGCTGTAGGACCCCCATCTGATACAGTCACTTGTTTTAAAAAAGCTTAACTCTCAGGTTAATAAATGTTCTTTCCTTTACTCCTCCCAACAGCCCTTTGTGGTGCTATTATTTATCTCCATTTTGCTAATGAGGATGTTAAATTAATTGTCTAAGTTTTTTCAAAGGTAGTTAACAGTGGAGCTTTGTTTGACCACAGGCACTCTAACCCATAGCCCGAGCTGTAATCTACTGTAGGTGCTGCCTGCCTGGTGACCATAGCATTTCAGGCTAAGAGTGCCATTCCCCTCCTACTTCCCTTCTAAATTGACCCCCAGGAAAAAGTCTTAACCACGCTAACATAACACTAAGTCCAAATCAGTTCACTTCAGATGAGAACATTTGAATCAAAGCCCAGCTGAGCTTGAGCTCTTAGTTCTGTTCCCTTTCTCTTTTTACAAGGCAAATCCAAAAGTGGCTGCTAGGGTAGTTTCTGTTGTACTGACAAGGTACTTCTGGCAAGATGCTAATAAGAGATGCCCTGTTAATGATGTTTTCTGTGGCCACGGTAGGGAGATGGATGCTCCACACCAGTTAGCCCAGTGTTCTTTTACAGAAGGACTTGCAAAGTAGAGGACCTGGCCTTCATGCTTATCCTTCCTGAAGTCAGCCTCAACTTCCAAGTTGGCATCTAGAGACATTTATGTTCTTTCATACAGTCGTGCATACAGCTGCCTACCTCCTTTTGTTCCTGTATGCCACCTTCTTGTCGGTAATGAGCTCTTCACTTTTGAACTAAATGCTTCACTTGAGCTTCAAAGGGAGCCCCCACTTCTAGGACTTGGGGGTCGTAAAGGTTATTTCTATATTAAGTTGGAGCCCAATATACCAGGGCTATAGTGATTTTTTTTCAGTTTCCCCCAAAAATGTCTTTATTGCTATAAAGTTACTGTTGTTGTTAGGTGCCATTTAGTCGATTCCAACTCATAGCAACCCTATGGACAGCAGAACAGAACACTTCCCGGTCCTGTGTCATCCTCGCAATCCTTGCTATGTTTGAGACCTTTGTTGGCAGCCACTGTGTCAGTCCATCTCATTGAGGGTCTTCCTCTTTTTTGATGGCCCTTGATTTTACCAAGCATGATGTCCTTCTCCAGGGACTGGTCCCTCATGATAACATGTCCAAAGTATGTGAGATAAAGTCTCGCCACCCTTGCTTGTAAAGAATGAGCGTTCTGGCTGTACTTCTTCTAAGACAGATTTGTTCATTCTTCTGGCAGTCCATGGTATATTCAATATTCTTCGCTAACACCGTAATTAAAAGGCATCAGTTCTTCGGTCTTGTTTTTTCATTGTCCAGGTTTCACATGCACATAAGGCGATTGAAAACACCATGGCTTGGGTCAGGCACACCTTAGTCCTTAAAGTGACATCTTTGCTTTTTAATACTTTAAAGAGACCTCTTGTTACTGGGCTATTGATTTTTTTTTTTTTTTTGAATTGTGCTTTAAGTGAAAGTTTATAAATCAAGTCAATCTCTCATACAAAAAGTTATACACACCTTGCTATGTACTCCTGGCTGCTCTCCCCCTAATGAGACAGCACGTTCCTCCTCTCCACCCTGTATTCCCCGTGTTCATTCAACCAGCTCTTGTCCTCCTCTGCCTGCTCATCTTGCCTCCAGACAGGAGCTGCCCACATAGTCTCATGTGTGTACTTGAGCCAGGAAGCTCACTCCTCACCAGTATCATTTCCTATCTTATAGTCCAGTCCAATCCCTGTCTGAAGAGTTGACTTCGGGAATGGTTCCAGTCTCGGGCTAATGAAGGGTCTGGGGATCATGACTAGTCTCAGTCAGACGGTTAAGTCTAGTCTTTTTACGAGAATTTGAGGTCTGCATCCCACTGTTGTGCTCCTTCAGGGATTCTCTGTTGTGTTCCCTTCAGGGCAGTGAACGGTGGTACCCAGGCACTATCTAGTTCTTCCAGTCTCTGGTTTATGTGTGGGCTATTGATTTTTTTATGGGAGAGCAGATATTAAATGGTCATTTGAAGAACACCGTAGATCTTGTAAAACCATGGTTGAAGATTCCATCCAGATTGTTACTTGACATCCTTCTCGAAGTTCCTTCTAGAATTTTGAACCAGGCAAAGTTTGCCTTTCTGTTGAATTCCTATACCTTTTTTTGCTGGACAGAATTAACCACTTGTTTACCTTGTTACTTTTGCTACTAGGAAACTTAGAAGCAAATGGCCGCAGGTCAAGTGCAGTAAATCCTGTGTTCTAAGTTCTGATTCTACTCTTATCTGTCTTATTTCTGAAGTGTTTTTGCGTTACCTAAATAAATTACGGCAGTTAGGGTGAATAACTGCTTTGTGACTTTGCACATTAGCTCTGTGGTTTGCTTTGACCTTCTGCGTAGAAGCAGCTGCAAATGTGTTACATTGTTAGGTGAGTTTTAACTTATGTAGACAAAAGCTTGTTGACCTGTGCTCTGGGTGAGAACTCTGCTTTCTGCTGCTCAAATGATCAAATCCCATGATGTAATTTTGGTTTATAAGAATTTAGTTTTGACCTGGAGTGATTCTCTGTGGGACTGTACAGACCAAGAGTCTGTTGTGTAGCAAGTGTTAACAACAAACTCTGCCACAGCTGGCCTGGTGGTTTGCCTCCTGGCCCATGTTTCATTTGCCCTCCCTGGTCTGCTTGGACAGAGAGAGGAGGAAAAGCTTTTGGCAGATGCTTTTAGCAGGACCCTTAGGCTTAAGGGAGGAAGCTAATTTTAGTTGTTTTTAATATTATGGTAGTTGAGTTGCGTCTTTCCTCTCAGGGTAAAGCGTTTTAGCTTTTGTTTTTGCTTTTGCATTTCCTGTGTACTCCTCCTGAAGCAAAATGGACTGCTAAAAGTGTCACTTGGTGCTATTTTGTGCCTAGAATAACATTTAAGTCCTGTGAGCACTGTGAGTCATTGAAACAGTTTTAGGAGAAAGAAATGTCATTTGTGTTACTCTTTTTTTTTTCTCCTAGAATTTCTTCAGTTGATTTTTTCTGTGCTTTTTTAAATTAGACATATGGAATCTTTCATCAGTAGTAGTACAGTAACAATTTATATTTTCTGGAACCTCGTATCTCTACTTGTATATTGTTGTTGTTGTTAGGTGCCATCGAGTTGATTCCAACTCATAGCAATTCTGTGTACAACAGAACCAAACATTGCCTGGTCCTGCACCGTCTTCACAATTGTTGCTATTCTTGAGCCCATTGTCGCACCCAACTGTGTCAGTCCATCTCATTGAGGGTCTTCGTCTTTTTCGCTGAGCCTCTACCTTACCAAGCATGATGTCCTTCTCCCTCCTGACAACATGTCCAAAGTATGTGAGATGCAGTCTCCACCATCCTTGCATCCAAGGAGCATTCTGGTTGTACTTCTTCCAAGAGAGGTTTATTCGTTCTTTTGGCAGTCCATGGTATGTTCAGTATTCTTCGCCAACACCACACCACCTCGCTTTAAAAAGTGCAACAAGTTTTGGAGGAAGATCATGGTTAAAGAGGAAAGTTTCTGGAACATTCAGTTGTGCCGCTTACCCGGTAAACAATTGGTGAAGAAGCTGTGTGCACATCCATTGTGATTAGAGCTTAAACATGGAGCTGATTTGCACTTCTTCTCCAGGCATCCTCAGTGCCTATCACATAGTAGACGCTGTAAATACCTGTTGGATGATTAAAGTGCGTAACGTGACGGTCGCAAAAGGTTAAAGGAGGACGGTTTTATGAAACAACAAGGTATAAAAAGGGAGATCAAATAGGCCAGTGGTTCTCAAACTTAGTGTGTATCAGAATCACCTGGAGGGCTTGTTGAAACAGATTGTTGGGCTCCACCCCCAGAGTTTCTGATTCCTTAGGTCTGGGATGGGGCCCAATAATTTGCATTTCTGGCAAGTTCTTAGGTGAGGCTGCAGTTGCTGGGTCCAGGACCATAGTTTGAAAACCACTGATCTAGGCTTTTGCTCTCATTTTCCAGATGAGAATAGGCCTTGAGAAATTGTTTTGCCTAACTGACAAAACCAGTTGGTGGCAGAACTGGCACTAAAGCCCAGGTCTGTCTTCCTACTACCTGACTTCTAGGAGAGAAGAAGTGTATTTTGTGTCCTTAATCTGGCAAGCTTAAGTGATGACCACATACCCCAGATTCATTGTTAGGTTTACTCACAGGTAACTGACAACCTTGGAACAGAACAAAAGAACAAGAAGTGGATTGTTGCAAGTGTTTGTTAGTTGCTCCTACAAACATGCCCTACACCACCATCTTCCCATTTATGACTGGATGACATCCGCCTCACCATGAAAGGAAGTAAAGTCTTCTCATTGGTGACAAATAGTCGCTTCCCTGAAGTCTCTAGACCATCTTGCAGATCTTAGTCCCTTCAATAAACAGCACTGCGCTGAGGTGCTGGAGGTTCAGCCATGGATGAGACATTGCATCAAGGGTGAGTCAGCCACACAGATCATTTCCATACACTATGGTACATACTAAGATTGAAGGAGGGTAGGAGCACTAGATAGACCTCTGGAGTTGCACAACTTCTTTATTCACAGCCCTTCTCGCTTTCCTCTGGATGAGAAGATAAGAGCCCCTGGTGGACAACCAGGCTTAGAGCAGAAGCTATTCAGTTAGAGCAGATGGAGATTATTGTGATCCCCAGGATTTACCTCCCCGCCTCTGCTGGCCCTGCCCACTCTGGTCTGCCATAGTGGCCTTCCATCAGGTCTCCTGATTTACCTCAACCCACTGACAGGAACGTTCAGTTACCCTTCAGTTTATACACCCACCAGAAATAAAATGAAAATTGAGCCAACTGCAGCCAATTTCCAGGTTCCCATTTTAAACCAGAGTTTAGTTATGCTAAGCACCAATTGCCCATTATGGAAGATGGCTTTAAAGCACACCTTTTATTGCCTCCCTTCCCTTCCCTATCTCGTACCCCGCTCCCTACCAGTGTTACCTGAACCTCTCAAGTAAACTCTTGCACTTAAACCCTGTTTCAGGGTCTCCTGGGAAACCTAGACCAAGGTTTAAACACTCACCTTCAGGAGGCCGTTACCACCACTCTCCGTAGATGTGGTCATCATCCTTGTAGTGATTTGTTCCAGGTCTTCTCTCTGTTCCCTGGTGTCATGTCTAGCTAACTCTCTACTGCATTCCAGGTGGCAAATACTTTGGGCTGGAAAAATATTCTACGTCATATTACCTTGTTCAGTCTTCCTTCTCCCCAGGGCTTTGTTTTGTTCTCTCGTCAAAGGAGTAAGGGGATGTGACAGAGGGTCTTCTTTAGCAGGCAGCCAGCTTAGATTGAGCTTTCCTCATAAGGAACCTTCTTCAGATTGGGATCTTGGGAAGGCCATGGTTAACCTGAGCAGGTGGGAACTGTGACAGCAGGACATTTATATATACATATTTGACGGCACTGGGTGGGTGTTGGTATACCAAAGTGGATTTTACCAGTGAGTTCACAGCTCTCTAAGCTCCTGTCACACCCAAGCTTTCAGAGAACTAAGATATGCCGCTCATGGCTACAGCCCTAAATAAAAAAAAAATAGAAGGGGAAAATTCTGCAGGACCAAGTGTTTTTGCTAAATGAAGTGTGGAGCTCTAGATATCTTTGTACCTGGGGGAGAGGACTACAATGGTGGCCTCTCAAGCTTTGGGGGGCTGGTCCAGTGCCAGTTGTATTACACAGAAGTTTGCGTTCATATTTACATCAATTTGACTTCTTCAGATAAGAAATCAGAATATTTTAAAGCTGGCGGTACTCCACTAGATTCGATAGAAGAGTTGGCTTATTTCAGGATTTTAGAACTGGCCTGTCTATGGTTGGTTTTGGTTCATCACCCTCACAAATGAATGTTTAAGATAAAGCAGAAAGTCCTGTCTGAAGCAACCGGCACTTTAACCGAGTTTCAGAACACATAGTTCTGAGTGAATATTTTTGTTTTGACGAAAAATTTTAAAACAGCACCCTCAACCCCAGCCACAAAGAATACAAAAATATTATTATAAAGAAACGAAATATATTTTGATCCCTGATCTGTGGTGATGCTTTAATTTGTAGAGGTGAAACCAAAAATGCTTTAAAAGGTGGCATTTAAAAAAATACATAATTTTCTGCCCCCATCACACTCCTTTTCACAGAGAATCTTTTTACTGATTCAACCCACTCATTTTTGTGCATTTCCAAACATCATTAACTCTTCGGAATTTATATATTTTTATTGTTAAGGTGCCCTTAGTTCTGAGGGCATGGTGGCTGTTAGACACCAGTTACTGGACAAAAACTATCTTTTAGGATATTTAAGCCACAACAAATACATGATGGCCCCAATCTTCCTGGAAAAAATGAAGAGGCATAGCTCTTGGTGACTATTGAAAATTTTTGGTTGAACATTCTTGGACTTTGCCAGCTGTTTTCCACTCCTACCCACCCAAACCAAACCCACCCCCATCAAGGTGATTCTGACTCAGTGACCCCTTAGGGTTTCCAAGGCTGTAAATCTCTACAGAAGCAGACAACCACATCTTTCTCCTGTGGAGTCACTGTCGGTTTTGAACCATCGACCTTTCAGTTAGCACCAATCCTTTTCTTCTCCTAGGGGAGGGGCTTTTGTAGTGGCCACACAGAGCAGGAGAGATTCTTGAGTTGACAGGAACTTCAGTCAGATCTGGGGAAAGACCTGTGCTTGGGTATCCTGGGTCCTTCACAAATTTCTCTCGTTCCCGGATGACTTTGTTTTCCTGTAGAAAACTCAAGGTTTTCCATCTTAAATGTAAAACGATGTTACCACCTTACAAAGTACTGGAAGGACTTTAAAGATACTTTGTTTTCCACTGAGGAAACAGTTAATTCACTTGTTGGGGTCAGTGGTAGAATAAGGACCCAACCTCCAGCGTCTATACTTCCAAGCCTCTTTGACTCAATGGCACTGGGTTCTGGGTTATGCCTACTCCTAAGCAGAGCTGGCCTGTTAAACCAAGTGGGTTGGCAGCTTTTTATCCAACCCCAGCTTTGTACACTTTAACACTTCAGTCCCTCGCCTTCAGAAATTCTGACTTCAGAATCACTCTGTCTTGTATGTATTCCCATAAGGCAAAAGGCTTTTGTCCAGATTTGTTTTCTTTTGATTGCAGATATGAATTTTTTTTTTAATAAATTAGTACAGTTGTTTTGTGTGTGCTTTTTTAGGCTAGACACCCTGTCATTCTGACCCACCTCCCTTCCATCTTGAGAATCAGTGTCTTAGAGCAGTTACTTGAGGGCAGACAAAAAGCACATTTTCCTCCCAGCACAAATACGGCCATGTATCAGCAAGCAAGTCATTAAGCCAAAGGGAGGGCAACGATTGGTAATAATTTTGGTCCACCAGTTCTGGATGAACAAGCACTCTCCTTGCACACAGTAGGTCTAGTTAATATTTATTAGCTTATTGTGCCCTGAGCTTTGTCCTAGAAGACACCTGTTCCAGCCTCATTTCTTTGCTTGGGGTAACTGGTTAATTGGGATTTGGCCACTGGGACTGGTGCTTAGCCCACCCCCCAGATGTCTGTGCTACGCTGGCCCTAACTAAGGAGGGCACTTGGGTATTTCCTGTTCTGAGGTACAGTGTTTACATGCCTGTTTCCCAATCAGGGGGCGCTTATCTCGAGGAATTTCTGAGATGAGATGAGAAGTACCCCTGCTGTCAAAGTCAGAGGACCCCACCTGCCTATTGCTTTATATGTGCGGGGGGTTGGCTCTGCTGTATTTGCAAGCAGCCCCTTAACCTTCTTTGGCTCAAGATTTGGGATTGCTTAACAGCTTTACCTCTTTGCTCCTGCTCCTTGTTCTCTAAAACAGTGCTTCTCAAATTTGATCATACTGCAGTCACCTGAAGGGCTTGTTTAAAATACAAGTTCCTGGGGCCCTCCCCTGGAAACCCCTATTCATTAGGTAGGGACCTGTAGACTGGAGAAATTGAGTTCTGACCAACTCCCCGGTGATACTGATTCTGGCCAAATGCACAGCCCCTTCTTTTTACCCTCAGTTGAAGGAAGGATTAAGATCATGTTTGGCCATCAAATCAGTTCAGTGGATTAAAAAATGAAATAGAATTTAAATCTTTCAGTTTTGGGATACACTTTGTGTGTTGATTGCAGTACAAAATACCTTTCTTACTGTGATTTGCCACCAAAGTGTGAAAGCTACTGCTGTATAGGCCCCACCTTAGCTACACTGCCTCTGAGAAATGGGCCACCTGTTGGCTTTGCACCTGTGCATAATCCTTAGCCCCAGGCCGGGGCAGGAAGCTCAGCCAGTGCCCTGGTAACTTTTGGTTAAAGACTAGATGTGCCATTTTGGCCATCGCTATGCAGCACCTGACCTACAGTAGCTCCTCGCTGTCCCAGCCAGGAGGTTTCTCCACTGCTCACTCCCAAGGGGGAAGGGTCTTTAGTGTCCCAAGTCAGTTTGATTGAAATCAGTTTCTTGAAACAGTGTTTACCCCTACTACGTATGATACACTATTTTCTACTCTGTTTCATGTTTTAATCCACAAAAGGTTGATTTTGGGACCTGTAAATGGCTTGTTGACCTGTAGTAAACGCTAAAAATGGGAATAGCCTGCAAGACCCTTCTCCTGGTGGAGCTAGCACCATTTCTGCCGTGGCTCACTGGGTTCTGTCTTTCAGGGATGCCTTTTATGTCTTCAGTCTTTGACTCCCTGTGCTGTGTGGTCTAGTCCAGAATGTATGGTTTACTTCCTTATTAGCTTATAAACCACTTGAGGGCAGGGCCTGCATTCCTTTTAAACCTTGTACCCTCCATAGCACCAAATGCTCAGCATCTGCCCATGGACAAGGGCTGAGCCAATGTGCGGGCAGTGACGTGGCCAGGCCTGGGTCCTGAACTCAGCTTTTAACATTGTTTCAATTGGAAAGTGCCTTCTGATTCTTAACAAAAGGGAACAG
Organism: Loxodonta africana; assembly: GCF_030014295.1. Taxonomy (NCBI): domain Eukaryota; kingdom Metazoa; phylum Chordata; class Mammalia; order Proboscidea; family Elephantidae; genus Loxodonta; species Loxodonta africana. The sequence goes on from NC_087350.1 coordinate 43,930,364, forward strand.
TTGCTGTTGAGTTGATTCCCACTCTTGGCAACCCAGTGTGTTGCAAAGGAGAACTGTACTCTATAGGGTTTTCAAAGCTATGTGACCTTTTAGAAGCCAATTAATAGGCTTATCTTCCAAGGTGCCCCTGGGCGGCTTTGAACCGTCAAGCTCTTAACCATTTGTGCCGCTCAGGGGCTCCCTGATTCCAGTCATCTGGCTTCCAAAAGGCCTTTTCTCCAAAGTATGGTCTGTGCTTATTCTTCCTCCTTGGTCTGCTGAGATGCAGGCCCTTGGGAGACTGCCTACTGTAGGAAGTTGTCTTTTAAAATAGCTTGTCAGTTCTAGGAGGCTTAAAGGATACAGTTGCTGAGGGAGAACAATGAAAAATGAGATTCTTCAGAGATTGCTTTCAGGGTTCTAGAATGAAGCAACCGAATTGTTGAAGTTGAGTCGCCCTCTAGATTTTTCATAAAAGTACTCCCAAGGAGTGGGTGGGTCTTTGGAGATTTCTGAACAAGAATGCAAATTTGGACAAGAAGAATGTCATTTGCCTGAGACCAATGTCCAGGAAAATGGGATTGTTGCCACTCAAGTACTATCTTTTAAAAACACATTGGAGATGAGCCTTTTTAATCAGTATTGTGAGGCTGTTTAGTTCTTGACCGTAAAGGTAACTTCAATGAGAACTGGGAAGCATTTCTGCCTTTTTTTTTTTAATTGTGCTTTAGATGAAAGTTTACAGAGCAAATTAGTTTCTCGTTAAACAACTAATACACAAATTGTTTTGTGACATTGATTGCTAACCCCAGAATGTGTCAACACTCTTTCCCTTCTCAACCTCGGGTTCCCCATTTCCATTCGTCCAGTTTTCCTGTCCCTTCCTGCCTTCTCGTCTTTGATTTGCAGCTGGTATGCCCATTTGGTCTTGTATACATGATCAAACTGTGTATTCTTGTTTGTTTTATAGGCCTGTATAATCTTTGACTGAAGGGTGAACTTCAGGAGTGACTTCAGTACTGAGTGAAAAGGGAGTCCAGGGCCCATACTCTAGGAGTTCCTCCAGTTTCTGTCAGACCAGTAAGACTGGTCTTTTTTTGTGAGTTTGAATTTTGTTTTACATTTTTCTCCAGCTCTGTCCAGGACCCTCTACTGTGATACCTGTCAGAGCAGTCAGTGCTGGTAACCGGCCGCCATCTAGTTGTGCTGAACTCAGTCTGGTGGAGGCTGTGGTAGTTGCAGTCCATTAGTCCTTTGGACTACTGTTTTCTTTGTGTTTTTGGTTTTCTTCATTCCCCCTTGCTCCACGTAGGGTGGGACAAGTGAAGTATCTTAGATGGCCGTTCACAAATTTTTAAGGCCCAGACACTACTCACCAAGGAAGTAGAGCATTTTCTTTATAAACTATGTTATGCCAGTTGAGCTAGATGTCCCCTGAGACCATGGTCTCCAGCCCTTAGCCCAGCAACTTGGTCCCTTAGGGAGTTTGGATGTGTCTGTGAAGCTCTGTGACTCTGCCCTGGTCTAGTTGTGCTGACTTCCCTAGTATTGTGTCGTCTTACTCTTCACCAGATTTACCGCTTACCTATTTTCTAGTTTTTTCCTTCCCTACCCGTTCCCTCCCTCATAGCCATCAGAGTTTGTTTCTTTCTGTGTGTAAACCTTTTCATGAGGTTTTGTAATAGTGGTCTCATACAGTATTTGTCCTTTTGTGATTGACTTATTTCACTGAACATAATGCCCTCCAGGTTCATCCATGTTGTGAGATGTTTCAAGATTCATCATTGTTTGTTATTGTGGCATAGTTTACCTTTTTGTGTGTGTAGCATGGTTTATCCATTCATCTGTTGATGGGTACTTAGGTGTTTCCATCTTTTTACTGTTGTGAATGATGCTGCCATGAATATGAGTATGTGGGAAGCATTTCTGACTTTGGAAAATTTCCTTCCTTGCTTTTTAGCCAAACTTTGGCAACCCCAGTATATTAGTTTCTTAGGGCTGCCGTAAACAAATTACCATAAAATGGGTGGCTTAAAACAAACAGATTTCTTCTCCCACAGTTCTGTAGACCAAAAGTCTGAAATAAAGGTGATGGCAAGACCACGGCTCCTCCAAAGCCTACAGGGGAAGTTCCTTCCTTGCCTCTTCCAGTTCCTGTAGCCCTAGGTGTTCCCGTGATTTATGGCATTTTAACTGTAACCTCTGCCTGCATCTTCACATAGCTGTCTTCCCTCTGTGTGTGTCTCTCTCTCACAAGGATACCAGTCATGTTGGATAAGGGCCCACCCTACTCCAGAATGATCTCATGTTAATTTAACTCATTACATCTGCAAAAATGCTATTTTCAAGTAAGGTCACATTTATAGGTACCAGGGGTTAGGCTTATCCTTTTCAGGATACATCCAACCATCACCAAAATATATATTCCTCCCCAGTCCATTGTTTTTTGGGTTGCTTCAAATAGTGTTTTTGTTCTATCCATAATCTCACCTCCCACATCAAGAGAGCCAATGTATAACTCTGGCCTCTCCCCCTTAGGCCAAGAGACTGTCCTTGAGTTTCATCTCTAAGAGTGTTTTTAGCCCAAGTCCTGGCACAGCCAGAAAGTCTTTGATATGCTGCTACTGTGAATGCGCCATCTTGTCTTGGACTGTTCCAGAAGGGTGTGATTCACTTTTACAAGCAAACTGACCTAAAAGTCTTGTCTTCTAGTCTTGTGGTGACTTGTGCTTCCCTGATGATCAAAGTTGTGAATACATCTCATAAACAACCTGTTTCCTAGGCTTTGGCTTGAAGAGGAAGAGGTCTACTCCAAGATGTGCCATCTGAATTGGGAGCCAGCAGAGTCTGGGGGTAATTATAGCTGAGCAGAATACCCTGCACTTAGTAGGTGCTGGCTTGTTGTAAGTGCTTTTCAAAGTGGCACCGAACACTGACCCAGGGGAAATAATAAGAAAATTCCTCCAGGGACAGAATAGGACGTGAGCTCTCACTCCCCTGAGCATCTGTTTGAGCCATCTTTAGGGCACTTGTTCACTTCTCTCTACTCACACACTGGCATGTGAAGCAGAACTAGGTTCAAATCCAGGGTCTGTATTTCCTTGGTAGACTCAGTTGTAAAACAAAGATGGCGATACCCATCTTGGAGAGTCATTGTGAGGACTGAATGAGATAAGGCCTGTGAAGGGCCTGGGCGTTGCTGGGCACTTACTGTGTAGGAAATGGCCCTAGTTTGTACTGTATTGTTGCTGCTGCTCTCAGCTACACGAGAGCAGGGCTGTGTTTAAAAAAAAAAAAGCAGGGCTGTGTTACTCAGTGTCTAATACAGTGCCTTGTGCACGAAAACCAAAACCCAAACCCATTGCCATTGAGTCAATTCCAACTCAGAGTGACCCTATAGGACAGAGTAGAACTGCCCCATAGGGTTTCCAAGGCTGTAAATGTTCACAGAAGCAGACTGCTGTATCTTTCTCCCGCGGAGCAGCTGATAGGTTCGAACCTACTGACCTTTCAGTTAGCAGCCAGGCACTTTAACCACTGCACCCCAGGGCTCCTTGCCTTATACACAATACATCTTGCTGACGATGACTTGGATTGAATTTCAGACTATAAGCCAGTGAAATTCTGGCTTGGACTAAACCATCATGACTTCATATTTTAGTCCCAAAAATTTGAGGGCCCTTGGGAGCCTCTAGTGGGTGGTTAGACCATCTGTGGCTGTAATTCACAAGTAGAGAGTAGGTGGATGTCACCAGCACTAAACTGGGCTCTCTTTAGTTTGGCCCTCTGTACACTTTTGCTTATTACGTTGAAGTTGTATCATTGGTAAGAGAAAAGGATCGAAGGAGGCTGGTTGTTTTTTCAACCATTTACTGAGGAAGGAGCCTTGGGCTGGCTTCATTTAGGAGGCCTGTATCCTTGGCTGGGGGCAAATCAGTTCTCAGGGCCTCAGTTTCCTCTTTACGTAGACTGAGAGGATCCTTTTAAGGAAATAAAGCTGAGAGCTGCACTGCTCCCTTGGCAGTTGCCCTGGGGTAGCGTCCTAGAGCAGGGCAGCCTATCACACCATAAACGTTACTAAGGAGAGATGAGAACTGATGAGTACTTGATTTTGAATGTGGATTGACACAGTGGCTGCAACAATGGCTTAAGCATAGCAACGATTGTGAGGATGGCACAGGGCCAGGCAGTGTTTCGTTCTGTTGTACATAGGGTCGCTATGAGTTGGAATCTACTCGATGGCACCTGATAGCAACAACAACAACAAAGCAGAATGGGGTTTTTCCTATGTATGTCTGAACGTTCATACAGAATAGATGTTCTTGCCAGAACAGGCCTCCTGGCCATTAACATATTTGAGAAGCAGAGGACAGAAGGGCAGGGGTCAGTGAAGAAATGTTCATCAGAGAGCAGCAGAGAGGACCCTTTGCTCATCTTGTTCCCAGAGAAAAATACGCTGTCTCCCAGCTGCCATGTTCCCCTGGAGAAGTGGTTGTTTCCAGACCCTTCTGTCTCCTCAGAGAGCTCCGAAGCCTTTACCCTGCTGGTGCCTGTTTGCTGACTCTGATGCCTTTCATTTGTCTCCAGGTGAAGTGCCCAAAGCCCAGAGCTATTCCTGGAAGCTCAGCCCTTCCTCCTGCCCTGAGGAGCCAGACTGGTTTTTACTCAGGTACCTTTGCCATTGAGCACTTGCCTGGAACCATCCTCCTCTGAGCAGGGGCTGTGAGGGACGGAAAAGCCCATCTTGACTGGGCCCATCTTGATCCCAGGATCCTCACTCTGTGTTGTGGCAACATCTTCTCCACTAGATTTGGGAGCTTCTTGGCAGTAGGGAGTGTTACTTGCTCCTCTCTCTAACCCAAGTGTTTTGCAAGTGCTTGGCACATAATTATTTATGGAATGAATGAATGAATGAGGATGCCATGCAGTGAGTGCCTGCTCTGTATTTTCTCATGCAGCCTGTTGCCCTGAGGAGATAGAGAAGGGAAGGGGTTTTACCAGTGACCCCAGTTCCTCCAACTTTCTCCTTTCTTTGCCCAGTGAGCTGTTTCTGCAGAGTCCCAAGCTGCAGGTGATTGTGACTTTCATGTGGCTCCCACCTCTTTTCCCTGTTGCCTGGGAAATGAATAAATGAGTATGTGCTCACTGACAAGTGAAAATGTTGTTTTTCCTCTGGAAGTTCAGGGGCTGGGGGTCGGGGGGTAGGCAAATAATGAGTTCTCTGGGTCCCTGAGCAGGCCTGAGCACAGCAGAGGCAGGATAGAGTCGCTTGCCGCTGCAGCCTTCCCTGTCCTGTGAGCGTAGGTCCTGTGAGCGTAGTTACACTCCATCCCTATGGCCTGGGCCATCGTAAGCAGACCTCCTGCCCCTAGATCAGGGTGCTTTGCTGGTGACATGTTGCTAAAGAATAGGTTCCTGTGACCCTCTAGGCACATTGTTTGAATTCTAAAATGGTATGCTGTCTCCACCTTTCCTTCCCGGGCCTGGCAGCTCTCCTAACGTACAAGTTCCTCTGAGGGACAGAGGCAGTTCCAAACAGTTCCACCTAATGGACAAAGGTTAGGGTGGACTCGGCTTCCTGTTTTATCAAGGTTCCTTCCCAGGCTTTTTAAACGATGTAATACACTTTGGCCCTGTCCACTTTCTGCCTTGTGGTGTTGGTTTGCTTACTTAGAATAAACTTATTGTTTTTTTATCTCTCTTTTTTTTTTTTGCCTCTGGAAATAAAACTGGAGAAATGACTAATTCACATCTCTGAAGTCTTCGAAGTCTGTGATTTTAAGAATCTTTAGCTCAATTCCAAACGGTAATGGAAATGAAATACTTCCTTAGAGGTGGTCCACCCTGGGGACAGGCTGACCTTAGGGGGTTTACTATACTTATTAGGGTGCCAGTTACCTTGCCTGTAAAATGGTGGGAATAGGGTATTAGGTTTAACTATGTGACCTTAGTCCAGGTACTTGACTTCTCTGAGACTTGGGTCCCTCCTCTGTCAAATGGTAATAAGTAATACTTCCTTTGCAGTGTTATTGTGAAGATCAGGAGTAATATGTGGAGAACACCCAGCACAGTGTTCAACACCTAAGAGGACGTGTAAAAACAGTAGCTATTGATTTGATTAGTCTCCAAAAGGGAAGCAGCTATTAATCCCACAGGTGCTCCTTCCAGCCCCTTATGGGATGTCTGTCTGTTATATTATGCATATTTTATAATAAGAATAAGTCTTGAGAAAACTATTTGTGCAAATTTATTCAAGCTGTCTCTGACAGGTAGAGGGAGGGAGGTTCCCCAGGATATCATCTGCATTCTTTGTTCACACTCAGACACTTGCTTGATGTTAAATAGAATGAGAATTACGGAGGCTGTGGCTTTTGTTTAAATCCCATAAGATCTTTTAGTTATTGGAATTTTCCTCTGTTTTTAAACCCTCCACTGTTAAAAATAATAATAATCGTCTACTCAAAATAGCAACATTTATCCTAAAGAGGAGTATATCTCAGAAACATATCTAGCACTGTACTAAGTGTGTTTTACTTGGAGTATTTTATTAAATCCTCACAGCAGCCCAGTGAGGTAAGTGTAATTATTCCCATTTTACAGATTAGAAAAATGAGGCACAGGGGTTAAATTATCCAGGGTCATTCACATTGAGAGGGTTTCACTTACATCAGATTTGCCGGTGGGGTAGAAATAAGTTTGTCGGGCTGAGTTGAGATCAGAGTCACTACTTTTTTTGCCCACATATAGCAGTAGGACAGGACAGCAATGTCACTGTGTATGTTCACGGTCTCCGCCTCCACAGAATATCAGTTTGCACTGTCAGGGAGCTACACTTGTCTGAAATTTCTTCTGTCGGTACAAAGGCTGCCTCCTCTACTCTGCATTCCATCTCCAGAACTTGCACAGCGAGGCTTCTCACTGCACTATCTGGCATTCTCTGTCCCCTTTACCAGGTTCTGTTCAGAATGAGACCATCCAGTACTCACATGTAGGAAGTGGCTGTGGGACAGCTTCAGAGCTGGAACTCAGAAGTGCTGTCCTTGAGCGCAGCCATTGAGTTTTATTTCCAGAGGGTGAGCGGACTTGCCTGTGTTGTGCGGTTTCTGCCTTTAGCTAGGCTGCCATGTCACCCCATATCGGGATTTAGGGAAAGAGGTTCAGCAGCACAACCTTGGTTCTGTCAAACCCAGCCCACCAAAGCACTTTCTTTCAAGTGGCAGATGGAATCAGCAGGCCCATTTTCAACCCCCTTCAGCACCAAAGGCAAGGGCCAGTGATCCTTCGGGCCTAGAGCTGTGCTGTCCAGTACATTAAACTCAATTAGCACTTGAAATGTGGCGAGTCTGAATTGAGATTTTTTATAAGTGTAAAATATATACCGGATTTCAAATGCACTTAGTATGAAAGAAAAAGAATGTGAAATACCTTTTTATATTAATTGCATGTTGAAATGATAATATTTTGGATAAATTGGGTTAAACATATTTTTAAATGACACATGTGGCTCATATTATACTTCTACTGGACATGCAGGTCAGAGTGTCCACCATTCTCTAGACACCTGGAGGAGGAGGGTGAAGGTACACTTTTTCTTTGGTCTTTTTCCCTGGAAGTGGCTTGAACGACAAACATTGTGTTAATTCAAATAACTCAAACCAAAGCACCACCCCAAAGGAAGCTCTTGATTGAATCATTTCTGAGTCATTGTGTGTTGACACTCCTTAGAGAATTATATTAAAAATCCACATAAACTGTCCTGTCCAAACCTCTGATCAGATATTGCCATCCAGTATAGATTGAATGTAGTAGCTTGTTGTTACGAATTCTTTCATCGAAGGCTGTTGTCCATGTGATTGCTAACAAGTATTTGTTTTTTCACGGGCGTGCCAGTTATTGGGCTAAGTGCCAGATTCCAAAATGAATAAACTTGATCCTTGTTGGGGTACAAGGGTCCAGTAAGTAGAACCTCTTTTCTCTTCCTCTGGTTTCTGAGAGTTAAAAAAAAAAAAAAAAAAAAGACGATAAGATAGTTGAAGCCAAAACATTACCTTTATTTCTGATAAAGGCTTGTTTGAAGGATAAACCTTGCTCTAAGCGCCAAATGGGCTTCTTAATATTGAATCCCAGAATTAGGTGAACTTTCTCTATTCAGTCATAGCAGCTTGGCACTTCCCGAACCCTCATGTTAGAGGACATCAGAGAACAGGTTTCTTGTGAATAGGCTTACCCCCAAACGTGTGTGTGTGCGGGGCTAACAGGAGTGGAGGGTGGCACATGGCATGGGCTTTGTAGACCACTGAAGGGCTCAAATATAGTAAATAAATACAGTTTTTAATTCTTAGACTAACCTCATGAAATAGATACTGTTATTATTTTTGTTTTACAGGTGTGAAAAATGAGACTCATAGAGGTTAAGTAACTCACTTAAGATCACACAGTTAATTTTGTATCCAGGGTTTTGGGAGCCTCCCAGGCATGTAATAAGTAGTCGATGAAGTATGTGAGAGAAATCAGACACAAAAATACATTGATTCAGCCATGGGTAAAAATAAATTATAGGATACAACCGTATTTTCATTATTCAAAATTTCTGAAATTCAAAAATTCTTTGAATTTCCCATACAATAAGGGAGAGATTAGAAAACATTTACCAGTGACTTAAGATCATAAGAACATTTACATTTATACAGGCTCTGTCTTTTTTTATTTTTTCAAAGATGAAGCAAAAAGCTTCCTGAGATGGCCACAGATGCTTCCTGAGATACTCAATGCAGAGTTCTTTGTGAAGATATTCATTCTGGAATATTCAGGGTTAAATACATTTATTTGTTTTAGGACTAGGATTTCCTTAAGTCGTAAATGAGCTGTGTTAATCAGACCCGTGGGTATCCATTCTATATCATGGGCATTTGGGTAGTACTGCTTTCAGTATTCTGGTAGTGACTTACAATGAACACATGGAAGCATTTCTTTTGGCTCTGTACCTAGGAGTGGAATTACTGAATCCCAGGTAGATGGCTGCCAGCTTTCCAAAGTCATTGTTCCAGTTCATACCTCTCAACGGCAGCGTATAGAGACTTCCCGATGCCCTCCATCCTCATCAACACTTAAATGTTTCCTATTTTTTTTTTTGTTTGTTTGTTTTACCCATTCAGGTGTGTGTGTAGTGGTAACTCTTTATGGTTTTAATTTGTTGTTTCCTGATGACAAGTGAAGTTGAGTACCTTGTCATATGTTTATTGACCATTTGGAGATCATCTTTTGTGAAGAGTACGTTCAGTTCTGTGTGTGTTTTTAATCTTCACCAGTTTTACAAGTAAAACGAAAATGGTGGCTCTGTCAGATTTTAATTTGAATCCAAGGTGAAGCCTGGTTTCTACAGCAGGTAGGAGGGGCCCAACAGGCCTAGCCACCTTCCTGTACCACACCTCTTCCTGCCTCCACCCAGACGCCTTGCTCTTTGTGTCAGTCATGACTGGCCTGCATCCAGCTCTATTGAAGGGCAGTTTGACAGTATCTCATCAGTTTTACAATGTTCATACCCTTTGACCTAACAATTCCATTTCTAGGAATCTGTCTCATTGTACAAGTGACAGAGACATAAGCATGAGGAGGGTGTTCGCCATTGCACCGTTGTTAAATAACAGAAGGTAGAAACCATTCAGCCAGGAGACTGGTTAACTGTACTGTGGTCTGCCCTTTAGTGGAACGTTTTATTCAACCATTAACGGTACTCACATGGAAAAATGCCCACTATGTGTTGTTAAATTTAGAAACAAGCCACATAAAATTATTTCGGCTCTGCTGTATGTAAAGTTATGAGGGATTTTCACTTTCTATGTTACGTACTTTTGCAGTGTTCGGATTTTTATAATGAGCTTGTTTTACTTTTGTTGCCAAAAAAGAAAACTAGCTATGTTTAGTATTGCCATCAGCATCATGGTAGTTATTATTGCTAGGCTTCCTGAACAAATGGGTAATGTTAACAGATTTTCATGTCACAAAGCCTTTGGTATTACAAAACTCCAAATATTGTTTTCCTTCTGTTTTAACATGAATAGTTTTGTATTAAGTAAGACAGAATCTTTTAATTTTCATTGTTGGAAAAAATGAAACATCAAGTTGCTTTCGACTCTACTAGGCTTGTACTATTTTTAGCCTTTTGCCTTATTAAGTGTTGGCAGAGGCTTGACAGTGTTATCAGATAACAATAAAAAAAATTTTTTTTTTTTTTAAACAATAATAGCTGCCATTTATTGAGGATTTGCTCTGTATTGGGCCCTTGGCTAAAAGCTTGATACACAGGATCACATTTAATCTTCACAACAACCCTAAGAGGTAGGTCCTGAAGTTATATTTATTTTATACGTGAGGAAATTGAGGCTCAGAGAGGTGAAAACTTTGTCCAAGTAGTGGCCCAGCTTGAGTTAAAGCACAGACTGCCTGATTCAAAAGCCTGTGTGCTACGTGCTGTGCCCACGACCTGCTCAGCCCATCCTTTAGTTAACAAACCTTTTCACAAATCTTAAATCCTTATAATCAAGAAAGTTCTTCCTAATGTTCGCAAGTTGTCCTTTGTATGTATTTGGAAATGGGGGGTATGATTTCAGTAAGTGACCTTTAAGTCCTGTCCAGCGCCAAAATTCTGAGCCCCTTATATTGTAGGTAAAAAGAAATTAACAGCCATGATGTTTCTCAAGATCAGCTGTGGTAATTTTGGAACTGCCTCAAAGTGTTTCTACCATGACCTTGACTTTGTGGTCCCTTGTATGGTTCATGTTAAGAGACTCCTCCCATTCCCTGCAAAATTAGGCCCTGACAGAAACCACTGCTAAGTTGGGATCCCACCTGCTGCTACAAGTGACATTTGAAAGAAGGCCAGTTGATACCAGACAGAGATCATTGTTAGGCCTGGCCAAACGATCAAGTTGAAAATTGAAGAATGGAATACCGGAACCTGACAGACCACTTTGGAAGAAGTTGGTTTGGCTTTGGTATGTTTTTGTTCTGTTTTGTTTTTTGTTGAGATGTGATTCCATGAGGAGGCTACGTGCCTCTTCTCCAGCCCATTCTCTTTTCTCTCGATAGAGAAGGACATCATATGATGACCAGATCTGTAGCCTGTGTTGGTTGTCACCAAAAGTGCCTGCTGTTAGTAGCATTACGGTCACTTATGCAAGGAATGTTTGTGAAGTCCTGGAAACTAGTCTTCCTCTGGAAGAAATGACTAGCAGATTAGTCATTGGAAGTTTCTGACCCTTGGTGGTGAAAGTGCCAGAATGAGCAGCAGTAGCTTGGATTTATTTTCTTTTTAAGTTACCTATGACCTTTGAAGTTACCCTCACAGATTTGATAGGTTACAATTAAGACATACCAGCTTATGGCATTTACATGTGCAGAAGGGCTATTCAGATTTTTGTTTCCTTTTGTTAAACATGGCCATGTGGAGAAATGTGCAAGCCTGGCAACCCCAGATGTTGATAAGGGCGAGGGGCAATGGGAACTCCCTTACATACTGGTGGGACAGGACTGCAAAGTCGCAAGCCACTTGGGAGACTTGTTTGGCAATATCTGTAAGATTAAATATGGCATATACCTTGTAATCCAGCATTTCTACTCACAGAAAACCCTTACATGTGTTCCAGGAGGCACGTATGAGAACACTCATAGCAACAATTGTTTCTAAAAGCAAAAAACCTGGTAAAACCCCAGTATCCGCTGACAGGAGAGTGGATAAATAAACTGGAATTATGAACATATGGAATTTCACAGCACTGAAATAAAAGCACCAATATACACGTCAGCATGGTTAAATGTCGGACCTACGATTGAATGAGAAAGCAAAAACGTGAGAATACAATCTACCATCATTCATGTTAAGTGTACAAACTTATAAACTATATATATGTATACATGTGCATGTACACACACACACAGTAACAACAAGTAAGGGATTATAAACACAAAAATCAGAAAGTGGTTACCTGTTCTTGAGAAAGAAATGTGTTCGCAAAGGAACGTGTGGTCGCATCGACATACCCAATCGTGTTCTACTTCTGGAGTTGTGCTGTTCAGTATGATCACCACCAGCTACATGCGGCTGTTTCAGTAACTTCAAGTTAAATAGAAATTTAGTTCCTCAGTCAGGCTAGCCACGTTTCAAGCGTGCAGTAGCCACAGTTAGTGCAGAGATAGAGCATTTGTATCATCACAGAAAGCTCTTTTGGATGGCACTGTTCTATAGGCTCCGTAGGTACATGCATTCGGTTAATTCTTTGTAAATTATGTATGGAATTTTTCTGAACTATAAAACCCATTGCCATCGAGTCAATTCCGACTCATAGAGACCTATAGGACAGAGTATAACTGCCCCATATGGTTTCCAAGGGGCGCCTGGTGGATCCAAACTGCCGACCTTTTGGTTAGCAGCTGTAGCTCTTAACCACTGTGCTACCAGGGTTTCCAACTATAAAATCTCTAAAAACACAGATACCTAAAATCTGGAGTGTAACCTCCTAAGTGTGCAAAGTCAGAGAATAATACGAGGGTGGTCATTAAACTTACCTAAGATTAAGACTCTGCCTGTATGTGACAGCATCTCTTTGGCATTGCACGCCACCCAAGATGATTGACACATGTGAGGAAGGTGAGAAGAGGGCCGGGGTGGGGGAGAGTGTGTGTGTGTGTGTGTGTGTAGCTATTGGCAGAATTACCCTAACAGCGTTCATGTGAAGGCCACCTGTTGCCAGCTTCTACCCTGAAACCACTGGTCATTATTTTACCTCATCAGCACTAAGCATGAGAGGAAATGTATAGTCTGAGTGACCTGGAGTCACCCGAAACTGGTGCTATTAACCCATTGTTTCAAGGAAAAGATGACAAATAGCCTCCAAAACAAAATCTGTCCTAATTAGTGCTACCCTCAGTTTCCAAAGTTGAGGAGGTTGGTTGTCATTACAAAAAACCTCCACTCTCCACCTGATTTATTGTCTTGTGCTTATGCAGGCTGTTTGAAGGCTACTAAATACCCCAAGGAGAGAGATTTATTGGTAGGCATAGAGTTGCCTTTAAAGGCTGACATGGTTTCCCAGCTGTGCTCCAAGACAGACTAGATTCATGGGCTGAGACTGGCAGAGCAGAGAGAGAGAGAGAGAGAGAATGCCATAATATACCTTCTGGGCTGTTTGCTCACAGGTTGGTGCCCTTAGTCTGCCCCTGGGTCATGATCAGGGCCAGCCCTACACTTGCACAAACCTGGGATTGAATGCCTCCTTAAATTTTGCACCTTTATCACCTTGATTGCCTCCCTCTAGTTCCACCATAGTCATGATAGTGCAGTTGTGAATCAGCCAACCTCTCAGCCCCATGTCTGCCCGTAAAGCAACTCAGAGCAGCAGACGGTGGAAAAGGCAGAAGCTGGCTCACCCAGCCCGTCTCTGAAGATCCTTGACCCCCAAAGCAAACCAAAGAAACTGCATCTGGCTCCGGCAGACGTCCCCTTTGTGCCTACTGTTCTTTCCCTGCCTGCAGGCACACCTGCCCGGGTGAATGGTAAATCGTTCTGACGTTTCGTGTGTCTCGGGACCCTGCCTGGTAAGGGATGTGCTGTGTCTTGCTTCAGGGACCCTGTGAGGCCAGCATCAGAAGGGGTGGGGTGGGGAGCAGCAATAAGAACGATATAGGAGGAGGCAAGTTAAGCCAAAGAGGAAAACAGATTAACAGGCTTAAAGCCAGATTAAGACTTTCAGTTAAATTCTAAAGGAAGGGAAGAGTGGCATTTGTAAGGCTGACAATTAGGGTAGTGAGTTAAATGTTTAGTGCTACAAAATAACTGATGACGATCTGTAAGCAGTTGAGAAATAAGAATTCAGAGTTTGATTAACCTTATTACTCATGCAAATCATATAGTTTGTTAGGTTCCAAACCAAAACCTGTTGCCATTGAGTCGATTCTGACTCATAGCAACTCTACAGGGCACAGTGGAACTGACCCATGGGGTTTCTAAGGAGTGGCTGGCCTTTTGGTTAGCAGCTGAGCTCTTAACCACTGTGCCACCAGGGCTCAGTTAGGTTGTTGTCATTGTTGTTAGGTGCCACGCAGTCAGTTCCAACTCATAGCATCCCAGTGTACAACAGAATGAAACACCACCCGGTCCTGCACGATCCTCACAATTGTTGTTATCCTTGAGCCCATTGTTGCAGCCACTGTGTCAGTCCATCTCACTGAGGGTCTTCCTCTTTTTCTTTGAGCCTCCACTTTGCCAAGCATGATGTCCCTCTCCAGGGACTGATCCCTCCTGACAACATGTCTGAGGTATGTGGAGACGCAGTCTCGCCATCCTTCTAGGGAGCATTCTGGTTGTACTTCTTCCCAGACAGATTTGTTCATTCTTTTACAGTCTGTGGTATGTTCAATATTCTTCTTCAACACCACAATTCAAAGGCATCAGTTCTTCTTTGGTCTTCCATATTCCTTGTCCAGCTTTCACATGCATAGGAGGCACTTGAAAACACCATGGCTTGGGTCAGGCGCACCTTAGTCTTCAAGGTAACTAAATTAGGTTCGGTTAAGTTAGGTTAAAAAAAAAAAAAAAAATTTTTTTTTTTTTTTAGCTACCCTGAATTGAATGTATACCATGTGCCGAGCACTTTGATAAGTACCTTATTGCCTTATCCACTTGCAACATCTCATTTAATCTACATCACACCAGCCATCTCAAGAAGGATAGTGTTATCAGCCTCATTTTCCCCATTTTCCCAAGAAACTTTAGGCATAGATAGATAACATTTTAAGTATTTTAGCCCAAGCAGTGTGACACTTTTAAAAATTTTAACCTAAGCAGTCTCACCCTCTTAACCACTACATGAATGATTAGGTTGTTCACATAATTTTGAAATATATACATAAAAAAAAAAAGGAAGTATAAATTGTATTTGAGACCCACCCTGCTTGGGTGGGGAAGGAGAAGAAGCAGGGCAGAGGGGAGCTGGAGAAATCACTCCATCCCAGGCTACCTCCTTCAGATCTTAGGAGATGACTGCAGTCCGACAGGGCTGGTACTTAGAGGCTCTCCCAAGCTTGTTGAGCTGTTCCAGGTCAGTGAGAAGGGTACACCAACTTCCTGTGGATTCATGTTTAAGCCTGGGGACTGAGAAGGGCTTCTTGCAGCTCTGATCAGCAGACAATTGTGAAGCAGTGTTTGGTTCCACTCCTCATGTGAACAAGAGTCACGCCATGGCTTGTTGACCCGAAGTACAGCAGGCCAAAGGAAAATGTCATTTATCTGATAGGGCAGATCCTTTTATCTGATCCCCCTGGCCACCTGGCCACGTCTTTGATGAAAATTGAACTTTGGCCCATGAAGTCACATGCAGACCCAGTGACAGGAGTCTTCAAATAAATGACAAGGTACCATGTCATTTATTTGAGGACTTGTTTTTGTTTTTCTTTTAGTACTAAATTGCTGGAAAAAATGGAAAATGGGGCATGCTTTTTTTTTTTTTTTTTTAACTACAGATATTTTTCCATTGCACTGGCGTTTTATGCCCTAATTTTCAACCAATGTCAAGTATTTTTAGTGAATTTTTTTTTATGTTAAAAAAGGAACATTCCCTCCCCACCCCCCGCCCTGGGTATTTTTTGGTCAGTTGATTTGTTCATGTGTTAAATGTTTATTGAGCATCTTCTATGGGCCAAGTCCTATTGTAAGCTCTGAGGATACAGGCATGAACAAGACAGGCAGTCCCTCTTGCATTCTTGTCAGGGAGACAAGCACATAAATATAGCAACTAATAAGATGGTTTCAGATGCTGCAAGATACCGTGGTTAGTGGTAAGATGAAGAAAGTCTAGCTCAGTTTGTTTTTAATTTTTAACAACTTTATTGAAGTATATATAATTTACATATCATACAATTCACCCATTTATAGTACAATTCAGTGTTTTTTAGCATTTCAGAGGGTTGTGCAACCATCACCACTATCTAATTTTAGACCATTGTCATCCCTTACCAAAAGAAACCCCATATCCATTAGCAGTTACTCTCACTACCCACGTACCCCCAGTTCTAGGTAACCACTAATCTATTTTCTGTCTCTGTAGATTTGTCTGTTATGTACATTTCATATAAATAGAATCATACCATATGTGGTCTTTTGTGACTGGTTTCCTTCACTTAACATCATGTTTTCAAGAGTCATCCATATTATAGCATGTATTGGTACTCCATTCCTTTTTACAACTGAATAATATTGCATGTGTGAATATATCACATTTATTTACCCCTTCATCAGTTGATGGACATTTAGGGTATTTCTACTTTGGGGCTCTTATGAATAATACTGTTATGGACATTTATGTATAAGTCGTGTGAACGTATGTTTTCATTTCTCTTGGGTATATACCTAGGAGTAGAAAACTATGTTTTAACCTTTTGAGGAACTGCCAGACTTTTTTCCAAAGCAACTGTGCCATTTTACAATCCCATCAGCAGTGTATGAAGGTCCAGTTTCTCCACATCCTCACCAACATTTGTTATCGTCTGTCTTTTAGATTAGTGCAGCCATCCTGATGAGTATAAGGTGCGTGGCTTTGATCAAATTTCCCTAATGGTGAATGATGTTGAACATCTTTTCATATGTTTATTGACCGTAAATATTTGTTCTTGGAAAAATGTCTATTCAAATATTTTGCCCATTTTTAATGGATTGTTTGTCTTTTTATTACCGAGTTATAAATTTCATTATGTATCTTGAATGCAAATCCCTTATCAGATATATGATTTGCAGATCTTTTCTTCTGTAGATTGTCTTTTCACTTTCTTGATGGTTTTATTTGCAGCATAAACGTTTCTCATTTTGATGAAGTCCAATTTATTTTTTTATTTTGTCACATGTGCTTTTGGTGTCATATCCAAGAAGTTTTTGCCTAACCCAAGATCATAAAGATTTACTACTATGTTTTCTTCTAAGAGTTTTGCAGTTTCAGCTCATACATTTAGGTCTTTGGTGCATTTCGAGATAATTTTTGTGTATGGTGTGAAGTAGGGGTACAACTTCATTCTTTTGCATGTGGATATCCAGTTGTCCCAACACCACTTATTGAAGACTGTCTTTCCCTATTACATTGTCTTGGCACCCTTGTTGAAAATCAGTTGCCCATAAATGTATGAGTTTATTTCTGGGCTCTGTTCTGTTCCATTGATCTGTATGTCTGTGCCAGTACTGTACTGTCTTCATTACCATAGCTTTACATTAAGTTTTGAAGCTAGGAAGTGTGAGTCCTCCCAACTTTGTTCTTTTTGTTCTTCTTTTCAAGATTGTCTTGGCTATTTTTGGATCCGTTGCATTTCCATGTGAATTTTAGGATCAGTTTAATTTCTACAAAAAAGCAGCTGGAATTTTGATAGGAATTACATTGAATCCATTTGGGGACTGTTGCCATCTTAACGATAGTAAGTCTTTTGATCCGTGAACATAGCATATCTTTCCATTTATTTAGATGGTCTTTATTTTCTTTCAGCAATATTTTTGTAGTTTTTCAGTGTATAAGTCTTGCATTTTTGTTGAATTTATAACTAAGAATTTTATTCTTTTTGATATTATAAATGGAGTTTTTTAAAATTTCATTTTCAGTATATTAATTGCTAGTGTATAGAAAGTTTTTGTATATTGATCTTGTATCCTGCAACCTTGCTTAATTTGCTTACCAGTTCTCATAGTCTTTTGGTGGATTCCTTGGGATTTTCCATATACAAGATCACGTCATTTACAAATAGAAATAATTTTACTTCCTCCTTTCCAATTTTTATGCCCTTTATTTCATTTTTTTGCCTAATTGTCCTGACTACAACTTCCAGTACAATGTTGAATATAAGTGGTGGGAGTGGACACACTTGTCCTGTTCCTGATATTAGGAGGAAATCTTTCAGTCTTTCAGTACAAGCCGGGACATTCTGAACACCTTGATTCTGTTTCAGTCCCCACTGCCAACTCCGGGACCTTGTCCATGTCACCTGTTGCAGTTTCTTCAACGGAAAAATGATGAGATTAATTCAAAAAGACCTAACTTTCCAGTTCTTATTTCCTTACGCCTCTACAGTTTTTCTTTGGTATTCTTTTTTCTTAGGTAGTTCCCTCGAACATTTGTTAGATCATCAAACGAACTTTAAAAGTTTATTTGGAAACATTTGCAGGTTCTTTTTCCGTACCTATTTTGATTACCTTTGACTACCACAATTCTGAACCATCTAACCTAGAAGGAAATTTCAGGAATTGAGACATGCGAGAGAAGTGTTTTAATGGATCCATATTTCCTATCATTTGAAATTCTGAGCAGCCAGGAAAAAAATTGTTTTGGGAAGACTGCTCATTTCCACAAAATGTCAGTGAACCACAGCTTCTTCCACTCCACCCTCTAACAGTTGGTGCCCTTTTTGTTTTCAGACTCTCAGCGTTCTCATCTCTCCTCCTTCACCATGAAGCTGATGGACAAATTCCACTCGCCCAAAATCAAGAGAACGCCATCAAAGAAGGGAAAACCAGCTGAGGTGTCTGTGAAGATTCCAGAGAAGCCTGTGAACAAAGTAAGCTGACTTTCTCTAGGTGTTTCTCCTGGTCTTTGCTTGCTTCCAGTGATATTAGTTTGTGCTAATTTTAATTCCCTGGGTATTGAGCTTTCAGTACATAACACCTATTCCATAGCATTCCATGGTTCCAGGCGGGACCTTCAGTGTCCTTGGGAAATAGGAACCTTTAGGATGGTGAGTGTTTGTCATGTTAATCAGAGTCAAGCTCACTTGGCTAGAACAGTTCTCCTTTTCCAGATGTGTCATCCTCTGGGCATTTAAAATAGCTCAGTGCGTTGCATTCGCACTCCAGGATGCTGTCACCCTGCCCCAGAGATCCCGTGTTGTCTTGGTGCACACACACATACTGGGAAGTTTGTGGCGTCCAGATCATCCATCATTTGGCTTTAAAGGGTCTGTGCTCTTAAACATGCAAAACCCTTGAAACCCAGCCAAGGATGTTCTCAAGCACTGGTAACCTCAACAGGGCGAGTCAAGCTAGATATGTTGAGACAGCTGTTGATTTTCATCAACCCCTCCCTTCAGCTTAAAACGGCCATTTCAAGCTCTGTAGGAATCCAGGTTTCCTCTTTTCCAGGAGGCAACAGACAGATTTCTACCAGAGGGCTACCCTATTCCCTTGGATCTGGAGCAGCAGACAGTAGAATTTATGTCCACCAGTGCTGTGGCTTCCAGGTCTCAAAGGCAGAAGGTCAGTGTAATGTTAAGAACGATTGGGTTTGCCTTGCCTTCTACTGCAGAATCCTGGTCCCATGGTTTTGGGGATGGAAGCAATCTGTTGCAATATCTTTATGAGCTGATTGTTTGTTGGATGGGGTAGCGACTGTGGGATCAAGGGACCGTGGATAAAAATAAAAGCAAGAGTTTATCTAAGCCCTCGTGGTCTTTGAAAAGAGCTTAGTACTCATGGCAAAAGCTCAGGGATCCTTTCTGGGGGTTGGTTTGGGTGTGCTGCTTGGGTCCAACAGGTTCCTGGAGGAAGTGGGTGAGTCTCATTTCTTAAGACCAGCTGTTTTTCCCTTGAATTGTTAAGATGGTCTGAATAGTTTAGAAGAGGAAAGGCTTCTAAAGGGTAAGATGCTCTTTTAGACATCTAGATCTAGCAAGACTCACGGAGCATGATGAGACTGCCACATAACCAAGCGCCTTCAGAGCTGACACATTTATTGCTTTTGTAGAACCTTTTCTTAGCCCCATGCTAAGTGCTTTACATGCATTGTCTTACTTAATCCCCTTGACAGCCTTTGGAGTCAGGAACTTATTTTGCAGAAAAGGAAACTGAAGCTTTAGGGATATTAAACATTTGGCCAAAGTCACACAGCAAAAAGGTGGGAAGCTGAGATTTGAACACAGGCCACTTGACATCAAATTCTGAACTCTCACGTTGCTGTATTTCCCCTTTATGAAAGCCAGAGTAAAAGGAGCCCTGGTGGCGCAGTGGTTAAATGCTCATCTGCTATCTGAAAGGTCATCAGTTTGAATCCACCAGCCACTCCGTGGGAGAAAAATGTGGCAGCCTGCTTCCGTAAAGATTACAGCCTTGAAAACCCTATGGGACAGTTCTACTCTGTCCTGTAGGCTCGCTATCAGTCGGAATCAACTTGATGGCAGTAGGTTTTTTTCAGATTCGAAAGCCAGAGTTTATTTTTTTAATATCTCACAAATCTAGTTATTAATCCCAACTCTTAATTATGCATAAAAATAAATGATAACAATGCAAGATAAAATCAAACCTTACAGTCAAATAGATCCTTGATCTTCTCATAATTATACATAGCATAATTTATAGTAACGTTGTCACAGCCATTGATTTAACGCAACAGGCAAACACTACCATGTTAGATAACATGTAACTCTTGAATTTTGCAGTGTATTTTTTTTTTTAATGTTGACCAGCAAAATACCTTAAAACTCTAGTTAGAAATAAAGCTTTTAGATCCAAAGGTCTTGTGTTGAGTAATACTTTTTCCTGTCCCTTCTGTTAGCAAAAGAAGCCTGAATATCAAGAGTGAAATACTCAGCATTTGCCCGATTGATCTAAATTCCAGATTGAAAAAAAAAAAAGTATTAAAGTGGAAGATTTGGTCTGTGCCACAGTTATTTTTTTATCACAGTCTGTTTAGCAGCCTTTTGGAACTGAATTTAATATTAAACTTCAGGAAGAGTGTTTAAGTTATCACCTAACACTAGTCCAAGCAGTCTAGATTAAAATGATTTACTAATGACTGTGTTCTACTAGTGAACTATGATAGGAAACTTTCAACCACTCAATCATAGATTTATTTTTCCCTTTCTTTATTACCCCAAGAGAGGTCCTGAGGGAAGACTCAGTGTTGAAGTACACTTCAGTTAATGGGAGTTCCTGCAAACCCCGGGGGGTATTTGGCAATGTCTGGAGACATTTGTGGAAACCCTGGTGGCATAGTGGTTAAGTGCTACAGCTGCTAACCATAAGGGTCGGCAGTTCGAATCTGCCAGGTGCTCCTTGGAAACTGTGGGGCAGTTCTACTCTGTCCTGTAGGGTCATTATGAGTCGGAATCGACTCAATGGCACTGGGTTTGGTTGGAGACATTTGTGGTTGTCAAAACTAGAAGATCAAGCGGGTACTACTGGCATCTAGTGGGTAGAGGCCAGCAATGCTGGTAAACATCCTGCAGTGTACAGGGTAGCACCCTCGCCCCTACCCAGACAACGAAGAGTGACTATCTGATCCAAAATATCAGTAGTGCTGAGACTGGAAAACTCTGCTCTATAGCAAGGAGCTGTAAGTGTGATCTTTACCCAGCAAAGAATGTTACCCCTCTTTTGGTCATCCCCCTTTAAGAGGATTGAGTTACTATGCTCTGCCTCAAGTCACCTCCATGGGACAAAGTGAGTGCAAAGCTGTTGCTTATAGCAGAGGCCCAAAAACAGGAGCAGAAACTCTGGGGAATCTGCCAAGGCATATGAACCTGGAAGACTACACCAGAGCAATCTTACCGTGTGTCTGTCATTTACTAAAATTAATTATTATTTACTAGCATGTATGTAGAGCCTTTGTGGCGAAGTGGTTAAGAGCTTGACTGCTATCCAAAAGGTCGGCAGTTTGAACCCACCAGTCGCTCCTTGGAAACCCTAGGAGGCAGTTCTACTCTGTCCTTTAGGCTCGTTATAAGTCAGAGTCAACTCGATGGCAACGGGTGTTTTTTTTGTTTGTTTGTTAGATGTTATATGGCTCTCTTACCATTTATAGCATATTCACATATACCTTCTCATTTCTTCTGTTTATGTACATAGCTGTCTCTGTTTAAATACACAGGAAAGTGAAGCTCATGTAGATAGAGGTACAGCTTCAAATCCTGCCACCATGTATTGTGGGCCTACTTTTTGTCCAGGCCCTGTCCAGGGTGGTTTCACAGATGCTGTCTTATTTATTCCCACAATACAGAGAGTTTTGTCTCTTGTCCAGGTTTTCTTAATCAAAATCTCTGTTGTCTTTCTAGACTGATTCTACTTAGATATATTTGTAGCCTTTTATATCTTCACTGAAATTTGAAAATACAAAGTACTCTGTGATGAATTTATAAATTCTTACAACTTTTTAAAAAGCCTTTAAAAAGAGTACTAAAGTAGTGGAGAAAAGGAGCACAGGCTGAGAGTCAAAAAACCACAGTCCCAATATAAAAGTTATATTTAGTACTGTTCAAAAATAGCTTGAGTGGCCAGGGAGGTAGGAATCCTCCATCTCTGAGAGCATTTAAGACAGAGGTTGGATCCTGGAGCTGTTTTTGACCGGATTCATGAAAGGGTTTCCCTTGGGACTCTCAAAGTAAGAGGAAGCCAGGGACAGGGAAACGCTCCTCCAGGAGTGCCTGCTTGCCTGGGTGGTGCTATGATATGCTGATTATAACTGATTTCTGTGTGTTAGACACATCTTCTTGCTAGGCATTCCTGTTTCGATCCAGCCGAATGTAGTAATGTTGCATTGCCTTAAAGAAATCCTGTGATTCCAGTTTTTATCACAGGTAGTCCCTGACTTACAAATTGTCAGCTCTGATATAAGTCAGATCCCTCATTTTCTTTTAGTTTTCATTATTATTCCCTTTAATTATCAGTGCCTTTATAAACTGATCTTTATTTGTCTTTGGGGGTTGGCATGAGAACGATAACATCAGCAAGTCATGCGCTGTCATGTTGTATGTAGTACATATTACTAATGATGTAAAAAAAAAAAAAAAGATGGTTTTAAGTGCAGTTCCTTATAATTCAAATGTGTCTCAAGTTGGAGACTACCTCTATAGTGGTTCCAGTTGGCTTCTCCCCAGGCTTAGCCCAAATTTGTATGCTTCATACACTGTCCTGTCGTGTTGTGAATGAGACTCAAGTTATTGAGAGGAGAGACATTAGGGATTCAGGTGGTGACGAGGAAATGGAGGCATAATTTGGGGGCACCTAGGATGCTGCTCTGCTGTGGAGAGAAGTGTCTGAAGACCAGGCCCAGTTTTTCCCTCACTGCTTCTTTCTCATCCAGAGCCCATTTGATACAGCAAAATGAAGCAGCAAAGCAGCAGCTCCAGTGTCCCGAAATGAGCTCACACCAAGAGGCAGGAAAGCCGACTTTTTCCGTTCATCTCTGCCACCTGGGCCTTGTTTTACTCATTTGTACAATGAGAGCCTTGGACCAGATGATCTCTAGTAAATTTCTTTACTCGCTCTAGTACATTTCTGGTAAAACTTCTGCATCTCTCCTCTCTCCCCTTCCTTCCCCCATACCACCTCTAGTATCCACCAAACCAGGGCTTCCATGAACCTGTTTGTTCTGGTTCAAACCCCTGCTGGGAATTTACATTTCTAACAAGTTCTCTTCTGAGAATTTGTATTTCTAACAAGTTCCCAGGAAGTTACACATAAAAATCCCCTGGGGATCTTGTTAAAATGTAGATTCTGATTCAGTATATCTGGGGTGGAAATGCAAATCCTCAGCAGAGAACTTGTTAGAAATGCAAAATCTCAGCAGGGGTTCATACTAGACCGAACAGGTTCAAAGCCCTGAACCAAACCAAGTTCAAACTCCAGTTCTGTCACAGCTGCCTGTCCTTGGCCAAGTTGCTTAAACACTCCCCCCTCCACCCCAGTTTTCTCATCTGTGGGAGTGGTGATAATCATACCCATTTAATGGGGTGGTTGTAACTTACATGGAATAATGTGGTAAAATACTTAGCACAATGGGTGACTTAAAGTGCTCTATAAATGGTAGCTGTAATCTGGCCTAGGGGCAGATTATCCAATAGGCAAGGTAGCCATGTGCTTACCTTGCTTACCAGATTATCTGTAGTGAAGAATTTCACATGATGTTGTTGTTAGGTATCACATAGCGACCCTGTGTACAACAGAATGAAACACCGACCGGTCCTGCGTCATCCTCACAATCGTTTTTGTGCTTGAGCCCATTGTTGTAGCCACTCTGTCAATCCATCTCATTGAAGGTCTTCCTCTTTCTCGCTGAGTCTTTGCTTTACCAAGCATGATGTCCTTCTCCAGGGACTGATCCTTCCTGATAACATGTCCAAAGTATGTGAGATGAAGTCTCACCATCCTCACTTCTAAGGAGCATTCTGACTGTACTTTCTTCAAAGACAGATTTGTTCATTTTTTTGGCAGTCCATAGTATATTCAAAATTTTCTTCGCCAGCACCGTAATTCAAAGGTGTAAATTCTTGTTCTCTCTTTCTTATTCATTGTCCAGCTTTCACATGCATACAAGGCAGTTGAAAACACCATGGCTTGCATCAAGTGCACCTTAGTCTTCAAGGTGACATCTTTGGCTTTTAACACTTTAAAATGTTAAAGACGTCTTTTGCAGCAGATTTGCCCAATGCAATGCATCATTTGTTTTGTTGACTGCTGCTTCCATGGGTGTTG
Organism: Loxodonta africana; assembly: GCF_030014295.1. Lineage (NCBI taxonomy): Eukaryota > Metazoa > Chordata > Mammalia > Proboscidea > Elephantidae > Loxodonta > Loxodonta africana. Next base: position 43,954,830 of record NC_087350.1, read on the forward strand.
ATTGTGGATCCAAGTAGAATGAAATCCCTGACAACTTCAATCTTTTCTCCTTTTATCGTATGTTGTTTATTGGTCCAGTTGTAAGGATTTTTCTTTTCTTTATATTGAGGTATAATCCATACTGAAGGCTGTGGTCTTTGATCAAGTCCACTTCACTTTCAGCAAGCAAGGCTGTGTCATCAGCATAATGCAGGCTGTGAAATTGTTCACTACAGATTAGTAAATAAGCCCATGCTTACCTTGCTTACTGGGCCATCTGCCCCTGTTAGGATTGAAAATTTGAAAAGAGGCTTTGACTCTGTAGGAAGGTGCTGTGGGGTTAGGAGAGAGACAGATGGCAGCCATATCTAGAAGCAGAGTCTTTGATGTGGTGAAAAAAGGTAAAATTGTTCACTGCCCATGATCTGGTAAGCACAATAAGCGTCGTGTTTACCTTGTCTATTGGATAATCCTCCCCGATCTGGCCTCTTTCTTTCCTTTTCCTTTTAGGTTTTTACATCCTTTTTCCTTCTTTGTTTTATTAATGTTGTCGTTGTGTGCCATTGAGTCAATTCCGACTCATAGCGACGCTATAGGACAGGATAGAACTGCCCCATAGAGTTTCCTAGGCTGTAATATTTACAGAAGCAAATCGCCAGGTCCTTTCTCCCAAGGAGACCTTTTGGTTAGCAGCTGTCTTAGTTATCTAGTGCAGCTGCAACAGAAATACCACAAGTGGATGAGTTTAACGAAGAGAAATGTATTCTCTCATAGTCTAGTAGGGTAGAAGTCTGAGTTCAGGGCGCCAGCTCCAGGGGTGAGGCTTTCTCCCTGTCAGCTCTGGAGGAAGGTCCTTGTCATCAGTCTTCCCTTGGTCTAGGAGCTTCTCCATGCAGGAACCCCAGGTCCAACTGATGTGCTCTGCTCCTGGTGCTGCTGTCTTGATGGTAGGAGGTCCTCATGTCTCTCTGCTCGCTTCTCTCTTTTATATCTCAAAAGAGATTGGTTTAAGACACAATCTAATCTTGTAGATTGAGTCCTGCCTCATCGACATAACTGCCACTGATTACATCAGATAACAAAATAATACAGTCACACAATACTGGGAATCATGGACTCGTCAAGTTGATAGATATTTTGGGGGAACACAGTTAAATCCATGACATTCCACCCTTTGGCCCCCCAAAATTCATGTCCTCACCACATGTAAAACACATCCACCCCATCCAAAACCCAAAACCCAAACCCACTGCCATCGAGTCGATTCCGACTCATAGCGACCCTATAGGACAGAGTAGAACTGCCCCATAGAGTTTCCAAGGAGCGCTTGGCAGATTTGAACTTCCGACCTCTTGGTTAGCAGCCCTAGCACTTAACTACTATGCCTCCAGAGTTTCCACATCATAGCAAAAGTCCCAATTCAACTCCAAGTCCAAAATCCAAAAAATTCCTCTTCATCTGTGAAATCTACGGTACAAGTTACCTGTTCCAAAGTATAATGGTGGAGCAGGTACTAGCTAAACATTTCTATTACATATAGAAGAAATTGGGGGGAAAGAAGGGCTAACAGGCACCAAGCAAGTCGGCAGAACACAGTATATTAGCCTTCAAGACTTAGAAGTAGTCCGCTTTTCTCTGAGACTATTTACACAATGGCCCTGCCCTGCAGACTTTAGGTATTGACCACACTGTCCGGATTCTGAGTGGAAGCCCCTCAGCCCTGGGCTTCAGCTCTGTCTTCCAGGCCCACTGGAACAGCAACTCTGCTCCATCGGCATTGGGCGGCACCACTCTTTTGTCCATTTGAACGGTAACTCCACTCTTAGAAACTCCAGAGGCCATGGCTCCACCCTTTGAGACTGAGGCAGCTCTGCTGCCTGTGTTCCTTGTCTCTTCAGCTTCTGCTTCCTGGTTCCTTGGCTCTTGGCCCCTTGGGCCTCACCATCCTTTCTGGGGCAAGTGTTCCAAAGCACTGTAGCTCCACGTATAACTGCCTGGAGGCACCCCACTCTGCGAGGAAGTGTCCTGCGCTAAAGCACTCAGCTCTCTGACTCCGTGGGTTGGCTCCAGCACCGTCTTGCGCTGATCTCCTGGTTCTGCTGCTGCCAGTCCTCTGCTGCTTCCAGTTCTCTCCTCAGTTCCAAGTCCTCACCAAAATTGTCTGACATCCATAATTCCGCCAACAGTCTCTTTAAGGCAATCTAGGCTCTTACTATTAGGCATTTTAAAACTCCTTCATCATCTATCCATTCACAGTTTCAAAACTGCTTCCACATTTTAGGTATCTGTTAGAGCAGCTCCCCACTCCCAGTACCAAATTCAATCTTATCTAGTGCAGCTATAAAAGAAATACCACAAGTGAATGGGTTTAACAAAGAGAAAGTTATTCTCTCACAGTCTAGTAGGATAGAAGTCCAAATTCAGGGCGCCAGCTCCAGGGGAAGGCTTTCTTTCTCAGTTGGCTCTGAAGGAAGATCCTTGTCATCAATCTTCCCATGGTCTAGGAGCTTCGTAGTCATGTAGGAACACCGGGGCCAAAGGACGCAGTCTGCTTCAGGTCTGCTTTAGGTCTGCTTTCTCTTGTAGATTGAGTCCTGCCTCGTTAACATAACTGCCACTGATCCCATCTCATTAACATCATAGAGATAGGATTTACAACATACAGGAAAATCATATACAGGTGACAAAATGGCGGGCAGCTGCACAGTATCACACAATACTGGGAATCATGGCCTAGCCAAGTTGACAGACATTTTTAGGGGACACAATTCAGCCAATGACAGCAGCCGAGCGCCCTTGCGCCACCAGGGCCCCTTTGCTGTATTTTTATATATATGTTTTTATATATATATGTTATCATATATTGGTGTAGTATCTGTTAGATTTTATAAAATACTTCCCTATACACTCTCACTAAGTCCCCACATCAGTCTCTTTAAATACACAGGGCAAATATTCTTCTCCCCATTTTGCAGACGAGGATCCTGAAGGCCCCTGGTTCCCACACCCAGGGCTTGGCCCTCCTTCTGCCCTGATAGCCTTTTTTAGTTTCCAGGTTCATTTGCACCAGTGGTGACACCTAACGCCCTACAGCAGGGAAGTGGAGGTAGGTGGAGAGGGAATGTGTCTGCCTCTCTGAGATTATGTGACAAGGCAACTTGCGTAAAGCCAAGGCATTGGGTTCCCAGTTCTAGCTAGTGCTCTGTATAGGTGTCTTATTCTAAAGGCTTCTAACTACTGCCTACATTTTTGCAAGAAGCCACAGTTTAACAGCTAATGGGCTAAGGGGATACACAACTCCTGAGACCATCAGTTCTGCCAGTGGAATTTGTTAGAGAGTTAATAGATGAAACCTGATTCTGCTAAGTTGTAGGCCCCTTTATTAGGAGCCCAGGGCAGCCTGGCTCTTAAATGGCTGATTTGATCTGTCTGCAAAGGACAGGAAAATTCTCTTTGCTCTGAAATGCCTTGCCTCTTTTGAATGCTTCCCATCCTCAGGTTTGCCTCTTTCTCCCTAACAAACCTGATGTCACATTTTCTTAAAGTGTTACCTGTTTCCTCACCAAGTTTCATTCTTGCTTGCTTCTAGCACTTCGTGCTGTGTTAAGATGGAGTGTTCCTGTGATAGTCCTCTTGCCAGACTGACTGGTTTAGCCACGTTTGGTGTCTGCAAGCACTGTGATTCTGCAGATAGACATTCCACCAGTGCCCTGTAGGTGATGTTGAAGCAGAGAGCACTAGTCCATGAGGTAGAGAAACAAGTCCTGGCCTCTTGGAAGTGGACAGTAAATAAGCAAATATGTCAGATAGTAAAAGGAGAAAAATAAACAGATAGAAGAAAGTAAAGGGGATGGGGGTGGGGGAGGGGGGTGCTTCCCCCTGCTCAGAGAATTGTATCTTAGTGGTCTGTAGAACGGAAACCCTGGTGGCGTAGTGGTTAAGTGCTACAGCTGCTAACCAAAGGGTTGGCAGTTCAAATCCACCAGGTGCTCTATGCGGCAGTTCTACCCTGTCCTGTAGGGTCACTATGAGTCGGAATCGACTCGACGGCAACGGGTTTGGGGTTTTTTTTTTGGTCTGTAGAACATCTTTTGGGAAGTATCCCCATTGAGAGATCTTGGGTCTTTGAAAGTTGTCTGGTTGAAGTAATTTCTTCATCCCACTTACATATTTTTCTTTTGATACTCTTGTAAAATAAAATTCCTTCACTACTGAAATTTTTTCTTTTAAAATGACATTCCCCACTATCTTAGAAGAAAAGAGCTAGTTTTTAGGATCATAATCACTTCTCATATTTCTATCGTGTTTTAATATTTTTTAGATTGTTGTTGAAATCAGCCTTTTCTAGAAGTTATCTCCTTGCCCTTGGTTACTTTTATTTGCATTCTCTGGACCTCAAACCACAGGTGGCAGTTTTCCTCATACACACCCCTCTTAATTTGCCTTGGACGTAACAGAATCAATTCTCCTTAAGTAGATTATTCCTTTTTTAATTTATCCACTTTATAGATTATTCTTGATTTTCTTTCCCCTGCCAGACAGCTGGGACCTGGGTCATGGACATTAGAGCTAGTATGGGGGAGGTTGCAGAGAGGAACAAAAGGGGTGTATATACCCACCAACTGTCAGTTCAAGGGATTCAGAGTCAGGAGAAAAGATTTAAGGGTGATAATTTGAATACTGGAAAGCGTAGGGCTGTGTATTTTATTTTCTTCGTAGGTGTGCTCTCCTGAGGAGCATAAAGACCCTGAATGCTGTCAGCAGTCACTGCAGGGTGGTGATTAAATCACTGCCATCTGCCCTGTGTTCTTCACCTTTCCACCAAGAGCATCCCACCTCTCCTGGCTCGGGGGTTTCTAGGTCACTTGAGAGTAGCAGATCATTTCATTGAGATGGGGTTGCATCTTTGGGTTGAACAATGTGGAATCTAGGGAGGAGTCCTGGGGGAATGGGTTTTAAAACCTAACACCCCTGACCAGTCTTACACAGAGACTCTGATCTTTGAAAGGTAGAAAAGCCTGGAGTTTCGTGATTTGATTTACAGGATATATGTGCACCATGGGACTCTACTGTTAGCTTTCCAAGTGTCTTACAGCCATCAGCAAATGAGTCCTTACTATACTTAATGAGATTAGTGGTGATATCTCGGTGTGTTTGATTAGAAAATAGAGGAGGAGAAGTGACTTTCAAGACCTCAGAGCAAATCAATCTTGAGTCCAGCAAGGGAATTCAGGATTGTCTATAAACTACTTTTCTTCTTCTTTCAAATCTAGTCTCTCATTGCAATTCTTAGAAAAACAACTTGGCTTCATTTCTGCAGCAAGAAGCCTTCTCCATTTGCATCAATCCCAAACTAGTTTACAGAAGATTTTATTTTACTTTTCTCAAAATAGCTCCCTTTAATCTCTCTCCTCCCTCCTTGTGCTTAACATTTCCTTTCAGAACCTGAGCTGGCTGGAAGAGAAAGAGAAGGAAGTTGTCAGTGCCTTGCGCTACTTTAAGACCATTGTGGACAAAATGGCAATTGATAAGAAGGTACTGGAGATGCTTCCAGGGTCAGCCAGCAAGGTGCTGGAAGCCATTCTACCCCTGGTGCAAAGCGATCCTCGAATTCAACACAGGTGAGTTGTTCTGCAGGCCTTGGCTGGGTCAGAGCAAGGGAAGACCTAGAGGCATCTTGCTTTGGGGTCACATCAAACTCAAAGTTCTAGGAACAGGGAGGAGTGTCAGGTAGGAAAAGGAACTTCTGCCCAGGCTATCCCTTGGTGCTATCCCAAGGTCAAGTTCAGGGTTATTCATGAGGTCTCAACATTGACCCAGATCTCTACCATCTCTAGGGATATAGCCACAGTGTAAGTCTGTGGTCATTTCCTTGCATTAGCTCAGTGGCAGTAATCACGTTGATTTAAACACATTTCTCCTAGTACTCTCAGTCAATTGACATTTAACCATGGTTTATTATGACATTAAATCCTATCGACATCTAACCTGTTAGAGTCCTTAGCTGCTCAGATGTAATCACCAAAGGAGGTAGAGCAGAACCCCATTAATGTATGAATTAGTGAAACACTTAACTGTGTCAAGCCAGGATCTCCCAAACACAGCACCTGGAGTCATTGGAAGTAAGGTATCACAGGTAGGGTCAGCCCTTGCCCCCAAGAATCTACTGTTAGGCAACGCTTTTACTGCTAGAGGGTACTTTCCTTGGTTGTACGAGCGGCGGCCCCCGTATTTCTTGTTAAGTACAGAAAGAAAAGCAATATTAAATGTAAAACTTAAATGAAAGCCTAACAGGAGCTATTTCTTGGGACGCTGTCAGGTTCCTGCTAGCTTTTGGTTTTTCTTCGTGCTACCTGTTCAGGATAATGTATCTCTCTTTCAATTCCTCAAGATGGTTTAGTGTTCACGTAGCCCCATGAGGCCTAAGCTTTTATGAACTGCTTTCAGAACTTGGCAAGGATGTGCATATTTTTCTTCTTCTGGGAGATAACGTGAACAGTGTCTTTATTTCCAAGAAGCTGTCTGCCCTGGAGCTTCTACCCTGGAGTTTCAGGTGACCTCTGTAGATTGTGGTCCTTTGGCTAGGAAGCTCACTGGAGCTAGTTGGTGGTGGGAGAGGTTTGATAAAGGCTTTGCCCTCCTACTGTTTTCATTTTTCCATGCCACTCTACTGCCCTGTAGGAAAAGCCACTGAGGCAACGAGGTTCTTCAGTGCACATGAATGTAATGTGCTGGCCACAGAGAGCCTTGAGACCAGGTGCTACGTTTGATAGTTTAACCAGCATCCAGCTCATAGGAGGCTCAGTGCTGGTTTCCTTTGACTGAATGTGCCTAATGTCGTGCTAGTAATTGGGCAGAACATACAGTCAGATGCTCAGATAACTTTTTAAAGTACTCTCTAGTGGGAAAAGATGAACCCTACACACATTTTGAGAAAATGCTAATTTTGTGGCACAGAGTAGAAGCTCTGTAGGAAGGGAAAGTTGCAGGAGAGTTGGAGGGGACTTCCTAGAGGAGGAGGAGCTGGGGCCGGACCTGCGGGAAGGGGTAGGAATTGGATTGGCAGTGGGGAGAGGGAAGCAATAAGAACAAAGGAGCAGAGGCCAGCCAGGCATGGTGTATTCATAGGGAGGAGACATAAGCAAAGAGTGCATGAGCACTCTGAGACATTGACAGGAGGAGAGAGTGGGAAATGAGGACATGTTACCTCACCCAGCTGTCCTCAGGTACTAAGCTTCTTAGGGAGCGTCCAGGCAAGAGTCACCTTAGCTAAAACCTATGCTAGCAATGGTACCAAAAACCAAAACCCAGTGCCACAGAGTCGATTCCGACTCATAGCGACCCTATAGGACAGAGTAGAACTGCCCCATAGAGTTTCCAAGGAGCGCCTGGAGGATTTGAATTGCTCACCCTTTAGTTAGCAGCCGTAGCACTTAACCACTACACCACCAGGGTTTCCAGCAATGGTACAGTGTATTGCTATTAGGATTGTTACTTTGTTGCTTCCTGTTGACAAGTTACTTTGTAAACATGCAAACACTGCAAAATAATTGATCAAGTCATGTGATAATAGTTCGGGGTATTTGGGGGTTTTTGTTTGTTTTTTTCCCTCTATAAAAAAAAATTTTTTTTGGTGGGGGGAGGTTTTATTATTAGCCTCCCCGCCCACAAAAAAAGAAAAAAACCTGTTGCTGTCGAGTCAATTCCAACTCATAGCAACCCGATAGGAGAGAGTAGAACTGCCTCACAGAGTTTCCAAAGCTGTAATTCTTCGTAGAAGCAGAGTGCCACATCTTTCCCCCACGGAACAGCTGGTGGGTTCAAACTGCCAGCCTTTCGGTTAGCAGCCAGGCACTTAACCACTGTGCCATCAGGGCTCCCTCGTCTTATTAGCAAAAAAAAAAAAAACCCATTGCTGTCAAGTTGATGCCAATTCATAGCGACCCTACAGGACACAGTAGAACTGCCCTATAGGGTTTCCAAGGAACAGCTGGTGGATTCAAACTGCCAACTTTTTGGTTAGCAGCTGATCTCTTAACCTCTGTGCCACCAGGGCTCCTGTTTTATTATACCCATTGCCTTAGAGTCGATTCCAGCTCATACCAACAAAAATTATTCAAAATGTATAACCAGTACCTAGAGGGAAAAAGGGAAGTGCCTGGATATAGCCATAAGGAACAATGAAATAACTTTTTTTTTTTCCTGGTAGTGCTTTGGCTAATATTATTTAAGTGATTTTTTTCCTTCTGAAATTCTGCCAAAGCCAGCGGTGATACTTTTATTGATCTCCCTGAAACTATTGAAAATACGTTCTCAAATATTTCCTTTAGATTATTTCCAGCATCTCGTTCCTCCCGCTAGTGCAGTTTGTAAGCCAGGAAGGTATTTTCCCTGCCTTTTTTTTTCCTGCACAGAGCCTCTTCTGTGAGTTGGGTCTGGCAGACAGGCTCTTTGCCCTGAAAGCACCTAGAGACTCTGACAATTATGTCTGCCCTTTATACGATTAGCTTGGAAGCAGAATATTCCCCTGTGTCGAGGTGCTGAGAGACTAAGACAGGAAGGAGGGGTTCCTAGGTTCCTGGGACTGTCGTGGACTGGGCTCTGAATAAGTCAGCTGGCTCTGAGCCATGAGTGGAGAATTCTCCTTCTGTACACTGGAACACCCAAAGAGCAGGATCAGGGCTTGCCTTCAGTGCAGACTGCTCTGCTCCATTCCAGAAATAGGCCAGCAATGGGTTCACTGGTGGCATTTTCATAGCACAGGCCCCTCCTTCCTTTCTTAGTCTCTTAGCACCTCGACACGGGAATATTTTGCTTCCAAGCTAATCGTATAAAGGGCAGACATAATTGTCAGATTCTCTAGGTGCTTTCAGGGAAATGCTACCATCCAAAGCAGGTAGAAGTTAAGTATTATGTAAAGTGTTTCCCCCTTGTCATCTAATTATTGCCCTTCGTTTACAATGTGATGCTTTGGTGAAACCCGCTGTACAGGCACTTTAGCCAAAGGCGGCAGTCCTTGTTTACAGAGGCCGGACCTGGCCTTCTCAGGAAGGAGAGAGGAACGCATATCTGTAAGAAGTGTTTTTGCCTTCAGGAGGATCTGCACATAATCTAACACCCAGGAAAAGACCACAGAGTTCTCGTGTTCATTTCTCTTTTCCTAAGAGGACAGGCCCAACACCGAATACTTCTCGTTCATATTATCCCCTGAAGCAGCCCGACCTTGGTTTTCTTGGGGCTCCTTCTGTAAATTTCTCTTGTTTCTAATGAAATTGGAAAAGTTGGCTTTCAGTCTTTCCAACTCTGATTTTCTCCTGGTGGAACATGCACAGAGCAGAATGACTGGCTAAATGGAGATTTTAGATCTCTGGGAAGATTTTTTCCTCCTTACCTGATTCTGAACAGCTTCTTGTTGGAGTCTTGTTTGGTTTGGGTTTTTGTTTTAAATGGCTTTATTTTTAGAACCTGTTTTAATCATATCTTACAATATTATATCTTTGCTTCAAAATTGTACCTTCACTTCCTGAATATCTGCCTCGCTCTTTTCTTTTTTTCTTTTTTAGTTTTTTTTTGGGGGTGGAGGAGGGGGCAGCACACAGATATTCTATATTTTTCTTCTTCCTCTGTTACAATGCATCATGATTGAAATGGAGAAATCGTCCTTTCTGGAATTCTAAGAGAAAATGTCTTTAGTTATTTGAAAATATGTGGAAGATGTAAGAATTCATTTTAGCCACTATCTATAAACATTGCAGCACCCTCAAAGTTCTCAGGGGTTGCTTTATGTGTGTTAGCGTCACAGCATAGCTGGTACCTACTCCTTTCTCCGTGAGCCAGCCCCGACACCTCAGCGTCTCACCTCAACTCTGATTTGTTGTCCTAAGGTAATCTTCATTAGCATGTTTCTCTGGCATCTCAGCCGTGGTTATAGTACAGAGATGAGGGAGCTAAGCCCATGTTATGAGGAATTCTAATAAATTACAGATCTGTTCAAGCTCAGAGTTGTTTCTTTAAAGGGACCCACCTACTAGAATTCTACAAACCTGTTGGCCTCTCATAACACATCTAAATGAATTTTAATCTGATTCAAAACAAGAGGTGCACAATGCTTTGACCTACTCCAGTGGTTAGTGACCAGGAGGAGGAAAGAGAGGGTGCTCCCTGAGAGATGTTGTCGGATCATGCGGAGGTGTGTGAAGGCTAAGAATGAATATTAACTCTCATGATGGAATTTATATTTGGAAAATGAGAAAAAAATTATAACTCAGATTAGACTGTAAGGCTCTACAAAATCTTCTTGGGTGGATTTAAGGATATGGATTCAGAGGAGAAAATGTTCGTTTACTAAAAGGAGGTGTTGGTTTTAAAAAGAGAGAGATTGAGAAACTCATCCTAACCACTAGGAAACTGATTCTGTCCTAAATGGATACCTTAAAGTCATGGTCATGGTTTAGATTTTTTTTTTTTTTTAACACTCACATTAAAAATCTTTTCTAGCTCCGCCCTCTCCTCTTGCTATAGCCGAGTGTACCAAAGTCTCGCCAACCTCATTCGTTGGTCTGACCAAGTGATGTTGGAAGGTGTGAACTCAGAAGATAAAGAGATGGTGACAACTGTGAAGGGCGTCATCAAAGCCGTGCTGGACGGAGTGAAGGTACCGTGCATGGGTTCTAGGCAGTCCTGGTTAAGACTGAGTATAACCTCTCTGCTGCATGCTTATCACAGTAAAAACTGGTTCCTGAACTTAATGCATTAGAATGAATGCCTTCCAACTTCTCTGGAATGGTGTACTGCTCAGCCCGAAAGCTACTTAATTCTCTCAGGACTGATACAAATAGCTCTTGTAGCAATTCAAGCCTTTGGAGTACTTGTGCCTATAGTTGGAAAAGCTGCCAGGAGCAGTCAGCCTTTATTGAGCATTGTATTAAATTTTCTTGTATTAAAGATGTAAGTCTTTATATCACAGCTCTGACTGCGTGCTTGCCAGCTAGACAAAATGTAATGAAAATTGTTACGCACTGATGTTTAGCAAAAAACTCCCAGCATGTCAACCGTTACCTTTTCTTGTTCTAAGAACTTCAGGGATTCTTGGTTTAAAAAAAAAAAAAAAAAAAAAGGCAGGAATGAGATGAGTAAGAAATGAAACAGTCTGTATTTACTTGATTTGATATCCAATGTGTGGTCTGTGTATGTACTACTTAGGGCAGTCGGAAAGAGCATAATGGAAAATGATGAATCATAGTTAAGGAGGGGGGTCTGGAACTGAGGTCCAGGGGTGAAATGCTAATTGAGAAAATAAGTCATGGTGAATGAGGAGCAAGGCAGAATGTAGAGTATGAAATGGATGAGGGCCTGTGGTTCCAGACTAGCGCTGTCAGCAGTGGCTAAGTAGAGACCCTGATGCTCTGGAAGGCTATATATAATGTAGAGGAAAGAGGCCTTGGGGCCCTGCTTAGTTTGAATCCCAAGTCCACCACATGTGAGTCTGTGACCTTGAGCAATTTACATTTACTAAACTGCTCTGTACCTTAGTTAACTCCTCTGTGAAATAGATACGGTACCTACATCATAGGGGTATAGGATGAATTAAATTATCTGATACCTAGAAAGCTCTTAGAACAGTGCCTGGCACACAGTAAACACTCAGACCTTATGTTATCTATCATTAATTCTGTGGTGCTAAGTGCATGCTTTGCAAACAGATCTCTTGGCTTGACAAAACTTGTGTCCCCTTCCTTTCTAGACCCTTTAGTTCAAAATTATAACTAACGTGCCTCTGTTAGACTGAATCCAGCACATCTAGATGGTGCCCGGCTCAGACTGCTCTGACAGGGATCACAATAGAGGATCCTGGACAGAGCTGGAGACAACTGTAGGATGAAATTCTAACTCACAAAAAAAGACCAGACTTACCGGCCTGACAGAGACTGGAGAAACTTGGAGAGTATGGCCCCCGGACACCCTTTTAACTCATTACTGGAAGTTACTCCTGAGATTCAGCCTTCAGCCTAAGATTAGACAGGCCCATAAAACAAAATGAAACTAAATGGGCACACCAGCTCAGGGGCAAGAATGAGAAGGCAGGAGGGGACAGGAAAGATGGTCACAGGGAACCCAAGGTTGAAAAGGGGAGAGTGTTGACGTATCATGGGGTTGGCAACCAAGGTCACATAACAATATGTGTTTTAGTTGTTTAATGAAAAACTAGCTCTGTAAACCTTCATCTAAAGTACAATTAAAAAGAAAAACCAAAATTATAGGTGATGTGCTTACCCCCGGTCACAAAAATTCATTTCCCACATACCGATGGTATCAAACTCCTGAAAGCTGCCTCCTTGGATTGACATTCCCTGTTAGCTTTGGTCTCTATGAGTCAGAATCGACTTGACAGCTCTGGAGAGTAGAATTAAGACTCCCAAAGGGTAAAAATTATAGAGCGGAGGATAACAATACAAACTGCTCCAGAATGAAATGTATTGGCTTGAGAAGTTTTGGTGGCTCCCTACCTCCAGCATCATTTAAGTAGAGGCTGGATGTGTCTGCCAGGGACTTTACTGAGTTCATTTAGAGGGAGGCCTAACTAGATGACATCAACATTTTCTTCTAATACCTGCCATGTTCTCTTCATTCCAAAAAGTTACTAGGTCCTACATTATCTATTTTGACCGGTGAGACTTGAGGGTGTAGCCCAGGGTGGCCATTGTAATAAGACCTTCTGTCACTTCATAGACTGTAGAGTACAGTCACATATGCTCTCCTGTTGATCTTCACAGTAGCTCTTTGAGGTCAGCAGGGCAGAGTGAGACGTGCCTGGGGTCCCACTTCATCTGTGTAGTCCACCTAACTGCTATTCCTGTCCAGGCTTCTGGAAATGCTATTATGGAAAAATGTTATTTTTCACACGGCACTGTTAAGGTGTCCCTCTACCAGATCGATTACGACAAGATGCCCGAAACAAGTTAGAGCACCCAAAACAGAAGAGATTGAGTTTCCACCCGTAAAGCTGTATTACATTCCAAAGTAGATTTCCTTTATGGAATCATTAGATTAAAGCACCACCGTATCAGTTGAAAGGCATGTCTAAAATATCAAGGTCTTTGATTTTCAAAGTGGCCAGGATAAAAGGAAAAAAAAGAGCAAGAAAAAACCTATAGATTATGAACCTGTCAATGTCTGAAAGTAAGTAACTTTTCTACAGAGCAAAGATCTCCTAGGTGAGGGGCTCCGTAGGTTCAGTTTTGTTTGATTTATTCAAGAAGCATTTATTGAGAACCACCAGTGTGCCAGACAGTGTGAGAGAACTGGGAGTGTAGTGATGAACAAAACCAGCACATCCCTAACCTTATGGAGCTTAAAAGACCACAAACAAAAATGCACAATTAAATCATTATAACTAGGACAAGGGCTACAAAGGAAAAAATGGTATATGACATTATTAGAGTGTACTGGTCACCTTCTTTTTTCAGGGTGGTCAGGGAAGGCTTCCCTAAGGAAGAGACAGTTAAGCCAGAGCCTGAAGGATGAGCAGGAATTGGCCTTTTATTGGAAGCTTTTCGTAGCTCCTGTAGTCAAGACATTGAGGACAACGGAGACACTCTGATGTTGTTATTTGTTATTAAGGTCTAATAGTGATAATAGCTAACATTTATCAAGGGTTTTTCTGCACTGTTTTATTTAATCCTCAGAACAAGCCTTTGAGGTATGAATTATTGCACCCCCTTCACAGATATGGAGCCCTAGTGGCTCAGTGATTAAGAGCTCAGCTGCTAATCAAAAGGTTGGCAGTTGAAATCCACCGGCTGTTCCCTTGGAAACTTTATGGGGCAGTTCTGCTCTGTCCTATAGGGTTGCTGTGAGTCAGAATCGACTTAAAGGTGCCAAGTTTAGATTTTTTTTTTTTTTTTTTGGTTCACAGATACGGAAGCTAAGGCTCAGGCAGACAAGTAATAAGTGGCAAGATGGTGATTCACACCCAGGCCTGTTGAACACCCAGACCCTGTGCATACACATCACTCTCTGCTGCCTCTTACAAGGAGAAAGGTTCACGTTGGTCCCACCCTCAAGCCAGTTGACTTCCAGCCTCTCTCACTATCCCCAGCAGGCTGAAGGCACCTTATAAGCCCATGTCCTAGTGTGAGAGAGCCTCACTTGGCTGGGAGGGACCAGGACTACAGAAACAAAACACATTTATGAGGATGCGTTCATCCCGCTTGGAGAAGTGTTGACATGTTTCTTTAAACTGACTCACCGTCTTTCAAGTAACTCATTCACTTGCTAAATGGAATCTTTTTTTTTTTTTTTGAAAGGGCTGAAAAAGTGTTTTAAACAGGATCACTTTGTTTTTGTCTCTGAATGAGTTGTGAGATTTATCATTTAACACCCTCCCCCTCACAAATGCCACTTGTTGGATGTGTACTTTGGACAGGTTACTTCTTTGAGTCTCAAATAACCTTAAAAATATTTACCCTGTAGATCTAAAGAAAGATTAAGTAAGATAATGTATGTAGAGTGCTTGATACAGAGTAGATGTCTAGTCGCATGAGGTTGCTATGAGTCGAAATCGACTGAGGGCACCTAACAAGTACTGTTAAAAAATAAAAAATAAAAAGTATTGTTAGCTATAAAAAAACCCCACCAAACCCATTGCCGTTGAGTCAATTCTGACTTACAGCGACCCTTTAAGACAGAGTAGTACTGCCCCATAGGGTTTCCAAGGAACAGCTGGTGGATCCGAACTGCTGACCTTTTGGTTAGCAGCCAAGCTCTTAACCAGTGCACCACCAAGGCTCTACTGTTAACTATAGGAATGTTAATTTTTAAAACAGCTCACATTTAGGAGTCCTTGAGAATGAGTGTGGCTCTTTTTCATGTAATCATGTAAATCTCAGGTTAAAATACAGACTTCCGTTATCTGGCTTAGACAAGGTCTTTACTGGTAGGAGCCTGAGGCTCAGAGATGACAGTAACTGTCATCTCTGAGGAAGGAAGCCTCTGCCATCTCAAAGGAAGGATGCCTCTGAGGAATTTAAAAGTCCTCAGTTTTTCTCTAGGAACCACACCCAGCCTGGGACCTGGCTGTTGGAGGACTGAGCCCATCAAAGTCAAACAGATATCCCAGTTTGTCCTTTTGATATCAGCATCCCAACTGTTAACTCTTCCCAACATATACCCAGTTATATTTCAACTTTTCTTCTTAACTCAGACCTACAACTCTACCCATCTCCTTGGCTCTGCTTTGCCCTCTTTGCAAACCCTCTAGGGCTGTCGAACCTTCCTTGCAAAACTTAAGTCTCATATCTAGAGACCCTTCTTCCCACCCCCAACCACGCACACACTTTTTTTCTTTTTCTTTGCCCTCTTCTTACACTGATAAACTTGGGGAAATACTTTGTGGAATGCCAGCAGTCCTGTCACCTAAATTGGGCTTGCGTACCAGACTCAATTTGCGTAACAGGTGTATTTTGAAAGGAATGTTTTCCTGAGAATACCAGTTAGGATTAGGTTTTTCTTGTGACTTGGAAGTCATTGTTAGTTTTCTCACTTTTTGACGTGACAGTATGTTCCAGGTTCATCTTAGGTTTTATTGAGATGTAATTTACATATCATACAATTCGCCTGTTTAAGGTACATAATTCAGTGGTTGTTAGTGTATTCATAAAATTGTGCAACCATCATCACACTCAATTTTAGAACATTTTTATCACCCCAAAAAGAAATCTCATACCTTTTAGCTATCGCTCTGCACCCTTTCCAACCACCCCCCTCGCCATCCCTAAACCTATTGCCGTCGAGTCAAATTCTGATTCATAGTGACCCTATAGGACACAGTAGAACTGTCCCATTGGGTTTCAGAGGCTGTAATCTTTACGGAAGTAGACCGCCACATCTTTCTCCCGAGAACAGCTGTTAAGTTTGAACCGCCAACCTTAAGGTTAGCAGCCGAGCACTTAACCACTCTGCCACCAGGGCTCCTCCCCTGTCCCTTGACAACCATTAACCTACTTTCTCTGTCTATGGATTTACCTGTTCTAGACAGTTCATATAAATGGAATCATGCAATATATGGTCTTTTGCTGCTGGCCTCTTTTACTTAGCTTAATGTTTTTAAGGTCATCCATGTTGTAGCATGTATCAGTACTTCATTTCTTTTTATTGCCAAATAATATCCCATTGTGTGGATGCACCACCTTTTATTCATTCATCATTTGATGGGCATTTGGGTTTCTACTTTTTAGCTATTATGACTAATAGTGCTCTGAACATTCTTGTACAAATTTTTGTGTGGACATATGCGTCTTAGTCATGTAGTGCTGCTATAACAGAAATACCACAAGTGGATGGCTTTAACAAAGAGGAATTTATCTCTCACAGTCTAGTAGGCCAGAAGTCCAAATTCAGGGCGTCAGCTCCAGAGGAAGGCACTCTTCTCTGTCGGCTCTGGAGGAAGGTCCTTGTTATCAATCTTCCGTTGGTCTAGGAGCTTCTCTGCACAGGAACCTCAGACCCAAAGGATGTGCTCTGCTCTGGGTGCTGCTTTCTTGGTGGTATGAGGCCCCCCTAACTCTGCTTGCTTCTCTCTTTTATATCGCAAAAGAGATTGACTTTAGACACAACCTAATCTTGTACATTGAGTCCTGCCTTATTATCATAACTCCCTCTAATCCTGCCTCATTAACATCATAGAAGTAGGATTGATAACACATAGGAAAATCACATCAGATGACAAAATGGTGGGCAGTCACACAATACTGGGAATAATGGCCTATCCAAGTTGACAGATATTTTGGGGGGACACAGTTCAACCCATGACAATATGTTTTTATTTCTCTTGGGTATATACCTAGGAGTGGAATTGGTAAGTCTTACAGTAACTCTGTTTAGTTTTGTAAGGAACTGCCATACTGTTTTCCTAAGAGGCTACATCATTTTACATTCCCACCAGCAGTGTATGTGGGTTACAGTTTCTCTACATCATCACCAATACTTGCTATTGTCTTTTTGATCCTTTTCATTCTAGTGGGTGTGAAGTATCATCTCATTGTGGTTTTCATTTACGTTTCTCTGTGGGGTCACCATAAGGAGCCCTGGTGGTACAATAGTTAAGCACTTGGAACCCACCAGCCACTCTGTGAAAGAAAAGACCTGGTGATCTGCTCCCATAAAGATTGGGAAAAAAAAAAAAAAAAAACCATACGCACTGTTGTCAAGTCAGTTCTGACTCATAGCAACCCTATAGGACAGAGTAGAGCTGCCCCATAGAGTTTCTGAGGAGCGCCTGGCAGATTCAAACTGCCGGCCTATTGGTTAGCAGCTGTAGCACTTAACCACTACGTCACCAGGGTTTCCCCGTAAAGATTACAGCCTAGGAAATCCTACAGGGTAGTTCTTCTCTGTCCTATAGGGTCGCTATAAGTTGGATCTACTCAGTGGCACACAAACAGCAACATGGGGTCACCATGAGTCTACTCAATAGCAACTAACAACAACAGTGACTAATGATAATGTCCCTAGGTGGCGCGAACTGTCCCCTCTTGACTGCCAGCCTAAAGGTTGTAGTTTGAACCCACTCCGTGGTACCGAGGAAGAAAAGGCCTGGCAACATGCTTCCTCTACAACTATAGCCAAGTAAACCCTAAGGGGTAGGTCTGCTCTGTAACACGTAGGGTTACCATGGACTCGATGGCAGCTAATAACAACAATGGCTAATGATGTTGAGCATCTTTTTTCATGTGTTTGTTTATTATTTGTATATCTTCTTTGGAGAAAATGTCTATCGAGATCCTTTGTCCATTTTTAAATTGGGTTTTTTGTCTTTTTATTATTGAGTTGTAATCATAAGTTTCTTACACAGACCTGGAATCAGTCATTTCTCTAAGGAGCCTGGGTTTTTTATATTGAGAAATGGTATTTAGAGACAACAGTCTGAGTTCTGAGGTTGCTCATTGCTACCTTATGCTTGGTCACTGGTTCTAGGTCTTTTCAGTGGACAGAGTTTGGAAGTACATGTTTAGTTCCCTTAAAACAAAACACACCATGAATTTATAGTGATACTTCCATTCAAATTCAGAACCACGAGGGTTTTTAATTAAACTCATCAAAACTGTACCTTAATTTTCTTCCTCTCACACCAAAAACTCCAGTTTTCAACAATACCAACATAGCGACTCACACTTTTTCCCACAATACAAACACAACAATCTCAGAATAACAACACGAACTACCTTCATCAATATGATCATTAAAAAAGGATGTAAGATTTTTTTTAATTACCCTATTAGGAAGGTACAGTCAAACTCTATGTTTTAAAATCACTTGAAATAGTTTCCCTTTATGTGGTTATATAGTATATTTGTTGAGTATTTACTGTATGCCAATGGTTTTCACATGGTGGTGTATGGAGCACCGGGGCCCCATGGAATTGCCTCTCCCCCTTTAACATGGGCAGCTCCACTTTTTATGGATTTTGTAAATTAAGTTTCTATGTAAGATTTTTTTAAGTACTCTACTGTTTAGAAAAAAAAGAGAAGAAAAACAACTATTATATGTAGTAGAAATTTTTTTCTATCAAAAAAATCAAGTTTTTATTTCAGCTTCATACATTCAGGTTTTGGGGTTTTTGTTTTTTTTAAATAATAAGGTGGCATAAAGTAAGGTATCTCTCTTCCCTCTAATAACCCTCTCCCCAACCTGTTTTTTGTGAAGTTAGTAAGCATATTCTGTAATAAATCTGCTAACATAAAACACTACACAAACATTTACTTACTTTTGTATAATTCTCAAGGGTATTGGGTATAGGAGTTGTGGTGGCAGCGTCTCCTCCTTTTATTTGGCACATATGTACTTTCTGGTTCTGGTTACTCTGCTGAGTTATATTGCCTAGTTCAAAGGCCAAAAGATCTTTGTTTTATCTTTCAACTATCTAAAAGCTTCTTTAGGCCTTTTTTTTTTTCCCCTCTAGGTGACTGCTGCAAGCTTTTATTGTTCGAATCGTAGCTCTTGCCTCAACCACATTATTTCACTTTTTGAATACAAAGGTCTCCTGGTTTTAGAATTGTACCCGTCTCTTCCCCAGCAACATAGACCCTGTCTAGCACAGCTTCTGGGTAGGTCTCATCATCATCTGATTTGCTGTGGTAGAGAATTTGAGACTGTGGTGGAGAATTCTGAGCTGCCTTGCTTTTAGGCTATATGAGGAATGCCACCTAGGCTTCCTGACTGGGAGGGAACCCCCCAGGAGCTGATTTCAGGAGTTAACTGCGACCTCAGTTTGCTTCTGCATCTTGAGTGCTTAGTGCTCTGCCCCGTCTTGATTGCATATGAGAAGGAAGAGTCTTTCCTGGTCCTGTTGCTGGCTTTTGTACTACTAAGGGTATGGGTAGGGAAGGTCCCTTTTTGTCACCATTAAAAAAAAAAAATCACATTGGGTCAGAAACCCCTGTGATTTCTTTATTCAACTTCAGTTACAGAAAATATCTCCATTGGTCTATATTCGGTGTTCTTGGTGACCCAGACTCAATCCAAGACATCTGAAGAATTTGACTTAGAAGAACTGACTGGTAGAGGCATTACGTCAGGTTCATAAATGCATGTCTCCCTGGGCTGTGGTCCCCAAACCCAGGATATTCACAGGGACGAAAAAATGACAGAGGATAAACAGAGACGGATCAGGATGGGGCATAGGCAGGAGCAGAAGGTCACAGGTTGTAGAACGGTGTGTTTTTCAGTTGAAGTGTGGTTTCCCTCTGGTCTGGATCTGGAGGACATTGGTCTGATGCTTGAGGACCCTGTGGTGGGGGTAGTGTGGCAGTGAGTCTTAGGAGGTTGGTGTTGCCAGGGGGCACCTCACCAGGAGCACTTTTATCGTGCAGCCTGTGTGCCCCTCTGGCAGGCAGGGGCTTTGTCTTAGCGCCAAGAAGAAAATGTGAAGGTGGATAGCATTGTGCTGCCTGCCCTCTTACTTCAGCACCAGAGCTATAGTTTGACTCATTGAAGATCATTGAAGCTTCTCCAGTGCTTTGATCATTTTCAATATGAATAAAATTATGTGGAAATAAAGTGTTACATATTTAGAAAATACTCTTTTTTGACTTTAGAGAACTAATGACCCATGAACTGGGCCAACTGTTGGCTACAGACGTATAGTCAAGTGCAGTCTTTTAACCTGTGCCTCAGAATAAGAGAAAACCCTGACATCCCTGTAGGAAATTCTGGTAACCCTTCCCTGTAAGAATCACTGCCATTTTCTGTATATTCCCAACAGCAATAAGGTTTGTGGTACTCATTTTCTGACTTTTGAAAACAAAATAAGATTTTTTTTTCTAATCCACGTCTTAACACCAAATTAGGATTGCCTCCCTGGGAAGTGGGATAGCTGCCTTGGGGCTGTGTCTGCCTCTCTCCTGAGATGCACTGATTGCCATGAGTCAGTTTACCAAGGTGTGCTTCAGACACACCCTGAAGTAAGCTCTTCTTGTATCCATGCTCAGACTAAGAGTTTAACTAAACAGGTGAGCCGTAATGAAATGAATCTCATTTGACTTGTTTTCTACAAGTATTTATCGAACACCTGCTGTGTGCCAGGCACTGTCCTGGGTACTTGGTATACAGTAGTTGCCAAGACAGACATACCCTCAGCAAACATTCACCACCTCCAGCTGCTGTCGTCTGCCAAGAGGCACAGATCTCCAAGATACCATTTTCTGCCACCACGGAAAAGGCTGAGACCTTCAGTAGGTGGAGTTGGCCTCCTACATTACAAGTGGTCAGCTCTGAATCAGGTTAGGTTGTTAACACAGTAGCCAGATGTGCGCATACTTTAAGAGCTCTCCTCTGTGATAGGTTAGGCCAGTTGAGCCTAAAGATCTTCCGGCTAGTCTGTTTGGACAGGAAGGTTGGTGGTGAATGAAAAAGCTGCCTGCCCTTTTTACGCACTTTTTTCAAGCCTAGGTCAGTGGACTGGTGGAGGAGGGAGTTGCTGCAATCTGGACACCGTCTTGGAATTTGGGTGCATGCTTGCACATGTGTGCCTGTCATTCCATGATTTTTTTGCCATCATTCATGAGTTGAGTTTTGCACAGCTGCGTCTCCAGAAAGATGACAGTCTAATTATAATTGCTCATGAATCAATGAAGACTTGGAGGAATTTTTTCCTATGTCAGCAGATACAAATGTGCAGGCTTTTCTCTGTTCCTTTTGCCTTTCTTAGGAGCCCTGGTGGTGCAGTGGTTAAAAGCACTCGGCTGCTAACTGAAAGGTCGGCAGTTCAGATCCACCAGCTGCTCTGCCGAAGAATGATGTGGCAACCTGCTTCTGTAAAGATTTACAGCCTTGGAAACCCTACGGGGCAGTTCTACTCTGTCATATAGGGTCACTGAGTTGGAATCAACTTGACAGCAACAGGTTTGGTTTTTTGCCCTGTTGTAAAGAAGAGTGAACCTGAACATGGGGCTTCCAAGTCACTTTGGTCTAGTGCTCCTTGATTCCCGGATTTCGTAATACCCTCCACATGGCCTGGCAATGAGCTTTTTAGGAAGTGCTGCCTCTCCCACTCTCCTCCAGGCTACAGGCTATAAAGGGGCTGCCGCCCTACTAACTGCAATCCGTTCTAATTTACATAGTCGCTTATCTTTCCATCCTTGTCCTGTCTGTCATCCCCAGCTAGGTTACTATTCCTTAAATATTTGTAAAGTTTTATTTAACTTCTAAATTGTGGTAACAGTAAAATATCAACGTTCTTTTTGCTTCTGGTGCTTAGGATCTTAGCTCACTTCTTCACATTTCTCTTGGATACTACAAAATGGGATGGCATTTATTCTGGCTATATAGAATACATGCTTTTAGCTCTTTGGTTTTCGTTTTTGTCTTTTTTTTTTTAGTATTTCAGAAGTAATACATGTTCATTGTAGAAAATTTAGAAAATATAAATAAACAATAACAAGAATATAAGGGGTGTTTAATAAACATGTTTTTTGTTCTATACATGTATTCTTGGTTTTATGTCCAAAAATAGATTCATACTATATATACCAATGTACCTCCTGGGGTCATTTTTTCACTTAACGTTGTAGTAAGATCATCATTCCATGTGATTACATGTTCTTATTCCAGCTTTGTTTTTAATAGCCATGTAATGATGCACTCATTGTTTGGCTCTTTTCATTTATGCAATCAGTCCTTATTGTTGAATATTTAATTATGGAACATTGAATAGTCTAATTTTATCTATCATAAATAATGCTTTGATGACCATCCTTTGTGGCTTAATTTTTGTACCCATTCATGACATTTCCTTGGGCACAAGTTCTTACAAGTAGAATGCAAATATTGAATGCTTTTGTATATGCTGACGAGTCATCCTCTGGAAAGACTGCCTGAAACGTTACTCTCACCCACTGTGTCTGGAAGATTCTATCTTATTATCAGCAGAGCTGGGGGAGCTGGGGAAGCTGGTATGCTTATTGATAATTGGTATTTACATTTGTGAATTTCTTCTTTGATATTTCATTTGGTGTGTTCATCTTTTTTCTAGTTTTGAGTTTGTTTTTTTTTTTTTTAAACAGCCCTTGCCCTTTGCCTGTCACATGTTTTGCATTTTTTGTGTGTACGTTTTTTGAGTTTTAACAGACTTTGCAGTCTCTGATTTAGGAACATGCTTCTATATTACCCACTTGCATCCATTGCTGCCTCTTCTGTAACTGTAGAAATAGGTGTTTATGCTGAAAGGCTCCTCAAACACAAGTAGGTCCTATCCAGACGTCCATCCACAGGAGAATAGATGAATCGTGAGTGTACATACGTTGGAAAACTACTTAGCAACGAAAAGGAGCAAAAGGACTTGGTGGCTGGGGATAAATGAGGGTGACTGCTAATGGATACAGGGCTTCTTTTTGGAGAGAAGGAAGTATTCTAAAATTGATTATATTGATGGTGACACAACTCTGGGCATACTAAAAACCATTGACGTGTATACTTTAAGTGAGTGATTTCTTATGGCATGTGAATTGTGTATCGATAAAGCTATTTAAGAAAAGAAGACAGATGTAAAAGTGCTCTTCAGACAAAAAAAAAATTAGAAGTTAAAAAATGATTGAGTTGGAGCAGATTGACTGGACAGGGTGACTGAAGTGTTTGTATTTTTTGGGTAGTGGTTACATGGGTATATGCAATTGTCAAAACTCATTAAACTGGAAAAATGCATTCTAACTGAACAAAATAACAAATAGGCCCTGACCACTTCATTTTTTTTTTTACACCTGTGATTTGAAAATGCTTGCTTTTCCTTCTTTGTATTTTACTCCTTTATTCATTTACCCCTGGTATTTTAGTGATTCTAAAGACACATCTTCTGCTGGGTAAAATGTTTTTAACTTTCCGTTCATTGACAGAGATCCTCAACCAGTTCATCGTGGGGTACCAGCTGCCACCACACCCCTGTGACCAGCTCACTTTGGGAAACCACCCCTTCCTGAAGCCAGAGATTTCATCATTATTGGACATCATCATGCATACAATATAGTGGCGTTAGGAAACTGAAAAGTAGTCCTTCCCCCACAAAGTGACTGGAAATTTATTCTACTGGGAATTTAGTTTGTGTGAAAAACTTAGTCATTTTGAGACAGTGGGATTTTTCATTTCCCCCTTCCAAGAGGAAGTGCCTTTGTGCATCTGAAATGTCTAGCATGCTATGAAGGTATTTTTGGAGGGTAGGGGACATTTTGGGAAGTCATGCAGAGTACCTAAGTCAAATAACACTTGCATTTATGGTGTGTGGGGAATCTGTAGGCACAAAAACGAGATGCAGCAGTGGAGGACAGACAACTGACCTACCTTGTTGTGAAAAATCAGCGATGAAAAGCAACTTTCCTGTGCCTCATTGCTCTTCTTTTGTGTGGGGTGTAGGAGCTGGTCAGACTTACCATCGAGAAGCAGGGGCATCCATCTCCAACAAGCCCAGTGAAGCCCAGCTCCCCGGCCTGCAAACCTGACAGGTGAGTGCTGACGAACCCTTCTGGTCACTGCTGTATTCAGTTGCAAAGTCTACACCTGAGAAAGAATGCGAGCCAAATCGGGTAGCCCACGTTGGGTAGACTGTGTGGGGCCTGTACTTCCTCTTTCAATAAGAAGTTCTGGATGAGGGTCTGTGTTACTTTAAAATGTGTATACTTCACACACATTTTGGAGTATTGCCTGTTCCAAGCTTAAATACTGAATATGCGTCTTTCTGAGGTCAGTGTGTGAGGGCGTACAGTGACACGCACCAGTGCTTTCCTGACCAACTTCATTTCATAATTCGAGAGACCCTTTTAGGGTTGCATTTTGGAGATTTGGCTTGTGAGCATTTAAGTTTTTATAATATTATCTTTACCAAGAAAATAAACCGAGGGTAGCAATGGACCATTTTAATGTATGGCAATAATTTCTACTACAAGCCCCTAGTAAAAATGTGAAACATAAATTTGGAGCATTTTAGGGAGGCTTTTTTTAGGTCATTCAGTCTAAAGATTCCTTTTACAGATGAGGAAGCTGACATGCAGAGAGTGGGGCACTTGGCCAAAATCCCATTAGGGATCAAACCAGATTTGAAACTTCGTCTGAGCTGAAGTCCAGTGCTGTTGTACTGAGAGCTCCTGCTCCACAGCCTGTCCCCACCCCCATCATCCCCTTGCTCTGGTCCCATTCATTATAACCCTTTCAGGACCTCCTGTAACCCCAGCTTCTTTTACATTCTTCAGCCAGTCTGAGCTCCCCCTGACAGATCGAGAGATGGAGATTCTAAACAAGACAACTGGGATGTCGCAGTCGACTGAGCTGCTCCCAGACTCCATGGATGAAGAGGTCGCACCTCCCAAGCCCCCTTTACCTGGCATCCGGGTGGTTGATAATAGGTAACGATGCTATCACACTAATTTCTGTTTTTCTGGCACCTACCCCCACT
Source organism: Loxodonta africana (assembly GCF_030014295.1). Taxonomy (NCBI): domain Eukaryota; kingdom Metazoa; phylum Chordata; class Mammalia; order Proboscidea; family Elephantidae; genus Loxodonta; species Loxodonta africana. The sequence continues at coordinate 43,979,743 of NC_087350.1, forward strand.
GCCAACTATTTATGATATAATTTGATGAATGAAGAGGTAGAGTGAGCAAAACGAGAAGATGGTTAGGATAAGAACTGAGAGCTCAATCCCTTGCTCTTTAGAAGCTTTGAAAGTTTGACCTAAAGTCTTATTGCCCTTGCCTTTTAGCCTTAGCCTTAGCCAAGTGAAAACTGGTACAATGTATTCTATTAAAGGGGAAAAAAGGGTTTTTTCTTATTTTAGATTTTTTTTTTTTCTTGCCATTGGAGACTTGATTTTAGCGGAAAGGGAGCGGGGCAAGAGTTGAAAGAATGGAAACTAGGTGTGCGAGAGTTTAATAATGAAGGAATTCCACATTCTATAACCTAATATCTTTGTAAAGAAATTTTTGTTTGAGTTGTTTGATTTGATTGGCGTTGTTTGTCTGTTTCAGCCCTCCACCAGCATTGCCACCCAAGAAAAGACAGTCGGCTCCATCCCCTACCCGAGTGGCTGTAGTGGCCCCCATGAGCCGAGCTACCAGTGGCTCCAGTTTGCCTGTAGGAATTAATAGGCAGGTAATGCAGCCCTGTCTGAAAAGGCACAGGAAGAGTTTGAGTTCTGGGATTTGGTTCCTAAAGCTGCAAGAAACCAAGTGGTCTTCAGACCCTGCTGTTAGTCAGAATGAGAGGATCACTATTGGAGAGGTTGAAGTCTTCTTAGTCATCCTTCTCTCTCCAAGACATGGTAGAAGTTCCCATATGGGGAGTGGGGAAAGGAGACTGGATTCAAAGGGGCATTTCCTGAGGACAGCTGAGTCCAGCCTAAGGAACTTGTCTTGCCGTGCACCCTCAGAATTTCTAAAGGCTTCTTTCACTTTAGTCACAGATACATTGTTCTATCGCTTACATCAAAGATGGGAGTTTCCAATAGGTTTCCGAGCTTGGTAGCGTTTCCTTCTCTAAGTTAATGTACCAATTCCCTCTTCCCTGTTTTCTGCCACCACTTCTCAGAAGTGACTGGGTTTGTTTGTTTATTTTTCCACCTGAGGATTTTGACGTTGACTGTTACACACAGAGACGCCTGTCAGGAGGCAGCCACTCATACGGTGGAGAGTCCCCTCGCCTTTCCCCCTGCAGCAGCATAGGCAAGCTCAGCAAGTCGGACGAGCAGCTGTCCTCTCTGGACAGGGACAGTGGGCAGTGCTCCCGGAACACAAGCTGTGAAACACTAGGTGAGCTATAGGCCTCTCACACCCCACTCTGCTTGGGCAGACGTCCTCATTCTGTCTCATTATTTCTCGATGGTTTCTTTGGGGTCATGCTGTCCTGGGTTCAAATCCCAGGTAGGCCAGTCATGGGCTTTATGACCTTGGTAAAGTCATTTAAAAGCTGAGCCTCAGTTTCCTCATCTACAAAATGAGGATAACAATATCTACGTCTCAAAGAGGTTGAAAGTTTACCTGAAGTAACAATGTGAAACCACATAGTACTCAAATGGTAGCTATTGTTACTGTTAACCTGTCAGTGTGCAATTTGACTCTCTTTACCAAAATTAAGAGCCGTCTGTGCTCAGAGCTGGAGACAAAGGGGGACAGCCCCTGACAATATTTGCTGGAAGTTAAAGGCAAGCTGGCAGCATGTGGTAACATCTCATAGGTGCTGAATTTGTGCTGCTATGTTTGCGTGACTGTAGGAAAGGTAGTTTGACAATAGGTTTAAAGAGCACAAAGCTGTAATATCCCTGGAACTAGGTATTACACCAATAAGAATTTATTCTAACAACATAATGAGAGATTTGTGACAAGATTTCTGTCCAAGGAGGTTAATCTCAGCATTATTAGGAGTAGTAAAATACTAGAAACACTTGAAATACTCATTGGTGGGAAATTGGATGAATTATATAATACATTCATTTGGTGAAATAATACGTAGCTATTAAAAATCACTTGTGATATATAAATAAATGGAAAAAAAGTCCTAGAAAAAAAGACTTTAAAGAAATACATCAAAATGCAGGCTGTGATTGTAATTAGATTATGGGATTATGGGTGATTTTTATTTTCTTGATATAGCTTGCTTTCCATATTTTCTACAATGGCCATGTGTTTTTAAGTAAGAAATTAGAAAAATACAAAGAATAGTAGAGCAAACAGTGGTATTGTCCTGTGTTTTACTTTTATAGTCAGGGAAAAATGATGAAGAATATACAGTAAGGTGAGACCCCTGTACGGATGAGACCAAGGACATGTGTTCGCCGTGCTGTACTGAACAAGACTGGAAAAGGGAAGAAGAGTGAGGTTGTTTCTTTCTGTGGGACCTTGTGGTAACAGATGTTTTTTTCCCCTGTTGTGAATGCAGATCACTATGACCCTGACTATGAATTCCTCCAGCAAGACCTCTCTAACGCAGACCAGATACCTCAGCAAGTGGCCTGTAACCTTAGCCCATTGCCAGAGTCCTTGGGGGAGTCTGGGTCTCCATTTCTTGGCCATCCTTTCCAGCTGCCTCTTGGCAGCTGTCCACAGCCAGAGGGGCCCTTGGCCCTGGGGCAGCAGACAGACACACCGCCTGCTCTCCCAGAGAAGAAGCGCCGGAGTGCAGCCTCCCAGACCACGGACAGCTCTGGCCGCAGGGTATCCTACGAGCGGCACCCCTCGCAGTATGACAACATCTCCGAGGATGACCTGCAGATGCCAGCCTCAGTCCAGTCCATCCCCTTCACACCCTTTGCTGCCATTCTCCCCTTTCAGCAAGGAGGGTCCCCGGCCCCTGTCGAGTTTGTGGGTGATTTCACTGTTCCAGATTCAACGGGTGACCCAGAAAAACCACCACCTCTCCCAGAGAAGAAAAACAAACACAGTAAGCTTTAGTTGAGCTATTTTAAGGAAGCACATTTTGTAACATGAACTGGTGTTATGTTTTATTCCTACATTAGGCCAGAACCAAATCAGGGGCCTCATTGTTTCATAAAAGATAGGACCGCAGGTACTCAGACACTTCTGGGAGCTGTGATTTCTCAATACTGGTGACCATTTTTAAAAAACAAAATTTTTAAAAGCCTGATAAGCTGACCTCTCCTGTGGTCTCTGTAAAAGCTTCGGCCAGAGCCCCACAAACCCAGAGTGCTCCTTCTGCTCGAGAGTGGGAGGCACTGACCCTTCTCCCCTGAGCACACAGGGACAGAGCGGCGTGGCAGTCAGGGCAGCCTTCCTGCAACACCTGCAGAAAGCAAAGTAGAAATTTGGATTTTAAAAATAGAAATTTCCTAGCACATGCTAATTTTCTGAGCATTCCTGCAAGTACACAAGGTGGCTGTTTAGAGAAACATAACTGGGTGCTGGCCCTGCCCTCTGTCTGCAGGCGCTGAAAACAGCGAGCTCAAATAAGGACATGAAATTTGAAGTTGCTGAGCAGGAGCAGGGAGCCCTGGTGGCGCAGTGGTTAAGAGTTATGCCTGCTAACCAAAAGGTCAGCAGTTCGAATCCACCAGATGCTCCTTGGAAACTCTATGGGGCAGTTCTGCTCTGTCCTGTAGGGTCACAATGAGTCAGAATCAACTCGATGACAATGGATTTGGTTTTCTGGTTAGCAGGAGTAGCTGAGGACACTTCATGGATCAGACATTTTACGCTCTGATATTATTAGAGCCCAGAAGAGAGCTGACCTTCTGAAATATTTGTATTTTGAATGCTTTCCTAGTGAAAATTTTATTTTCTGCTAGCTCCCCTAACTAGTCCACACCATAGATTTTCCTGGGTCTCTCTCCCTGTCCCCATCCTCTCCCGGAATTCACAAACACAATTCTGCTTTACTCTTCTCGGGCTGACCAGCTCTCTCCATTCTGGTGTGAATGTGACCGGCTGCTGGACTCCCTGACCTCAATTGAAGCATCCAGCAGAGGACTTCAGTGAGCTAGGGACTGAATCTCCATTCCAAATTCCCAAATGAGAGCCCCTCCGTTCTCAGAAAAAGGAAGCCCTAGCTTCTCAGACTAGCAGGGTTTGTCCTGAGGATTGCCTGGGCGGTCAGGGGAAGGAAAGCAGTAGGAGGTGCAGCTGATGGTGTAATGTGCTCCCAGCTCTTCACTGGGTGTTGCCCTCCTTACGTAATGGCCTCAGTGGTGTGGTCCCCCAGCTGGGGGAGACCTGGCCCTATAGGGCTAATGAAGTCCTTCCCATCTGTTCCTTAAATTTGCTCATTAAAAACCAGGGCACTAAGCAGAGGGGGCTACAAACAGCAACGCCGGATGTTTCCCTCCGTGGTGCTCCTTCGGCATGTGGAAGTGTGCAAAAAGCTACTGTCCTCTCTCCTCCACCATCTTCACCTTGACTTGAGCGGCTTTCTGTTTTAGGCTCACCTCTTTCCTTTTCCAGGATACCTCTGAACTCAAAATGCAGGGCAGGCTTGCATTTCATGCTGTGACAGCGCAAGGTGCTGGCTGCCGTGGGGCAGGCAAGCCCTTACTCTGCCGGCTTTAGAGCAGGTGCCAGCCACAGTCACCCTCCTCATGCTAAAGGGCTGTGAAGAGGGGAAGGGAAGGGGGCATCCTTTCATCTTTTTGAACAGCCTCAAGCCTTCAGTGGCTGAAAATAATTTTCTGTTAATTTATGTGTCTGTTTTGATGCTTTATCCCATCCATCAATGCCTGTAGCATTTGTGCCCGCAGACCTTTTGAAAACTAATAATAGTTTAAGTTGTGACATACCCTGAGCTAAAGCTTTACATACTCTATTTTTTTAATCCTTACAACTACCTGTGAGATGGGCATTATTTTCCATTTTAGAGGGGAAGAGACTGAAGCTTAGAGGAATGAAGCCACTTGCCCAAGATCAACATGCAAGAGGGTGGCAAATCCAGAATTCAGACCCAGGCCTTTGTGGTCCCGGAGCCAATGTTTTAACCAAGATGTTACACTACTACCTCCCTTACTAAGTGGAAAGGGCTTCAGCCTTTTTTGAATAAGCCTGCCCAGTTTTAGTGCAGTGACCCCATGCAGCGGGGTAGTCTTTTCTGTACCCTAAACTGAAGGCGTCCTGAGGCTTGGATTGTAGTCTTGAGCCTGCTGTTTACTTCCTTCAGGAACTCTGGGAGAGTTACAGTCTGCAACTCCAAAATTCCCCCTGGAAAACACCTCACAAAGTTGATTTGAGGGAAGAATGAGATAATAACTATGCTTTGTATTTGCTAACGCTGAACAAGCCTCAGATACATGCAATTTCAATGTCATAGAATGTCTTCATCCTTTGGAGATCCTCTGAAGGCATGAGTGTCCCTGGCTCCGCTCGCCAAGGGCAGTCACGCGAGCCCCTTGTGCTAGGTAGACACCTGAAGACCCCACCATTCTGGGTGCGCTCAGGAGCACGGGCCTGCTGAACCTTCCGAATGACGTCGGCTGCTCTAGTATCTGAGCCGTTGTACTGGGCTACTTTTGAAATTGCCTGGCCCTCCATGTTTCTGAAAGGTTGTGAAACATTACTGCTGTTTCTCCATGCTTGGTCAACAGGTCTCTAAAAGGACTTCAACCATCAAGAGGTCATAGAGACCTTCTGGAAAAATTATAGTTTTACTCAAATTTTCTATTTGGGCCAGGCAGAAGAAGGTGGTTTAGTCTTTTAAGGGAGCAATTAGTAGACATTTTGGGATGCTTTTCACAGGCTTGCATCTTCCTCTAGAAGTTAGTGATGTTGGTTGTGCCTTGTTAAAGACAAAGCATTGTGAGGGCGAGGGGAGCCGAGGGCTGCATTTTGGTTTTAGCAGTAAGGGCAGCTAACCTTGTGTGGGAACCATGTTCTCGTTCTGCGTGCCTCTAAGGCCGGGTCCCACGCAGGGCTGAGTGGAGCTAATAAGAACTCTTATTTATTATTAAAATGTGACTGTGAACCCCCTTTTTCAGCACAGGGTGCCAAAAAGACATACCCAAAAAGAGGGGATTTCCTACATACCTGGACCTGAAATGAGATGCGGGAAAGAAAATGATAAATCCCCTACCTTTGTGATTGTCCTCCTTAGTGAAGCAGCTCTGTCCTATAATTTTCTGACTAGTTCAGGTCTCCAGTTAAGCCCCTGACTTTGTGGTTACTTGAAAATACAAAAGTGAGTACTGCACAACTATCCTTGAGACTTTCTCTTGGAATCTGAATGTCAGCCCCACGCAACAGTTGCTCCTAGCGCTTTGAGACGGTATCCGAGGGGACAGTAATTTATAATGCCTCCTTGCTTGTGCTTGCCACACACCAACTTAAATTCCTTTGTTTCTAAACCTGAGGCCCCTTTTTCTTCCCAGCTCTCATTGTCACTTTCCATTCCTCTTAGTGTGCGTGCAGCAACTCCGTATGTATGTCAGTGTTCGTTCTTAACCAATGTGTCAAGGAGGCATAGCAGTGCCTTTTCTCTACAGATCATTACAGACAGTGTGTATGTGAATATCCTAATAGCTAGGAGCTTCCTCCACTACCTAGAGAAAGGAAAGACAGTACACCATTTCAGGAAACGTATCTAACAGGTACCTGCCTTGACCGAGACTCTCTTGTGGAGGATGCCAAGTGTGGGTCCGTTGGTCCATGTGAATGGGACTGAAGACGGAGCCTGTGCTTACCTCTACCCTCATAGCTTCATAAAGGACATCAGGAGAGCTGTGCTGTGCACAGTCAGCCCCAAACTATCACGTCTCCCAGAACCTTGTGGACTCCAGGGTCTGGAGTATTCAAAAGGACCTAGTTATGTGGGTGGTGAGGCTCAGATCCTAAACACTAAAATATCACAAGTAAAGTGTACGCTGATGCCCCCGCGTGAGGGCTGAGGGCTCCGCACCTGCTTCAGAGAGAAGGTGCCTGCCGAGGATGAGATCACCAAGACGTGACAGCTGAGCTCTTTGTTCTACTGCCTTCTCACCTCCCCAGCGGGTGAGGTCCCTGCTGTTTTTGGCTGCAGAAGTCTCTTTGTTGATGGTGCCACACTGAGCAGGCAAGCCTGGCCTGCCCACTGGGCGGCTGTGTTGGTGCAGGCAGCTCCACCGTGAGGCAGTAGCTTAGCATAAGATTGCAGGGATGGGAAGGTTTGGGGTTTCTGAATGGATTTTTAGGGAGGACAGGGCACAGTGCATATGTTTGAAAGTAAGCTCTTTTTTCCTTACCTTTTGCCCTTCTCCCTAGGATGTTCTGAGGCCTTTCAGCTGAAAGGGGAGAGTTGAATTTTTTGTGTACCCAGTAGGTACTTTACTAGACATACCCCAGGGGCTCTAGCCTGATACAGTTATTTCTGGCTTTGCAAGTTGCTAGGGACAAATGCTGACGGACATGTGTTCCTTCCACTCGTTCGTTCTGTAAATATTCATGCCAGGCACTAATGACACAGCAGTGACCAACACAGACCTAGTCCCTGCCCTCATGTAACATCAACTCTTGAGGGGGAGGCAGTAGTAAATCCTATTGGATCTACTTTCAAAATAAATCCTGAACCAAGCTACCTCTTACCACCTCCAACAATCCAACTGTGGTCTCTCACCTAAACACCCACAGTGACCCCAGAGTGGTTTTCTCAAGACATAAATCAGCTCCAGACACACCCTGAGTAGAACCCTTCGGTGATGGGTTTCCATCATGTTCTGAATAAAACCTGCATCCTTGGCTGTGCTCACACAGCTCCCTGAGCTGGCCCCTGCCTAGTGGAGCCTCGCCTCCTTTCAGTCTCCCCATGGCAGCTGTGCTCTGCCCTCCTTGGCCCTCTTCCCAGCCTTGGGCCTTTGTATCACACATGGTGTGAAAGGCTGTCGCCTTAATCTTCACGTGGCTCATCCATATCTAGGATAGCACCCCCATCCACCCTGCTTTACTGTTCTCCATGGGACTCGTTTTCTCCCGGACATCCACCATGGTTGTCGATTGTCTGTCTCCCTAAGCAGAATGCCAGCTCCACAAGGGCAGTGGATTTGTTTTGCTGGCCACTGTCTGATCCCAGCATCTTGGTCAGTGCCTAGCATAAACTAGGTGCTCAGTAAAATGGGTGGCATGAAGAAAGCCCACAGATAACTATAAATATGGGAAGTGCTAAGAAGGAAGCAAGTGAGGGACCCAGCTGGAGGCTAATGGGGACGGGGCTGATCCTTATGAGCCTCTCAGTGAACATAAACTGAGCCATAAAGGAAACAGCTGGCCTTAGGAGGATCGGAGGAAGGGCATTTGGACCAGCAGGAACAGCACGTACAGGAATCCCTAAGGGTGTTTGTTCCAGGAGCTGAGAGAAGATAGTGTAGCTAGAGCAGGGTAAGAGAAGCAGGGAATGGCACAAATTGGGATTGACCAGCTCTACTGAGCCCCGTGAGCCCCTTCAGAGCCATAGTGTCACTCATAGAGTATGGCTGGAAACCACCAGGGGGTTTTCAGCACAGGAGTGAAGTGCCCCATGTGCTTCCTAAGGAAATCACCCTGACTGCCTGGCTGCCAGGAGAAGGATTGGGGGGTTCTCTTAGCGTGGTAGCCCCTAATCCCACTTGAGCCTGCACTCACTTCAGTAACAGAGTGCGGCCGAGAATTGGAGGGGCTTCCTGCCATCCACTGCCTTCTCTGTGTTGCAGTGCTGGCCTACATGCAGCTGCTCGAGGACTACTCGGAGCCCCAACCCTCCATGTTCTACCAGACACCACAGAATGAGCACATCTACCAGCAGAAGAACAAGCACCTCATGGAAGTGTACGGCTTCAATGACTCCTTCAGCAGTGGAGACTCAGCGCAGGAGCTGGCCCCGCCTCCCGCTCTCCCCCCCAAGCAGCGGCAGCTGGTAAGTGGCCCCCTCAATTCTTATCTGCCCTTCGTGACCAGAATCTCCAATCCTGACAGGTCTCTAGGAACTAGAATGATCCTTTTCGAGGGCAGGCTTAACTCTATCCTCTTCCACGTCAGGGCCCTTGGCGTGTGTGCTGGACGTGCCATCTCCCATTCAGGTGCTTTCACGTCCTCCTAATCAGCTCACTGCAGCCTGGCTCCCACTTGGCTATCTCCCTACCCTGGTGGCAGAGGGTGGTAACTTTCTTTTCCACAACAGCCTGATGCAGCTGTGACTGGCTTGTACTCAGAATGTATGCTTTCTCTGCAGACAGTCTCTTGTATTTTTTCTCTCTTCTTTGGCTCAAACATAGACCTCCCAGAAAGGAGGGACTTAATCAAAGCACAGGCCTTGGTCTGTGTACAGCCATCTGTGAGCCTGATTTACATAATGGTAAATGGACTATAGAGTGACTTATAGTCCAGTTCTGGCCAGGGATGGCCCAGTTAAAACAAGCTCTATTGAAAGCAGGATGGCTGTATACAGAGCCATGTTGTATTTCAGGCATAGCACCCTTCTCTAAAAAAACATCTCCCGTGTTAAGGACTTTCATATACATAACGAAGCAAAAGTCAGCACAGAAAACAGGCTCTCCTGCTGTGGCCGGCCTGTAAAAGGTGGGAATTTGTACAGGGATCAGGCAGGTTGGGCGGTTCAGGTAGGCTGTTGTGGTCTCTGTACTTCTTTTCCTTTGCTACCAGCTGACTAACCCAGTGGACTCTGGTCAGGTTTTTGGAATCAAAGCGTATCCTCCAGCCATGCTCTCCAGGAAGAGTACATCCCAGAAGGAAACCCTTAACTTTTTCAGAGCTAAATGTGCTATTTTGCTTGTATGCTGGCCAGTTTGGTAGTTTTTTATTAAGAGATGGGACAGGCGTGGGTAGCAGAGCCATCTTTTATCCATTGCAAAAGGACACGAAGGTGCTACCCCGACTTCTCGTGGAAGCAGATACTGACGGGAGGACAAGCATCCCTGGGCTACTCCTTGCAGCCCTCAGAAGCTTTGGGGCTTGGGACTCTGTGGTCGTATGAGGACTATACAATTATGTAGTGAAGCGTCAAGCCCCAGCCCAGTCCCAGGAGTTTCCACATTGAATGGGCTCAGAAGTCTCTATATCACGGTGCTGGCCAAGCCATCTTTTTATTTCATTTCAAGTTCCATTTCTACCACTAACTGGCTGTGTCGCATGTGCTATGCTCTGGGTCTCAGTTCTTCATCTACAAAATGAAACTGATGCCATTTGCCCTACCCAGCCCACAAATGCCCAAATATGCATTTTAATCGCTCTCGAGAGTGTTTCACAAGAGGATCTTTACCACGGAAGCATAAATGCCTGCCCTAGGAACTCGTCACCTAAAATGTTTGCTTCTGCCTGAGAGGATTGAACACCCCTGCTGAGCCAGGTTTCACTGACTCGAAATATTTTTAGACTCTCCTACCCACGTCCATCCTTGGGCATCTTCTTGGTACCAGGACATCCCACAGGCCCCTGAGGATTTGGAGACAGATCCCTAACGAGCACACTTGGGATCAACACTCGTCCTGGGGCAGCACACTGGCTTGACACCAAGCTGACGGCAGTGGCGAGAGGCACCTTGGAGAGGCCCTCAGAGAATGCCAGGAGTTGAATGCCTCCACATGTGAGCATGGGCTTTCATATGACTTCACACAACCTCGCTGCAGCTCCCATCTTGCCCATCTTAAGTAAACTGAGGCTTCAACAGCCTGAGAGACTTTTTCAGAGCCCAGAGCTAAAAGTGGAAATCAAGGCCAACTCTCACTAAGGCCAGACGTACCACGTAACACGCACTGTGCTGGCTGCTCGGCAGTGTGCTCCGTCTCAGAATCAGATTTTATTTTACAGATAAAATAGTAATGATAATTATTCTTGTCTGTTGGCCTGTATATTTTGTGATAGGCACAGCTCTAAGTACTTTGGAACTATTACCTCATTTAATCCTCCCCAGAGTCCAATCCTACCATTGTTACCCCATTTTACAGATAAAAAACCTGAGGCACAGAGAGCTTTAGGGAGTGCCCAAGGCCAAACAGCTCATAGATGGCAGAGTGCAGATTCTAGCCCAAGCAGCCTGACTCCGAGCCGATACTCTGATGAAGTGTGAATCACCTCACAAGTATGCTTGCCACACAGGAGGAGCTCAAAGCCCTAACTAAGTGGCAGAACCAGGATTCAGACCCAGGTCTGTATGGCTCCAAGCCTGCTTGTCCTCCTTCCACCTTACTGCCTACTTCCAGTGGACACAATTTGTATGAAAGTTAACTTTTTCAACCTGTCAGAAGGAAGAGAAGGAAGGCACCCTCTTGTTCAGGTAGCCTTCAGCAGGTATTTTTGATCCACTCCACGAAGCTACGCTGTCCAAAATGCGCCTGAGCAGAATTAGGTAGCTGCCCTACATAGCCTTTATATATGTATGATATATATGCTTGATTTTTCTGCTTTTCTCCCTTCTTCCCTGTCATCTCTTGTCCGTTCTGTTCAGCAGGCCTCCTATGCTGCTTCTTCCTTCTCCTCTGTCTCCTACTGTGTCCAGCAAACTAAAGTGACCTTCACGCCTGAGGACGGCAGTGCCACTCAGGGCATCAGTGTATCCGTCTCTAACTCCTTTCTCAGCCGGCACGGCAATTTACCTGTGCCCTCGGTGAGTCGCTACCTGCCGTTCTTTCTTGGAAATGTGTGTACGTGATCATTTGTACCTGTACCTCCCGATGGTGTGTGCTGCTCCTCGCTGGTTCTCTCCTGCAGGATCCCGGCACCTAGATGGGAAAGGCATGTATGGTTGGTTGTCTGTGGCCTTAAGGACCGTGGATTATCCAGTGGAGAGGGGTAGAGATGGGCAAAAGTTAGCAGCCACGTTTGGAGCATTATCATTATAACATAAACTGGCAGAGATGTTTTGGCCTTTTTATTCTCATCCCACATTGAGCTTTAGCTCAGCTCTGTAAGTGTTCTGTATTTAAAAGGAAAGATCCTCACATAGGAAGTAAGACCAAGGAAAGCGAGCTTTACCACGTACTTGATGGACTTTGAGTTTGAGGGCTGTATCAGTTACCTTTTGCTGCATAACAAGTCACCCCAAAACTTTGTGGCTTAAAACAACAATGACAATTTATCATTGCTCAGGATAGAGATTACTAGGGTGATTGTACCGATCTGGTCTAGGCACGGCTGATTCTGACTAGGCTTGCTCACATCTCTGGGACCTCAGCTGGGACAGCCGGACCAATCTGGCTGTGAAGCATGTGGTCTGTCAGCCTCCATCAGGCTAGCCAGGGCTTGCACACATGCAGCTGGCAGAGTTCCAGGAAAACAAACGAAAGTCAAGGCCTGCGCTCAGAATTGGCACCTCGTCACTTCCAGTGCATTCTCTTGGTTAACTCACAGAGCCAGCCCAGATTCAGGGAATGGGGAAGGAGACTCCATCTCTTGATGGATGTTGCTGCTAAATCATGTTGCAAAGGATATAGGAAGGGGAAGAGTTGCAACCACTTTTGTAAACAGTTTACTACTAAGGCTTTGCTGTTGTTGTTTGTGGGTGCCGTGCCGTCAGGTCGATTCCCACTCATAGCGACCCCATGTGACAGAGTAGAACTGCCCCATAGGGTTTTCTAGGCTGGAATCTTTACAGGAGCAGATGGCCAGGTCTTTTATCCTGCAGAGCCACTGGGTGGGTTCGAACTGCCAACCTTTCAGTTAGCAGCCAGCACTTAACAACTGCACCCCCATAGGGGGTAGTAACACTTCAGGAGGCACAGTGCTGGTCTGTTATCTTGCACTGGAGTTTACACTGAAGAACCTAAAACAGCCACCATTCTCCCTTTAATCTGTTAAAATGAAACTGAGCAGCAGTGGAAAGACCTTTGGAATGGAGCTGAGTTCGGATATCACTCAAAATCTGTTTGACCTTAGCTAATTCCCTTATCCTTCCTAGGCCTCAATTTCATTTCTTTGGGGTTCTCTTTTCCTGGCCTCACAGAGTGATTGTGAGGATTATATGAAATAATATGAACCTTTCAAGCTTATAGTAAGCTTAGAAAGTATATTATTATGGTTCTTGTTCTTTATTACTTTAGTGATAAGAGTTCCAGATTCTAGTCTTGGCCGCCTTTTTAATTCTATGCATGATTACTCAGACAAATGGCTCAGCCTATGTGGGCTTTTCTCTCCCCCTCTATAGGGGATGAGATTGAACCAGGTGACTTTTAAAGACTTATCCAAACCCGTGTTCCCAGTTTGATTTTGCTGGTTTCCACCTTTGGAAATGCCCAGGGTTAAGACAGTCCTTCCTGTTGTGAGGGCCTTGAAATACCTTGTCTCATTGGGTGCTAGAGCTCAACAACTTTTTAGAGCTCTCAGCAAACCTGCAAGTGCTACAGAAAGGCTAAAACACCGCCTCACCCCCTCCCCACCAAGCCTGGTTGCACAGATGTCCTCTGTTTCCTAAGAAAGCACCTCTGGCAAGCCCTCTTCACAAATCTTGCAAAACTTGGCCTTTAGATAATCCCAGCTTTTGACTGTTTTTTCCTCTCTATGAATAGAAAAGTAAGTGTGAGTTATCCTAAGAGTTTCTACAATCTCCCTCTTGAGCAGTTTAGGGCATGAGGGCTATGAATGAACTAGACTGTTTGCTACAAAATGAAAGAAAACTTGAGGGCATTTTAATTAAGTTTGGGTATGAACATCACAGTTTTCATCTGTGAAGCATAGGGGAGTCTTGAGACATTTTGCATCTAAAATACTTCATCCTAAGCACCATCTCCATCGAGAGCCCAAGGGGATGAGATCATAAAGGTACTTTATTTCATTAAAAGGGAAGCACACTCTGGGCCACAGAGCCTCTAGTAAGGCTTAAGTGTCTGGAATATTTGACGTCTGATATATTGCAGTCCCAGAAAAGTTAGTGTAGTGCCAGCATATCCATCGTATATTCTCTGCTTAGTTCTAAAAGAGATGAGGCCCAGACAGAGGCCTTTGGATTGCTGTCAGAATCACCCTTTATTCTTAAATTTCTCTGTCCCATTGTTTCTGGGCCTGGGTCATCAGTCCAGCATGGAATTCCAGGGGAGTACTGTTTAGGAACACGGCAGAGGTCAAACCTGAAGGTGCGTCACTGGGTTCTTGGTACAGCTGCCTGTTACGCCTACTGAAAGATTCTTACCGTTGAAAACCTCTTGCCAAGGAATATGTAGAGCAATAAATCTGTATCGAACAATTTAGATTGAAATGGGTGCTGGAAAAGTATTCTTGTTCAATTTTCCCAAGATCCAAAGGATCAGCTTAATTTAACAAGCACGGGGCATCTCCTGTGCGTGGATCAGATGGCAGGAGGGATACAGAGATGAGTGAGACACAGCCCTATCCCCTAGAAGTGCTTACAGTTCAGTAGGCAAAATAACCAAAAAAAAATACCCAGTGCCGTAGAGCCGATTCAGGCAAAATAAGACAAGCATAAAAGAGACTCACATTAAGGCAAGGTACTTGTAAAAGCATGAGAGCTACCAAGTTAGTAAAAACCTTATTGGTGGGGTGGGGGGTCAGGCAGAGCCTCATGGAGGAGATGGAGCTTGAGCTGAATCTTGAATCATAGTTGGGATTTCAACAAGGAGATGTAGAGCAAGGAAAGTAGGTCAGAGAAGTTCCAAGCAGAGGGAATTGCCTGTGTAATGGAGGCTGAAAAACCCAGCCTTTAAGATCATCTCAAATGTAAACACTCGGAGTTGAGGTCACGAGAGAATCATCTAAAGGGTTATGACAATAGTCGACCCCTCAGCTGTCTCCTCAGGACCTCCCACTCCGTGATCTGCCAGTCCCCCCTACACCCACCCGCTCTGCCTTAACTGAAACCCCCGTTTCCTGAGCTTCTCTCATCAGCACAGCCCTCTCCAGCACAGGCCAGGCTTCCACACAGTCCCCACACCCCCAAGCTGTCTCTCAGGCATATTCCTACTCTCTTACCCCTGTGTGCTGCACACCATCCTTCAGCTTTCCCTTCCCACCCTCTTCTTCACGATCTTCACCTGGGTCGGCTTGACTTTCTCCTTCAATGAGGTGTTATGTTACCTCCTGGTCTCCAAGCTTCCTTTCTTTCCCAATGTGTGCCATAATCCTAGGAGACTTGAACTTCCACACAGAATGCATCCAAACCCTGATGTATGGTCCCTAGAACACTAAGACCAGTTCGATAGAAGAAAGATGTCTGGGGAAAATGGGTGAGTGACTATGAGCCAGGAAAGATTTAGAGAAGTAGGTGCAGCCTTCACTGAGGCCCAAGAGGCTGGCTGTGTTATTTCAGATGCCCTAGTGCTTAGCAACAGGCCTGCACGTAGGAGGCACAAATGAGAATTTGAGGAATTGACTTTCCAGCCCTCCCAGAGACAGCAGTGTTGCATGAGCTTTCTGACATGGTGGTGGTTCCTGTCCCTGGACTCTTCCTCAGCTGCTTTCTGGGCTTTTGTACCCACTGGGCTGCGTGCCATGCTCACATTGCAGCCTAGCAGAAGTCCACTCACCTAGACCCCCTTCCTCCTCTCTTCCGGCTTAGTCCCTCCAGCCCTTTTCACCTTCAACACCTGAATTCCCATATCCCAGCTCCTTTTCATATGCCTTCTCTGGCTTGCATTTTCTCTGTTTCTGCACTCTGGTAGTGTGAATCTTGAAAGTTTTGAATTAGTTCCAAATTCACTTTGCCCTTGACCAGGATATTGGGATTCTCTCAGTAACCACTGGGCTTGCCAGTGTCCTTCAGGCATTACAATGTTGATGCTAGAAAAACCTCCTTCCATCTCCCAAATGATTTAGCCCGCTTTCTTATACATCATGTCTTTGCTAACTGCAATTAGGAATATATGCTATCACCAAGATGTGATCTGTTTGCGTGCTAGAAACCTTTCGGAATCTTTCTTTACCGTCTTGGCTTCCAAAATGACTTCTGGATGTGTAAACTGCTAGCCAACCCAGATTTTGAGAAGTTATATGGAAATTACTATAACAACTGTCATTTGTTTAAAAATATGTATATTTGGGGTAAGAAAATCAAGTGAGTATAATCTTGAGGACTTCAGTTAAAAAGAAAAAATTGGGGGCGGCGGGGGGGAGACCGTAGAGCAGCTAGTAACCTATTCTGGGCAAAATAGTGATTTTTCAGAGATGTTGGACCCAGGCTTTCATGCATCAGCACGTATGCTTTTAACAGAAGGCATGGATGGGCTTCATGTGGACTCCTGGTTCCTGCATCACTCATCCCCTTGCTGTGAAACAGCCTGGCCACCTCCCTGAGACACATGGTGGGCTCCTTAAGTTCTACTAGCGCATCTGTTTCTCTCTCCCCATCCTGCCTCCGCCTCTCCGCGCCCTCCTTTTTGTTTTTTCCCCCCCTCCCTCCCCACTGCCCTCCCTTTCTGTTTCCCTCCTCAATCTCCTGGCTAAGAATCATCCCTGAGAACTAGCCCAGCAGCCATCACACAGACAGCATACCGACTAGTTTAAAGGCATCACAGGAAAGGAAAAAGAAGAATGAGAAGGACAGAAAATGGAAAGAAAAGAGAAAAGCTGATGAGAGATGTAGAAGAGAGTCCTGCAGAGCTCTAGGACTTCTTGGCCCAGAAAGGTGTCTGTCCACCTGTTGGAAAAAATATGTTCCTACCTCCTTGTTTCTATCCCTCCTTTCTTCCTGATGTCATCTTTATTGGCTTCCTGCCCTGGCTAGAGCTGAATCGAACTGAGAAATGAAAGGGAAGGAAGTGTATGAGGGCAGAACGCACTGGCCCAGGAGCAGGCAAGGTATTTCTCAGTGCTTCGTCCCTCCCTGAGGGACTTTGCTTCATGGCCTGGTTTATTTCCCTGGGGTTCTTTCACAGAAGTCCCCTTGCATGGTCAACGTCAGAACTGTTTCTCTTTTGGGGAAAATGAGTAATACGCCGTTGTCACCCACCGTTGGAAAGCCTCTGAGACTACTCTATCCTGCTGTTGCATGTTCCTCATTAGCCCAGTATAGCTCATGTGTTGTGTGGGTGTTTTATGTTGTGTAAAGTCATTGACTCCTAAACTCTTCCCCATTGTTAGAGGCTGAACAACAGAGTATAGTCTCCTAGTCCAAATCTAACTTCCCATGGGTTTGTAGCTGTTTGAGTAGGTTTATCTCCTCCCTAGACTTTTGGCTCCCTGGTTTTAGGAATTCTGTCTCCACGTATCAGGCGCTTGATTGAATCTTGCCCTGCTATACCCACTCTTCTCTCCACTCTCGCTATTTCTGTGAATGTTTCCAAGCAAGAAGCAGAGGTGTGATCTTGAGTATTTCCTTCCCCACCACGTATACATAGTCACCAAGTCCTGCTGATCCTTCCTTGTTAAGCTCAACTTCTCTGGGCTGGTCTGCTTTTCTCCAACCCCATTGCTACTGCTTAGTCCCACCCTCCAGCATCTTACCTGGATGGCCTCCCCCGCCACCCCAGCCTTCCTACCTCCACAATCAGATACCTCAGTCCCTTTCTCAACTCTACAACCAGAGTATAGTCTCACTACGTCACTGCAGAATCAGGTCCAACATTTTTCTCACCTTTCTTCTGAGGCCTTTGCAGTCTACTTTTACCTACCCATTCACTTGCCCATTACCTATGGACCCTCACCTCAGCTCTGCCTCCCACTTTTTCCGTGCATGTCCCCACATACTTCTCTCTTCTGCTCTTGACCTTCCCAGATATCCTCTGGCTGCTTCCTCTCATGTTTCTCACCTGCCGTGTGAACCTGAGCATGCAGCCCAACTCTCTAAGCCCCCATTTCCTCATCTTCCCAACAGGGGCATGAGATAGTTATGAGGATTAAAGGAAAAACTCATGTAAAGCATGTAATGTAGTACATGACAAATGACCTACGTTTAGTATAAAGGTAGATATAATAATATTAATAGGGACTGGGCATTTTATGAACTTGCAGCCTCGATGTGTAGCTCCAGGCCTAGCCAGCAAGTGGCCAGTGCTCTGTGATGCTCTGAACTGACAGCAAGGACTTTGATTCACCCAAAAGCAGTGACCAGTGGCCAAGGAGTCCTCCAGCGACTAGAAGTTTTTCCCATTTGTCTCCCTCAGTCTCCACAATCATGTCCATCTTTACTTGCTTCCCCAGCATTTTCATCAGCGCAGCCTGATGCTGACACATCCCATGACAGCTTCTCTGTTCCAGGGAAACATGGTGTGTTAGTTCCTTGCTGTGGCCAAGAGTCGGTTTTCTTCCTCATTTCTCGGAGGCAGTGGCTGCTGGGGAAACCCTGGTGGCATAGCGGTTAAGTGCTATGGCTGCTAACCAAAAGGTCGGCAGTTCGAATCCACCAGATGCTCCTTGGAAACCCTATGGGGCAGTTCTACTCTGCCCTATAGGGTCGCTATGAGTCAGAATTGACTCAACAGCAGTGGGTTTGGTTTGTTTTTTTTGGTGGCTTTTGGGTGTCTGGTTTGAGAGTTTCATAGGTAGTTCCTGTCTGCTGGGCCCTTGAAATATGGTTTGGCTCGTCTGGTGTGTTCACCCTGTGCTTTCCTGTCCTTCCTGAAAGACCCAGTGACTCGCCTCTGAAGTGCTGACATCCTGATTAGACCCTACCAACACAGCCTCATGGAAGGAGACACACTCAAACCAGCAATCCTTCTAGATTTCTGTGACCCACAGGGGAGAGGAGTGCATAGAGCCTTCATTTGTATAAAGCTCCATCTCTGAGGTAGTCAGAGCCCAGGAACTGGCTAAGAGCTCAGAATCCTTGCCTTGGGGGCTCTCAAAAGCAACAGGTCTGAATCGAAGGAGTACTTTTCAGCCCCTTACTTCTAAAGATTTCCCAATTGCTAACTCTCTTTTGTTCCCAGCGTTTACATGGACAGTGCTCTTCTAGCTTCTGACACGGGAACTTCACTGTAGCACCTTGCTGTAGGTAGACTTCTGACTCCACCCATGACAGTCTAATTGGTCAGCTACCAAAAGGCCCATCTGCTCCATGATAAGGTCATGCAGTGTCATGAACCCCGAGGGTACTGTCCATGCCCATTGACCATTACCTTGAATGTTCCTGTTTTCAGGCTCCTTGTCTACTTGTCGTGGGCTCTTAATACTCTGTGACTGAGTGATTGAGAAACCAGAATAGAGAAGCTAAGCCATTTGCCTATAGACTTAAGCTAGAGCCAAGATTAAAATCATATCCCCATCATGAAAAATACAGTGTTACAGTAACATTTGTGAACTGCTTAATCACCAAATAAATATTGAGACCTTTTTTTAGTAAGGCTAAATAAAAAGAATCCATAGGCTGGATACTAAGAGGCATGTTTTTGTCCTTTGTCTTCTGAAGCATCATGGAGTGTAGCTACACTCTAAATAGAGTTCTAAGAATAAGTATGAATTAGAGCCCCTGTCATGATGTTTAAATCCAAACTGAGGAAAAATAGTTCCATCAGGTTTTTAGAGCTGAATTTGAATCACTTTTGAATGTGTACTAAATCTTTTTCTAAAAGAGTTGATGCTATTAAGGTCAGCATTTAGTGAATACACAAAAACCAAAACCAAACCTACTGCTGTCAAGTGGATTCCAACTCCTAGCAACCCTAAAGGACAGGGTAGAACTGCCCTATAGAGTTTCCAAGGCTGTAATCTTTGCAGAAGCAGACCGCCACAGCTTTCTCCCACGGAGCGGCTAGTGGGTTTGAACAGCCAGCCTTTGGGGTAGCTGCCAAGTGCTTAACCACTGCACCACCAGGGCTCCTGGTGAATACACAGAGCATCCTAAAATGTGATTTTTGCAAGAGCGTAACTAGCTGTGGAGCCTCGGGCCAAAAATGTAGTGTTTTCAAAGAAGATCTTATGATTCCCCGTAAAAAAAAAAAAAAACGTTGCCGTCAAGTCGGTTCTGACTCATAGCAACCCTATAGGACAGAGTAGAACTGCTCCATATGGTTTCCAAGGAGCGCCTGGTGGACTCGAACTGCCGACCTTTTGGTTAGTAGCCATAGCTCTTAACCACTATGATACCAGGGTTTCCATCTTATGATTCAGGATGCAAAAATACGTCACAGGAAAAGAAGCTGAATGCATTTATTTCTACATGTACCCATCTTGCTACCTAAAAGTCTCCTGAGCAAAACAGTTTTGTTCTTTTATATCCTTTGTTCTTAGAATTTTCAAAAATAACCTCCACCGAGAAGTTTATTAAAAAAGGGAGAGGACATTTTTTGCACTAAACATGTTGCTGATGTTGGCTTCCTTTGATGAGATTTATGATAGCTCATCGTGCATACAATATAACCCACAGAAGTGCCTCTCCTTGCCAGGTGCAAAGAGACAACAGCCTGTGAGATCTCAGGTGCAAGTGCTCCCGCATCAGCCCCAGATTCTACCACTCTGCTTTGGAAACTCACCTTTTAACCTTATGTAAAATATAGTTATTCTTATAAATTAACACAAGAGCATCAAAGAAGGAAGTTGCCTCCTGGCTCAAGGTAGACCCAAAGGATAGTTAATTGGGACCAGGACGGAGAGAGAGGACTAAGCCAGAAGTCTCCCGTCTAGCTTGCCAGATTGAGGAACAATGAGTATTATCAAGAACCCTCCCTGGTGACCTAGAACTGATCTTGTGCCATCTCTGTAAGGACCAAATGACACGTGTTTCTCTTCAGGAGAATCCTCTCCAAGATATTGTGTGGGATATTGGGCAGCAGCTAAAACCTTGACTTCCTGCCAGAATCAATAAGCGAGGAGCCACGTTAATGTTGGCACTGCAGCTCTTGGTTGAAAGGAGCATGCTCTGCACACAGGCCCAGTGTTGAGCAGTGCTTCCCAGTGATCCTCCTTAGCAGAAAAGAGCCCAAACCACACTAGAAAAGCTGTTCCCCATGAGTGCATTTTCTCACAAAATGATGGATAAAAATTTAAACCTGAAAACCAGCTGTCCACGAGTGTATCTGTTTTGCCAAGTAGTGTCCAAAAACACTGAAGTCATGAGCCTTGCTTGAGCCAAGATTATGCAGTAATGACCGATCTTTGGCAACTTCTGTACTTCCCAAACACGTCGCCACGACAGTAAGGCCATTCATTTAAATGATCACATTTTCCTGTAATTTAGAGTTGAAAGTTCTCCAAAGTTTGGAGCTCAAGCCACTGTAGAGTAGCCGTTTGGGTCAAGGTCCTTTAGCCTGTCCCTCTAGCCCTCAGCTGCTGGCAGTCAACTGCCTTCTCTGGCACCTCCCCAGAACCATCCCACCCCACCCACCGCCATCTTCCTGATAATCACGAGGATTAAATGGAATGTCTGTTACATTGATGAATCAGAATTTTTTCATTTAAAAATCTGCTGTCCTACTTTCTTGCCAACACAACACAGGACCCATCCCTAGTCATTTTCCATTCCAAGACTATAATACAGAAAAAGTGTCAATGAAACATGGTGGTGCCTGGCCAGCTTCTGGTGACTTTGCTCTTTAATGAATGGCAACATACTGACTATAAGGGCATCAGCCTCTGTCAGAAGGCTCGTGGTAGTTCTTTCAAGGGTGTATTTTCAAAAGAACACAAGGTGAAGTCTTTTCCTTGCCTGTCCATGGAGCACCCTGGTTAACGCCCTGCTCTCTGCACCCCAGGGTCGTGTATCAAGCAAGCATTTCGTAATGCTGCTAAGGCTCACAAAACATTCAGCTAAGGAAATCTCTGAAAGAGGGAGCGAGCGGAGTTAGTAGGTCAGTGCCTTGCAGGGCTGTGGGGCTGTGTAGTTAGAGCCTGTCACATTCCCAGAATCCTCCACATTTGTTCAGAGAGCATGTACTACCTCTTACCAGCTGTGTATTAAAGTACATGACTTACCCTCTGAGCCTGAGTTTCTTCATCACCGTAAGAAGGAACATAACGACACTTGGGGCAGATTAAATGATGTGATTCATGCGAAACCCTTACCGACTCATCTGACCAGGAGTAAGCACTCCTCAAGAGTCTTTGTCATCATAATCACCGCTGTCATGATGAGACTACCCCTGCTGGCTTTTTCACTGCCTGTGTGACATCCAGGGCTGACAGTAGGAGCTGGGCGCCCCTCCCCATCCCGCCCTTTCTCAGGCACTTAATCTGGCACTCCTAGACCTTCTGCAGAAATGTGCAGGTCCCCAGACAGGCAGCCCCTCCTGTTATAAAATCCTCAGCCCAAACAGCCTTACCCTGTCTATAAATAAAACTTCCTGCTGCAGAGAGCGCAGCAGCTTGTCAGAAGCAAAGCCAGCCACCAGCCAGATCCTAAAATAAACTCCAGGCTGTGGTTAAGTGGCGTTTTTGTTGAATGGCCAGTCCTGCCTTTCTCCTTGCCCTTATGAATAAATAAGACCCTAGAGGGCCTGGAAATATTTCTTTGGAGAATCTGTAGGGATGAGGACTTGTTGACAATAGTATGATAATGAGCCCCAACGAGGGCAAGGGCATCAAATGTGCTGTTATGGTAATTAGAAAGCATTCCCTTGTATCTCTCCACCCACTGGAAGGTACTCTACAGGCTTGGCTCTTGTCCCAGCATGACTACATAGCTTGAATACCAGAGCTGCTTGATGATGTGGGGCTGCTAAGGGAGGGAAGGAGGGAAAGGGCGGGGCAGGCCAGGACCCTTTGTCTAAGAGATGCTGTATCAGGAACCTCCTTCCTTTCTCCAGAGGAGGCCGCCCCTTTCCTCAGCAGTTCACACCCCTGTTGGCATCCCTGAGACTCTTTCCCTAGACTCTCGCACTGTTAACCTGAACCTGGGCAATGGATAAAGCTTGTCTTTTACCCTGCCACACTCATTAATTAAGATACACCAATGTCCAAGGCAATATTCTAGGCACTTTATGTAACAAATATAATAATAGAATTAATTCCTAAGAATTTGTTCATTCAGCAAATATGTATTGGGCCTCTGTTAAGTGCCAAGCACTGCTTGGGAGCCAAGGTCTGTTCATTCAGAGTAGTCCCTAGACTGGTATTGTGGAGGGCAAGAGAGAATAGCAGACACTGGTTGTTTGCCACTCGCCAGCACTGCGCTAAGGACTCACACAGCATTATCTCATTGAATCTATACAAAGACTTCATGAGAGGAAGTACTGTTATTTTCGTCACCATTTTAAAGATGAAGAAACTGAGGCTTGGAGAACTTGCCCAAGGTCACACGGGTAGAAAGAGGTAGGGCAGGCTCATGTCCACCTGAGAACATGTACTCAGGGGTTATACTGTACCATCTCCCAGAGAAGGCACCCATGGTGTGGGAGTCTTCTCCCCTGAACTTATGAAATCAAAATCTGTTACAATTACCATATGATCAGTCAGGAAGATAGCTTTCAAACTTGATACATTTTATGGTTACACCAAAACTGTTTGTGTATATATAAATCAGGTTTCAAATTATTGTAGGACATGCTTAAGTGCTATGTAAATTAACAAGCAGGAGGGACATCAATGAAGATAGTGTCAGGACTCCAGAAAGAGTTGGTACTTAATGTGAATCTTACACCAAGTGGCGATGAGTAGGTGGATTTCTGGGCAAGGAGAGCATCTGTTAGCAAATCTCGTGGTAGCGCCTGGGAGTTGGGAATGAGCAGCTAAGAGATCTGAGAACTGGGGCTCCTGCGTGAGACTGAACCACTGCCTGAAGCAAGATGACGTGGGAGGTCACTGAAAGTTTCCTCCAAGGAACACACCGTCCCTCCTTGGCCAATGCGTTCCACTCACTGTTCTCTCTGAGGGCCTTCCCAGCCAGTGAGAAAGGCTCACCCTAGGGTAAGCATCCTCCAGAGGTGAAATGGAGAACCCCAAAGCCAAACACCTCATTCTACTGTCAACCCCAGGAAGGCCCACATGAGTTTTCGGCTGTTCTTCCGTCTCAGTCCTGGATCACTGTCTTTGGTAGTCACTATTACGGTTAAGTGAAATGTGGAGCCTGGCAGGTGAGGGCAACACTGACAGCTGGGGCTCTGCATGGCCATCAGATGTGAGTGCAGCAAGCCTGGAAGTGATGAAGTGCTCAGCCATGCATCTGCTCACTGAGCTTTTCTGGAAAAAAGGATGTGAATGGAACTTAATTTCTAGCAGGTGTTAAAGCAGAAATTAGCGGATGTTAGCTGGTCAGCAGCATGTATGATACGTTCACTTAACCATGTACAGGTTTAGCCTTGAGGACTTTGTGAGCTAGTGGGGAAATAAAATGTATAAGAGTAAGTATGAGTAGGTGCCTAAGGTAAATGTCATGGATCCGATATAAAGCAGCAGCCACTGGAGCTCAGGAGAATGAGGGGGCCTTGGCATCATCAAGGAGGGGAGTAAGAGCTTTGGGTTCTGATCGGCACTACCAAGAAGGGGCTGGCGTTGTCAGCCCAACTAAATGGTGGGATTGCCTTGCCCCTTGATTTGCTGCAGCTCTCTGTCCGGGTTAAAAAAGTTTCATTGCAAAACTGCTTAAGGATATGAATAGTCTTGACTTCCTGTTAGTGTAAAATTTCTTCTTCCTCCTTTTCGTTGTTTCTATGGATTCTGAAAATCCTGTGCAGTAGCAAATGCCGAGACGTTTGAGTGAGTGCTTGTGCACATTGTATTGGGTTTGACTTATGTCTAGTTCCAATGTCCACAGTGGGCAAGTAAGCCCAGCAGGGGCTTTAGACATGGCCCTATCCACATGCTCTGCTCCCATTTCCCTGTAACAGTTAGCCATGTGTTGGCAGCCCTTTGCAGAGCACGATATACCATCAGATTCCCAGCCTGGGGGCCAGTGGTCTCAGCCACTCTGTCACTCCCCCAGCAGGAGAGAAAGTCCAGGCCTGAAGAGTGCTCCTGGATCTAAGAAGCCACGGGTGGTTCACTGTCAACTTCCCTGACCTCAGATTTTCTCTTTGGTGAGAATTTGGAGGAGTCGTCTTGTGGCTCCCAGGTGGCATCAGAGGCATTCATAAGATCATTAGTTAAAAGAAGAAAAGATTAGATAGGAAGGGAAATGAGCTCTTAGAAATTGTCGGTGTTTTGATAACATGGCTCTTGCAACCATTTTTTAAAAAGGCTTGTGTTTTGTCCTTGCAAAAGGTTTTGAGGTAGATGACAATAGTTAAAAGACTGCAGTGTTTGAACGGAGAACCCCTGAGAGAGCAGGAGAGCAGTGGGATGCAGACCTCAAATTCTTGTAAAAAGACCAGACTTGATGGTCTGACTGAGACCAGAAGGACCCCGGAGGTCATGGTCCCTGGACCTTCTGTTAACCCAAGGCAAGAACCACTCCCAAAGCCAACTCTTCAGACAGGGATTGGACTGGACTATGGGATAGAAAATGATGCTGGTGAAGACTGAGCTTCTTGGATCAAGTAGACACATGAGACTATGTGGGCAGCTTCTTGTCTGGAGAGGAGATGAGAGGGCAGAGGGGGTCAGAAGCTGGCCGAATGGACACGAAAATAGAGAGTAGAGGGAAGGAGGGTGCTGTCTTATTAGGGGGAGAGCAACTAGGAGTATATAGCAAGGTGTATATAAATTTTTGTATGAGAGACTGACTTGATTTGTAAACTTAAAGCACAATAAAAAAAAAAAAAAAAAGACTGCAGTGTTTAACTTTTAAGGGATGAAAGCAAAGAGATTCATCCAGAAGATTCAAAATGAGTAAATATGATAAAAAATTGTAGACTTTTAATTTAGCCATAAAAAATAAACCAAACCCATTGCCGTCAAGTCGATTCTGACTCATAGTGACTCTATAGCACAGAGTAGTACTTCCCCATAGAGTTTCTAAGGGGCAGCTGGTGGATTCAAACTGCTGACTTTTTGGTTAGCAGCCATAGCTCTTAACCACTACACCACCAGGGTTTCCAATTTAGCCATAAGTTTTCTGAAAGGGGAGAAAGAGAATAGCCTGAGTTGTATAGATTTAATTTTCTGACAAAGCAAAATATGTGATCACCAGTACAATTTATGGGACTTGATATTCTTTGGGGGCAAGTTACTCTCTGCGTCCTACCATTGAGACCATTTGGGGACAGCAGTGGCTGGTCTTAGGCCCTCCTCAGGGAGGAAGCCCCCGGGCTTGGTGGGAGGAGGGCCCCAGAGGCCATGGGGGAAGGGGGAGTTGTTTGGCATGACCCCTTGTTAGACTCACTGTGAACAGTTAGTCACTGCTCAGCCACAGCTAATCTAATCACTTCTTCTTTTGTCTGTCTTTTTTTCTTCTTCCCATCTTGTTTTTGTGTTTGTTTTTCACTTTGATTCTGTAGTATAAATCTGTGTTTAGGTCCTACTCCCAGGATTTCGTGCCTCACAGCCAAGCTCCCGTTCAACCTTTCCTTCCATCTACCTCCTCTTCCTCTCCACATTTCCCGCCTGTCCACCAGTCTCAGAGCTCTGACTTAGCGGTGCCAACCATAGCCAGCCCGCCTTCCAGCACCGTGGACGGGCCTCTTTCATCCTCTCAGGAGAGCAGCTTTCATGGGAACACTGTCTGCCTTCCTTCCGAAACCTCTTTCACTGACTCGCCCCAGACGCCTTTGGTGAGAACTCAAAAAACACACCTTCACATGGGGCTGCATATTTGTTTAGAAAGCAGTATCACTGTTCTTGGAAGACATCCCCCTCTCCCCTTCATGGCAGTCAGGTCTGTTGCTGGCATGTGCACAGGTCAGCATGACTAGACTTCACGTGTATGAGGGCTACAGGGCAAAGTACATAGTAGCCTATTTTCGGAACAGAAAGTGACCCTTCCATACAAAGTTCTCATCAAACTAGGAATCTGCTGCATTAGTGACAATTGAACTAGTGGCCATTTAGAGACAATTATCA
The DNA here is from genome assembly GCF_030014295.1 of Loxodonta africana. Taxonomy (NCBI): domain Eukaryota; kingdom Metazoa; phylum Chordata; class Mammalia; order Proboscidea; family Elephantidae; genus Loxodonta; species Loxodonta africana. The sequence continues at coordinate 44,006,330 of NC_087350.1, forward strand.
TAAGCGTAAGAAAAAAATGCTACTAGTTTTCTGTGTTCATTTGCTGTTAGAGAAATGTATTTCTCTAACACGTTTGGAAGTGTGGAAGTGACAAAGATCAAAGGAAGTTACATATTGAGTTGCATGTGGTGTTGAGGATCAAGGGCCTGGTTTCCTATCCTGTTAAATTGCCAGTAGTACTTTACCTGGGCACAGGGATGTGTCACTTGCAGGTTGACATGGACAATAAGATGGGGCAGAGGCACGCAAGCAAGTGGGGCCTAACTTTACAGAGTGTGGAGTTGCTGCTTCATTCCCATTCCTTCATCGTCGTCTCCCACAGCACTGCTGGACAGGCCCCACTACGGTGTAGTATGCTTTCCCAGGACAGTCTGAATGGCCCTCGATGTCTTTGGAGAAGAGCCAGCAGGAAACTTGGGCCCTCTCTGACATAGAGGCAGAAGGTGGTGAAAGCAGCTTTGTTTTCTGGCCCTGAGGACAAGCTTCCCAAGGAGAGCAGAGCACGCTCTGTCACTGGCGTGTGGACACACTATAAAAGGAGCATCTTGGTTGGGGCCAGCCCTTTGGCTGCCCTCTCTGAACCTTGAGGACGACTAGATGGCCTGTCACATGTGTATTTCCTCTCATCCTGTCTCCCCTAGAGTGAAAACACCAGTGAGGAAGCTGGTGAGGGTGAATACGTCAATCTGTATTCCTCTGGCCAGAGCAGCGAGGAGCTCCCTCCCTCTCGAGGAGTAAGTAACCCTCGGCAGGAGGGCGCAGTCCTAGTGCTGGCTGCCTCGTGCATGTGGCCTGGCCAGGGTTGGGCCCCTGCTCTCCTGAGGCCGTTTCCCTTGTACTTGCTTCTGTTTGGCTGAGCAGCCCAGCCACTAGCTGACTAGCCGCCTACAGCCTTTAGGAAGCCAACTCAGCTCAGCGGAGAGTGAACATGGCTTCCTGGTGATGGTCTTCCCTTTGCTTCTGCTTTAGTGCGTGCGTGTGGTACCTCCTCAAAGCCTGGCAGGATGGGTCTTCTGGAAATCTACAAAGGAGCATCCTTGGCCTTGGCCCTGGCCATGTATCCAGCTGCTCTCTGTAGGATTTCTTTCTATCCCATCCACTAGTCTTGAGCCCCGTCTTCTACCCCTCACCCACCACACCAAGCCTTCTAAATCCTAATTTCCTTTTCTGTCCAGCATGCTCCATCACTCCTAGGTGATTGCTTCCAAGGAAGCTAGGTGAGTCTGGCAGAGTGGCCCCTGCCATGTTTATGCACCTCAGGAGAGAGTGGAGAATTATTGGACACCATCATCCTTATTATATTGCTGTCCCAGCTCCCGACAGTTGAGGTCCACTTTCCAGGAGTTGCGGTAGTAAAACATGAGCAAGTTCCGAAGCTTCAGAAATAACTCTCCACCACCAACCCGAATGGAACAAGTTGTTTGAAGGAATGCTGCGGTGGGGACTCGAGTCCTCCACAGTTACCAATCCAAAGGGCCAGCCCTTTAAGAGCTCAGTCACTCCCGTTAAGATAGTCCACAGCAGGATCCCCACAGGTTCTTTGATGTCTACACAGCAGGCTCAACTTCAGACCTTAGCAATTGTGGAATATTGAGGAATTTTCACTCGAGTGGGGTTTCACCCTGTTTGTGGGGAGTTAAGCTGTTTCTCTACCCCTTGCCCATTCTCCCTAGGGACCCGTGCCCTGGCATCGTCCAGCTCAGCCTCAGTGTGATAGAGCCCAACCAGGCTCACTCTCCTTGGCTTCCCCTCTACCAAAGGCTTGTTTCAGTGCTGACTTTGTCTTGAAGTGCCCTCCACTGATGATGTTCCATGTATTCATGCTGCCCCCATTCTCTATCATTGCCTCGGTGGCAGACCAGGGTGTTGGAGGGCCATGTTGTCACTGAGTAGGGTCAACCCAGAGACCTGAGAGCAAACAAGGCTGCCGAGGAGGAGAGGGAGTTTGCACTCATGACTAGACGTTGTGGAATTCTAACTGGAGAGAGACTCAAGGGGAGACCGGAGTTGGCTTTGGTTTAGCACTGCAGTACTGAAGACTTCCTTGAACTCCAGAGTCGGCAAAGTTTTACTGCACGACAGCAGGGCACAGTGGTGAAAGCAGAGGCTTTGGAGGCAGACGATCCTGGGTTCGAGTCGAGGCTCTGCTACTTACAAGCTGTGTGGTCCTGAGCAGGGGCCTTGACTTCTTCAAGCCTCTGTTTCCTTACGTGTGAAAAGGGGATGATGATGCTAGCTAACTGATAGGGTCTTTGTGAGAGTCAAATGGGAAGATGTGTGCAAAGCCCTCAGCACAGTGTCTGGCTGAGCTTTGGGTAGGTAGTAGCTATGCGATGGTCCCCTTTCTTCCAGGAGTGGTTGAGATGGCTTCGTCTAGGTTGTCAGCTGACGAAATGTTATAAATAGTGGCGCCATTTCACTCTCCCCAAAGACAAGATGCTAGTCTCAAGAGGTTCTTGTGTTTCCTGTGTAATTAACCACATTCATCAATAACTTGTTCACATCTCGAATTACTCCATAGGAACTTGTACTAAAGCCATCTGCAGGCAGGAATGCTGGGAAGACAGATCAGCCCCCCATGGGCACCTGTCAGAATTCAAACACTTCTCTTTTCAGGAATCACCAGCTGTGAAAGATGGACATCCCAAAGGTTCCTCGTCAGTTGGCGGTGCACCTGGGAAGGAAAACAGAGAAGGTGGTGAAAGGTAGGAGTGAGCCACATGGAGCCGTGTCCTGCCTGCTCCTCCCACCCTGTGGTCCCTCAGAGAGCAGCCTTCTGCCCACCAGTGAGAACCGCTTGAGCTGCCCTCTGCCCATCAGGGCCTAAATTCTCAAAACAGTACATGCCCCGGGCAGAAGAGGTGGCAAGTACAGAAAACAGGAAAAACCACTGATAATTCCACCCCTCAAAGGCCTTCATTCTTAATCTATAGTCTGCCATTCCTTTTTGATTATCTGTGCATGTGTCATCCACCTTAAAACAGTCTTGCCTCGTCCTTTCCTAATCCCAAACCAACCTTCCTCAGTCTTTTCCAAGGTAAAGTGCAGTGAGGGAGTATAAAAGCCACTTGCCCCGACTTTTTATTGTGAAAGGTTTTAGATACATGTGTATATATTTTGTTGCTAAACTACTTGAAAGTAAGTTACAGGTAGTGTGACACTTTGCCCCTAAATACTTCAGCATACTTCTTTTAAAAAATATTTTTTAATCATAAAATTACAATACCATTATCAAACCTAAGGAAATGAACAAAAAATTCCCTCATATCATCTAATACGTAAACCATGTTCCAGTTCCCCAGATCTCCCAAAAATTTCTTGCATAGCTTTTTTGAACCACAGTCAACCAAGAGTTGTGTATTGCATTTAATTGTTATGTCTCTTTAATCTCTTGTAACATTTTTCAACATTAGCAGAAGCCACACCTTACCAGGTATAGAAATATGTAGTAATTTTTCCAATGTGTACTTATGAAATAGAATATGTAGGGTCTGCAAATCTGCACCGCTACCTGCAACTTCAGGTGGCCTTCACCTTCACTGTGAAGTATTCCACTTTCTAGGCCAAGCTTTTTCTTCCCTCTTTAGGCTGAGGTTCAGCTACCTCTGTAATCCCGGGTTCTCTCAACAGAGCTAAGCAGTGCCTGCTGGTCATTGTCAGGCCTAAGCATGAACAGTTGAAAAAGGGGTAAAAGTAGCAAGGGAAAGAAATTAGAAATCATTTTCTAGGGGCCCTTTGAAGAGGACACCCACCCAGCCTGCCTCTCTTTGGAGCCATCCACATGAATCTGCCCCAGCCCAAGGTTTTCCCAGTTGTAAAGCCAGAAATGGTGGGTTTTCTGCGTTTACTACCTAGTGGCAAGGGGTTTCTGTACCAAGGAAAAGCAACTAGTTTGTTCTGTCTCCAGCTTCATTGGACCCAAGAGTGTCATTTTCAGAGTCCCATCTGGTCTTTGTGAAGGAAGCATAAGGGTAAACACATTGGCTGGTTAGAAACAATTACTGGGACGGTGCCCTCTCTCCACGAAGGCCGAGCCGCAGACTAGTATTGACAAGACGGTGGTTCCTCCCCAGCCAAGGTGTGGTTCTGCACATCCATCCATGTTCTCTTACTAAAAGTATGTATCCTTAGTCTCAAATACTCAGGGTCAAAAACATGGCCTGCTTCCACAAAGCCGAGCCGTGCTTCACAGGATTCCTAAGAATAAAGCAGGAATATAGGAGAAAAAACAAGGCATTTTCAGCCCGAGCTTCCACTCTACGCCCTAGAATGGCCCAAGCTGGAAAGCTTGTCTTTGATACCTCCCAGCCTTCCCACATGCTCCCTCTGAGGGAGTATTCTCTCCCTTCTTTACTTGGCAAGTCCCAGTTCAGTGCCTCAAGTCTCAGCTTGTTTGTCGCATCCTATGGGGCCTCCCTGGCCCCTTAGACTAGGCTGGGTGCCTTGCTTGTGTTCCTCGTGGCATTCTGCACTTCCTCTTTCATTGTACCATAGCTACTTGTTTTAATGTCAGTCTCTGTTGCTAGACTGGGCACCCTGAGGACAAGGGGCCACATCTGCTTTGTCCGCTATTGCTTCTCAGTGCCAGTAAGGGTCTGATGGAGAGCAGGCCTTGGAAAAGACAAGAAATTGCATGGGGATCGCTGCTAACCTGGCTCCCATCTTTCCGCCCATCCTGCTTGCCTCTTGCTATTCCTCTCCTTAAATACTGACTATTTATGTACTGTGGGCCTTGGCAGAGTGACTGAAACCATCACTTTGTGTGTGTGTGTGTGTGTGTGTGTATGCTTTAAGTGAAAGTTTACAATTCACGTTGGTTTCTCATACAAAAACTTATACACACATTGTTATGTGACCCTCCTTGCTCTCCCTACAATGTGACAGCACACTCCTCTCCACCCTGTATTTCCCATGTCCATTCAACCAGCTCCTGTCCCCCTCTTCCTTCTCATCTCACCTCCAGTCAGGAGCTGCCCACATAGTTTCACGTATCTACTTGAGCTAAGAAGCACACTCCTCACCAGTATCATTTTATGTCTTATAGTCCAGTCTAATTTTTGTCTGAAGAGTTGGCTTCAAAAATGGTTTTAGTTCTGGGCTAACAGAACTAAAGTAAAAAAAAAGACTGTTAAGTCTGGTCTTTTGACTAGAATTTTAGGTCTGCATCCCACTTTTTCTCCTGCTGCTCCATCAGGGATTCTCTGTCGACCATCACTTTTTTTAAGTAACTCACTCAATGGAACCGTTGTAATCTCCTGCTTTAACCTCTTCTGTTTACAGGGGGACATCCAGAGAGAGAAAGTAGGAAATGTCACCAGGTCATAGAAGTCATTGGCAGCCACATTAGAAATCCAGTTCACACCTTAGCTCTGTCTGCTGCTTTGTCCGGCCTTGGTGGGCTGGGAAGGGTGTCTGGGTATCAGTTTTGGCTATGATTCAGAGCAGACTTGTTCAGGGGGTTGGAGAAGCTCTCCGCAAGTCAGATACATAGTTCCCCAGTGTAGAGCCAGCACTCCCTCTGTCCTCAGGGTTTCGTGAGCCCAAGGGCCCGCTTTGACACTTGGGACACAAACCACTTCCCCTTCTAGGGCACCAAAGTCACCAGATGCTCTGGAGGCGGCTCAGTCAGAGGAGGAAGTAGATGAGCTGTCCCTGATCGACCACAATGAAATTATGGCAAGGTTGACACTCAAGCAAGAGGTGAGTACTTCACAGGTCTTGATTTTATAGAATCTGGCCCCACAAAGAGGGAACGAGGAGAGCTTTGAGCACAGTGGGACCTTACGGTATCTCACACAGAATAGATCCAAGCTGATTATTGTAGCCGGAGCTAGCCAGTCCTCCGAGGAGGTGCACCCAGACTGTGGCTCCTGGAGGTGGGGCTCTGTGAGTCTCAATATCTCATTGTGGGTTCTAAGAGATGTTGGACAAATGGATGAGTTCCAGGAGAAAATGGACTGCCCCTTCTCTCGATCTTCTCAAGAGTGGTGATGGGCAAGTTACATAACACACCCAAAGCCTCAAATGATGCAGCTCTTAGGGTCATCACGAGAATGTATCCATGTAAAGAATTCAGTACAGAGCCTGCACGTGGTACACCTCATGAAGTATAAGGCATTGTGTTATTAAGATAGCCCCACTGCAGTTTCAGCATGGGAGACACAAGCTAATTAAGAAAATTCAGGTCTGGGCGCCGTGGTTTGTCCATCCTGTGCCTTGTCAAGAGAGCTTCATTGGGGAAAACTATCCCCAAACCTGTCACAATAAAAGAGGAGGCTATCCTTAAAGAGCCTGTGGCCCTTCTTCTGCCATGTGATTCTGGAAACACAAAGGAATGGCTTAATAAAATAGCCTTTGCCCACCCCTGAGGAAGTGGCTGTGTTTCTGGGCACCAATTCTGTGACACACACACACACACAGGCACATGGGCAGGGAGGCAGACGGTGTCCCTGTACACACTGCTGGGCCAGGCTGAGCTAGCCCCAGCTGTGGCAGAGAGCGCACAGGGAAGATATCGGCCCCTCCACCTGTCAGCGGGAAGGGCCGGCAGGCTGTTCCTCCAAGCACTGACAGGAGCACTTGGGAAGCCGGGCTGCCCTCCAGAGAGAAGAGATGTTTCATGACCCATGCTAGAACTGTTTTTTGAAAAATTAGGGCATGGGCATAGCCACCCCCACCCTCTGCTGGATATCCAAGACACTTTCAGGACTCTGGCATCCAGGGCACAAAACACCCAAGTGCTTGAATAGGCGAGCATGTCTCCCAGAGTGTGTGCTGCAGACACGAGGAAGCCAGCGGGTGTTTGATTACATTTGCTTCAGAATTACACAGTGAGGGCCAGGCCTGGTGGTGTGAGGCCTGTGGTTCCATTTCTAGCCCAGGTGATAGCTGTTTTTAAGTCCAGGCCAGGTTTGTGGGTTCATGCCTCTGTTTGCCCACATTAAAAATGAGGCTTGCTCCTTTCTTGGCAGGCAGCAGCCAGTGGTCACGTAAGGAATGTCAGGTGTAGTTGGACATCTTTGTAACAGTTCACACCCCTCCACTGAAGAGTGCCATGAAGAACCTGTGATACAGCTACAAGTGACTTCTTCCACTGAAAAAACCGGGGTTTAGATTTAGGGCAACTTGCTACAGTTTTAGGAACATGAACATATGTGGAAATAGTCCTGCTGCTTCCACAGTCATACTGGGAGGGGCTGATGGGTAGTCCTGCCTGCCTCCCCGTGGGGCTCCACCAGCCTAGTATGTAACAACATCCCACCTCTCCTCTCTGCCCCGTGGGCTGGTGAGCAGGGAACAGTTGAGTGGCACCATTTCTCCCTAAACCACTCATGCCCTCAAAGCAATGACCTGTGCCCTGGTGCCCATGTGGCCTGGGTAACTCTAAGGGCCCACCCACTTACCAGTTTAGGTTCTAGTCTGCTCCCGAATGCTGACCACATAGCATTGGGTGGGCTTCAGCACGGCTGCTCTACTCTGGGGTATGGAGACCAGAGGGAAGGGGACTTAGAGTCTCTTCAGTGCGCTCTCTTGTCTCGTCCTTGCCAGACCTTCTTAAGGCTGCGCTGTGCCTCACGGCCTCCTCTACTGTTTCCATTGCAGGGTGACGATGGACCAGACGTCCGTGGAGGGTCTGGGGATATCTTACTGGTCCATGCTACTGAGACGGACAGGAAAGGTATGGCAGCCCCCACTGCTGTGGCCATTACCTGTGGTCAGAGAGCTCACTGAATGAGGGCTGACACTGCGGAAACCAAGGCAGTTCCACAGCTGTCTCCTGGAAGCCAGCCCCTGCGAGGTTCTCAGTGGCACTCCTGGTCCTGCTGGGCCAGAGTAGGGAGAGCCTTTTTAGGAGACAGGCCAACCCATGTCAGGGTCCTCTGCTGTGGCCCTCTGCCAGGCCCCTCTGCTATGGGCCTGCTCCGAATCTGCCCCCCTGGTCCTGGGGTGTGTGCCCCACAGAATTGTCAGGAGGTCAGTGTTGGCTGCAAAGGTTGACTCACAGTGCTCAGTAAATGGTAACTTGAATAACATGTTGAATTATAATACTAAAATTAAAAGTGGGTAGCTTTTTATTCTTTTCCTGATGTGTGGCCTGTTATATTACTTCAGCCCTACTAGATTGGGTTTAATTCATGCACTCCAATAGGAGAAGTCCTGAAAAAAAGTTTGCTCTGTCCAGGAACCTCCAGTTTACTAACAGTGCCATCGGCTTTCACAGGATGAGGCTCTCACTCCTGAGCCCAGAGCTGCCCCTGCCTCGCCTCTCCGCTTAGCACCCTGAGAGCGTGAGAAGGTTGGAAACTCAGAAGCATCCCTTAAACCTTGTAGGATAGACTCTGTGCTAGCACACTAGCTGCCATTCCAAGACATGTTCTGGAAGGAGGGCAAGGATGAGGGGCTGGGAGGAGAGCGAGCGTGGAAGGAAAATGCCCTGGTTGGAGCAGGTAGGGGCAGCACACTGAGGAGCTGGATCATGGCCGGGCCGCTGCGGGCCACTCTCCACACGCTAGGCTGGGGTCACTCCGGCTTGTCGTCGTCTTATATTTTTTTTTTTACTTATTACAAAGATGGTGTAACAACAGTGTTAAAGTAAATTGTGGAAGGAATAGAAACACCATGACTGTGAAACCTTAATCCAACTAATTTTCTTTTCATAAACGACTTTGACTACATGCTTCCACAGCAGATTTCCCAAAGTGTGCTAACACAGAGTAATTCTGGGAATTTTTTAATTATGACAGTTGTGTGAAAAAGATGAAAATTTGAAAACTAGAAGAAACAAAAAAAAAGAAATGGCTTCCACGAACTCATGGCAGCCACTGTTTGGCCCTCAGAGTTTCTTCACACCTTAGACACACTCTGGGGGCCAACCCAGTCCGGAGTCCTTGAGCTCAGATCCCAGCCATGCCATTCACAGGCTTGGGCGACTGCTGGGCACATCCCTGCCCTGCACGCCCTCAGCTGACTCAGCTTGGTGAAGAGGTTAACAGTGCCCATCTCTCAGTTGCGTGAGAATTAAATGAGATAACATGAAACGTGCCTGGTATATAGAAGTGCTCAGGAAATATCTCTTATCATCTTTAAGAACAAGTCCTTGCTCTGGTTTTCTGCAGTAAATCCTACTTTGTGCCTGATATATCAGAGCTCAGTCCTCAGCTGGGCATAGGAAACAATCTTCATTTTATTTTTGTCCAAAAACTGAGAAGCTGATTTGAGAGCTGGCTCCAGGCCTCAACTCCGAACCATGAACTCTACTGCCCTGCCAGGTGGAGCCAGCCGTGGCTAAGGGCTAAGGCCCAAGGCTGAGCCCTGCAGGCAGGGCAGCCCAAGAGCCCTCAGTCTGTGATGAGGCTTGTCTGCTGAGAGGAGGCTCTGCTGTTGGCCAGAGCTTCCACTTGATTTTGTTAATAGTTGGGAAACTCCATGGGACCAGAGTTTTTATACTTAGGAAGTATTGCTGAGGCAGAGGCCCTGGGCTAGCCTGGAGGAGGCAAGTTACAAAGCAAGCTCCATGGGCAGGTGGCTCCCTGCTGCCCAGAGACTGCACCAGTGACACCCCTGGGAGGCCCCAGGGTTCAGAGATGTCTGGGACTCAGACTTGCAGAGCTGGGCTCAGTCCAGATGAGCCCAAGTGAACGGGAAGTTTTTTGTCATATGGAAAGCTCTGCTCTCGGGCAGCATATTATCAGACGCAGCATGGTAGGAGGTGAAGCGGAATTTGGCCTTCTCAGACTTCAGACCTCAGTTCATCTGCATGAACTATGTTTGCCAGGGATGCCACTTAGCCCTCGTGGGCTTCCATTTCCTCAGTAGGAAAAATGAAGATGATAAGGCCTTCCTTTCTGGGGTCGTCATGAAGATCACGTGTGCCCAGGTAACAGAAAGGACTCTGGGAGGTACAAGGAGCTGTGTGAACATTAGGAAGTGTGGAGCATCACCGCTCTTACCAGAAACCAGATGGCACCCTGTTTACCATGACCCAGGGCACAGCAGATGGGCAAGAGCTTTAACCTAGGTGCAAACCATGGTACCACTGCTTACACATTGCATAACCTCAGGCACGTTACTCCTTTCCCTGGGCCTAGGATATCTTGTCTCTAAGTGGGGGAAATGGTAGCCCCTGCCCCTTGTGGTGCTGCTCTGCGCATACTGGGATGTGGTGTGTGGACGGAAAGTGGCCAGGTGCTCACCAGTGAGCCTCGTGGAGAAGAGTTCCTTGAGCTCCCTGCCACTGCCTGACAGGGAGTAGACACCCCACAAATTGGAGGAGGAATGAAAGACAAAGGCGACCTGTGACCAAAAGGGAAAATTTAGATTTATGTATGTGCACATGCATGCGTGGCCTCATGGTTAAGAGCACAGATTTTGGAGCCAAATCTACGTTCAAATCTTGGCTCTGCCATGTCATAACTGTGAAATCAGCAAGTCTAGCCAGGTCATTTGTCTCAGGGAGTGTTTTGCCATTTAAAAATTCCATTTTTTCTTTAATGCCAGTGACAGCATGGTTAGGAATGTGGGTCACAACAGCAAATAAACAAGGGGGTGTCATGATTCCGAAAAGGTTGGGCGTCCCTGGCTGGAACCAGCTCCTCCAAAGGGAAGGTGAAGGGGTAGGTGTGAGCTGCCAGCCCAAGTCTGCGCGGTGGCCTGCCCTCTCATTCTTTCCAACCCCCGACTGCTGGATCCATGCTCCTAGCAGTTGACCTTCCACCTCCCTGGTACCTGAGGGTGCCCACATGTACATCCCAGCAGGCTGCCAGGCTGTGCCTCTTCAGCCTTAGGACTTGCGATAAGTGGAATTTTCCAAAAATTTTGCATTACTGAACCCTTCCATCTAAAAGTACTATCTATAATTTAGCTTAAAAACCCTCTGACAAGTTTGAACTAATTTTCTCTATGAGTATGATGATTATGACCCTTCCAATCATCAGCTCTTGGAACAGGCAGGAATTTCTCTGTCTAATCCAGGGGAGAGGCATGCTGCCAGTCTTTATCCCTTGCTGGCGGCAGACATTACTAATCAGTTGCCGTTCTCTTCCCATGGGTGCCAGCCTTGGCCTCAAAATCTACTGGAGCTTCGTTCCCAAGGCAGCTGCTGTCAGTCAAGTAGAATGTGCTTGTAAGGTGAAACTCGTTTGCTTTTTCTGACTCTGATCACCCTCTTATTTGAGAGATGTGGAGCTGAGTCCCGAGGACTGGTGACTGTCTGGGACACACAGGCAGAGGGCACAGAGAGTGGGCTCCTATCCCCTTCCCACTGCTCTTTCCACTCCCCCACCCTGCCTTACCTGCCTCTCTGAGCAAGGACTTGTCTTTGAGGATTTCCCAGCTCTTCTCTGGCGCAAGGTCCTCCACCCCCCAGTCCTCTGTACCTTAACTAATTGGCTGTTTTTGTTCTTCCCCTCTAGACTTGGTATTGTACTGTGAAGCTTTCTTGACAACTTACCGAACCTTCATCACCCCTGAGGAACTCATCAAGAAGCTGCAATACAGATATCCTTCCCAGTGCTCTGCCTTGGCACCCAGTCCTCTACCCCGGGACCAGCCGCACTGGCTCAGCCCTCCTACAAGGGGGCCAGGTGGTCATGTGGGGCAGCAGCCTGATGTGGGATGTTGGAGTCTAACAGACCGGGGTTTGCATCCCTACTCTGCCATATCTTATCCTTGGGGTCATGGGCAAGGCTTCCTCTCTGAATCCCACTTGCCTTGTCTTTGAAAGGGTTGAGTAAAATCGTAACAAGTGCCTAGAACATAGGGTGTGCTGCCTGATGGCACTTGTTGTCACTGGGTGACTCTGAAAAGGACTTAACACATCCTGGAGAGGGAGGGAGTGTGCAGACTGCTGCAGAGGCCAGCAGAGACTTTGCTCAGCATGCACCCATCCCTGTAGGTGGGCAGCCCTTAGGCTGCAGCCCAGGGTGTTGGGGTGATGAGTATCGAAGTGTGTGAGGCTTGAGGGAATCACAGTTCAGATGGACAGCCGCAGGGATAGGCACAGACCTAGCAGTGGACAGTAACAGCATGGCCCCAACATGGATTGATTCCTGTCCCCTCCGCCAGATCTGTCCACAGGCTCACACTTTGGTAAACAGCACTTCCTGCTGTAGGGACCAAGGGAACCCCTAGGAGGTTGGGTGGACCCACTTGTGTTATCTCTTCCCTCAGGTCCAAACCTATCTACCTGGAGCTACTGTCCTAGAAATGGGGGTGGCCCAGGATCCTCTGCTCCTTGGCTGCCTCCCAACATCATAGTCCACCACTGCCGCCTGCTGGACAGCTGCTGTCACTTCGGGGCAGGACGTCCTGGGTCTTCCTCAGCTCTGCTGCTCTAGCTTCAGTGTCTCCATCCAGACCGTTCTGCCTGCTCCATCTCCCTTGCCCTGCCCCTTAGATTTCCTGGTCTGTCAAGGCCCAAGTGGAAAGTTCCCCTTTGCAGAGACTTAGATTTCCTCCATCTTCACATGTTCTGTTACTCAGAGCACCTACTCACATACCTGGCTCAGTGACTATTAGAAATTTGCACTCATTGAGGTCATACAAGCATCAAGCACGATGCTGAGCATTTGCACACGTCATTTCACTCAGCCACAGAGCCATGATCTTGGTACCATTATGATTTCCTGTCATGTCATTGAGGAGGCTCGGGCTCAGAGAGGTGAAGCCCTGGCCCAGGTGGCTGCTGGGTGGGCTAGTGGCCACACCCCCAGCTCTGATTCCAGTGCATAGGTTCTTAACCTCTGCCCTCCCTGGCTGCTTCAGGCTGTGTGAGTGGAAATGTAGCATCTGCTCCTGGGTGTGCTGGCTAGCGAGCCCTCTGTGCTGTGTGCCAGGCAGAGCACCCATTGCACCACCTCCGTCCTGAATGCCGTGACATAGAAGACCATGGCTTGCTGGAGAGCAGGTGGGATGCAGTCAGAAGAGTGGACCCTAAAGGAGGAGCTAAGGTCTTCAGGTGGCTGACGGGCTTATCTAGGGAAGAGGGCACAGTGTGCTCTTTTTTGCTATTGGGGGGCATTAGGAGATGAGAGCCCTTCTCCCTAGGAGAGGCTCCACGCCACCGCGGGCCACAGGGCCAGGGCAGAGGCTCTGGTCACATGCAGCTATGACAGAACCATCTTAGAATGTCAACTCAGAGTCTGGAGGAAAACATCTCTGGTTTATACACCTATTACGGTGTTTTGTTTTTGATCACCTTTCTCTTACCTGAGACCCACAAGAAACTGGCTTAAGCTGGATAGAAAGCCAGGCCTGGATGATGCAGTAGAGACAGTTCTGAAGGCAGGAGAGCATAGTGGTGGCTGTAGTCTTTGGGATCAGGCAGATTTGGACTCATAACCCCGCTTTGCAGCCCCACCCCTTTGCACAGTCCTTCAGCATCCCCGTGCCTTCATTTCCAGACGAGAAAGCCTTACTCACAGGGCTCCTGGCACATGGTCAGTACTCAGTAAATAGTAGCTAGAAGAAGTTAATTTCCTCATTCGCTCTCCACCACATAAAAATTGGCTGTTTTTTTAACCCACACTCCACATACGAGAAATTTTCTCCCTTCGCCGACACATTCAAGAAGCGTGTCAGCAAGAACACATTCTTCGTGCTGGTGAGAGTGGTGGATGAGCTGTGGTGAGTGCTTTCACCAGCGGGGACCAGGGGGCAGAAATTCAAGCCTGTGGGGTGGTGTGGGCTTCCCTGCTTCTCCCAGGGCATGTGCCAGAGCCCTGCCCACCAGCACTGGACAGGGCTTGCTCTGAGCTGCGTGAACATGAATTCAAACCCCTTCTCAGCCCTTTGAGAGAATGAACTGTCCGCCTTAGAGCAGAGTGAGGAATCTTACCAGCCTACGCCTGGGCCCTGGATTTTCTTGTGGGGTGTACCGTGGACTAGGCTAGAACCTGCCCTGGGGCTATCCCTCCCGCAATGGCTTAGGACAAAGTCCACAGTGGGCTGAGGTTTTAGCCACTAGCAGCGCGGGAGGCTGAGTGGAGTCTAGGCTGGGGTGGAGACAGCCGTCTTGCCCACTCTCCTCAGCTTTTCCATAGCGACCTCTCTGTACCTCTGATGTGTGCTTGCCATTTCCATTCATTTGACAAATATATATTGAATGGGTCCTTGTACTAGGTCTGAAGAATCAGTGGTGAACAAAACAGATAGGCCCTACCTTCAGGGCAGGGGCGGTGACCTCAGTCAATGAGTGTACAACTGGGACTTTGTAATACATGGTAAGTGGTAGGTAGAGAAAGTCGGGGTGTGCCACAGGCAAGCAGCCATCCCAAGGTCTTTTCCTTATTCTCTTCCCACATGAGGTTTCCCAACTCTGTGTTGATCACGGGCCTGTTGCCCTTTGGAATTTAAATTGGGTCCCAGACTCAGTAGCTGGCAATACTTTTCCTGGGTCTTGTGTTCCTGCCCTTCACTTTGTGGCCCTTTGGCCCTTTAGCCTAGTGGAGTTGACAGAAGAGATTTTGAAGCTGTTGATGGAGCTGGTATTTCGACTGGTGTGCAACGGAGAGCTCAGCCTTGCCCGCGTGCTCCGGAAGAACATCCTGGACAAGGTGGACCAGAAGAAGTTGCTCAGGTGTGCCAACTCTGACCAGCCCCTGGCAGCCAGGGGAGTAGCAGCCAGGTGAGAAGCTAGCTGCATGACCGTGAGTTCTGACCCAGGCCCAGTCTCCCACAGGTGGGAGCTCTCCAGGCTTAAGCTTTAGCCTGTTTCTCTGACCCTGCCTCCTCTGACAAGAGGAATCCCAGTAGCAGCCCTTTTATTCCTCTTTCCTCAGTTTACCTTCCCACCCCCACAGCCTCGCCTCCTGGCTCCACCCAGACCCTGTGATTAGCTGCCTCTGGGACAGCCCCATGGGTTTCCCCAGTGAGCTGGGGCTCTTCTCTGGGAGGTGTGTTTTGTGTGATGAGTCACCTTCTTACGAAGAATTGAGGTGGCAGGGCATGTGGGGGGCTTAATACGACAGGAAATAAATGAGTAAGTTCCTGGCTGTAGTCAGCTCTCGATTATCTTCATGGTGCCAAGGAACGTGGCAATTGTTAATTCTAGCCCAGCCTTCCTGTGCCATCCAGAACATTCCTAAGACTCTGTATAGGTTTCACATCTGTCACCTGCCCCTTCTCTCCCACCCCCAAAGTGAATTTTAATTTCAGATGTGAATGTTTGTTGACTTACCAGCTCCTTAATAACAAGCACCTTAGCTCATTTATATGGCACCATCTCTGTTCCCACAGTCATCTCACTGGCCACTGACCACCTAAAAGTGGGGTCAGAAGTGAACAATAGTTCCTGGGCACCTGAACTGTCCATGAGTTCAGAAGGGAACAATAGTTCCTGGGCACCTGAACTGTCCGTGAGTTCAGAAGGGAAGCTTAATCTCCCCAACCCCTGAAGCTGCAGGACACACAGCAGAGTGGAAAGGAAATTAGGTGGCATTGTCCCAGGAAAAGCACCACCCCAGTCTGGTCCTGTTCACCACTAAACTGCTGTGTGACCTCCTGTTGAGAAGTGAGGCTTGGGGTGCAGCTCCCTGGATCGTCTTAAGAGTGCAGCGCTAGCTTAGCTCCCCTGACTGCTCTTCTCGCACCTCCTGTCTTTCAGGCCGGGGACCTTGCATGACTTTCACAGCCATGAGATAGCAGAGCAGCTGACACTGCTGGATGCTGAGCTGTTCTATAAAATAGAGGTATGGTGTTCAGCGGGCAGGGAGCTGGGGGAGTAGGTTCATGCAAACACTGGGGCTCTCCCACCCCGTGAGCATCTCCAAATGAGTGACAGAAACTACCCATCAGAGGAAGGCTAGAGGTTTCCAGCTGTATCTAATTTATTTCCTTTTTCAGATCCCCGAGGTTTTGCTTTGGGCAAAAGAGCAAAATGAGGAGAAGAGCCCCAACCTGACCCAGTTCACTGAGCACTTCAACAATATGTCCTACTGGTAAGAAGGGGCCTCAGCCAGAGCCCCGGTTCTCTGATGGCAGCACATCCAATGGGCACCTGTGTTTTCCTTCACAGAGAGCCTTCTGTTCCTCCAAGCCCCAGTTTGAAGCCTGGCGGGCATTAATTGTGAACTATAGGCAGCAGAGAGCAAGGGCAGAGACAGGATGGGCTTACTTTGCATGTCAACTCCCATGAGTTGGAAGTGGCTGTGTGGAAGGCTGGCTGAGGAGTCTGAAGCTCAGCAGGAAAGGGAAGTGCTAGGATCGATTAGTAATGTCTGTCATAGATGGCAGGGGGTTAGGGAGACTGTTTGCCATCCTGCACTAGACATTGCCAGGCAGCTGTCGGGGCTAATCCTCACGTTAAATCTGCCTGAAGGAGAAGAGCAGTTAGCAAAGACGTGGGTTTTATTAATACTTTTATTTAGCCTTTAGTTCTTAAGGCGAATTGAAGCCCAAAAGTGTGTTTATAATTCAGAAATCTTAGCTCTTCAAGATGTAAATCAAAACGCCTGCAGCCTCATGGTATTAAATAGAGGATCGGTCTGAGCATGTCAGCCTCAAGCTGTAGCAGAACCCACCCTACTGCTGCCACCAGGGGAGAGGTCTGATATTTTCAAAATGCTCTGAGGGCTGCTTACTGGAGAAAAACAGGGTCATCTCCCACTTTCCCTGCTTTGCCCCCACCACAGGAAGCACCTCACTCGCTAAATGTGCTCAGCAGTAGCGACCCATCATAAGAGTTTAGAGTTTTGTCCAATAGGATGTGGTGGTTTCTAGGGCAGACTGAAACCACACCCACAGACCCTGAGCCTGGCCTCCAACCACAGCCCCCGAATTGGGTAAAGGAAGCTCTGGCCGCATACCCCAACAGATTGGGGCTAGCTAGGAAGAGGGGTGGATATGGTCTTTTCAGAACCGTGGTCCTCAGAGTGTCCTCGAGGCAGGTGCCCGTTTACGGGGCTGACGGGACAGAGCGGAGTGTGGCCTTTCCCCTCAGTGAATCTGGTAGTAGACTGTGAAACCAGGAAGTCTTCACCGCACACTTGACACAAATGATACAGGTCTTTGGTAATTGGCTCTGGCTTTGGTGCCAGCTGCTGTTCCCTCCCTTGCGGCTGGCCAAGATGCCTCCTTAATCCATGTGCCAGCTCGTCTCCCTTGAGCCAGCCCTAAGGCCTTGTGAGTGGCTTTTTCTGGCCCCAGAGATGCTCAGGGTCACCATCACCATTTATCAGGAAAGGCTCTGCTTTGATCCTCCACAGCCTCCCACTACCTGCAGACTCAGTGCACCACCATTCATGTTTTATGGCATTAGTCCCTAGATTTTTCGTGGCATCTAGCGTCTGTCTCTGGGATGCTGTAGGCTCCTTGGGAGCAGGGACTGGGTCTGTGCTTGGAGCCCCGCACAGCCCAGGGCGTTAGTGTGTAGGCTCAGGGCCGGCTGATGCAGGAGTCCCATCCCCCTCAGGACCACCAGTCACCGTGGCTCTCTCTCCTTTTCCCCCTTGGTCTGTGCAGGGTCCGGTCAATAATCATGTTACAGGAAAAGGCCCAGGACAGGGAACGGCTGCTATTGAAGTTCATCAAGATCATGAAGGTAACTGTGGCCACATGCTGCCCCAGGAGGCCCTGGGCCTGCCTGGCCCTAGCACCTTCCTCACAAGGCCTTGTCTCTGTCTGTAGCACTTACGGAAGCTAAATAATTTCAACTCCTATCTGGCCATCCTCTCTGCGCTGGACTCGGCACCCATCCGCAGGCTGGAGTGGCAGAAGCAGACCTCAGAGGTGAGCTGGGGCCACGCCCTCCGTGTCCACAGGTAGAGAGGCCCACCTGGCACTTGGGCAAGCTGGCTGTGGCAGAAGGTGCTGGGACTGGAATGAAGCCCCCGCTCTGTCACCAGTCTGCTTTGTGGCCCCCTCCATTGTTTCCTCGTCTCTAATCGTCAGGTCTCAGAAGGGCTTCAGGGTTGGCTCTGGAGCTGTAATGTCATGACTGTCCTGTGCCACAAGACCATACGTGGGTCCCAGCTTTACCTGCTTATTCCTTCAGCCCTTCTGGAGGGGCTGATCTGGGCCGGGTACTGCATTAGGCATTGGGGACTCACAGTGAACAGATACCAGGTAGTGAATCCTGTGGGATAAGTACAAAAGAGAGGATGGGGAGGTTATGGATTAAACTGTATCCCCAAAATATGTGTTGTAAATCTGAACCTCTATGCTCGTGGTTATAATCCCATTTGGAAATGGGTTGTCTTTATTATAGAAACCCTGGCGGCATGGTGGTTAAGTGCTACAGCTGCTAACCAATAGGTCGGCAGTTCGAATCCGCCAGGTGCTTGGAAACTCTACGGGGCATTTCTACTCTGTCCTATAGTGTCGCTATGAGTCAGAATTGACTCAGCAGCAGTGGGTGTGGGTTTTTTTGGTTTTGTCTTTATTATAGGAGCCCTGGTGGCACAGTGGTTAAGCATTAAGCTGCTAACCGAAAGGTCAGTGGTTCGAATCCACCAGCTGCTTCGCAGGAGAAAGATGTGACAGTCTGCTTCCGTAAAGATTACAGCCTTGGAAAATCTACAGGCAGTTCTGCTCTGCCCTATAGGGTCACTATGAGTGGGAATAGACTCTAGGGCAGTAGGTTTGGTTTTGTGGGGTTTTTTTTGTGTGTGTGTGTTTTTGTTTGTTTTTGTCTTTGTTATGTTAATGAAACTGGATTAGTATAGGGTGTATTTTGAGTCAGTCTGCTTTGAGAAATAAAGATTAAAAGCAAACAAGCAGGCAAGCAGAGATGGGGAAAGAGAGATGCCAAGCCACATAAAGATTGCCCAGGAGCCTAAGCCCAAAGAAACAAGGACCTTCTTCCAGAGCCAACAGAAAGAGAAAACCTTTGTCTACAGCCAGCACCTTGAATTTGAACTTGTAGCCTCCTAGACTGTGAGAAAATGAGTTTCTGTTTGTTAAAGCCACCCACTTCTGTTATAACACCACTAGATAACTAAGATAGAGTCTGGAGTGGGGTGCTGCTCTAACAGATTCCTAAAATGTGGAAGTGGTTTTAGAATTGGATAATGGGTAGAGGCTGGAAGGGTTTTAAGTTGTCTGCCTAGATTGCCTTGAAGAGATTGTTGGTAGAATTACGGATGTCAAAGGCAATTTTGGTGAGGTCTCAGAAGGAAGTGAGGAGAGCCATAGAGAATGTCTCTGTCATCTTAGCAAATACTTATGGCACCAGCAACAAAATGTTGTTAGCAATGCGGATGTTAGGAGTGCTTCCCATGAGGCTTTAAAAGAAAATGATAAACGTGATTGGACAATAGAGAAAGGGTGATACTTTTTATGCAGCAGCAAAGAACTTGTCTGAATTATGTTCAAATGTTTGGTGCAAGTGATAAACTTGGACATCTGGCTGATGAGATTTCTAAGCAAGATGTTAAAGGAGCCACATGGTTTCTCCTTGCTGCTTATAGTAAAATGTGAGAGGAAAGATAAGAGATGGACTTAAAAATGAACTGTGCAAACTGAAAACAGGGCTTAAAGATTTGGAAAAATCTGTTATACAAACTGAGGACATGTGTCGTAGACTGTTCTTCGATGTGGCTACACAATCTTTTGTTAAAGAGATTGGGCCTATGGCTGATGGATCTAACCAACTAGCACAGGAGAAAACCCATTAACTTAGACTGAAGGGGACAGAGAAAGAACAAAAGGAAAAAAATGCTGTCTGCCTCTTGGAATTCTACAGGTAGATCACCCAGGAGCAGAAACCTAAAGAGACAAGGACCTTCCTCAAGAGCCAACAGAAAGAGAAAGCCTTCCCCTGGGGCTGGCATTCTGAGTTTGAACTTCTAGCCTCCTAGACTGTGAGGAAATAAATTTCTGTTTGTTAAAGTTACCCACTGTGGTATGTCTCTTACAGCAGCACTAGGTAACTAAGGCAGGGTGCTAACAGCATATGACAAGGCAATCTGACCTGGACCTGGGACCAGGGAGGCATCCCTGAGGAAGTGCCATTCACACCAAGACCTGAAAGATGAGGAAGGAGAAATTGCCTGGGAAAAAAATAGAATTCCCTTTAGGGGGGGACAGAGGAATGCACATACCAGGACAGATGGGAGCTTGGCGCCATTTTGGCCACCTCACCGTGAGGAGAGGGCCAGCTCTGTATCACTGTATCACCAGGCCCTCAAGGAGCCTGGTGTGGAAGCAGGACCTTTATCCTTATGTGGGAAGATGGTCCTTGAGAAGGGAGGCCAAGGGAGTGTCAGCTGGACCACTCACTAGGCATACACAAAGAGACAGTTATAAAATACTGCTGTACAGAAAAGAGGTCCTGGGGAGGCAGGAAGGCTTCCTGGGGGAGGGACTTAACAGGTGGGAAAAAAAAAAAATTAGGTGGAAAGGCAGGAAAATTGTGTTCTGAGCAGGGGGCAGGGTCAGCTGGGTCTCATAAGTGAGAAATGGTGCACTGCATGCAGGAGGCAAAGAGCATTTCAGCGCTGCTGGAGGGGGAGGTTGCAGGCTGCAGGGCCCTGGACACCTGTGGTTGACTGTATTTCGAGTGCAGTGAGAAGCTAAGAAAAGGCTTTGAGCCAGGAGTGGTCTGTTGCACTTTGTTTTAGAAAGCTCACCTGGGCTGCAGCATGGAGAATAGAGTGTAACTTCCTCACCAAGCAGGAAGCCCTTCTGTCAGTGCCTCCGCACACTGAGGGTGCCCGTGATTCAGAGGTGATTCTGACCAAGCACAGGGAACCCTTGGGATATTTCTCCAGAATAGGGCCTGCAATCTGTGCAGCCAGGAGTGCTGCTGACCCCCAAATCCCTGCCGGCCCGTGGACACAGAGCAGTCTGTGATGGTGTCGCGTATGTGGGCACTCAGTGAATGTAGGGCGGAAGGGTGGTTGACCAGTTGGTCATCAGTGGGGCGGCGTGGGGCCCTGTCCCACTGAGTACTGTCCCAGCACTCCCTTAACTTTGTCCTGACCAGGGCCTGGCCGAGTACTGCACGCTGATTGACAGCTCCTCCTCCTTCCGTGCCTACCGGGCAGCCCTCTCGGAGGTGGAGCCTCCCTGCATCCCATACCTGTGAGTAACACCTTCCTTGCCCCCACCTGCCCCCCGCTGGGTTTTACTTTCAGTTGCTGGGGGTTGGGGAATATATATTGGACTCCCTCAGAGAAACCCTCACTTAAGGGTTTTATTGGACTCCCTCCGAGAAACCTTCACTTAAGGGTTTCCAGGTAAGATGTTTGTACTTGTATTTTTAGCTCGAAAACTAAAACCTGCTCCTTTTTTTTTTTTTTTTAGTAGTACAGTTTAAACAGAAAAGAAAGGGTCAAGTGAAAAAATTCCTGTCTTGCCCTCGCCTTCCAGACCGACTCGTTTCCTTCTGTAATCTGCCAGGGAGCATACCCGGGTAGTACGTGTGCAGATGTCTAGCTTCTCTTTCCTTCCCCACAAATGGCATCATGCTGTATTCCAGTTCTCCTCAGACTTGGCCATCACTCCCAGGGACCCCAAGAGCACTTCCCAAAGTGTGGGCTATAGCATGGAGTAAACCCATGTTTCCGGGAAAAGGCTCCCATGGTCACATAAGCTTGGGCAACAGTGAAATAATCTAAGCCAAGCAAATTTCTTCCTTGCAGGTCTTACCAGAGCCTTTAATACACTAACAGACACTGTGAATCTCCAAGAAGGGGGTGGAAGGCTCAGCAGTGTCCCCGGGCCCAGTGCTTGACAGAACATATCTCAGGGCTATGACTCACTTGGAGGTCTTCATGCTTGAAGACACTAACCTGCTTGCTTCCTGGCTTGCTCTCCACACGGAATGCCCTCTCCTTGCTTCCTAGCTTGTTGTCCGCACTGAACTTTAACGTATTTTCCCATCAGGGGAACAACATCTGGGGTCCTGAGAGGGTGCCACCCGTGTCGCTCAGGCTGAGCTTTTTCAGTGGAAGAGCTGCTCCCCCATCTTGACTTGTCTGGCCTCACGTCGTCTGTATTTTAAAACAACTTACCCCACTATGAGTGAAGCCACCTCCCTCCCCTGCGCCCGGTTTCGAGTCTTATTATTTTGTTACTGTTCATGTACTGATTTTCCATAAGCAGCTCCAGCTGTGTGCACGTCCATGTAGCCACATTCAGTTTGCTGGCAGACTCTGACAGAGGCATCGAGGCCTCGTCTGTAGCAGGTGGGGGCCTTAGCAGCTCCTCCAAGGCCCTAGCCTGGCTTCCCCAGGGATCCAGCAGGCAGTCATGGACCCAGAGTTCGTGAACCGGTAATTCACACTGGAAAAAACATGAAGCCTCATCCCAGACTTGCTCTTTGGTTTTGACAGCTGTTCAGGCCCAGCCCAAAGGGCTAGGCCCTGGAGTTAACTTGTCAGTCACTGGCCCTTCCTGGTGGCTCGGCCAGCTCTCCAGAGCAGTAACTGGGCTTCTCTGTCCTCCCAGGGGGCTGATTCTGCAGGACCTCACCTTTGTTCACCTGGGAAACCCAGACTATATTGATGGGAAAGTGAATTTCTCCAAACGGTGGCAGCAGTTCAACATCCTCGACAGCATGCGGTGCTTCCAGCAGGCGTGAGTGTTGCTGCCCTTTGGAGGCTCTGGGGGCACCTGAACCGTCTGCTTAGATGCACAGGGAGATAGCTCCTGAGGCATCTGAGCAGAGATGGGAAGCTAAAACGGACTCTCAGTCTGTGCAGATGGGATCTGATGCCTGCTTCTGTGACCTTTAGTCAGCATTATACGAGGAAGCGCACTTAAAGGGCTCCACACAGGATTTGGACCAGGGCTAGGGCCCAGTGATGGTAGCTCTTCCCGTCACCCCCATTTCACAGACCCAGAAACTGATACCCCATCTCATCGCAAGGGGACGTCAGCACGGCCTGCTGCTTAACTCAGGGCTCTGGAACCCGAGGGCAGCTGGGGGCAACCAGGCAGCCAAGCCCACCCAGTGTTGGGCTGCCTCGTGCAGTGTGGGCCAAGGAAGCATGGCTTCTCTGGGGCATGCTGTGCAAAAGGGAACCAGGCCTCCGCAGGAGGAAGGAGCTCCAACTGGCAGCAGCCTTCTGTGTTCAGGGAGCCCGACTGCAGGGGCACTGCTCGGGGGGAGCCTGTGGGGAGCAGTCGAGAGCACTTCCTTTGGAGTCCAGCTTGTAGTCTGGATGCTAGTGGCTTTCTCTCTGAGCGCTAGTTCCCTCCTCTGTAAAATGTGGGCATTAGTGGCCCCTGCCTCATCGATTTGCTGCGAGGGTGCCTTGGTGCTCAGCGCAGGCCTGGCTCAAGGGTCGTGCTCCAAGAGGGAGTCACCTCAAGGCCGTTCCAGACCAGGTCAGGTTAGGGACAAGGTGCCCCAGTGCAGCGGGTGGAGCCTCTCACGAGTCAGGACTAGCCAGTGTCCAGCCCCACACCGGAACCCCTCGACAGCCTTTGATGTTGAGTCCTGGGCTGGCTCGGCGTTAACACAGCAGTGCCTGACCTTGTCTGGGGGCTGGTCACCACCATGTGCTGCTTCAGCTCTTCTTACCATTCTTACAGCAGCACTTCAAAGTAGGAACCGCTTCCCGTTTTACACAAATGGATGGTGGGTCCTCGTGGCCAGGGAGTGGCAGAGTAGGGCTAGAGCAGGGCTTGAGCAGGCGTCTCGCCCCCTCCGCCCACACTGGTTCTCACTGACTGCCTCCCCTCCCCAGGCATTATGACATCCGGAGAAACGATGATATTGTGAACTTCTTCAATGACTTCAGTGACCACCTGGCTGAGGAGGCCCTATGGGAACTCTCTCTGAAAATCAAACCCAGGAACATAACAAGGAGAAAAACAGACCGGGAAGAGAAAACCTAGGAGCAGGTGCATGAGCGAGGAGAACGCTCAAGAGAGGCTCAGCGGGCAGCTCCGAGACCGGACGAGACTTTGGACCTGGTGAACGGCGGCAGTCCCTCTCCCTGCGCAGGCTGCAAGTGTCCGGGCCTCGGAGCCCCAGGCCCGGCCAGGCCTCTGGTGTGATGACAGGGCTGGAGCCGGAACCTGCTGGCAGCTTCCCACTCTCCCTCCTCTGCAGGAGAAGACCCTATGGCCCACAGAGGAGCCAACCCAGCAGGTGTTAGGACTGATTTGTGAACTGGTGGTTTCCCAATTTTTAATTTTTTCTGCTTTCACTTCTCTTTCCCCTGTCTCCCTCCCGCCCACACCCCTCCAGCCCAGGAGCAGCACAGATGGCATAAGTGGGACGAGGGACAGCTTCCCTCAGCTGGCAGTCCGCGTGTGCCGAAGGGCGTGTGAGCAGAGGCTCAGCAGGGCCCCTGGGGCTAGCAGTCCTCCAGATGAGCTAGGATGGAGGGAGATTTGGAGGTGGGCCAAGAGCAGAGAGGATCGGGGGGGGGGGGGCCCTTTCCATTCCTTGCTTTCTAAAATGGAGGACGGTGTGTGCTTTCGCCTGGTCCAGAGAGGTATGGCAGGTGGGGTTTCAGCAGCCCCTCACCAGGGTACTGGCTTTCAGAACTGTCCTGCTGCTCCTGTGGGGCGCTCCTTCGTGGGGCAGTGAACAGGGGCAGCCTGCCGCCTTGCTGCACCTTAGTGTCTCCCCCACCCCACTCCGCTGGACTCCTCCTCCTTGGGGATCTCCATCAGCCACCTTCAGAAGTACTTTGGGGAGCTGGGAAGAAGATGTTGGAGGACAGGGGACCTTACCATCAAAGAAACACTTTTTTATTGCTGGGAGCCTTTTTAATTTTTCCTAGCTGGGCGGTAGCCCTTGGGTGGGTTAGTCCAGAGAGAGGGGAGTATGGAGGAGCGTTTCTGTCCTGGGGAGACACCCGCGGACTCCCTCTTCTGTTGTGTCTGTTGCTTGCTGTGTGCCTTAAACTCCACCTGTGCCCCCCAACCCAGCCCCGGCCCCACAAGCTTCCCTCTGATCTTGCACCACCCTGGTGGAGTCAGAAGGCTCCTCCTCAGCTCACCAGGCCTCTCTGCCAGTGCTGTCAGCTCTCCCTTGGGAAGGATGGGGTGTCCCTAAGAGGCCGCACAGAGGCCCTTGAGGCCTGGCTGCGGAGGCACCTCAGAGGCCAGCCAGCCACAGCTCTCCAACCAGTCTGCAGGGTTTCTTTCTCTTCTGGCAGAAGCATTTCCAAGAGCAGGGGCTCTCTCCCTCCACCTTGTTAAAAAACCATCTTCACTGCTGAGATTGACAATCCGAGGCGAGGTTTGCAGGGAGGACCCTGGGCCAGCAGCGAGCCCTCTGCATCCATCCCCTTCTGGCTCTCCCCGCCAGCCAGAGGTGGGCCTCTGCCAGTGTGCCACAGCCGGCATCCAGATGTGCTGCAGCTCCTGCCGGGCCTTGTGCCTCCCCACCCCACCCCACCCCACCCCACCCCACCCCACCCCACCCTACCCCACCCTACCCCACCCCACCCCACCCCACCCCACCCCACCCTACCCCACCCCAGGTCCTTTTTGCATGAACGAGTGCTCACTTCTCCTGGGTTCAGGATGTGGTCAAGCGACTACCCAGGATCTAACTGTGCTTAGCCCAGTTCAAACAGAACAAAGAAAAAGGGAGTAGAAAGTAACACCTGTTGACTATTTAGAAGATTTTTTTTTTTTTAAAGGAACAACCATGTCACCCTTGAGTCTTCTGTGGGTTTTTGAGCAGCTTTTATGAAGAAGAAAATATGGGCTGATTTTTTTCCTCTTCTGTGTTTTCCTGTATATAGAGAGGAGGAAATCTGTGAAATGGCAGTTGAAATCCACCTCTGGCAGCAATGCTGCCGGCGGCAGGCCAGAACGTGTCACTTTATTATTTAAAGCGTGTGTGTGTGCGAGCATGTGTGTGTGTGCGTGTGCATGTGTGGAGTCACTTGTTTATTAACAGTGTTGTGTGTAGGGGGTGGGTTTTAGTTTGTTTCCTCTTTTTTTTGTTTTTTAAGTCCTTTCATTTCAGTCTTTCCCACCCCTTCCCATCCTTCATCCCGCCTTTGCCCAGCTCTGCTGAATGCTGCTGTGTGTGCGTTTGCCTGTGTGTTTGCGCGTGAGGGGCCGCTACGCACACGGGACCCGGGGTTGTGTGAATTCAAATTGTCCCTGCATTTTTGAGAACCCCTAGGAGTCACCCTCCTTAGCACAGCAAATATGGATGCTGTGTTTCAGCCTCAAAAACAGCCCGCCCACACCCATCCAGCAGGCTGACTCGTGTCTTGTTCGCAGTCCTGAGCTGGAGGGGGAAGGAGAGAGCTTCTCCTTTAATTCAGAACAGACCTTGTACCATGCTCAGAGGCCCTGGGCCCACCCTCCCTGGGAGCCTGTGGGGTCTGAGCCTGGGTGGAGCTAGCGTGACTGGCCGCCCAAAGGTGGTGAGGTGTAACGTGTGTGTGTTAACTTATTGGCTGACAAGCTTCCCCGCCCTGTGCCTCATTAAAAGACGCCCTCTTGGCTCTGGCAGTTGCCAAATTCCACTGCTCAGCACTGCAGCCTCAGCTGTGATTTGTCAGTGTCTTGGGCTGGGGGGATCGTAGAAATCAATCTTTATAGACAGGCCTGCTCAAGATCATTTGGTTCCCTGTAGAAAAAGTCACTTCTCACCTGGCAGGGGTGGGGGAGCCAGGGAAAGGGCAGGCACGCCCATGTCTGAACTGAACCCCAATTCCAAGAAGCATCCCTGTCTCTGGCTGTCCCCCACCCTCCCCAAATGTTACCTGTAATATATATCACCCAACTAAACCACCCAATAGTGGCATCTTCCTGCAGACATTTCAAATGTGTAACTTTTATATGAGAAAATAAACACAGATGAAAGCCCCCTGCCGCCTGGTGACCGTGTCTGCCCCACAGGCAGCATGTGTGCTGTGAAAAGCACAGTCCGAGGTCCTGTGCTGGCCTCACCTCCTCTCACCTTCTCAGGCAGGCTGGGGGCACAGGTGCTGGTGGCCAGAGAGGGGCAGTGGCCCTGGAGCAGAAACAGCAGTAGGACACAGGTCCTCTGCGGGGGACATTCATCCCTAGCCCCAGTAGGACCCAGCCCCCCAGATCCTCTGCATGGGGCATGCGTCCCAGTCCCCAGACCCATTGCTATTGCAGGGTAGTTCTGGCAGAGTCGAACGGATGTCACCAGCATGGGCCCCTGTCCAGAACTCTTTCTCCTGGGTCTCATGCCCCCAGAAGCATTGAAATGGACAGAAACTGCGTGTCTCCTAGAAGTGGGCTGATGCCCAAGAGCTGTGCCAGCCCCCACCCCTGGCATCCTGGTGAAAACTAGCATTTCTGAGGGTGGAATTTCAGGGGGCACAGGGTACCTAGAGCTGCCTTTCAGGGCCCCTAAATTCCTGTCATCGGAAGTGTATCCACAGAGGCTTGGGCCCAGCTTTGCCTGTGGCTTCCAGGGGGGTTCGAGCCTCCCCCTTTGCTGTGGTGTACCTGGCTGCAGAGGGGTTGGTGTGACTGCCCCGCACCGGCCTCTTTGCAGGCTGGAGGTGACCCCTGCTGAACTCAGCCTGGCACGCTCAGCCAGGGCCAGCCTGTATGCCGGAAAGCAATAGAGCCTCCTGCCCCCACACAGACCAAGAGAGGCCCATAGATTCTACTCCCTTCTCTGCCGTGGGTAGCTCTGTTTTCTCCTCTGCAGGGAGTGAGGTGTTGCACTTGGTCTCCAGACCCAGTCAGCTCTGGGAGGCCTTTGTTATCATCTCCGTTTACCAGGCTGGAAGGTGTCCTTCCAGAGCCATCCCAGATACCAGTTGCTCCCTGTCCCCTAGCACCTCTACTGCAGTGAGACCAAGCACCTGAGTCTCTGCACCTAGGAGGTGGCAAGGGGTCAAGGCAAAACCCCCTGGTATTCCCCCTCGCCCCCAGGCCCAGGTTTTCAGCCCTGCAGAAGGTGCCAGCAGGACAGCCTCGGAAAGTCCAGCTCAGCCTCTACACCTGGGCAATGCGTCAGGCTTAGAAAAGGGAACCAGGTAGAGAGAAGGGGGTGGTGACCTGAAGGCAGCATCTCCCCTCAGATCCCACCATGGAGCTGGTGGCTGCCTTCGGTGGCCTCCCCTCAACTACCCTAAAAGGTGGTGGCCTCAAAGTCCATCCTTTAAAAGGGGGGCGGGACAGGTATTCTGGAGTGGTCACACTGATTCACCCTTGAGCCCAACATTAGTCTCTGGGGTACACTGGAAACCTTCCCAGTTCTCCCTTTTGCTGGCTGTGTTCTTGGGCAAGTTGCTTAACCGCTTGTTCTCCAGTTTCCTCCGTTATTTACTGTTGTTCTCTCTGACCGATGAGCACACCAAGGTGCAGAGAGAGGCCAGGTGTTCCCGTGTCCTTCACCCCCATTTCTCCCACCAACCAACAATATTAAGAACCAGGCTGATCTAGACCCAGCACCTCCCCAGAGAGGTGACAGGCCAGGTGGGGACCCGGGTGCTTTCCAACCATGGCTGCGGGACATAGCTGCTGCAGCTCACACTGATGTTCGGTGACTGAGAAGCCGCTCAGACGTGGGGCAAGAGTAAATGCCTGATCCACCCCCGGAGGATCCAGGGCCCAAGAATCTGCAAGCTTAGCCAGGAGGCTCGGATGGGTGCATGCCTGGACCCAGGACCACAGCAGTGTGGCCTCCAGGTGAGGAGACCCCAGTGGCACCACCACACGAAAGGACAGAGCCAGTGATCTGGCACATGGCTTCCCTTCTCTCTTCCACAGTTCCCCCAACTGCAAGTGGGGGTAATAACAGCATCTACCTCATAAGCTCTTGTGAAGGTTCCTTGAGGTGACACTTGGAGCAGTGTCTGGTGAGCTGTGGCCACTAGTACTGCTTACTGAGCACTTTGCCGGCAGCTTCACCTCACTCGGTTCTCTTAATCAAAAAACCACACAGGTGAAATATTACAGCCATGATAAGTGCTGCAAAGAAGTGGTACTTACCACTGAAGAAATTAAATCTGTTTGAAATCCACCCACAAACATCAGACAGGTTTAACGGGTAGTTAAGCCAAACACTCAAGGAACAAAAAGATCGTTTCAATTTTACCCCAACTCCCCGAGAATAGAAAAAGACAACTCTTTTCAGCTCATTTTATGAGTTGAATATAACCTTGACATCAAAACCAGACAAGAACAGTGCAAGAAAAACCTCAGGGCAGTCTTGTTAATGAATACTGATGGGAAACTTCTCAAATAATGTTAGCAACTAAGTTGAGTTTCTCTCACAAATGCAAGGATGGAGTGATATTCGTAGCAATGAATGGGATTTACTCTATGCTAGACCCTTGTTCATGCTCCCCTGTGTCTGGTTCTCCTCTTCCTGGGCACGAGGCAGGCTGCACTTCCCAGCCCCCTTGCAGTTAGGGCTGTGAAATCTAAGGGACAGAGATATCTGTCACCTTGTCCTGGGGATTTAAGAATTGGTGTACCACCTCCATGCTTGTTCTTTCCCTGCCACGGCTAACTGGGAATCCAGGGATGGAGATGGCAAGAATCCCAAGTGGAGAGAACCTGGACAGGCACAGGCCTTTACATGAGTGAAAAATCTTCTCTTGTGCTAAGTCTCTGAGTTTTCAGGGTTTGTTTTTGTAACATAGCCTAGCCTCTCCTGAACACACCACATTAATACATTAAAGAAAAAACCATATAATCATCTCAATAGACACAGAAAAGCCTTTATTAAGAATGGAACACCCATTCATCATTTTAAAAAAAGGAACTCTTAGTTAACAAGAAACAGAATACATCCTTAATCTGATAAAGATTATTTTCTGAAATCCTATGCAAACATTTAATGGTAAAATATTCAAAACATTCCCTTTAAAATCTGAAATAAGATAAAGATCCTGTCAACTAGTGCTGTGTTTATTCATCGTTGTACTGGAGATAATAGCCAATGCTGTAAGAAAAAAAAATAACCAAAGAGATTGATAAAATTTTTTTTAAGTGGCTGGCTATAAAATCAGATACAAAATTAAACACATTCTAATATACAACCAACAACTAGAAAACGTAATTTTTTAATAATTTTTATTGTGCCTTAAGTGAAAGTTTACAAATCAAGTCAGCCTCTCACACAAAAACCCACATATACACCTTGCTACAAGCTCCCAATTACTCTCTCTCTCTTTTTTTTTTTTAATGAAACAGCCCACTGTCTCCCTCCACTCTCTCTTTTTGTGTCCATTTCGCCAGCTTCTAACCCCCTCCACCCTCTCATCTCCCCTCCGGGCAGGAGATGCCAACATAGTCTCAAGTGTCCACCTGATCCAAGAAGCTCACTCCTCACCAGCATCTCTCTCCAACCCATTGTCCAGTCCAATCCATGTCTGAAGAGTTGGCTTCGGGAATGGTTCCTGTCCTGGGCCAACAGAAGGTCTGGGGGCTATGACCACTGGGGTCCTTCCAGTCTCAGACCATTAAGTCTGGTCTTATGAGAATTTGGAGTCTGCATCCCACTGCTCTCCTGCTCCCTCAGGGGTTCTCTGTTGTGTTCCCTGTCAGGGCAGTTCATGGGTTGTAGCCAGGCACCATCTAGTTCTTCTGGTCTCAGGATGATGTAGTCTCTGGTTCATGTGGCCCTTTCTGTCTCTTGGACTTGTAATCACCTTGTGTCCTTGGTGTTCTTCATTCTCCTTTGATCCAGGTGGGTTGAGACCAATTAATGCATCTTAGATGGCTGCTTGCTAGCGTTTAAGACCCCAGACACCACTCTTCAAAGTGGGATGCAGAATGTTTTCTTAATAGGTTTTATTATGCCAATTGACTGAGATGTCCCCTGAAACCATGGTCCCCAGACCCCTGCCCCTGCTACGCTGGCCCTCGAAGCATTCAGTTTATTCAGGAAACTTCTTTGCTTTTGGTTTAGTCCAGTTGTCCTGAGCTCCCATGTATTGTGTGCTGTCTTTCCCTTCACCTAAAGTAGTTCCTATCTACTATCTAATTAGTGAATGCCCCCTCCCACCCTCCCTCCCTCCCCTCTTCGTAACCACAGAAGAATGTTAGAAAACATAGTTCTTAAAAGATACCATTTATAATAGCATAAGCCTTAAGGTACCATGAATAAATCCAACCAGAAATCTGTGAGGCTTTTTTAGAAAAATCTAAGACTATTAAAAGACATTAGACGAACGTAATAAATTGAGAGATAGAGTCATGAATAGGAAAATTCACTGTCTTAAAGATGTCGGTTCTCCCCTAGATTATAAATCGAAATCTATTCCAAAGAAAATTTTAAGAGGGTTGTATATGGTCTTTGACAAGGGTATTCTAAAATTTATAAGAAAGCATTTCCACCTGGTAATGGCAGGCGAGGTAATTCAGACCAACCCTCCTGCTGGAAGAGCTCTACAAAATGTTTTAAAATCTCTGCCTCCAGTCAGAGAGCTGGCAAGCAAGAGAGTGAGGAATTACAGGGCCAAGATCTAGAAGGAGACAGACACCCAGGGAAGTGACCTGGGCATTTGAGGCCACCTGTTCTGCCAGTTCCAGGAGAGGTGGCTGAGAAGCTGGGGGGCACTTCTGACAAAAGGAAGAAAAAAAAAAAAACTCGACATGCTTTGAGTTGGGACCCCAAGGAGGTACACTCAGGGAGAAGGGTGAACTCCAAGTAGACTGGCCTCACAGGGACTGAACCCAGCTTCGAATTCTCTCCATCCCTGAAGCTGGGTTAAGATGATCCTGGCCTGTCAGCACGTGGCACCTGCCGGGCAAGTGCAGAGTCTCACTGAAAGAGGACAACATCATCCTAGGCCTCAAATGATTAATTTTTCATGTGTGGTAAACAACCAGGGACTCAAGGAGATGTGAAACATGAACAGAAAAACCACAGAGAGGAAAAAAGATAGACTGCAAATACAGCCCCCTCTCCCCCCTCCAAAAAAAAAATGTATAGCTGTATCAATACCAGAAAAAGTGGACTTTAAGGCAAAAGATGTCATTAGAGACTCAAAGGGACATTTGAAACAATTTCTAACTCATTTGATGAGGCCAACGTAACCCTAAGCCATAACAAAGATAGAATGTAAATTACAGGCCAATTTCACTCAAACACATATGCAAAAATCCTACAATATTAGCAAACCAAATCTAGTAATATTTAAAAAGGATAATACAGCATGATCAAGATGGATTTATTCCAGGAATGCAAAGTTATTTTAACACTTGAAAATCAACGTAAGTAACCACATTAACAGAATAAATTACATAATGTTCTCAATACTTACATGAAAAGCACTTGATTAAATTCAATATCCATGATTAAAAAAAAAAATAGAAGGGAATTCCTAATCTGATAAAGTCTGTGTGTACACACATGTGTGTTTGTACAGCTCCCCAGCAGGAGGGCTGGTCCGACCTACCTCGCCTGCCATCACCAGAGTGGAAATGCTTTCTTATAAGTTTTAGAATATGCTTGTCAAAGACCATATACAATCCTCTTAATTTTTTTTTTGGAATAGCTTTCAATTTATAATCTAGGGGAGAACTGACATCTTTAAGACAGCAAATCTTCCTATTCATACATGTATCTCTCAATTTATTATGTTCATCTAATGTCTTTTAATAGTCATGGTTTTTCTATAAATCATGCACACACACAACAAAACGTGAAAATGTTGAAAGCTTTCCTTTTGAAGTTTGGAAAAAGACAAGATTGCCAATTATCAAAACTTCTATTCAGCATTGCACTGGAGGTCCTGGCCAGTGCAATGAGAAAAACACAGAAAAGGAGTAAGAATTGGCAAAGAAGACAAAGTTGTCATTATGTACAGATGCTAAGATTGTGTCAATAGAAAATCTAATAGAATCTACAGATAAATCATCAGAATTAAAAAGAATTTAGGAAGATTGCTGAATACAAAGTCAATGGAGAATCGATTGTGTATACTAATAAGTAACAAAAATGAAGTATAAAATGATCATTTATAAAAAACCAAACCCACTGCTGTCGAGTCAATTCCGACTCATAGTGACCCTATAGGACAGAGTAGAACTGCCCCATAGAGTTTTCAAGGAGCGCCTAGCGGATTTGAACTGCCAACCTCTTGGTTAGCAGCTGTAGCACTTAACCACTACGCCACCAGGGTTTCCAATCATTTGTAATAGCATCAAAAAAGTCAAATACCTAGAGATACTAACATAAGATAAGCAAGATTTCTGCACAGAAAGCTAGAAAAATACATTGAGGGAAATTTTTTAATTTAAGGACCTAACTAAATAAGGAGAGCCACCATATGTATGTATTGGAAGGCTCAACAACGTAAAGCTGCCAACTGTCCCCAGATTAATTTACAGATTTAAAGCAGTGGCAGTCCAAATCCTAACTTTTTTGTGTCAAAATTTATTCTAAATATGAATTGCTAAAAATGGCCAAGACTCTTAAAGATGGTGTTTGAATCTGATCTACCAATATCAGTACTTATTATCAAGCTATGATTACTAAGGAAGTATGACAGTGGTACAAGACCCCTGGAATCTGTTCCAGGTGGGCAGCAGATCTAAATGTGAAAATAAATCAATAAAACTTATAGAATTAGAAGATAACATCTTCATGACCTAGGAGTGGGGAAAGATTTCTTAAACAAGCCACAGAAAGGAAAAGATAAATTTTACTACATTAAAATTGAGAACTTTTCATCAGATGACACCAAGAAGTGAATATAGAAGCTGTTAGTGGGAAAAGGTATTTTCTATAAGAACTATATCTAACATTGCAGAATTCCAGTTGCTGTAAAAAAACCAAACCCACTGCCATCGAGTCGATTCCAACTCATAGTGGACTCATAGCAACCCTATAGGACTCAAAGCTACCCTATAGGACCCTATAGGACTCAAAGCTACCCTATAGGACCCTATAGGACAGAGTAGAACTGCCCCATAGAGTTTCCAAGGAGCACCTGATGGATTCAAACTGCCAACCTTTTGGTTAGCAGCCGTAGCTCTTAACCACTGTGCCACCAGGGTTTCCCCAGTGGCTATAAAAAATAGGACTCATAAATCCATGCGAGAAAGACAACCCAGCATAAAAATAGGCACAAGACTTAAAAAGGCACATCATAAAAGGATTCTCAAATAGCTAATAAACATATAAAATCTTCAA
The DNA here is from genome assembly GCF_030014295.1 of Loxodonta africana. Classification (NCBI taxonomy): domain Eukaryota; kingdom Metazoa; phylum Chordata; class Mammalia; order Proboscidea; family Elephantidae; genus Loxodonta; species Loxodonta africana. Next base: position 44,040,330 of record NC_087350.1, read on the forward strand.
GATTTCTAGTCATCAGAGAAATGCAAATTAAACCACGCTGAAATACCACTACATACCTACCAGAAGCCCAGGGTTTGATGAGAATGTGGAGCAACTGGAACGCCCATCTGTTGCAGGTGGGGAGGAATGCAAAATGATGCAACCACTTTGGAATGCAGTTTGGCAGCATTGCATTAGATCTTAATATATTCACAACCGCTGGGAGGTCACTTCCTCAAGGAAAGCTTTCCCTCATCACTCTTTCAAGTCAAACACCTGTATGTCACATTATAGTGATTGTAAGACACATACACTTTTACATTTTAACATACTTTTACATTTTATATTTTAATACGGATGCATCATAGTTTAATTGCAGCATTGTTTTTTTTTTTCTCATTACACTCCGCATTTCAGATTTGATTTGCCCGAGGTACCTCTCCTTCCCAGCACTTTAGCAGTCTGTTACTACCCTATGTGATAAATACCTGTTTTTCACACAGGACTGTAAACTCCGGGAAAACAGACTGTCTTCTTCCCCACTGTGAATCCTAAAGCTGAGATTACTGAGTCAAAAGGCATAGATATTTTTGTCCAGTTATTTTTGAATTACATAATTAATGCATGAATACATCCATATTTTAAAATTCAGTGTATTGTGCAAGCCCTTCTAGTCCCAAAGGCAGCCACTGTTAACAGTTTGGAATATACCTTTCCAGACCCTGTTCCTTGTACTTACATGCATATATACATATGGTGCCTACATTATTAATAGACAACGTTAGTCTACTTTCCACAAAGATAGTGGCGATACACACCCTACCAATAATAAATGAGGGGGCCTGTGTCTTCAGCCCTTTGCCAACTCCAGATGCATTCAATTTCTAATTTTTTTCCAGTCCGTTGAATAAAAATCATGTCTTATGGCTTAAATCTCTGCTTTCCCAATACACAGGACTCAAAGCTAGTAGTCTTTCTCTGGCTTTCCAGAACTTCTGGAGCTTCCCCTTTCCATACTGCCCCAGCACCCCAAAGCTATATAAATATTCTCCTAGACTTTCTTCTTTTTTTTAGTTTTATACTTAGCTCTTCAATCCACTTGGAATTATATTTTGCATATAAGGAGAGCATTTTTTCCAGCCAGATAGCCAACTCTGCCAGTGTTTTTCATGAACCTTCCTTGAATCGCTCAGTTAGAATATCATTTTCATCCTGTATTAAGTTCTCATATATACTTGGAGTGGCTTCTGGACTTTATTACTTTTTCACTGATCTCTTTGTCTATCTCTGTGTCAATGCCATACTGTTTTTATTATTCTAGCTTTATGAAAAGTTTGAATATCTAGTGAAGAAAGTCCCCCTTATTAAACTTTTAAAAAATTGGCAAGTTTTGCATACTTTTCATATTTTTAAAAATATTTTGTCAAATTTTCAATAACTTGGTTTTGTTAGAATTACATTAAATTTGTATTTACTTAAGAAGGATAGATATTTTCATGACATTACATCCTTCTCAGAAATTTTATTCATCTCTTTTTTTCTTTTTTTTTTCCCCATCTTTTGGTAATTTTAAAAACCATTTCCTTTTTGGGGTCTCAGATCTTTCTTGTTAAATTTATTCTTAGGTTTTACTGTTCTGTCACTATTAGATTTTAAGTTTTTCCACTTCTAATTGGTTGTCACTGTTCTAAGCTTCTCTCAGTGATGCTTGGATACTCTCATTCAAGAGTCATCTTTTCTCCTTCTTCTACTACAGATTTCACTGTCTTGTTTTTTACGTTCGCTAGAAACTCAAAACAATGTTGAGTAATAGAGACATTAGGGACAGCCCTAGTTTGATCCTGGTTTTAATGGCTTTTGTTGTTGTTTTTTTTTTAAATTGGTTTAGTAATTTCCCACTTAATGTGCCATTCATTTGCTGTTGGTTCCTGTCACCGCTTCAGCATCACCTGGGAGCTCTTTAGAAATGCAGAATCTCAGGCCCTACTTACTGAATCAGAATCTGCATTTTAACAAGATTCCCAGGTGATTCATAGACACTTTAAAGTCTGAGGAGCACTGGTCTAGATGATTTCTTTCAATTACGATTTTACTTAAGAGCTTAGTAAGAATTGCTGTGGCTGTTGGGTTTTTATCAAATACTTTGTGGCATCTATTCACCCACTAAAAAAATGGCTTCCGTCTCTTTGTAGCTGGTATGCATTTTAGTGTTGGTTCCTGATTCTGGACCAGCCCTGTGTCCTGGAACACGAAGCCACCTCACGATCTCCAAGCATTGTTGCTCATCACTTTCTCATTCCTGTCTCTCCAGCTTCTCTGAGCACCTTGACAGCTGGGGCGAATGTCCTCCTGCTTGGGCTCCCAGTGCCTGGGCTCTGAGCAGCGCACAGTAGTAGGTGCTCAGAAAACACTTGATGGAACTTGAGCTGTCAGTCTTTTACAGCTCTGCCCGGCCCCCTTCTCCTCTCTCTAAGTTCTGTAGATGGTTTTTATCTCCGTGAGTCGTCTACTGAAAGCTCTGGACTGCTCCCCAGGAAAACACACATTAACTGATTCCCATCTCTGCTGTTTGAGAGGTTCCAGGCTGTCCTGGAGCTCAGGGTAAGACCCTTACTCTCCCATTACCTTTGAACACCCAGGCGGTTATCAGGCTGTGTTACTGTTCCATTTTACAGATGCGGAAAACCCAACTTCTTCAAGAAATAGGAAACTCCTTAGAAGGGCCAGAAACTGGACAAGCCAAGAAAGTTGCTGACCAATTACAGTGCCCCCCTGCTGGGAAGCTGCAGAATTTCACCAGGATCACAGAAGGCTTCCTCCTCTGTCTCTGCTTATGGTTTTGAATCTTGTTAAAATGGAGGGCTGTTCTCAGGACCACAGCTGACTGGCCTGGGCTCCTGGCATCTGATGAAAAGGCACCTATCTACAGCCCTAGAGGCTGACCAGCAGCCTCGGGGGTGACCTGGGATAAGAGTGCTCCCCAATCAGCGTGGCTCTCTCCAAATGGGGCCCCAGCTGATCCTCCATCTTTATGCAATAAGATAAAGGACTTAGGAATTGAGCAGAGAGATCAGATGGAGGGAGCAGAAGCTGAAAGGCCTGCAGAGAAGAATAGTAAGCAGAAGCCAGGAGGCAATGAAGAGAGGAGAGAGAAGTTTCTAGAAAAGCAACCCTAGAAGAAGTGGTCCAAGGAGAAGAGGTGTCAGTTCTTGATAGAGCTGCAAGTGTGAGCAACAGATCCTGGCTGGGGCTGTCTACATCCTAAGGGCATCTCAGAGAGGGTGGCTATGTGTAGATGTCACCGCCCACCTGGAAGTGACCCCAGAAGTAGCAATGTCCTGGAGGCAGCCACATGGAGCTCTGCACAGGGTGTCACTCATGTTTATTGACCAGAATAGTGGCTTTGGTTTCAGCATCAAAGACCCTTTCTCCTGGGACAGGCAGGGGTGGAGGACCAACCAGCCAGGAGCTCCCAGGGAGAGATGAGGACACTGTGGTGGCAGAAAGCCCTGGACTGAGAGATAGGCTCCTCAACTCTCCCACAGGGAAAAATAAATACTGACAGCTCTGCCTAGGGCCATCTGCCAAGCTGGAGAGAGGGGGGAAGGGGAGGGGCAGTTTGTAATGTCCTTCCCAGAGGGCTCTGAGGACACTAGGGCTCTGGTCCCTCTGAGAGTACCCTGGAAGTGAGGGCAAAGGCTGGACGATGAGCCTTTCAGGACAGTCCCCAGGAGACCTCGTGAGGAGATGTCTAGGAAACAGGTTCCAGTGGGAGCCCTCCCACCACTGGGCCTGGGCCCCTGGGCCACCTGCAGGGGTTGAGGCCCAGCCACGACTGCAGAGCCAGCCCTCTCCTGGCCCCTGGTCCGCCCTGTAGGCAAAAGCTGGCCGCTGCAAGGACCAGAGTCCACAGAAACAGTCTGGCCAGGCCTGGTATCCCTGGGTATCCCAGCAAGAGCCTCCAGCCCTCAGGGAAGGTAGAGCGCCACGACCACGTAGATGACCCAGCTGGTGGACACGAAGACCCCGAAGAGCAGGCTGAAGAGCACGAGCGAGCGGGCCTTCCTCGAGGCCTCCTCTGCCTGGGCCAAGTCACCCCTGCCCAGGGCTGCGCGGGTCTGCAAAGGGAGAGGGCAAGGGGTGAGTAGACCAGAGCCCTACTCCCTTCAGTGTGGCACCATCTGGGCCAAGCCCACCTTGAGAAAGGCAGGGGATTATGAGTCCCATTTTACAGACTGAAAAACTGACACTGAAGTTGAGGGACCTGCCCGGGCCTCACAGCTAGTGACTGGTATGGTGAAGGGGAGAGGCATGATGGAGGTGGTGGCTGCCAGGCCGCAGGCACTTCATGTGTGTCGGCTCTGGTTTATACCCTCCATCTTATCTACCATCCTCACCACAACCCTGAGAATGGGATCTTTGTTGCCCTTACTCTGCAGATGAGGAAACAAAGGCCAGAGAGGTTATAAATGACCTGCCCAGGGCCACACAACGAGTGATGGAGCCACAATTCACAGGCAGGTAGTCTGCCTACAGAGTCTTGTTCTTGACCACTGAGGTGTCCTGAAAGCTGCCTTCTCCCCACATTCCTGGATTTCTTATGACCAGGGAACTTGGCTGGCAGAAGAAAGTCAGGGCTATGGCCTCCCTGGGCAGGTCAGCCTTGAGCAAAGGCCCCCAGAGACTTGTTTACTGCTGTGCATATTAGGATGTCATCACATTGACATCACTGAATCCCCAGGGCCTGACACCATGCCTGGCATATGGTCAGTAAGGGAAGGAAGGGAAGATGGATGGATGAATGGATGGAGACTAGAGAGATGGTAGGTAGATGGATGGATGTGTGGGAAACGAATCAATAAGGATGACCAGATAGGTGAGTAGACAGATCAGTGAGTAGACAGATGGATGCATAGAGGGATGGATGGATGGATAAATGGCTGGGGGGATATAGACAGATGGGTAGGTAGCTAGATAGATTGATGAAGGTGGATTGATGGTGGGTGAATGAATAAGTAGATAGATGGATGAATAGAGGGATGGATGGATGGATGGATGGATGGATGGATGGATGGATGGATGGATGGATGGATGGATGGATGGATGGGTGAGTAGACAGATCAGTCCTAGATAAATGAATATATGGAAGTAGATGCATGGCTGAAGAGATGAGTGGATGGATGGGCAGAATTTTATCCCATTACCAGGCTGCGCAGCATCTTGGGCCTTAGCAATCATTCACACCTTTACTGTGAATAGTTGTAGCAGAGCTTTCCAGAACAGATCTTGAATGGTAAGAGGCAGAGACTGGAGAAAGGAGGAGGTGTGTCCACACAAGTGGGGCTAGAACCCACAGACAATTGGGCACTGATTTCCCAGTTCCAACCCTCTCCTGAGGGAGAGACACCAGAGTCCTTGTTGCTGGGAGAGTGGCTCCATCTGGAGTCACTGGTGGCTGCACAGTAGCCAGGGCTGTACCCAGGGTCTGCTCCCACCCCACCTACCTCATGGGAGTAGACAATGGCGATGAGACCGGTAAGGAGGCAGCAGAAGAGGGTCACCAGCACTGACTCCATCATGTAATCCTTGGGCAGGGGCCTGTGTTCCACTGTGGTGGGGGCTGGCATGCCTGCCACTGGGCTGTTGTACTGTGGGGGCAGTACAAAAAGGTGAGGGAGCTGGACCAAGCCTCCAGCACTGCTAGCGTGAGGTGGCTGAGGCTCAGAGACGGTGGGGTCCATGGAGGACATGACTGTCAAGGGCCATGGGAGGGTCACGCTGCCTACCCTCACCCTCCACCTAGTGTGGCTGTGGACCACAGAGGCTCAGGTCACAGCCATCCTTCCACCCTCTCCTTCCTGGACCCCACTAGTCACTCTGCCCCTGGCCATCAGTAATTCTGTCCTATACAGATTGTTCACTCCATCCAGCCAATAGGGTGTCTACATCACCCTCACTGGGCTCCCCCTGCCCCAAGAGGCAGGGACTCCAATCTCTCAGGGATTTTTTGTTCATCATTTTGTGGTTTATGAAAATCTAATCAGGTCGCCCCCCCCCACACACACAAAGCCCCTGGCCCCTCACAATGGATTCCACTTTACCAGCCTCTCCCTGATGAGCTGAACAAAGCCATCATTCTCCGAACACACCAGGCTTGACCACCTATGTGCTGTGCTGGCTGAGCCCTCTGCCTGGAGGCCCTTCTTGTCTTCCCTGCCTGCACCCTTCTATGCATCCTTCAGAATCCAGCTCCAATGCCTGCATCTCTAGGGATCTCCAGACCCACCCGCCCACCAGGCAGAGGTAGCCCTTTCCTCTTCCAGGCTCAAAAGTCCCCTCTGCATGGGTAGCAGTAACCTCTCATCTTGTGTTCCAGCCTCCCGGACCTGAGAGCCCGCTGTGCGCCCAGAGCTGGCCCAGGCCAGTGCTGATTGCACAGATGAGGGAGGGAGGGAAGGAGGATTGAAGAGCCGCGTGGGCCCGACCTCTGGCCACACTGCCAGAGCCGTGGGCCCTACTCACCACTGGGAAGGGGAAGGCGCCTCCTCCTCCGGCGGCGGGGGACGAGAAGAGGGGCAGCTGCGGTGAAGGCCCGGCAGAGTACAGGGGCGTCGCCGCGGGTGGCGACGGGTACAAGGCCTGGGGCGAGGGTCCGGGCTGGAAGAGCACCGGCACTTGGGGGTAGGGCGGGTAGAGCAGGTGCACAGCCTTGGGGTCGGGTGGGGCATATGGCGGGGGCTCGCCCACAAAGCCGATGTTGGGGACCCCACAGGGCGCCAGCTTGGGCTCCTGCCTGGCCTCTCCCGCAGCCAGAGAGCCGGTGGGGGCATGGGTCTGGGTGGTGGGCGCTGCCGAGGCCTCGGTGGGGGAATCGACCAGGGGATTCTCCCGGATCTGCTCGCCCCCCACAGCGTGACCAGGGCCGCTGCTCCCCTCCACAGGCTCCGCGGCCCCTTCCTCGATGGCCCCTCGGTCCTCATCCAGGAGCTGCGGACGGTGTGGGAGCTGCGGGAGCGCTGGGTGCTCAGGGCTCCGGGAGCCCTCAGAGTCTGTGGGCGTGCCACCCCCTCTCCTGTCCTGTCCTGGGAAGAAATGGCAGGCACTGTGAACCCTAACAGTCGGCTGGGCCACTGGGACTCCTTCCCTCACACCCCCAAAACACAGCCGCAATGACAAAATCCCAGTGGCGACGCTGATCTTAACTACTTCCATGTACCAAGTGCTCAGCTCGCACCCATTGTCCCAGCTCTCATAGAATCCTGCCCAAAGTCCATTGATGTGAGGAGAAACTGAGGCTCACAGAGGTTAAGCGCCTTGCTAGAGGTCACACAGCCAGTGGCCCAGTTGGGATGAGAATGCAGGTTGCCCTGCCCAGATTGCCTCGGTTGGGAGATAGTATCCACGACCAGACCCTGCTGCCACAGTGGATTGGACCAGGGAAAGAGCACTGACCAAGGGCAGCCTTCTGATAGGCTGGCCCCAGATACAGGTCTTGTGGGGGCTGGTCTGAAAAGATGAGCTGGAACAATCAGATTCTTGGCTTGGGGTTTGGCCTGCAGGTTGTGGGGGAGGGGTGGGGCGCTCAGGCACTGACAGACCATGGCTAATGAGTGACACGGAAGAGCCAGGAGGTCACCAAGGCATAGAAGGAAGAGAACCCTGAATATTGAAGGGGCCAGGGAGAGGAGAAGGCAGTGGTTGGAGAGAAGCCAGGCCAGCAGTTTGAAGCCAGGTCTCAGAGGCACCTCAGTTGCCCAGTCGCCTTCCAGCTCTGGTCTGGAGTATCCACATGGTAAATTCCAGAGGCACCTGAGCAGGTCTCCACAAATCCTGAAGGTCCTCCTGCACCTCCTGGGAGCATCCTGACTGAGCACCTCCAGATGTCAGGCAGGCGCCTGTGGAAAACTCTGAAAGAGAAGGTGGCCTACCTCCTAGTTGGTTGTATAGTATGTGGGGTCTTAAAAGCTTGCAAGTGGTTACACATGGCACAATTGCTCTCTATTTGCCTGGAGCAACAGAGGAAGGAGAGTCAGGAACAGGAGGAGGAAATAGAAGATGTGGCTAACTGCCTCCATGAACAGCTGCCTCCTTTGCCATGAGACCAGAAGAACTGGATGGTGCCCGGCTACCATTGCTGAACATTTTGTTCAAAGATTCTATAGAAGAATCCTGATCAAAAGGTTAAAACTGCAGAACAGAATTTCAAATTTTCATGGACTCCAGACTTTCTGGAGCCGTGGAGGCTGAATGAACCACCAAAACTATTGTGCTAAAATAATCTTTAAGACTTAAACCAAAAATATTCCCTGAAGTCTTCTTAAAACCAAATAATAAACACTAAATAGACAATAGATAAGTGGTAATTTTTTTTTTTTTAAATTTTGGTGAAGGGTAATACAGTACACAATACTGGGGAAGCCAGCACAGCTTGACCAAGGCAAGGTCACGGAAGCTTCATAGGCACATCCAAACTCCCTGAGGGACAGAATTACTGGGCTGAGGGCTGTGGACCATGGTTTTGGGGGGATATCTAGCTCAATTGGCATAACATAGTTTATAAGGAAAATGTTCTATATCCTACTTTGGTGAGTAGCATCTGGGGTCTTAAAAGCTTGTGAATAGCCATCTAGGACACTCCAATGATCCCACTCCATCTAGAGCAGGGGAGAATGAAGAAAACCAAAGACACAAGGAAAAGAGTAGTCCGAAGGACTAACGGACCGCAACCACCACAGCCTCCACTAGACTGAGTCCAGCACAACTAGATGGTGCCCAGCTACCACCACCAACTGCTCTGACAGGGATCACAATAGAGGGTCCCGGACAGAGCTAGAGAAAAATGTAGAACAAAATTCAAACTCACAAAAAAAGACCAGACTTACTGGTCTGACAGAGACTGGAGAAACCCCTGAGTATGGTCCCCCTGGACACGCTTCTAATTCAGCGCTGAAGTCACTCCTGAGGTTCACCCTTCAGCCAAAGATTAGACAGGCCCATAAAATAAAACTAAACGGGCACACACCAACCAAGGGCAATGACAAGAAGGGAAGAGGGGACAGGAAAGCTGGTAATGGGGAACCCAGGGTTGAGTGCTGATATATCTCAGGGTTCACAATCAATGTCACAAAACAATATGTGTATTAATTGTTTAATGAGAAACTAATTTGTTCTGTAAACTTTCATCTAAAGCACAATTTAAAAAAAACAATAGTTTAGCTTAAGCAGTAAAGAATGTCTGCCTTAAGCTCTTTTAAGATCTATCCATATGGGATCAAATTGACAACAGCAACTGAAAAGATTAGATGGGGACCTTAGGGGGAAGTGAATGTATGTTAAGGGGGAAGACCAACTCAGAAAGGGAGGGTGATCATGGTTGCACAACTCAAAGAATATAATCAATGTCACTGAATTGTACATGTAAAACTTGAATTGATGTGTGTTTTGCTGTGTGTATTCTCAATGACAACAGGAACAAAAGTATTTTAAAAAAGAGACAGTACTGGGGAGGATCCCGCCCGTGGTTGGCATTCAAGGCCCTAGAGCAGGGGTGAACCACCCAGTGCTGAGGGCCTGGCTCTGGAGGCTCATTTTCTAAGTGGCCTTGTGGTTTCTACAAGGTAGATTGTTATTGTTGTTTTTCATCACATAGATTCTGACTCATGGTGACCCCATGTGTGTCAGAGCAGAACTGTGCTCCACAAGATTTTCAGTGGCTGATATTGCAGAAGTAGATCGCCAGGCCTTTCTTCTGAGGTGCCTCTGGGTGGACTCGAACCACCAACCTTTCAGTCAGCAGTGGATCATGTTACCCATTGAGCTACCCAGGGACTCTCTGCAAGGCAAAGGGATAACACTAGGCATCTCAGGTGAGGGTGGGCGGGGCCTTCCTGAAATTCCTAGGCTGGGCTGGTGGGTGGAGTCAAAGGCTAGGGATCATTGAGGGAGGGGACCCCAATGGCAAGGGGTGCTGAATCCCTGAGAGCTCCCCGCCCACCCCTCCCAACATCCAGGGTCTCACTCAGGACCCCTGCTCCTCACAGACCTGCTATTTATGCCTCCACATCTTTGCCCAACGCTCTGGCTCTGCCTGCTGGGCCAGACAGCTCCATTAGCCCCATATAATTTAGCAAGTTTGGGGTTCCCTCTAACTGTCTTGCACCAGTCTTGTCTTCCAGTTTCTTCCTTCTTTCATTAGTGAGCCCACACTCTGCTGCAATGGCTGTGTAGGGATGGGGCTACAAAATGAATGAGTCGGTGGTTTCAGGTCATGTACAAAATAGTGAGCAACAGACATAGGAAAAGGAAAAACTGTGGCCCACAGGGATCAGGACTGCACCCGGGAAGCCCAGGGAGATGGGAACACAGAGGAGGCAGACATGGTGAGCCAGGGAATCTGTCCTGGAGGGTGTGACATCTAAACAGTTTCTGAAGGATGAGGAGGTGTTAAGTGGACACAGGGAAGAGAAACAGTGTTACAGGCAGAGGGAACAGCAGGTGAGAGTGGAGTGTAGTGTGGGAATTGAGTGGTTTCATAATATACCTGGAGCTCAGTTGGAGGCAAGGAGTGGGAAAGGGCCAGGACAAGAAGAGGACCTTGCACACGGTGTAAAGGTGTTAAAACCTTACCCTGAGAACAGTGATAAGTCATGGAAGTGTCTGAAGCAGGAGAATAGCATGGCCAGACTTCTGAGTTGGCAAGGGCACATGTTCCTCCCATCCTTACATGGGTGCCCCTTTTCAATGTAAGCTTGTAGCTTCTATCAAAAACAATCAAAACCAAACTCGCTGCCAGCCAGTCAATTCCGACTCACAGCAATACCATGCATTATGGAGTAGAACTGCTCCATAGGGTTTTCTTGGATGCAATCTTTACAGAAACAGACTGCCAGGCCTTTCTTCTGTGGTGCTGCTGAGTGGGTTTCAACCACCAACCTTTAGGTTAATTGTCAAGCCAAATCATTTGTGCCGCTCAGGGACCTTCCTTCCATCAAGAGGTGGCTCTATTTCTCCACCCCTTGAATCTGGGCTTGGGCATACGACTTGCTTTTGCCAGTGGGACATCAACAAATATCTTACAAGCAGAGGCTTTAAAAAACGTCCCTCTCCTGCTGTTTACAACTAAAAACTCTAGACAAAATACAAAAAGCAATTACCTGGGGTCAGCAAAAAATGAACAAAAGGAGACAGACTCTGAAACAGAGTCAAAATTTGGAGAAGTAACACTCACGGAGTGAGTTTCCCGACTTTTTTTTTTTCTCTCTCTGTCTCTCTCTAATTCTCTTGCAGCTCTGCCCCAAAGGCAAGCGCTAGTCCTGTAACCACATGACAGTACAGCAGAACAGGCAGAATTTACAGAATTAAAGGGGAAAATAGACAAATCTGCAATAAGAGTAGAGGATTTTAATACTTAAATTTACAGCAATTGATAGAACAATTATATTTTTAAAAATTAGTAAGGATATAGAAGATCTATCAACCACATTGATCCGATTGATGTTTATAGAATACTACACCCAACGACTGCAGAATAGACATTCTTTTCAAGGACACGGCGTACATTCACCAAGGTAGACCACATAGTAGGCCATGAAACAAATCTCAATAAATTCAGAAAGATTGAAATCAAGCAAAGTATATTCTCTGACCACAACAGAATTAGATTAGGAATCAATAACAATAAGACACCTAGGAAATACAAAATATCTAGTAATTAAACAACACACTTTTAAATAATTCATGGCTCAAAAATGAAATCACAAGATAAATTATAAAAATATTTTAATGGAATAACAATGAAAACCAAGATATCAAAATTTGTGAGATGCTGCTAAAGCTGTGAGGAAGACACAGAGCTTTAAATGCTTACACTAGAAAAGAAGGAAGGTCTAAAATCAATGACCTAAGGTTCTACCCTACAAAACTAGAAAAAGACGAGCAAAGTAAATCCAAAGTAACAAGAAGGATAAAATGATAACAATAAAAAAGCAAAAGTCAATGAAATAGAAATAGACAATAAACAAAAATAAGAAGGCCAAAAGATGATTCTTGGAAAAGATATACAAAATTGACAAACCTCTAACTAGACTTACCAGGAAAAAGAAAAAGAACATAAATCACTATCAGAAATAAAAAAGGGGTTATCATCATAGATCCTACAGACATTAAAAAGATAATAAGTGTTAGGGGTTGAATTGTGTCCCCCCCAAAATATGTGTCAATTTGGTTAGACCATGATTCTCAGTATTGTGTGGTTGTCCTCCAATTTTTGATTGATACAATTTTCCTTTGTGTTGTAAATCCTAATCTCTGCCTGTGGTTAATGAGGCAAGATTAGGTTATGTTAAAGAGGATTAGTGTAGGATGTAACACCCTTGCTCGGGTCATATCCCTGATCCAAGATATCTTACAAGCAGAGAGCTGGGGATCTCATACCACCAAGAAAGCAACGCCAGGAGCAGAGCACATCTTTTGGACCTGAGGTTCCTGTGCGGAGCAGCTCTTAGACAAAGGGAAGAGTGATGACAAGGACCTTCCGCCAGAGCCAACAGAGAGAGAAAACCCTCTCCTGGAGCTGGTGCCCTGAATTTGGACTTCTAGCCTCCTAGACTGTGAGAGCATAAATTTCTCTTTGTTAAAGCCATCCACTTGTGGTATTTCTGTTATAGCAGCAATAGATGACTAAGACAATAAGAGAATACCATTGTCTTAGTTATTTAGTGCTGCTATGACAGAAATACCACAAATGGACGGCTTTAAGAAACACAAATTTATTGTCTTACAGTTTAGGAGGCTAAAAGTCTTAATACAGGGTGCAGCTCTAGGAGAAGGCTTTCTCTGTCAGCTCTGAAAGAAGGTCCTTGCCTCTTCAGCTTCTGCTTCCTGGTTCCTCAGCGATCTCCATGTGTCTTGGCATCTATCTTACCCATCTCTCTTCTGCTGGCTTGTTTAATCTCTTTTATATCTCGAAAGAGATTAACTCAACACATACCCTACACTAATACTATCTCATTAACTTAACAAAGACAACACATTCTCAAACGTGATTATAACCACAGGCATTATTGTTGTTTTTGTTAGGTGCCATCAAGTTGATTTTGACTGATACTGACCCTATAGAACAGAATAGAACTGCCTATAGGGTTTCCAAGGAAAGGCTGGTAGATTTGAACAGCCAAACTTTTGGTTAGCAGCCATAGCTCTAACCAGGGCTCCATAACCACAGCAATAGAGGTTAGAATTTACAACACATACTTTTGGGGGACATAATTCAATCCATAACATTCCACCCTTTGGCCTCCCCAAATTCACATCCTTGACACATGCAAAACACATTCACCCCATCACATCATTCCAAAAGCCTTAAATCAACTCCAAGTCTAAAATCTCATCTCCTGAATCATCTAAATCAAATATGGGTGAGAGTTTAAGCTCATTCCATCCTGGGTAAAATTCCTTTTCCTCTGTGAACCTGTGAAATCTAGACGACAAGTTATCTGTTTTCTAAAGTACAGTGGTGGAACAAGCACAAGGTAGACACTTCCATTACAAATGGGAGAAATGGGGAGAAAGAAGGGATAACAGGCACCCAGCAAGTCCAAAACCCAACAGAACACATTACATTAGCCTTCAAGTCTTGAAAATAATCCTCTGTTATCTGAGACCACTTAGGCCGTGGCCCTGCCCTCCAAACTCTGGTTGTTGGCCACACCCTCTGGATTCTGGGTGGAGGCCCCTTGGCCCTTGGCTTCAGCTCTGCCTTCCAGGTCCTCTGGGATGGCAAATCAGCTCCCTTAGCTTTAGGCGGCCCTATTCTCCTAGTCCATCTGAGTGGCAACCCCACTCCGTTGGCCCTGGCAAGCCCTGTTCTTCCCCCCTTTGAGCATGGCAGCCCCACATCCTCAGCTTTGGGTGGTGGCCCCATCCCCCAGCACACCTTAACGTCAGGCCCACTCTTTGGAACTGAGCTGGTGAAGATCTGACTCTTTGAAATCCAGGTGGCTGTGGCCCCACCCTTTGTGATCCAGGAGACTATGGCCCTTTGAAACTGAGAAGGCCCTCCTTCCCACGCTCCTTCCAACAGTTTTGCTGATCTCCCAGCTGCTCTATGGATGGCCTTTCTCTGTTATTGGGGGACAGCAGATGTAGTTCCTTTGGTCTGTTTCCTGCCTGTAGAATTCCAAGAAGCAGAGAGCATTCTTTCCTTTCATTATTTCTCTGTCCCCTTAGGTCTAAGCTGATGGGTTTTTCATCAGTCACAGGCTTAATCTCTTTAAAAAAAGATTGTGTAGACACATCCTTGGTGAAAATTCTAGGACACATGTACAACAGATTTTTCCAAATCTTTAAGTTCTGTTTTCATCTTGCACAGTTCATTTTTAAGTCCTGCTCTTTCCTCTCACATTTTACTATAAGTGGCAGGGAAACCACACAGCCCCTTTAAGATCTTGCTTAGAAATATTATCAGCCAGATATCCAAGTTCATCACTTACAACTTCTATCTTCCACCAAACATTTGAACATAATTCAGACAAGCTCTTTGCCACTGCATAAAAAGCATCACCCTTCCTCCATTGTCCCATCACATGTCCATCATTTTCTTTTAAAGCCTCACCAAAAGCACACTTAATGTCCACATTTCTAGCCATATGTATTCTCTAAGATGATAGAGACTTTCTCTATACCCACCAAAAAAAACCCAGCTATAGGACAGAGTAGAACTGCCCCATAGAGTTTCCAAGGAGCACCTGGCAGATTCGAACTGCCGACCCTTTGGTTAGCAGCCGTAGCACTTAACTACTACGCCAACTTTCTCTATAGCTCTCCTCATTTCTGGGCCCTCACCAGAATTGCCTTTGACATTCATAAATCTATCAACAGTCTCTTCAAGGCAATCTAAGATTTTACTATTAGGCACTTTAAAACTCTTCCAGGCTCCACCCCTTATCCAATTCCAAAACCACTTCCACATGTAGGTATTTTTTAAAGCAGCACCCCACTCCCTGTACCAAATTCTGTCTTAGTTATCTAATGCTGCTATAACTGGAATACCACAAGTGGATGGCTTTAACAAACAGAAATTTATTTTCTCACAGCTCAGGAAGCTAGAAGTCCTAATTCAGGGTGCTAGCTCTCGGGTAAGGCTTTCTCTCTCTGTGAGCTTTGGAGGAAGATCCTTGTCTCTTCAGCTTCTGCTTCCTTGTTCCTTGGAGATCTCTATGTGTCTTGGCAACTATCTTACCCCATCTCTCCTCTGCTGGCTTGTTCAATCTCTTTTATATCTCAAAAGAGATTAATTTAAGATACACTTTATGCTAATCATATCTCATTAACATAACAAAGACAACCCATTACCAAATAGGATTATAATGGTAGGCATAGAGGTTAGGGTTTACGACCATATTTTTGGAGGACATAATTGAGTCCATAACAACCATGAACAATTTTATAGCAACATATTTGACAATGTAGATGAAACAGGAATATCTTGAAAACTACAACTTTCCAAAATTGACATGAAAAAGAAACAGAAAATCTGATTAACCCTGAATCTATGTGTAATGGTTAAGACTGTGTGTCATCTTGGCTGGGCCATAATTCTCAGTGTTTTGGCAGTTGTATAATGTTGTGATCACTTCCCCATTGAAATATGATATGTGATCACCCCCATGATGGAATCTGCTGAGTGGTACCTGTGGGGGTGGGGCCTGTGGCAGCTCACCATCCCCTCAGCCTTCATCTCTCCTCCTTCCACCACCTATTTCCTTCCTTCTCGCTTTGCCAAGGTTTTTGGCTTGCTCTGAATCCAGCAGCTGCCTCTTGTCTGACCTCCGGTTCTTGGGACTTGAGCTAGCAGCTTACCTGTCCATCTTGGGATTCGTGGATCTTCACAGCCCGTGAGCAAGAGTCCTGCAGCTACGTGAATCAGGATAAAACTTGCAGTCTTGCCTGCCAACCTTGGGATTCCTCAACCTTCACAGCCTGTGAGCAGGAGCCCTGCTCTCCAACCTGACGATCTTGGGTTCACCAGTTTCTGTGGCTCCATGAACTGGGAAAGGCCTCTATCCTGTTCCATGAACTTGGGATGTTCCAAGCTCTACAATTGTGTGAACTGTTTCCTTGATATAAATCTCTCTCTGTATATGTATATTTATATGCTTTACTGGTTTTGCTTCTGTAGAGAACCCAGCTGAAGTCACTATTAAAGAAATTAAATTTGTTATCAAAAACCTTTCCAAAAAGAAAACGCAGATGTTTCACTGGTAAATTCTATCAAACACTTAAACATCAATATTATGCAGACTTTTTCAAAAACAAAGAAGGTGTGATCACTGGCAAAATCATTTCAGGAGACCAGCATAACTCTAATACCAAAACCCAAAATGTTACAATAAAAGAAAATAACAGATCAATATCCTTCATGAATAAAGACACAAAAAGTCCTTAATAAAATATTAGCAAATCAAATCCAACAATATATAAAAAGGATAATACATCATGGTCATGTAGGATGTTTGCAAGGCTGATTTAACATCCAAAAGCCAATCATCAATGTAATTTACCATGTTAACAGAATAAAGGAGAAAAAGCACAGGATTTTTTCAATAGATGCAGAAAAAGCATTTGACAAAATCCAATACCTATTAATGATAAAAGCTCTTAGCAAAGTAAGAATAGTAGAGAATTTCCTAAAATTGCCAAAGGGCATCTGTGAAAAACTTGCAGCTGACCTCATACTTAATGGCAAAAAACCCGAATCACCGTCTCCCCCTAACTGATAACTAGCACAGAAAGATTCATCCGGCAGTTGGCGCCGGAGCACTGGAAGTGATCAGCAGAAACGGAGAGATGACCAGGGTCTGAGCCAGAATGGAGGCAGATGGGCTATAGGGAGGTGGACAGACCCAGGCAATACCGTGAGGTGCAAACAGTGTGCTTGCCTACTAGCCCAAATGTTGGTGGTTTGAACCCACCCATAGGTACCTCAGAAAACGGACCTTGAGATCTGCAGTTCTACTCTGTACACATAGGATTGCCGTGAGTCAGAATTGACTCAATGGCAACAGACAACAGCAAGAAGGGGTACCTGATGGGATACGGAGGGAGGGAAAGAAGTTATCAAGAGTGACAGCTGACTTTCAGGGCTGGGCTGGTGTGCCTGGGCTGAGGTTCTGTGTTCTGGTCAGAACCTGGAAGTCAGAGGCCAGATGTCAGGGGCTATTTCGCCTCCCTCTGCCTCTTCCCATTTCCTCCTTCTTAAAATGGGGATAATGATTAAATGATTGAAGTGCTTGCTTCATTGGCTACTATTATTTGGGAGTCCCTTGGTGGCAGAAACACTTAAGCACTGGACTACTCACTGAAAATGTTGGCAGTTCAAACCCACCCAGAGGCATCTTGGAAGACACGCCTGGCAATCTGCCTCCACAAGGTCACAGCCTTGAAAAAACTATGGAGAGCTGTTCTACTCTGCAACACTTGAGGTCACCATCAGTCGAAATTTACTCAACAGCAACTGAAAAAAAAACAACAACTATTATCTGAGGTCGCGAAGAGATTGGAAGATGAGAAAATGGAAGGTATTCTGGCTAGTTGTTGAATTGTGCAAGTGGGGGAATAAAAACTTTGAGAAATAAGGTCCACAATTAAAGTCAGAGAAATCTGTGACTGTGACTTGACAGCTAGGGCTCTTTGAGATGACCCCCATGGGGATTTAGGGATTCCTGTCCTACCCTGGGGATGGAAACCCTGGTGACATAGTGGTTAAGTGCTACGGCTGCTAACCAAAGGGTGGGCAGTTCGAATCCGCCAGGCGCTCCTTGGAAACCCTGTGGGGCAGTTCTACCGTGTCCTATAGGGTCGCTAGGAGTTGGAATCGACTCGATGGCACTGGGTTTTGGTTTGGGGTCCTACCCTGGTAGCGTACTGGTTAAGAGTTTGGCTGCTAACCAAAAGGTCAGCAGTTTGAATCCACCAGGCACTCCTCAGAAACCATATGGGGCAGTTCTACTTGTCCTATAGGGTTAATATGAGTCGGAATCAACTTGACAGCAACAGGTTTTTTTTAATGGTCCTGCTGGGGGTTCACATTCAAATTAGAAGGTAGCCTAAATATCACTGGGGGAGATGCCAGCCAGACTCCAACCCCTGTAGAGGCCTTGTTAGGTGCTCTAAGGGTTTCCAGGGCAGCTTCCCAAACTCATCCACCCAGGCACCTACCTCTGCCCAGCCAAAGGCTGGAGGTTTGAAATAATCAAGGCAAGAACAAAAAGAAACACTGAAAAAACGGGACAGTGTGTTTGCCGCCTAAACCAGAGGCACCAGTGACACTGGCTGACTTATTCACAAAGCTCTCAGCCAAAACCCATCACCCCTGGGACATAAAGCCAAAAACTTCCCTCTGTATATGCAACTACACAAAGCACAGGGCTCAGCAGGCCAGCGATTCAATCACACAGTATTTATTGAGCACCTACTTTATACCAGCATGAGGCATTGGTGGTTCAGTGGTAGAATCCTCACCTTCCATGAGGAAGACCCTGATTCGATTCGCGGCCAACGCTCAGCCACCACCCATCTGTCAGTGGTGGTTTGTATGTTGCTATGATACTGTGCAAGGTCCTGGGAGGTTGGCTCTTGACCGCTAATCCAAGGTTGATGGTTCGAACCAAGCCAGCGGCACCAAGGAAGAAAGGTTTGGCAATCTGCTTCTATAAAGATTACAGCCAAGAAAACCCTATGGAGCACAGTTCTACTCTGCAACACATGGGGTTGCCATGAGTTGGAATCAACTTGATGGTAAAGGATATGATGCTGAACAAGAAGAAAGGCTTGGGAAGAAAGGCCTGGTTATCTACTTCTGAAAATCAGCCAATAAAGACCCTATGGGTCACAGCAGTCCTATCTGAAACCAATTAAAAAAAAAACAACCTGTTGCCGTTGAGTCAATTCTGACTCACAGTGGTCTTATAAGACAGAGTAAAACTGCCCCATAGGATTTCCAAGGAGCAGCTGGTGGATTTGAACTGCCAACCTTTTGATTAGAAGCCGAACTCTCAACAACTGTACTACCAGGGCTCCGAGCAGCAAGACCTAGGACCCAGCAAAGTGCTCCATTGTTCGAGGGGTCGTTGTGAATCAGGGGGTGGAGAATATGGCAGCTAACAACAAGATGGACCAGGCAGTGTTCTAGGGTCAGAATACAAGGCTGTGCACAAACCCTACAAAAATGCCAGCTTTCAGCAGGTTCTAGTGCCTATGGGGCAGGTGAGTCCATGAAGCTTTGTGGGTAAGATGTCCAAGTGAATAATAACAATGCTAAGAACAACAGCCTATTAGCATTTAATAGGTGCCTTCCTGTACCTATATTAACATCAAACCCACATAACAACCACACTCTGGCTGTGTGACCTTACAGGCAACTGACTTAACCTCTCTGTGCCTCTGGCTTCTCATCTTTAAAATGAGTTATCACAGTAATGATCATTTAAAAATAATAACAGTGGACTAGGCTGTGTTCTGAGAGCTTTGCTACTTTAACTCAGGTCATCCTCAGGTGAGCTTTTATTTTTTATTATCCCCACTTAACTGATGAGGGATCTGAGGCTCAGAACAGGTCACCTGAGCTTCAGTGAGCCTCAGCAACTCAGATCCACGCCAGAGACCCAGTAGGCGAATTCCCCCCGGACTTGTCTAGCCCCTGCCCCAGTTATCATAACAAAAACCACAGCTTCGCTGGGTCCCGCCAGGGCAAATACCTGGCCGATCGCGCAGAGATAGGGCCGCAGAGTAAATAAATTTGCTGGCCTGGCTGCGGCCTTGGGTTCTCCGGTTCTCGACACCCGAGCCTCCGTTGGACAATCCGGCTGGGAAGGGGGGCCCGGGCTGCAGCCAGGGAGGCGAATGCTCGGGACTCTGGGGGGTAGGGGAACCCCCGAAGGCCGGGTGCCGGGCACCGCCGCTCTTCGCCCCGCATCCGCTGATATCTGGGTGACCCCCACCCCATGCAGGTTCCCGAGGACAGCGGGGCTGGGGGGCCCAGGCAGAACTCCACGTCCCGCGGCGCCCAGATCCCGCTGCGGTCACCCGCTTCACCACCGCATCCCCGCCAGCCTGGAACTCCTCAGAGCAGGGGCAGGGTCTCGGTTCACTGTCCCACCTCCGCCCCCCCAGCCCTAGCAGGGCCACGTCCCCGCGGGCCATCGGAGTAAATTGAATGGGCCTTCCGCCCCCCCCCCACCCCCAGTCTGCCCATCTCCCTAGCTCGGTCTCTCCCGCCCCTCCAGGTCTCTGACCCTAACTCTCGGTCTCTGATTCAGTTTGCGGGGTCTCTTTCCATCTCTGTGTCCCACCCCCGCTCTGGCTCGGCCCCCTTCTCATGGGTCGCCTCTTGCCCCTGTTCTAAGGACTTCAGCCTAGTCAGAGGGTGAACAAAGCCACGAGGGGAAGGATGGGGGCGGGGGGGAGGCAGTGGAAAATGCCTGAAGAACTGACACCTCCCGAGGCACCTGCTGCCTGCCCTGGAGGGCTGGGTAGGACTGGCTCCAGGGGCCCCCTGGGACCACGCCAAAGGCTACCCCCACCCAGCTCACCAGCAAGGGCGCCCCTGGAGCTGGGGGGTGCCCGTGGAGCTAGAGGGTAGCCAAAGTTTCATGAACTTTCCACAGCAGCCTCCGCTCCCAGGGTAGGGTCAGGGTGGGGCCCCGCGGAACCAGCGCCCTCGCCCTCCTCCTGCACCGGCAGGCACCCTGCAGTCTCTTCTCCGTCCGCGGTCTCCAGGGACCGGGTCCGGGAGTGCGCGGAGCTCCCCTCAGGCCCCGCTGCCTCACCTGCCTCCATGGCCGGTGCCGGCGGCCGGTGCGAGTGGCGCTGCCACGGCTCCCTGCCCCTGGCGCTCCCGGACCGGCCCCGTGCGTTCCACCGCCCCGCCCGCCACTCCCGCCACCGCCCGGCTGGCTCCCCTTTCGCCGCCGGCTCCGGTTTCCTGGTGCCGGCTGCGCGGCCGGTTAATAATTGACCGCCTTGTTTGCCGACCGCAGTGTCAACAGGTCGCTCCCCTCGCACCCTGGTGCTAGATGCCCTAACCTACGTCCTCGCCAGCTAGCCAGGACCCCGCGCGGGCCACGTCCGGGGCTCTGGGGAGGATAGCGCTGGTGGTGGCGGAGGGGGAGAGGCTGCCACCTTCCTCCCCGGACCCAGGCGGTGTCTCGTGCCCTGAGCGCTGGGCTGTAGGCCGCAGCTACACCCAAATCACAGCCTGGCGGAGGATCTGTTCTTTGCGTGAAGAAAGGGAAGGTTTTGATTGAGATTTTAAGCAGCGGTTTAACTGAGCTGGAGTGGGATAGGAGAGCAGGTCAGGCAGAACTGGAAAAGGGCCGGGATAGCAAATTCAAATGTCCGCAGTGGCCAGGCTAGTCATGGGGGAGACAATAAGGAGTGGCAGGGACTTAGGCAAACTGGAGAGCACAGCTGATGTAATTGGGGCCAGGAGGACCCAGCGGGACTCACACTCCCCTTCAAGAGAAGTCAGAAATGTAGATTACTTCAAATTTCTGCATTTTTAAAACAAAGTGTGTGGGGCTTGTATTCTCTGGAACTTGCCGGACTGGATAATCAAGCCTCAATACAAACACCTAGAAACGCGACAAACTGTATCTACATGCCAAACATCCTTTTAAGTTCATAGCTAAGCCTCCAAGAGAGTAAGGAAAAGCCCAGGACCAAGACTGTAGAGAGAGCATAGGATACAGCACCCTGGGGTGCAGTGGGGCTGCTCTCTGTGGGGTTATTGGTCTCAAGGGATAAAAAAAAAAAAAAGAGAGGGCTTGAATTTTACACCCAGATGGGGACAGGAGATGCAGCCTTTGGGTCCATGAAGCAGGGAGTTGGAATGAAGAGAGATAAATAGACTACAAAATCTGCCCATGGATCACAGAGATGATAAGGAAGTTGTTCTGACCCAGCCTAGCCTCTGGATGGAAAAAAAAAATTCCCAGGAAGTTGTAACCAACCACATAGTCTTGTTCCTCACTTGGGCTTGGAGTTCCAATTCCGCCTATCCATGTGGTCCAAAAACCCCTACGCAAAAAAAAAAAAAACTCCTTTAAAAAAGTGTTAGAAGGAAAGAGCCCTTGGATTTAGCAAAAGCAAACATAAAAACACTTCGCTGGGACACAGCCTCTATCCCAGCCAATTAGATTTCCTCAGAAAAAACATCCCCTGAAGATGAACTCGCAATCCCACCCAAGTGGCAAAACACATAGGAAAACAATCCACCATGAAGCAGAGTCTGACGAACAATAGCAAGGTTAGGCACTGGATCAACCAGGATTCAACCAGGAAAACAGAAACCACCTGGAGTATTTAAAATAGAGGATTTTAATGCAGGAAGCTGGTGCTAGGGGAAATAGAAGAGGCAAAAGTTAATCTGAGAAGAGTGAAATAAGACAGAGTTTAGCAAGAGCAGAAAGATTCTATCAAGAAAGGCAACAAGCAACACACAATACAGAAGAGGTCAGCACAACCAGACTAAACTAAAAGCAAAGAAGTTTCCTGAATAAACTGAACTCTTCCAAGGCCAGCGTAGCAGGCGTGGGGGTTTAGGGACCATGGTTTTAGGGGACATCTAAGTCAATTGGCATAATAAAATCTATTAAAAAAACACTCTGCATCCCTCTTTGGAGAGTGGCTTCTGGGGTCATAAAGGTTAGCAAGCAGCCACCTAAGATGCATCAATGGGTCTCACCAAAGAACACCAAAGACACAAGGTAATTACGAGCCCAAGGGATAGAAAGGACCACATAAACCAGAGACTACATTAGCCTGAGACCAAAAGAACTAGATGGGGCCCAGCTACAATGGATGACTGCCCTGACAGGGAACACAACAGAGAACCCCTGAGGGAGCAGGAGAGCAGTGGGATGCAGACCTCAAATTATTATAAAAAGACCAGACTTAATGGTCTGACTGAGACTAGAAGGACCCTGGAGGCCATGGTCCCAGACCTTCTGTTAGCCCAAGACAAGAACCATTCCCAAAGCCAACTCTTCAGACAGGGATTGGACTGGACTATGGGATAGAAAATGATACTGGTGAAGAGTGAGTGTCTTGGATCAAATGGACACATGAGACTATGTCGGCATCTCCTGTCTGGAGGGGAGATGAGACAGCAGAAGGAGTTAGAAGCTGGCAGAATGGACACAAAAACAGAGAGTGGGGGAAAGGAATGTGCTGTCTCACTAGGGGAGAGCAATTAGGAGTTATATAGCAAGGTATATATAAGTTTTTGCATGAGAGACCAACTTGATTTGTAAACTCTCACTTAAAAACTTTCACTTAAACCACAATAAAAATTTTAAAAAAAGAAAAGGCAAAAGAAGGTGCATTTGCTTGAAGCAAATTTAAAAACAGTAAAACTGACTAAAAGTCAGTTGGCTTCTAATCACCATGTACCAGCATTTCTAGGAACCCTGGGGGCGCAGTGGTTAAGGACTTGGCTACTAACCAAAAGGTCAGTGGTTTGAACCCACCAGTTGCTCCATGGGAGAAAGATGTAGTCTGCATCCTTAAAGATGCCGGCCTTGGATACCCTATGGGGCAGTTCTACTCTGTCCTATGGGGTCACCTATGAGTTGGAATTGACTCAGCAGGTACAGGCCAGTAATTCCAAACAATGTCCCTGGAAAAAAAAAAAAAAAAAAAACTTTTGTTGGTCTAAATTCTAAACAATTTGTGTGGTTACTGTTGACTTTTAAAAATACATGCAAACTCAGATTATCCTTGAGCAGACATTGTATTCTAAGCAGAAGTTGATTCGGAGAAGTAAACAATGAGGTAAACAATGAGCTCTCAACACAACGGGACTAGGACTCAGCCTCAGCCACACACATTCCTTTTGAGAATAAATTTGTAACAGTTCAGAGTCTTTCACAGTCATGTTGGGCACAGCTTATGTCTCTGAGCCCTGAGGTACTGTGTATTCCTGCATTAAAAGAATAGACTCAAAGTCAGCAGTGATAGCACGGTTGTAAAGATGAAGAAACAGAGCTCGAGTTACTTTAACTCTGTCATTCTCTGTGACCAGTTGGGAATTTTTATCTGTGTTGAAAATATAAAACAGCGAAGAGTGTGAACTCGAAGGTATAATATTTATGTTTGGAAGGTGTAAATTGTAGTTCATACATGAACTTTTTTACTGAATTTGAGAACTTCAAAATTAAAATGTATTATTTTTAATTATCTATATTTAATGATTAAAGAATTCAAAGCCAAAACGTAGGTGTATCTTTCCCTTTTCTTGGAAAAATACATTATGATCAAAAAGTATTAACCCATTACTTTTTCCTTTTCGGTACAGTAATAGTAATTTTATTTTTATTTTATCTTTTTAAGGGCATGATTCAAACCAAAACTACCAAATCAGTTGCTGTCTAGTTGATTCTGACTCATGGCAACCCCACATGACCCCACAGCATGCTTATCTACATGAAATTCAATAAAGAAAATTTTCACCGTCTACATTTTTTCCTGACCATTGTTAGTAATTTCATTTTGTGGTTATTACTGAAAATGATTTTGTCATATAGAAGAGGAAGTGTTTTAAAAAGATCCACTCCAAGAGTCAGAAACGCTAACTATGCCCCTGCATACTAAAAAAGGAGGAATAAAGAAAGCAGATAGTATTACAAGACTCAGGAGCCGAGTCACTCAGTAGAAGCTAGAACTACCACAGGTAGACCTGGCGGAAGCTGGAGGCACAGAGAAAAGTGTGAGGCTCTGTGTACATGCATGCAGGCACACACACACACACACACACACTCTTTTTTTTTTAACTACTTGAGAGTGAGTTGCATGCATTAACAGCCCTTTAACCCTGAATACTTCAGCATGCGTTTGCTAAGAATAAGATATTTTCTTATTATATAACCACAGCACAGTTAACACCTTTCGTTAATTTAACATTGATCCAATTACATAGAATTGAATTTACTGTCCCTATTACAATTTTGGAAACCCTGGTGGTGTAGTGGTTAAGTGCTACGGCTGCTAACCAAAAGGTCAGCAGTTCGAATCCACCAGGCGCTCCTTGGAAACTCTATGGGGTAGTTCTACTCTGTCCTATAGGGTCGCTATGAGTCAGAATCAACTTGACGGCAATGGGTTTGGTTTTTGGTTTTTTATTACAATTTTGGGGCCCTGGTGGCGCAGTGGTTAAGAGATCAGACACTAACCAAAAGGTCGGCAGTTCAAATCTACTAGCCACTCCTTGGAAATCCTATGAGGCAGTTCTACTCTGTCCCAAAGGGTCGTTGTGAGTCGAAAAAGACTTGATGGCAATGGGTTTGGTTTTTGGGTTTTATTACAGTTTTGAGGACCCCTGGTGACACAGTTCCACAGTGGTTAAGCACTTGGCTGCCAATAGAAAGGTCCGAGGTTCGAGCCCGCTAGCCACTCCAGAGGAGAACGATGCAGCAGTCTGCTTCTGTAAAGATTACAGCCTTGGAAACCCTATGGGGCAGTTAGTTCTATGCTGTCCTAAAGGGTTGCTATGAGTCAAAATCGACTCAATGGCAGCAGTTTTGGTTTTTCATTATTGCAATTTTATCAAATGACTCAATGATGCTTTTTCCAGCGTTTTTTTCTTTACTACAGAATCCAGTCTCTATCATGTGTTGCATTTAGTTGTCATGTCTTCAAACACTTGTAGTCTGCTTTTTAAATCGTTTAACTCCTTTTTAAATTGCTATATTGTCTCTTGCTTCTCAAATGCGAGTTTGCCCATTTGCTGTATCTGTTGACTAGTCTGCAAGGTGGTAGATTTCCTCATAGCCTCTTTGTGAGTTCATCTCCAGCAGGAGCTGCCTTCTAAGGGTGTCCTGTGTGTGTCATGCACGTACTCTGGGATATGAGACAGTTTTGTATTTGTCTGTATGGATCCCTGTGCTAATTTCTCAGCTTAGGGTTTCTGTGCCAGGTAAGTGGCCTGTGGATAGTATAGGCCCAGGGTGCCAATTTCTTAGGGATGGCTCTCTTTCTACCTGATTGATGTAGTGGTTTGCTTCAGTTTCACAAAAGGGCAGTGTTTTAGTCATCTAATGCTGCTATAACAGAAATACCACAAGTGGATGGCTTCAACGAACAGAACAGAATTTTATTCTTTCACAGTCTAGCAGGCTGGGAGTCCGAATTCAGGATGTCAGCACCAGGAGAAGGCTTTCTCTCTCCGTTGGCCCTGACGGTCCTTGTCACCAATCTTTCCCTGGACTAGTAGCTTCTCAGTGCAGGGACTCCAGGTCCAAAGGACACGCTCTGCTTCTGGCACTACTTCCTTGGCAGTATGAGGTACCTCTCTCTCTCTGCTCACTTTTCTCTTTTATATCTCAAAAGAGATTGGCTGAAGACACAAATAATTTTGTAGATTGAGTCCTGCCTCATTAACATAACTGCCTCTAATCCTGCCTCATTAACATCATAGAGGTAGGATTTACAACACAAAGGAAAATCACATCAGATGACAAAATGGTGGACAATCACACAATACAGGGAATCATGGCCTAGCCAAACTGACACACGTTTTTGGAGGACACAATTAAATCCATAACAGGCAATTTCTTTCTGGCTTCAGCAGTATGTAGAGGGCTAGTTTCAGAATTCTGTTGCTGTGCTTGGGGCCTTCACTATTAATTCCCATTCCCTAGGGCACATATCTGGTCCTGGTCCTTTAATGGGTAACTTGGATTCAACACCACTGGCTATAATGCCCTTATTCGTTTCAAGGACCTGGATATTATATGTCCTTTTCTTGTCTTTGAACAGGAAGACTATGCATGTCTGTGTGTGTAGATGCGTATGTGTGGGAATCTCTGTGTGTGTTGACTTCCTGTACCAGTAGTGCCACCATCTTGACTGGAAGTCCATTTGTAGCCATGAGACTCAGGCAAGCCAGCAATCTCTCTGCTCCTCAACTGCTTCATCAGTAAAATGGGAATAATAATGGTACCCACAATATAGTGTTCTCATGAAGCTTCAATAACATTCTAGATGTGTAACCCACCTTGCTTAACCTCTCGCTGACGTTATCTATCTATATCCACATCAGACCACAAGGGCGAACACCAGAGTACAAAGCCCCCGTTTTCCCTGGGTGAGGGCTTATGTGTGATTTGTGTATGCATTGTCTGCAATGAGCATGAATTACTTTTGTGATTAGGAAAAAGCCAATAAATGCTGCTTAAAAAGTTGGGCACCTGATTAACTCTTTTTTTTTTTAATAATACATTTTATTTTTTGTTGTTTGAGAATATACACAGCAAAACATACACCAATTCAACATTTCTACATGTACAATTCAGTGATATTGATTCCAGGTTTACTTTTTTTTTTTTAATTTTTATTGTGCTTTAAGTGAAAAGTTACAAATCAAGTCAGTCTTTCATAGAAAAGTTTATATACACCTTGCTACATACTCCTAGTTGTTGTCCCTCTAATGAGACAGCACTCTCCTTTCCCTCTACTCTCTCTTTTCGTGTCAATTCGGCCAGCTTCTGATCCCCTCTGCCCTCTCATCTCCTCTCCAGACAGGAGCTGCCCACATAGTCTCATGTGTCTGCCTGATGCAAGAAGCTCACTCTTCACCAGTATCATTTTCTATCCCATAGTCCAGTCCAATCCCTGTCTGAAGAGTTGGCTTTGGGAAAGGTTCTTGTCTTGGGCTAACAGAAGGTCTGGGGACCATGGCCTCTGGGCTCCTTCTAGTCTCAGTCAGACCATTAAGTCTGGTCTTTTTATGAGAATTTGAGGTCTGCATCCCACTGCTCACCTGCTCCCTCAGGGGTTCTCTGTTGTGTTCCCTGTCAGGGCAGTCATCGGTTGTAGCTGGGCACCATACAGTTCTTCTGGTCTCAGGCTAATGTAGTCTCTGGTTTATGTTGCCCTTTCTGTCTCTTGGGCTTATAATTACCCGTGTCTTTGGTGTTCTTCATTCTCCTTTGCTCCAGGTGGGTTGAGACCAGTTGATATATCTTAGATGGCCACTTGCTAGTGTTTAAGACCCCAGACGCCACTCTCCAAATTAGGATGCAGAATGTTTTCTTAATAGATTTCATTATGCCAGTTGACTTAGATGTCCCCGGAAACCATGGTCCCCAAACCCCTGCCCCTGCTACGCTGGCCTTTGAAGTGTTCTGTTTATTCAGGAAACTTCTTTGCTTTTGGTTTAGTCCAGTTGTGCTGACCTCTCCTTATATATTGTGTGTTGTCTTTCCATTCACCTAAAATAGTTCTTATTGTTACCGGAATAAGGTTGTTGCCTCTCACTGGTCAAGAATGAGCAGGTAAGGCACGTAGTTTTCCACATGAGCAAAGCTTTATTGAAGAGGCTTGCAAGCAGAGACGAGGAGGGCCTAGAGCAACGCTTACCCTCATGTCACAGAACAAAAGACAGGCCTCAGTTTTTAAAAGTTCTTGGGCGGGAAAAGATTCATGTCTACTCACAGACACAGCGGGTATATGTTAACTAAGGTGCACACGCAGCACCTTTCCAAGATGGCTCCTGTCCCAGAGGCCTCTGGGATTCGTAGCAGCACTTGTTATGGGGTGTCATGCCTGCTCAGTCTCCTGGCTGCTGCTGCAGCCCCTCACTATCCCCAGTGGAAGGTCACTCAGCGATCACAGGTGGATGTTCTGAACATGTACCTGGGCCTGGTTTTCTCCAGCTGCTTCTGAAAGGCAACTTTAAAGAAGTTTGTGGGCTATTTTTAGATACCTTGCCCCCTTGTTCTGGGGAATGCCTTTGTTTATGTGCCCTGGCCTATTACTCATTACTTTGCAGATTTGGGAGCCCCTCTGTTCCTTGTCTTACTAAGTCTCTAAGTTCCACACTCAACCCGCTATTACCTCCCTTATAATATAGTCTATTTCTCTTTTACTTGCTTCTCCTCTAACCACACCAGTCTCTTTGCTATTTCTCAAACAGACACCCTCTAATCTCAGGGCCTTTGCTCCCTGTCTTATTATCTACTCTCTAATTAGTGAAAACCCCTCTCCTCCCCCCCGCCCCTGTAACCATCAAAGAATATTTTCTTCTCTATTTAAACTATTTCTTGAGTTCTTATAATAGTGGTCTCATACAATATTTGTCCTTTTGCAACTGACTAATTTCACTCAGAATAATGCCTTCCAGGTTCCACCAAGTTATGAAATGTTTCACGGATTCATCATTGTTCTTTATTGATAAGTAGTATTCCATTGTATGAATACACCATAATTTATTTATCCATCCATCCCTTGATGGGCACCTTGTTTGCTTCCATCTTTTTGCTGTTGTAAACAGTGCTGCAATGAACATGGGTGTGCATATATCTGTTCGAGTAAAGGCTCTTATTTCTCTAGGATATATTCCAAGGAGTGGGATTGCTGGATTGTATGGTAGCTCTGTTTCTAGTTTTTTAAGGAAGTGCCAAATCGATTTCCAAAGTGGTTATACCATTTTACATTCCGCACCAGCAGAGTATAAGTGTTCCAGTCTCTCCACAACCTCTCCAACATTTATTATTTTGTTTTTGTGATTAATGCCAGCCTTGTTGGAGTGAGATGGAA
This sequence comes from Loxodonta africana, assembly GCF_030014295.1. NCBI lineage: Eukaryota > Metazoa > Chordata > Mammalia > Proboscidea > Elephantidae > Loxodonta > Loxodonta africana. The sequence continues at coordinate 44,069,901 of NC_087350.1, forward strand.
TCTCATTGTAGTTTTGATTTGCATTTCTCTAATGGCTAATGATCGTGAGCATTTCCTCCTGTACCTGTTAGCTACCTAAATGTCTTTTTTAGTGAAGTGCTTGTTCATATCCTTTGCCCATTTTTGAATTGGGTAATTTGTCATTTTGCAGTTGAGTTTTTGCAGTATCATAGAGATTTTAGAGATCAGACACTGATTGGAAATGTCATAGCTAAGAACTTTCCCCAGTCTGTAGGTGGTCTTTTTACTCTTTTGGTGAAGTCTTTGGATGAGCACAGATGTTTGATTTTTAGGAGCTCCCAGTTGTCTAGTTTCTCTTCTGCATTGTTAGTAATGTTTTGTATACTGTTTATGCCATGTATTTGGGGTCCTACTATTGTCCTAGTTAACTTTTTAAATGCTGAGCGCTACCTGGTGCTTACCCAACCAGTTGCCATGGAGTCATTCTGATTCACAGGGACCTCATGTGTGTCAGAATAGAACTGTTCTCCACAGTGTTTTCAGTGGCTGATGTTTTTGGAAGTAGATCACTGTGTACCAGGGATAATCAAATAGAAGTGCTTGTTTCTCAATGGAAATAATAAGATGCAACATTTGTTGAAGGCTTAAGATTCAGCAGCTTGGTCACTTGATTAGAAAAGTAAACCATTGTTTCTTCAATTGTGACTGTTAATTTTAAAGCAAAATGTGTTCAATCATGTATGAGATAGAAAAAAATTTTAGTACTAAAAGTAAAATAAATGGAAGTATCACTGAGCAGCTGTTTATACTATATTGTACCATAGTATTCTGACCTGACTGTGGATACATTGAAATGTTTTTCAGTCAGGATCATTCTCTAAATTATTCCTGTTCATTTATGTCTGCCTCAAATTGCTATACCCATTGCCATTGAGTTGACTCTGACTCATAGCAACCCTATAGGCCACAGTAGAACTGCCCTGTAGGGTTTCCAAGGAGTGGCTGGTGGGTTTGAACTACCAACCTGGTTAGTAGCTGAAGGCTTAACCACTATGCCACCAGGGCTCTGCCTCAAATTGCTAGTAAAAACATAAAATAGTTACTTGCTAAAAAAAAAAGAAAAAAAACAAAATTGAGCAAGTAAGCAAGCAGAGGTAGGGGAAGACAGATCCCAGGCCACGGGAAGATCACCAAGGAGCCAAGGAATAGAAGCTGAAAAGAGACAAAGACCTTCCCCCAGAGCAGAAAGAGAGAGAGAGCCTTCCCCTAGAATTGGCAGCCTGAATTCGGACTTCTAGCCTCCTAAACTGTGAGAAAATAAATTTGTTTGTTAAAGTCACCCACTTGTTGTATTTCTGTTATAACAGCACTAGATAACTAAGACAGTGTTGTTTCCCCCATTTTGGAAGTGAGGAAATAGAAGCACAGAGTGGTCACATCACATGCTCAAGGGCACCCAATAGAAACAAGATTTGAACCCAAACCTCAGCCCAGAACTGCCCTGCAGGCCGCCCTGACAGTTCCATTACTCCGGCTGACTGGGTTTTGAACTCATGTGCAAGTTCCTTTTCAGTGTGGGGAATGGTTTCACAGGTCCGCTGTTGGCAGAGCCAACCCAGCTGCCTCTTTGGCCATGTCTACCCTTCCTCCTACTGATCAAAGCTGCCTGTAATGGAATCCCGGAGATGGGTTACTACCTCCTGAGTTACCAAAACAGTGACACCTCCTTAAGTCTGCATGTTACTCTCACCTCTCCTGCGTCATCTTTCAGCATCATCAAATATTAATGGAACACTCAAGATACACTAAGCCTAAAGATGCAAAGAGAGCCTTGATACCTTGGGAAATTTTATAGTTGGAATCCATTAGTATTTGTACCACGCACTAGGGATACAGGCTGAAGGAATGACAGGGCTCTGCCTTCCTGGCCCTTACAGCCCACCTACTGCGAGTAAAAAGTCATCCGGTGGTAACTGCCCACCACGTTGGTCTAAAAGTGTGGGACCCAAGCACTTGTTTCAGGAGGCAGTGGGAGGAGGGTGTGTGTGTGTGTGACAGGATGAGGACTCTTGGGAAACTCTGAGGACTAATGTGGAGGATGGGCCGGAGTAGGGTGAGGCTGTGACTAGACGAGAAGCTGAAACCCGGGTGAAGAAACGGAGGAAATGGGATTGATTTAGAAGCGGATCAAAGTTGGATCCTCCGCACTGAGGTTGATGGTACAGGAGGCGTCAAGGCCGATTCCAATTTACAACCCGAGCCAAGGCGCTGCCCGTTGCCGGCGATCCCATCTCCTCCGGGCATCATTCCTGACGCCCCCAGACACTTGAAGTGTGGATGGAGGGAAGCCTTTCCCAGCCATGGGCCTCTGCTGGGAAGGCCGCCCGGCGTCTGGAGATTTCTGCTGTCGGCTGCGACACTGGATGACACTTGTCCTTCCCAGCAAACGTTCGGCTTGGGGTCCTCGGACACTGCAAACCGAGCGGACTCTGGCGACCCGGGCACCCCCACCCCCGTAGCCCGGTCTCACGCATGCGCAGCACCCAGGACTACAATCCCCGCCCCGCACCGCGCGTCCGCCGCGCCGGAAGCCCCCGGAAGTGGTGGTTGCGGGGGCTCGTGTCCGACCTTTGCGCTGGGGGCGGTGGTGCGGGTAGGTTTGGGGAGGCGGGGGTGAGTTAGGAACCCGATGCGGGGAAGCGGAGTCGGAGATGGCTTCGGCTGGAGGCGGCGACTGCGCGGCCGCTGCGCCGGAGGCAGACCGCCCTCACCAGCGGCCTTTCCTGATCGGGGTGAGCGGCGGCACTGCGAGCGGGAAGGTAAGGGGCTTGGCCGCCGACCCCTGTGTGGCCGGCCTCGGTCGGGAGAGGAGAGCCCAGCCACGGCTGCCGAGGTGCCCTTCCCCAGGCCTGGGCAGAGCCGAGCAGCGAAGGGGCTGCGGGCCGCGGTGGGCCAGGGCCGGCCTGGGGTGCTGGCAGGAAGTGGGGTGCTTGCCCTCGGGGCTCCCCGCAAGCCGCCCTCCTGAGCCCCCCAGGTCCGTGCTGCCACGGGCCCCGCGGCCCTCCCACCAATCCCAGCCCGACCTGTGGCGGCGGCCGACGGGCGCCCGCGGCTCTTAGGTCAGTGTTTCCAGAGTTCTGCTCTGCAGAAACGCTCAGGAAAGGCCCTGAGCCCGTGGAAGGCCGTGAGCTTCCAGGCTGGAATCCTGTTTCTTTATTCTTCAGTCAACCGTGTGTGAGAAGATCATGGAGCTGCTGGGGCAGAACGAAGTAGACCACCGACAGCGCAAGTTGGTCATCTTAAGCCAAGACAGGTTCTATAAGGTCTTGACGGCAGAACAAAAGGCGAAGGCCTTGAAGGGGCAGTACAATTTCGACCACCCAGGTAGATGGAGAGAGCCTGACAGTGGGGAGGAGTGGGGTGAAACCAGACGGCCCTGAGTGCAATCTCAGCCGGCTTTTCCTGTCCCGGGTGGGAGGAGGATGCGGAGACTAGAGGTTCTGTGAAATTGCCCAGATAGCCGTCACAGAGCGGGCTGCAGTTACCTTAGGAGGACTTTGCTGAGCTCCCTGGGCCCTAGGTGGCCCCTGGCTGGGAACCAATCGGGAAGCCTCCACAGCAGAGGAGCCTTCTCCATCTCCATGCTGCCATGACACTAAAACCCGAAAAACCAAACCTGCTGCCTTCAATTCCAACTCATAGTGACCTTACAGGACAGAGTAGAAGAACTGCCCCATAGGGTTTCCAAGACTGTAATCTTTATGGAAGCAGACTGCCACATCTTTCCTGCATGGAGCAGCTCATGGGTTCAGAACGCCAACCTCTGGGTTAACAGCCAGGTGCTTAACTGCTGTGCCACTAGGGCTTTTAGTCTGGTCTTATAGGAATTCTCTCACCTTCCCTCTCTGCACCTTGCTGCTTTTACGGGCCCTGTGCACACACCACTGTCCTCGGTGGCCTTTCATCTCCCCACCTGCCCTGGGCAGAGTCCTCAGAGGCAAATTGTGAAGAGCAGTGGGTAAACTAGAGCTGGTGGACTGAAACCCCTTTTCCTGGTCTGGTCAAGGGCCAAGTAAACAGGAGGAGACTGAGTAGTTGAGGGTGAAAAAGCCAGGCTGCCCAGCTACTACTAGATTTACTCAGTGGATGTTTCCTTCAGCCCTTTCCAGGAGGGCGCACAGGAAGAAGGCCTGGGAAGTGTCAGTCATACTGTGGTGATTTCCTAGAAGAGGGAGGCTGAGGCCTAACATCTCTCCCTCCCAGTACTGACTGACAAAAAATCCTCATGTACAAAATGGGAGGCTGCCCAGAGGGCCCTTCACAGCTTGGGCAGTGGCCACTGCCTGGGGCAGCAAGAACAGGGCCATCCCATGGTTGGCAGGACAACAGAGGCCCCTGTTGCTACCAAACGCCAACTGTAGGGGCAGCTCCTAGTCCAAATGTTCCATAGGGTGCTTGGCTATCTGTGTCATCTCCACTAGCTGTGGCTGACCTCACAACCCTCTCTTGCACAAGGGCAGCTGGGTTGTCTTGCTTTTGTTCTATCTCTGTAGATGCTTTTGATAATGACTTGATGCATAGGACTCTGAAAAACATCGTGGAGGGCAAAACTGTTGAGGTCCCCACCTATGATTTTGTGACCCATTCAAGGTAAGTGGCAGTTTCTGGGTGTTCTGAGGAAAGGGGCCACACACTGGGGTTGGTTAGGGTGCTTCCAGAAGGCTGCCCCACAGGAGCAGCCCTGTTTCTGAGGACATAACAGTGGTCTGCCCCCACTGAGCTAGTGCCCCAGTACTGAAGCTGACTGCACAGACTGCCCGAGATCCTGTCTCCAGCAGGGCCCATTTCCTCATTCCTGCCATGCAGGTTACTGGAGACAACGGTGGTCTACCCTGCAGACGTGGTTCTCTTTGAGGGCATTTTGGTGTTCTATAGCCAGGAGATCCGGGACATGTTCCACCTGCGCCTCTTTGTGGACACCGACTCTGATGTCAGGCTGTCGCGAAGAGGTAAGGTGGATGCAGGCCTTTCTGACCTCCAGCTGAGGCTGGCCACCAGTCCTGAGGCCTGAACACCTCTCCTGGCTTGTGTCTCTTCAGTTCTTCGGGACGTGCAGCGCGGGAGGGACCTGGAGCAGATTCTAACACAGTACACCACCTTTGTCAAGCCAGCCTTTGAGGAGTTCTGCCTGCCGGTACCCCCCTTTCGCTTACTTGTAAACTCATCTTGCCTCTTTTCGAAAGGATGCAAGTTACCTGGTTGATAAGTGGGGAAGAATTTAGGTTCTTACTACACCCAGGTGCCCAGGGACTAGTTCTTAGCTCTAAAAGGTTCTATGTACTTGCTGTTCCCTCTGGCTAAAAAACCCCTTCTCCCCCTCCCTGTGTCTACATTGGCTGCTTCAGGCCTTTGCCCAAATGTCTCCTTCTCTGACTTCTGTTTAACAGTGAAAGCCGTCCCTTTTCCCTCCTCTCCCCTCTCCCCTCCCCAGCCTCTCTGCCTGCTTTCTCTTTTTTTTTCCAGAGCACTTCTCACCATCTGACACATGCCGTTTTTTGCTTGTCCGGAGTGCCACCCTCCCCTTAGGATGGTAAACTCTGAGGGCAGGAACTTTTGTCTGATTACTGCCGAAAATGTGTCTGGCACATAGCGACTTACAGGAACCCGGAGGACAGCAGAACTGCCCCATAGAGTTTCCAAGGCTGTAATCATTACAGGAGTAGATTGCCACATCTTTTTCCCGAGGAGCTGGTGGGTTTGAACCTTAGACCTTTTGGTTAGCAATCAGGTACTTAACCACCAGGGCTCCTTGTCTGGCACATGATAGGCAATTAATAACTGTCATCTGGGGACGGTGGTTTGCCAGGCTGCTTTTGGCTGGCCTTCTAAGGTCCCCGTTGGCTTGTAGAAAGAAGGAATTAACTTTCGTGTGACCATCTTTCTTTGCCTCCATCTTAAATTTCTAACTGGATGGGACTTGTGGCTCCATTCAAATTGGAGTGTTTTAAAGGGAAATTTAACAATTTCTGCTTCTTAAAGATAAAAATACACAACACAAAGGAACCAGAACCAGGAAAAACAAGTTATAAAAAGGAGTTACTATTTTTAAACAATATTAAATTAAGGATCTTTGGAACTTTATATTCGTATTCTCTGAAGTTTCAGAAAATAACTTGACAGGAGTAAACTGACTGTTACAGTCTCTTATTCACAGAAAGACATTTGGTAAGTAGGTGGCTTAGAGTAAAACTTTGGACACCAGATCTGAGCAGGAATTACCATCATCTGCTCAGTGCTCCCGCCAGAGCCCTGAGACTTAGTCTTAGCCTCCCTTGCCCTTACCCTTCGTAGTTAGCCACTCACCTAATTAGGTTAGCCTGCTAACCTAATCTCTTAACTGTTTTCTTGACTTCAGCCTTTCTTCCATCCCTGCCAGCAATTAAGACCATCAGCTCTTTGCTTTATTTTGGTAGCAGGGGTCCTGCCTCTCTCCTGTCTCGTTTCCAACCCATCGTCTACACTCTACCAAACCAAAATGGAAACCGCCCTGGCCCCCTCATGCTCATATTTTTCATGGGCCTCTACTGCCTGAGGTCACAGCTGTCCCCAGGCTTGGTCCCTGCCTGTCTTTGTAGCTCATTTCTTGTGACATGTCTCTTTGACCCAAATCCACATGTGAGCAACACTGAACAGTTCACAGATCTGTCCCTCAGCCCAGACTGTGTTCCCAGATGTAATGCCCTCTGCCTCCCCACTTCTGAGTCAGTGTGTCCCCTCTGGGGTCTACCTCCCCCCATCTGGTTGGGTCCTTCCTCAGTGGTCCTGCGTTTCCTCGGAGATCTCTCTCCTTGCCCTAGCAGAGTGGCTGATAGGGACTAGGTCTAATCAGAAATAGAATAAATGAATGGATGGATGAACAAACGAATGGATGAGAGCAGCTAACACAGCCTGTCTTTACATGTGGTATAATCACGTTAACAGGATGGGGCATGGCTGTGTCCTTCCTCCTCCCTTAACTTCCTCCAGGGCCTTTGCAGAATGCTCAGAGTTCCAGAGGAAGAACATTGTTACTGTGGAAAGATGCCACACGTAACTTGGCCCTGCGAACCGAGTCGTTAGCCCAGAGAACGGGCCCTTACAGTGCTGTGCATGGAAAAGAACAAGAGCAATGAGCATTCCAGACAGACAAAAGGGTAGAAATGCAGTTTCTTTTTGCTGCCTCAACTTTGCATTCTGCTTGCTTCCTTGGTCACTGTCTCTTAATACCTAGGTGATAACTACCTTGGCTCTATCCCCAGCTGCCAACCACACGGGCATCACTATTACCCTGGGGCTTACTCCCTGCTCCTGCCAGCCTGGAGGAACTGAAATCGCCATGGGGGGAAATCCTTATAGGAACTTCTTTTTTGCTTTGCAGACAAAGAAGTATGCCGATGTGATCATCCCTCGAGGGGTTGACAATATGGGTAAGAACCTGGCCTCAAGGACTGTACCTTCTCCTTCCTGCCAGTGCCCACTAAGCAGGGACAGTTATCCATCACTGTTACTGCGGACTCCCAGTTGCAGGAGGCCTGTTGCTGGGCATTTGTGGCACAGGTGTAGTAGCAAGTGGAGTTACTGTAAAAATACGTGTAACACTGTTTGACAGGGATTGCTGTTTGTTAGTGGAAAGTCCTTTAACCAGGCCTTGGTTATTGAACATAAACCTGCGGCAGAAGACTCTCCCAGTAAGTTTCAGGTCTCATGTCCTGACGTACGTTTTTCTGTCTGCTGACATCTGACACCAGATGGATGACAGTATAAAGAACTACTTCAGGGAGGAGCTGGTGGGTTTAAATGGAGCAGGCAGCGCTGCTGGCTCTGTGTATCCCGTGGGGGGTGAAGCCTGGGAGCTGTGATGGAGCAGGGCACAGCTCACCGGTCTTCTGTTGTCTCTGCTGCAGTTGCTATCAACCTGATTGTACAGCACATCCAGGACATTCTCAACGGTGACATCTGCAAGTGGCACAGAGGAGGGTCCAATGGACGGAGCTACAAGAGGACGTTTTCTGAGCCTGGAGACCATCCTGGGGTGCTGACCTCTGGCAAACGGTCTCACCTGGAGTCCAGCAGCAGACCCCACTGAGGAGCCAGAGTTTGTTGCTCCCTCAGCCTCCTGGGCAGGCTCCCCACTAGATGTGTCTACAGCGACTGGGCCTGGAGATGTCCACCCCGCCCCTAAAACACGGCCACCACTTCTTTCTGCATGTTACAGGGCGATGATGGTATTCAAACGAGGTGTGTCAGCAGAGCGGCAGGGGATTCACGGTTCTCTCCTGCTTCCCCACGCGTGAGGAGTTTTACAAATCTCTGGGTCACTGAGAAATGCCAGAAAATGCATGGTAAGCTTGTTAGGCTTGCTCCCAGAAGGACTGCAAGTCATGTGTGTTTTCAGAAACTGAGGGAACGGCCAGGACACTGGCTGGCCCACTGTTTCTTTCTCAGACTTTCTGACTGTGAACCCCCAGTAAGGAATACATTTTACAGCATGGTCCAGTTCACAGCCAAACACGAATCACTGAAACCAGACTTTCAGGAGATAACTACTTTGCCTTTCTACACATTACTCATTCTGATGTTTTCTGTTTTATTCTGTTTCATAACAGCACTGGTTGTAACCCATGAACTTAATTTCATGACCCACTCATGGGTTGTGATCCAGTTTAGTAAACATGGATCTGAGGAGCCCTAGAACCTTGAGTTCACCTAACTGTCCTTCAAGGCAGTTAGGAAGGAATCTTGGGTCTCCTGTTCACCTGGGGCCTGTGACCCTGCCTGGCCCCTGTGAGAAGGTCAGGCAGCTGGCAGTCTCGCCTAGTTCTGGCTGCAACGTGCAGTGTCCACAGCAGATAGCCCTCCATGGGCTGGGAGTGCTGCCCACCCCTGCAGACTCAGGCCACCTGAGCCCCAGGTGCTGCCTCAACACAGGCTGTCCCTAGTGCAGCTCCAGCCAAGGGACCTGCTGGCTTGTAGCGGTTCTAGTGTCGCTGCACATACCAGTCAGTCTCTCCTAGCTCACCCAGTGAACGTGCCAGTCGCTCACAAGTGGTGACCTTTGCCCTATGAGCTCCTAGTTCATCTTGCTCCCACGTAACAGCTGTTTCTGTAAAAGCAATTCTCTCCACTGCCATGAGCTAGGCTGCGGGCACTCCTTATTCCTTTCTCTGGAGTAACTCACTGTACTTACACGAGACATGACATTAGTTAACTCCTGGGGCTGGTTTCTGATACACAGCTATATAGCAGTTTTGTCAAACTTACTGTGCCGTTTTAGAGCAAGAATCAATGAATAAACGCCAGACACTAATGCTAATTTGTCCTTTTTTTAATTAAATTAAAAAAAAAAAAAAAAAACAGGACAAGAAAATGTGTGGATGACAGCAACCTTGACTGCTGATAGGTGAAACTGGAGATGCTGCTCACTTGTGATGGATTGCAACAAAATCTCAGGGTTTTTAAAAGCACAGCAATTGTGAGGAGTAACAGTTTTTAAATACAGTGATCAGAGAATTCCATTTAAGCTTCCTAAAAAGCTTATTATCATTCAGTTTATGTGATGCCAGCTTGTTCTAGGTAATTCTTGCAAGGCTTCACTAAAAGCAACTGCTAAGACACTGTTCTCTTCAGCAGGTTCAACAGTTTTCACAAAGGAGATTCTCAGCAAAGGAAAAACCAAAACTAGCAACTGCTGGGAAACCTGGTTAGACTGACTTGCTCCAGCACTGACCTATAGAGTTCTTGCTTCACCAGCGATTCCTGTGTTAGCCACGGAGTAGGAAGTACTCAGTGTGTCTTAGTTCAGCGGGTCTCTGAGGAGTCACTGGGCACGTAGGGCCTGTTCTTTGTTGTCTGGAATAAATAAACTCCAAACAGAGGGTTTCAAGAACGAAACCATAATAAATTCCAGTAGAATCTTTACGAAGCCCTGGCCAGTCTCCAAGTTTAGAGACATTCTACGTGTTAAAATCACAAGTCTTTATAAAAGACTGGTTCTGCCTTGTCCTGACCCTGGCACAGATGCCCTCCGTGTTCTTGTTCTGTTAGTACTTTCGGATCAAGATGTCCCAGCTGTCTCTCCAGCGAAGGGCCCTGAGTTCACTTGGGGAGAGAGGTGTATCCCCATATGTCAGTGGGCGCAGGGTGTTAAACACGTGACATGCGGAGGAGTACCAGGCCACCACCAGGGCACTGAAGACGCTCCTCTGTAGCTGGGACCTGTTGGGATCAGGGCCAGGCACCTGGGTAAGGAAGGCTGGTTCCTCCTTAGCTTCCTTCTTGTCAACTCCCCCACCAGCTACCCTCTGCATCTTTGTACCCACAGTCACCTGCCAAGTCCTGGAGATTTCCTTCATGTTTCTCACACCCATCCCATTCTGTCTAGTCTTCTTACCACCCCTTACTTTTTGGCTTATCCCATCCTGCCTGGCTGCACTGAGCAAGAAGACCCTCCTCACTGTCTCCTATAATCTCCACAGCGTGTGGTCCACCTTACAGAAGATGTCGCAGTACTGCCCCCAAACCCAGTTCAGCCATATCACATTCCTCCTGAAATACTCCGAAGCTCCCAACTACCAAAAAAATTAAACCCATGCCCTTTTCTTTGGCCCTCCAGAACCTGCTTGGGCTTAAAGCTCTTTAGGCTCATCTCTACCTTGTACCATACAATCTGGCTAATAACCATGTGCTGTTCCAGAGTATTCCCACGTTCCTGGCCCTTGACTTTGCTCCCATTGTTCTCTAGGCCATAAATGTCCTTCGTTTCTCACTCACATGGAGCTGCTTTCATCTCAGCTGTAATTTCCTCTGGAGTTCCCACAGTGCCTCCTTTGTGCCTCTTTTGTGAACTTAACCTATCCTACGTGATGCTGAAGTCAACCCCCCATTCCTGCACAGCGCCTGCGCACAAGTCTCTGAGCAGACCCTGGGGATCCTGTTAACCGCCTGCCTTCTGCTCAGAGAGGAAGAACCATGACATTAACAAATTCAAATGCATATGCTACTTCAGTGAGAAGTTAAGGGCTACAACCGCGAAGAGTCTGTACCTGCACAGGTGGTCGTTCACGTGCTGCAAGACCACGGGGAGCAGGATGATCTGGAAGGTGAGTGCCGGCAGGTAGTGGTAAAGGAAGAGTGTCTTCTCCATCATGAAGAAAGGGAGATAATTCACCGCCCAGCCCCCACAGCACAGAGCGCCAGCCAGCACCCAACGCAGCCAGCAATCTGGGAGAAAAGAGTAGCCTCCAACCAGTATTTGCGTGAGTTCTCCGAAAGCTTGTCACTGGACTAACAAGCTGACTGACTCATCTCTTAAATTATACAAATAACATTCTTAGTTCTGGTCTTAGTTCCTTTCCTTGCTACTTCCCCCTCTCTGGAGGAGGAGTGGACTGTGTCCTAACAATCCCTGTCCTCTAAGAAAAACTCATCGCCAGAGAGGCCAGGGCCCCAGCCTTGGTGCGTTTATGTAGGATCCTCACTGGCCTTAAGTCTACTGTGCTGTGCTGGCCACCCATCTGGGCCCATCTAGTTTCATCAGGGAGTGCTGAGTGGGGCCGAGACTCTAGTGGGAGCTGTGGAGCAGGGAGTCTGTTGAGAGGATAGACTGAGCCCCAGAGATGAACAGAGGCAGAGCGGTGTGAAGGACCAGCACCACACCCTCTGGGTCTGGTCCAGACCTTCGCGGAGCCTGTCCTCCACTGGGTGTTTTTTCCTTTCTGAGTTAAGGTGAGTTTAGTGGGTTTCTCTTACTTGCAAACAGCCACCGCGACAAACTCTGTTGACTGTTGGCTGGCTCTGTTTTCCAGCCCTGTTTCAAGAGTGTGCAGGAAACATGATGCCCTAGGGCAGGGCCCCTGCACTGCAGGCCAGAAAGCTCTTCCCACCTGGTCGTCCTGCACTTTATCTGCGAAGCGTCTAATGCAATGAGGGAACTTAACTGCACTACGACCCTCAGGAAGACCAAAATCATTTATGTCCCCTCATTGCAGAGACAGAAAAATCACCTTAGGATGTACAGTGGGGTTGCTTGTGTGACTTGGGCTGTCATGGAGAGTACCCAGCTGCCACCCAAAATGAGCTCATGGGAACGACAAGGATGGGGCATTCAAAGGAGATAAGTGCAAGGTGTGCTGACCCTCAGGGAGGTCGCGGATGCTTCTTCGCCGTCGGAGCAGGTACCAGAAGAAGAGCAGGGCGTAGGTCACCATGGCGAGGCTGGCCGAAGCCCAGATCGTGATGTTCCCCAGCAGATGGATCTGTGCCTGCGGGCACGCCGGGAGATCTGTTACCTACCTGCCACCTTCTCAGAGAGGGAGAACCCCGACGTTAACAGATGCAAATGCCTGTGCGACTTCCGTTAGAAGTTAAGAGACGCTCTAGCATTCGTTAGCTCTCATTACTAATATGGACGTACCTAGACTCGACGGCAATAAGTAAGTTTTTTTAAAGTTCACAGTGAGACCCTTTTTTTAGGAAGGAACTAAGGTTCTCACCTTTGTACAACTGAACACTGGGAGGAGGTGGGATTCATTTTAAGGACTCAGCCGCTCAGAGTGACGTCAACATCTTTCCGAGTCTACCTAAGCGTTCAGAGTAGGGACTCCTGGCACTGGCTCTGTGTGCTTTGTCTCACAATCATCAGCTCTCTACCCAGCCTCTGAGTAAGATTACTGTGAATGTTTATTGGGCATCTATTCCGTGCCAGTGGCCCAACGAAGCTTTCCTTCTGCTGGACGAAGAGAGACAACAGATACACCAACAACGCACTAATAGTCTCAACGCTAACTGCCGTGCAGAAAACAGAACAGGAATATTTTAACAGCCTCTTGCCAGAAGGGGAACAGTACGCTCCCACAAACCAAGGAAGCCTGGCTTTCCTCTGACAAGCTGACATGCTCGGGCCTTACTCCTCAGCATTTGGTGGGAGTACTTACTCTGCACTGTCAATGTGTTTAGAGAAAAGCAAGTCACAGGCTCTTGTTAGGAGAGGCTTTGAAGACCTCTGGGACTTTGTAGGACGCAATGGCAGATCTTAATGTGAGAAGGAATTTTCACGGTATGAGACGAATCTAAGCTGCTGGCTGTTAGAAACATCCACTTACACTGGTCCTGGGGTGCAGCCAATAGGCGATGTTGGTGTCCAGCGTGACCCACTCCAGCGGGGTGGAGCTATACTTGTGCTCTGAGTCATCAGTCCTCAACGTCAGCATCCGCCACTGGAAGAAAGCCAGAGAAGACCTCTTAGACTCAACGCGACAGAGGCCTTCGCTTGTGCAGGGCTTTGTCTAAGGTGTTACAACAAACCTTGCCCCTTTCCTGGGTATGCCCCACCTCTGGTTCATCTGGGTCAGCAGTAGAGGCAGTGTGATGCACGATGAGACCTGACTTCTGGCCGGGGTGTGGCCACCCCACCCCGTAGCTTGTCACCTCTGTACAGTAAGTGACTGGACTCCATGCTCTCTAAGGCCACTTTCAGACTCAGCATTCTCTGATTTTACAACCCTGACTTCCTCTAGTGCTCTATTGTGTTGAACTCTGCCCATTTTGCCTGACCAGAGGGGCCTAAAAACACCCTGGCAATGTCACTCCATTACACCAATGCACAGTCTCCTCAGTCCCTGACTATGCCTGACTGCAGAGCTACAGGGCAGCAATGTTATACGCGTCACTTCTAATTAAGAGCGGAAACATGCATTTTCCTGGTTAGTCTGAGGTCCCAGCTTAAAAGACGAAATTTGTGCAGTTAAGAACTCTAAGGTCAGTGCTTTGCTGAGCGGCCAGTTTCCAGCGAGCAAAGTCAGGCCTCCCTCTGCCTGAGTGTCACCTGCAGTTCCGAGAACCTGGCCATGAAGCTGAGGTTTCTGCTGATGTCAACCTGAGTAGGTGAGTGCAGCTCCAGTTCCCTCTCCTTCTGTTCCTGGCCTGAGAGAACATACCAGAACAAAAGAACGTGAATAGAATAAGGTTAGAGAGCTCAGAATAGAAGCTGTTTCCCCTGCTTTTCAAACAATCCTCAACTACTCTTCATCCACCTGCACCATCCCCTTTAGTCTTCCCCACCTTATGCAATAGCACCCCATTAAAATAAGGTCTTTCGGCCCTTGGAAAGCTCAGCTTGTGGTGGGATAAATAAGCTGCTTTACAAGGGTACCTCAGGGTGAGAAAGGTCTTTAGTTGTTTACCGCTTCAGCTAAGTGCAAGGAGGGAGTCTGCTTGTCACAGAGGCTGGAAAACGTGCTCAGCTCCCACGAGAAGGAGCCGGTGTCTATCAATTGGTGTTTTATTGAAGTACATGCACTGGAACCAGTTTTCCCAATCCAGCTAACATCAGTGAGGTCAGGACTCACTTTTCCCGTACCGGTGCTCCTCCACGTTCCACACCATGCTCTCGTGGAAGCCCCTGGACAGCTTCTCCCCAACCACTTCCAGCTGCCGGAACCCCCAGTCAGGGAGATGTGCCCCGCTCAGCTGGCAGAACACGGAAGATAAAAATGGGCATTATGGGAGAGTTCAAGTTCTCTAGGCTCAGGCACATGCTGGCTAGTCACTTTGTCACTCTGTCAGCACCCAGAGAGGGTGGCAGACCTCTCCTGATGGGATCTTTATGTTAGGATTCAGTTCTGAGAAATTATAAAAGCATCCATCCTTCAGTGTAAAATAAACAATAATGACTCCTAAATGTTCCACCTGGAAAAAGCCAGTGTAGCCTTAAGAGCTGAGGAAATAGATTTTGTGAGCCCACAGCTTAAGACAGGCCAAGCCAAAAAGCCAAGCTCTTTACCTTTAAGATGGCAGAAGTGTTCACATGTACAAACCGAACCTCGGACATTATGGTCTTCCAGACATCTGTATCTGATTCTCTGTTGACAATCTCCTGCAAAAACAAGAGACTGTCAATTACTTCATTCGTTTCCAGTTTCCTTAAATGTAAAAATAAAGACCAGTCACAAACAATGAAATTCCCTTAAGTCTAGTGCAAAGGGACACGCCCCCCAAGGGGATGATTCTGGATGTCACTGTGGACATTCTTCACAGTACACGCGGTACCAGACACTGGCTAGATGCTTGAGGGGCTGCATGAGAGGTTTTAGAAAAGGGATTTAAGAGACTGGTAATCCTCCTTGCTTTTCTGCAAAGCCCATCCACTGAAAGGGCTCAGAGCTCTGGTGAAAAATGGAACTTTTTTTTCGTATTTTAGATGAAGGTTTACAGAACGGTTAGTACACACATTGTCGAATGACACTGGCTAACAACCCCATGACGTGTCAACGCTCTCCCTTCTCAACCCTGGGTTCCCTATCACCAGCTTTGAAAAATGGAACATTTCTTAGTCCTTAATCTGCAAACACAAAGATGGCTGAGGTGAAGGTTAGAAAAGGGACCTCACAGAGGGGTTCGTGATACGGAGTTGCTGTTATTAAAAAAAAATTATTAGGGGCCATCAAATCAATTCCGACTCACAGCAACCCCAAGTGACAAAGGCGAACTGCCATACAGGGTTTCCAAGACTGTAATCTTTATGGAAGCAGACTGCTACATCGTTCACCCCCAAAGTGCCTGGTGGGTTTGAACCGCCAAGCTTTCAGTTAGCAGCTGAGTGCTTAACCACTGCAGGGCTCCTCTGATACGGGGTAGTATCAGTAAAAAATACCCAGCATCTGAACAGCATTTTGCATTGCCCTATCTTATCCGATCCTCACAATGACTGCAGGAAGTAACGCAGCTGTCAGAATCAGAGTGGCAAGGCAGGAGCCTCCCGTGTCCTTCAGCCTCGTTACCTGAGAAGGTGGGCAGGTGGTGCTGAAGGTGCTATCGAGGGACTGAGAAGGAGGAGGAGGAAAAAAGAGATCAGCAATGAGCCATTAGTAGCAGGAGAGCAGAAAAACAAATCAAGCACAACCTGGGTGGGGGCAGGAAAGATTTTAAGTAGAAATCGCAAAGGGGGAGCTCCCTATGAGAAAGGAGCGGTGTGCACAGAGCTCCCCTGAAGCGGGGGAACAGTAGAGGAGAGAATGGAGAAACAGAACACACACAAACATTTGTCGCACAGTGAGGAAAAAGGCAGATGTGCTGGCTATGCACAAAAATGTAAAGTAAGCCTCTGTTCTGGGGTGAGTACTAACCCCCCAAATTCATGTCTACCTGGAGCTTCAGAATGTGACCTTATTTGGAAATAGGGTCTTTGCATATGTAATGAAGTTAAAAGGAGGTCATACTGGATTAGACTGGGCTCTAGTCTCATGACTGGTGTCCTTAAAAAGACAGCACGGAAAGACACACTGAGAAGAAGGCAGTGTGACTGGAGTGATACATCTACAAGCCAAGAAACACCAAGGATTGTGGCAACATTAGAAGCTAAGAGGAAAGCATGGGACAGTGTCTCCCTCAGAGCCTCCAGAAGGAACCAACCCTGACAACACCTTGATTTCAGACTTCTAGCCTCCAGAACTGTGAGAGAATAAAAGTCTACTGCTTTAAGACACCAGTTTGTGGAAACGTGTTACGGCAGCCACAGGGAACTCACACAACCTCTGCAAAGACAGCTTCGCCAAGAGGTTCTACGAGCAGGCACTGTATCAAGCTGGAGGTACAGTTCACCCTGTGGAGACCAAATGGCAGTGGGCTGGTCTAAGTGTGGAAGTGCTGTGGCCAACTGAAGTTGGAAGGCAAGTGTGACTCTTGTTAAGGAAGTCAACCCAGTGGAATTACTGTGATTATAAGACGTTAGCTGTTTTTAGTGCTCATTTCCTTAAACCCACAGATGGTGAGATGGCTCAAGAACTTTTTTCCTGCCACCTTTTGCAGGTGAGCTGTGTGCAGCCCTAGAGAGAGACTTACTCTGTAAGAGGAGGTGTATCCCCTGGTCCCTCAGGAGAGGTGGCCACAGGGATCCTGAGGGATCCCCCACACTCGATGGCCAGGTCTCTCCCTGGGAAACTGGAGCTGAAGGAAACTGTCAATATCCAGGTAAGGATTCATCAGAAGAGATTTCTCCTGGGTTGCAGGAATGTGGCTGGAACCCTCTGCCCTCCTTCAGTGACCTGGTTTCGAGGCTGAGCAAGTGACCCAGTTGGAGAGAACCTTGATCGGGCAGAGCCACCCAGCGGTGACCTACACAGAGCCCAATACAGAGCAAGTGTGGAACATCTTAAAATCTCCCTGTAATCTCATCTTCTCTGATACACAAAACAACTCAGATTAAGAAATTCCACAGAGGAGGAAGTATCTGTTCCCCCATGGAAACATATATGACCTTTTTTACGTAAAAAATCACTTACCTGACTTGACATCTGAATCAGAATTAGTCTAAGCGCAGTCTCAAACACCCGGTATCGGAAAGCGCACGTTACTGACTGACAGTCGCAACCCCACACGGGAACTCACCAGTCTCCAGAGGTTCTGGGCGGGCATGGAGATGTTATAGTCAATGTAACAGGAAACCTCCTGGGAGTGGGGGCTCAGAGGGGCTGCGACATCGTGCCTGGAAGACCAAGACAGAGCTTTCGGAGGGAGTTCCTCAAACTGACTTTATTTTAAAACTTCTCTGAGAGGCGTCTACTATTTGTTTAAGGGGAAAAAAGCCACTTTTTGGCACAAAGGCCAGCTCAGCCCTGAAGGACGGCCTGGTCCCAGTCGGCTGTCACAGCCTGAGACTGTCCCTCCTCAAGGCTTGGAGAAAAGGCAACACTGAATAACTTTTCTAGGGGAAAGCACACACTGGTGGGGATCTCACAAGAAAACCAAATGCAGTGTAACAGTGTTTCTTTCAGATGTGAGTCTAAGATTACTCTGTAGGTACCACCACTCCACTTCTCAGCTGAGGAAGCCATGTCTCAGAGGAAGGTAGCCACTCTCACAAGAACTGGGCGTTTCCCATGTTTGAGACCCCAACTCTGATGCAGCCCTGCCCCAGAGCAGGCCAGGGGCACCCTAGCATTGCTTATGCTTTGCCCTGAACAAAGAGAACCACAGAGGAAACCCTAAAGAAGCAGAAGAGGAGGCGGCGGGCGTACTCACGTGTTGAGGAGGCGGGTGGTCATGCCGTGGACCAGCTGCACGATGTCTCCGTGCCGGATAGGCCTCGGCGGGTTGCCCACCACCAGCTGGTGCCTGGGAAGGCAGTGGGAAGACCGGTGTGGGCTTCACCTCACAGCTCAGGGCCCTCTCAAAATGACAACACTCACCAGGAGTGTCAGCAGCTACAACTTCTCACACCAAAGACAATTTGGAATTTTGGAGCTTCCCAATCTTGCACCTCACATTAGGTAAATTAGTACAAAAACAAAACATATAAACTGTGTTTAACTCTTTTCTGAAAATGGGTCAGTGTGATTCCAAACATGATTGTGTTTGCAGGGTTACATTTCAACTGCTCTGTATTGTCTGTGAATGCTACGGCAATGGATACACCTTGGATGCCAAGAAATCCTTCTAATGGACAGATGTTCCATCCAATATCTGTTCAATAAACATGTACTAAGTGTCTGTTATGCCTCGGACCCTGGACTGGGTGCTGAGCATATGGTGTCGGACAAGACAGACGTTGCCCATAGCCCTCCCACTATTACAAACCAAAAAACCAAACCTGTTGCCTTTGAGTCAATTCTGACTCACAGACCCTACAGGACAGAGCAGAACTGCCCCACAGGGTTTCTAAGACTGTAATCTTTATGGAAACAGAGTACCACATCTTTCTCCCACGGAGCAGCTGGTGGGTTTGAACTGCCGACCCTTCAGTTAACAGCAGAGCACTTAATCACTGTGCCATCAGGGTGCTACTGCAGTAGGGGGAAAAGACAGACACTGGACAAGTGGACAGGCAAATAGCAGCCACCATATGACAATGGATACAGAAGCCAACGGGGACCGTGGTAGAGAATGGAATGGGGTTGGGGGGACGTGGGGGGTTTGGAGAGGGTGCTCAAGGAAGCCTCCCTGAGTAGTGACCTTCAAGCCTGAGTAAGAGGAGCCAGCCAGGTAGATGCGTTCCAGGCAGAGGAAGCAGTGTATGCAAAGCCCTGCAGCAGAGGTTTGTCTTGTTCTAAAAACACAGAGGGCTGGTAGGCTAGTGCTGTGAGCAAGGGCAGGCAGGACAGGAGGCTGGAGGCTTAAGCTGGAGCAGATCCTGCAGGGCCTGCAGGCCATGGGGAGGAGCCTGCATTGGATTCTAAGCACAATGACAGCTCAGGGAGGGGTCTGAGTAGGAGAGTGACCTGATGAAATTTACACTGGAGACTACTCTGTGGCTGCTGAAGGCTGGACTGGAGCGGGTAGGAGAGGAAGGAGGCAGTTGGGGGTGGGGATGTAGAGACCTGAATGGTTCAAAATCTTGTTTGGAGGCAAAATCAGCAGGACCTGCTGATGGACTGGATGTGGGAAGAGAGAGGATGACCCGCACCTCTGAGATCTGTGCAAGGGATGCCAGTTTGGATGAGGGAAAAGGAGAGAGGAGGGAACCCCTGTTTTTGTACGGAGTGGGGAAGGACGAGGGGTGGGAGTTTGGGACATGCCTGTAAAACATCCAAGCGGAGACACTGAGCAGGCAGTTCCCACACGAGTGTGGCCCTCTGAGGAGTGATCTGAGCTTAACTGACCCTGGAATTATCAAAGCTGCGAGGGTGAACGAGATTGCCCATGAAGCAAGTGTAGACAGAGGACAGCGTTCAGGACCGAGCCCTGAGGAGCTGGTCTGATCAGGCCAAGAGGTAAGCTAGGCTCTGGACTCACCTCCCAGGATCCTTTACAATCCACCAGTTGTTGACATCTTTGAAGGGGTAAC
The DNA here is from genome assembly GCF_030014295.1 of Loxodonta africana. Taxonomy (NCBI): domain Eukaryota; kingdom Metazoa; phylum Chordata; class Mammalia; order Proboscidea; family Elephantidae; genus Loxodonta; species Loxodonta africana. The sequence continues at coordinate 44,089,678 of NC_087350.1, forward strand.
AGGTTACCTGCTGCTGGTGGGAGCTGCCCCGGCCATTCTCATATCTGCGTGAAGACAGTGACAATGACATGTATCTGGAAGGGGATAGAGATGGGCCAGTAGGCCTTCCTCCCCAGGGTTCAGCAAAGTGAAGCAGATGTCAAATGCTACCTAGCAAGATGTTGTAGGGCAGAATAAGGAGAAAACAGAGAAGTTTAAATCTCATAGGGGTGGAAGACATGAACCTAAAGGCGCTGAAGCCCAGTGCGAAGCAACCCATACATGGAAGACGCAGAGTGCGTGTGCAGCGGAGGGCGCTAGGGCCCTCTGCTCACAAGGCTTGCTCACATTCACACACAAATAACCAGACCCACTGATGATCAGGGCCTCAGAGCTCCAGCTTCCTCTGTCTAGCAAATGTCTTCATATAAAGTTAAAGTTGATGACACAAGCAACATGGTGTAAACACATTTGTAATCTTCAAACTAACATGGCCACTTTCCTTACATCATGGGGTAGGTGTTCTGGTGGGAATGAAGCCAGCAGGGCATGGGCTTGCCAAAGACACTTCTCAGAGTGACCTGGGAGCCGTAGGCCACCTCCAGGGGCTGGCCTCGTGTGATACGAGCCAGTCCTCCCTACAACAAAGTACAAAAGCCAGCAAGTCAGAGAAAGAGAAACAAACCCAAACTAGCCTTCCTAACAGCCATTCCTCCAAAACTGGAGGGAATGCCTATTTGGGGTGCCTCTACGTCTGGGGGAATAATGAGGTCACTCTCCTCTCTGCTCGATTCTCTCTTTTATATCTCAAAAGAGACTGACTCGAAATACAATCTAATCCTGTAGATTAAGTCCTGCCTCATTAACATAACTGCCTCTAATCCTGCCTCATTAACATCATAGAGATTAGAATTTAGAACACGTAGGATAATCACATCAGATCACAAAATGGTGGACAACCACATAATACTGGGAATTATGGCCTAGCCAATAATTATGGCCTAGCCACTTTTGGGGGTCACAACTCAATCCATAACATGGAGTCCTTACTTCTTGACTTCTTTTTCCTCTCATGCTCATTTGATGATGTTTCTATCAGACAAGCTTTGAATCTACCACCTTCTTTCTAAAGTGGCCACGACTTCCCACTGCTTACCTCCAAGCTGGCCTGGAATGCGCTCGACATGATTTGGTCGTGCGGCCCAGAGCGGTAGAGTAGAATCAAATGGACGTAGAAGAAAAGTAAGTACGTGAGGATTGGGATGATCAATAAAGCCACTGTTCTGGCCAGCAGGTGACAGAACACACAGACCTGCCAGAGATTAAAGAAAAAATCACTTCCCACGACGCATACAGGCACACTTGTTTCCAGATGCCACATGCTTAGAAAGTTAGCGACAGGAACCCTGCCCTCTCTCGCACAGTGCTCCAGATGAGCCTAACGCAGCCCCTGATGTCAGCACCTACGTTTGATAAGGTCTGGTCTCCAATCAGGTGCCAGGCGTGGACGGCAGCAATGCTGAGCACGAGCAAGTATGTGAAAACACCCATGTATTTTATGCTGAAAAGACATAATTAAAAGTAAAATTTTTCAATTTGGTGCTTCCTTAAAAAGCTAGAAATAGACCTAACATACGACCCAGGATTCTACTCTTTGGAAATTAAAGAAATAAGAGCCTTCACAGGAATGGATATGTAAACACCCATGTTCATTGCAGCACTGTTTACAATAGCAAAAAGATGGAAGCAACCAAGGTGCCCATCAGTGGATGAATGGATAAGTAAATTATGGTATATTCACACAATGGAATACTACGCATCGATAAAGAACGACAATGAATCTGTTAACGTGGTGGAATCTGGAAGGCATTAAATGAAGGCATTATGCTGACTGAAATAAGCCAATTGCAAAAGGACAAATATTGTATGAGACCATTATTATAAGAACTCTAGATAAAGTTTAAACACAGAAGAAAATATTCTTTGATGGTTATAAGGGCAGGGAGGGAGGGAGAGGGGTATTCACTACCTAGATAGTAGACAAAAGTTTTTTTAGGTGAAGGGAAGGGCAACACATAACATAGGGATAGTCAGTACAACTGGACTAAACCAAAAGCAAAGAAGTTTCCTGAATACAATGAAACGCTTTGAAGGCCAGAGTAGCAAGGACAGGGGTCTGGAGACCATGGTTTCAGGGCACATCTAGGTCAAATGGTATAACAAAATGTATTAAGAAAACGTTCTGCATTCCACTTTGGTGAGAGGCATCTGGGTTCTTAAACGCTAGCAAGTGGCCATCTAAGATGCATAAATTGGTCTCAACCCACCTGGAGCAAAGGACAATGAAGAACACCAAAGACACAAGATAGATATGAGCCCAGGAGAAAGAAAGTGCCACGTAAACCAGAGATTCCATCAGCCTGAGACCGGAAGAACTAGATGGTGCCCGGCTACCACTGATCACCGCCCTGACAGTGAACACAACATAGAATCCCTGATGGAGCGGGAGAACAGTAAGATGCAGATCTTAAATTCTCATAAAAAGACTAGGCTTAATTGTCTGACTGAGACTGGAGGGATCCTGACCCTTTCATAGCCCAAGATTGTAACCATCCCCGAAACCAACTCTACAGACATGGATTGGCCTGGACTATAAAAAAAAAAAAAAAATTATATTTTTTTATAAGACAGACAATGATGCTGGTGAGGAGTCAAATTCCTGGCTCAAGGAGACACATGAGACTATGTGGGCAACTCTTTTCTGGTGGTGAGATAAGAAGGAAAACGGGGACAGGAGCTGGTTGAATGGACACGAGGAATACAGGGTGGAGAGGAGGAATGTGCTGTCTCATTAAGGGGAGAGCAGCAGGGAGTGTACAGTGGGGTGTGTATGGCTTTTTGTATGAGAGATTGACTTGATTTGTAAACTTTCACCTAAAGCACAATAAAAAAAAGTTTCTGTTATAAAAAAAATAATAAAAGTAAAATTTTAAATGACACACAGAAATAAGGAGAAAAGGAGCACGTCTAAGAGAAGCATATCAAACTCACCCAACAGCGCAGGAACAAGCAACTCCCGTCAGCATTAGCCAAAACCACCAGCTTGGAGAGAACGGGCTGGAATGAAACAAAACCAAGCAGACAGAAATGGGAATAACTCAAAATATTCCCTAAAGGCCAGCAAAGGCACATGTTTCTCAGAGAAATCTTTGTGGGTCAGTTGGTTCTACTGAGCACCAAGTACAATCCAAATGAATCCCAGTCTCACAAGGTATCAGTCCAGGCAGAATTTTCCTTTTTGTCCACAGAATTTTTCTGTGTTTAAGTTATAGGAAAATAGGGCGTATTTATGAAGTCATGAGCCAAGGGCCAACCTAGGTACAGAAGGGTGTTACACAAGCAGCCCCTCAAAATAAAAAAGGTAGCAGACCTCAGGTAAACAAACCACCCAGATTCTTTTGTCCCGTTTACAAAGGATACATCACATTTCACATACCTGTGTTTCTGGAGGTTGGAGAACTTCAGGTAGGACAACACAGACAAGAGGTTAAAAAATATGAGTACTGATTCCAAAAGTATTAGCCTTGACTGAGTGATGAGAGCATTCTCTGTATATAAGGATAAAACACATCGGTTTTAAGGTAGGCAAAAGCAAATATATATGGCATTTACAAAAGGCATACTTAACTAAGACCAAGGGCAACATTCCAAAGGGTCACAGACCGTGAGGTGGGATGTTCAGAAATGAGTGGCTGGATGGGAACTGCGGAGGTGAGTTCTTAGGTTTGAATCCTGATGGCCTAGACCTGACTGTATGACCTTGGGCAATTCACTTCACTTTTCTCAGTCTTATTTTTTGTTTGCAGAAATAATATTGACTTTATATGGCCGCTGTGAACGTTAAAACATTATATAGGCATAGAGGCTCATACAGAGCTGTCACTCCGTAAACAATAATTCTGACTTTCTAGTCTAACTTTCCATCTGATTTAATTTCATTTGTTCATACACCTGGACTGAATATTTAAAAAAAAAAAAAATTATGAGGAGCATCTACTAATTCACATGTCCATCTCAATTAGTCGAGGCCTGGAAATGGTGTGAAGAGGGGAGATTATCACCTAGTGGTGAACCTGGGTGAAGGTGGACGAGTGCTCATGGTAGACCCTGCCATGTTTGGGCAGCAGCACGTTTACATGGCTGCACCTGTGCTAGTAATAACACTGTGACCAGAGCACAGCAATCCCATAGCCAAGGGGGTCAGCTGAGAGCCCGAGGAGCCGCACAATCATTTGTGAATGACCTGGATATGCTTCCATCCCATGAGTGGAAGATGCTGCAGGCAGCACGCCTACTAAACTCACAAGCTGTCCTAGACCTAACACTGAAAAGCAGCCCAGGCCAGGGCTTGGTTCTGTCCTTCAGTACCAAGAGGAGGGAGGCAGAGGCCCAGGTCTTACCTATAAGCACCAACAGAGCAGCTCCCATGGCAGCGCAGTGAGAAAAGTTGAGCTCTAACACTATCTGATAGGCCATGGGGACCAAGAAAGCCCCTGCGAGAGCTGGCAGCAAGCGCAAGGACCAGACAGGCACATTGCTGCTGTATTCTGGAAAAGCAACGACACAGCGGTGCTGAGGACACTGCGCACACCACCTTCATATTCGCAGGTGTGCTTTCAAACAGCATCGCATCACAGCCTCTAAAATGCAAATTTACAAAACTGGGGACCACCTCAGCAATCGAGTGTCCAAACTCTGAGTGAGGGCTTTGAGATCAGCTTTACACATTCAAAAACCCAGCTCTGACTAAGCCTAGGAATGATGACTAAGGATTCTGAAATTAATTTTTTACTTGTTTATAATTTCACCCCACCTATTTCCAAAAATACTGTGGCAACATACAAAATTTGCACGTGCAAAAGATGAATGAGATCATATGCCACACATAAAGAGTCTGATTAAGTGTACCAAAAACGAGAGATAAAATAATCACTGTAACTTAACACTAAGACATTTACCAGACTTTTCAAAAGTCTCACCTGTACCCAAATAATTTATCATACCTTGGTTTCAGACTAAAAAGCTCTGATCTCTCCACTCTACTGTGTGCAAACTAATAAGGAAGGGAAATGAATATGATCTTTACCTGCTCCAATTCTGTTCCACAAAAAGTTACCATCAAATCCTCCTAAATAACCTAAAACAGAAGATTAATCAGCAAATATTTCTGGAGTACCAAACTGGGGCAGGCAATAGGGAAACAATGATACATAGATAATAAGACATGGTGTCTACACTCGAGAAATTTCACTTCTAAATGTCTTTGAGGCCAAGTCAAGGGCTGCTTCTCCCACAACAAGCCTACCTCCCAAGGCCAGCAGCATGTGGCCAAACGGTGGTCCACTGTCGTCCAAGAAGAAGATCCGTTTCATGTAAAAAGAGATGTACTGCCCATAATACACTTCATCAAAACTGAAAACAAAACAAAACTCATATCATATTCAACTATAAATCTTAATTGTAAAGAAAAGGTGTGAGAATACGTGTACCTATGTGTTTCTAGACAACTTGAGGTGAACGATCAGCAAAGGGTGGACCTTTTGCCCCAATTATATCCCATTCACAAATATTAACAGACATATACATATAATCCACCCATGGGACAGGGTGGAAAATTCAGGAACTTAGGATGCTTGCCTAGTGTAGGCAATTCACCAATGCAGTGGGCACACAGGATATTTGCCAGACACCAACTCTGTTTCTCCCCCAGTTTTTGATTTAGACATGTACTATGAGCCCCCCTGTTGAAAGGCCTCAGGGACCCAAGACTAGGCCCCCTGGTCCACCAGCACACGTCTGTTGACCCAGTGAAACAGGCCCAGGTGTATAAAAGGAAGACAAAGAGGAGCGAACTGCAGTGAGACACTTCCAGACAATCGGGAAAATATGATGATATTAGGAATTACTGTCAATTTCTTAGCAGTAATAATGGTATGTGCTTATGTGACTTTTCTATATTTAGGAATCCTTACAGAGATATATAATGAAATATTTATAAATAAAATATAATGTCTAGAATTTGCTTCAAAATAATCTCCTGCAGGGAGGGGTTGTCTGTGAATTGATGGTGAAGCTGGGAGATGAGTATGTTGGTAGGAGGTCACTATACTATCCTCCCTACTTCTGTATACATTTGAGACTTTTCATAACAACTTAACAAAAAAGAACAGCTACATGTTTAATAACAATAATAATAACAGCAGTTATTTCCCGTTATAACAAAAATCATCCTCTATGGTCAAATAAGATTCACTTCCAAATTCATCTATCCTCCACCCTTCAGGGTTTGACAATTATCGAAGACTAATAGCCAGATCCTCCAGCAGCCACCATGGTTCTCCCCTCCACTGCCCGTGATAATATGCCCAATTTCACCTCCTACGGCCCTAGGCAGCAAGATTCCAGGGACAAACTGGCTTCTCCGCTTGTCGCCAAAAACACATCACAAAGAAGCCCAGCATCTCATCCTCCCATGTGTACTGTTTAAAAAGGCACTTCGTATCACAAAAAGTACTGAACAAATTACAGTTTTTGGGGGCTCAGCCAGGGAACAGAGACTTGAGTTGTTTGGCTTACACCACAGCCCGAGGATAGGTGAGTCGCCACAGTCTACTCAGTAACCCCACCCCAGTCAGAGCCACGACATTCAGGTTGATGTCCGCTGTCACCACTAGCGGATGCCTCAAAAATCCCAACATCTTGTAGAAAAGCAGGCTCAGGAGGATGCCCTGGAAAAGAAGAGAAGAGCTGTCATAGAGAAATGGCAGCAACCCTGAAGGGCTCAGCAAGGCTACAGAAAGGACACCAAGCCACCCTGGCTCCCAGATGCACCCAGGTGTAAGCACAGCATACTGAGGAAGTCCAGAAAGTCAGGAAGAGCTTGTGGTACGTCACAATTGGGTGGTCACTACAAGTCTCACCACTACTGCGTTTTCCAAGCAAAGAAACAATGCTACACTAAGGTTAATTTAAAGATCCTTGAGGTGGGGAGGGCGAAGGGGCAGCAGCAGTAAACCACGGCTGGAATTCAGGAATCTCAGGACTGAACACTCACTCACTTCAACAACTCATTCCAAACACCTGCTGAGCACTTCCTGGGAGGAAAAAACCAGCTGCCATCAGGTCAGCTCTAACTCAGGGCGACCCTGTGTATGCCCGGTTGGAACTGTGCTCTGTAGGGTTTTCTTTTTTAAAATATTTTATTTTTGTTGTTGTTGAGAATACACACAGCAAAAATATACACCAATTCAACAATTTCTATATATACGATTCAGTGACTTTGATTACACTCTTCAAGTGAGTCGTGCAGTCATTCTCACCCTCCTTTTCTGAGTTGTTCCTCCCTCATTAATATTAACTCATCGACCACTAGGATTCCTGTCTTATCTTTTGAGCTGCTGTTGTAAGATAGATCTTAAAAGAGCATAATGCTTAAGGCAGACATTCTTTACTAGTGTAGCTAAACTATTATTTGGGTTTTAGGAGACTTCAGGAGATGTTTTTGGTTTAAGGTCTAAAAATTATCTTAGGGCAATAGTTTTCAGGGTTCATCCAGCCTCCATTGTTCCAGAAAGGCTGGATTCCATGAGAATTTGAATTGCTGTTCTGTATTTCCCCCTATGATCAGGGTTCTTTTACAGGCTCTCTGATTGCAGTGTTCAGTAATGGTAGCTGGACATGATCCAGTTCTTCTGGTCTCACGGCAAACAAGGCTCCACAGGGTTTTCAAAAGCTGGGTTTTCAGAATTAGATTGCCAGGTCTTTTTTCTGAGGAGCCTCTGGGTAGACTTGAATCTCCTACCTTTTGCTTAGCAGCCAAACTGCTTAATAGTTTGCATCACCCAGGGACTCCCTCTGGGGAGGAAGACCACTGTGAATGAAGGAGATGACCTCCCTTGCCTGAGAGGGACAGGCAGCATGGCCACAAGTGACCTTGACTTTGGGCACCTCCTGGGGTGCCAAAGCAACCACTTACTGCTGGATGACCTCGATCTTCCTGAGCCTCAGAGCCTCCCCATCTCTGAGGATACATCTATCCCCAATGACCCCTTTCACTCCCTGTGGCAGCACCATGCCCTGGGCACCCCCATTCTCGCCCAGAAGGCACATCTGCCCCCTTTCTGTTCTGAAACTGCATTCACCTGCCCCCACACACCCAAAGGCTGCATCTGCCCTGTGCTCCACCTTTCTTCCCAGAGGCCGAATCTGACTCTGACCTTCCCTGTCTCTCCCCAAAGCTACATCTACTCTGGATGTCCCTCTTCTCTCCCTGGAACTGCATCTGTGCTGAGCTGAGTGCCGCTTTTTGCTCCCTGACACATTATCTGCCCCAGAAGGACCCCCTTCCCCAGCCACACCCCTTCCTTTACACAGGCCGCATTTGCCCCGGGCCACCTTCCTTCCCCAAAACTTTATCTGCCCCTGGGCGCCCACATTTTTTCTGAGTCTGCATCTGCCTCCGGGCACCCCATTCTTACCCCAAAGCTACATCTAGCTTCTGGAACTCCCTCCCTTCGCCAAAGCTACTTTCACCTCTGGCCACTCGCTTCTCTTTCCAAAGTTTTATCTGCCTCCAGCGTTCCCTTTCCCATTCTGAGGAGGCACTTCTCGCATCCCCGGCTATATCTGGTCCTGGGCTCCCTTCTTGCCCCGTGGCTTCATCTTCCCAGACACCTCCTACCTCCTTCTTCCTTTTCTCCTAAAAACGGCATCCGCCCCCGGGCCTCCTTACTTCTCCAGGGTTCCATCTGTCCCAGACCCTCTTTTACTCTCCCAGAGGCTGCATCTGCGCTGGATATTCCCTTTACCGCCCCAAGGCTGCATCCTTCCCCTGACGCTCCCATTCTCAACCCGAGGCTGCACCTGCCCTGGGAGCCCCCTCTCTGCCTCAGAGGCTGCACCTGGCCCCGGCCCCGCCCATCCCGGCCCCCCCGCTCCTCCGCAGGCCGCGCACGCGCGTCCCGCACTGACTCTCCCGAGCCCCCACTGAGCTCTCGTCTCAGGACCCCCCAAACGTACTTGTTTTTCTCCGAGTCCCCGCAGAGCTGCTCCCCGCGCCTCGCCGCGCCTCCGAACGGCCTGGGGGTCTGACCGTTGGGTGCTGTCGCAGCGCGCGCCCTCCTGAGCCGCTCGGCACTCGGGCCGCTCACCGTCCTGCTCGACGCTCGATTCGCCGCGTCTGCTGAGCCGAATGGCCGCAGCGCGCTTGCGCACTAGGCTCATGATGCAAACAGGAGTCGGGGGTGTAAAACCGAAGGTAATGTCGTTTCTCCCCTAAGGTTATCGTTGTTCACTGCTTTGGTGTTCCAGATATTTCGGTGGATGTTAGACATATGCATCTTTCTAAAAACACAAACGGAATCATGTACATATTTTACTCCTTTCTTTTTCACTTAATATGCCACGGAGATTATTTACTACGTCAGGACATAGAGATCTACTTTTTAAAGCGTCTGCTCAAAAGTCTTTTATTTGGATGAACCAGTTTCTAGCTTCTTGATGAACAAAGGTCGCTGCATTTCTCACGTGCACGTTAATTCCCTACCAGAGGCAGGATCAGGGTTACGTTGCCGTCAAGTCGATTCGGACTCATAGCGACCCTATAGGTCAGAGTACAACTGTCCCATAGAGCTTCCAAGGAGCGTCTGCTGGATTTGAACTGCGGATCTTTTGGTTAGCAGCTGTAGCACTTAACCACTAAGCCACCAGGGTTTCCAGGAGCAGGGGACGGGCATTTAAAGTGGAAGTACGTGGTGAGTGCGCCGCTGACGGACCTCACCAGAAGCCCGGGGAAGGGCCACTCTCCCGAGCGGCCTCACCCACGTGCAGCGGCTTCAGGACGTTCCAAGTCTCTCTCTCCAGCTGGGTCAACCCAACTTCTTTTGGGCATCTCCCCTGAACGTCTCGTGGTCAGGTCACGCTCTGCAGAATCGTCGCTCCTCCCTGCCAAGCCGCTCAGACTTCCTGGTGTTCATCACCCACCAGGAGCTTCAAGAGCCAGACACGTGACTTTTCGTTAAATGAATGCATTCTTCCCATTTTTTCACTGGAATGTGTGGGACCCAGGGCCATTAGCTTAAAAAACACAACTCAGCTGATGGATTACTCTTCTCCCCCGACCCCGTTCCTGATCCCCTAGTCTATTTGTATATTAATACATATGGACTTTTAAAGGAAGACTGCAGAGGTAGTAACTTGGATTATGGTTACGGTTTCCAAAACTTTTCCCCCCACATATACTAGCATTAGATGCCATCTACAAGCATTTAACGTTGTAGCAAATGTTGGTCCTCATATTCCCCCTCATGACTCACCGCAGGTCGTTCTGCCTGGGAAGAGGCCAGGGGCTTATCTGGGCCTGGGGTGGGGGAGCACATGCTACCTGAGGTTGGGCTCTGGGCTGCAAATGAGACCACCGGTGATGCAAGAGTCCCTGGGCCCCAGGAAGGAGTGGGGCAGGCTCTCAGCCTTCCGCGCCCTCAGGCAAGCAGTGTGTGCTTTGGGATTCAGAGCCCACATCCCATGGGGCACTCAGCCTCCGGCCCAGCCTCTTTCACCATTACACTCCCTTGTGAAGTTGGTCAATCTGTGGCATGGGTATGGCTGTCAGCTGAGAGCTGCCCATGCCAAATCCCTGACTCTCCCTCATAGCCAAGAGGTTCAGAAGGAACCTGAGGGACCAGTCTCCTCATGGGGACAGTGCTGTACTTACTTGGAGATAATTTATAAACTCCTGCATGCATGCCCAGTGCTATGCCATGAGGTAGATAGATTCTGTGAGAATCCATGCTTTATGTTTAAGGAAATCATGACTCTGAGTGGTGGAATGTCTTCCCCAAAGTCACACAGCTAGGAGATGGCAGAACTGAGTACTGCCTGACCCCAAATCCAAGCTCTTGATTCAACACCTCCACTCACTGCCCCATGCCTGGCTTACCCCTCTTCCCCACCCCAAAGGGTGGCATAATCTTCCACTGCTTCCTGGAAAAAGCACACTAAAAGCAGCTACAACACATGCCAAACCAAGCACTTATCTCCTCTGACCCCTGGAACGAGGGACTGGATGAGTCCTGAGGTATGTCTTGGGAACTGGTAACTAATGCCAGCTCAAGCCAGTGGAATCTGCAGACAAATCCATTTTATGAGAAAGGATTCAAGGTCATCCTTGTAATCACATCACTCACTTGCCTCTGCTACCTGGCAGAATCTGACTAGATGGGGGTGTGAAAGGTGGATACTAATACATTTTAAAGATGTACTTCAGCTATGGGTTTCAGTCCCTTCTCTTCCCTAGACATCACTTAAGGCATTTCAACCAAATCCAGACCAAAATAACCCACTGCCGTCAAGGAGACGCGGACTCACGGCACCGCATGTGTGTGACAGAATTGCTCCATGGGATTTTCTTGGTCGCGATCTTTACAAAAGCAGATCGCAAAGCATAGCTGGGTGGGTTTGAACCGCCAACCCTTAGGTTAGCAGTTGAGCACAAAATGTTTGCACCACCCAGGGACCTTTCAGCCAAGTCACTCCTTCCTAGTTTCCATGAAAACTGTCCACAAAACCAAAACTCTTCCATCTCTAAGTCTCTCTAGTCAAATGACTGAGAAACAAGGGACGCACCACCTGAGAAAGCATGTTCAGTTTTATTTTTTTTTTTAACTTTTTTTATTTAAATAAGGAGAATTCTTTCATATGGAAAGAGCTAGTACAATCACATATTTGAAAGGAGAAACAATAGGTACTGAGCCTGGGTGAAAGGGCAAAGGGGGAGTGCCTCTACTGGGCCTGGAGAATCCATGATTCAATTTCCCATCCAAAGTAAGTTTCCAAAAAATAATGTATAAACAAGTTGCACATTACACTTTATGCCATCGTCTTCCCTTTCAAATATCTGGTCTACATGAAAAGACAAAGAGAGGAAAGGCCAAAATAAACAGTAACAAAAGGAAACAAAACAAGAATCCCTCTCAAGAAAAAAACAAAACCCCCCCATATCCTTTGTACTATGCAAGGCATGAGGTTAAAAGCTTAAGAGTACAGAATCCCCTTTAAACAATGGAAGAAGACGTCCACACAGAGCCTTAATAGAAACTTCCACTCCAAGGCTTTGTAACATGCTGAGACAGGGCGCTGGGGACATGGCTGCCATCTTCGTGGCCACCAAGCTGGGGTGTAGGAATGGGTGAGTGGTGGGTCTGATGTGCCTGGAAGACCGCTGTAGCTAAGTACATGCTGGTGGTCCCAGTGAGATTTCCAGAGAGCTCAGCTGTGTCTCCAACATTGAAACCACTCCCGTTCTGGAGGATCTATTTATCTTAGGCCCACCTCACATGTGGAGGAGAGTTGGCTTTCTGGAAGTCCGTTTCCCATTCATCACAGAACACAACAAAGCACAAATGCTCTCATGTCCTTGGTTGTCAAAGGCCATTTCCAACGGACCCTTCAACCCAGGCTTGCTCTGCAAGAAGTAAAAAGGGACAAAATAGATTTGAGAGGCCATGTGCAACTATTCGGTGGAGGGGAACCAAACAGCAGGGAGGGGGGCTCTACCAGAGTTGCTACAAACTGTCTCAGCGGGCCGGTTCTCCTTGGCTCTGAGCATCAGTCAAAAACTCCATCATTAACCATCCAGAAGGCAGACCAGAAGTACAAGACGCATTGCTGGTGAGAACTGATACCTATATTTAATGACAAGATACTCCAATATCCCTGGAATAACTGCAGTGTTGGAACTGAACCAATTTTTCTGAATGTGTACTAAAGTCACCCCTTTTTCTTCCCCTTAAGGAATCTATGGCCAGATGCTTATTAATTCCAAGTTTCAGAATAACCATGTGACTAGAAAAGGGGAAGCAACAGTAAAGAAAACCTGACCAAATGCAGTTAGCAGAAGTCTTCAGCGGGTGGGCGGCACCCTTCAGATACACAACCCGACACTCTGGAATTTCACTGGACTGAGTAGTCAACAGTGGACACGTAAATGCTGCAGGGTCGCTGGGTGCCCAGCAATAGATGGTAACCTCAGTGGCCAGTGCAAAGCTGGCAGCATCAAGGAGGAGGGTGTTTTCAGCAAGCAAAGGTGCCACCACCCATCCCAACAGCAGAAAAGGTAAGTGCTGGCCATCACCTGTTCCCCCAAAGGCTCCACAGCCTCCTGGCAGAAGCCTCTGCATGTATTTGCACCCCGAGGATGGGGGCTTGGAACCAAAACAAGACCCTAAGTCCTATTAACTTGAGCTTAGCTCTAAAACCACATGAAAGGAAGAGAGATATTGCACCTTAAAACATCTCTGCACTAAAAACTGCATTTAATTACTCAGACCAAGGAAGGGGCTGGGGTATCAGGGAGGCCCACAGGCCTGCCCTCTGCCCCTACAAAGTCAAATTTAAAATCTCTATCTTAGCGGGGAGGAGACCGCAGCTTAAGTCGCACAGAGGTGGTGAACGCACTCAACTTCACATGCAAATCTTGGCCTTTCCTGCACAGAATAATTCAGACATTATATATAAATAGAGCAGTGAAACATTTACTTTTTTTACCTAGATCTACAACATCAATACATATAAATAAATTCTAGTGTTTTTTTGTTTTTATTTGGGGAAGAGAGGAGGGGGAGAATTATAGGATAAGAGAAAAGGGCTGGAGAACAGGCGACCTTTTTGTTTTTATTTTCTTTTCTCAAACAGGAAGTACTGTCATTCTGACAGCAGGTGCACCTGATGTGTACATCTTGAGTTTGTAACAGCATCCAGGACTGTCCTGTTGAATTTCAAATGAGAAGAAAATGTTTTTCTTTGACGAGTAATGTGCACCGGAATTAGGTGTGAGTGGATCTTGGACGTATTTGGAAGTGTACAGGCAGAGATGGATCTGTGTGGCCTCAGCAGACCGAGACTCACCCAGGGGCACCTTGGCAATGCTGGCAGGGTGGGGGTGAGGAGCTGTGGTCGGGGCAGGGCTCACCACAGGCACAGGGGAGAGAAGAGCAGATGAGAGACACCGGGCAGAGGAGTGCTGCTAACAGCAAGCAGGCAGTCCTTTGAGAAGGGGCTCATGAGTAAAGTTTCAGGAGACAGAGGAGGAAAAAAAAAAAAGCTGCTAAGAAGGAAGGTCTGGTAAAGGCAAGGAGGAGAGTTGCTAAAAGCTATAGATTAAGCAATAAAGCATCTTTCAATAAAATTGCCCCTTCCCCAGACAGTACCCAGGGCAAGAGACATCGGCACTCTTTGCTGGTAGGTTATTCATTCCCCAACTTCTTTAGAATAGTAAAGAACAACAAAGTTACTTTACCAGTTCCTAAGAAGCCTCTTTCCCCATGCTCTGTGGGAACAGGGGATGGGGGAAAGGGGATGTCACACTATAGATGTAGATCTGAGATCCCAGAGGCTGAGCGGCTGTTAGACGCCCAGTGACACTGAGCTCCTCCCCACATCCCAGCCCTCGCCCTGCGCCGTTTTCTGAGCTGGGTCTCAGTAACTACCGCCAGTAGTTAGCATGCAGCAACCCCTGCAGGCAGCCTGCTGGCCAGTTACTCTAAAGAGCATCTGAGAAACTCCAGATTTCCCCTCCTCCCCTTTTCCTTGGGACGGCAGAATTCTGGACAATTTCCTTCTGTTTCTTATTTAAAAAAAAAAAAAAAAAAAAAAAAGGCATACAATGACTCACACAAAAACTCTGCTAGAGGCAACTCTGCAGACTTCAGACGCTGTCTTTTTTCGGAGGCTGTCCAGGCTGTGTCCGGAACTATACAGCCAGCTCTGTGACCTCAGACTTGCCCCAGCTGTCTGTACAGACCCACAAGACTGACACCTACTGCCCAGCCCAGGTCCCTCAGTCCTAATAACCCCAGTCTGCTGATAGAAGCAAAGAAAAGTTCCTAGCAGCCTTGCAGACCACATACCTTCGCTGCAGTCTCAACCAAAAAACTGTCCAGGTACTCCTGTCACTATGCAAGTGAACCTCGTTTTTAGTCATGAGCTGTGTGACAAGTAGAGAGTGGGAGACCCAGAGGAGAAAGAGGCAGGCTCAGGAAGAAGGAAGCCAAGTGACATTTATGGAAGGAGTTGAGAAAAGGAAGTGAGCATGAAAACACAGCAGCCCCCAAGGGACTGGGTGGTGGCAAGACCCAAAGCAGAGCATGCTGGTGAGGCATGTGGGTACTGTCAGCTTTCATCACCCTGACAAAATGTGGAAAACACCAGAGATTCTGTATTTCCATGATTCATCTCTGCTGCCCTGGGGTCAGTGTATCAACTGGCTTTTAGAAGAGTCTAGGACAAAACTTCTGTGTAATTTTTATGCTAAAAACACCATCAGCTTCACTGGGCTGCCCATAAGCCCCCTGCGGTCATCAGATCAGGCGACTGAGACATCAACCTACCTTCCACTTTGCTTACACCACTGCTTCCAAAGCATGTAGCTGAATATCAAAAAATGGTCATCATCAGTGCCTTAAATAACCTCCGTTTCTTTCTGCAAATAGTATCAAAGGTTGACCAACCAAAGGCTAACCAAACAGGGAGGGGACGCATTCTTAAGCGTTATCTCTTAAGGTATCGCAGTAATGTATCAAATTAAACAAGAAGGGTTAAAGGAAACCACTGAGAACAGAACAGTGGGAAGGGAGAGGATGGCAAAGAACTTGTAGAAAAGTTCAGCTCTACAGACATATAGCTCGTGTTTCTGTTTTCTTTTCCCTTCCCTTTCATAAAAACCATAGCTGCTTTTAAAAATAAAAAACCTCAAACTCAAATGACCCTGCTGCCAAACCACTATGCCTGGGTACCACGAGGTCAAACTGAAACCAGGGAAGGGGCAAGAAGGGATACTGTTGAAAGCGCCCTGGCTGTGAGGAGCAGGACAGGAAAGGAGGGGAGCACGGGAAGGGAAGGGTTAATCTGCACTGCACAAAAGGTTTGAGTCACTCCACAGTCATGGCGGAAAGAAGATGAGAATGAAGGAGTTGTTTGCTTTTTTGTTTGTTTCGTATTAAAGCAAGCAGGTCAATGCCATATATCCATGGGTGCAAGCTG
The DNA here is from genome assembly GCF_030014295.1 of Loxodonta africana. Lineage (NCBI taxonomy): Eukaryota > Metazoa > Chordata > Mammalia > Proboscidea > Elephantidae > Loxodonta > Loxodonta africana. Next base: position 44,105,752 of record NC_087350.1, read on the forward strand.
GTTGGACAATGGAGCTTTCAGGAGTGGAGACGAGAAGGGAGATCTCTCTCTCAGACCGGGCCAGGTGGTTGGACGGTAGATCTGGTGAGATTCCCAAGTATCTGGCTGTCGATACTTGGCTGATACTGTCGAGACCAAGTGGCAGCACTGTCCTCACACGGGGGCAAGGCGGTGGTGGGGCCAGGCGCCTTCAGGCCTTGCTCTCCTCCACTTTCACTGCCCGAGGCTTGATTGCTCCGGTTCGCTTCATCTGGGAAGCAGCCGAGGGGGCTTCCTGCAGCTTCACAGATCCCAGGCTGGGTTTTTCATCCACTCGCTGTTTTGCCTTTGGACAGATGAGCGGGGAAAAAGTTAACCTAACTCAGAAACATCCGACTGGATACATAGCTCCCACCACCTCCTTCCTGCTCTGCAGAGAAAAAGCTACCCTGAGAAGTCCATCCTTTGGCCAAAGGACCGGACTTAGAAACAACTTGCCTAGTAAGTGAAACTGGCATGTGACTGCTTTGTTCCCTTCCAGCGAGTCTGAGTACAGTGACTGGAGAAGTGGGAAGACACCGCTCCTCCAGGAAGCACTCAGTGATGCTCACAGGCCTCTGCAGGAGGAATGGCAGCTTCCCAGGACTAAAGCATCTCTGGTCCCAAGGCCAACGGAGAGAATCTTTTCAAAATCAGTGCACCCCATGCCTCACAGGCAGAAAAGCACTTCCAAGCAGATCAACTGCACCCTACAAGTCTTAGAACCCTTAAAAATCTGCCAAGGGGACTGGGATGGGGGTGGGATGTGCCTCTGGGCAGACTTAGCTCTCCCAGACCTTTGACCATTATTCAGTCAACCCTTATGACTCCCACTTTGTAGAAACCTTCCCCAGTGCCCACGTTTGACCCCTAGCTTCCCACTCAAGGTTCCATTAACTTGCAGTCCTGCAGAGTGGAGTGTGTCAAAGGAACTAACCACGGTTCTGCCCCTAACACAACGGTCTGAACTCCAGGAGAAAGCTTCAGCAGCTCATCCCATGAAATTCAAGTAGCACCCTCCAGGGAAACCCAATACGGAGGAGTGAAATGAGACCAATCAACCTTCCACCTCCACAAACCAGTAATGCTGTTTTATTAAAAAACCTACACCTGAGGTTTCTGAGCTCTGGGACCCCCAGTTACGTTTTAGGGTAGCAATGAAGAGAACAGTGCTTGAAGGAAGAGACGCTGAAAAATTCTTTTTATTATAAAACACTTAATCCCACCCAGCCAAGACAAAGACGAGACACGCCACTTACTAGAGCTAGCACACTCACGCACGCACACACACCCCGGCTTCTACAGCTAACCCACAGACCTAACCGAGTCTCCCAGAGCGCCTTTCAGCCCAACATTGCTATGGGTAGTACACCTTCTGGCGTCACCTCCTCAGAGGAATCAGTATCCTCCCTTCTCTTCAGGACAAGGAAGGATTCAGACGCCCGTCAAGAGGAGAAATGCCTTCACCAGGAGAGACTCGGGCTGCCCTGCTCCCGGATCTAACCACTAGGGCATGTCTCTCTTTACAAAAGGAGCACTCATAGGTTGGAGAGCCCCTTCTCTTTTGGCGCTTGGAGACAGGCCTAAGTGTCCCGGGCTGGAAGATCTGGAGAGCCATCTTCTACCTGTTGAACGTAGTGTCCCTGCACAGAGCCCATGTTAACTGCTGATCCAGAGGGCTTCCCACTGGGGCTAGCAGAGCTAGGCCTGAAAAAACCAAAGGCAGGGGTGAGAATACACAATGCGTCACCACAGAAACGGAATCAAAGCCTAGCACTCGGAGGAGGCATGAGGAAGGATGGGCCCCTGTGGCCTGAGGCACTCACTCTGGGCAGTCTATAGACCTCTTGGATGGAAAAACAAAGACCTAAGAAAGCCAAGAATACAGAAGGGGGGAGGGGCAGTAGTCACTGTCTACCTTAGCACCTCAAACACAGCTTAAAGGATGTGCCAAAGGGAGAGGAGAGGTTGAGGCACTCTACCTGAACAGCTGGACAGACACTGACCATCCCTACCTGGACCTCTGCCCTACTACAGATGGACAGACACTGACGGCCTCTATCTGGACCTCTGTCCTACTATGAATGGACGCTGGCTGCCTCTACCTTAACTTCTACTATAGGTGGACAGACGCTGTCCATCTCCAGGGTTTTGATGGTCTATACCAACATGATGCAGTGCCTCATGCACTATAAGATCAACAAACTTGACACTAAACCAGAGTTATGTTAGCTATTTTTCTTATTTTCACTTTTAGGAGGGGGGTGGAAAGGAGACCAAAGCAAACAAAAATTCTTCTAAATGTATTCCACTTGACCACTAGTTCCCCGGGATGTTAATTAGGTGCTACATGAAAAAGATTCAATGGTCAAAAAACGTGAGAAATGCTATTTACACAAAGTGCAACAGGATTCTTGACTGTAGGACCACTACTCTCCAACCAGTTGTACTGGATAGAATGCTCCCCAAGCACATGACCAGGGAATGTCTTTTTTTGCAGGGCATGTCTTAGAAGTCCTGCTTCTAGAAACTTTGGGAAACACCGCTCTATAAAAATACCCCAATTTCCCAAGCCCCCCAAACACCAATGAAATAAAGGTCACTAATAAAGACTTATACTGTCTACATATTCCCCATAGAATAAAGCTGCGGCCTCTCCTACACAAAGTGAACACAGGCGACTCTTGTTATCTGCACTTCCATCGTCTGGATTTTGCCTCGCTGGGGAAGGCTCTATAGTCAGTTGTCGTTAGAGTCTGCTGCTGGCAGGAGGGCAACTACAGCATCTATTCATACTTGAAGCACAAGGAGCGTCCTTCTTTCTTCCAAATTGTACTCACTGTCCTGTGCTGCTGTCTAAATGCTTTTTTCACATAATTCTTTCGTGTGGGCCTACGTGAAAAGTATGGTTGAACAACGACAACAACAACAACAACAAAAACAAAGCCCAGAGAGTGAAAATAAGAACAGAAGATGAAGTGGGAAAATGTCACAAAAATCCCCTTCTCTGGAAATGAAATTGGAAGTGTGGAATGGAGGTGATGAAGATGAACTCAGCCTTGACATTCAAAGAGCAATGAGGCAGGGTGACTACAGCAAGAACTGTTCACAGGCAAAGGAGAGTTGATTTGGAGGGGTGCTCCTCAATCAGTGAAGCAGCCCTGCTCCGTCCTGGAGCTATGGCATTAACCTATATCACAGGCATTGCAGGTCATGTATGTGTTTCACTCATTGGCAAAACAGGAGGTGGTTTCCAGGAACCTCCCACGTATAACAGGAGTCGACTGTACGAAAACTTCAGGGCCCAAATCCAGAGCACGCTGCCTCCCAACCCAACACATTCTATGGCTGAAGACACCAGCAGAATGGGGAGTTCTCTGCCATGGTTCAACAAAATCACTTATGAATCACGCTAAGGGAACCTGGGACAGTCACTGTAGCCGGAGACAGACACAGAAGGGGCCAAAAGAGCACTGGTGGTGTTTAAGGAATGGCACCACAAGCCCAGCAGTAAAAAGTCCCCTAGCAGCAAGGTCGGGGGCCAGTTCAGGTTGAAGCCAGACTCCCTGGGAAAGGTCACTTTCTTCCCTGGCAGGGATAAGCCTCACTGGCCAATGAGTCCTTTTATTTTTTTTTTAATTTGGTGAGAAAGCTCTGAATAGTCAGGGTTGGTCCTGACATCAACTAAAACCTTAGCCATTCTTTTTCCTACCTTCCCAGAGAACTCTCCCAATCCAGGGCATTTTATTATGATGATTAAAAACACAACAACAACCAGTCTCCCCATTCCCGGCTTTCGCATGGTAACTAACACACGAGTGTGTCCCACCAGTGAAACTTCACAGTGACTCACAACAGCCTCAAAGGGGACCAGGCATCAAAGCCCCTCCACTACTTGCTGGGCCCCACCTAATTCATCTGAGCCACTGAGTCCTGTCTACAGCAAATGCTCACTATTCAGTATCCAGGCCCCAGGGCATTTCTTTACCTGTAGGTCTGTGGCGATGGTACGGAGCTTCCTGAAGGAACATTCTGTTTACTGTCGGCAAAGTGGAAGCCCTTCATCTCCATCTGAGAGGACTACAGGAGATCAAGAAGCAATAAACGGTCAATTGATGGCCCTAAGACAGCCTGGTCCTCACTGAGCAGTGTGGGGCAGAGTCAGTGGGTACCCATGAGAATTTCTAAACAGATAGACTCTTCTAAAGGAATCTGCACCTCCCCCCGAATTCAGACTCAAAAGCGGGTTTTGCTTCTTAGAAGCGGGAACCATCATGTGTTTTTGTTTTTTTCTTTTAAATGGGGCAGGGGAGGGCTAATTGTGCACAACCATTCAGGACTGACCAAAACAGCCACCCTGTGAAGGTTTAGCTGTCTACCCCAGAGGTCACCCAGAGCACAATCACCTGGGGCTTTGGTGAAGAATACAGATTTCTGGACCTCACCCTAGTTATACTGATCAGTTTCCGGAACCTGCACCTGAAATGGGCTCCACAGAAGGTCCCCCAGCTCGTGGAGCCCTTGGCCAATTTGACCCTAGGGCAGCAACTGTGTGTCTTACACATACACAGGCTTGTTTCCACTACCGTCTTACACATACACCAAGGAGTGCCTGATGTCCGGGATGCGGAGAGGACTCTACAGCAAGTAGGAAAGTGGTGGTCTGGTGGAGCTCAGCATCCTAGACCACTGGCGATTTCCACCAAACAGAGGTTCCTAAAGTTTTAGAATCTCAGTGTCCTGATGAGCTAGAAAGGACTGGTATGATAAAGTCCCTTTCCCAGGACCATACCAAGATGGAAGTTATCTTTACCTCTCTGCTGGTGTTAAGGACTGAAGGCTGGGACCCAGGTGGAAGAACTCTTCTTGGGGCTCCGACAGAGAGGCTTGGCCCCTGGGGCAGCTGAATGGACTGCGGCAGGATCAGTGGCTGCTGACCAGACCCATAACGAGGCAGAGGCAGCTGGGAGCCAGGCAGCGGCATTGTCAACTGCTGGATGACAGGGACAGTCACAAGGAAGAAGGGATGTTGGGGAGAAAGGCACAAACCATTGCTTATATACGCATCCAAGGGCTACCACATTCTTATTTTTAAATAAGTAGCTTTGGATCTTATTTTTTAAAAATTAAAGCGAGACCCTTGCACAGCACTGAAGGTTCTGTACTTCTTTGACAGCACAGGAGATGTTATCCTAGACTGTGCACTCTTAATAGCAGTGGCAAGGCTCACTGGTGAGAAAATAACTGCAAGGCTAAAGTAGTTCTAGAGAGCATGTACCACACATTAAAGAGTTAACAGCATAAGTATGTGCCTCCTCTATGAGTCTGCAAAGGGCTGCATGATCTTCAGTCCTTCTTGCCTTCATCTAACAAACGTTTACTGTTAGATCCTGCAGTCACTGTTAGAACACAGTGTGCTGGAGAAGAGGCAGGGCAGCCAGACATGGGAAGAGGCAATGGTGCTGGTGTGTGAAATGCAGAGTGTCAACTGTGTGTGTGTTTGGGAGGGAGAAAGGGAGCGGGAGGGGGAGTTAGGAAAGCTTCCCAGGAAGTAACGTCGAAGCCAAGTCCTAAAAAACGAAAGTTACATAGAAAGTTTATCTTTGTATCCCTCATAAAAACAAACAAACAAAGAAGCAAAACTCCTTTACTGTTTTGCATCCACTCATGTTAGAAAACAAGAGTCTGGATTGAGGGTTCAAATCGGGGCCTCGGGAATCCTTCTGAAGCAGGCTATCACAGGATGGGAGGTGACTGCAGAACCACTTCTAAAGTCCAGAACATGGTAGGTGAGAGGAGAGGGAGACGGGCTGGGACACTCTCAGGACCAGGGTGGGCGGGCTTTCTGATAAGTGAGGACCGCCTCAGTCTCTCAGTCACTCTCCTCTTCATCTCCCTGCTATTGAGCCCACAGTGGAGGGTCAGAAGGATCTATTGGAATTACATCATTGAGATCTGTGGCGCCTCCTCCTTGGAGTTCCAACGGGACGTGGGATGAAGAGGACAATACTACTATTTTTAGAGCCTGACTTGGCATGTGGCATGACCTGACTTATGTTTTACAGGGAACGCCCTAGGTGCTGTGCTGAGGACAGACTGTGAGGGCCCAAGAGCAGAGGCAGGAGCACCTGTAGTAGCTTGGACAGGAAGGCGGGAAGGAGGTGACGAGAAATGGTTGGATTCTGAGTACATTTCAAGGTGCAGCTGGCAGGATTTGTTGACGGACCAGATGGGAGTGTGGGGGTAGTAGGAGCCAAGGATAACACGGACTGGACAACCAGAAGGACCAGGGGGAAATCACGTGGCTAAGCGCATGATGCCACAGATATCAAAGCAGAGATACCAAGTAGTCAGTTAAACATGAGATTCAAGTACAGGAGACAGATCTGGGCTGGAGCCATAAATGTGGGAGTAGCTGGAACACAGATGATACTTAGAGCCACAGGGACAAGGTTACCCAGAAGAGGCCCCAGAACTGAGCCCTGTGCACGCCAATCATTTGAGACTGGGGAAGTGAGGTGAAACAGCAGAGAAGGCTAAGGAAGAGGGATTTCAGGGAGAAAACCCAGAAGAAAGAGGCTCAAAATCATGAAGAACAAGACTCAGGTGGAAGGCGTGACTGCTTTGTCAGATGCTGCTGATGGGGCAGGAGAAGGAGGATTAAGAATAAAGCATGGGATTTAGTAACATGGAATTTTTTCGTGTCCTTGAAAAAAACCTTCAGGGGAAAGATGGCAGGAAATGTAGTCAAAGGAGGTCCCCACACCAAGAGAGTAACATAGTAGCAAGTATGCATGCAGACAGGCAAGAAAGACAGGGAGACGAGCTGGAGCAAAGCCCGGCACAGGCAAAAAGCCCACCCCAGCAGCGTAAGCAGAGCCTGGCCTATGGGAGCCTGGCAGATTCATCCATAGCACCAGGGAAGCCAACAGCCAGGTCCAGCATACCCGGGCAGAAAACATGGGGGTGGGTGCAGGAGGTCAGTATGGCAGAGGCAGGATTGGATTTAACCAAGATGTTGTTGACAGAACGAAAAGCCGGGCTCCGCTGGATGAGATTAATGGGGAAAGGAAAACAGTGCGGCCATAAGGGGTGAAGGCTGATACGACAATGGTCTGTAGGTCTCAGGGGGTCAGAGCATGGGTCATCAGAGGGAGTGAGTCAGAAATGTCAGAGTTGGAGGTTGAGGAGGCCCCTTAAACTTGAGATTACTATGAAGAGGTAGAGCTGTCGGCCATGGCCAAGTCTGGACTACAGTGGGAAGAGAGGAGGTGGGTGAGTGCATCAGAGCACTCCCTGGTCATGGGGTTGGGAGGACAGGGTACATGGGCACAAAGACCTGGGGGATCACACACTGGATTTAGCGACATGGACCTCATAGTGGCATGGAGGGCTAGTGGAGACACAGTCTGACAGTGTGGGCTTCAAAGCTGGGGGTTGCTGGGAGAAGGTAGGTGGAATGGCCTAGAAGTATCCATGAGTATGCAGAGGACACTGATCCCATCTCCAGGCCCTACAGTTCAAGGGCTGGGAGACAGGGCCTCCATGTGTGGGGGCTGAAGGAGAAGCAGTGTTCTTAGGGGAAAGCCAGGCCTAGGGGAGCAGGGGAGAAGAGGTGAAAGGGCTATTCGGTAGAGGCTAAGGACCTAACCCTGGTTCTAGCAGCTCAGGGACCAGTTCTGATGGCTACAAACAGCACGATAAGTTAGCACACAGAAAGGAGATGAAAAGGAAAAACAAACTTATAAGGAAAAAGGTCTAGTGTTTTCAGGTGGGAGAGCCTGAACTCCTGACCTGTGGAAGCTGGGAGTCCAACATCTGGGAGGCCCCCAGACTGGCAGCCTGGCTGAGCTGGCCCTCGTAGACCAGGGCTTGGTTTCCACTCATGGGCTGGTAAGGAGAGCCTGACTGGGGCTTCACCATCTCCAAGGGCTGCATGCCTGGGAACGCCGAGTAGGGAGGCTTCAAGGCTGTGCCCCCAGAGAGAATCATGGTGCTGGGCGGTGACAGGCTGGGGTGCATGTACACCTGAGATCTGCAAAAGCCAGACGGATGGTCAGGGTCAGGTGGATGTGCACACTGATGGGTCTCAGACTTGAGCAGCCATCGGAATCCCCAGATGGAAACCGACTGCCAGTCCCATCCCCAGGGTTTCTGATTTGGAAGGTCAGGGATGGGGCCTGAGATTTCACATATATAACAAGTTTCTTGATGGTACTGATGCTGCTGGTCCAAGGACCACAGTTTGAGAATAACTGGATTAAACAAACGGACATCCAAGCTGAACAAAGTGTAAATAAAACCTTTGCTATACCAAAAGCACACTGAAAGAGCAAGCCACAGGCGGTGGGACGTGGGAGGAAGGGGGGACGGGGGGTGGTGGGGAGGACCTGGAAGGAAATAACAAGGCCCACCACCTCACCTCAGTCAGAACCAAGGCTTCTCCTACCTCACAGTTAATAACTGTGAAGTGACATAATCACACACACCCTCTCCAGGCTGAGCAGCAAGGAGCAACATTGGAACAAAGGGAAATGTCGAAAAGACCACTGGGGTTTGAACCCCTTGGTTCCAAGCTGCCAGAAAACAGATCCCTAAGCCCACCCTTGAGCTCACCTGAAGGGTTGTAAGGAGCTGAAGATCTCCTGAGACTGGGAGACAGGAAGTCCCCCTCTCAGTCCAAGCTGAGCTTGAGCCTGTAGAGATGTGTGAAGGGAAATTGGAATCTGCTGGGCAGCGGCAGCCTGTGAACGAACACCAGGCAGGTAATTGCAATGCCCTCTGTGTTGGTGCCCCACCATCCCACCTCCCCTGACCTCTCCATATGGCAGCTGGAATGCCGTCGAAAATGCAAATTTGATCATGTTGCTCCTGTGCTTCCCCTGCTCTTGGGGCAAAGCCTACAGCCAAAAACTGGTAACAACCCCACACCATAGTGTATTCCTATCATGGGATTCTGTACAGCAACAACGAGCCCTAGCTACACATATCAATAGAGGTGAATGTCACAAAAGATTACGTTGAATGAGAAATCTCCACACAAAAGAATACATGCAGTATGATCCAGTTATACGAAGACCAAAACCTTGCAAAGCTAAGTAATACAGTATTTAGGAATACTTTTTTTTTTTTTTTTAAAGTGGGGGGCATCTGCACTTGCAGCAGCCGTTCTGCCTGAGAGCCCCACAAAGAGGCTTGTCCCAGCACAGGTCTACGGGGACAGCTGGACCATTTCAAGTGCAAGACCCAGCACTAGCTTTAGGAGGGTAACTTCCAAAACAACCCCTTGTAGCACAGACAGTACGCTGATCTTGCATAAAAATAAACACCTGCTCATTTCTAAAACTACCTCTTTCTAATGCATCCATGCCTGGCAGTCTAGGCCTTTCTTCTCTTCATCAGAAGGATACCTGATCACCAAAGAGAATTCCGGTTTAGCTAATTCCTCAGCTAGAAGTCATTATCTGGATACAGGAAGGAGAACTTTGACAAAGGAAAACAGAGCAGAGTCTGCAGCAGCTAACCCCACTCCTCCTCCCTGTCTCTCATTGATTCATTCAGTGAATATTTACTGGCTGCCATGATGTGCCAGGTGCTGCGCATTAATCTTAAGGGACACAGAAAACAAGGCAGACAATAAACAAACACGTGAAGCAAATAATTACAGCTCGGGCTGCATCCCCCCACTTCCCTCCACCAGGCCACCTGGCTTGCTGTCTTCACCTGTTGGTAACTCTGCTGCTGAGGTATTGTTTGAGGAACCAGCCGGGGCTGACTTGCAAATACGTGGCCATCCAGATACAGAGGCGGGAGGTGGTTGCCTGGAAACAATCCGGGAGGATGGAGAAATGTATCAAGTCTCTGTTTCTGAAAGTCCCTTAAGGGGGATGCTCTCCACATCCACTTCTTCCAGAGCAATCAGTGGGGTGGTGGGGGGAAGGAGTGTGTGCAGAGCCTAGCTGGCTCCCTGTGGCCTGGCCCCATGCTTCTGTAGCACCAGGCCGTTGGGGAAACTGAGCAGGCTGGCAGTATGAGGGCCTAGGAAGAGGGAAACAGGCTCCAGCCTACCCTTTCCACCTAACCGCTTGCCAACTGCCCCAGACACTCAGGTGGGGGATTTTATTATAAGTGAGGCTGCCTTAGTCTCTCAGTCACTTTCCTCTTCATCTCCCTGCTATTGAGTCCACAGTGGAGGGTCAGAAGGATCTATTGGAATTACATCACTGAGACGGTGGCAGCAGGTGCCTCAAAATCCCCGGCTCCTTCATGGAGTACCAACACAGTGACAAGGATGATGACAGTAAAGATAAAAATGGCTACACAGATCAAGGGCTAAGCTGTGCAAAGCACTTTCTAGAGAAGACCTTGCTTCACCGTGCAGCCACCCCATGAAATGTTATCATCACCCTCATTTTACTTTACAGAAAGGAAGCCACAGCTAAGAGAAGTGTGCTCACTGGGCGGGGTGACAGCTGCAAGAGATCCAGGTCTGACTCAAGCCAAGGCTCTGCTCAGGCCACCCCCTAGGGGTGCGGGAGAGCCTGGCGGTAGGAAGCCACTGTTCTGCTTCCCAGAGTAGGAAGCAGGGTAATAGGAAGCAGGTGTGAGTTATCTGTGTCAAATGGAAAACTCAGCCCACCCAGCCTAAAATAAATTCCAACTTCTACACCTCCCTTAAAGTCAAGGCGAGGGGCTGGTGTTCAGGGCTGTTAATCCAATGGTTCTCTTGCTAATGAATGAAGAAAGCTCCCTGAGGCCTGGCTCAGGGGGATGGGATACCTGGAATGGAAGCAGAAGGTGCTACAGAGGCCACAGGCATGGGTGGCATGGAGACTCCACCAAAAGCGCTGTAGTTCACTCCACTGGAGGCTCCCACGGAGGATGGAGGCTGGATGCCTGAACCAGTGCCTCCTGGAGAGCTCTGCTCCGGCAAACTGGGAGAGTTTTCCCAAGCCTTGCGTGCAGACTCCATCTTTGGAAGCAAGAGGAAGGGAGGGATGGAAATTACTAACAGGGTGGCAGTACACAATACAAAATCTAAGATTGAGGATGGTGGAGGTAGGGGTAGGCATTCCCCCTTTCTGCCTCTTCACAAGCTAAAGAAGGGTGGGCCCCTGCCTACCTGGTGTTGGGTCAGGGCTGTGTTACCTTCAGAGTGAGGTCAGCAGTGGGGAAGGACATTGGGGAGAGGCCAATGGCCCTCTGGATGTGATGATCCCGCCGGAGGATGGGAATAGACTGTGTTAATCCAGCCTGGAGATGAGGAAAAAAGGAAACCATGGAACACAAACAGGAGCAAAGAAAACAAGACAGACTTGTCAAAATGTGCCTTCACGTTTGGCCATATGTACTTCAGGTAACGAAGATGAAGCTGATGACGGCCAGGACCACAATTTATTTCCTCCAAACAGTTGCCCTCATTTTGATTTCTGTGATAGAAGTCCATGCAGTACCACATTCATGCCCACAACCCACAGAGCCCGCTGGACAAGAGTATGCACATCTCAGAGACATAAAAAAAACAAAAAACAAAACTGGCTACCAACACACAGGTACCCAGTTCAGCGGTGACCTGCTACCTGGCTTGGAGATGCCCAGGTCCAAAAAGGAAAAGGCCTATGGCCACCCATGAAACCCCCAGGGAACTCTGTGAAAGAGAGCTCTGACAACATGGGCTAGGAAATGCAACATGCTGTATGTATACCTCCTCCTGCAGATCCCAGTCACCATTTGCATATTACAGGAATTTCTGAGAAATCTCAGAGAAGCTTGTTTAGCACAGCATTTCCAAACATACTTGACCGTAGAACTTTTTTTTTTTTTCTTCTACTCAACACCTATCAACATTCTGCAGCACAAATATTTCTTGAAACTCTCTTTGGGAAATACTACCCAAGTGTAGTCATTCATTCTGTTTAACTACTGAGCAACCTACTCCATAAAAAGCAGTGAGGACACAGCAGTGAACAGAAATATCACTAGGACAGAACTCTAGCTGTGGCCACAAGTGCCCCACAACTGATGGGTCTCTCCAGGTACTGAGTCTACAGTGGAGGGTCAGAAGGTCGGCTGGATGACAGCAGGGTCAGCCCACAGACTCTCAGGGCCCTCAGGTGGTGAAGCCTTGGACTCCTGAGTAGGTGCTCTCCTGCTTTATCCATGTTCCCTCCCCAACAACTCACCACAGAAGAGACTATCTGTACATACAAGTTTGTACAGTACCTGACACAAAGGAAGACGGTAGAATCAAAGAATGCCAAATAAACAAGACCTTACAAGTTACACTGTCTCCACTTTAAGCTCACAAACCTGGGCATGGAAGGTTTAAACAACCTGCCCCAGGCCATGTAGCTAGCTAGAGACTGAGTCACCATCTCAACCCAGGTTGGCTTGACTCTGAAGCACATACTGTCACCAGGCATTCCCACTGCCCAGGGCCAGCCTGCAAGAAGGCAGGTGGATATGCAGAGCTGGAGGTGAAGTGCACTTACGTTACTGGCCAAGGCATCCTGAAGTTTGACAACCGGATTCCCTGCAGGACCAGAGGCAGAACCAGGCGGCAGGCTGAAATCCGAGTCCTGGAAGAAAGGAAGCAGAGCCCACGAGGTCATCCTGGCTCACTCTGGGCAAGGCAGACATTAATTTGATCCATAGTCTCAGTGACTCAAAAAATCCACTAACCAGCATTCACCGAGAGCCATACATGAACGAGATGGCTAGATGTTCCTGACAGTGCGTGAGAAAGGACGGGGTTTAGAGACTGACACCCCTTACTCATCTCTCCCTGCTCCCTACCCAGGGGCTGGTCTGATGGAGATGGTGAAGATCACTGGCCTTCTCATCCTAAGAACCTGGTGTGTCAATAACAAAATCTATAAGGCAATTCGATAGCACCTGCCACCCATCCAGAATTCCATGCCGACACTTTCTCCCCTGGAATTTGTCCCTGCTGTTTCTAAGAGACAACTCTTGCTAAAGCCCTTCTTCTCCAAGTGCCAAAAGGAAAGGGGCAGAGGTAGGGGGGGGAAAGGGAGGAAGGAAATCAAAGCCTCACTTTTGGATTGACTCCAAATTCAATGGGTGGCACAGGCAGCACAGAATCCACGTGGATCTCTACTCCGTTCACAGGCGGGACGACGGCCCCTTGCAGCCGCTCGGCCCCCTCCGAGCCCTTTCTGTTTTTCAGAGAACGCTCATTGCCGATGGGTCCTGGTCTGTGCTCCTTGCTCTGGCCTGAGCCTTGTTCTGAATCCTTGATGGAAAAGCAGAGGCTGAGACACACAGGCAGGAATGACCCCAGCCTCTAGCATCTATGTGCCCCATGAATCGAGGAGGAAGAAGAAAAGACAAAAGCCCCTCCGCCCAGGCCCTGGCCACTGTGCGTGGAACTTTCAGGTTACCTTTTGCTCAGACTGCTTCTGAGCCTGCTCCTTGTGGCTGTCGGCCTTGGGTTCTGTCAGGCTGGGCCCGTTCGCCTCCTCTGGTTTCAGAGTACCATACGGGGAGCTGCGCTGCGAGGAGGTCGCGGACGACTCCCGAGACTCGGCGCTCAAGTCAACGCCACTATCTCCCTGGCTGCTCTTAAAACCCTGCTGTGCAAGGCACAAAATGGGTTAGAGCCCTGACCCCCAAACTCCAAAATATGATCATCCAAAATGTGAGACTGCGTGAGACACCAAGACACCTCTCCCCCAGGCCACCTGTCCCTGGCAGGCTCTTGTCCTGATTTCAGTCCTGACCTCCCAAAGATGCCTGACAACTTAGGAACACACTGCCAAATGGACCAACCCTGCCAAGTTTCGTTACTACGAGATACTCAGTGGTCCCTAACCTGAGACTGCCAAACTCATTTCACTCGTGACCACTGCCACCAGTTCGGGGACAGGCATTCAATCCCTCTCTCTACTGAGGTTGGTGTTTCCCTTTGCCATCCCCTTTCTTTCTCCCTTTCACATAGGTACTGTACACAGATTAGAAATCAAGACTGAAGGGCCAGTGGCGAGCCAGGGCCTGTGGAAATGGCCTCTGGTCCAGGCTCAACTCCTGTAGCAGAGGGAGAGCTCAGGGTGGGTCACTGGAATGAGCAGAAGCCCAGGGCGAGCTAGCCATGTGGACAGCAAACACACACTCAGCAGCTGATCTCCACCCAGCCACAGCCACAGCCACAGCCACAGCCACAGCCACACTCACCTCAGCGGAGCCGGACTCGGTACTGTTGAAGGCAGTGACGGCTTTGCTCCAGGAGTCACTGGGTGAGGCCTGCACAGGGAGGGCTGCCAGAGGAAGGAAGACAGTCAAGGAATCAAAAAAGGACAAACAGTCTGGAAAACACATGCGCTTACAGGCTTTTCAAAAACAACCACAGGTACAGCTTACAGAAATCTAATTCCCTTGCCTGCCCCTGTCCCCTGCCAAATGACACAACAGTGAGCAGACTTGATAACCAGGAGCTTATCTGATAGTTTTACTCAGCTTTCCAACATCCTCAGACAGATTTCAAAGTGTGCTTCTCATTACTTCATTTACTATCTGCTCTGGTAAACACACCGGCAATTTTTTAGTCAGGGCTGCTAAAATTCTTTATCGCCACCTCTGCTGTACTCACACTTTATCTCACGCTTTATCTCACTTAAGCCAATCCAACTATTTATTTCTAAAACCTGGCTGCTTCTACAAAGTCTTTGTAGGATCCAAGTCTGTACTCACAGATCCCTTTGAGAATCTGACAAAAACCACGGACCCACAGCCCCAAACTGCGCAGGCATACAACACTTCATACGCTGTTTTAAGATCCAGGGCCCTCTGACGCCGTCACGAATCTTGGGCTGAGGAACCAGAGACCGTGTAGGGTCCTGGAGGAAAACGCCTGACCGAGCACTTCTTTTGGACATTTAACTATGATGCCAACCCAGCACTCACTCATGCTACCAAATTTATTGATATTAATATTTTTTCAAGATTATCCTGCTTCTTTTAAATTGGAGTTCAATAGCTTCAAATGTTATTCTACAGTGTGCTGTAGTAACACAGACAGAATCGAGGCCCACAGCCCAGAGAGTGGGTGTTTGTCCTGTGGCTCTGGAGTCAAGTCATTTCGCTCTGGGAACCTCAGCTGTTTTGGCTAAAAACAAACTGGAAATAGATGATCTTTCTGAGTCCTTCCTGCCCACCAGCTGTCAAATGCCCTTGTTTTATTCATCTTTGTACCCCCAGGTCTTAGTGCAGAGTCCCACCCAAAGTAGGCATTCAAGAAATATCTGCTCAATTAAAATGGTTTTATATTTTAAATGAAAAGTTATCTGAAAAGCAGCGTTGGATACAAAATTTTAAAAAAGTATCCAAAACCCATTGCTGTCAAGTCTATTGCGACTCATAGAGACCCTATAGGACAGAGTAGAACTGCCCCATAGAGTTTCCAAGAAGTGGCTGGTGGATTCAAGCTGCCGACCTCTTGGTTAGCAGCCAAGCTCTTAACTACTGCACCAGTAAGGCGCTGGGAAAAAAAATTTTTTTCAGGGAAACATCTTTCAAAACATAGGGTACACCTGGACCTCTGGCCTCATTTGCATTTCCAAGACAGTGTTTAGCAAGGAGCTTATAGAACTTTCCCGCACTGCTCACATGAGAAAGCTCCTGAACTCATCATTGCTCTTCACAGGAAGAAAAGATACTCAATAGGGGCCAAGTCAAGCCAACCCCCTGAGGGGCTCTCAGTATATAGGGCTATCCTTCTTCAGACCGCTGGGCTTACCACATGTAGCGTTCTTCTGTCAAACTCTAGATCCCTGCAGGGGCCACAGCAGCAAATAGTGCTCAGATGGCATCTAACGCTCTGGCCCAGCAGAGGAACTGAGGACACAGGTAAGGCTCAATTGACATTACTGGCTCCAAAAGCAAGCTGTTCCCTAAGATGAGACCCCTGGGTCTGTGATGACCTTGGGCCAATGTGCCGAGCCCAAACCCCTGATACTCACCTTGGCTGCTACTCTCCCAAATCTCAGTGCCCAGGCCGTTGCCAGGCACAGTTACATCCCCTTGCTCCAGGCATAAGTTGTTCTGCTTTTTAGCAAAGCGAGGGGGA
The DNA here is from genome assembly GCF_030014295.1 of Loxodonta africana. Lineage (NCBI taxonomy): Eukaryota > Metazoa > Chordata > Mammalia > Proboscidea > Elephantidae > Loxodonta > Loxodonta africana. The sequence goes on from NC_087350.1 coordinate 44,121,851, forward strand.
ATTCGGGAGGAAAGGCCTCGACCTTTGACAGGCACCTAAAGGGGAGGGAAAAAGTTGATGATGTAGCCCAGCCTAGACATTAGGCATGAAGAATTTAAAATTCTCCCCAGGAAAAGTACCCTGGACACCAAAACCACCCCTGAAACTGCTCCAGAGATGCTTGACGAGTCAACAGTTTCTCTCTCAATCCATTTCCCTTGCCTTCTCCAGATGTCAACCAGTCTTAACTGCAATGCCAACCAAAGCACCCCCGGAAAAGCCTGACAGGCTTATAGTGCAATGGACGGTGGTGTGCACCCCAATGGTGGGGGCCAAGTGTGACATCATTTTAGTTACAGGATCCCGTTCCTCATGACTTCCAGGGTCACAACCCTCATTCCACTTAGGTCAGAGCACAGTGAAAGGATAACAGCCTTATGAGGCTGATGGAGGTTTGAATCCAGCTCAATCATGTTTCAGCTGAATCATTTTGAACAAGTTACCCTCTCTGAGACACGATTTCGTCTGTAGAATAGGGACAACATCACCTACACCCACAAGGCTATGCTTAAGACCGGATGCCAGGAAGCAGTCTACACTCAGTAAGTACCCCCTTCCTCTCTTCTGCTTCACTCTCCATCAGAATTCTCTTATCCTTCTGGCTCCAGTTTCCTCTGGCATCAGGCTGCCCACCCGCCATTACTCCTACCTCGCCCCACACCCTCTTACCTGCACGGCTTGCTCCTTCTTTCTTCTCTCTTCCTCCAGCAGGCGGCGCTGCTTCTTGGTCAGGACTTCGATGAAGCCTTCACCCACCATAGAGCCCACCTCACTCTCCTCCCCGGGGCTGGACCCGCAATTTTCAATGATGGCATCTGAACCAAGATTTCATGAGAAGGGACAGTGTTTCCATTCATCAGAAGCCAAGAATAACCCAACCCGACAGGCACCTGGTGTCTAAGGACAGGCAAGGCTCAGGCTAGGCAGCAATCGGCTTAATACTGCCAAGGAGCTGCGGTGTATTCACCAGGGTCCTCAGAAACCTATCCAGGACTTCCACACCCTCCTACACCCCCTATGAATAACACATCGCTACACCTCAAACTAGAGAAGAGGGCTGGGTAGTTTGAAGGCTAAGGAAACAGTCTCTGGAGACAGACACACTTAAACCCTAGCTCTGCCACTAGCCACCTGTGTGACCTCGGGCAAACCACTGAACGTTTCTGAGCCTCAGGCTCCCCTCTGTAAAACTGGAATCAGTATAGCTATTATGGGATTCAGTGAGGCCATGAGCAAGGAGGGCAGAGACCTGGTTTGTTTTGCTCACCACTGTAGCCCCAGAAATTAGCCTAGTGCCTGCCAGAGCAGTCCCTCAGAAGCTAACACATTCAGTGAAGGGGCAAACTCAGCAACCCGAGAAGACTGCTGTAGCCCTTGGTTTTGCTCAGGTTTTTCTTCCCCATAAAGATGTGAGAGTGACCAGACTCACTTCCATAGTTCAGATCAAACTGTTTCATGGTCTCTCCCTGCTCGCCTGCCCTCTGAGCAGCCAGCTTGGCCTCCTTCTCTGCCTTCTTACTGGAGGCTTCAGGAATGTCACAGTTGGCATGACCTGCCCGCTCCAGGGTATAGGGCGAGTGGCCGCTCCCACTGCTACAGCCACCAAGACCTCCAGGCAAAGCCTCTTCTGGGGATCTATAAAGGAAAGAAGAACTTGTTAGCTCAGAAAGACCAGAGGCCGGGAAAGAGAGTGAAGAAAAAAAATCACATACGCACACAAACATAGCACCCTGGTCTGGCCTTCTTGGCAGTACAGCAACTTGGGTCTATGTCTGTCTTTCCTGGTTTGTACAGTAGGGGCTGCTCACCAACAGTGGTGTGCCCACATGCAAACACACACATGGGGTCACCCTTGCTGACTGTGCTTCGGCAGAGCACTGCCTGCTCATGGGAAAAAGCTGCTCCTGCCCAGGGCTCAGTACTTCTCTTCTTTCCTACTGCAGGCCAAAGTCAGTAGGATAGCAGAAAGGGGGAGACAAAGACGCAAGAATGCTCAGAACAGAGCCACAGAGCTTTCTTATACACGAGGCTCTGACCAGCAAGGAGCCCCAGTCTTTCTCAGTAGGAAGGTCAGCTGGTAAGGCCCTTGGGGGCAGAAATCAGAAGCAAGGCCAAGGCTCTATATCTGGAACAGGGAAAGCTAGGCTAGACCGACGCCTGAAAAAACTTGGCATTCTCCCCTACTTCTTTCTTTGGAAGTATAATTATGTCTGGGTTTCTGTGCTTTGGATTCTAAGGAGAAGGTGGGAGGTGGGAACAAGCTTCCCTGGTGTCCCAAGGGCAGGGCTGGCCTCAGCACATCCTTCATCCCCACCGTCTGAGGCACAGGCTGTGCAAGACCAATAAATGCTGGCTGTACAAGCTAGTCTGTCCATGTGGTTTCCTCTCTCCTCAAAACTGGGGACAGCCTGTGGGCAACAAGCTGACACTAAGCACAGGCCATCTACTTCAGGGCCTCTAATTCCAGAAAAAAGAGGCTTATCAAGTCTTCAGGGAGCCCAATCCCCTCTGCTATTGCCTGCCTCTTACCATGCTAAGGGGGCAATCCCAGAAGCAGTGCTGTGGCTCCTCATCGCCAAGGAAAAGAGCTGCTTGGGGAAGAGCCACCTCAGTGGGGCCAGAGGCCTGCCATGCTCCACCAGGCTGCGGCCTGGCAGAAGCCCTGCAGCAGAGGCATCTGGTGGACTGACTGGGGCCCACCAGGCTCCCTGCAAGGCACTCCTCCTCCTGCTACAGGGACTCCAAGGACACATATGGAGGCTATACTGTTGGGATAGGTGTTAGGAACACAGCTACAAGTGAATCACTCAGGTGGGGACTACTGCTCTGGTTTTGTTTTTCAAGCCACAACAACCACACAAAAAAACAAAAAACAAAAAACACACACCACAAGAGAAGCAGACAAGCAATGTGAGAGCAAGTGATGGAGACGCTCACATACAATGGCCTTGGTGGGAGGCTGCCTTCTGGGCACAACAAGAGGTAAAGAGCTGGGAGCACCTGACACATGGCAGAATATTCATGCATGAAGTGCTGCTTAAAAAAAACTGGCTTAATCACAGAACAAAAAATAAAAAGTAAAAAAAGGACCTGGGTTTGGTTTTATTTTACCTTTTGGCTTTCAAAGGCGTCCCATTCTGCTGGCTCTCATAGCGGGGAGAGGTCTCACCACCACCTGGCCTAACGGACTTCTCCCCAAACCCTCCAGGCTCCAGCTTTCGGCTCTGTCTGTCAACCAGGGGTCTCTGGCTAGAGAAGCTTCTCTTGGCCAACTCCTTCTTCTCACCCAAACTGGCTCCAGACAGGCCACTGTCCACCTGGGAGTCCGGCTCAGGCATGTGGCCTTCTCGCCGCTCCCGCCTCTCACTGAAGTCACTGCTCTCGGAGGCCGTTTCCCACTCTTCATTGGCGTGATCAGAGGAGTTCTGGTACGAGAGTTCAGGGGACCGGTGTCCCACAGCACTGCTCTTATCCCCAGGACAGAGTTTGGACCTGCATGGCCACTGACCTGCCAGCAAGTGGGGTTCCTCCTCAGGCCCCCACAGGCCCAAAGATTCACGCTCTTGCCTGAGGCGCCGGAAGCGAGGGGGCTTGTCTTGGCGTGGGGGGCGCCTTCTCCGGAAGGGCCGGTTCTCTGTATTTTCAGAATCTGCCACGTGGTCGTCCGGGAAGAAGGACCTCTTGTCCTCCAAGCGGCTGTCCTCAAAGCCCTTGCCACCAAATGAGTCAGAATGTCTGTAGGAATCTGGAATATAGTCTCTATCTGTGGATCGCCGGGACCCGCATGTGTCAGAAGAGCTATACTCCTGCCAGGAGTTGCCTGGACTTTTGCTCTGCCAGTGTGGTGACTCCTTGGACACGAAGGTTCTCCGCCCATACCCGCAATTGCTCAGCCTGGGTGGCAGGGCTCGCCCAAAGGCCCGAGGGCCTCGATTCTTAGCATCCAGAGTATTATGGTCATCAGAATACATCTTGTTAGATCGCCAGGAATCTTTAAAGTCGCCTTTCTTTAAGGTGCTCTCCTCCCTTTCCAGGAGGGAGCCTTCATTCCCATTTTCTGAGCCTCTCTGCCGACGCCGCTTGGGAAGTTCTTCGTACTCTGAACCCTCACTGTGAGTCTCGCTGGCAATTCTTCGCCGGGGCTTGGCTCTGGGAAAGTCTTCAGGCTGACTGAACTCGCGTAGTCCCCGGCCTCGGCTGCTTCTTTGGCTGTTGTTATAGAGGCCCCGAGCCCCTGGGATCCCCCCACCACAGACACTGCCTCCATTTCCGCTAGCAGGGCGACCACGGAAGGTGAATTCTCTGAAACCACGGCCTCGGCTCCGGTTCTGCCCTCTGCCTCCGAAGGCCTGCTCCTCATCAATAAAGATCCAGTTACTTCTCTTTGTTGGGGGTACATCGCTGGACTCCCGCGATGGTCTGGTCTCCCAGGCCCTGTCGGGCTTCTCATTCTCTTCAAACTTGTTGGCCTCATGGCCAAAACTAGCAGCGGGTGAATCTTTGTCCTCTAAGACAGAGGTGGAGGAGTTAGCTAGGGTGGGGTCATTCTCTTCATCCTCGTCCTTTTCTGTCTGTCGAACTGGGTCCTTCTCCTTGGCTAGCCGGGTGTTCTCCTCCCCTAATTCCTGCTTCATCTTCTCTAGTTCCTTCTCCTTGTCTTCTACCTTGAGGGCCTTTAGGACAGGTTTCTTTATAGGCCCAGACCTCCGGGTCCGGCCTGTCTGCTCCTGATGCTGGTTCCCAGAGCTCTGGGTTTCGGGAGTCCATTCAGGCTCTGAGGGTGGCTGTTTGTTGGTGTTCCCGTCCTTCTCCCAGGAGGAGGTACTCAAAGATGGCCCATCCCGGGATGTCTCCTTCTCAACACCGTTGACTGTGTCAGTGGCCTTTGGTTGGTGGTTAACGTCCCATTTGTTATACTCTGGCTTTTTCTCAGCTGAAACAAAGTCAGGCTCCAACGGGGAACACCTGAGGTTTGGGGGGTGACTCCCAGGAGCACTCGCCTCCTGAACATTTTCTTGGGGTGGAAACAAAAGCTCCTGGCCTATTCTTTGAGAAGAGATACAGCTGTCAAAGTCTGCTTGGGCCTTCTTGTCAAAAGCACTCAAGTATTCCTCCCCTCTCTCCTCAAAGAGATCGCGCTGGGCACTTACGCCCCCTGACCTTCCAGGTGAGGCAGAGTAAGAGCTTTCATTCCTGAAAAGGAACCAGAAAAATCAGTCAATGTGATTGGAGCCTGGTTCCTGGTTTCCATGCTGAACACAGAGCTTAGTTTAAAAAAAAAAAAAAAAAAACTTAAAAAAGAGAAAAAGAAAAAACATAAGCACCAACATTTGCTCTATCTTTAAACATGTCTCGGAGCTGCTGGGCCATGGACTGGTCGGTGCCCCCTGGAGTCCGTAAGAGTGAAGAATGCAGTGGCTGCCGGGTAGACTCAGCGTGCCACCCTGGAGACAGAGAGGAGCTGGGGAGATCCTCTGGTTCAAGGAATAAGCTGGAGCCTGAGAGTCCGTGAAGAGTCTGGGGCACTGGGATGGCAAAACCGCCGGGCCGGCAGAGCCAGCTTTCTTTATTTCCACAGGAACGATCCATGACCTGCGCTCTCAACCCCACCTGCCCTGTGAGGTCCGCCCCTGCCCCAACTTGCCCCTTGCCCAAGGTTCCACTCCACCAGATTTGCCCTTGGCCCCAGGGTTTCTCCTTGGCCCCAGGGTTTCTCCTTGGCCTTCAGTCCTGCCATCAGATAGGAGCCTCTCACACAAAAGCATTCAAGCAATCCTATCAAACTCTCCTTCCCTAAAGGGCACTGCAATCCATTCAGAGGTGCCCCCTTTCCCCCTGGGCAGTGTCTCCTGGGATAGTGCCTCTTCCCAGAGCCCCCCTCCATTTCGGACTTCGAAACTCTTCCTTCAGTTGCAGGTCAGAAGCACCAAGTAGTTTCGTCTCACCTGACATGCACGTCCATGGCCAAAGTGTCGTTTGATTTCGGATGGGGGAGTGAGTATCCCTTGTTCTGCAATGCCATGTAACCCTCTGGACTCCACAGAGGGGCTGGCTCAATGGCAGTCACTTTTCTTTCTTGGAGTGGGGGCACACAGTTCTGTTCCTCAGAGCGACAGCCAGTCCCATTGAGGGAATCTTGGGGCATCATGGGTTTCATCAGTCCTGAAGAAAGCAAAGAACTTATCCATATCATCTCATTTACACAGCCCTGCCCCAGTCTCAGGGTGAACCAAAGGCTCAAAGGAGACAACAGCTGTCCTGACTGGCCATGTGAACACAGCTTCCCACCTGCTTAGGCACCATTGAGTTCTTAATCTTTCCTAACCAGAGACACGTTGAAGGCACACATGCATGCAATTTCAAGTAAAAGACCTGTGAAGTCCAATCTTAGCTCCAGACTAAGAACCCCTGTGTTGAAGAGCACCTAAAGCTGACAAAAGGAAATTGGAAACCTCAAACTAGAGGGAGTTCACTGGTATCAGCCAAAAAGTTAGAGGAGGCTAGTCAATCAGCACTAACAATTTCTATGCAAGCAGAGATACCTGAGAGTTTTTTAGCACAGATACAATGAAGATAAACTATGCATCAGAGAGCTTACAAGGAACAAGTTAGTATTTGCTGGCTCAAAATCCCTGCAAGCAGATTTAGGCCAGGATTTTGGTTCTGCTTCCTTTTATTTCTAACCCCTAAGACTAACAGCAACGTTTCACACTTTCGTATGGCAAAGAGGTGAGGTGGGGGAGGAGGATACAAAAATGACAATAAACTGTTAACTGTGGATTAGGCCAAAGATGACAGCTCAGTCTACCAGATATAACTAGCGAGGAAACCTGGACAAATCATTTGTCCTCTCTGGTCTCTTTGTCCATGTCTATGAAAAAAGGGATTAAATGAAGGGGTCAGGTTAGCACAGATAGCATTAAAGATCTCTTTGGGTCCAAATGTACATGGGAAAAAAGATCTGATTTTTCAAACACTTGCTCTACACAGCTTATAAACAGACAAAAAGTTTAAGATAATTTGGTCAGTCAAGCGGTTCTGTATTAGGTCACTGGTGTCAAGCTTAGGTTTAGCCATGGAATGCTATGATCAAAGGCTATTGATACACAACCCCAATAAAAGTCAGATTCAAGTGGAAATAGGGACCCCTCTCTGGAACCCTAAAATTATATACCATCTAGCAAGTGTTCACCATGATAGGCTAAACTCTGTCCCACACTGTACCTGAACCTGTTTCTGGCTATACAGCAGACCATAACCTGAAGAACCCACCTGCCACAAAAACGCTGAACAAAATATATCAAGCATTTTATCTGCAGAGATGCATTCACAAGAAAATGGGAAATCCCCAAGGAGCTGAAAACCATAGCTCTAGGCATTAGAGTTGGTGTTGAGGCTGCCCCAGTGAGGAAGGTGAGGGAACCTCTCAGTCTTTGTAATCTGGGGGGTTGGGCTTTCACATCTTTACAGACAGGGAACGAGACCTTCCTGCACAAGGCAGATACACAAATGAGACGCAGCTAAAAACAAAGAACCTCATGGGCTCAGATACCTAGCAACATTTCTAGCCACCTGGAGACAGGTCCTGAGAGCTTCAAAGACACCGATAATCAAACTAGATCACACAACCAGCCTGTTTGGCATATCAAAGCAAAACAAGAAGCTAGGAAACAGGAAGCAAGCATTAAATAAATTAGTATTTATTGATGGCTCAGAGACAACAGTCAATATCAAATCACATAAAGAGATGGGCCATGATGGCTTTAGCAAACTACCAAAACAAAGAATCAAGAAACCTTCCAGAGGAAGAAAATTTCCTGGAATCACCGGAGGTAGAATTCAAAAGATTAATATACAGAACTCTTCAAGAGATTAGGAAGGAGATCAGTCAAAACACAAAACAAGCCAAGGAACGCACAAAGCAATAGAGGAACTTAAGAAGGTTATACAAGAGCACAATGACAAATTTAACAGGCTGCAAGAATTCATAGAGAGGCAGCAAAAGAAATCCAGAAGATTAACAATAAAATTTCAGAATTTGACAACTTGATACACAGTCACAGGAGCAGAATTAAGGCAATGGAAGTCAGATTAGTGAAACTGAAGATAAAGCACTTGCCAACAACTTATTTGAGGAAAAATCAGATAAAAGAATTAAAAAAAATGAAGAAACCCTAAGAATTATGTGGCACTCCTGAGTACCAGAACAGCGGGGATAACAGAAAATACAGAGGAAATTGTTGAAGATTTTTTAGCAGAAAACTTCCCTGATATCATGCAAGATGAGAAGATATCTATCCAAGAAGTTCATCGAACCCCACGCAAGGTGGATCCCAAAAGAAAGTCACTAAGACATATTATAATGAAACTTGCCAAAACCAAATATAAAGAGAGAATTTTAAGAGCAGCTAGGGAGAAAGGAAAAGTCATCTACAAAGGAAAGTCAGTAAGACTAAGCTCAGACTACTCAGCAGAAACCATGCAGGCAAGAAGGCAATGGGATGACATATATAAAGCCTTGAAGGAAAAACAAATTGCCAGTCAAGAATTATATACCCAGCAAAACTGTCTCTCAAATATGATGGCGAAATTAGGGCATTTCCCGATAAAGAGAAGTTTAGGGAAATTGTAAAAAACAAATGAAAATTACAAGCAATACTAGAGGGAGTCCTCCGGTTAGAAAATCAGTAACATCAGATGACAACCCAAGACTAGAACACAGAACAGACCAACCAGATATCAACCCAGATAGGGAAGCCACAAAAATAAATCAAAGCTAAAACACTGAAAATAGGGAAACACAGACATCAATATGTAAAAGATGACAGCATTAAAATAAAAAAGAAGGACTAAATAATGTAGTCATAGATCTTTCACATGGAGAGAAGTCAAGGTGATGTAAACAAATAAAAGACTGGTATAAACTTAGAAAGACAGGGATAAATATTAAGGTAACCACAAAGGAAACCAACAATCCTACACATCAAAAAAAAAAAAAGAAAAATGTAAAGACTCAGCAGATACAAAATCAACAACAATGAAAAAGAGGAAAAGAAAATACATAAAGAAAAACAACTCAGTACAGAAAATTAAATGGAACAAACTGTCAACAACATACACAAAAAAGACATCAAAATGACAGCATTAAACTCATACCTATCAATCATTACGTTGAATGTAAATGGACTAAATGCACCAATAAAGAGGCAGAGAGTGGCAGAATGGATAAAAACAAAGAACCTCAAAGAGCGACACCCTTAACTAAAAGGCAGATTAGAAAAATATATGCTCTTTAGTATAGGGAAACAACAAGTCAACCAGTCTGTATTGGCCTAAGCCAGGGTAGGGAAAAATAATCCCCCCAGGAAATTCAAACTACGTATGTCTGCTTTCGCGTAGACTTGGGAAGGGGTTAAGACTTTTATCCCTAGGATGGTCCAGAAATCTCCCAAGTTAGCATAAAAAGTGGCTCTGGGTTGGTGATACCCCTAGGGCACCAGCAAAAGCTAACATAAACCCACTCTGGAGGGATATACCCTCTACCTAGGCCTACTGAATCCCCACAGATAAAGGTCACAATCCAAATTAATCAGAACACTTGCCGAAGTAATCCACTGTGAGTCCACAGAGACAATCAACAGGATTAAATTCTTCCCCAAGAACTTCAGTTAACAAAACAACCTATTAAAGACTAAAAATTTGTTTCAAATGACTAAAAGCAAAAAATAAGGAATTAACAAAAACATAAGACATGAAAAAAATTTTTTGAAAAAAATTCTAGTAATAAAAATATATTGCCACTGAAATGAAAAGCTCATTGGACAGTAAAAAAGCAGATTAGACACAGCTTTAGAAAGAAATGAACTGAAAAATAGTTGTGACGCAATTTACCAGAAGGAAACACAAAGATAATCTTTTCCGGAGACATGGAAGATAGAATGAGAAGGTAACAAAATAAATCTGGTTGAAGGCCTAGAAATAAAGAGAATGAGAAGAGGCAATATCTGAAGTGATAGAGGATTTTCCCAAGCTAATGAAGACATAAATGCTTAGATTCCAGCACAGTAAATTCTAAGCAGAATAAAATGCAGATAGATATATATACCTAGACATAACACAACAAGACAGAACTCAGAATACCAAAGACAAAGAGAAGATCTTAAAAGCTGCTAAAGAAAAAACTGAGTAGATTACCCAGGAAGAAATCCAATCGCAGCAGTAACAGAAGCCAGAAGAAAATGGAATACTATTTTCACAGTACAGTAATCTCCCTTCATTCGTGTTTTTACCTTCCACTGTTTCAGTTACCCGCAGTCAACTGTGGTACAAAAATGTTAAGTGAGTAGCATGGAAATCTCGCAGTCTTGCTCCATCCTGCCTGGGAACTACATCACGTAACTTTCATTAAAGTATATTGTTATAATTGTTCTATTTTATTATTACTGTTGTTAATCTCTTACTGTGCCTAATTTACAAATTAAACTTTATCATAGGTATGCATGTATAGGACAAAACATATAGGATTCGCAGTTTCAGTTATCTGCGTGCGGGGGGGAGGCTGGGGTCAGGAGGATGAGGGGGTGTCTTGGAACATATCCCGTGCAGATAAGGGAGGACTACTGTGCTGAAGGAAATTAATTGCCAACCTAGAATCTATCTACACAGCTACAACACTATTCAAACTATTCAAGAGTAAGGGTAAAATAAAGCCTTTTTCAAAGATAATCTACTGACAAAAACCTGTCCTGAAGAACTGCTAGAGAATTAATTTTATAAAGAAACAAATTAAATCCAGACGGAAGGAAGGAGGGAAGATGCAAGAAGGAAAGAGAAGCAAACAACCTGGTAAACATACAGGCAAACCTGAACAAGCACAGCCTAAGACAAAAATAATAACGATGAATTTGGAGGGCACAAAAACAAAGAACTAAAATTCTAGGCAAAAATAACACACAAGACCAAAGGAGGTTATCAGTGTTCAGGAGAAAAAGATACTAACTTTTTGCTAAGTCAAAGGTGCATGTCAGAATTTTAAAGTAACCACTAAAATAGAACAGAATGTAGAAGAAAAACAAAAAGGAATAGGGAAATTCAAGAAAACGCAAAAAGGGAAAGCATAGAAAGAGGGTAAACAGAAAAGTATAAAATAAGATGGTAGGAAAATACAAATATAATAATCCCAATAATGCTAAAGGACCAACTCTAGCAATTAAAAGTCACAGATTTTGAGAAAGGATAAAACCATATACACCTTGTAGCTACAAAATGCACTCCCAGAAAATAAGTGCTCAGAAAGGCTGACAGTAGAAGGTTGGAAAAAAAGATACCAGATAAATACTAACCATAAAAATCTATAATAATTACATTAATACCAGACAAAGTAGACATTAAAGGTGGAAAGCACTATTAAATATAACAAAGGTGCTACCTAATGCTAGAAGGAACAGTTCTGAACCAAGACGTAAGTGCATGTAGGTAGATATAGTAAAAACCGAAAGGCTGACAACTAAGACTTGACAAACCTATAATCATAGCAGAAGATTTTAGTGCACCGGTTAGTAACTGACCAAGGGGATAAAAAATTGTAATGATCCAGATATTTGCACAACACAATTAACAAGCTCAGTTTAGTGGACTACATCCAGTTGGAGCATACATAGTTCTTTCAAGCAAAATCGAATGTCTTAAAAAGAAAAAATTACCGTGTAACAAGCTCACAAAGAAAATCTCCCAAATTTCACACACTCTAGATCAGGGGTTGGCATATAGCCTTCAAGCTAAATCCAGTCTACAGCCTCTTTTTGTAAATGACGTTTCACTGGGTCATAGACACACTCATTCGTCTATATACTTACTGTTTACGGCTGCTTTTGTTCTATAACAGCAGACTTGAGCAGTTGCTCTGGCCATTTATAGAAGTTTCCTGAACCCTTGTCTAGACCATACAGACCATATTATCTGACCACAAAGCAACTAGTACGTTAGAAATTATTACCATAAAAATAACCTTAAAACCCTATTTGGAAATTTAAAAGTTATCAGCCATAACAAATAATCAAAATTAGACTAACATTTAGAACAATAATAAAAATGTAAGATGCAGTTCAGGCGATACTTAGAAGAAATATATAGCCTTAAATGTTTACACCAGGAAAAGCCTGGTTATTAATGAGTTAAGCATCTAACATAATTACTGTAGTCAGAAAAAGAACAGGATAAATTCAAAGGAAATAGAAGTAAGAAAAGAGCAGAGACTGAAATAAGCAAACAAAAAACAAAACAATTACAAAACCCTGAATAAGAAAGGGTTTTAAGACATTGGACAAATGTTGCCAAACACTAATCTAGAGGGAAAAAAGATGATACAAATAACATTAAGGATGGAAAGGGGACAAAATAACATAGCAGAGATCTAAAAATTAATGAAAGTAATGTATAATGCATGACCTTTGCAACAGGTCCTGTTATTGTATCCTCATTTGGCAAACAAGGAAACTAAAACTCAGGCTGGTCAGATGCCTTGCCAAAACAGCCAGAATTGGAATCCAGTCTGGTCCATCTAACTCTCGAGATGACACTCTTAACCATCACACTATCCTTAGCTCTGCAGGTATGAACCACTAGACCACAGTGAATTACCTGAAGGATGTAGGGCTGAGGGATAGAAATCGACTGGAGTCCGAGTAGGCGTGATTCGTGGGTCCATGTAGGAAGGCATCATCATCCACCTGGGGTCGAAGCCCAGCATCTGTGGGTGGTGCGGGTAAAAGGTACGCTGCGGGTGGGAAGGCGGAGGGTACACGGGTTGCCAGTGCTGCATCTTGTACAGCTGCTCCTGGCCAGGGAGGAAGAAAAGCCTGGTTAGACACTTGCTGCTGGGTGCAGGGATGCCACCCACCTGCACACTCTTCTAGCTTTCCAGCAGGTGGCACAGAATGCCCACCTGGAACAGATGGTCGAAGAGGGAAGGGGTGGGCAGCTACTCAAAAGGGAGACCTCAGTGTACTATGGCTTTTAGGCTGGGGTCTCTCTCCCAAAACAGGCCATTATCAGAACAGTACCGACATACTCCTCTGCTCCACAAGACAGGCCAGATTTTCATTTATATCAGTCTCCTGGAATTGGCCAATTGACCAGCACATCTCCCAATAAATCTCTGGATGCTGGCCACTTCTCTCCGTTTCTACAACCACTACCTGAAGACAGTTATCATCCTCTGCCTAGACAACTAGAAAATCCTCTTCAATTCATTCTCCACATGCAACTAGAGTGATGTTTTTGACAAACACACACACACACACACACACACAGATTATGTTGGCCCCTGCTTAAGAACCTTTAATAGTTCTCCACTGCTCTCTACACCAAAGCCTCAATGTAACCTACAGGGTCCTGCGGGATCTTGGTCCCTCTACCTCTCTACCCGCAACGCACATGACTGCCCTCCACTTTCTGCTCCAACGGGACTACATGCTTGCCTGCCCATCCACTTTAGGACGTGGTTAACACCAGCCTTTCTGTCTGACAGGTTCCCCTTTCTCCCATCTCCAAACTTGGCTCACCCTTAGTCTTTCTTTAGGTTTCTGCTAAAAACAAATGAATAAAACATGTCCTCTGGGAAGCCTGTCACAACACCCTGGTCTCATAGCACTGATTTTTCTCCTTTGTAGCACTAACAATAGCTTATTATTTTTGTTGCCAGTTCCCCTCGCTAAATTCTAAGAGACTCTGCATACCTAGTTCCCTGTGGCATCCTTGGCCCCTTGCACCACACTTGGTACATAGAAGGTACAAAAAAATTTTTACATGAACGATCATAAAGAATTAATCAAAAGAACATTCAAAATCAAAGCCCTTGATTCAGAGAGTTCATCTTAGACCCTGCTCTACTCCACCAGCGCCTCCCAGGCACGACCTCCTGAGGTGAACCCTACCTCAGCGTTCTAGCAGGTCTCCGTGCTGAGTCACACTACGAGGACAGCCTACCCAATGTGCCTTCAGCACCCACCCTGTCAGTGTGTAAAGAGAAAAAGGCTGCCCAACCAGCCCGGCAGGCCAAGGCAACGGTAGGCCGGATTCCCCATGCAGACAGTTCCTGCTGGCACTCACGGCACCTTCTAGGAGCACTCAGTGATGCAGCTCATCAATCAACAGACTTCAGTTACTAACCCTCCCAGTCCACCAGAGGAGGCTGCTGGTCTCTACCCCACAGCTCCTCCTCCTGCACAGGCCCTAGGATCTCCAGGGAATCTGGCCAGATAGTCTGTTCACCAGACTCGTTCAGGCTGCCCTAATGCTGACAGATTTCTTTGTATTCTTAAGGAAGGATTTACCCATCACTGCTCTTCCCCAGGTCAGAAACGCTAGCTATAGCAACTGTTACTGCTGTGTTTAGCTCGAGTTACTCCAGAGATCCACTGAATCAGTAATTCTACGCCAGGTTCACAAGCAGTTGCACAGCACTCACTTACACTGCAGCTGTAAAAGCACAATTAATGTAATTCTTCCTGTGTCAAACACAGGACCTGGTGTGAGCCCCTGGAATGCTTCCTAGAGTCCAAAGAGGATCTGGGGTAAAGGTTCTAAAGGAAACTAAAGAGCTGCTGCTAAAAGGCTTAAGACCTTTATTGTTTCCCAGGGTACACGTTTGAAACACTGTAAGTTATTATCAATAGTAAGTTCTTGCACAGGTAGCTGTCAGGCATGCACTTAGTGCGCTAAGTGCTATCCAAGTATCATCTCAGTTTCCAACCAAAAGGGCTTGTTAAACAGTACCCATCTGTTCCTCCCAACTGGGCCAGATTACCAGCACTACAAGACACTGGTTTTACCCGCCATTCCCACATGATCTTCTTCAGGGCAAAAAGTAGGTCGCTTTTAAGGTTTATGAAATGTCAATAATGGTAATGATACTAATACTGATGAGCCAGCTTACAGGCGTCACTTTACGAAACCCTCACAGCCACGCAGGACAGCAGGTATTCATTCCTGAAGGTCAATAAACCCCAACATGGGTTTTATTCATTCACAGGGGCCTCTATCATTTAGAGAAATAAATAGCGGCCAGGGACTGATCCACCAACGTCACAAATTCTGAGGTGCAACTCTTAGTATCTCTGCTGGTGCTGCTCAGTATTTGGGTCTGTTTACCCTCTAAATGTCTTATCTGTTTACCTGTTGTTGTTGTTGTTGCTGCTGCTGCTGCTGCTGCTGCTGGCGCTGGAATCTGGGAGGAAGTGACTTCTGATATTTGCTGAACTCCTGTGCAGGGGACCCAGCCTCCCTGGCCTCTTCCTCGTTGCTGTTGCTCTGGGCAGCAGGAGGAGCAGTTGGTGCTTCTTCTGAAAATGTGTTGGGGGCTTCCTGGGCAGGGAACTCTGGGGAACCTAAAGAACGAACCACCAGAGAAATTGCTGCGGTAGGCTCATAAATGCTCTGCCAACCAAACACTTAACAGAGCAGCTGCAGTGCACGCTGAACACCCAGACCCACCCTGGATCTAAAGATTGAGCCCTCAGGGCCGTTTGGAGAACCAGCATTAACTAGCCACATTCACAATTCTGCTCCCTAGTCTCTCCATCACCCATTTGAAATAAATTCTCTAAGACTCTCATAGTCTTCAAAGTTTAATGAAACGAAGTCAGAAGGAAAGTTGCAAATTTCTCTAAGTACCCTGGCTGAATGGCACAGATGACTGACTGTTAGGTGACAAATAAGACCTCCACCTAAGAAGTTTACAGGGACTGAAACAAACACTGTGCCCTTATCTCTTAGCAAGAACGCTGATCATATTCTTTAAAACTGCTACCAGAGATACTCTCCGTTATACAGTACTGTTCAATGTCTCCTCCATCTGTGTGATCAAGGCCTCTTAGAATTAACGCCAGGAAAAAGTTACTGTAACAAGCAAGTGGGCTGCTTTTAGTTCCATGGATAAGAATCCTATGCCTTTATTAAAGGCCTCTAGCGCTTGTACCTTTGATTGAGTATTGGTAATAATGGTAAGAGTGATAATGATGATAAAATTAATACTACCAGTAAGCACCTGCATGCTTTCTCCATACCGGTAACCATGCAAAGTGCTGGTAGGTCCATACTATCATCTTTCTTTTTATAGATGAGGCCACAGGCTCCAGAGAGGACAGAAGCTTAGCCACTTAGTTTAAGATGCTGAAATAGGATCTGAACCCAGGCACTTGACTCCAGAGCCTAAAGTACTGATGCCTCCCAATATTATCTGTAAGCTATGAATTCTGCTGAGAAGTAGGTAAGATGCAATGAGCCAATAAAAACAGCCCAGGGTTTCCAATCTGTGAGCTGAGGGCCTGCCTCTTACCTTTGTGAACGGCAGGGCCATTCTCCTGGAAGGGCACCTTCTCAGTGCCTGGCGATCGGGGGGCTTCCTTTTCCACCTGCTTCTGGGCCTCACTCGCCTTCTGGGCTTGCTTACACTTTTGGTCCAGCTGTTTGAGTTTGGCAGCACAGGCAGCCAACCTCTCTTCCCGAGCTCGGCGCTCCTCTTCTTCTCGGCGCTTGCGGGCTCGTTCCACAGCCTCAGACATCTCTGACTGGATGAACTTTTGTCGCGGGGGTGGCTTGTCCTCTTTATCCTCAGTGGATTGCTGCCGGAACATGCTGCCCATTGAGGACTTCTGCCAAGAGAAGGAAGTTCCTGATGAAACGGTAGGTCAAAAACCCAGGAGACAGGGGGCACCACAATTTTGGGATCAGGTCTCCTTCCCAAGATCCTTGAGCACCTTCAAGAGGCTGCACAGTGATTGCAATAAGTAGACCTGTATCTGGAGACCTGGTGGCGCCAGTGGTTAAGTGTTTGGCTGCTAACCAAAAGGTCAGCAGTTGCAATCCACCAGCTGCTCCTTGGAAATCCTATGGGGCAGTTCTACTATGTCCTATAGGGTCACTACGAGTTGGAATTGACTTGATGGCAACAGGTTTTACTGTACTTGGAAAAAGGCTGGGGAAGTGCCACCTTTCTATACCTTAGTTCCTCATTTGTAAAATGAGGATAACAAAGTAAGCTTTTGGGATTGTGAAGGTGCAGTAAAATAATGTCTGCAGAGCACTCAGCTCTGTGACAGACACACAGGAAACATTAAGTAAATGGAAGCTCTCACCACTGCTAATGGAACTGGATCAGGGCCTCCATGGCTAATTAACAGGTGCAGGAAACCACACGTTCACTGTTCCTTCCTTAGACGAGAGAAAAAAAAAAAAAAAACCTGCTCTACTTCTTCTCATGAAAATATATAAACCTCTGGGCATAAATAGCCATGGAGAAACAGAAATTCACTGATACATGGTTTCAACAAAAAAAGCATTCCTAAAACCATCACTTTTGGACATTTTCCCACTTCTGAGCTTGTTCCTGGTTGCCAGTTACTAGATAATACCAGTGGTGCCAAAGATGCAGTATAAAAACAAAATCTCTCAAGCTTGGGTAGATTTCTCTCTGATTTGCAAGGAGCGAAGCTGCACGTAGAACATAAACAGCACAAATGATAGATAAGTTTAACTGACACCACCCCCCCAAACCAAACCCAGTGCCCTCAAGTCAATTCCAACTCACAGCGACCCTGCAGGACAGAGTAGAACTGCCCCATAGTTTCCAAGGAGCACCTGACAGATTCAAACTGCTGACTCTTTGGTTAGGAGCCATAGCACTTAACCACTACACCACCAGGGTTTCCACTGACCCCCCCCTCTAGTCACTCTGAAATTCCAATGAGATCTGACTACCAAAAAAATATATAATTTCCTGCTCTGAGTGGTAGTTACACAGGTATATACAACAGTCAAAAATCATTAAATAGAAAATATCCCAAATTACACCTTTTCATTGAGTCAATTTCAATTCACAGCGACCCTATAAGACAGAGAAGAACTGCCCTACAGGGTTTTCATGGAGCAGCTGATGGATCTGGCTGACGTTTTGGTTAGCAGCCATAGCTTTTAACCAATGCCCCACCAGGGCTCCACTTATACCTCAATAAAATAAACATGCAACATTTACTGCAAAGATTTTTTTTCCTAAAAATTAACTTCTTATAACCTAGAGACAACTACTGTAATTTTAAAAGATTACAAATTCACAGTTTAGAAGGATGAAGGTACTTTTTATGTAACAGAGTCAGGACCAAAGTAGGCACTTTTTTTTCGCTTTGCCATAGAATATTAGCTTTTTCCCATGCTTTGCAATGAAAATGCATTGTCTTGCTGCATACATATCCCTGATTATTTCCTTCAGATATTTCCCAGAAATGAAGGGGTATACAAGAATCAAAGGGTATACAATCGTCCCTCAGTATGTGTGGGGGATTGGTTCCAGGACCCCTGAGGATACCAAAATCCACAGCAGCTCAAGTCCCTTATAACCAAGACAATGCTGCTTTCACAAATTTTGGTCAGAGCACTCTTTGGGGTGCAAAAATTTATTACATAGATTTTATCATTATTAACTCAATTTTGTGAATTAACTGTGTTGCTATGAAAAGATCAAAGTGAAATCTTTTTTAAAATATTGAACAACCTCATCATGTAAATGAAAAATTGAAATGCAGGGTGATTTCCAAAAAAAGTGTTACTGGTTTTGTTTCACTTCTGTGTTCCCTGTACCTAGTATATTATATTTCTGGCATATAATGGGTACTCAGTGAAAAAAAAAAAAGACTGAAAGTAAAGGGCATTACTTATAAGAAAATACGGAAAAGGAACCCTTTAAATAGCAAAGAACATTGAAAATGGCAAGTTTTACCAAGTGTATTCAAAATAGCATTTTCTCCTCCCCCCACCTCTTTCCTTACTGATTAATTCCATCCTGAAAAGTCATTAGGTGTGGCAAAGGAAGGTAAGCACCTGGTACCAGGGGAGCCAGGGTGGCTCTGAGTGGGTGGTCAGAGACCAAGAAGGACAAGGAAGACATTTGTAAGGAGAGATGGCCCACTAGGGAACTTCAGGGCACCCATATGGGGGGACAGCCTGGAATGGGGGTACTGGAGTCTATGTAGGGTGAGGAAGGCATCTATGCAAGGAGGAGAGGGTGGCAGCAGAAATGAGAGACTGGTCACAAATAGGAGGACTGACTCAGTATAAATATTAGGGACAACGGACACAGATTTCTCACTGTTGGAGAAAAGGAGCTACAAATACAGAAAGGGAGAAAACTAGAATGAATTCTGCGAATTGGACTGGAATTGGAGGTATCAGTCTGAACTCAGGGTTTGCAATACAAACAAACAGAAATGATATCGATGTAAATATGTGTATACATGTGTACGCACACACACACACAAACACATTCCCTAACTCTAACAGCAGTGAGCACTCCTGGCGTCCAGATACTGGTTTCCAAGTACCATTCTTCATTAACATGAACTAGGACTTCTTGGTAAAATGACTGATTCCAGGGCCAAGGCAGGGTAAGGACAAGATAAGCCTGGAGAAATCTTGTTCTGTCAGAAAGCAAGGAGGTGCTCAAAAAAGGATGGCAATGTATAAAAAGGACACAGAAACCAGTATGAAGGGGTTCTCAATGTCCAAAATTAAAGAAACTTGAGTTTCAAAACAAATAATGAGAGTTAACAGATTATAATCCATTTAAATGTAAATAAATGAATGAATGAATTGAAAGTCTGATGAGAAATGGGATATCTGCACAGTCTCAAAGCATCTCCCTGCAAAATTCTTATCAATTAAGAAGCTTTAAAGTGGGAAGCCTAACAGACAGCACCTTCATCAAGTGGTCAAAGTGAACACTTGGGACAAAGGGAAATCAGTCACCGAGTTTGATGCAACGAGAAGGGTCTATCACTTCTAGGAGATCCCTGCCAAAAATAGGTAAATTTAACCTAATCCTGTGGAGGCAGGAGAAAAACCCTATTTCAGAGGCATTCCACAAAATGACTGGCTCTTAACCTTCAAAAGTGTCAAAGTCATGAAAGTTAAGGAAAGACTAAGGAAGTGTTCCAGACTGAAGGAGACTAAATGACAATTAGAGGCAACATATGATTCTGAACTGGATTCTTTTGAAATAAAAAAGGACATTGAGACAATTGGTAAAAAGCTGAATGGGGTCTGAGAATTTGATGGCTACTTTTTTTATTCTGACGGCTGCACTGGGGTTACCTAAAAGGAACGTTCCTTTTGGGGAAGGAGATGTATATCAAAGTGTTCAAGGGTGATAGTGCCCATGGTACCTGATAGTCAGGGCCTGACGCCCAGCTGTGAAGCTTCCTGGAAGGTGGCTGAGGTTCTGGCATCTTTCGGATGACACGGGACATGCCCACTGTTTCGCCCCAGTCTTTTCCTTCTTCTTGGGTACGCTTGGCATCAGCACTGTCCACAGAGCTCATTGACAGCTGCCGCTGCCTTCTAGGGTCCCAACTGTTCCTAGGACAAATCACATTCAGTGTTAGTTTTCCCAGTGAACCCAGGCAAGATCTGACCTTACTAGCTGGGGGCCTTGGGAATTCCAAAGTCAGTTTTCTATGTACCAATTCCCTTCATCACACTAGATGCCCTTAATGGGTGACTAGACATGCCTAGAACACCAAAATTCAACACCAACATTTACCAAGTGATTCATATAAAAAGCTCCAGGCAGGATATTTAACTTCCTACTTTATGCAAAGAAATGCCCAGTAGTAAAGGAGTTCAGAGAAAAGCAGGTAGTTAGGTGTGGCTAATGTGTGTACATGCATGCATGTCCATGGATACATGGTATGGGGAGGTGGAAGAAAGATGAGGCAGGTAAGGTAGATTAGAATATCACAGAAAGGGCAACAACTGCTAGTAACTTCTGACTTGACTTTGTGAGAAACAGAGACCCCATGAAGGTTCTTGATCCATAAGGAAAGACCCATGTTTTTAAAAGATGACTAAGGCACAGTGTGAAGGATAGGATGAAAGGGAGGAGATGAGTTGGGTAACTACTGAATGGTCCAGAAAAGAAAGGATGCTGATCTCAGAAAATGGACAGGAAGGGATGGAATCAGGGAAATTCCAGGAACCATTCATGTATGAGAACATAAAGATTTCAAAGAAGACTCTGAAGCTACGAATTGGGTATCATCAACTAGCATAGAGAACGTTGAAAAAAGAGCAGGTTTAGGGAAGAGGTGGTTTGGACACTCTAAATTTGAGGTGTCCTTGGTTTTAGCCAGTGGCCAAGTAGAGTCTAAAATCCATGTCTTGTTCGATCAGTTGAATATTTGATTCGTATCAACTGAAAGAGACAAGGAACAAAGTGTCCTGCTCCTCCAATAAGTCTCTTAAGATTTCATGTCTTGCCTTTGATTTGAATTCTTGATTGTACCTCTTTCTGAGCTTAGCGTTCCAATAAATGACCTACAGAGATTTCCTAAGTACATCCAAAGCTTTGGGTGAAAAAAAAAAAAAAAGCATCAAAATAAATTATGCAAATCTCAATTAGTTAATTTTTATGTATCATCAGAAGAACAGTGGCAAAAGATTGTTTCAAGCTCTCTCCAGAAGAAGAACACTTACTTCTGAAGCTTTGAACTAACAGATGAAATCACAAGGAAAGAGACATGTGAACTTGACTATACAAAAATTCAATTACTGACAATAAAAGAGAAAAACATTTGCAACAAATAACGGAGCGTTAATATGTAAACAATACAAAACCATAATATTTTAAAGGACAACATAGTGAGTCCAATAGAAAAATGTATAAATGAAATAGGCAATTTCACACAAAGGAAAGCATTCATAGGCACTGTTTAAAAAGTAGTAGTCAATGTTACTGAAATTATGATAAAAACTAGATGTACAATGACGTATTATCCAAAGGTGTTATGAGTAAAACTAGTCCAACAAAATGGTTAAAAAAAAAAAAAGATGGAAGTAGTTAATTAAGTGTGGCAAATCTAACCTGCTCTGCCTACTGCTTCTCCCCCCACCCCAAGGATTCCCAATGTATTTTAGCATACTCAAGGTTCGGAGCCATCTTGGAGTAAACAAGTAAGCTGAGCCCAGGGCAGTTTCCCACACTCACTGGGCACAGAACACTTTTTGCATATGACACTCATAGACAACCTGTGGAACAAGTGGCTTGGATGACACACTCGGGGAAATACTGGCACAGGGGTTATGATCACTAGCTTAGGACTCAGTCAGATCTGTCTGGATGTAAACCCTGGCTCTGTCCCTTAACAGCTTCTTTCAGAGCTATCATTCCTCAAGTGCAAAACAGAAACAATATCTGCACCTTGAGAGGCTGCTGCAGTAAGCATGAAATGCGCTTGGCACAGTGAGCAGCACATGGCAGCAACAACAAGCCCTGAGGCTTGTACATACCAGTCATGTCAGGTTACACTGGCATGATGCATTAAGCCCGGATGGGGATCCTTACCACTTTGGTCTGCCATCCTTCACAACTTCTTCCTCCTCTTCATCGTCACTGAATTTCAATTTCTCGGAATAGTCCACTTCTTCATGAAGGCCTACAACAGCAGGAGGGCCCGAGAAGAATGAGAAAAAGTGAGAATCTCAATGCTGCTTAGAGTACCACAGGTGACTCCCTTGAGTCAGGAATTATGCCAACCCAACTGGGGAATAAGTCAAGCTACCCAGCTGCTACCACCAGAACAAACACTACAGATAAAAGCCAAGGGCCGTTCTGGCTTCAGACTAACCCTCTTGGAGATAACAATTTTAAAATCTGGACATTTAAAAAATATATTTGAAGGCACAGGAGAGTGAGCAAAAACTGACAGAAACCAGGTATAAGTTTACCCTTGCAACACAGAAACTTTACCAGTGAGATCTGAACAGTTATTTCTCCTAATAGGATATACAAATGGCCAAGAAACACATGAAAAGACGCTCAACATCACTGCCCTCAAGGAAGTACAATAAGGCGAAGGAACATAAATTGAAAAGACATAAAACTGTCCCTATTTACCACTGCGCTCCTACTAGGATTGCTAAGATAAAAAAAAAAAAAAAAATGTTGGCAAAGATGTGGAGAAATTGGTACCCTTATCCATTGCTGGTGATAATGCCTGTGGTCTTAAAAGCTTGCAAGCAGACAACTGGTCTCTATTTACCTGGAGTAACTGAGGAAGAAAGAGAGTCAGGAACAGGAGAAGGATACGGAATGGATGGTTAATTGCCTCCATGAACAACTGACTCCTCTGCCATGAGACCAGAAGAGCTGGATGGTGCCCGGCTGCAATTATTTACTTAACATTTTGATAAAAGATTCTATAGAGGAATCCTGGTCAAAGGGGGAATATGCAGAACAGAATTTCAAATTCTCATGGACTCCAGACTTCCTGAAGCCATGAGAATTGGATGAACCCCTGCAACTATTGCCCTGAAATAATCTTTAAACCTTAAACAAAAATATCCTCTGAAGTCTTCTTAAAACCATACAATACTTTAGCTTAGCTAGTAAAAAGGGTCTGCCTTGAGCATCATGTTCTTTTAAGAACTATCTCTATGAGATCAAATTGACAACAGCAAGTCAAAAGATTAAATAGGGACCTTAGGGGACAGTAAGCTTATGTTAATGGGGGAGGAACAACTCAGAAAGATATGCACAACTTGAAGAATGTAATCAATGTCACTGAATCGTACATGTAGAAACAGGTGAATTGGTGTATGTTTTGCTGTACCTATTCAAAAACAAAATTAAAAAAAAAAAAAAAACTTATGATGTCATTTCTCCCTAAATACATTCGATGAACCCCCAACCAAAATGCCTGCAGGTTCTTTGAAAATACTGTAAATGCAAACAATTTAGAATTATCAAAATAATCTTGTAAAAGAACACTACCTAAATTTAAGACTTACGATATGAAACCACAGCGTGGTACACAAAGTATGAACAAACAGATCAACAGAACAGAGTTCAGAAATAGACTCACACTTATGGAGTCAACTGATTTTTGGCAAAAGTGCCAAAGCAACTCAAAAGGGAAAGGGAAGTCTTATCAATAAATGAAATGGAATGGAACTGGGTATCTGTATGTAAAAAAAAAAAAAAACTTCAGTCCCTATCTCACAATATACACAAAAATTTATTCAACATGGATCATCAACCCAAAAGTTAACACCAGGGAATATCTTCACAACTAAGCGAGAAGCAGAGATTTTTTAGACACGACCCAAAAGTGTTAACTATCAAATAACAAATTCATAACACACACTATCATTAAATTAAAAAGTTCTGCTCATCAAAACTGCCAAAAAGAAAAATGAATAGGCAAGCCACATAATGGGAAAAATCTTTGTGAAATAATATTTATCTGTCAAAGGGCTCATATACAGAATAGATTTAAAGAAACAATCCTCCAATCTAATAAAAACAAAATTGAACAAACACTACACAAAGGAAGATGTACCAGCAGCCGAAAAACACACAAAAATGTGCTATTATCATTAGTCATCAGGAAAATACAAATTAAAAGCACAATGAGATACCACTACACACCCACTAGAATGACTGAAATGAAAAAGACTAACACAAAATGTTGTGCGGATATTGAGCGACCAAATTCTCACACACTGCTGTTGGGGATGTAAAATGGCACAACCACCTTGGGAAAAAGTCTGGATCGTTCTTAAAATCTTAGTCATACGCCTACCTTTTGACCGAATAATTCTACTCCTATTTATTGAAGAGAAATGAAAATATTATTCACAATGACAGAATGGATAAAGAAATTGTAGTATATGGATACAACGAAACAGATCTCAGAAATTAAAATGAACTACTGATCTGAGTGGATGGCACCTGGTTTTCTGTTTGCTGATACATATGCCAACACTGCGGAATCTGCAAAGCATGACACTGGGCAACAGAACCTGAACCCAGAAGAATCAAAAAAGCCGTATAAGTCCATTCATATGAAGTTTTATAACAGGCCAAATGAATCTATGGTGAAAATATTAAGACTGGTTGATTTTTGGGCAGGAGGGGAAGAAGACTGACTGGGAAGGGACTGGGGTGAGGGAAGTGATCTACATCTTGATAGGGGTGTGGGCCACGTAAGTGCATTCATTTTTCAAAACTACAATTAAGATGTGTCTTTCAATATATATAAAATTTATCTGAAAACAAACAAAAAGAATTGTAAAAGAAAATCAGATAGTGGGATGGGGCATGGGTGGAGATAAAGAAACAAGAATGGAAGAATGTTGGTACTTATTGAAACCAGGTGATGCGGAAATGGGAGTTCATTATACTATTTTGCTTTGTTTAAATTTTCCATTCCAAAAAGTTTTTTTTTTTTTTTAAAGTTAATAGCAAAATCGCCCGTAGCTCTAAGAACAAGCCCGAAGACCAAAAGAAGACACTTCTCAGTCAGGAAGCAATCACTGGTCTGATTGCAAATGAGAACCCATATGGGGCATCAAAGCTGCTCTCCCTTGGCACGTCCTCGTTCTCATTTTGCCAAGGGAAAATACACCATGATGTCAAAGGGCTTCTGTCCCCGGTAAGCAGAGATGGACTTTAGTCCTGCTTTTTCTAAACCATTTAAGTCCACTGGGAAACACCACAACCCACCTGCCCAGCCATCATCAGCATCAGTGTCCAGGTCATCAAGGCCCTTCAGGTTTTCTGCATTGATGATGGTAGGCCGTGGCGCTCGTTCTACCAGCTGCCTTAGTGGACGGATTGGGCGAGTCATTCCCAGCCTGTTTTCTTTTCTGATAAGGGAGAGTAGAGTAAAAGTGCTGGACTTGTAACAAACATACAGATGGAAACAAAACCTAGTATCTTTCCAAAAATAAGTCTTACATCGCAAAGGTTCATGTTCGCATTTAATGTTTAAATCGTTTCCTTTAAAAAGAAATATGTAATGAACAAATACATCCCAAAGAGAAGTTCTGCCTCTCTTCTAGTTTTACATGCTCAGTGCTACTGCCTAGGCAAAAAGCACATGCAGAAACGTCAGCTCTCACAAGAACTTGAGATCGTAATTCAATCTCTTGTCCCCCAAATGCCAGTCACCCCACACACTCTGGGGTTTGAGGTTGGTCTTTAGGTTCATTATGGTCTCTAGGAGACAAAGCATTTTCACACATTCGCATATTATCTTGTCTATTATCACCACCAGAAGTAATCTCTACATACATGATTACAATGTAATAGCCTTACCCATCTTGCTCATTCATCTGGAACTGTCTAAAAGGAACACGGGGTTCAAGGCGGAGCTGAGGAAGGGGAAAAGATCCTCGTTCCACTGTACCTTGGTCCTCTGATGACTGTGGCGAACACATCTGAAACATAACATCAATGAACAGGATTTTCTGGTAATGGACCAAATTCTAAGTTTCATCTAAATTAGAATTTATTTTAGAAAATAGAAAATGGGAGAAAGAAAACAGGAAAGTCTTGGGGTTTCCTAATTAATCCTACCATCATTTCCCCCACTTTTTTCCTCTTGTTGGTAGGTAAATTTGGGGACGCGTGTCACAGGGAACACCTGCCTCTCCTTTTTCTAAAGCACCAAGGCTAAAATAATATCCGTATCACTACGGAGAGAAGCCAAAGGCCCTTAAGATTTGAAAAGGGGGAGAGAAAATACAAAAACTAATGGAAACCTCCAAAGTAAGGTATCAGGGCTAAGAATGAAATTGGGAAGGAGAACTCAAGGTGGACATTCAACCACTTGAACAAGGTTCTGCTGGACATGAACAATCCAACTTCATGGGATAAAAAAATGTACACTCTGAAGACTTACAAAAGCAGGAAGCATGTCATGGTATGTAGGTGGGTGGTATACATTTCCCATGAACTGTGAAGCCCCTTTTCGAACAGGCTGAGCCGGGCGGAGAGAGGGGTCCTTAGAATCGCTGGTACATGCCGAGGAGGGGGCTCCGTCTCCCGTACTCGAGTTCCTGCTGCCCAGCTCAGTTGGGGAGGCGCTCAGAGACGTGGCAGAAATTATGTTTCGCCCACCGCCCTCCCTCCAGCTTGTCACATCTGGAAATTGAAAGGGGGCAAAAAGGGAAGAGGAAAGAGGAGGGGGAAGGAGGGATTGTATGAGGTTCTGAAGGTCAAGGGACCCCCTCATTTACCAAAAAAAAAAAAAAAAAAAAACCAAAAGTGAAGAATCAAGTCAACTGCTCAAGTCTGTCAGGGAAGGTAAGGGGCAGACACCTGGCCAATGAGTATGAACTTGCTGAGGGAAGTGTCTGCTTGTAAGAGAAATATAAAATAAGGTCTACTCAAAGAGAAGGTGAGACAAGGTAAATGAGACATGGTCCTCAACTATTAACAGAAACTACATATGCCCCTAGATCTTATTACCCCAAAGAAATTAAGAGAACCCTTATGAAAACAGCCTTGAGTCATTTCCTTCAACAAATACTGGCCTAGCCCTCATTAGGGTCAGCACTATGCTCAGTATCAGATTTTACATTAAAATTAGAGTTCTTGAAACAACGTTTTCAACTTTGTTTAGCAGTGGCATCTTTTTATACACATTCCCCCATTCACAAGACAGATAAAGCTGAGCTGCTGCCCTTCCGGTGGGGATGTGGAAGGGTCTGGAGTCCTACCCACTAGGCCTTGTCCCTGCTTGGTCCTGCACCAGCCTGTAAGGTACTCCTGCAGGCCACAGACAGAAATCTGCAAACCTAACAGGCTATCTGTTTGAGGTGATGCTCTTCATTGCAAAATGCAGCAAGATCTGATGGAAATTATTACAGATCTATGACAAGTTAGATGAGACCAAAGACCTTGCTTTTCAGTCAACTTTTGATTAGGCGTTTAAAAATGAAAGGTCCCTGAGCTATGCAACCCCTAAGAGAAAGAGAGCCAGGACAGGAGCCACAAAATCTGAGCCTGCTCTTCAACTTGCCACGTGGTCTTGGGCAAGCTCTCTGGCCATCTATTTCGTCTTCTCAAATGAAGATTATAGAAACAAATCCAGAACTTTCTACTTCTAAATTTCTATAGTCTTACGAAGCAGCTCATCTTAATTCGAGAAAGATACAATTCTTGGCCTTCAGAATTTGATCATGTATTTGGGGTACACAAAACGATCCTGTGTGAGGCCACTGGCAAGGCAGTAATGTTTTAAGTAGAGTTTCATAGTGTTCATTAAATTTATAAGAGGTCAGTTTTGACTTTGGGATACTGTACCATAAACAGAAAAGGCCTACGGATTAATTAAGACAAACAACAAAAGACCCCCACATTTCAAGACCCGATCAAGCCCCAAAATACAAAAGCCAATTAATTCAAAGTTCCTGCCTAGAATAGATTGAAAATCTCATTCCTAAACAACACATATTACCAGCAAACATTGCTACATATTCCTGCTGACTCCTTAGCCAGAAACTGGAAGGGGAGGCAGTAGAAGCCAGTGCTGGGCTGGCTACCTAACATGTTACCCCCAGGGCAACATGCTACAAATATAGATTCTAATTTAGCTGGGGGTTAAGAGGGGAGGACCTTAGAGATTAGTCTTTTTAACTAATTCCCCAAGCGATTCTGATAGGATTCAGCTAGGTTTGGGGAATCATGGTTTAGAAAACATCTCCTGAATCAAGACTCAAGTTAATTCGTCCTTTGCCTGTCATTACCATGACCAGGTAAGCATAGCAAAACTAACATCTGGATGACAGATGGGAAGGGGACAGGCCTGGCCCAACCCAAAGAACAAGAAAGGCAAGTGTGACCCCCAGAATGGCCTAGGGAATCCATTCACAGATGCAAAGCTCAGGTAAAGGATCAACAGCCCTGCTTTCCAGATAAGTATCCTGAGACCCCAGGAGCTTCAGCTGTTCGTGAGTTAGTACATATCTAAAAGGCGGAAAGATGGGGAAGTCCTACTGATCCAAAGCGTGCCGAGAGAGGTGGCTGTTCACTTACTCTGAGGGCGGAGGCTTGGTCCTGGCCCATACGACAGATCTAAGACGCCCTTTTCTTTGCCAGCCTTGTCCTGCCCTCCAGCTGCTTTCAGCGTCGGAAATTCCTCGGGAGAGAAGGATAATAGTCGGCTTGAGCCCCTTAAACCTGCCAAGAAAATCAGAAGACTTAGTGGAGCAAGTGAGATCAGCATCAACAGTTCTCTGCTTTGCAAATTCCACAACACGTTTAAAGCCACTCTGCCCAGAAGTGGGCTCTTTTTTAAGGGAGCTGTGTGACACTGGCATTCTGTGCTGGCAAAGCAGTGCTAGGGGCTCCCTAAGGGTGACACAGACAGCATGTTGCTGGCCACAACTGCACCACACCCTTGCCCAGCTCACCTGCCCAGCAGGTGCAGACTGTTGGTATAAAGGGCATGGGGTAAGACAGCAACAGCTAGTCTAGCCCAGATCCTTCCCTGCTCCTGGAAGAAGTCAGTAAGGCCTCTCTCACTGCCTTGGGTGGCAAATAATCACGGTCTTCGTAAAATCAGCCCAAGTCAGTCAACTGCTTTCACATGGAGGTAACGTCAATAGAAGGCATGCCTCTCCCTGATGCCTCCCCAAAGGCCCCTGCCCTAAGTTTACACACAGGAGCTTGTATAAATTGACACTCCTAGCTCATCTGTCTTTCCTCTGCTCATTTCGATTTACTGTCCTCTGTAAAGTTTCTCAAGCCTTTCAAGGCCAAACATTTTACTCTTGTAACTCAGGGACCAATTTTGTTCTTTGTTCTTTCATTTATTCCCCAACATTATAGAAACTTCTTTAAAGAAGAAACCTTTTCTTATCTCGCTTCCCATCACCTATAGCACTTAGCACAGAGCATCCGTAACCTCTTTTTCTGGGATGAATAGACAACAAATGATGCATTTTAGGAGTGGGATTTGGTTCTTTTATTTGGACTATGTACCACATGCCCAGGATTATGTAAATTAAAAAATGCAGTAGTATCACACACCACAATGTCTGACTGTGGTACACCCTGCTCCCCATAGAGTTAAACTCCAAGTTCCCCCTAGGTATAATTCTCAGCACCACTGAGTCATTGACCTGTTAACTAAGGCAGACTTTGCCAGAAAAATGCAGCCGGGACTACTGCAGATGTGCAAGGCAGCCATTCGTCTGCCATCCTCCTTAGTAAAAAGGTCCAGGGTCAAATAAACCTGCCAGGGTGATGACTGGACACATTAGTCACTGACAAGTAACGTGAGAGAAAACTCCCAAGTGTCACAAAACCTCTCCTGCTCTCCTGGAGGGGGACGTTGAGTCACATAGTCACTTCATTTTGTTAAAGGTCAATGGCAAGAATAAAACAGGAGAAGACATATTTTTAAAATCTGGTAACTTGAAATGAGGAAACAAACAGCAAATTGCAATAGTGCTGTTCGTTCTTTCTTTCTGCCTCGATGGTCATGAAGGTATTATTATAAGCGTGAATTAAACTTATCCACCACAAACAAGTAGCATAAAGGGCAGAACTCAGAATCTCAACCCACAATGGCAGTATTCCTAAGGTTTCAATGTTTTATATGTTCACCCACCACGCCTTCAAATGTGAGAATCCCTCACAAAATCTGTTCTTTGCACTGAGGCAATAAAATGAAGTGGCTTCTTCTTCCACGATCACAAATGAAGGCACTGGCAATGCTCCTGACACCAGAACCTATGAGCCTCGGGTCTCTGGCCACTGCCCAAATCACATAATCAGGTCTTCTCGGTCTGTTTCAGGAGAAGAATTCTCAGATGAGAGAGATCAAACACCAATCTTCTACAAGTGGAAGAAGAGTGTATAGATTCAGGAAAAGTTGTTTTGAATCCCAAAGAGTTATGAAAATAACTGTAGGCTGACACCCCAAATCCCTGTTCTTCTGCTGGCTACACAGCCTGGTGACCCCAGCAAAAGAGGAGGACCAGGAGCCAGATTCTCACCCCAGCCTGGCTGGGCCCTGAATTGTCAGTTCTCTCCTCTCCAGCTACTGGGTCTGCTGGTCTCACAGGGGGAGCGCTCTCAGCTGTTCCTAGAGTATTGTACTGTGCTTTATAATCATTTTTAAATTAAGTTTTATTTTCCAGAGTAATACAGTCTATACAGTTCAAAAGCAAAAAGGAATAAAAAAGTATAAATTGAGACCTTCCTCCTTATCCTTGTGCCCCACCTGCCTACTTGTGACTCCCTCAAAAAACTGGTAGTTTTCTGTTCCCTTATAGAGATTTTTTTTAAACACACATACATTTTTTAAAAAAGTGTATTTTCCCTCATCCCATTTTTTTGCACAAATGGTACCACACTATACATACTATTCTGTACTGTTTTCCACTGAATAATGTATCTTGGAGATTTTCCCGTATCAGTAAAGAACTTTCACCTTTTCTTTTCTTTATGGCCTAATATCTCAATGAAGTACCACAAATTGACGGATATTTCAAAGATTGTTTCCAATCTGCTGTTATAATGTTATAATGAATAATCTTGCATGGAAATGAATAATGCATAATTTCACACATGGGCAAGTATAATTCATAGGATAATTTCCTAAAAAGAAAACTGCTAGGTAAGGATAAATATATTAGCATTTTGATGTTATTAGGTGCCACCGAGTCAATTCCAACTCATCGTGGCCCTCGATTCCAACTCATAGTGACCCTACAGGACAGAGCAAAACCGCCCGATAGGGTTCCCTAGGCTGTAGTCTTTATGGGAGCAGGGAGAAGATCCTCAGGTCTTTCCCCGCACAAAGCTAAGAGGTGGGGCCGTACTTCCCGGCCCTGTATGGAGTCACGAGCATTTGAACTTCGTTCCTCTGGAGAACGTAGGGCTTCGAAATCTATGTGGCACAGTCATTTACTATTCAAGACTGAGGAAAAGTCTTCAATCACACAGTGATTTCAACCCAGAAGGGGAAAGTCTTAAGCACAGGAGTGTGGGGTAAGGCTTTAGGAGGGGGTGGGACTGCAGCTGTTTTTCTAATACAACCCTCGGCTGGCAACGATACACAGAAGATGGAGGACAACACCCCAATAAGAGGCAAAGGTTTAAAAAAGTTGGCTGTGCTGCTTAAGAGAAGAGACACCAATTCGTGATTTTCATTAATTTACTACTTTGAAACGACTGTACATATCATTATGACTGTCTATCTGGCTTAGAGACTGCCTAATTTGGCCTGCACAGTGTGCTAGAAATGTCTGAACTAAACTTTAACAAATAGAAGAGTTTGTGTAAAAGATCTGGATTTTTTTTTGCTTCTCTCAAAACCACCTACTGATCCTAGGCCTGCATTCTCAGATGGCACCAAATGCTGGGGGAGGGGGGTAGGAGTGTGGTTACCCCTTTGTCCAAGACACGCACCCTGTGGTGTATCACAGCCCTACTCCTTCTCCTCCATCAACCAAACCACTCTATATTCCAGGCCTGGCCTTGGAAGCCATTTGAATTTATAATTCTCATTCTAAGCAGCTGTTCAACATTCGTTTTTGAAAACTCTAAACACATTCTCTTTCTCCCCGTCTCTCCCACCTTTCTTCTACTGAACTACTCTGTAGTAGCAGCAGCCAGCTACACTTTCTGAGTGCGTCTTATGTCAGGCATGACGCGAATGGATAACAAATACCACGTAACTCTGATTGCTTTTGTGTAAATGTCCAAAACCAAACAGCTCAATCCCCAAGGACGGATTATTTTTAAACCCATGCCTGAAGCTAACACCATGCAACACAACACCTCCTCCTGGCAGTCTCAAGAGAGAGGAAGTACATGTATCTTGGCAACACTACTCTTGTTAGGTGCTGCCAAGTTGGTTCCAACTCATAGTGACACTATGTATAACAGAATGAAACATGGCCTGGTCCTGCGTCGTCCTCACAATCTTTGCTTGGCTTGAGCCCACTGTCGTAGCCACTATGTCAGCCCATCTCATTGACGGTCTTCCCCTTTTTTGTTGACCCTCTACTTTACCAAGACTGGGGTCTTCTCCAGGGACTGGTCCCTCCTGATAACATGTCCAAAGTACATGAGATGAAGTCTCGTGTCCTCACTTCTAAGGAGCATTCTGGCTATGCTTCTTCTGAGACAGTAATACCTACTGAACAGGTATTAATTCTATCAGCAACATAGCTGAGTTAAAGAACAGCAGGGCCAGGCGCTGAGGTCTCAAGAGGAATGTCTCTAGCAATAATTGTCAGTGAAATCAATGAGTTGACATCATTTGCAGAATCAGCACTTCCACCACTGTGGCAAAGTCAAGGGCCCCAGACAGCATTAACCCTTTCAGGTAAGAGACTCCACGAAGCATCCAGGCCAAAGGCTTCCTAGACTCAACCAGAGAGGTCCAAGAAACATACACACCTCTCCTACCTATCCACTCCAAAGCCACACACATATACTTACCACCTTCGTGTCCTGCTGGCTTTCCATTCAGCTGTGCCCATGACTTTGGTCCACCTGGCACTGAATTTGTATTCTGAAAGAAGGAAGAAAATTAGAAGACAGCCAGTCCAATAAGTCTACTGAGTGTGTTAGAACAAGCAGCTAAAGGGCCCAAACCTTAGGTTTAAACCCTAGATTGATGTAACAGCTACCACTTGCTGAGGAGTATCTAATCGTGGCAGCACTGAAGGCATCATGTCACTCTATGCAGGAGGCCTAGGAATCAGGGGCTACAAGTCCACTTTACAGATGAGGAACAGGACAGGAGGAAGTGGGCAACTCAATCCCACAGCTGGTTATACAGAGGAGCCAGGATTCAAATCTGTGTTTGCCTTCACACTGTGCTCTGGGACAGTCTGTTAGGCTGCCTCTCATATTCGACTAGAGCTACTCTGTCTTGTTCCAGAGACAAAGACCATTACCAGTTCCAGGACACGTCTCGAAAAACGTATGCCAATACTAACAGAGGAATGCAAACACTAGAAATCCAACGTGCCCGATTTTTCACTGGATTAGCTAGTTGGATCACCTTCTGTAATTATTGTAATTCTATAAGGCATGACTTTCAAGTGAGAGGCCTTCCTCCCCCACTAACCTGGTCTTATGCCATCTTGCAATCTCTTTATCCTCTACCTGCCTCCAGAAATGAGAGAAAACCAGGTAACAGCTAAGATGAACTGAGCGCTAGACAAAGTAACCTATATGCCAACTCCAGGATTGGGCTTCTCAACCCCGGCTGCAGAACAGCCCCCTCAGCAATGTTCTTCTCCCAACTGTCTGAAATTTCTATAACCTTGCTCTGTAGATGGTGTAGAGCGAGGCCTCAAACCGTTTCAAAACTGTTTTTTGCAAGCACTGGAGGAATGCACAGGGCCACTCCAGACCCAAGCATGCTGGAGGCTTGCAAGGCAACTTCTTCTTAATAGATGCCCAGAACCTCACTCAGGCCCCAGGCCAGCAGCTCCAAGTTCCAAAGGCAATTCTGATATACAGACAGGGCTGAAAAACCGGGATCCCATAATCTCACTTAGCTTTGAATTCTGGGGAAAACACATGAACTCAACTCTCTGTACTCTAGTCAACAGGACCTAGTGGATTTAGAGCAATAGAGAATGTCACATAAATCTGGATTTCTTTTTCTTTAATTTCAAAAGCATAGTTCAGTGTTGGGTAGGGGGAGGGTGTCCCTCTGGCAAAGTCATAAACTTTTCCCACATATGGTTGGGTTAATGCTGATGGGGGATGACATCACAGACCTTATTTATATTGCCCAGATAGCAATACAAAACAAAAATAGGGCAGGTTCAAGACGTTTTTAAGAGGCCTGGTAAATGCTAGGTATCTACATCTAGATTTCTTCTTGTCTTCTAAAAAACTCATTTCAACTTCTCAACTAGATTTCTAGCCACCAGCTAAATATCTCCTTTTGCTGATCTCCATACACGCCACTTATAGACTCTAATGGCCAAGTATATTATGAGCTCTTGCTTGGTTAAATCATGAATTTCTGTTTAGAAAAAAATTTTAAATGTTATCAACAAAAGATGATAGCTGGGTATTTCCTAGAGTGAGCTCTGAGAGACACTGGTTCCTAGAGACATTCAGTGTGAAAAAAGGGTTCCTAGGACAAATAAATTTGGGAAATGCTATTCATTATGTCCTCTTCTGAGAGGCTCATGACATAATCAGCATACTAAAGGCACTGAGGAGTACTGCAGAAAAAAACCGTGTCTAATTTTGTGTTTCCAACTCACCTGACCACTGGTCTTTTTTGTGACCTAACACTTTTTGTCTTTCTATGACTCTATTTTCCAGGGAGCTCATTTGATCTAGCCTGTAATCTAGCCTGAGTGGCTTACAGGAACAAATTAGGTAGTTGTATTCTATTCCGTATCAGGTCTTTCTCTGAAAGTTGCAGATTAAGTTACTGCTTCAATGACCATGACAATCTTTCATCCTTA
Source organism: Loxodonta africana (assembly GCF_030014295.1). Taxonomy (NCBI): domain Eukaryota; kingdom Metazoa; phylum Chordata; class Mammalia; order Proboscidea; family Elephantidae; genus Loxodonta; species Loxodonta africana. Next base: position 44,157,182 of record NC_087350.1, read on the forward strand.
TTTTCCAAAATCACGCATCAGGTTTGCCCCTAGAATAAACAGGTCGTGCAGAACCACACTTCTCAGTGACAGCTCCTACCAGTTCCCAACAGAAGGGACCTTCAAGAGCTACAAGGCCTGAGAAGCAATCAGGACGTGGTCCCCAGAACCTACCTCCTGACTGATTGACTGTGTCGGTTTCTGTAAATTGGAGACAGATTTCTGCAAACCCGGCTGCGGCTGCGACTCCGGCGGCTGAGAGGCCGTCGCACTGGAACTAGACAAAGGCAGGATAAACAGTTGAGATTAGGCACAGTATAGGGACGAGCTGATAAGGTGCCTCCAAATTTCATGAAGCCACAGTTACTCAGCTGCCCACTGGGACCAAGACCTCCTCTGGCCAGTAAAAATAACACCTTCCCCAATAAAGTCTTTGGCCGGCAAAGAATGAGAGACCAAACCATGTTTGCGGTCTTTTCCCTGACATTTTACAGGACAGAGCATCCTGTGCCTTTCGGAAGAGTCTTCTGTCTGCAAAAACTAAAAGCCCCTTGCAAACAATGAAAGCAATGGAGGATTTGCCAACGGAGAAACCGAGTACTGGAAGGAATGGGCTCTGAGTCCCTCACTCCTGACCAAGAGTTTACAACACAGGGGGCTGACTGCCTTGAACCATGAGCAGGTTTTTTACCATCTTTTTGTTCATCAAAGAGATACATATTCATAGTGAACATAAACTTAGAAATATATGTAACACAGAATTCCTCAAAATCTTATCTTTCTGAGAAAAACTCCAAGATTTTTTTTTAAATAATGAGACAGCCCGCTCTCTCTTTTCGTGTCCATTTCGCCAGCTTCTAACCCCCTCCACCCTCTCATCTCCCCTCCAGGCAGGAGATGCCAACATCGTCTCAAGTGTCCACCTCATCCAAGAAGCTCACTCATCACCAGCAGCATCCCTCTCCAACCCACTGTCCAGTCCAATCCATGTCTGAAGAGTTGGCTTCAGGAATGGTTTCTGTACTGAGCCAACAGAAGGTCTAGGGGCCATGACCACCGGGGTCCTTCTAGTCTCAGTCAGGCCATTAAGTCTGGTCTTATGAGAATTTGGGGTCTGCATCCCACTGCTCTCCTGCTCCCCTGCTCCCCTCAGGGGTTCTCTGTTCTGTTCCCTGTCAGGGCAGTCATCGGTTGTAGCCGGGCACCATCTAGTTCTTCCAAGAAGACTTTTTATACATATGCTATATATGTAATATAGAAGTTTTTAACACAAATGGGATAACACCATACATTCGACTCTGTAAGCTGCTTTTTTTACTTAATGCATCTTGAACATCTTTTCATGACAATACATATGGATCTACCTTTTTTTTTTAATGACACAGAACAATACACCAATTGGATGGACCCTAATTTAACCAATTCCCAATTTTTTTTTTCTATCACAGATAAAGCTGCAATGAACATTTGTGTATTAATATCTTTGCACACTTGTATGTAAGTAATTCAGTAGTGTAAGTTCTTAGAAATGGAATTGCTGGATCAAAAGATAATAACGTTTTGAAGTTTAAAAGATACTGCCGAACTGCCCACCAAAAGGCTATGTCAGTTTACACTCCACACTAATCTTCTGAGAGAACAACTAGAAAGAGTTCTGAATGAAGACTGCTCTGACTCAGCAGCCTTCCAGTGACTTTCAATTCAACTTTCCACCCAACAGGATTCGAGGAAGGCAGCAATCCACTTGGCCAGAATCCACCCAGTGCCAGTCGCTTATCTGTAAGCTGAAGCCAAAGTCTATACATATATACTCTTCCAAGGTTTACTTAACCCAAGTAACTTGCCATTCATGACTATTACAAAATAAAGCCCTGATCCTCCTCTCCTATCACCTTCTACCTAAAACAAAACCTTCCAGGTAGTGTCTCCAAACCTGTGCAGTGAGTCCCAACAGTGGGCCCCTACTCCACCACCTCCCAGATACCCATGGAAAGACTTGGACCAGGGGCAGCAGCTAACCAGTGTCTCAGGTTTGCTGCCTTTTCCAACACTTCCTCTTTTACTTCATCCCTGGAAGACGTATTTCAGCACAACTGTCCCTCATTAAAGCTGCCTGATACTATTTCAATGCTGGGCAATGCTGGATAAAAGGGAGTGACACTTTGTCCTCTTCTCTCTAGAATCTTCAGTAGCAGAGGCATTTCAATGCTTACAGTGAAATATGTAATACTGATTTCATTACAAAGCTCATAATGTATATACTATTTGAATAGAATGATGATGACAATAACTACATCAATCATGTATTTCCTCTGTGTCAGGCTCTGTGCTAAGTACCTGACATGTATGATCTCATCTATCCTGTAACCACCCCTAGGAGTAAGGTATTATTCCTACTTCACAAAGGAGGTCACTGAAGCACAGAAGTCAAATCATTCCCCAGGCTCCATACAGCTAACAAATAGTCTGGCTAGAAATCCTACTCAGGTCTGTCTGATCACAAAGTCATGCGATACTGTCCATTCAGTACGATTCCTAAGCAAATTTTTAGAAAAAAATTAAAAAATAACTTTTAAGACTTCATTACTTTAGAATCACCTGACTGAATTATTTGTTCACTCTCGCATCCTGTCTGTTTAACTAACTGCAGGGAACAGTTTTACAAAAGACGCCATGGCCATTTTCAGTGTGGGCTTGACAGAGAAGCATACTGACTGACAGGCTGTGTTCTGGGTCACTTTTACTCTCTGGATCCCTAGCATCAGCAGCCAGGCCACAAAGGATGTGAGGGCAAGTGGGTGCATAAGAAGCCACTATTTTTCTTTTCATTCCCCAAGAGGCAAACCTGAGCAGTTTTCTGTGTACCAGTTTTATAAAGACCCATCCCTTCCCACCTCCTTCTTTTGTGTACACCCTTATCACTGGCTGGAATACAGAATCAGAGAAGATGTGCAGTGGAAGTAAACTCAGGCCCAGGTTGAGTGTGAGGGACTTGCTCAGAGTTGTGCAGCCCAGACAGAGCTGGAACTAGACCGGGCCTCATGTTTTCAGCTTCACGACGAAACAGCCACAACAACTGCTCTGTTCCCCTAATGACGGTATTTGTGCCAGACCCTGGGCCCCCGAAGGCTTCCGTAAGTGCTATGCCGGCAGCAGGGTGAGCCCCCAGGGAGGTTGCTGCACACTGACCATGGGTGATGATGATTCTGTGTTTTTCTCATTAAGAACTGGGTCTGTTTGGAGCAACTACAGCAGTCTTCTGTTTCTCTGTCTGGGAAGCTGCCAGGCCCACAGCTAGGAAGTCTTCATTTTCCTCAACCTCAAGCTCAGCAACAGGGACTACCATCAGGAATGAGGTGTTGAAGCACCAGCTCTACCGTGATTCTTACAGGAATTGGGTCTAGTCATTGCATAAGCTTCTCTGGTGTGGTGAGGCCTTTCCTAACGAGGCACAGGGGGATGCTGGTGACTGGGGACAAGGCTGCCGACAGAAAACGATGGTACAACAACTCTAGAAGTCAGGGAAAATGAAAGCAGGGAGCAAGAAATACCCTAAGCAACAGGAGAGAGAGAGAGAGAGGCTTCATTTGATATCTCTCCATTTCTCTAGTTCTGCTGCTGCAAGACCATCTGCCTTCTGCCAATGGGAAGGATGCTGGAAGCAATTTATGGAGCTCCAGCTTCCTATTCACCATCTGCCTGCCTCTGCTGCTTACCTCTTTGGGTCTTGCTGATCCTGCTTGTTTGCCCATCCCGTTCCGTCCTTGGGTACTATAACGATGTTGGGGTCGTTTCCTTTGTTTTCAGATTTCAAGCTTGGCAGGTTTGCAGGCGGTGGCATACGCCGGGCTGTGGCAACTTTCCCAAGACTCTGTAAGCCATGTCTAGGAATAACTGCAGGAAGGGAGAGGGAAACAAAGAAAAGTTACAGAAGGAAAAAGGTCTGATTCATTCAGCTCCTTTTTCAAATCCTAAGTGACCACCACGACAAAGCCAACCAAACAAGACACAAAGGGCAGTGGAAACAAACAAAAGTATGTGGTGGTCACCTGACAAGCTCTTCAGCGGGGACTTCAGAGACAAAGGGGCTGCTGAAAATCTGTACAGAGGCTTCCCTTTTACTTGTGGGCAGGAGAAGGCTTGAAGAGTGTAAGTGGGTTTACAGCATGGGTGAGGAGTCAACATGGGTGAGGACCCAAGCCCAGAAACCTCCATCCTACACCATAACCGCCTCTCTGCAAGTTAAGACTGGGCTGGCCTCATTACAGGACTGAAGGGAGACCTTCTGCCTAGACCCAAACCAAGCCTGAGTAGGGCTCCCCTTCAAGTTTGTAATATGCTCGTGGGCCTTGGTTGAGATGAACACGAACTTTTCCCGCCAAGTTGCAGACTATCAGAACCAAGAAACCTAAAAAGTGTAACTAATGCAGATTAGGTTTCATTCTGTCCAGTAGCTGAAAATATCCATGGCTTCAATAAAATGAGAGAGAGAAATAGTAATTCCTGCCCAAGAGTCCGGATACTTAAGGTTCTGAAATTAGACCCGAAACAGGAGGCAGAAAGGTGATTCTGACTCCCCAAAACTACCTGGTGACCACTACATGCCAAGAAAGCCAGTATGCATGGACCGTATCTGTGTGACCAGATGGGGGCACTCTTCGGCTTTCATGGTCTTTGACCTAGAACTCATCTTTTAAAAAAAAAGTATAAAAAACTGGACTTCAACTCTGCTACTTACCTGAGGATCTGATCGCGTCTACTGATTTTCCTTTATACTTATCAAACAGGCTGAGAGTCGAGTACTTGCTTTTCCCATCCTTGCCCTTGGTTATTTGCCCCAAACGATCGGACATTGCGATGAAATGTCATCTAGTAAGGAAATTTTTCTCGGCACCGCTCCCAATCTGCCTTTGAAATGGAAAGAAAGTGCGTGTCAACCCGCAACCTTCTGACCCAGGGGATTTGATCTTTTTGAGATCATGGATCTCCTTGAAAATCTGATGAAAGCTTTGGACTCTGTCCCACAAAAAATGGCCCTTTCTCTCAGAGGCAGTTTTGCTTCCATTTAAAGGGTGTTTTGTAGACACCTCTCCTCCTGAAGAACTCTCTTTGCTCTGAATTGGCTGGAGTTTATTACTGCACATGGCCAGCAGGCATCAACCAACACTGAAAACTCTGACATCAAGTCCTCCCTCTAAGTCGAGGACAAGTATTCAAGACAGAAAAATAAATGCTCATTACTTGCAGCACATCCAAGTAACATCAAAAATAAGGCAGGCAGAATAGGGGAGGTACACAATCCATTGACTTCAAGGCTGTTCATCTCACGGACGAGAAAAACCAAATCAAGGGGAAGTGACCAAAGTCAGTAAATCATTCAGGAACAGTTGGGTGTGTGTACACTTTTCAGAATGAAGAACCAGCATCCAGAGAAAACATCTGCTTAGGTAACAGAAGCACAGCTCAGGAAAGGGCCCATGTGGGAACAAGGGCAAGCGCTCTCCAGATCTGAGAGACCACAAGGGGCCATCTACAACCACCTAGTGATACCATGAAGAGGTGACCAAGAAAGGAGCTTACTCTGCCACCTTCCAATTCGGTACAAGTGGCAGCACCTTACTCACCAGTTCTTTCATTTACTCACTCATTCATTCACACAAATATTTACTGAGTGTCTACCATGTGCCTGAGTATTGTGTGCCAGGCACCGAGGCCCCACTAAGATGAACCAGAGGCAGTTTCTACCTCAAGACCCAACATAGTGGTACTGTGATTAAGCATGGGGCTGCTAACTAAAAGGCTGGCAGTTCAAATCCGCCAGCCACTCCTTGGAAACCCCATGGGGGGGCAGTTCTATTCTGTTCTATAGGGTCACTAAGAGTTGGAATCAGGTTTGGTTTGGTTTTTGAACCTTGGCGATAGGTTCTAAACATCTTGATTACGGGGTGGTCGGAGTGAAGTGACCAAGTGTTACTTCCCACTGTAATTAATGCATGGTAAAGAAAGTCAAAGCATCAAGTTAGACATATTTATAATCTGCCCTTAATGACATCATGGAGACACCTGTAAAAATATCCACTGACTAATAAAAGGCACTTACTAGTAGCTGCAGCAATAGGGTTTGTCATTTCATCATACTGATCTGAAGCTGTGCAGGCCAGCAGGAACACCAGTGCATTGGGAGGGATTTTCTTGTACCCCAAAGAGGCTTACAAGATAAAACCCTGTATTATATATGATCTCAGACTAAATATGATATGAGAACACAAAGAACAAAGATCAGTTACAAATTGGGACCAAAAAAAAAAGGCAAGATGGGGGAAGCTCTCAGCACATGCCTCTGCGCAGTCTGGACCCAGGGCTCACGCCAAATGTGGAACACATTTGTGCTTACACAACACTGGGCATATCCATCTCTTCATTGATTCCACAGATATTGTCTTGATACCTGCCCTGCTGGTCCCTGTTGCTGGCACAAGAATATGCAGGCATGCAATTTGTATTAGCAAACGCTCAAAGAATGCATGGGACAGATGCCAAGGGGTAAGCTTTGTGAGCTGGATACATATGTGTCAGGTGGTCGATCAACCTAACACCCTGTCTTCTGGGAACTGCTCTTCTCCTCCTCACGTGGTTTCAGTTATCCTGGTTAGATACCTAACTCCCTTCCTTACCCAAATCCTGATTCAGTCAGCTGTGGCCAAGGGGCCTGGACAAGGGCCGAGAACTGCCAGGGTGTCTGAAAATGTACAGGAGCATTTTTTGTAGTCACAATGACAGGAGTGCTATTCACATTCAGTGGCCAAGCCCAGAGACACTAAATATACTCAGGTGTGTAGGAGAATCTGGCACAATGAAGAACGTACCACTAAAAGTCCTCAAAAATGCTCACTGTCCCCCAGTTCACGTGTGAGGAGCCACTCAATGTCAGTGGTCCTCCCCCAGTGTCTGCCTTACGTACCAGGAGCAAGGAAGAGCAATGATCAAGGACGGGAATCAGCCCAAACTGTCCAAATCCTGATTCTAGTATCCAAGACCTGCTGCCTCCTCACTCCTTTATCTTTAACTCACCCTTCATCTAAGTAGGTTCCAGTGAGTTTCTGCCTCTACCCCTCAAAAGTTCTAACTAATAAATAACAGGCTGGACTATAAGCTCCTTCAGGACAGAGACTGAATCTTCTCTGTTTTATAAGGTCTATTTAATAGGCTCTCAAATGTAAATCAACTTGAATTTCTCCCTTAAGGCTAGGTGAGATCTAATTTTTAGACACTTCCATTAAAGCAAACCAAGAGTGGAAAAGACAAGACCATTTGGGTAGGAACACTACCCCCAACACGCACACTCACTTAACAAAAGGCCCTGAGATAAAAGATATCACTGTCTTTCAGGCTCTCACAATGCCTACCACAGCGCCCACACAACGGCATTTACTTAATGAAATATTTAGTGAATCCAATCATCTGCCTATCATTAATGAAGTGTCACACCACCTCTGGGAAGTGGCTATCAATGAGATACAGAGAAACCGAATGCTCCAGAGACAAAAAGAAGCAAATACAGAAGCTGAGCAGCAACAGCCCAAGCTGACACTGGTTGAATGTAGACCCTGCCAGTGTTGGGGTTCCCATGGTGTATGCCCCGTCTCACAGAGCTTAGTCTAGAACAGGGGTCAGAGAAGGGTCTATTTTTATACTGCCCGAGATGAGAATGGTTTTTGCACTTCTTACATTTGAAAACAAACAAGGAAGAACATGCAACATACCTCCTCCTCACAAAGCCACATATTTAAAAAAACACCAAGTTGGTGCTAAGTCCATTCTACGGGGAAAGAAGAATCTCTTCAATAAATGGTGCTGGGCAAACTGGATTTCCACGTACAGAAAAATGAAACAGTAGCTATCACATCATACACAAAAACAAATTCAAAATGGATTCAACCCTAATTGTGCAAACTAAAACCATAAAATTCTTAGAAGAAAAAGTAGGGGCAATGCTGTCAGGCCTAGCTTTTAACAATGGATTATCTAATATAATAATAACAGAAGTACAAACAGGAAAAGACAAAATAAGTGGGACCTCATAAAAATTAAAAACTTTTGTTCATCAAAAGACTTTACCAAAAAATTGAAAAGACAAGCTACTGACTGGGAGAATATCTTCAGAAAACGTACATTCGATGAGAACCTAATAACCAAAAAATATATGAATCTTCAACAACTGAACAAGAAGACGACAAGTAACCCAATCATAAAATGTCTACTCAGACATTTCACCAAAGAAGACATTCAAATGGCCACCAAACACATGAAAAAATATTCAGCATCATTAGCCATCAGAGAGATGCAAATCAAAACTACTAGGATGGCTAAGGAGCCCTGGTGGCACATGGTTAAGAGGCTGCCTGCTAACTAAAAGGTGAGCAGTTCAAATTTACCAGCTGCTCCTCGGGAACCCAACGGGGCAATTCTACCCTGTCCTACAGGGTCATGATGAGTTAGAATCAACTCAACGGCAGTGGCTTATGGGTTAAGATGGCTAAGATTTAAAAAAAAAAAAAAAGTTGGAGAGGATGTGAGGGACGCTGGAACCATTATCCATTGCTGGTGGGACTGCAAAATGGTACAGCTATTGTGGAAAACAGTGTGGTAGTTCCTCAAAAAAATAAAAACAAGACTACCATATGAGATTTGTACACCAATGTTCATTGCAGCACTATTCACAATAGCAAAAATGTGGAAACAACCTAAAAGCCCATCAACAGATGAATGCATAAATAAAACGTGGTATGAATACTACCCAGCCAGTAGGAGAAATGAACTCTTGATACATGCTACAATATGGAAGGAGCTAGAAGACATTACGCTGAGTGAACTAAGTCAATCACAAAAGGACAATTATTGTATGACCTCACTTATACTTGCATAAAAAGACAAGATAAATGTTTTGAGAACAAAGTTTATTACTGGTTACCTGGGGCAGGAGGGAGGGGAAAAAGACGGGCTAATAGCAATTGAAATACCGTGCTGATCAAGGGCAGGGTTGCACCGTTACTGTAATTGCTGTCAATAAGTTGCACACTTGTAAAAAGTTGAACTGGCAAAAGTTGTGTGATAAATATATTTTTAACAACAACGAAAGAAATAGTAGCTGCTGAGACTGATTAGGAAACCCTGGTGGTGTAGTGGTTAAGTGCTACGGGTGCTAACCAAAAGGTCGGCAGTTCGAATCTGCCAGGCGCTCCTTGGAAACTCTATGGGGCAGTTCTACTCCATCCTCTAGGGTCGCTATGAGTCGGAATCGACTCAATGGCAGTGGGTTTTGGTTTTTTTGGAGGCTGATTATGTATAACCAAAAACCTCATGGGATTTCTTCCTTGGTTTGGAGGTTTGGGGTCCTGGTTTCATAGGACATCCCAGTTAATTGTCCTAATAACATGTTTAGTGCCTCTGTTTTACCTCTTAGTTCCATGTTTAGTGCCTGGGGCCTTAAAAGCTTCCAAGGCACAATCCCAGTAACCCACAATAACTGGTTTCTATTCGCCTAGAGCAACAAAGGAAGGAGAGTCAGGAATAGGACGAGGATATGGTACGTGTGGCAAAATGCCTCTATGATTCCTTTGCTATGAGACCAGAAGAACTAGATGATGCCCAGCTACCATTACTGAACATTTTCATCAAAGATTTCATAGGTAGTCTTTAGTTTTTAAGGAACCGCCACATTGTTTTCCACAACAGCTGTACCATTTTGCGTTCCCACCAGCAATGGATAAGGGTTCCAATTTCTTCACATCCTCGCCATTATTTGTTTTCTGTTTGTTTGTTTTTTTAAATCTTAGCCATCCTAACCCTGATCAAAAGGGGGAAAATGAAGAACAGAATTTCACTTTCTCATGGACTCTAGGCATTCTGGAACCATGAAGGGAGAGTGAGCCTCTGAAACTACTGCCCTAAGATAGTCTTCTTAAAACCAAATAATAGTTTAGCTTAATTAGTGAGAAAGGCCTGCCTTGAGCATTATGCTTTTTTAAGAACTATCTGTATGGGATCAAATTGGTAACATTAACTCAAAAGGCTAGTTAGGAACTTCAGGGGGTAGTGAATTTACGTTCATGAGTTAGGAACAACTCAGAAAAGGAGGGTGAGAATGGTTGTACAGCTAGAAGAATGTAATCAATGTCACTGAACTGTGCATGTAGAAACTGTTGAACTGGTGCATATTTTGCTGTGTATTCTCAACAACAAAATAAAATTATATACATATAAAAGAAATGCTAATTGTAAAAAAAATTTTCAGACAATACAGAAATTTATAAAGATAAAAGTAAAAAATATCCATCAGTCAGAGATAACCCAGGCCCAGAGATAACCATTAGATTCAGACAACCACTCAACATGTTACTGTGTATCTTTTTATATTGTTGTCTGATATTTGATTATTAAATCTGTTTAAATTTGTAATTAAAAAAAAAAAGATTAGAGAGGAACCTTAGGTGGCAGTGAGTTTATGTTAATGGGGAGAAGGGAACAACTCAGAAGAGGCTGAGAATGGTGGAACAACTTGAAGAATGTAATCAATGTCACTGAATTGTGCATGCAGAAACTGTTGAACTGGTGTGTTTTTTTACTGTGTATATTCTCAACAACAACAAAATAAATAAATAACAATTGGAAGAGACAGGTCCCAGCAAAGGGAGAACACTGAAGCAAACCGTTATATACCAGCAGGAGGCTATTTCACAGAAAGAGCTACTTCGCAACTCTCTGGGTAACATTCCCTTGACAAACTTGTTGTGGTAGGCAAAATAATGCACCACCCCCCCCATGTGTCCAGCTGTAATCTGGGCCTGAGATGCAGCGAACAACAAGCTGGACACAGCCCCTGCCCACATACAGCCTAAAGAGATGATGGAACCAGCACAGTCACACAGCTAAATAATAAAAAGCATATTCTAGAACTTTCTGAATCCCAAGCCTGCACTTCTCACTTCAGCACAATGATGGAAAATGCTCAACTGCAGCTAGATCTCTGCTGTCCCTGACCGCAGCTTTCACCTGACCACTGACCCCAGAAACGTTTCTGAATAAAACCGTGGTGCTCACTGCCCTGCTCTGCATAGGTCCTTCTCAGCCACACAACCTGCAGGACTAGGTTTCGCATCAATTTAAATTCAGATAACTAGTACTTTAAATTAAAAACCAAACCAACAACAAAAAAAAAAAAAAGGAAAAATTATTTGCCAGCCATTCTGAGCCACCAAATTTCCACATTAAATCCTAACACTCCTGATTTTTTTTTTTTTTTTTTATCAATTATCATTTAATTCTGAGACTTGGCCAGAAAATACTTTTCCTATAAAAACCAAACCCAATGCCGTCGAGTCGATTCCGACTCATAGCAATCTATAGGACAAAGCAGAACTGCCCCATAGTTTCCAAGGAGCGCCTGGCAGATTCAAACTGCCAATCCTTGGGTTAGCAGCCATAGCACTTAACCACTATGCCACCAGGGTTTCTTTTCCTATGGGTATTGTTTAAATTAAAAAATCTTCCTAAATCTGTTAGTTCTCTAGCTTCAGCTGAGTTCACTGGATACAAACAGATCTTCTTTTGGTCCTACACTGGCCAGGACTGTGGACAGAGGGTAGCAAGGGCACACATAGCTCCTGGGATGTACACTGTTCCTGGTGTGTCCGCCTGGTGCTCGCCACTCTTCTCTGAGAACAATTCCTCCTCTGTCCCCGCCCCAAAGGAGCCCCTGCAACCAGGTTTGCACTAAGGAAGCAGAAGCCTAACCACTGACCCCACCCCTCGCACCCCTGAAAAAGAAGAAAAACTCTGGGCAAACATGAGCTGCTCTCCAGGAAACTGAGAACTGTGTCTAAGACACGCTACTTGGCACTTGTCTGAAATGCTAGGGGAAGCCAGAGCAGCCAGTACACTGGACTAACGCCTGTGTCCGTTACTTTCTTTTGAGTGCCTTCCCCCTTCTAGCCAAGTTTTACCCCTGCTGGGCACACTACTGACCTCTCTAGATCTCACTTTCCCCATCCACTGAATGAGGGACCTAGACAAGATCTCTCAAGTAAAATCAAATGCATCAATATTAATAACTTACAGCCACAGAATTACAAATGATTTGTCAAATTGGCCAGCAGTTCCTACGCACCTGGGATTCTATGTTCCCATACATACTTGGGATGCTAACAGGCAAAGTAATTGAGTCACCCTTGCTATGGAAACAGCACCTGTGGGATAGGGGGGCCTGATATTTGTTCAGTTAAACTCCCTACAATAAGACTGTGCAGGTGGAGGTTCTTCCAGCCCTGACTTTCCCTTACAGCAGGGAAATTGCAAATTGCAGGCAACCTGAAGAATATGTGACAGAGACCATATGTGGTCCACAGAGCCTAAAATAGTTACTATCTGGACCTTTACAGAGCAAGTTTATCGATGACTACCTTAGAGCATTCAAAGGTTCTTTAATTAAGCCAAACTGTATCAACACAAATCCAAAACAAACAAACAAAAAAATAATCATTTGGATTTCCCCTGTTGTATGTCTCTCCACTGAAGCAACAGCATATTTGGGGCCCAGCCCAGCCCCACACCCACCTGGCTACAGTGCTTGCCAGTGAGTTTTCCTACATAAACATCAGGCCACGAGCACCACTAGTAGTTTAACTGGCTTCCAAATATCTGCCAAGTTTTTATCTATCAGCGCGCGCACACACACACACCCACCCACCATGAGCTATGTATCCTAGCCTCTGTTCTGATGCCAGGAAGAAAGCAGATCCTAACATCTGGGTGTAAGTCAGGAAGCCAGCAAGGGGAGAGAATATGCTTCTCAGTAGGTCAGAGGAGTAGTCATTAAAGTCTGACTCATGCTTGGATTTGGACAATAGGTCCTTGCAAGTGAGCATGGCCTACTCTGGTTCACATCAATGGCGTTGACGCCACCTTCTCTCCCTTTTGCAGGCAACACAATTCTTTTTGCCTTCTTTTTTTTTTTCTCCCTGAACAAAATCTAATTTGGAACCTCAGTATTATATATAAAATAGATCCAAGACAATGGTGTCTTGGCTGGGAGAGAGTCTTGTCTGTGTCCCCTGGTCCTCATTTCCCACAGCAGCCTACCTCACCCCAGGCATTTCCATGGAGCCCTAGAAGATTCGCTGGCCTAAAAAAATGTTGCCATTAAGCAGATCAGGAAAAAAGAGTCTAAAATCTACATGAAGAGAGCTTTGGGGAAATGAGAAAAGGATATTAACAAATGAACACTGGGTCTGCATATTTTCACAGTTATCTAAGAAGTGCTCTTTGAGGCCCAGGTTCTGCTGGAACAATAACCACCAGAAGAATTCGCCAACAAAGGTAATTTAATATCCAAGCTCCATCTCTCCAGACAGCAGTCTCACCCTTCAAACAGGTTACTAAGACTCTGCTCTGTCCACCAGAGGAAGTCTCCTGTGCTCCATCTTATCAAAAGCCATGTCCAGGTAAGACGATTAATTTCACTCCACACTTGGGTATCAGCCAGTATCAGATGCTCGAACAGATTTGGGGTTGACCTATATCCCATCTGGGAACCACTACAGCTACCAACTCAGGGCTAATCATAGTGGTCACCAGTATTCCTGAGAGCTGGCACCCTGCCATGCATACAGAGTGCCCTAGGCCCTGGACTCCTCACAACAGCTCTCCCTGGAAGATACTATTATCATCAGCCTGTTTCTCAGAGAAGGACACAGGTTCAGGATAGAAAAGTAACAAAGCTGCCGAACGCTGGAGCCAGGCCTAGAGCCCACGCAGCCTGGCCCCAGAGCCCAGGGTGGACAACACTAGGCTGCAAAATGGTGGGGGCAGGGAAACCCCCCCGACTCCAGGTCCTGCTGCTGCTGCTTCACCTGTGGGAGGCTGCAAGACAAGAAAGACTATGCGATTGATCTGATATGAGTCAACCCAGGCTCAATAGCTGTTTTGGGCTGACTGCACAGATGACGGTATTAGACAAAGACTTCAAAGACAAGCATTTTCATTTATGCCAATGCCTCCAACAGCTAGATTTACATCGAAGACCAATCTTGGTTTTTACTCTTTTCAAAGTTTCCATTTGGTCAAAATCATCTTTCACTTTCTTAAGTCATCTTCAACTCTATGGACACCTGGAGACATTTCCTTCAGTCATCAAAACTGATGACGAATCTACTGCGTGCTCTAGCCTAAGCCCCACCTTCGTGGGGCACAGACAGTCCTTTGAGGAAGACGCATGATCCGCTGGGCAACAGTAATGAGTAGAGCGTGGTAGGTATAAGCAGAGGCCCCCAACCTGAGGAAGATGGAATGTCTCAGCATGGAATGAATGGGAAGATCCCACTGCTAGAAAACATACCAAAAATCATGATTTGACAAGAATGGAAATTGACAGCAGGTTGGAGAAATACTTCAGAAAACAACTACATGAGCCAGAGGGACTTGGTCACTAAACAGTTTACCTGCTAAGTCTCATTCAAAAAGTAAAGAATCATCACCATGAATCTATCCTTCAACATGCCAATGTCTGAGAAGTCTAGCAAAAATGAACTTTAACACAGGGAAGGCTCCATGTCACCTATTTCAATTTCAATGTTTATTGACCATTACACGTCCCAGACACTATACTACTAAATGCTGGGGATAAAGAGACAATGGAGACTCCAACCCTGCCCTCTAGGGGCTCACAGTCCAGAGCAGGCATCTGCAAACTCTTTCTAAGTAAAGGACCAAACAGTCAATGTTTCCGGCTTTGCTGGCCATATGGCCTCTGCTGCAACTACTCAGCTCTGCCTAACGCTGTCAGTGTAGCATGACAGCAGTCAAAGACCAGACGGATGGGGCTGTGTTCTGATAAATCTTTATTTACAAAAACAGGAGGAGCGACAGATTTGGGGCTGCAGTTTGCTGATCTGTAGTTTTGAGTATACAGCAGATATGGAAATGAATATATTACAACATGATGAATTCAACAAAAAGGATTTCAGATATATACCAGGATGAGGTGAGGGTGGGAGGAGTAGGAGAGGGAGAATCTTAGCTGGTTTTGACGGGAAGCTTCTGCTGCCTCATTTAGCAACAACATGACCAAACACTCTCCACACCTCTGGCTTTCAGAGGCTCCTTACATGGTACTAATCAGAAAAACAGGGGTGGCTTTCAACACAGACACAGAGTGCCCACGTCTCTGCTCCTCCGTAGTCAGGAGCCAGCCCATCTGTAAAGCTGGATAGGACTCACTTGCAGCACAACTGAGTCATTCTACCTGCAGAGCCCAAGTGGTAAGGTTTTTGCAGGAAAGGTATGTGTGTCCCTGCAGAATACAGCACAAACCTCTCCAAGAATAAACTTGAAAACAAGGCTTGAAGGATCAATAAAATGGTGGAAGTGGGGCTTCTGGTAACCCAGTACTGGCTATGAATACGTTAGCCCCACCAGAAGAGACACACACTTGGGAGACGGTGCAGTTAGAAAGCAAGAGAAATGAGATATAAGGTAAAAATCCTACATGTTTTTGACTTGGCGGGATACTTTCCCTCAATGACACAAAGCACTCCCCCTTCCCAGTTCTCATGGGAGCCCAACCCTGCCTGCCTGCACCACACAGTTGGCTCTCCCTGTCCCTAGCTGCCCAACCCTCAGTTGTCCCCTCTTCTAGAGCTTCAGTTCATGTATCAAACCAGATCCTGTCCAGCAGCTGCTCAGACACCTCCAAAGTCATCCCACTGCTTCAAGGTCAAGTCCAAATCTCCTGACCTAGCCCACTGGATCCAAACTACCACGATCCAGCCTCATCTCCACTCCCACCACACTGCCAGTCTCATTTCATCAGAACACAGAGTTTGCACCGTGCCTCTGCCCCACACTGTTTCCTTGTGGATTAAATAGGGATAAATGTACCTTTACGCCCCTCACAGGCCTGATGTAAGGAATAGTAAGAGAACAAAGACAATATGCTTAACCCAGTGCTCAGCACTTAGCAGGTTCTCAACAAACGGCAACTATTACTGCTGCTTGGCTCTCCTTCACCTCTCTGCTGCCCTTGTGCACCGTCTGTCTTACAAACATTACTGCTACTCACCTTTCCAGGCTCCTATGAATGAGTGAACCTCCAATTTGCCCAACAAGGCTGCTCCTGCCCACCTCTGGGTGCTGGGCAGACCAGACCCGGAGCCTGCGCTTCTACCTTCCCCGGTGCACCAAGGACCTGTTCCCCATTTTGTTGTATCATAGTGGGTTTGGTTTGGCTTTTTGGTAGTCAAAAGGCACTGATGCAGGCAGCAGATCTTCAAAAGCCTTGAGGATAAATTCACAGACATTTAGGATCTGTTGGTGGACCCTTTAATAATTCTCAGGAGAGATTTACTTTCATTCTCAGAAAATCCTCCTGAGACAAACACTCCACTGTGCCTACACTTTAAACATGAAATGGTGCCAGTTTCAAGGTTTCCCGTTTCAGAGTACCATGCATGGGTAGTCGGCGCAATGACACACTGATATTACATGAGACTGCCTTATGCTCGCATGCTTATTCACAGCATTTTTACTAACAAAAGGAATATACACTCGATACAGAAAAATGTAGCTTAAAAAAAAAGAAAATTGTATCACCTGTAAACCAACTCCCAGATACATTGCTGGATTTCTCTTCCCCCAGCACAAATCACTTAAATTTTCAGTGCTATCATACCTCAATACTAATTATCTGTCTTATGCTATTAGCCTTTTGCTTACTATTTTAAAAGAGTTCTGCAATTAATAAAGGTCATGTAAACTTTTACACAAATTCTAAAGAGATCTTCTCTTTGTTTAAAAAAATATATAAAAATAATTTTAAGGAACGCTCAGAGAGGGCAAGAGACAGGCCAAGTACTGTTGCTAGATGGTCAGGCAGCAACTCTATTTACATCTAAAAGCCATTCCCGTAGAAGTGAGTCACTTGTAGGAAGCTGGCATCTGGGCACAAGAGGAGAGGGTGAATCAGGCTGGCCTGCCTTGGGCAGGAAGTGTCTTTCTTTAAACTTGGAGAAAGCATCCCTTCCCACCTTCCCAAATCCTATGAGTTCACAGATTCACCGCTGAAAAAACACAGGAGGGTAAAGAGACAAAGGCTGGTTCTATCATCTACCAAATAATGGCCACCACTGACTACAGCAACCCAAACCTAAGCCAGAGATCAGCCTCTCTTGGGCAAACAATCTCTTGTAAGTAAGGATTAGCTCTCTCTTGTAAGTGGTAGCTTTCTCTTCACGGACTGCCAGAAAGGAAAGGAGGCAGAGTCCAAATCCCACCTCCTCCACTGACTTCATTCTCGTCTCCTTGTCTCCTCATCTACAAATCGAGGACAGAGATAATGGTCACAAAGCGTAACATAACACTACCCCCAATGTAGTGCTCCTTGGCACAGAGTAGGAGTTCAACAAATAGGAACAGTCATTTCCATCATCACCCTCTTCCCTCCAGGTTGGGATTCAGATTACCCTTCTCGAGAATTCTGAAGGGAAAGGAGAGAGAAGTTCATTCTCCATTACGTTGGGAGAGTTCCATGTGTCAGGCAGGTTGTGACGAATGACCAAACATCCCAACTGGCCCTCCCAATACTCTGCAACCACTATAATAGACGACACGGATCTAGATGTCCCGATGCAGAAAGCTGACCATGACCACTCAGATGAGAAAAGCAGCAGAGCAGTGAGCTGTACTTATCTACACATACACACATACGCAATCGTACATGCACACAAATACGACAGTGTATATCTACACACATGCATGCACACACCCCACCAACGCCCTTCAATTCATAAAAACACTGTTCAGAATACAGGGGGTGGGGCACTGGTGAAACATGGCCAAAGGACCGAGCATTTATAGCTTGCTCTCGCAAAACCTCCTAAAATGAAAATAAACGACAAGGAGAACCCGAAAGATTGGGATAGCAGATAAGAGTTTTACAATTTTGGCAGATGAAAAGCAGACACAGAAATGGCAACAGATTCAGCAAACTGAAGTACGCTGCAGGCTGAAGGGCTTACAGAGCGGGAAAAACTCCCATTCCCCCACAGAACCCCAGAAATCTCAGGAGGCCCTTGGAGGTACCTGTAAGACACAGGGAGGTGTGGGACATGCTGGAGGGCCCACTGAAAGGCTGCATGTGCA
The DNA here is from genome assembly GCF_030014295.1 of Loxodonta africana. NCBI lineage: Eukaryota > Metazoa > Chordata > Mammalia > Proboscidea > Elephantidae > Loxodonta > Loxodonta africana. The sequence continues at coordinate 44,175,353 of NC_087350.1, forward strand.
CCAGCTGGATTCCCACGACACTTGCCCTCTTTCCCCTTCTGGAAAAATCAAACAAGAGTCCTAGGCTTGGGAATACCAAGGTCAAACGGGGTAGGGGTGTGGAAAGGATCTAAAAAAGGAAGCTAAGTGAAAACCTGAAGAGCAAATCATGGAGGCCTCAGGTCCTCTCTGCTACTTCCCTCACAGAAGGGTGGCAGACAAACCTATCACCCCTCCCGTCTCATCCCCCAGGCAAAGACTGAAGGATTCTTCTCTGGAAAGACTGGCCCTAGAGAAAGGAACTTACACACACTGACACTTAGGGCTCAAGAGAAAAGGCCAGCCTACCATCCAGCCAACCTACAGTGAAGAGCTCCCACACACTCACCTGCCCACCCAGTTTCTAATCAGCTTTGCATGTCTACTCTTAAACACAACCACTAAGATCACAGACATTTGAGAGGCTACCAGCTAAAAGAAACCAAATAAACAGACATGCAATGAACCTGCAGAAAACAGACAATGCTAAGAAGCAAATATAAAAAATATGTAACATAAAATTAACACCTCCAGAAAATTAAAATACTGCTCCCATGAAAGAAAAACAACATTTTCTCCTCTTAAGGGAAAAATTAGAAAACAAGAAAAAGCCCTAGGAAGAATCAAACATGATAGCCAAAATGTCACAGCCCCAGGCAAATCAAGAGAAAAACACCAGCCCAATCTCATTTGAGGGACAGTCTACAAAATACCTGTCCACTAGGGATTAAAGCCACCAAGGTCATCAAAAACAAGACTGAGAAACGATCACATCTAGTGGATCCTAAGGAGACATGACGACTAAGCAGAATGTGGTATCCCGGATAGGATCTAGGACAGAAAACGGACATTAGGTCAAAACCAAGGAAATCTGAACAGAGTACTGCTGTTGTTTAGATTCCGACTACAGACTTTAGTTAATGAGAATGTATCACTGTTAGCTCACTAGTTATGACAAATGTAACATATTAATGTAAAATGTTAATAACAGGACACTGGGAACAGGGGATAAGGAAAAGGGAACTTTTCTGTAAGTCTAAAACTATTCTAAAATGGAATTTATTTAAAATTTTCAAAAGAAGCAGAAGATAAGTGACCCTTCCCCAAACAAAAATTAAAGAATTAACCCAGGAGTCCAAATTAACTAGTAGGAGGGGAAAGAGGGGGAGAAATTGGCAAACAAAAAAATGCAAGAAAAAATCCCCGAGCTGAAGTATTCAAGATTGTAAGGTACTACCACGTGCTCAGAACAATGGATGAAAAAAGAACACAAACGTTATGGACAAAGACAAGAACCTAAAAAATTCTGAAAAGAAGAAAAAGAAAGAAAAGGTCCTAGGGAGGAACGAACAGTGGCAATGGGAATGAGCTCCCACCAGCGACAATGATGAGCATCATTCTCCCAGGGAAATGACGTTTCCATTTAGAATCCAATACTCACCTGAGTGTGAGAAGAAAGAAAAGCCTTCTCAGACATACAAGGACTCAAAACATTTACCTTCTCAGAAAGTTGCCAGGGGACGTGCTCTAATAAAACAAGGGAGCAAACCAATAGAGAGACAAATGCACAGGGGCTATTCTTGGCTGCTTACCCAGTAACTCATTCTACCTTCCTCCTTCATAACAAGCAATTCTGTCCTCCCCTGGGTAGCCACTGAACCTGGGGGGAACCTGACCCATACATACCCAGCTCCAGGGTGGGCCTACCTAATCTAAGAGAAACCCGTCTTTCTTGCTAGGAATTGATTCAGAATGGGTCCATGGCCCGTCCAGATACCCAGATCCTTAGTGACAACACTAAGCCACCAAAACTGTTCTATGCTGGACTTCCATTTACTTGGGCCAATAAATATTTTTATTGTTTAAGACTGTTTAAGTAAGGGATTCTACTTGAAGACTTGATGACCAAATTACCCAACTGACACACACAGGATCTAGGAAATAAGGGCTCCAACAGAGTAGAGGGGCAAAGTTTCAGAATGACAACCAAAGGAAGCCCAAGTTGGCGGCTGTGCCATAGGCAAGAGAAGCGAGTCCTGATACAAGCAGGACAGAGGGCTCCAGGAGGGGAAATGGAAGTGATGTCTGGGCATTAGAAAACAGTATTTATTGCATTTTATTAGAGCATTTGTGAACAGTGAAAGACACAAGTTTTAATGTAGTTTAACTCATCAATCTTTACTTTGGTTAGGTATTTTTGTACACTATTTGAGGAATCTTTGCATTCTTCAAGATTGTAAAGATGTTCTGTTTCCTTCTAGAAGTTTTGTTTCCTCTTTCATGTTTAGATCTATAATTTATCTAAAACTGATTTTTGGATATGATTTGAGGTAGAAGATACATTTTTTTCCATATGGAGTATCCAGTTTCCCCAGCATTTTTTTTGAACAAGGCTGTCTTTTTGTCATACGGTACCTTTGTCATAAACCAAGCGACTGCTGTCTGTTTCAAGATCTCTGTTCTATTCCATCATCCTATGTTTCTATCCTTTTGCCTGTATTATATATTGTCTTAATTACTGTAGCTTCTATAAAGTATTTATATGTGGCAGGTGAAATCCTTCAGCTTTGTTCTTCAAGAATGCTTTGATTAATCTTGGCCCTCTGCATTTTCATATAAATTTCTGAATCAGTTTGCTAATTTCCAAAATAAAAACCATCAACAAAAGAAAACCCTAGTAGAATTTATATTGGAATTACATGAAATTTAGAGATCAATGTGGGAAGAGTTAATATCTTTACAACATCAAGTACCGGCGAGGATGAGGACAACTCTCATGCATTCCTGGTGGGAGTGCCAACTGGTGCAATCACTTTGGAAAACTGGCAGCCATCTGCTAAAACTGAGCATATGTCTACCCTGTAAGCCAGTAATTCCACTCCCAGATATGTATCCAACAGAGCACATACATATAAGCATCAAAGGACATGTATAAACCTGTTGCCGTCAAGTTGATCCTGACTCATAGCGATCCTATGAGATAGAGCAGAACTGCCCCATAGGGTTTCCAAGGAGCAGCTAGTGGGTTCGAACTGTCAACTTTTTGATTAGCAGGCAAACACTTAACCACTGCACTACCAGGGCTCCAAAGGACATGTACAAGAATGTTAAAAACAGCACCGTTCCTCATAGCCCAAAACAGAAACAAGGTAAAAGTCCCTCACCAGGATTAAATATTATATCCATATAAGGGAATATTACACAAGAAGAACACATAAACTCACACACAACTACATGGATGAAACTCACACGTATAAGGCTGAGCAAAAGAGGCCAGTTACAAAAGAGTATGAAACAAAGAGAGTCATTTTATAAGAGCCAGTCGCATAATGAAAATATAAAGGGCATGAACCTATATACAGAGTAATATTTTTTAATTGCCATAAACACAAAACACTGAGAAGAACATAAGTCTCCACATCTTGGTGGTTCAAGCTCACTCAAAATAGAAAAGACAATAAATGATCCAATTAAGGTACATAAGCAAACATATTCAAGAAATGACTATATATTAGATCTTAAGGAAAATCCCAAATTCTGAACAGCAAAAATCTCTGACCACAGTACGGTAAAACAAGACATAATGAAAGTAAAAAAATAACCATACCAGTTGGGAAATTTTAAACTCTCAAAAAACTTTTGATAGAAGAGGAAATTAAAAACCATAGCTGCATTATATTAATGGGGAACAACTCAGAAAAGGAGGGTGAGGATGGCTGCACCGCTTGAAGAATGTAATCAATGTCACTGAATTGTACATCAACCAAAAAAAAAAAAAAAAAAACCATGGCTGCAGAGTATCTAGAAAACAGTACAAAGGGAAAAAATATATATATATAGAAACTTATTAAACTTGTACTCAGGGGAAATAGCTGAAAAAATTTACATTGCTAACAGAAAAAAATGAAATGAAATTAAGCATCGATTTAAGAAGTCAGAAAAAAAGACAATCAAATGTGAAGGAAAGCAGACACAATTAATGGAATAGGGGGTAAACGCAACTTAATGAATTCAACAATGGTAATATTCCTGTGACCTAAGGCGGAAGTGTAAGTCCAGCCTGATGGTGATACCTGACTGGCACTACATCAAGTGAGGAACTCTCTTTACTTTGTGCTCCCAGAGTCTACACCAAGCTCCTTGCCCACAGGAGTCTGTCTTGAGCCCACCTCCACCCCCTGAAGCTGGCCACAACACCTGCTGGATGGTCCTGGTGATCCTTGCCATCGCTCCTGACTGACTTAAACTTTCTTATGGCTCCTTTCTCCGTAGGACACGGGGTCCATTGCCATCGACCTAGGTCACAGGCCAACAAGGCTGAAGCCTGCTGAGGGCTCTGGCTAGAAATCCCCTCTGGAGGCTACAAAGAACTACTGGCCTGCCTCACGTTTGGGTATAAGCAGTTAATTTAGCAAGCGGGGGGAAAAAAAGACAAATGCAATATACTGGGTAAAGATGGAGGTGCCATTCACAGGCCTCCCTCTCTCCAGGGTCAAAATTTAACAAGTTATCTGGCCAAAAAAAAAAAAGGATTACACAAAATACATAGCTCTATTCCAATTACCTCTTCCCTTTCAGACTCCAAATTATGGTGAATTGGCAAGCAAGAAGTACTCTGCAGATGCCACCTAAATCTAAGTTCTTCATTGTAAAATCTGATTCAGTAAAGAACAGAAATTGGAGATGGCATTTGTATCGGATTGTTCCTTTTAACCAGATCAACCACATGGATTCTGAGGGCCACAGACACGTAAACAGAGACAGATGATTGAATCGGTGAACCACGGAGGCCCCGCACCAGGAGTCAGGGCACTCAGGACAGGTCCTGGCACATTAAGGAGGCTGGCCGAAGCTCTTGCCTCACCAAATTTCGAGCTCATGCCAAGAAAGAGCCAATGATGCACCAGCTGCAAGTGCGGCCATACCACTCCCCACAGGCACGTCTGTTGTAAATTTATATGGGTTACTTACTTTACTAATACACGTTCAGCGTAACAAATTCAAATGTTACTAAAGTATACAAATCCTTCCCACCTAAAGGTAGCAAAAACAACCCCTTGCTGTCAAGTTGATTCCGACTCATAGCAACCCTACAGGACACTGCAGAACTGTTCCAAGGGCTTTCAAGGAGTGGGTGGTGGATTTGAACTGCCAACCTTTCGGTTAGCTGTGGTAGCTCCTAACTGCTACGTCACCAGGGCCCCCCACCTAAAGGGTAAACACTGTTATTAATTTGGTCGATACTCTCTACATCTTTTTCTCTTCTCCTTTTATAAATCAAAGGAGTCCCCGGATGGCGCAAAAGGTGAAGTGCTTGACTACCAGCTGAAAGGGCAGCGGTCTGAACACACCCAGAGGTGCCTCAGAAGATAGGCCTGGCGATCTGCTTCCGAAACATTACTGCCTTGAAAACCCTATGGAGTAGTTCTACTTACACAGGTGGGGTCACCTTGAGTCGGTAATCAACTCCACAACAACTAACAACAATATAAACCTACCAGCACAGAATCGCAACCTTCAATTTTCTTCTACAAATGTGAGAATTCACTCCACTATGGTACAACTTGCTTTCTTAATGTATTTCTTTCCAAGAAAATGCATACTGATCTACTACATTCTTTTTAATGCCTACAGAGAATTCTACTGTGCAGTTGTGCCATATCTTATTAATTCATTGGATGGACATGTAAATTATTTCCAGCTGTATACTATGACAAATTACGCTACTACCAGCACCTACTATATGCATCTTTCCACACTTGGCCCAGTATTTCTATTCTACTTGACACTTCCATGAAGCACATTTTTAGTTTGTGCCCAAGTAACTGAAAAGCAGGGTGAAAGCAGTCCTTTATAAACAGTTCTAGATAAAAGGTGAAGAAGGAGATGAGGAGAACTCTCTAACCCCAGAGAAATCAACAGTGACCTCAGATCTTTAACTACGTAAGTTACACAGATGGCTTTGTGGAGCCCTGGTAGCGCAGTGGTTAAAAAGCTCAGCTGCTAACCAAAAGGTCAGCAGTCTGAATCCACCAGCAGCTTCTTGGAAACCCGATGGGGCAGCTCTGCTCTGTCCTATAGGGTCACTATGAGTCAGAACCAACTCAGTGGCAGCAGGTTTTGCCTTTGGTTTTTAGATAGCTTCAGCAGCGAATGCCTGGAAGGACACAGAACACAACCCACTTAAAACAAAATCCATCTTACTCTTCCAGTCCTCCTCCAACTGCTGCCCTCGCACAGCTCAGCCTTGAGGAGGCAGAAAAGAGACAACAGTGGCTGTCTTCAGAAGCCCCAAAGGAGACTCCTTAGCAACCAACCATTTCAACCTGGATTTAATTTCTCCCTCTGAGGAAAGAAATACTCCACCAGGCTCACGGAATAATCATGACAGCTGCACACAGACTTTTAACAACCCACTGAGGTGGCTGTTCCTACTATCACTCCTTATTAACACACGAGGAAACCGAGGCCAAGGGGGCACTTACGCTCTTTATCTAAAGAGCTGAGCTGCACGCCAAAATCTGGGAGGGGGGAACTAGGGTGTTCATCTAGAGATAGTTCATCAACAACCCAGCTCCTGCAAATCCACCTCTGCTTTGATGAATAAACAAATCCAAAGATAAGGGGAGGGTCTGAGTTGATGTAATAGATCTCTAACAACACCATAAGAGTCACAGAAACAATCACAGTCACTCGGCCTCAAGTCAGAAAAGACCAGGTCTGGAGGAACAGAGGGAAAACCCAAAAGTAAGGGCCAAGTGTCCCCCAGAAGCTTTTATACATATGCCAACCTGTGATTTCAGCAAGGGGAGAAAGAGCAACAACTGCCTTCGCTATAAATATACTAACTTTATTCACTTATTGTGGGCCCCAGAGAACAATAAACTAATGTTACAAAAGACCTTGCCCCATTATTAGGACTCCATTCTCACAACTCCCTGACCCTGCCCTGTCCCATCACTGCCCCCACCCCCCCGCCATTCTTACAATTTCACAAATAGATCACACTGCCCCTTTACTCTAACAAATTCACATCACAGCGCATGCTGGCCTGCCTGGCCCCTATCCCCAATCTCTCCGTAATGCCAACACCAAACTATATAGCAGTGCCTAATATGCTCTGAGATTTTTGGACAGCCACACACTTCATTTAAACCCATGTTTTGCCACTGCTTTACCAACACGTCATGATTCATCCAGGACGCACAGAGAATTTACAATAGCTTTTTTTTCCCCTTAAGAGGATAGAAAAGGGCTAAAGTGATAACGCTGGGAAACCATATATAAAATGTCTAAAGTTTACTTATCTTTATTTTTATGAGGGTAGACTCATAAACATTCATACATATCCCATCTCCACTGGTCAACTCAGGTTTAGATTCCATGCGCACAGTTAGAATACTTTCCTTCATTGAAAAACAAAAATATTTTCCAGACCACACTGTTCTCTTTAAAGTACAGCTTAAAAAGGGGTCCCAGGGAAGAAGGAGTGACTTTCATTTTCTACTTTGTGTGCTTCTGAAGTGTCTGAACTTTTTGTGACAAGCCTGTACTGTTACTGCTACAATGTTTATAAGTCTCAATTAAAATGAGCAATATAGAATCAATACCTTACGCTGTTCCTGAGTTGAATAAATGCATCACCGGAATTATGTCTACCTTCACTGTCCCATCCCCCTTGGCAGATAAGGAAAGTGAGCCTGGTAAAAGAGGCCTATGTGGTGCAACGGTTAAGATCTCGGCTGCTAACCAAAAGGTCGCAGTTTGAATCTATCAGCTGCTTCTTAGAAACCCTATGGGGCAGCTCTACTCAGTCCTATAGTGTCGCTATGAGTTGGAACCAACTCAACGGCACGTAACAACAACAGTGAGTAAGTGCTGGAACCCAATACTCACATCTGCCTGATGCCAAATCAGGGCTGCAGCCCAGTAAACTGCAGAGGCTCCCTGGTAGGTGGAACCCAAGAACTTCCTTAACATACTTACCTGCGTTCTTTCCAAGACATTTTACCTACAACTCCCCAAGAACTGAACAGCCTCAACACAGGGTGGCAGCCAGTAATCAAATGCCCTTGTTAGCTGAAAAGACCTCCAAAGGCTATTTATTACCTTGGAGAGACAGGGACAGCTGAAAAAAGTCCAATGCGCTTAGCCCACAGAAAGGCCTTTGTTGGCTAAGTGGGCTCCCGTAGGCAAGGGCAGGGGCTATTCGAATTGGTTCTAAATCTTTAGCAAGTACCACCCAGCTTAGCACACAGTTAGAAACCCCAGCATTTAGTAAACAAATGAGCCCCAAGTGTGTAAGCCTGCCTACTCCAAACCCCCAGGCCCTCCACTAGAGCTGAGTCCAGGAACCACTAATAACCACTGTTTATTAAAAGCCTGCTTGCCTTGTTCCAGGTATCTTATAAGCACTTCACAGGCATGACCCTCCGAATCCTCCCACCAATTCCTTGTGGGTAGCTGTTACTATCTACACTGTGCAGATGAAAAATAAGACAAAAAAATAGAGACTCAGAAAGATTAAACAACTGGCCCCAAGTCACCCAGCTCACAAGGTGGTGGAACCTGGATGTGAAGGCAGCTGACCCCAAAGCCAGAGCTCCCTTTCTTGGGAGCTGTACTGTGTATCTCGTTTGTGCCAAAAAGAGCCATTCGACATCAGGAGCAACAGTAAAGGGGCAGGCTAGGCACTCCCAACTCTCCAGTGAATTTTCTCTAGGGTCACGTTAACAAATAACAACCCACAAGGGCCAGAGCAGTGTAATTCCAAACTGTACCTCCTCTGGGCACTCATCTTGCCAGAGCACAAACCTTTCCCCAACTGGCCTGATGAAATATCACCCAGGCATTTCCAAATGCTTAATTTCTACAGTCACTTCAAAGACGTCCACTAAGTGTAATCTTCTAAAATAACTGGACAGTGAAAGACAGAGGCCAGAGCCCAAGTCTTTGAGGAAGGAAAGAAGATCTCCATAACAGCCATCATCAAGAGATGCAACGGAGGATTAGCCTCCAAATATATTCCACATCAACCGTAAGGAATTGTAACAGCAACAAAATAACCAGGGGCTGCAAAATGTGAGCCTCAGAAATCTCCACAGGGGCTGTGTGAAATCCCAAAGGGAGGAGTTACCTGAATTTTCTCTGCAGGCTCCAGTGTATTAAGACTGGAAGGAAACATCTGCCACAGGTAACATCATTTTAGTTGACACTGAAAGTCAAGCTTAGACCTGGCTACCCGTGCCTCTCTCTACAACCCCCTTCTGAGTGTCCACACTGGGCTTCACTTATTGAGATGCTCAGAGCAACTCCCTCCATGGCCATTCTGCACTGGACAACCACAGTAAACGGAGCTGCCGTTTCTATGTTATGCTTTTCCAAACTGATCAAAACATAAAAAAGTCTTACACTGACTACCAGTAACCATTGCCGTGACAGACTCCGACTCATAGCAGCCCTACAGGACGGGGTACAGCTGCCCCATACGATTACCAAAACTGTAGTGTCTATAGGAGACTGCCACGTCTTTCCCCTGCGGAGCAGCTGGTGGGTTTGAACCACTGACCTTTTGGTTAGCATCCGAGCGCTTAACCACAGTGCCACCATGACTCCTTTACACTGACTACAGCAATTCTAAAACAGCAACTGCTTTTGACTTGGAAAATGTGCACACCCAAAATGCTGCTCATTCAGAAGAGCCTAGCGCAGAAATACACGTTCTCACACACTATCACATATAAATTGATGCAATGTTTTTAAGAGGAATTTGACAGAATTTTTACTAAAATCCTATTCAACTGCAGAAGTCCACACTGCAGACACATGCTGTTACATATGAATTGTATGATGTTTGTGAAATTTGGAAATTCTACCGAAATTGTCTAATATCCAAAATTAGAAACAGCCCAAATGTCCGCCAACAGGAGATGGTTAAATCAAGTATATCCAAAAAATATTCTCCGCAGTTGCTAAAATGAATGATGCAATCCATATGCATGTACTGTCACAGGACATGCCGAGACATTCTTTTAAGTGAAAAAGGCAGCATGCTTCAAAAATATAAACATGTGTAGGTAATGTGAACTTTTTTTTTTCTGGAAGGAGTCACAAGAAACTTCTCATGGTGGTTTTCTTGCAGAGTGGCTAGGGAAGAGCCTTTATACCTTTCTACACAGCTTGAATTTTCTAACTACATGCAAATAATGTCTTTTTTTTTTTTTTTTAAGTCAACTGGGAATATCTGGGCCATGGGATTACAAGTCATTTTTGTTTTCTTCTTTATACATTTGCATATCAGAAAAACTAATATTTTTTTAAACAGTAAAAGAATGTGGTACATCCTATATGTTAATACGGAAAAATACCCACGACATGTTTGTCTGAAAAATAAAAGTTGTAGTATGAGAAAGATGTAATGATGCCATTTTTGTTTTTAAAAACTCACCTAGGGCCACATTTCTGTGTATGCAGACAGTTCAGGTGAACAAACACATTAAACTGTAAACAGTGGTTACAAGTTAGGGGAGAAGAGAGCTTTCATCTTTCTTTATACATTTGTATTTCTTAATATCGTGAACACTATATTACTTTTGTGATTAACATTTTATCGAGAGAAAAAAACAAGAAAAGTACACATTATGCTTCAGAACGACCTTCTACTCCTCCAAACGATTTCTGAACACTCAGCCCATTTAGTCCTGCTGACAGGTCAGCCAGGCAGGAGTGACGATGCCCCTCCCAGACAAGCCTGTTTTCTGTGCTGGCCTGGAAAAGAGCAGTTCTTTAAGCTCTGAGCTCTGTGTAAACAACACTTGCCAAAAAAGGTTCTAGAAGATACAAAGGACCCATGGAAAGTATGCTGGAGATGACCTCTTTTTTCCAGTTGGGCCTGCAGCGGTCCGTCCCATCATTCTACACGAAGAGACGACCTGAAGCATGTTTGGAGAGAGACTCAACTTGGGCTTTCCGAAGCCAAAGTCATTCTCTGACCCACTCTCGGCTGGCCACTGGCCATGCTCAAGCACTTGCATAATGTTCACATTCAAAGGGCTTCAGCGCTCAGGAAAGCCAGCCAGACCCATGAGCTCTCTGGGGCCCATACATTTCCGATTTCAACTTAGAAACACAGTTTTTATATTCCAAGGCTTGGCATACTATTTTCAAGAGATGATTATTTCAAGTCTGCTGCATTTTCCAGAATGCCTTCCCTGACCACCCCAAACCCAGGCTGAATTAGGTCTGACGCCTCAGTAGGCTCTTATGAAATCCTCTTACATAACCCTATTATTGCTCATCCTACAGATGTGACAGACATGGAAGACACAGTAATTGAACAAAAGCTACAAGATTCCGCTTCACGGTGCACTCGCTCACTCGCTTCACTGGGGGAAAAGGACAATTCAATAAGAACAAAATTGTATTCGCACATTGTAAACGAAAAGTGCTATAAAGAAAACCAATAGGGGGCTATGAAAGACCCATGGGAGGGTGATGACAAAACCGAGAGGTTCGCAGAGGCCTCATTAAAGAAGTGCTTGGCATTCCCACCACTGGACGGTGAGCTCTTGGGGAAAGTGAGTGGGATATGCATCAGAGGGCCTAACCAGGACTGTGACAACCAGAACTTCACGGCTCATGAAAGAAGCCACCCTGGGCTCAGAGCTGGAGAGGAAGGTGACAAGGACTGAAGGAGAAAACTGATACTGTGCAGAAGAGAAGTGAAGAACAAGCCTGCACATGCTCTGACCTGGAAATTCCACTTTGGGGAAATAATCAGCCATGTGGACCAAGACTCCTGTGCAAGGATGTTCCCTAAAGCTTTGTTTATAAGAGGAAAAAATGGAAAACCTAAATGTCTAATGACAGAGGGTTAAATAAATCATGGCACATCCATATAACATAATTATGCAGTTTTTAAAATCCCTTTTTCTTCAATAGCTTAGGGGAACACACTAGAACAATAACAGGAAAAAGCAAACTATAACTTGTGCATACATTATTGGCCCAATTTTGGAAACACACAAACAATCAGAGGGAAGAAATACATCAGAATTTTTACTGTAGTGATCTCTGGATGCTGAGATTACAGGTAATTTGCATTTTGTTGTGCCATCTTTATTCTTTTCAGTGCTTCCCATTTTTTTCCCAATGAAAACATTATTTTTATGAACGGGAAAATATGTAATTAAAAGGTCTTACACAATGCCTGGAGCTCAAGGAGTGTGATTATGTCCTCCTAAACTCTGTGTTTAAATTTTAACCTCTATGCCTGTGCTTATAATCCCATTTGGGAACGAGTTGTTTTTGTTATATTAATGAGGCAGGATTAGTGTAAGGTGTATAGGCGTCCTCTGCTATCCCAAAGTACAGCGCTCCTGTGAAACATTTTGTAAGCTAAAATAGCGTAAAACAAACAATTACCATTAATTCATACGGGAAAATTTTTTTAGTATTTCCAGACCCAGAAAATAACCTATCAAATCATACCAAATAACGCATAAAACCCTTATGAGCTCTCAGACTTTTCAATACCTCAGGACACATCTTGCTAACCAATGCACAAAATAAATCGAGATAACGCACAGATGCTCACAGACACAGTTCAAAGCTATAGCGGTTTGATGCTGAAATGCTGAGTGTAGGTCCCAGGGAAGGAGCTCAGCCACACCACTCTTGTTGCTCGGGGTGCGTGCTGTCTCTTAAATGGCTCTTAAATGGCTCGCTGCAAAACAAACCCTAAACGCTACTTCTGCTTTTCACCTTTTTTTTTTTTTTTTTTCATAAAAGCAAAAATTCTCTTTGGATTTCTTTTGGTTAGTGCAAACAGGTACTAATGTAGACCTTCCATAAAAGCAAGAGAGAGAGTAAAGCAAACTTTTGAAAAGCAAGTGATAACTGTACCTTGAGTTAATCTTTCTTAAAATGTAAGAGATTAAACAAGCAATCAAGAAAGCAAGCAGAGATGGGGGGAGAGAGATGCCAAGCCACATGGAGATTGCCCAGAAGCTCAGAAAGGACAAGGGCCTTCCTCCAGATCCAAGAGAGAGAGAAAGCTTTCCCTAGAAAAAAAAAAAAAAACTTAGAGCTGGCCCTTAAATTCAGACTTCTAGCCTCCTAAAATGTGAGAAAATAAATCTGCTTGTTAAAGCCACCCACTGGTGGTATTTCTGTTACAGCATCACTAGATAACTAAGACAGAATCTGGTACCAGAAGAGTGGGGAGCTGCTGTAACAAACACCTGCAATGTGGATGTAGTTTTCAAATTGGGTAATGGGTAGAGGTTAGAAGAGCCTTAAGAGAGGTCTAACAGTAAAAACCTAGATTGCCTTGAAAAGACTGTTGGTAGAATTATGGATGTCAAAGGCAATTCTGGTGAGGGCTCAGGAGGAGGTGGGGAGAGTGACAGAGAACATCTCTACTGTCTTAGAGAATACATATAGGGCCAGCAAAGAAATGTTGCTAGAAATGTGGACTTTAAATGTGCTTCTGGCAAGGCTTTAAAAGAAAATGATGAACATGTGGGTGGACGATAGAATGAAGGGAGATGCTTTTCATGCCGTGGCTAAGAATTGTCTAAATTATGTACAAATGTTTGGTGGAAGGTAGAACTTATAAGCGATGACTTAGATGCCTGGCTGAGGGGATTTCTAAGCAAAATCTTAAAAGGGCTGCGTGGTTTCTCGTTGCCACTTATAGTAAAATGTGAGAGGAAGGAAATGGACTTAAAAGTGAAGTGTGCAAAATGAAAACAGAACTTAAAAGATTTGGAAAATTCTGTTGTACAAGCTAAGGATACATGTCCTACAATGTTTCCCAAGGACATGGCTACACAATCTTTTTGAAAGAGATTAAGCCTGTGACTGATGGATTTAACCAACTACCATGGCAGAAACCCCATCAGCTTAGACCAAAGGGGACAGAAAAAGTATAAAAGGAAAGAATGTCATCTGCCTCTTGGAATTCTCAGGCAGGAAACAAGCCAAAGGAGATAAATCTGTTGTCCTCCAAAAAAAAGAAATGAACCATTCCTGGAGCAACTCAGAAATCAGCAGAACTGTCGAAGGGGCACAAGAAAGAAACAGGGCCTTCTCAGTTTCAAAGGGTGGGGCCGTGGTCTCCTCAACTCAAAAGGTAGGGCCACAGCATTCTAGGTTTGAAAGAGTCAGATCTTTCCCAATTGGGTTTGGAGTGTGGGGCTGCTGGGTGTGTGCGGGGCAGGTATGGGGGATGGGGCTGCAGCCCAAAGCTAAGGAAGCAGGGCTGCCATGCGCCAGGGGCAGAAGAATGGGGCCTGCCAGGGGCCAAAGGAGTGGGGTTATCATTCAGATGGAATAGGAGAACAGGGCCATCCAAAGCCCAGGAAACAGCTGCCGTTCCAGTGGGCTTGAAGACAGAGTTGAAGGCCAGAGCCAAGGGGCCTCCACCCAGAATCCAGAGGGCCTGACCAACACCAGGAGTCTGGAAGGCAGGACCATTGCCCAGATGGTCTCAGAGAAGAGGATTATTTTCAAGCCTTGAGAGCTAATGTAATTTGTTTTGCTGGGTTTTGGACTTGCTCAGTGCCTGTGATACCTTCTTTCCCTCCAATTTCTCTCATTTGTGACAGAAATGTCTACCTTGTGCCTGTTCCACCACTATATTTTAGAAACGAACAACTTATAGTCTAGATTTCACAGGCTCACAGATAAAGAATTTTCCCCCAGGATGGAATACACCTAAGGTCTCATCCATATTGGATTTAGATGATTCAGAAGATGAGATTTTGGACTCGGACTTGATTTAATACTTCTGCGCGGATGTGATGGTATGAATGTGTTTTACATGTGACAAGGACATGAATTTTGGGGGCCAAAGGGTAGAATGTTACGGACTAAATTGTATCCCACAAAATGTGTTGTAAATCCTAACCTCTACGTGTGGTCAAAATTCCTATTGAGAGTGGTTGTCTTTGTTATGTTAATAGGACAGGATTAGTGTAAAGCATATCTTCAGTCAGTCTCTTCTGACTGAAGCGAGCAGAGCAGAGATGGGGGAAGAGCAATGCCAAGCCACATGAAGACTGTCCAGGAGCAGAGCCTCAGAAGGGACAAGGACCTTCCTTCCTCCAGAGCCAACAGAAAGAGAAAGCCTTCTTGAATTCAGACTTGTAGCCTCCTAAACTGTGAGAAAATAAATGTTTGTTAAAGCCATCCACTTGTGGTATTTCTGTTACAGCAGCACTAGGTAACGAAGACAAGGAAGGAGTACCTGTAGACTGGTAAAACCCAGCCCAGTACCGTAAGTGAGTTTAAAAAGCAATACTGCTTCTGCAACACCATAAAGAGGGAAAGACTGATGGTTCTTCTTGGGAAAAAAAAGAAGAAAATGACAGACTGGTTAAAAGAAACCAGGTGCACAGGTAGGAAAAACAGAAAGTAACGGAAGAGAGAATATGAAAGACCACCAGCAACCTGACAGAGACTTCATTTTGCCCACAGATAACCCCGCTACATACAAAGCTTTACAGACCAGTGACACTGCCAGCATTTTACAGGTTCAACTGAGCCCTCCTCTCAGGTGACAGATGCTTCTCAAGTCACAAGGAAAATTAACAAGTACAGCTAAGAATAAAGCTCAACCAAGACTTCTGGCTCAAAAGTCACTAAATCAAGCCTCCTCCTGGTGCAAAGAGATTTCCCCTGTGCCACCCACAAATATAAACAGTGATATCATCGATGACTATAGCCCAAGTCTTCGAACTCCCCGAGGTAAGGAGGCCCAGTCTAAATTTCACCTTTGAAACCTAAAAGCTTGTCGCAATTTTATTTCATAAGAACAGCTCATCAACTCCAATTTTTTTCTCCTATCTCCAACGCCACTGGCAGTGCCTTTATTTCTTTGTTCAAGTGACAAGCCCAAGATTCCTAAAAGCTGTAAAAATCCCAAAAAGAATCTTTAACAAAGAAATCAAGTTACAATTTTAAAAAGAAGACAATCTAGTTAGCCTGACTTTTTTTAAAATAAAAAATATGAGATTCAGAGCACAACACCCAACAGATACCTGCTGGAAATTTTACTTTCCAAGGGGAAATGCATCGCCATAAAAGCTAGTATAAATAAACCAAAAAACAACAAACCCACTGCCATTGAGTTGATTCCGACTCAGAGCGACAAGCTCTACTTAATACCTGCCTGCCCATAACAAGACACAGCAGAGAGGCTTCATGAGCAAATTTAGAAATACTTGTACTGGCCCATCTAGCCTATTCTAGTTTGAAACAGAAACCAACACAGAAATGATTAATCTTAAACGGTAGTATGAGAGACATAACTAGCATACAGCCGTCAGTAACATGAGTCAGTACGCTGCACAAAAAAAAAAAAAAAAAACACCTTAAAAATACAGTAAAATAATCTTTTAGGAAAAAAAAAAAAAGAACTAAAATTTAAAGGGGGTGGTGGGGGTGAAGACGGCGAAGAGGCCAACTAAAAGGTGTAACAAAAAACCCTCTGCCAAGCCCCAGGCAACTAGCCCTACGATGGAACTAGTTCTGACTTGCTGTTCCCGAAATTCCACTCTCCCAAGATTTTCTGGCTCTTCCTTCCCCAGGCTTGCCCATTTGGGCCCGATAAAGACTGGAGGAGTCCCAGGGTATGTGAGATGGCATGTCCACTCAACGTGGGGCATCCCAGGCAATCAGTATCTGGAGGCCCATGAATAAGTAGAACTCAAAGGTAATCAAAAAGCTTAGTGGGAGGAGTAGCTGATTCAGTCTCTTCCCTAACCAGCCAACTAACAAATAGTAAAGAGCCAGGCTGGGTCAGGAAGTAGTCAGATGGCAAGGCTCAGCTGGAGGAGAGAAGCAAGGAAAAACAGAAGAACGACGTGACCCTGCTCAGTCAGTCCTACAACCAGGAGGCCTGGAGGAGGTTTAAAAGAAAAAAAAAAAAAGATAGCTGCGGGAATGCTGAAATGGCCTGAAACAAATTCCCCACCAGACTGCAGAACTACTACGTCCAAGCAGAGTATATCCGGGAGCTATTTATCAAGAAGTCATGGGTTTGACCAAAGGCAACCGGGGTCTCAGGCCTCACCTGTGGCCAGGACTTGGCCCTTCCCATGGCCTGTGATAAACAGCAGCAACACCAGGTTTGGCTGAGCTCCCAGGCTCTTCTAAACCATTCTGGTACTTCCAAGCAGTTGAGTGGTATTCATGATTATTAAAAGGAAAGTCATACACAGTTTTACCACCCAGGAGAACAGGAGTTTTTCAATCAGGACTTTAGGAGGAATGAACCAGAAAAATTGGTAACCAACAAAAACTTACATTTTCATCACCTTCCTATGGATGGAAGCACTTTTCAACGAATCTGACATAAGGCTCCCAAGAGCCTCAACAGATACCCGAGGCAGGCACAATTACTCCCATTTTACAGATGCAGGAACTGAGGCACAGAGACTTGCGTTAAGGTAAACAAATGAGGACCAGAACCCAGGTCGTTCTGAGACACACTTGCCTGAACAAGCAAAGTTTCCCCAAATGAGCTGCCAATCCCAAAGGAAACCAGTTATCCTCAAAAGGCAAGGCTCCCTGGGTCTCTGCTTGTTGTCCAGGGTATATTGTATGGTTCTAGCCCTGCACACCCTGGGGCCAAGGTTAGTGACCTCTTACCACACCTCCAAAACAAAACCAAACTCATTGCTATCGAGCCGATTCTGACTCAGTGACCCTATAGCACAGAGAAGAAGTGCCCCATAGTTTCCAAGGAGCACCTAGTGGATTTGGATTCGGACTGCCAACCTCTTGGTTAGCAGACCTTTTGGTTAGCAGCCATAGCACTTAACCACTAGGCCACACCCCCAGTACTATTACATTCCTGAGGGCTCCAAATGCTACTCTTTCCCATCCTTGTTTCCCCACAGGGGCTCAGCACTGAAAAAACAATGCTTTGTGCCTTGAATTCCTTCTCCCTTGTCCATGTCTTAGACCTGTACCTGTGGCATCCACTGGCATGGCTCAACTCTACAGATGGCACCACGAGCGGCTAACTTTTGTATCAGGACCTGATGACAGTTATATAAACAGCCATAAAAGGAACAATTACTGCGCACCAACTTCATGTTAGGCCCTTCATCATCTTCCCTACCCTGCTAGCTGGAAGGTGAACGTCCCTATTTATGCCAACAAAGATTTGAAGCGGACTGGTTTAGAGGTAACAGAAGCAGGATTTGCACTGCAAAGCCTGGGTCTCCCAGGACTCCATATTACACCAAAGCACTGTGCACAGACATGGCTAACCCACTACTAAATGGACGTAATTAGGACTGGTAGAAACCATGACAGACTTCAGAGAAATGATTACAAACACCAAACTGGACGATAATGTATGAAGCCATATGAAACGTACACAAAACCTTAGAGAAGGAAAAAAAAAAATAAAAATCTTGGGGTAAGTTTAGCAATCCCGTAAATCAAAGGATTTTAAAGGTTTCTCCCAGGTAGCCATTTAGCAAACAGCAAATACAAGTCCCCCTTTGCCCACTTCCTTCAAGCTCACTCTTCCCTTTAAAAACACCTCCTCTTCTTGCCTAAAGGTGGGCTCGGACCTCCCACGTTATTAAAAAAGAAAGAAAAAGCACCTTCCAATTTTATGTAGGCAAATCCACTCTTCAGAGGCCCACAATTTCAACAGTGCTGTGTTTTTTACTTGGGGGGAGGAGGAAGGAGGAAAAAACCATCTGGCAGGCCCTGAGTAACGACATCCTGTTTATTATTAAACGTTTTTAGCAATACAGCATTAAGTATTTTGAAAATAACCCTCTTTTTCCCGCACTCAAATCGTGTCTGTCTGGGGCAGCTGTATTAACGTCTCCAGCCGTGGCACACGGGCCAACAACCCCAGAACACCAACTTCAGAGACACCCGTGGGGGAACCTGTCGCCAGCTCCGCGCCCAGAAACGGATCTCTGCCATTCCCAGGCCTCTGGGCCTCGCGTCGACCCCGGCCACAAGATTCCACCTTCGGATGCTGTTTGCAAAAGTAAGCACGCCTGGGGTAGGGGGGCAGAAAACCGTCGCAGATATTTCGAGAGCACAGAGGCATCCTCGGTCCCCGGAATCTGCGGGCCGAGTGGCCAAGTCCCGGGCTCCGGAGGGCCCCTCCGCCACCACCTGCCTTTTAAACGAGAGGGGCCGCCCAGCCGCGGTCTGCGCCCGGAGCAGGAGACCGGCCCCGACGCACGCCCCCGGCTTCGCGCAGCGCCCAGGACCGGCCGCGGCCTCCGGGGCGCGGGGGCGGCGAGCGGGGCCCGGCGCGAGGTGCGCGGCCGCCCGGCCCCCTCGCCCCGCGGGCCCCGCTGCACCCGCGCTCGCCCGGAGGCCGCGCGGCGCCACCACAACAATGGCGAGCGGGCCCGGCCCGGCCCGGCCAGCGCCGCCGCCGCCCCCCAGCTCGGCCCGGCGAGGCCGCAGCCTGCAGCCCGACGCCCCGACCCGCCTGGGGAGCGGCAGCGGCGGCGGGGCCGGGGGACGAGCCCGGCCGCGCTCGCGGACAAAGGTCGGGCCGGGCCGCAGGGTCGCCGCTGTCAGTCAGCGGGCGCGGGAGACAAAGCCCGGCCGGGCCGCGCCACCTCCGCGCCTCCATCTTAGTGCCGCCGCCCCGCCGCCGCCGTTGCCCCCGGCCCGGCCCCTCGCCGCCCCGCGCCCCTCGGGCCCACCTGGTCTGGTTCCGCGGGCGCGACTGGGCCGGGAGATGGCGGTCGGGCGGCGGTCGGGCGCGGAGGCGTCGGGATGGCGGCGGATTGCGAGGCGGCGGCGCGGGCTGCTCGCTCGCTCGCTCGCTCCCTCCCTCCCTCCCGGGCTCACTCGTCGCTCGCTCGCTCACGGGAGCCTCCGAGCCTGTGTCTCGCCGCTCGCCTCCCTCCCGCGCTCGGCTCCCCGCCCCCCGCCTGCCACCGCCCCCGCCCCCTCCGGCCTCCTCCTCCCGACGCCGCCGCCCGCAGCCGCGCCTCCGGCCGCGCGCAGCGCCCCCTGCCGCGCCTCCCTGGCTCGGCGACCCCGCGCCGCCCGCCCCGCCCCGCAGCCGCGCCTCCGGCCGCGCGCAGCGCCCCCTGCCGCGCCTCCCTGGCTCGGCAACCCCGCGCCGCCCGCCCCGCCCCGCCCCGCCCCCGCGGGCCTAGAAGAGGAGGGCGTCCGGGGAAGGGGTCCGGGAGAAGCAGGACTGGGAAAGGAAAACCGGCTTCGCGAGAGTGGCCCACGAAGGAAGAGGGGCCTCGGGGAAGGGGCTTGGGAGAGAAGAGGGAAGGAGTCTGACAGAAGAGGCGCTGGGAAGAGAGGAAGGACCCGCGGGAGGGGGCTGGGTAGAGAAGAGAGAGGGGTCCTGGGAAAAGGGGGACTGGGAAGGGGACCGAGGGAGGGGCCCGAGAAAAGGGGAGGGACTTAGTGGAGAGAGAAGGAGGAGGGGGTCCGAGAAAATGGGGGCTGGGAAGGGGAGGTGGTCAGGGGAGGGGGTTGGGAAGAGAAAGGGGAGAGGATGGGGGGAGGGGCTGGGAAGGGGCGGGCAAAATGGCCCAGAGGAAGGGGGCTGGGACGGGTGGGGCCTGGAGGGATGGAGAGGGAGGGAGATCTGTTCTCCGCCCCCTCCCCCTTCAGGACTGCAGCGCCTCCAGACACTGAGCTGGGATTTTGTTAAAATGTGTATATTGTATATTCTCCAGAAGGAAGCAGAAACAATACATTGTTAAATTAAAAAGCAAGGATGTTGCACAATATAGATTCTTTATCCCATTTTTGTAAAATGAAAAATAATAAACCAAGCCTCTTGAGTATTTTTGTGTCTGTGTAAATGCAAAACAAAAGGTTTGGGAGACTGCCCTCAGGTCTTGGTCACCTGATCTTCTGCCGCCAGAGACTGGGATTGGAAGAAGGATTCTCCTTGCTTCTTCTAGATAACTTGGCAACTAGAAAAGCAATTTGAAAAAGAAAAGTAGGTAGTGCCTGAAATCATCCCGCAACTCCCCTTTCCACACTTGTTCTAACACACTGCAGCAGCACTCGCCCTGGGCCATGCCCTAGTTAGACCTTTGACATTGAGTTTAATCCCAGCACTGAGGCAGATATTATTGTCCCAATTCACAGGTGAGGAAAAGGAGGCTCTGAGAGGTTTAGTAACTGGGCCAAGGCCACACAGGAAGAGAGTTAACCAATTTGAGCTTAACTCCAAAATCCAGGCTCAAGAAATGGGATACATGGGTAGTAAGATTTTATAGCCTTGTTTATGCTTTTCTGAAATTTCCTACATTTTGTCCATGGTCATGTTCAATGCTATTCTCTCTTGAAAATAATCAAACGTGCATTGCCTCCCCACCAGTGTCTTCAGTGTCTGTATAAAACAGGGAGGAGGCAATCCTAACCTCCACATTACATTTCGTTCTTTAAAACCATCCTCAAGGAGGGCTACCAAACCTGCCGCATCCTTCCACAAGCAAGTAATAAAAATGATAGTAGAAGGTGGAGCAGTAAACCCGGGTTTCCTATGTGCCAGGCACTGCACTAACTACTTCATATAGATTCATCTAATCCTCAGCTCATACCTACGATATAGGTATTCCAATCGTCCTTATTTGCCAGAGAAGGAAAAGCAGCCTATATGGCAACCTATATGCTCCTCCGCCGAGATGTCCATTCCCAAAAACCTGTGACTATGTTGCTTTATGTGGCAAAAGGGACTTTGCAGATGTGATGAAGGGTCTTGAGATGCGGAGATTACCCTGGATTATCTGTAGTGAGCTCAATGTAATCACAAGTGTCCTTATAAAATGCAGGCAGGAAGGTCAGAGTCAGAGAAGAAGATGCAATGACGGAAGCAGAGGTTGGAGTAACATAGGGCCCCAGTCAAGGAAGGGAGGAGTCCTCTAGAAGCTGGAAAACACAAGGAATTCTCCCCTAGAGCTTCCGGAAGGAATGCAGACCTGTCGACACTTTGACTTCAGGACTTCTGACCTCCAGGACTGTAAGATAATAGATTTGTATTATGTTAAGCCACTAAACTTGTGGTAATTTTTATGGTAGCAATAGTAAACTAATACAACTTGGAGACTTACTGAAGGTGGCAGCTAGTGCTATGGATTGAATTGTGTCCCTCAAGAATAAACACCATTGCCGTTGAGTTAATTCCAACTCACAGCGACACTGTAGGACAGAGTACAACTGCCCCATAGGGTTTCCAAAGAGTGGCTGGTGGATTCGAACTGCTGACCTTTTGGTTAGCAGCCGAGCTCTTAACCACTGCGCCACCAGGGTTCCACCCCGAGAATATGTGTTGTAAATCTTAACCCCTATTTTTTTATTCCTGTGGTTTTGGTGCCCTAGTGGTGCAGTGGTTAAGAGCTTGGCTGTTAAGCAAAAGGTCAGCAGTTCAAATCTACCAGCTGCTCCTAGGAAACCCTATGGGGCAGTTCTACTCTGTCCTATAGGGTCACTATGAGGCCAAATCAACTTGACAGCAATGGGTTGTTTTTTTGTTTGTTTGTTTGTTTATTCCTGTGGTTATAATCTCATTCAGAATGAATCTTTTTATGTTAATGAGGCAGTATTAATGTAGGGTGTGTCTTAAATCAATCTCTTTTGAGATATAAAAGAGCAGATTAAGCAAGCAAGCAAGCACCAATGGAAGGGAAGACATGCCACAGGATGGCCAAGGAACCTACGAATAGAAGCTAAAAAAGGGACAAGGACCTTCCCCCAAAGCAGACAGAGAGAAAGAACCTTCCCCTACTGCTGGCACCCTGAATTTAGACTTCTAGCCTCCTAAACTGTGAGAAAATAAATTTCTGTTCATTAAAGCCACCTAACTTGTGGTTTTTCTCTTATAGTAGCACTAGATAACTAAGACAGGGTTAAATGGCAGGCTGAGATGAGGGGAGGTTGTGGAACAGACTTGGCCTCAAACGCTCACTCAGCCACTTCCTACCTCACAAGGTGTGATGAGGATGACATACAAAATCATGCCTGTAAATGCTCAGCAGCAAACCCAAACCAAACCCACTGCCATCGAGTCAGTTCCAACTCATAGTGACCCAACAGGACAGAGTAGAACTGCCCCATAGAGTTTCCAAGGAGCACCTGGAATTTGAACTGCCGACCTCTTGGTTAGCAGCCGTAGCACTTAATCACCACGCCACCAGGGTTTCCATGCTCAGCACAGAGGAGTTCTAATGGATACTGCAGGAGATCTCTGAGAATTAAATTCATTCATTCATTCCCTTCCACTCACACAGGCTCTGGGGCCATGGTGGTTGTTATGGATTAAATTGTGCCCCCCATAAGATATGCTGAAGTCCTAATCCCTGGTACCTGTGAATGTGATCTTGTTTGGGGTCTTTGAAGATGTTAACAGTTAACATGAAGTCATACTGGAGTAGAGTGGGTCTGAATCCAATAGGACTGGTGTCATTATAAAAAAAAAGAAGAGACACAAACACACACACAGAGGGGGAAGATCATGTGACAACAGAGGCAGAGATTGGAGCGATGCATTTACAAGCCAAAAAACTCCAAGGATTGCCAGGAGCCACCAGAAGCTGGAAGAGACAAGAAAGGATCTTTGCCTAGAGCTTTCAGAGAGAACACGGCCCTGATGATACATTGATTTTGGATTTCTAGCCTCCGGAACTGTGGGAGAATAAATTTGTTGTTTTAAGCCACCCAGTTTATGGAATTTTGTTACAACAGCCCTAGGAAGCTAATACAGCGGTGAACCAAGCAGGCAAGGTCAACTATGGTCAATTAAACTAACACAAATTGCATATTCCAAGGTTCTAGTTCTGGTTCAGCGTCCAACCAACAGAGCCAACCTTTTGGTGCCTTAGGGTTTCCACGTATGAAAATGGGGTGGCAATAATTGTTCAGAGTTTGGCCTTCTTGTTTCCATGTCCCCTGCCCCACCACCATGAACAGGGCATAGGAGATGAAGACAACACATCTGTAGATCCCTTAGCAGAGAGGAGAGCCTGGCACAAAGTAAGCACTCAGTACACATTTGTTTAAAAGTGGACATCCATTTATCAAAGGACTTTGTCAAGAAAGTGAAGAGACAACCTACAGGATGGCAGAAAATATTGGTAACTATGTATCTGATAAAGATTTAATGTCCAGAATATATAAAGAATTTCTACAACTCAACAACAAAAATACAATTGAAAAATAGGCAAAGGACTTGAATAGACATTTCTCCAAAGAAGATACACAGTGGCCAATAAGCAGAGAAAAAATACTCAATGTCATTAAAAAAACAAAAACCAAACTTGTGGCCACCAAGTCAATTCCAACTCATGGCAAACCCACATGTTTCAGAGAACTGCACTCCATAGGGTTTTCAATGGCTGTAATCTTACAGAAGTAGATTGACAGGCCTCTTCCATGGCTACTGGGTGGATTCGAAAAGCCAACCTTTCAGTTAATAGCTGAGTGCAAACCATGGCACCATCCAGGAATTCCGACCACATGAATACAAACCAAAACCAAACCCATTGCCATCGAGTCAATTCAGACTTAGGGCAACTCTATAGGACAGCATAGAACTACCCCATAGAGTCTCCAAGGCTGTAAATCTTTGCTAAAGCAAACTGTCACATCTTTCTCCTGCAGAGCGGCTGGTGGGTTCAAACTGCTAACCTTTCGGTTAGCAGCTAAGCGCTTTAACCACTGCACCACCAGGGCTCACACGAATACAAGATGTTAATAACAGGAGAAACTGTGTGCGGTGGGGGCAGGGGACATGGGAACTGTCTGTACTTTCTTCAGTTTACTCTTCTGTAGATTCCAAGAAGTTTACAATACTTTTATAATTAAAGCAACTTCTTTTTAAAAAAGGAAAAATAGATCAGAAATCTGGCCAGGATTCTAGAAATGGAAGCAAAAGACAGAACTAGCATACTAAAGGAGTCCCTGAGTGGTGTGAATGGTTAATATGCTCAGTTATGAACTGAAAGTTTGGCAGCTTGAATCTACCCAGAGGCACCTCAGAAGAATTAGCCACTGAAAATCCCGTTGAGCACAGTTCTACCTTGACAAACATGGGGCCACCATGACTCGGAGTCAACTTGACCAGCAACTTGTTTTAATTTGAATTTGTCACATGAGTCTTTGAATCCAGTATGTATTTTGCACTTTCGAGCATATTTCAATTCAAATTGGCCACATTTCAAATGCTCAGTAGCTCGGTGAGTGGAAGGGAGCAGGTGCCCAATAAATGCATGAATGAACTTGGATTCCCGCTGTGGCTAGTGGTTGCCATTTTGGCCTGTGCAGCTCTAGACCTTTCCCACTGTTCCTCACAGCCTTGGCCAAAATGCAGAGGGTAGAGGGGGAAGTGGCACCCTGAGAACCAGGATGACCACATCTGTCTTACTCAATGCAAATACCCTCAGGGCTTAAGGCTGGCACAAGGAAGACCCAGTCTAAGCATCGCGAAGGCAGGGATTTTGCCCAATTGTTTCCCTGCTGTATCCTCAGCCTGGTCCCTGGCACACAGTGGGTGCTCAGAGCTTTGAAAGCTCTGGGACGGCAAACTAGGAAATACTAAAGAAATCAAGTAACAAGTGTTAGTAATCCACTCCTCTGGCAGACCTAGAAAGGGCGCGATGCCTTCTGGGGACGGGGGGCTGCTGGGTCCCTGGGAAGTAGATGTCAGTGAATGCCTCAGTTGCCTTGCAAAACCCTTGTGCTAGGCTTCATCCAAACCTCATCCTGGGTTCAGGAAATCCTTTTCTTTCTACATTTCTCTCTGAGCTGATGATGTCAACCACAATAGTAGTGAGCATAGGTACTGTTGACTAAGTACCTTCTCAGGGCCTAGCCCACTCCTAAGCACCTCACAAGAGATAACTCACTTAATGCTTACAGATGAGACAAGTATTGTTCCCACTTTCTAGATGAGGAGACTGAGGCCAGGAGAGGCTAAATGACCTTAGGCAAGGTCACAAATGACACGAGTGGTAGAACCAGGATTTGACCCCAGCATTGCCAGTCATCAAAGCTTGAGCCTTTTTCCAAGAGGAGAACAAGGCTAAGATGCTGGGGCAGATGTAGGGGCTGCTGCCTGTGGTCTCAGGCTGTCTCAGGGCTGCGATCGGGGATTTCTCCTGCCTCTGAGACTCAGAGGACAAATGAGGAAGGAGAGAGCAGAGCATGATGACTGGTCCAAGGCTCCTGGGGACACTGAGCCCCAAAAGGCTGCCTGCCAGGTAGGGGAGATGTTCAGGGAGACATTCTTATATCATCACAGTTGCTCTAAAGAAAATGGCAACTGACCAGAGCTGGAGTAGATGAGTAGACCAAGTAGTGCAAAGCTGGGGAGAGTTGATATGAACCAATGAGCAAATGTTTGTTTTCTTTTAAATATTAGGGAAGTTTGCAACCCTGCTTGTGAATGGAGAAAAATCTCTTCAGCTCCTCCAACTAAGTCAATAAGGATAGGAGGGCCCAGAGGGGGATTTTCATCTACACTGCAGGTCTATAAAGATTTTATCTATATATAATTTTATTTTTCCTCTAATGTGATGACTATTGTATGCTACATTGAAATTAAATATTTTGTAAGTTGTTGTTGTTAGGTGCCATCAAGTCAGTTCCAAGACATAGTGACACTATGTACAACACAATGAAACACTGCCCGGTCTAGGGCCATCCTCACAATTGTTGCTATGTTTGAGCCCATTATTGCAGTCACTGTGTCAATCCATCTCATCGAGAATCTTCCTCTTTTTCACTGATCCTCTACCTTACCAAGCATGATGTCCTTCGCCAGGGACTGGTTCCCCTGATAACATGCCCAAAGAACGTGAGACAATGTCTCTCCATCCTTGCTTCCAAGGAGCACTCTGCCTATACTTATTCCACAACAGGCTTGTTTGTTCTTCTGGCAGTCCATGGTATATTCAGTATTCATCTCCAACACCATAATTCAAAAGCATCAATTCTTCTTCTGTCTTCCTTATTCATTGTCCAGGTTTCACATTCGTATGATGCAATTGAAAATATCATGGCTTGGGTCAGGCGCACCTTAGTCCTCAAAGTAACGTCTTTGCTTTTCATCGTTTAGGTCTTTTGCAGATTTGTTCAATGCAATATGGCACTTAGTTTCTTGATTGCTGCTTCCATGTTGACTGTGGATCCAAATAAAATGAAATCCTTGACAACTTCAATATTTTCTCCGTTTATCATGATGTTGCTTATTGGTCCAGTTGTGAAGATTTTTGTTTTCTTTATATTGAGGCGTAATCCACGCTGAAGGCTATATAATCCTTGATCTTCATCGGTAAGTGCTCTAAGTTTTCTTCACTTTCAGCAAGCAAGGTTGTGCCATCTGCATATCACAAGTTGTTAATAAGTCTTCCTCTAATCCTGATCCCATGTTCTTCTTCAGATAGTCCAGCTTTTTGGATTATTTGCTCAGCATACAGATTGAATACGTGTGGTGAAAGGATACAACCCTGATACATACCTTTCCTGATTTTAAACCACACAATATTCCCTTGTTCTGTTCAAACCACTGCCTCTTAGTCTGTGTACAGGTTCCTCAGGAGCACGATTAAGTGTTCTAGAGTTCCCATTTTTCATAATGTTATCCATAAGTTGTTATGATCCACACAGTCAAATGCCTTTGCATAGTCAATAAAACACAGGTAAACATCTTTCTGGTATTCTCTGCTTTCAGCCAAGATCCATCTGACATCAGCAATAATATCCCCCATTCTACATCCTCTTCTGAATCCAGCTTGAATTTCTGGTAATTCCCTGTCAATGTAGTGCTGCAACCACTTTTGAATGATTTTTAGCAAAATTTTACTTGTACGTGATACTAATGATACTCTGATAATTTCCACACACTTTTGGATCACCTTTCTTTGGAATGGGCACAAATATGGGTCTCTTCCAGTCTATTGGCCAGGTAGCTCTCTTCCAAATTTCTTGGCATAAACAAGTGAGCACCTGCAGCACTGCATCCATTTGTTGCAACATCTCAATTGGTATTCTGTCAATTCCTGAAGCCTTGTTTTTTGTCAATGGCTTCAGTGCAGTGTAGACCTCTTCCTTCACTATCATTGGTTCTTGACCATATGCTACCTCCTGAAATGGTTGAACGTTGACCAGTTCTTTTTGGTGAAGTGACTCTGGGTATTCCTTCCATCTGCTTTTGATGCTTCCTGAGTCGTTCAATGTTTTCCCTATAGAATCCTTCAAAATTGCAACTCAAGGCTTGAATTTTTTCTTCAGCTCTTTCAGCTTGAGAAATGCCCAGTGTGTTCTTCCCTTTTCATTTTTTAACTCCAGGTCTTTGCACATTTCATTGTAATACTTGTCTTCTCGAGCTGCCCTTTGAAATCTTCTGTTCAGCTTTTATTTCATCACTTCTTCATTCGGTTTAGCTACTCTACGTTCAAGAGTAAGTTTCAGAGTCTCCTCTGACATCCATTTTGATCTTTTCTTTCTTTCCTGTTTTTTTAATGACCTTTTGCTTTCTTTATGTATGATGTCCTTGATGTCATCCCACAACTCGTCTGGTCTTCAGTCATTAGTGTTCAATGTGTCAAATCTATTCTTGAGATGGTCTCTAAATTCAGGTGTGATATACTCAAGGTCGTATTTTGGCTCTTTTGGACGTGTTCTAATTTTCTTCAACTTCAGCTTGAACTTGCATATGAGCAATTGATGGTCTGTTTCAGAGTTAGCCCCTGGCCTCGTTCTGACTGATGATATTGAGCTTTTCCATCATCTCTTTCCGTAGATGTAGTCAAATTGATTCCTGTGTTTTCCATCTGGTGAGATTCATGTGTATAGTCCCCGTTCACGTTGTTGAAAAAAGGTATATCCAATGAATAAGTCATCGGTCTTGCAGAATTCTGTCATGTGATCTCTGGTGTCCTTTCTATCACCAAGGACATATTTTCCAACTACCAACCCTTCTTCTTTGTTTCCAACTTTTGCATTCCAATCACCAGTAATTATCAATGCATCTTGATTGCATGTTTGATTAATTTCAGACTGCAGAAGTTGGTAAAAATCTTCAACTTCCTCATCTTTGGCATTAGTGGTTGGTGTGCAAATTTGAGTAATAGACTATTATACTATTAACTGGTCTTCATTGCAGGCATATTGATACTATCCTATCACTGACAGCATTGTACCTCAGGATAGATCTTGAAATGTTCTTCTTGACAATGAATGTGATGCCATTCCTCTTCAATTTGGCATTCCCAGCATAGTAGACCATGTGATTGTCTGAAGTAAAATGGAAATACCAGTCTAATGCCTAGAATATCAATCTTTATGTATTCCATTTCACTTTTGAAGACTTCCAATTTTCCTAGACTCATACTTTGTATATTCCATGTTTTGATTATTAATGGATGTTTGCAGCTGTTTCTTCTCATTTTGAGTCATGCCACATCAGCAAATGAAGGTCCCAAAAGCTTTACTCCACCCGCGTCATTAAGGTCAACTCTACTTTGAGGAGGCAGCTCTTCCCCAGCCGTATTTTGAGTGCCTGAGGGACTCATCTTCCCACACTATATCAGACATTGTTCCACTACTATTCATAAAGTTTTCAGTGGCCAATTTTTTCAGAAGTAGACAGCCAGTCCCTTCTTCATAGTCTGTTTTACCCTGGAAGCTCTTCTGAAACCTGTCCACCATGGTGACCCTGCTAGTATCCGAAATACTGGTGACATAGCTTCCAGCATCACAGCAACACGCAAACCACCACAGTACAACAAACTGATAGACGGGTGGTGGATATTTTTGTATAATGCTTGTAAATGTATTTCTTTATCCATGATTTTCTTTTATAGCTACATTATGGTGAGCTATAGATTGATTTCTTTTGCATTAATTTTGTGCAGAATATGAAAACCCTACCATTTGTCAGATTCAGGGTTGTTATTGTTGTTTGTTTTTATTTTGTTTTTAGCTCATATGGAAGTTATCTTTTATTCTGTCTTTTCCACTTGCTCTGGTTTTTTCTTGTCTAAACCCTATCGTTCACAAGCTGACCTTCCCTTCTCTATCCTCCACATCTTTCTGAGGGCCAAGTACTTCTCATTGCCTTTCATGGCTCAGCTCCAGGGCACCAGCTACCCTGAAAGCCAGCCTGACTGCCCAGCATGAACGGTGAGTTCCTGGGTGTTCAGCCATTGGCACACTTTGATCTCTCATTTTAGTCCCAGTCTTGCTAATGGCCATTACTTCTTTATATGTCTGTCTCCCCTACAAAATGGGGAACTCATTCAGGCAGTCACCAAATTATTCATTATTTCATTCCCAGAACCCAGCACATAATCTGTGGCACATAGTAGGTGCTCAATAAGAAGTTATTGAATGAAAGAAGAATGGAATAGAGGGAGGAACTTGAGACTCACAGAAGGAACTTGACCTCTGCTGGTGCCCAAGAGGGAAATCCGAAAAGCTTCCAATAATCACGCCTTTGCCTGGACAGTCTAGGAGTTCCCCAGGCTTCTCTCATTCCTCCATAAATAACAGTTACCATTAATAGTTACTACTGAGCACTTTCAGGTAACACCGGCATTGCCAGCCTTCAAAACTTGAGCCTTTTTCCTAGACAGAACAAGGCTAAGATGCTGGGGAAGATCTGGGGGCTGCTGCTTGTGGTCTCAGGCTGTCTCAGGGCTGGGATTTGGGATTTCTCCTGCCTCTGAGACTCAGAGGACAAATGAGGAAGGAGAGAGCAGAGCGTGATGACTGGTCCAAGGCTCCTGGGAACGCTGAGCCCCAAAAGACTGCCTGCCAGGTAGGGGAGATGTTCAGGGAGACATTCTTAACAACATTGCAGTTACTATAAAGAAAATAGCAAAGTGTGAAGAAATTAAAATGCAGACAGGTTTAGTGACTTGCCCAAGGTTCACACAGGGAGCTCATGATAGTGCTGGAAAGGAAAGAAGAGCAGGAAGAAAGAACACACACTTGTTGAGGATGTACTGTGGTGGCACCCACCTTTCTGTAAATCAGGGCCTCTTCACAATGATTTTTGAGTTAGGGTCTATTATTGCCCTATTTTACGGATCAGTAAACTAAGGGTCCAGGACCTTCACTCACTACTGCCTGGCTGTTAGATGCTATATCTTACTGCTGTGGTTGGGAGAGTCCTTCCAGCCATCTAGACCCCAGCAAACTCTGGAAAAACTAACATCCCACTGTGGGAAAGTGAAGTGAGGGGCCACGCAACACTTGTGAATGCAGTCATGGAGCCAACTTTTAAAACACTGGGCCAGGCATACAGCCCAGGTGGAAGCTCCAGGAGCTTGTCACGTGGACCCTTTCTGGTTTCAGGGCCAAGGCTCCATGGCGTGGCCAAGTGTAATATCTGCTGACTACATGATGAGCAGAGGCTGTCCAAGTTAAACTAAGAAGCAAGCCCTGGGCTTAGGTCCTTCCACCTGTTCGCTTCCCAGCATAAAGCAATGGTTAAAAATGCTGGATCTGGAGTCAGATAGACCAGAGTCAAATTCTATCCCCATCCACATGGAGACAAGTAACTATGCTTTTCTGAGTCTCTGAAAATTGGGGAAGAGGTTTGTTGTGAGAATCGAATGAGATTTTGTGTATTGGCTGTTAGCACAAGCTGGCATCCAGTAGGCATTCACCACATGGTGGTTGTTACCGTTATTCCTTCTTACTCTCAGACACATCAGAGCCTCCTGTTTCAGTCATGTATTGCTGCCTAGCCAGCAGTCCCCAAACTCAGTGGCTTAGCGCAACAACCATTTGTTATTTCTCACAATTTGTTGGGTTGGTTGGGTGGTTCTTCTCTCTCACATAGTGTTGACGGGGATCACACATGAGGCTCATTCAGCCTCTTCCACTTGGTGTCTCATCCTCCAGGCTTCTACATGTGGCCTCCCTTTCCAGCAAAATAGTCTGGGCTTCCTTACAGCATGGCCGCTGGGTTTCAAGGGAGTGAAAGTGGAAGCTGACAGGCCTCTTAAAGGTATCGCTTCTGCCGCATCCTATTGGTCAAAGCTAGTCGACTGAAGGGCAGGGGAAATAAATTCTACCTCTTGATGGGAGGAGCAGCATAGTAGGGTAAGATTTATTGGTGGCAGTCTTTACAGAGGAGTCCCTGGGTCGTGCAAACTGTTAACACACTCGGCTGCTAACCAAAAAGTTGGAGGTTCAAGTCCACCCAGAGGCACCTCAGAAGAAAGGCCATTGAAAACCCTACAGAGCACTGTTCTACCCTGACACACATGGGATCTCCAAGAGCTGGAGTAGACTCCACTGCCAACTTTTTTTTGTTTTGTTTTTTATCTTTGCAGATAATCTTCCATAGCTCCTTTTGGGTTCTCAGGCCCTTTTGCTTTCCTCCACCCATGCCTTCGTTTATCCTTTAGACTTTCTAAAGAAGACATTCCATCCAACTTCAGAAAATGTTTACTGACATTTATTATGTCAAGCCCCATCAGAGTGCTGAGAGATGGGAAGAAAAGAAATAAACTCTCCCTTTGCTCAAGAAATTCCCAAGGGGCATTAAAACAAAACAAAACAAACAATAAAAAATGCAGATTTATTGAGCTGTCATTAACATGCCATACAGGGTTCTGAGATGGGTCTGAATCTCTTAGGGTCTGGTTCTCACCTGGTCTACTGCTTCCTCCCTCCTCAGAACTGCAGGGGGACAGCAAGCAATATGCGCACAGCTAACTTGCAATAATGATCCAGGGTGTGAAGCCTACAACTTGTGTAGTGATCATATGTTCCAGAATTTCTATATAGGCCTGATTTCATATATTCTGCACCTGTTCTCCAAAGTGTAATTGTACTAATGAGAGAGAGCTTGAGTCAGATTTTCAGTTCAGACAATGTGGTCCTCTTAACTCAAGGGAAGGAAAGAAAATTCCATTAGACTCTAAATGGGGAGAAATTAATTCCAACTAGGGAGACTGAGGGAGCCTTCCTGGTACAGGTGTTCTGAAGCTAGTCCTTGAAGCAAGAGTGGTTTTTATCAGAGGAGACTGGGGAAGGGCATGCCAGATGGAGAGGCCAACCTGAATGAAGGCATGGAGGGGGCAGTGTCTGAGCACTGGGAGGGGACCACAGGCTGGCTGGTGGCTATTGCAAATGTAACCCCATCCGACGGAATGTGTACTCCAACAGGAATGGGAGCCTTGAGCTAAAAATACAAGCTCCAGCATCTGAACTGCCAGCTGGGGGCCCTGCGTAGACCTCTTGCTTACACCAGGGAGGGCTGCATCTGAGTCTTAGCAACCAACAGGCAGTGTCTAAAAGCAAATTCTCTTCTGAGGGGCTCAATGACACAGGGGGTCCTGGGTATGGAGCCCTGGCACCTTCTCTTCAAATCGTACTTAATTCTTATAAATTTGCTCCCCATTTTACACCTAGGGGAACAATGCTGTGGGAAGAGGTGGAAAGAAGGGAAAGAGCAGAGACTATGGAATAAAAGAAAAGTGAGGGTAAGATTTAAAACTTGGGAACTTTGCCTAAGAAAAAGCAGTGAAAAAATTATTGAGGTATTGGGTTTGGGAAAAGATTGACGAGGCACCTCTCTAAGGAGGCGCCCTCATTAACAATAGGAATGGCAAGTGCCAGAAAGGCATCCTACCTGCCCCTTTTCTGTGCCCACGAAGACTTCCTGAACCTATCTTGCTAAGGCCTCTATCCTGCTAAGCCAATTCAGAATCCTTCTCAACACAGAGTCCCAGGAAGCCATACCCATCCGTGGAGCTGGCATGAGATAGAGGCGGTAGGATAAAAGTAGCAGGATAAAGGAGGGTCCAGGGCAGGAGAATTTATTAATCATGTCTTGACCTCTGTAAGGAGCCCTGGTGGCACAGTAGTTAAGCGTTTGGCTGCTAACCACAAGATCAGCAGTTCGAATCCACCAGCCACTCCTTGGAAACCCTATGGTGCACTTCTACTCTGTCCTATAGGGTCATTATGAGTCGGAATCAACTCGACAGCAACAGGTTTTTGGCCTGCCCTCTGGGGCCAGGGCCTCAGAGGTGTAGGCCCTGGAGGAGTAACAGATGTCAAAATCTAATTTGAGTGCTTGCTTTGGCAGCACATATACTAAAATTGGAACGATACAGAGATTAGCAAGGTCCCTGCCTAAGGATGACACGCAAATTCACGAAGTGTTCCAGCAGAAGTGATACCTTTAAGAGGCCTGTCAGCTCCACTTTCACTCCCTTGAAACCCAGCTGCCATGCTGTAAGGAAGCCTAGACTATTTTGCTGGAAATGGAGGCCACGTGTAGAAGCCTGGAGGATGAGACACCAAGTGGAAGAGGCTGAATGAGCTGCATGTGTGACCCCTGTCAACACTACGTGAGAGAGAAGAACCACCCAAGCAACCCACCAAATTGTGAGAAATAGCAAATGGTTGTTGCACTAAGCCATTGAGTTTGGAAACTCCTGGCTAGTCAGCACTCTAAATCAGCAGTTCCCAAAATTTTTGGTATTAGAACCCCTTTTCACTCTTAAGAGAACCCCAATAAGATTTTGTTTATGTGAGTTACATCTGTCCGTATTTATCATACTGGAAAATAATACTGAGAAAATTATATTTACTATTTAACTTATTTAAAAATAACAATAAACCCATTATATGTTAACATAAACACTGTACTTTTACGGAAAATACTTCTATTTTCCAAGACTTCTTTTTTAACTGGGAAAAAATAGCATTGTTTTAAATGTTTGAAAGTCTCTTTAATGTCTGGCTTAATAGAAAACAGCTGGATTCTCATAGCTGCTTCTGAATTCAATCTGTAGTGATATGTCATCTTGGTTGAAGTATATGAATATGCTGTTGGAAAGTGAGGAGTATTTTTTTAAAACATTTTATTACGCTTTAAGTGAAAGTTTACATATCAAAATAGTTTCCTGTTCAATGGTTCATACACGTTTTTCCATGACATTGGCCGCAATCCCCGCAATGTGTTAGCACTCTCCCCATTTCTACTCTGGGTTTCCCATTTCCATTTGTTTAGTTTTCCTTCCTCTTCCTACCTCCTCATCTTTGCTTTTGGGCAAATACTGCCCCTTGGTCTCATATAGTTGATTATTCTAAGGTGCACATTCCCCATGGGTGTTACTGTCTACCTTTTGGAATTGTCTATTGTCTGGCTGAAAGGTGACCTCGGGGAGTGGTTTCAATTCCAGGTTTGAACAGTGTCTTAGGGCTATGGTCTATGGGGTTCTGCCGGTCTCTACCAGACCAGTAAGTCTGGTCTTTTTCATGAATTTGAATTTTATTTTACATTTGTTTCCCACCCTAACTGGGACCATCTATTGTGTTACTGGTCAGAGCAGAGCAGTCTGTAGTCATAGCAGGGCACCATCTAGTTCTTCTGTTCTCAGGCAAGTGGAGGCTGTGGTTCATGCGGGTCTTTACCCCTTTGGACTAATTGCTTTCTTGAGTCTTTGGTTTTCTTCACTCAGGGTGTCTTAGGCTGGGTTCTCTAAAGAAGCAAAACCAGTGAAGCGTATGTACCTATATAAAATATATATATATATATATATATATAGACAGAGAGAAAGATTTATATCAAGGAAATGGCTCATGTGGTTGTAGAGGATGGAAAGTCCCAAGTCTGTGGGTCAGGCTGGAGGCTTCTCCTAACTCGTGTAGCTGAGGAAGTCGATAAATCCCAAGACTGGCAGGTAAGCCGCTAGCTCAAGTCCCAAGAACCGGAGGTCAGATGAACAGGAGCAAGCTGCAGGATCCAGAGCGAGCAAAAACCTGAGAGCTTTGCCAGAAAGCCCACCTATATTGGATGCAGGCCATACCCCCAAAGAAACCCCCTTCCAACTGATTGGCTGCTCGTAACAGATCTCATCACTGAGGTAATTATATCAGATTCCATCATGAAGGCAATTACATCATTACGTAGCTGCCAAACTACATGGTAACCGCCAAACCACTGAGAATAATGTCCCAGCCAAATTGACAGACAACCTTAACCATCACACAGCAAAGAGTGTTTCAATAATTTTTTCAAATAATTGTGGATATTATTTTTTCATACTGCACCAAAATTTGACAATTTTTACTCTGTTACGTTAATGTTCACTGCTTTAGCTTTTACTTTCAATGGGTCCTTTACTCATACATGATTTTATAACACTACACATTAGTCATTTGAAGACTACTGATTAACAGAATTATATATATCTTCCAAATGTCAATGTATTTAATTTTACAAGATTTAAAAACCACATTTGTTAATATCGCCAATACTGTCACATAAGTTTCTAACTATTAGGAAACTGTCAGGCTCACAGTAACTGATAAAATTTTTCCAGAATTCTAATTTTTGCTTGGCAACAAGTACAGTCAGTTGCTTTCCTTGGAGTGACAGTGTGTCTTCATCCATTCTTGAAGACTGGTGTCCGTGAACAGAGTAGCTAGTTCAGCTCACAGTTCAGTTGTACGAGTGCTTTTCTTGTAGATTACCATTGTGCTTCAGTGTACAGCAGAAGTGCTTTTTGTACACTTTCCATTTTGTCGTGCAAAATATTAAAAAGATGTGTCCTCAAAGGTCAAGATATAATAAAATAATTTTTACTGCTTCACTGAGGAATTCTCAAGTAAAACTGCTTTTTTTTTTTTTTCCTCTGTGAGAGCATAGCAGTGAGGAATACAATGGCCATTGAACAGTTTGGCGCCACTGCCTTGATTTCCTGCGAAGGCGCCAGCAGTTTCACCCACCATTATTTTTTGCACTATGAGTGCAAATGTCAAAACAAGGAAAAAAGGTGAATAATATCTTAGTATTGTCATAAAAATTGTTTTTACCTCTCAGATCCGTGAGAGAATCTCAGGGACCTCCAGGGATCTGCAGATTCCTAAAAACTCCCAACCTAAGCTTGTTTCCTTTATGGTAATTGTCTTAGTTTCTTAGTACTGCTTAACAGAAATACCAAAAGGGGGTGACTTCAACAAGCAGAAACTTATTTCTCACAGTTTAGGAGGCTGGAAGTCTGAATTTTGGGCACTGGCCTTTCTCTCGGTTGTCTGTCGGGGAAGGTCCTTGTTTCCTTTAGCTTCTCTTCCTTGGTGCCTTGGTGATCTTTATGTGGCATTAATCTTTTTCCATTTGTGCTTGCTTGCTTCTGTGCCTAAGGTGCTCCTTTTATATTTTAAAAGTGATTGGCTTAAAACGCATCCTACGCTGATATACCGTCAGCTGCTTTCCTTGAAGCGACAGGGTGTCTTCATTCATTTTTGAAAACTGGTGGTTTCTGAAAACAGCAGCTAGTTCAGCTCACAACTCAGTCACACAATTGCTTTTTCTTGGAGATGACTATTGTACTTCAGTATTCAGCAGAAGAAAACCCCATTCCCAGGGGGGATTATATCCACATGTATAGGGATTAGGATTTACAACATATATTCTCGGGGAATATAATTCAATTTATAACAGTAATTTAAAAGCAGAACAAATAAACCCACCCAGAAGCAGAAGGTTCTTTGTTGAGTACACGACACATAGTAGGTGTTCAATAAACATTTTTTGAACCTTAAATAATGGCTTTCACTTAATGCATGTCAGACATTGTGCTAAATGAGATGTACATTGTCTCATTGAATCTTGCGCCCCCATTTTACAGATGACAAAAGCAAGGGTCAGAGAAGATAAGTAACTAGTACAGACAGCTAGTAAGGACCAGATCCAGGAGTTGAACCCATTTTTTGTCTGACTTCAAAACTTGTGCTCTAAACCACTGTGCCATACTGTAAAATGGCGGGAGTGGTAAAAGAATCAGAACCTGTCTAACTTTAGAGGGGATAATGGGTATCGAGATCAGCCCAAGGCTGCTTTCTATGAGGTGGAAGTCAGACATACCTCCACCCTCCAACCTTTTTACCAGTTCTGACACCAGCCATCCGTCCCACGGCACTCTCTACTTCTCTTGTGGGTTTGATAATCTGTTGCAATGGCCATACAGAATTCACAGACCATACTTGTAGTTAAGTGGTTTATTAAGGAAGTAACGGGGGTACGACTCAGGATCAGGATCAAAAGGCTACAACTCAGGATAAGGATCAGGAAGCTATAGGCACAGCCTCCCTTCTTCAGTGCTGGACAGCTTTCTCAGCTCCTCAAGGGCCTTTGCTATCAGTGCAAATGATACAGTGAATCAAAATTTACATTTTAACAAGATCCCCAGGTGATTCTTATGTACAACTTCCTGGGAACTTGTTAGAAATACAAATTCTCAGCAGGGAACTTATTAGAAATGTAAATTTCACCACGGGTTTGAATCAGAATGAACTGGTTCAAAACCCTGGTCTGAAAAACCTCTGTGGGGTTGGCTGCATATATATACCCAACTCCTTGTCAGTTGAAGGCATGGCCACTCCCAGAGGGGGAGGAAGGGAGGAGGACACAAACTGACCAATCCCTTATCAGTAGGCCACGTACACTTCATTTGTATAGTAGGTAGTAGTCACCTAATTTGCATAGTCTATTGACCAATCCCTGCACCAATCCCAATCACAGGGCAGGCTGCAGCTTAGGACCAGGTAAAAAGTATCAAACCATCAAGTTGTTTACAGTTTAACCAGGAAATGTCAATTAACCTGGACAAAAGTAAGAAGACTCTGGGGTAGAAAACTAGGGCAAAGGCAACTCCTCAGGGCTTAAGGAGAAAATCTCTCAAACTGTTTTTCCAAAGAACCAAGGCAAAAGGCCACATAAAGGAACTCATTTCACCACACATACTGAATGTGTTTCATGGCAAAATCTTTGGTCCAGGGTTAGATGAAGACAAATAACTGAAGGGAAATTTAAGAAAATGTTGTAAATAAGTTCAAATAACTAAGAGCCTATATGAATCTATTGTTTATTTCCCAGCCAATAAGCTCAATGAAGACATACTCTAGCCCACTTGCCTGGGCCAGTGGGTTATTAGCTAATTGCAAGGCTGTTCTAAAGAGGACACATTAAGACTAATGAATGGTGATCATGAAGAGCACAAGGGCTCCTGCAATTGTGCCACAGATTGCCATCATCCCAGTGGAGAAGAGACACAAACAATAGCCAGAGGGGGAATGACACGCCAGTGGTACCCAGGTGTGGAATCTAAAATGCAGCAAGAATAATGAGACAATTGGGCTTCCCTGGGCTGTGTCCTCACAGCCCAGGGTCCACACGTTCTTCTGGAGTGGCAAGCAGTAGCTTTTCCCTGGTGTTTAGTTCCTGCCCCAGCTTTGGGAGGCTGAGCTGATTTGCTCCCATGGTTACTCCTATTCTTTTCAGTAGAGGAATTAGCCAGTGAAATATCAGCTACCAGTCCGGCCAAGTCTTTATTAGTGCCTCAGGCCAAGCCCCTCAGCATTCTTGAATATGATCTGGCCCTACTTACCTCTTCAGCCACATCTCTCACCTCCTCCCCCTTCGAAAGCCATCTACCAGTGTGATGACTTGAAGTTCCAAGAATGTGGCCTTTTTCTCTCTTCCAGATCTTGGTACGTGCTGTTCCCTTTGCTTTGAATAAAGACCCCCCATTCCCACACAATCTCCTCTGTATGGGTGAATCCCACTCAACCCTCAGGACTTAGCTTGGCCATCACCTCCTTCAAGAACCCTCCCCTTTCAGTGCCTACCTCTAAACCACCATAGCACCAATTTTTTTTACTCCATCACTTGTTCAATACGAGGCACAGAGATGCCACAGTTTATAAGACAGACACAATGCTCACAGGGCTTATGGGCCAGTGGTTTTCATTGAAGATGCTGTTTACTTCTCTTACTTTCCCATTAGACTGTAAGATCCTTGGAAAGAGATTGTGTTTACGAGTTCTCTGCTATATCCCTGGGTCTTATGCAGTGCCTGGCACAGAGTAGAAGCTCAATAAATATTTGCTAAGTCAATGAGTGAGTGAACAAAAGAATCCACAAGAAGGAAAAGAGAAGAGAGGAGGAAAAAAGGGCTAGTGATACAACGAATAGGAAACCTTTGTACCTCACCTATGAGTACTTAACCCTGTTGTCATTCCACAGACATTTTTTGAGGAACTGGGCACTGTTATAGATTGAATTGTGTCTCATAAGAAGATATGTTGAGGTCCTAACCCGTGGTACCTATAAACATGACCTTGTTTGAAAATAGGGTCTTTGAAGATGTTATCATTTAAGTTAACATGAGGTCCTAATACAATCTGAGTGGCTCCTTATAAAAAAAAGAGAAGAGGCAGAGAGACACAGAGGAGACACGGCCATGTGAAGATGTGTGTGCAAGCCAAGGAACACCTGGGGCTACCAGAAGCTGAGAGAGACAAGAAAGATCTCCTCTAAAGCCTTCAGAGAGAACGTAGCTCTGCTGACACCCTGAATTCAGACTAGTAGCCTCCAGAACTGTGAGATAGTAAGTTTCTGTTCTTATAAGTCACCCAGGCTGTGGTATTTTGTTATGGCAGCTCTAGGACACTAATACAGGCCCCGTGGAGGTAGGCCACAGGGCCAGGGGTAAGGCGGCATAAAATAAACAGAACTCAAAATAGGACTTAGAATCTCATGTAGGAGTAGTATGCACAGATTTAAGATGTTATCACAAAACAACACACTCTTCAAAAGCACAATTAATCTTGTGCCAACTGGGGCCAGAAATGTTGAGGGATACAAATAATGATGTTACAGTAATAACAGAAATGGCTCTGTATTAGGTTGGCTAATGGCTGTGCCCACCGTTTCTGAGGTGCATCACAATAAAAGTTTCCTTTTCCTTGGCACAGCAGTCCCAAGTGGGTTTTCCTAGTTGAAGCACTCTGCTCTAGGTGGTGCTGTAGGGATTCTGGAACCTTCTATCCTCTGGTTCCACTATCACTTCTGGCTCCACAGTCAGGGAAACTGATTGAGGAGGAAGGCAGGCCTGCAAGTATGTGTCTCACTTCTGCCCACATTACATTGACCAGAACTCAGTCTTATAAAAAAAAATAGCCCCACCTAACTACGCAGGAGGCTGGAAACTGTAGTATGGCAGTATGCCCTGAAGGAGAGTAAAATGAAGATTGGTGAACACATGTTAGTCTCCATCACAGTTCTCACTTACTGAGAATCTACTCTGTGTCAGGCACCATGTCAAGCAAGTTATTTTCATTTTTGCCATTTTATCCTTATACCAACTCTCATTTACAGTGGAGGAAACCAAGGATCAGAAAGTTTAAGTAAATTTTATGAAAGGCTCACACTTGGATGACTAATTTGGAACTGGGTTTGTCTGACACTGAAGACTATAATTGATAAAGAAGGACAGATAACACTAGTGAGGCCATAATTGCTCCAGAACTACACCCACCTGTTCAACATTATCATCATTTTGTTGCTGTTGTTAGGTGCTGTCGAATTGGTTCCAAGTCATAGTTGCATATGTACAACAGAACAAAACACTGCCCGGTCCTATGCTGTCCTCACAATCGTTGCTATGTTTGAGCCCATTGTTGCAGCTACTGTGTCAATTCATCTCATTGAGGGTCTTCCTCTTTTCTCTGACCTTCTGCTTTACCAAACATGATGTCCTTCTTCAGGGACTGGTCCCTCCTGATAACATGTCCAAAGTATGTATGATGAAGTCTTGCCATCCTTGCTTCTAAGGAGCTTTCTGGCTGTACTTCTTCCAAGACAGATTTGTTCTTCTTCCAGTCCTTGGTATATTCCATATTGTTCACCAACACCATGGAAACCCTGGTGGCGTAGTGGTTAAATGCTACGGCTGCTAACCAAAGGGTCGGCAGTTCAAATCCACCAGGCGCTCCTTGGAAACTCTATGGGGACAGTTCTACTCTGTCCTATCTGAGTCGGAATCGACTTGACAGCACAGGGTTTTTTGGTTTCGCCAACACCATAATTCAAATGCATCAATTCTTCCGCCTTCCTTATTCACTGTCCAGCTTTCGTATGTATATGAAGCAATTGAAAATACCAGGGCTTGGGTCAGGTGCCCTTTAGTCCTCAAAGTGACATCATTTATTTTTTTTTATTATGGTTTAGACATTGTTCTAAGCCCTTTCATATTAATTCATTTGATCCTGATTGAAATTCTGAGATAGATACTGTTAATACTCTTACCTTAAAAATGAGTACATTGCACAGAGATGTAACGTAAGTTGTCTAAGATCACTCCAAAAGTATGTGGCAGGGACAGGACTCAAGTCCAGACAGTCTGTCTGTAGAGTCTACGTATACATTTGTCCCCCTTCTGCCTCTTCTCAGAAAACAAAAGGAAGCCTCATAGGACAGATAGGGCACAGTCTCAGAGGTGAGTTGCTGGTATCCTGGGGCACGGGGAAGGGGGATGATGCAAACTAATCCTTTGAAATGCGACAAAAAAAAAAAAAAGATCTTTCTATTAATGTTTATTCTAAAAAAAAAAATCAGGGACATTAAATTTACTTATGTTCTTCTTATGGAGGAGCCCTGGTGGCACAGTGGTTAAGAGCTTGGCTGCTTGAAAGCCACCAGTCACTCCCGGGAGAAAGATGTGGCAGTCTGTTTCGCTAAAGATTTACAGCCTTGGAAACCCTGCGGAGCAGCTCTACTCTGTCCTACAGGGATGAGTTGGAATCGGCTCGCGGTCAAGGGGTTTCTGAACGCTTCTTATACAGAATTGACCTAGGCGCCCTCATTCAATCCGTGTGTTAGATGATGTGTCCTGCAGTGCTTGAAAAGTGAATCAGTGCAATATGTTTAGTTTTAACGAAATTAACTCTCACAGTGTAGACAAGGGGTTTAAAAAGATTCATGCGATTGAAAATTTTCATGCAAAGAATGAATGACAGGCACCACCGCGGGAACCGCCACCGCCTTACCGCCTCAGGCTCCCTCACGCATGCCCAGAACCTCTACTTCGCAGTGTGTACGGCGAGGGCTTTTGATCTCACCCCTTCCATTTTCCCCGCCCTCTTTTTTTTCCTGGGGTCTCATTGGCTGATTCCCCTTGCGTCTGGGCGAGGCACGCTTTGTCGGAAAGAGGCGATTGGACCAAGGCGCCGCCTTTCGCCCGTAGCCAGCTCCGATTGGCCGAGGTGCTGCTAGAGTTGGCATCACGGTCCTTGCTTTTGCAAATCCGCCCGAGTGTGCCCGAATGCTGTGTTTCGAGTCGACTGGCGCGGTAGCCGGGCCCCTGCGAAGGCGTGTCAGACGTTGGGCGGCACGAAATGAGCCGGGGACGCAGGAACCGTCAGGCCACGTGGCAGAGCGGTGCGGGCGAGGTGAGATGGCTGCTGCGGTTCCCTTAAGGAGCGGCCAGGAAGATCACTCTGGTGGAGGAGACAGAGGAAGGTGTGATCTGGCCACCAGGACCTCCAACAAGGTCTCCAGCTTACTGGCGATCTTGGGAAGACGTTACTGGTTTGGCACTCCTGGTTAGACGCTTCTCTTCTGCAGATAGATACTACTAGTCAGGAGCAGGTACAGGAAGTTGAGCCTGTGGCCAAGCAGGTGGAGCTTCTGCGACAGAATAACTCGTAAGCAGAGGTTTCTGAGCAAGGGAAATGGCAGAAACAGTTTAAAAAAGCAAGACGTCATGACCTATAAATCC
This sequence comes from Loxodonta africana, assembly GCF_030014295.1. Lineage (NCBI taxonomy): Eukaryota > Metazoa > Chordata > Mammalia > Proboscidea > Elephantidae > Loxodonta > Loxodonta africana. Next base: position 44,218,933 of record NC_087350.1, read on the forward strand.
ATCTCCAGAGCCCAGTGAGGGAAATGAAGACATTTCGCCAAAGAAAAAGGAACCAGGAGAAATGTAACCAGCAGAAACCTGTGCACGGCTTCTCATGTCTGAAAGAGTTCTGTGACCTGTGTGGGCAAGTAAATCCTGCCTGGGCATAATTCTCCTTTTAGAAGAAGAAAGAACATCCCTGGGAATGAGATTATCTGCAAAGATCGTTGTGAGATTGTTGAAGAAGCAAATGGAAGATTTGGTAGGAATTCATCCCTAGGCAAAGTCCAGAGTTGTTCTGGGTCAAGGTTTGTTTGATCTGCAAGATGCCTGAGGTCTAGGAGTGATCCCATTCACTTCTGAGAGGCTTTCCTTAGGAGTATTCGAAATTCTCAGTGGCTGACACTGTACTTGCCAGTGTAATAAAGACAGGCACTGGCAAGAATGGCAACAACAGCTACCTACCTACCAGTTGCCATCCAGTTGATTCATACTCATGGTGACCCCGTGTGTTACAGAGTAGAACTGCACACCATAGGGGTGAATTCAAGGCTGTGACCTTTCAGAAGCCAGGCCTTTCTTTTGATGACCTTTAGGTGGGTTTGAACTGCCAACCTTTGGCGTAGTAGTCAAGTGTTTAACTGTTTGTGCCACCCAACAACAGCAACAGTCTGAAAATTGGGCAAGATTTCCATTCTATCAGAGAGAAGGCTACAGAGAAAGATAAATGGTGGATCCTACTAATGAAGCCACTTGATCTGATACTGATGCCAACTTTTCTGTCTAATGAAAATCTTTGCAAAGTGTACTGAGCTTGTGGGATACAGTAACATATCATCAGGAGGCTATAACAATACCAAAAGGTGAAGTCCCAACAAGCCAGTCAGCTTCATCATAGTATTCCAAGGGACCTATGGAAACAGCAGGGTTAATGCATATAAAAGGGCACCATGTAAGATAGAAGTATGACTACTTGAATAACATTCTGCCTTAGAGTTGTCTTGAAAATACCCCCTTAAAACCCACTGCTGTTGAGTCGATTCTGACTCATAGCAACCCAATAGGACAGAGCAGAACTTCCCCATAGAATTTCCAAGAAGCAGCTTGTGGATTCAAACTGCTGACCTTTTGGTTAGCAGCTGTAGCTCTGAACCGCTACACCACCAGACCATTAAGAGCATTTCAGACCATTAAAATTACTTAAGGAGAAAAAAAACCCATGGGATTATTCTATTAATATAAGATGTCTTAGTTATCTAGTGCTGCTGTAACAGAAATACCACAAGTGGATGGCTTTAACAAAGAGAAATTTATTTCCTCACGGTAAAGTAGGCTAAAAGTCCAAACTCAGGGCCTCAGCTCCAGGGGAAGGCTTTCTCTCTCTCTCTCTGCCTGGAGGAAGGTCCTTGTCCTTGATCTTCTTCTGGTTGAGGAGCTTCTCAGGTGCAGGGATACCAGGTCCAAAGGATGCACTGTGCTCCCAGCACTGCTTTCTTGGTGGTAAAAGCCACAGCTTTTAACCAAAAGGCTGGCAGTTCAAATCCACCAGGCACTCTTTGAAAACTCTGTGGGACAGTTCTACTCTGTCCTATAGGGTCGCTATGAGTCTGACTCCATGGGTTTTTTTTTTGGTTTAATAGTACACAAATACAGCCAGAATGGTCCTTAGAAGTGAGGATGGCGAGACTTCATCTTTCGTATCCCCGTCTTTCTGCTCGCTCCTCTCTTTTATTTCTCAAAAGAGATTGCCTCAAGACAAAATCCTGTCTTGTAGATTGAGTCCTACCTCTCTAACACAACTGCCACCTACCCCCCTCATTAACATCATAAAAACAAAAAAACCAAACCTGTCAAGTTGATTCCAACTCATAGTGACCCTATAGGACAGAGTACAACTGTCCCACAGGGTTTCCAAGGAGCTCCTTTTGGATTAGAACTGCTGGCCTTTTGGTTAGGAGCTGTAGTTCTTAACCACTATGCCACCAGGGTTTCCATCATAGAGGCAGGATTTACAACGTACAGGAAAATCACATCAGATGACAAAATGGTGGACAATTACAATACTGGAAATCATGGCCCAGCCAAATTGATACACACATTTTTCGGGGGACATAATTCAATCTATGACACAAGACTACCGAAAAATGACCTCCAATTTTAATTTATGTGAAGTAACCAAAGCTAATAAGTAAAAAATACATCGTGTTCTTCAGAACCAGCAGGGGACATACATGCTGAAATAATAACTAACACTACACAAAGAACTCATAGTGACCCTACAGGACAGAATAGAACTGCCCCGTAGAGTTTCCAAGGAGCGCCTGGCAGATTGGAACTGCCAACCTCTTGGTTAACAGCCGTAGCACTTAACCTAACCGTTAAGCCACGAGGGTTTCTCTATGAGTCAGAATTGACTCAAAGGCAGTGGGTTTGGTTTTTGGTTTTGGGTTACACAAAGAAACCCTTGTGGTGTAGTGGTTAAGTTCTACAGCTTTTAACCAAAAGCCTGGCAGTTCAAATCCACCAGGCACTCCTAAGAAAACTCTGTGGGACAGTTCTACTCTGTCCTGTAGGGTCGCTATGAGTCTGACTCCACAGGTTTTTTTGTTTGTTTGTTTGTTTTAATAGTACATAAATACAGCCAGAATGGTCCTTAGAAGTGAGGATGGTGAGGCTTCATCTTACGTACTTTGGACATGTTACGGGAGGGGCCGGTCCCTAGAGACAGACATCATGCTTGGTAAAGTAGAGGGTCAGTGAGAAAGAGGAAGACCTTCAACGAGATGAATTGACACAAAGGTTGCAATGATGGGCTCAAGTGTAGTAGTAATTGTGAAGATGGCGCAGGACCAGGCAGTGTTTAATTTTGCTGTACAAAAACGACTGACGATACCTAACAACAACAGCACAAATAGCCAGTGATCTCTCAGTTTGTGTCTGGGCACTGCAAGTGCTTTACATGTACTGTTTCATCAAATCCTTACAACAAGCCTATAAGGCAAGTGCTATTATTAGCCCCACTTCAGAAATGCAGAAACTCAGGACTGGAGAAGTTAAGCAAGTTGCCCAGGTAGTGAGCAGCAGAGCCAGGGTTTAAAGCTAGGCAGCTGACCAAAGATCATCTGCTTTCAAATTTTATGTTATACAGGGACATGCCCCAGCAAAGAATGATGGTATGTTTATACCATGGCCTGTTTTTGTATAATTAGGGAATGAAATATCAATATTTGCCTTCTCAACATGGATCCAAAAAGTAGGTTCTTAGTAAGAATAATACTATAAAATGTAAGGGTTTTCAATACCATAAGCTCTATGTAATCTGACCATTTGATTGGTGACAAGTTACAGTACAATTTATGAATACCATAGGTCTTTTCAAAACAATATCTTAAGAATAACACTAATTATTCAATGTAAGTTAATTCTCCAGATAACTACAGCAAATCCTTTAAATTCTAAAGTTAGCCCTCTAAGATAGAGGCTCTTAGACGTGGCTAACCTTTTCTTAACAGCTTAGCACTATTATTAATATTATCATCCTGTGCTTTAATAAAAATTCTGTCTTATTCTTTGAATTACTATTACTTTAATATCAGGCTGCCAGCCCACACTTCCTTTGTGGCCATGGTCTGCTTTAAATAATACCCTTCTTCAACCCTCTTCTCCCCACCTCTACTCCCACCCCCAATACATGGCCAATAAAATGCTTTGAGGCGCTCTGGTGGTGCAGTGGTTAAGTGCTTGGCTGCTAACTGCAAGTTTGGCAGTTCAAACCACCAGGTTTTCCTTGGGAGAGAGATGAGGCAGTCTGCTTCCCTAAAGATTGGAAACCCTATGGGGGCAGTTCTATCTGTCCTAAAGGGCTGCTATGAGTCGGAATCAACTTGACGGCAACGGGTGTTCTTTTGTTGTTGTTGTTGTTAAAATGCTTTGAACTAAGAAACCAAATAAGTTTATTATGAATTGTATTTTTAAAAGATTATGATTTAGCATAAGGTCTTTGTAACAGTGATTTCTCGTCCCTAGAGATCTTTTCCCCCTCTTATGTCCAGTTTAAGAATATGATTTGAAAGTTGATCTTGCTGGAACATTGACCAGCAGATAAACAGGTTACATGTGTATTTACCTATTAGTCACCTGGCAGGTATTCCTCACAATAGAAGTAGTTTTTTTTTAAATAAAGGCTGAGTTACTCCAGCACAAGTATACACAGCAAGCTTTTCCCATAAAGAATCAGATAGTAAATATTTTAGGCTTTTTTGGTCATAGGGTCTCTGTTGCAATACTCAGCTATGCCATTGTAGAGTGAAAGCAGCTATAGAGAATACATAAATGAATGCTCGTGACCGCGTTCCAATAAAACTTTATTTACAAAAACAGGCAGAGGGCCCAATTTTGAACTAACAGTTGTAGTTTGCTGACTCTTGCTCTAGCATATAAGGTATTAAAAATTAGCATTTGATAATTTGAATACTTTTGCAATCAGAAGTTTACAAAATACTTCACCGTGTGTAAACTCCTTCAGATGGGTAGGGAACCAGCTCTTTGGCAAACCACATTAACTCACTGCTGTGAGGAACCCAACCCACTGGGGAAGGAGGAGTCCTAATGAAAAGGTTATCAGTTCAAATCCACCAGCCGCTCCTTGGAAACCCTATGGGGGCAGTTCTACTCTGTCTTACAGGGTCACTATGAGTGGAAATCAACTTGACGGCAATGGGTATGAAGGAGAAACTCTGTCCCAAGTAAAAGGACAATAAGGGCCACATCTCATTTGAGCTTGATGAAAGGTCACTTTTGAAATCCACTAATGATATAAAACAAACTTTAGTAGAAAATAAAGTTGAAGTTTAGCATTTCAGTCCCTAATGTTGTCATAGAATATGCCAGATCATTTGGGGTTTATTCTTTAAATGTTTCATTTTTTATCCGAAGGAATTCTTTCATTAATTTAAAGGAAAAAAAAAGTATAAAATGTACCATTTTCATACAATAGCTGATGAGTGGCAAAATGGCACTGGTACCAGAGTGTGTTTATTTTGTTTAGATTTTTATGCAAGAATTTTGTGTTTGGTTTTTTAGGGTGCTTTATAAGACTGCTGTGGGATTATAAGTGGTACTTTAAAAAATTTCATTGTCCAATTGCTAATTGCTGGGGTGGTAGCAAGCCTCTATGATGGCCTTCCATGATTCTTGCCTCCTGGTATTCATTCCCTTGAGTAGTTCCCTTTCACACTGAATAGGACTGACCTGTGTAACCATAGGATATCGCAGAAATGACGGATTGTGACTTTCAAGGCTAGGCCATAAAAGACATTGTGGCTTCTGGCTTGCTCTCTTTTGGTTGTGAGGACACTTAAGTGGGCTTACGGAGAGGTGTATGTAGCAGGGAACTGAGGCCTCCTGCCAATAGCCAGCACTGACTTGTCAGCCATAGGAGTGAGTCGTCTTGGAAGAAGATCCTCCAGCCCCAGTCAGGCCTTCAGATGACTGCAGCCCCAGCCAATGTCTTGACTGCAACCTTGAGAAATCCTTAGCCACTATCAAATTCCTGACCCACAGAAACTGTCTGAGATAATAAAAGTTTATTATTATTTTAAGAGGCTAACTTTTGGGGTAAATGGTTATGCACCAATAGGTAACTAATACAGCTAGTAACCAGAAATAAAATTGACTGTTGTATTGACCTTATATCTTGTGAGCTTGCTAAGCTCACTTATTAATTCCAGTAACTTTTTTTTTTGTAGATTCTTTGAAATGTCCTGTGTAGACAATAATACAATCAGCAAAGAAAGACAGTTTTATTTCTTTCTTTCCAATGGGACCTTTATTTTTTCTTACCTTATTGCATTGGTGCTAGCAGACAGCCTTGTCTTATTTTTGATCCTAGGGGGAAAGGGGAAAAGCATTCATTCTTTCACCATTGAGTATGATGTTAGCTACAGGACTTTTTTTTTTTTTAATTGTTCTTTAAGGAAAAGTTTATAAACCGAGTCAGTCTCTCATACAAAAACTTATATACACCTTGCTATATACTCCTAGTTGCTCTCCTCCTAGTGAGACAGCACACTCCTTCCCTCTACTCTATTTTTGTATCCATTCGGCCAGCTTCTGTCCCCCTCTGCCTTCTCATCTCTTCTCTAGACAGGAGCTGCCCACATAGTCTCATGTGTCTAGTTGATCCAAGAAGCTCACTCTTCACCAGTATCATTTTCTATCCCATAGTCCAGTCCAATCCCTGTCTAAAGAGTTGGCTTTGGGAATGGTTTCTGTCTTGGGCTCACAGAAGGTCTGGGGACCATGGTCTCTGGGGTCCTTCTCGTCTCAGACCATTAAGTCTGGTTTTTTTACAAGAATTTGAGGTCTGCATCCCACTGCTCTCCTGCTCCCTCAGGGGTTCTCTGTTGTGTTCCCAGTCAGGGCAGTCATCGGTTGTTAGCTACAGAATTTTTGTAGATGCCTTTTATCAGGCTGAGAAAGTTCCCTTCTATTTTTAGTTTATTGAGAGTTGTTTTCCATTCATAAATGGGTGTTGAATTTTGTCAAACAAAATGGCAACCCACAGACTGGGAGAGAATATTTGCCAAAAAATACATCCAGCAACTTGTATCTAAAATATATAAAAAATACTTACAACTCAAGAATATGAAGACAAACAATCCAGCTTTAAAAATGAACAAAAGTTTGAATAGACATTTCACCAGAAAAGATGTGTGGATAGCAAATAAACACATGAAAATATGGTCAACATCATTAATCACTAAAAACAACAACAAAAAAAACCAAACCCATTGCCGTCAAGTCAATTCCAATTCGCAGCGACCCTGTAGGACAGAGTAGAAGTGCCCCATAGGATTTCCAAGGAGCAGCTGATGGATTCAAACTGCCGACCTTTTGGTTAGCAGCCGAGCTCTTAACCGCTACGCCACCAGGGTTTCCAAATAAAGCTTTACAGAAGCAGACTGCCACATCTTCCTCCTGCAGAGTGGGTTTGAACCATCAACCTTTTGGTTAGCATTCAAGCATTTAACCACTGCACCACCAGGGCTCCTCATTAGTCGATAAAATGGTACAAAACCTTTGGAAAACAGTTTTGCCATTTCTTAAAATGTTAAGCATACAACGAATACTTGTACATAAATGTCCATGTCAGCTGTGATAGAATAACGGCCCCCCAAGAAGCCCATTTCCTAATCCCCAGAACCTGTGAATGTGTTACCTTATGTAGCCAAAGGGACTTGGCAAATGTGACTATATTAAGGATTTTGAGATGGGAGATTATCCTGAATTAGCGGGGTCAGACCAATGTAACCACAAGGATCCTTGTAAGAAGAAGGCCAGAGGGCAAGAGTCAGAGAAGGAGATATGACAGAAGCAGAGTGATGTGGGGCTATGAAACAAGGAGTGTGGGCAGCCTTTACAAGCTGGAAAGGGCAAAGGAACAAATTCTCCCCTAAAGACCAAAACCAAACCCATTGCTGTCGAGTCAGTTCTGACTCATAGCGACCCTATAAGAGCCTCCAAAAGAAATGCAGCCCTGCCGACAGCTTGACTTTAGGCCGGTGAGACTGATTTCAGACATCTGACCTCCTCTGTATTGTTTTAAGTCACTAAGTTTGTGGTAATTTGTTATGGTAGCAATAGGAAACTAATACAGTAGCTTTACTTGTTATAGCCTTTTGGAAATAACAGAAATCTTCATCAACGGATGAACAGATAAATTGTGATATACCCATACAACGGAATACTATGCAGCAGTAAAAAGGAGTGAACTATTGATACATTCAACATTGCTGAATCTCAAAATAAGTAGGCTGAATGAAAGAAGCCAGACCAAGAGTATTACTGTATGCTTCAACTTATAAAAATTCTAGAAAATGCAAACTAATCTATAGTAACGGAGAGATCAGTGGTTGCCTGGGGATGACAGGGATGGGGGTGTGAGGAGGGATGGAAGGAAGCATGGATTGCAAACGGGCACAAGGAAACTTGAGGGTGTTGGAAATATTCATTATATTGATTGTGATAATGATTTCATGGGTGTACACATATGTCAAATCATACACTTTAAGTAGTGCAGTTTATTTTGCATCATTTGTACTGTAATAAAGCTGTCAAAGAATAATGAAACCATCTAAGAGAAAAAAAGAATAGATGAGGATAATATTAATGATACAAGCAGAAGATAGAAGTAATGATACACGAAAATGTCAGAGCTGACCTTTCTCCCAGTCCCAGGACTTGAATTGATCCAAAAGATTATTTGAAATGGGGACTTGCGGTCTGTCTCTTTAGATGAAGAACCTCGCCCAAGGTGTAGACTGGTCTTGAGAAATTAGGCTGTATAATATGAACCCACCCCAAGTAATAAAACATGTAAAAATCTAACGTCCAGACAAATCTCTACTTTTTTTTCCAGTGATGTTTAAAATTGTGGTTATACTTCAATCCGGTACTTTTTAAAGTTTCTTTAAACTGAATCATAAATATTTTGAAACCTTTTTGAGGTTTCTTGATAGCAAAAGCAGAAACTTCCATCCCACTGGGAATCATCAGTTCTTCCTGCTGTGGTAAAAATGTCTGTAGTAAAACTACAGGAAAAAAAAGAAAAAATCTGGCAAGGAACTAAAATGTATTTCTTTATCAGCAAATATTTTTGGACAGCAACCAGCAATCATGGCTGAAGGAATACATATTAGGACAAAATATGCAGTGTGCTGTACAGTTGGATGATGTTACAAGTCCTTTTTAACACTTCTCTGCTTCTGGCGTTTGCTACATTCTGCTTCCACAATGAAAGACCCAAGTACCACTCCCTAATTTTTGTGAATCCCCAAAGCAAAGATGAACTGGAGAAAATGTAGCCTTAGCATTAAGTGGCTCAGTTTTTTGTTTTTTTGTGAGAATGTACCAGCAAAACTGCTCCCATTCCACAATTTCTAGACATAATATTCAGTGACATTGGTTAAATTCTTCATATTGTGTCAACATTCTCATTCTTTCTGTTCTAGTAGTTGCACTTCCTTTTACTTAATCTCCCTCCCCGCCGCCCCCCCCCCCCACCCAACCTTCTCATCTCTGCTTTAAAATAGCTGTTGACCCTTTGGTCTTACATAGATACTTTTTTGTTGTTGTTGCTTTAAGGTAAGGGGATACCCAAGGGTGAGGAGCTTTACTCTTTGGGCTAATCTGTTACTTGGTTTAAATTAAAGGTGACTTCTGGAGATAGTTTCAATTCAAGATTTGAAGAGCAACTCAGGGCCAGAGCCTTGGGGACCCCTCCTGACTCATTAGGTCTAGTAAATCTGGATTCTTCCGGAATTTGAAGTTCTCTTCCACATTGTCCTCCCTTTTCATCAGGATTTCTCTATTATGTTCCTAATCAGAACCTTCAGCAGTGGTAGACAGGCACCATTTAGTTTTGGTCTCAAGGCGGAGGACACAGAGGTTCATGTAGACAGTCCTGTAGTCCAGTTCTTTTTCTGATTCTTGGGTTTTCTTCTTTCTCTGTTGTTCCAGATGAATAAAGACCAATAGCTGTATCTTAGATGGCTGTCCGTAAGCTTTTAAGACCCCAGACATTACTCACCATACTAGGGGGTAGAACATAAATTTTAAGAACTGTATTATGCCAATTGACTGGATTGTCCCATGAGACCACAACCCTAAGCCCCCAAACCAAGAGTACTAATCCCATGAGGTGATTGGTTATGTCTAGCATCTGTAGCCCCCACCTTTTTTTTCATTGTTATTGTTGCAAAACCATATACCACTTAGCATTTGGCCATTTATCCCTTTTCTCTCTGTACAGCTTATTGACACCGTTATATCAGTCATGGTATGCAAACTTCACCCATATTCGGTGCCTCCTCTCCCATTTCTATAAACAAGAAGTGACTACAACCTAAGGATTACTTCTCACTTTTCCCTCTGCTCCACCCTGGTAACCACTAATGAACATTTGTATCTGTATATTTACCTATTCATGTCATTTCATAAAAGTGAGAATGTACAGTATTTTTTGTGTGTGATTGACTAATTTTGCTCAACATAATGTCCCCCAGGTTTATACAGGTTGTAAGATATTTCAGAAATTCATTTTTTCTTTATTGCTGAGTAGTATCCCATTGTATTACTCATATGGAAACCCTGGTGGCATAGTGGTTAAGAACTATGGCTGCTACCCAAAAGGTCAGCAGTTCAAATCCACCAGCACTCCTTGGAAACTTTATGGGGCAGTTGTACTCTATCCTGTAGGGCCACTATGGGTGGGAATTGACTCGATGGCAATGGGTTTTTTGTTTTTGTTTTATTCCGTTGTATGTATGTACCACATTTTACTTATCCGTTCATCCATTGATGGGCACATAGGTTGTTTCCATTTTTTTTTTTTTTTTTTTTGCTATTGTGAACAGTGCTGCAATGACCATAGGTGTGTAGTACGTGGCTCATTTAATAAAAACCATGATTCATGAAAAACAATGACAACAACACCTGTATGAATACAATTACTGATGGAGTTGCAGCTTTGGACCGGAGTAAGCAAGCATACTGGGGCGTGGTTAATGAGACAGCACAAATGAGACTCACCCACTGTATCGTTCCTGGGTAAGCTCTTGCCCAAAGGAAGAAGCCAAAAGTTGTACAAATGGTACTTCAAACAGTTTAATCTTCCAGTATTTTTTAATGAGGAGAGGAATTACCGTAAAATTATTATTATTATTTTTGCCATAGAAAAGTTCATTGGTTATCTCAAGGCAAAGAATCTACAAGGGATGTCTAACTTAAACATCAGTTTTGCATTTTTTTTTTACAAAAAGTTATGTGTTCCAGATTTACTGGTCTTTTCTCTGATGACAAGTAGCTATCAGTAGTGCTGTCTTAGCTGTCTGGTGCTGCTATAGCAGAAATACCACAAGTGGATGGCTTTATCAGTAAAGTAGGCTAAAAGTCCAAATTGAGGGCGTCGGCTCCGGGCAAAGGCTTTCTCTGTCAGCCTTCTCATAAATCTTCCCCCTGGATTAGGAGCTTCTCTGCACAGGGACCCAGGGTCCAAAGGACTCGTTCTGCTCCCAGCACTGCTTTCTTGGTGGCATGAGGTCCCCCACTCTCTGCTTGCTTCCTTTCCTTTTATCTCTCATAAGATAAAAGGTGGTGCAGGCCATACCCCAGGAAAACTCCTTTAAATTGGATTAGGGATGTGACCTGAGCAAGCATGTTACATCCCACCCTCATCTTCTTTAACCACAGGCAGAGATTATGATTTATAAAAAAAAATAACACACAGGAAAATCACAAAATGCAGGACAACCACACAATACTGGGAATCATGGCCTAACCAAGTTGACACAATTCAATCCATTACATCTATCTTACCCCATCTCTCTTCTGCTTGTTTGTCTAATCTCTTTTATACCTCAAAAGAGATTAACTCAAAACACACCCTACACTAATTCTACCTCATTAACATAACAAAGACAACCCATTCCCAAATGAGATTGTAACCACAGGCATAGAGGTTAGGATTTAAACACATACTTTTGGGGGGATACAATTCAATCCATAAAAGATGGCTGGAATAAAAAACAAATAAACAAAAAAAGGAAAATAACAAGTGTTGGGGAAGACATGGAGAAACTGTGTCCCTCATATATTTCTTGCTGGTGGGAATGTAAAATGGGGCAGCTGCTGTGGAAAAGTTTGGGGTCCTCTAAAAGTTAAACAGAATTATCCAGCAATTCCTTTCCTGGGTATATATACCCACCAGAATTGAAAACAGGAGTTCAAACAAAAATTTACATGCTCATATTCATAGCAGCATTAATCACAATAGCCAAAAGGTGGAAAAAGCCCAAATGTCCATTAACAGATAAATGGATAAACAAAATGTGGTGTATCCATGCAACAAAATATTATTCAGCCATAAAAAGGCATGAAGTACTGATTCATGCTACTATGTGGATGAACCTTGAAAACAGTATGCTAAGTGGAAGAAGCCAGACACAAAATGTCACATACTGTATAATTCCGTTTATATGAAATAGCTAGAATAGGTAAATCCATAGAAACAAAGTAGATTGGTGATTGCCCAGGGCTGGGAGGAGAGGGGAATGGAGAGTAATTGCTTAACGGGTGTCTTAGTCCTCTAGTGCTGCTGTAACAGAAATAACACCAGTGGATAGCTTTAACAAAGACATTTATTCTCTCACAGTCAAGTAGGCTCAAAGTTCGAATTCAGGACACTGGCTCCAGGGGAAGGTTTTCTCTCTCTGTGTGTCAGCTCTGGAAGAAGGCCCTTGTGATGCATCAGTCTTCCCTTTGTCTGGGAGCATCTCAGCGCAGGAGCCTCAGGTCCAAGGTACCGACTCTGCTTTCTTGGTCCTATGAAGTTCCCAACTCTCTGCTTACTTCCCTTTCCTTTTTATCTCTTGAGAGATAAAAGGTGGTGCAGGCCACACCCCAGGGAAACTCCCTTTTCATTGGATCAGGGATGTGGCCTGGTAAGGGTGTTGCGATCACACACTAATCCTTTTTAATATAAAATTGGAATCACAAAATGGAGGCCAACCAGAGGATACTGGAAATCATGGCCCAGCCAAATTGATACACACATTTTTGGGGGGACATAATTCAACCCATGAAAATGGGTACCAAGTTTTATTTTGGGGTGATGAAAGATGTTTGGGAACTAAACAGAGGTGGTGGTTGCACAAGACTGAATGCACTAAAGGCCACTGACTTGTTCACTTTAAAATGGTTAGTTTTGTGGTATGTGAATTTTACCTCTATAGAAAAAAATCACAACATATACCTTATTTGGATCTTGATTAATTATAATAATAAAAACCCTGCAGAATCATAACATTCGTGAGATAATAACGAATTTAAACAGACTGAATATTGGATGATATTGAAGAATTATTATTTTTAGGTATATAATGGTGTGGTTATGTTGAAAGGGTCATTAGGACCAAATACTGAAATGAACTGATTTTTTTAAATTGCTCTATCAAAGTATTAAACCAAGATTTTTTAAAAAATCAAGTATGTGATTATATGTATCTTACCTAAATGTTATTATTAGCACTATTTTAAAGTGAGAACCAAAATGTTGTTTTACTAACAATAAAGAAAATGACATGCAAGTTATTAAAAATATTATTTTATTTTATTTCACCCTTTACAACTTTATTACCTCTTGGGTTATGCAATATATTGTGCTAATATAGTTAAGGGCTTCCTCCAAGACCGGCCGCAGGAAAGGCAGCAGCTGGCAGGGTGACCTGTCAGAGGTAGTACCACTGCTCTGAAATAGCTCCCTCTGGCCAGTCAGGCTGCCTGACCGTCCACCATCAGTGAGTAACTCAAGCCCTTGGAATGTGAAGACTTTGGTGCACTTATCCAAAGCCAGACCTCACTCCACAGCTGGGACCAGCACTGTCTCTCACCTCTCCGCTTGGGCAGCTGGGTGTGGGCATAAACAACCACCTGGTGGGACTGTATGTTCTGTATCACAAAACCCACACAGCTGGCAAATTGCCTTCTCCTTTTTTCACTCTTTTCTTTGGTGTAGAATCACACACCTTATCTCCTGCCCAGAACCAAGAATCAGGCCAACCCAACAGAGAGACTTAGGCTCTAAGGTCAGAAAGACCTGGATCCTAATGCTGGCTGTGTGGCTTTGGGCAAATGACTTCCCTTCTCTGAGCTCCAGAGTCCTTATCTATGAAATCAGAGCAGTGATAACAGTGGACTTCCGGAATCATATCAGTTCGATAGCTTCCAGCAGGAGCTCGACAGGTAACGGCTATCGTGTATCATCATTATCACTGGTATACAGCCTTCTCTCTCAAGGCTGGGGTATCTTATGAACGTGTTTCCCTTGGAGTCAACCCTCTGGATCACCTGAGAGCTATGGTGACCACTTTCTGCAGGTGAGAAGCCAGGATTGCCCGGTCACAGTGGTGCTGGACTCTCCCCACCCGATTTCGGTCAGGCCGGGTGGGGACTCAGTTGTAGAGGACCAGCCACATACCAAGCCCCAGTCATATGGTGTTTCAGTGGCATTTCTACAAAAAGTTCCATCTTGACCCGAGCTTCATTCACGCTATAGCTCGGGAATGGAGGAATTATTATTATTTGCATAATAATATTATTGTGGTTATGCTAAAAAAAGAGCGTGTATCCTTTAGAGATACATATTGAAATATTTATGAATTAAAAAAAAAAGTGTACCAGCTCTCTGGGACTGATATAGAACAATTTTCAAGATACAGCATTAGGTGGATACTGCCAAGGGCGGAGCAGAGCGGCCTGTTCAGGATGGTCCCACTTGTGTTTTTTTTTTTTTTTTTAAACAAAAGGTACATGTGCAGGTACACCCTTGAGCACACACACTCATTTGCTGGGCTATGCAAATGAGAGGGACGCAGGGACCTGGCCGCTCTGGTGAGCAACTGGCTTTTGGTTGACATGATGGGATGGCTTACTTTTTACTACGTACTCTTTTGTTCTTTGAGATATTTTTTTCTCATTATATACATATATTACCTTTTCGAAAAATTGCAAAAAAAAATATGTTAAAATGTTCTTAACTCAAGAAAAAATAAGAGTCCAGGCTTTGGTCCCAGAGAGATTTGAGTTTGAATCTGGGCTCTACCATTCACTAGCTGGGAGATCTTGGCCAAGTCATTTAGTTTCTTGGAATCTCGGTTTTCCCATTTGTAAAATGGGGATAATGTAGCTCCTTCCTTTTAGTGATGGCAAGAATTAAAAGAGGTATTGTGTATGTCGTGCTCAGCACAGTGCCTGGCATATAGCAAGCACTCCACATGAGGTGGTGGGGATTACTATTCTTAGCCCTGAAAAGCCCATTCCTACCATGGTGTTCACGCGCCTTATCCTCTCACTTTTCCTCCCAACTTCCGGCTTTTCCTTCTTAGTCTCGGGGGTGGCTTCTCTTCCTCTCATCCCTTGAATATTGGAGCCTCCAAGGCTCTGACCTTGGTGTCTTCTTGTCTTATTCACCCAACCCGTGGTTACCATCTCTAAGCAGTGGATGATGGTCCATGAACTTGGAACCCCAGCCCAGATCTCGCTTCTGTGTTCTGAGTCTATACATAGGTCACCTGTCCACTGGACATCCATCTCCAGGTAGATAGATGTCCAACAAATACCACAGTAACTCCTTACCTACCCCCATGCTCTCTCCAGCCTCCCCTATCTCAGGAGTGACCCCACCAATCACAAGGAGGACTGGGAGTCTCCCTAGAAAGCCTTTTCTTCCCCTCCTAGGGTCCTGGCCTCTGGGTTAACTCTATCATCCTCAGGCTTTAGATGAACCAATACTTTCCCCAGGGGGCAGGCACTGGTGGGGGTCAGGGACTCCTCCCAGGTGCATGGGGACACATGCTTACAGTCCTTTGTGTTTCCAAACCATAATACTCAGTCTCATTTCCTTCTGGAATGGGAATTTTTAGCAATACAACATGCAAGTATTTGTAACCCCCCCCCCACCCCATGTTCTAAAAGGATCCTTTGTTGCCCCTCAAGTCTCCTGGGGCTTTGCTCTGATGTGAACAGTAGTGGGTGCAGCTGCTGAGGAAGGAGCTAGAACATGTCAGAAAATGCTCCACTATGAAAGGACAGGGGCTGCCTGAGGAAGAAGAGGAGGCGGGGAAGAGGGACAAATCAGGAGTGCAGGTGCTGAGGATTTGGAGCAGGCTGAGAGAGGGAAAGAGCAAGTGGGGGGAGCTGAGGACCTGTGCAGAGACAGGATGCTATCTAAAGAGATTCTAGCAAGTCTCTCTGCGTGCCATGCACTCCTTCCCCCCAGTCTTCTGCCCCTCAATCGAGATTCTGGAAAGACGAGCATTTCTCTCCTTACATAACTTGGAGTGGATGTGTGATTAGAATGTGGCAACATCTGAGCCCGGCCTGCAGGTGGCAGCCAAGAGGCTGGGCTTGTTCCATTTCAGAAGTTTGTGTCCCCATTGGACTTAAGGTCCTTGAGGGCCATGGCCACGGCTGCCTGTGTCCCCTGCATGTTCCCAGGACTCACCACAGGCAGGGTCTGGCGTACATAGGAGCTCAACACATATTCATTGAGTGACTAGAATAAGAGCTGCCTGGGCCCCACCTGAAGCAGCTCTGGGTGCAGCCTGGCAAAATGAGGACCAGGCGCAGAGATGGTGCTGTCTCCAGGGCAGGTAAGGAGGGAGGGAGGAGGAAGGGAGAGGGACCAGCAGAGGCCTGGATCTCTGGGCTCCTGGATTCAACTCTTCCCTTTTGTCTCCAGAACACGCAGGCCCAGGCTCTGCTACTCCCCTCTGAGGTCACTGACCCAAACCATCTTTCTGCACCATCACTGAAGACCCCCTCTGCTTCCCCTCTAATTTAAGTCTGGCCTTTAACACATGATTTTCTTTTCCTGCCTGACCCTTGGCACCCCGGGATCCCCACCTCCTGCCTGCCACTTCTCTATCTGGACCCAGGCTCGAGTTGGGGTTTGAGGAGTGTCTTAGGTCCACATGGCTCCTCATTTATTCACTCATCAAATGCAGTATTTATTGAGCACTGGTATGTGCCAGGCACTGTGCTAGGCACAGTGAACAGACTCAGAGAACAAACAGCTCTTAGAAGGACCTTCACTGAAAGGGCACACAAGGAGTGTGGGTCATAGAGGGGGTCAGGACTCTGGTCGAGGCCAGAGAGGCCGTCAGGGGAAGGGATATCTCAGCTGAGGCCTGAAGGATGTGTTGAGTCAGCCAGACAAAGAGGAGCCTCATCCCAGTAGTCAAAGCTCTGCCAAGAGCCTCACATTTCCTGGAAACCCTGAGACAAGAGTGTCCATGGGCCTCAGCCCTCCCTGGCGCAAAGGCAGCCTGCTTGTCTCAATTGAAAGCCATCCCAGGCTCAAGGTGACACAGCTGCCTGGGGCGGGAAGGAGGGGACATCCAAGCTGTGGCTCTAGCGTGCTATGCTGGAGTTCGTTATTTTTCAACAGGTACCTCGTAGCTTATGGAATGTTATAGAAATGCGGCTGACACACATGTGAGCTCAGCCCAGCAGAGACATCCAGCAGGTTGATTCATTCATTCACCCAGTTTTGCATTTATTTATTCTACGAATACTTACTGAATGACTGCTATGTCCCAGGAACTGTTCTAGGCACCAGGGATACAGCAGAGAGGAGTGACACAGTTGCTGCCTGCATGGACTTGACAGTCCATGGGGGAAACAGACAGTAAACAAAGAAACAAGTAAACACACAATTTCAGGTAATGACAAGGAAGTGAAGAAAATAACGCAGCAAAGGGGATAGAGAGGGGTGAAAGGAACGGTCAGGTCTCTCGGAGGGGGTGACATTTGAGCTGAGACCTGAATCAACGAGGTTCCAGCCTTGTGGAAATTCGGGGGGAAGAACAAGTAAGTGCAAACTCTCTAAGTTGGGGCTTTGTGTTTTTTGGTCGCTGTTGTTTAATTTGAAAACTTTTATATATACTATTGTCACTGTGTGCCATCAAGTCAATTTTCGACTCATAGCGACCCTGTGTGACACAGTAGAACAGCCCCATAGGGTTTCCCAGGCTGTAATCTTTACTGGAGAAGATCACCAGGTCTTTTCTCCTGAGGAGTTGCTGGTGGGTTTGAACTGTTGGTCCTTAGGTTAGTAGCTGAGCACTTAATCATTGCACCACCATGGGTCCTTTCCTTTACTGTTGTTGTTAGGTGCCTTCGAGTCAGTTCCGACTCATAGAGACCCCATGCACAACAGAAAGAAAAACTGCCTGGTCCTGCGCCATCCTTACAGTCCTTGTTATGCTTGAGCTCATTGTTGTACTCACTGTCTCAGTTCACCTCATTGAAGGTCTTCCTCTTTTCCATTGACCCTGTACTTTGCCAGGCATGATGTCCTTCTCCAGGGATTAACCCTCCTGACAACATGTCCAAGGTATGGAAGATGCAGTCTCACCATCTTGCTTCCAAGGAACATTCTGGTTGTACTTCTTCCAAGACAGATTTGTTTGTTCTTTTGGCAGTTCACGGTATATTCAATATTCTTCACCAACACCACAATTCAAAGGCATCAATTCTTCTTCGGTCTTTCTTATTCATTGTCCAGCTTTCACGTGCATATGATGCGATTGAAAATACCATGGCTTGGGTCAGGCACACCTTAGTCTTCAAGGTGACATCTTTGCTCTTCAACACTTTGAAGAGGTCCTTTGCAGCAGATTTACCCAATGCAATGCGTCGTTCGATTTCCTGACTGCGGCTTCCGTGGCTGTTGATTGTGGATCCAAGTAAAACGAAATCCTTGACAACTTCAATCTTTTCTCCGTTTATCATGATGTTGCTCATTGGTCCAGTTGTGAGGATTTTTGTTTTCTTTATGTTGAGCTGTAATCCATACTGAAGGCTGTGGTCTTTGATCTTCATTAGTAAGTGCTTCAAGTCCTCTTCACTTTCAGCAAGCAAGGTCGTGTCATCTGTATAACGCAGGTTGTTAATGACTCTTTCTCCAATCCTGATGCCCCGTTCTACTTCATATAGTCCAGATTCTCAGATTATTTGCTCAGCATACAGATTGAATAGGTATGGTGAAAGAATACAACCCTGGCACACACCTTTCCTGACTTTAAACCACTTTCCTTTGTTGTAGGCTAAAGGAAAAAAGACATGTAAGCAAAAACGGACACAAATGCAAAAGAAACCAGGGAGAGAACTAAGAATGTGAAAGGCGTGGGATCTAGGAAAACAGGGACACGGCCCCAGGAGGACACGAGGCAGCAGGCCTAGGAGCAACCCGCCTGCAGGGGGAGCTGGAGGCTGGCAGATTGAAGGAGGCAAGGAAGAAATGGGCTGCGGGTGTTTGGGTGTGCTGAGACTCTCCTGAGAGGCATGTGACAAAGCTGTCCGAACTTTGGGGACATGTTATAAGAGATATTTACGAAACTAAGCAAAAACAAAAACAAGACAATTGTGAAATTCATGGAAGAGTCAGCAGCTACACCTATTTTGAACAGAATGAACCCCTGACCACCTTACCTCAAATAGCAGCAGAAGCATCAGTCAGATGCTGTTTTAGGTAAGACAGTCAAGGTTCTAGCCCCTTAGCCTTCTTTATTTTTCTTCATATAATTTACCACCTGAAATATTACATATTTATTTGTTTACATGTTTCTTGCCTGTCACCTCCTCCATTGTAACGTCAGCAGGACTTTCGTTTTGTTCATTGCCGTACTCCCAGTGCCAAGAACATAATATGTGCTCAATAAAAGTCTGTAGACTGCAGACAAAACCTTAGTGAAATACTCAGCTCAGCAGGGAATAATATTTGCATAATCATAATAAACTTTGATTGGTTTTTACCAAATTTGTGATGAAACCATTTGTGGGAGCATTTGGGGGGATACAGGGAAAGTCAGCAGCAAGAGGTAGGGTTAGAAAGCTAATTCCTTATCTACCGTAATGGGAAGTTAATCGGTAATGTTTAAAATTGATAAACCAAGAAACAGCTGGTAAACATATTATTGGGAAGGACGGAGGCAAATGCTCTGGAAACAGCTGGAAGACTGAGGGATGTGCCTCTGGGGAACTGGCCTGAGAGAGGTTGGGCAGGGGCAGCTATTTTCCATTATAAGGCTTTTATACAGTTTTTATTTTTTAAATTCCGTGCTTTTATTACTTTGCTGTGATGGTTAATTTTATGTGTCAACTTGGCCACAGTTCTCAGTGATTTTTGCCAAACACTAGACTAGTTTCTGTTCCATAATGTAATCTAAGGCAATGTAATGTAATCACGTTCCACAATGTAATCTGATGTGATGCAACCAATCAATCAGTTGAAAGGGGCGTTCCTTAGGGTACGGTCTGCTTTCAGACTATAAAATAGATATTTTGGCAGAGCTCATACCCTCTCTCAGCTCTGCACTCTTTCTGTCACCTGACCTATGGATCTTGGGATCAAGCCTGCAGAAGTTTCCAGCCTGTCACCTGACCTATGGACTGCGGACTTTCCAGCCCCCAACCTCAGGGCAAAGAGCCCCTAATTGCTGGTGTGCGGGTGTCTAGGGCAATAGCTTTTCTAGGTGGACCTCCTTGCGTGGCTCTAGGGCTGCATGCTCCCACTTACAGATGAGAATTCTGAAGCTCAGGGAGGTTGCAGCTGATCCAGGCCACCAGCCAGAGTGAGCAAGGCCTGGACTGGACATAGGTCCCATTGATGACCAAACACAGGCTGCCCTCCTATCCTTTGAGCGTCCAAAGAGAAGGAAATGTATCTCCTTCCTCTTTGTCCCCTCTTGACGTGCCGTGCTGGTGCATAATTTCCAGCTGCTGCTGTCAGTCCTGATTCACGGTGTCCCGCGTGTGTCAGAGTAGAACTGTGCTCTACAGGGTCAGGTCTTCAGTGCCTGCTTTTTCAGAAGGAGATGACCAGGGCTTTCTCCTGAGGCCCTCTGGGTGGACTCAAACCTCCAGAATTTTGGTTAACAGCCCAGCATGTTAACAATTTTCACCACCCAGGGACTCTGCTGGTGCATAATAGGGGCTGTGAATTTACATTGATTTGAAAGGGCACATTTTAGACTCCTTGGGGTTCAGAGGAGCCCTGGTAGCACAGTGGTTAAGAGCTGCAGCTGCTAACCAAAATGTCAGCAGTTCAAATCCACCAGCCGCTCCTCAGAAACCCTATGGGGCAGCTCTACTCTGTTCTATAGGGTCGCTTTGAGTAGGAATAGACTCGATGGCAACAGGTTCGGTTTTATGGGTTTTCGGGTTCAGAAGCAGTGAAACCCCACATACCTTGTGTAGGGAGTTCTTGCAATTATCACATTGGCCCGCTGGAGGGCACTGTGGGACAGAAACCCAGTAGCAAATGGATCAAAATGGCCACTTTAGCCCAGGCAGCGGAGGCTGGTCTGGGATGCGGTGATGACAGGTGATAATGAGTTTTCATTCCCTGAAGCTTGTCTTTTGGAACAACTACCTCATTGAGTCCTCACAGCGAAACCAGGAACTAGGTACCGTTAGGACGCCACGTTATAGATTAAGAAATTGAGGGCTCAGTGTTAAGCGTCTTGTCCCAAGGCCACCAAGTCAGAGATGGGACAACCAGAGCTTGAATTCAACTCTGACACCAAATCCCAAACTGTTACCACGTGACCCCTCACCCCCAGCCATGCTGTCTGGCTCCATCTTTCTTCCTGGGTCCCTTCCAGGTGGTTCCCTTAAGCTCATTGAGATTCACCCAGACCTGCTCAGTGGTGGGGAGGGGTTTCTCCCACATGAATTACTGTTGAGGGAGACCCAGCTGTAGGGCTGCCAGGTGAGGCCTGGGGAAGGAGCCAGGCAGCTGTGGGAGCAGCTGTGGACACGGGGAAGGGAGATTCCAGGCCACATGGCTGGGAGTCCTTCTGTTCTGGTCCCTGGAAGAACTGGCCTCCTGGGAACTGGCCAGGCTTATTAATATCCTGCTGAATCAGGGGGCCCTTGAGTTTCAGCATCACAAGACCCGGGGACTGAGCACAGTGGGGATATTTTTGACTCCCCTTGTGCCCTCTCCTTCCCCTCTGCCTGCCCACCTCAGGCTGGGAACCCCGCACCTCTGAGTTGCATGTAGTGGGGAGGGGGGGTGGTAGTGGGCAAGTCACTTGACCTATGGATTCCGTGCAATACAGACAAGAACCTGAAGGTCAGGGCTGTCATGACAGTCACTGAGATAATGCTCCCACATGCCCTGACTCCTGGGAGGGGCTAAAAAGCAGGAGCTGTTCTTTCAGAAAATGCTTTCTGTAGGCCTGTGGTGTGCCAGGCCCTGTCCTGGATGCTGGGGACCCTGTGACAGCAAGCAGCACAATCCTACTCTTACAGAGCTCACTGTTCACCCACACAGGGCTGAAGCTGGTGGCCACAGCTGATTAGGCTCGGCTAGGGGCTGGACACAGGCTAGGCCAGCCAGACAAACTTCTCGGACATTTGGAATTTGGTTCTGGGTACTCTGGTCACATGGAGTGGGCACTGGCTGAGGAGAAGCACAACTAGGCTCCAGGGCCGAAGGAAACATGTTGGGGTGGCCATGGGCAGCAGAGGGGTGGGTCTGTAGAGGCTGAAATGAGGCAGAGGTTAGAAAGACAAGGGCCTGAGAGATGCTTCCCAGCCACTGGCTTCTGACCCTTTGCACCGGCTTCTTGCCCCTTGCTCCAGGAGGATGTTCTGTGTCCCCCATCCAACTCCCACATGGCTGGACTACTTGGAGTGGGTTCCCAGCAAAGGCAGGTGGAGGTGGGATTATTTCTTGACACCTAGTCCTTGGAATTTCTGAAGTCATAGTTTAGATACTATTTACTGAAGCCTAATTCCAGACAGAAAACCTGGTGGTGTAGTGGCTAAGTGCAATGGCTGCTAACCAAAGGATTGGCAGTTCAAATCCACCAGGCGCTCCTTGGAAACTCTATAGGGCAGTTCTACTCTGTCCTGTAGGATCGCTATGAGTCAGAATTGACTCAACGGCAACAGCAGCAATTCCAAGCACAATACATATATCATCTCTTTGAATCCTCACAATATGCCTGTGAGGTGGGTACTCGGTTTCTCCCCATTTTACAGATGAGAAAACTGAGGCCCACAAGGCAAAGTCACCTGACCAGGGTCACTTTAGTGTCACACAAGTACTAAGTGATAGAGTCAGGCCTTGAACCTGGGTCTGGCTGATTCCAGAGTCCCATATTCTTAATCTAGATTTTATGCTTGCTCATTCAGTCAGGTATCTGTGGGATTTATTGAATAAAGATACTGATGAATAAAATTATTTCATATCTAGCAAATTCGGGAATGGCTGCTAGTCTTTTTATGTCCTGGTTCCCAGGTCCCTTGCACTGTAGGTCTCTGTAGGCAGTGACTGGCTCTTACTCCCCATTTAAGGCCCCCTCACCCTGTTTCCTGATGCCCAGTACAAGGCCTGCCCAAGGTTGTGCCCCCGGCACATTTGTTCAGTGGCCGGGGTTCCGGAACAGTGGCCCCTCCTCAGACCTAGCCCACAGCTTGTCTGAGGGAGGCTATGGCTCAGAAAACCCACAGAGAGCCTTTATCAGTCTTCCCACAGGTCTGAGAGCCCACACCAGGGCAGCCCACCCAAGCCCCTCACAAGCCCTGTTGTCAGAAGGACACATTCTAACCCTGGCATCTCCTTGTAAGAAGAGAAAGATAAAGCCTGTGATTTTCTGGCCCCTTTTCCGAGTTTTGCCCAGTGGGGTGGGGGGTACACCAGAGGGACAGGAAGGGGGTCACCGAAACAGGAGGACCTGGCACTGGGCTTGTTTCTTCAGCCAGCTTGAGAAAACACCACTGAGCTGGCTGATGGGCCCTTGGGCCTAGGACGTGACTCTTCTCAGGAGGCAACCCCCCACTGGGGGCTAAGGGAAGTGGGGGAGGGACATCTGCCTCTTCGGAAGCCAAGAGGCCTAGTGTTTCTCTCAGGAGCCGGGAAGTGGCTGGAGAAGGGGTTTTAGTCAGAAGCTGGAGGATTCCTCTGGGGAGGGTCTCAAAGGGTTCTCACCTGGCCAGCCTGGCCTTGTCAAGAAGCACCTTCCTGTCTGCCCACTGCTGTTTCTCAGGCCAAGCCAGCACCTGGCACCCATTTCTTTGGGTTGGTACTGGGTGGCTGAGGGCTCAGAGACACTGGAGTCAGGCAGTCTAGGTTGGATTTTAGAAAAGTTGGTTAACTTTATTGAGCCTTGGCTTTTGCATCTATAAATTACAGATAATGGACGCTCTTATGTCATAGAGTCGTGGGGCAAAATTACGGCAAAATAAGGCTTAATATTGAGCCTGGCCACTATCAATCGGAATCAACTCAACGGCAACGGGTTCAGTTTTTTGGGGGGGGGGCTACTGAGCCTGGTAAGGAGCCCTGGCAGCACAACAGTTAAGTGCTCTGCTGCTAACAGAAAGGTTGGTGGTTTGAACCCACACAGCGGTACCATGACAGAAACACCTAGCGATCTGCTCCTGTAAAGATTATAGTCAGGAAAATTCTATGGGGCAGTTCTATCACACAAGTTTGCTATGAGTTGGAATCAACTTGTTGGCACCCAACAACAACAACAATCAGGCCTGGTACCTAGGAGGCACATAATACATGTTAATTAATGGTCACTGCCAAAAATCTCTCCTATCGTTCTCTCTCTCTCTCTCTCTCACACACACACACACACATTTGTGGAGCACTAACAGAATGCCAGGAATTATGCCAACCTCTACACGTGGATAAACACACTAAATCCTCACCACCACTCTAGGAGCAACATACAGTTGATCCTTATTATTCACAGATTCTATATTTGCAAATCTGCCTGCTTGCTAAAATTTATTTGTAACCCCCAAATACTAGTGGCGATTTTGGGGTCATTTATGGACATGTGCAGGCATAGAGTGGTAAAAAATTTGAGTTGCCTGACACTCAAAGCTGATTCAGTATTCCTCAACACAGTGTTCTCAGGAACTTTATAGAACATAACGACCACAACTAATGATAGTCAGGTGTACTATTTTCTCCCCATTGTGCGGATGAACAAACTGAGGCTTAGATGGGTTAAATTGCTTGTCCAGGGTCACACAGCTCCAAGTAGAAGAACCAGCACTGGATCCCAGGCTGTCTCACTTCAGAGTGTAAGCCTTAATGGCCACATTACCATGCCTTCAAATGAATTCATTTATCACCTTGTAAGTCCAAGGGGTTGCTGTGAGTTGGAAACGGGTAACAAGTAAGCAGACGTTTCATCTCTCCAATGGTCTCACTTACCACAATCATGACCAAGGAAATATACAAAATAGGCCTTGCTAAATAGTGCCAAAGTAGGTGGCAGAAGGTCCCAGCTCTGCAGGTCATGAGCTTTGATCGCAGTGAGCCTATCCGATCCTGCTCAGATTCCATTTACCCTTGCACAAACCCTAACAAGCTCAGCACTCTTTCCGGCTTGTGGCAGCCCAGGAGCAGTAAACCCAAAGGTGGAGCAGGCTTGGCACAACCAGATGCACTGTGGCCACAGCACCAAGTGACCCTGAGGGTCTGGCACCAAGGCAGGTGCGGGAAAGCTTTTGAAGGCAGGCACAAGAACTCTAAAAGCAAAGCAGGCTGGGGCTGTTCAGTGTGGGGCCAAATAGCTCATGATACATTGCCAGCCCCTGAGAGTATCATGGCAGAGTCACCGAACAGTAAAAAGCCTGAGAACCTTGCAAAGAAGACAGATGTTTGTAAACTGCAGACTTTGTAAGTTAAATATACATGGTGAATAAAGGGTTGTGGGCTTCCAGTTGCATCGGAGTGGCTCAAGTTTCAGCCCTTGAGGGCCTTGGAATCATGACTGTGGGAGCTTTAAGGGACACTCCTGCTCCCTAACAAGTGACCCTGGATGCAGCATATTTTTTGAAGCATCGCTGATCTCATGAAAAGGAAGCAAACATCCCATGGAATCCCAAAACAAACAAACAGAAGACAAATAACCACCCAGACAAATGTGAGTTGGGTCCAGAGTGGTTGAAGAATGAGGCATGGGTGGCCAGGTGATGGAGCCACAGAGGTGGTAGCTGGTGGTGGGAAACGTAAATCCAGAGAACAGGAAACTGGCCTGGCCTAGCAGGCATCTGGGTGGGCAAGGTTGCTCAGAGAGGTTCCTAGGCAACACTGCTGAGGGAATTGCAGGAATACCTGTGCCGGGAACAACCATGAGGCGTGTGGGTGGCGATGAACTAGCTTGGGACGCCAGGTCTGAGCCAAATCCTCAAGCGGGCACGCTGGTTACAGGCAGAAGCAAATCAAACCTCTCTGAAGGAGCCCCCAGGACTCTCACAGATGAAGATCAAGCCATGAGCTCACAAAGATTAATTTACACATGAAGGTAAGTCACTTCGAAAGAAAGTCAATGGAAACAAGAACAATAAAGAACTACAGATATTAAGAGTCCTCTGATTCGGAATGTAGAACAGCTAATGTGTGAACGAGATAAAGAAATCAGGGATGCAGCTCGATAACCAGTTAACCAGTTGCTGCTGAGTTGACTCTGACTCCTGGCAACTTCATGTGTGTCAGAGTAGAACTGGGCTCCACAGGATTTCCGGTGGCTGAATTTTTGGAAGCAGATAGCCAGACCTTTCTTCCAAGGTACCCTTGGGTGGATTTGAACCTCCGGTCTTTTGGTTAGCAGCCAAGAATGCTAGCTATTTGTACCACCCAGGACTATGCACATAATAAAGCACACAAAAAGAAATGACCTGGAATAAACAGACAGATTTGAAAAGCAAAAGTCAATGGAACTTCTAGAATGAAAAATATATTTAAAATGAAGTAAATAACTATAGATCAGTATAAAAGGAGATTAGACACAGGTGAAACAAAAACAGTAGAAGACATACCTGAAATTTTTTTTCTTGTAAGGATAAGGAATATACAAAAGAGAGACAAGATGCCTGACTGGAGGCACCCCAGAAGGCATGGCTCCTGGTCTCTCTGTTAACCCAAAACTAAAACCATTCCCGAAGCCAACTCTTCAGACAAAGTTTAGACTACACTATAGGACATAAAATGATATTCATGAACAGTGTGCTTCTTAGTTCAAGTAGATACACGAGACTAAATGGGCAGCTCCTGTCTGGAGGTGAGATGAGAAGGCAGAAAGGAATAGGAGCTGGGTTGAATGGACAAGGGAAATCCAGGGTGGAAAGGGTCACATAATAATGCGTATATAAATTTTTGTATGAGAAACTAACTTGAGCTGTAAATTTTCACCTAAAGCACAACAAGGAAAAAAAAAGAGCGAGACAAGAGAATGAAGGAATAGAATGGGAAATAAAGCATTTACATTTATAGATGAACAAAGACCGTGACAATTTACCACCAAGATACCTGCTCTAAAGGAACTTCTAAAGTTTATTTGTTAGGAAGAAGGGAAATGATCCCAGGATGGCTGAAGACGCGAGAAGGAAGGGTAGACAAATAAAATGGTAAACATGTAGGTAAATTAAAACAAATATTGACTGTATAAAATAACAAGAATGTTTCCATAGGATATTTAAAAAAAAAAAAAAAGACAGAACTTGAATTATTTGACAATACTATAAATTAGACGGGGGTAGTTTGAAGCTAAAGACTTTTTATTATTTGGGAAGGAGGTTAACATTTATAGACTTTAGACTATAAATATTAGTAAAAAGTTGGCAAAATCTTGACAGTGACAATGAAAGGAATAGAAGAAATAGCATGTATTCCAAATCAGTAGAGAAAAAAAGAAGTAAAAAGGAAAATTGAACTAAAAACTCTGGACTCTCTGCTAACCCAGAACTAAAATCATTCCCAAAGTCTGCTCTTCAGACACAGATTAGACTGGACTGTAAAACATAAAATAATACTCGTGAAGAGTGTGCTTCTTAGTTCAAGCAGATATACAAGGCCAGAGGCAGGATGAGAAGGCAGGAAAGGACAGGAGCTGGTTGGATGGACTCGGGAAACCCAGGGTGGAAAAGGGTAGTGTGCTGTCACATTACAGAGATTGTAACTAGGGTCACATAACAATATGTGTATAAATTTTTGTGTAAGAAATTAACTTGAGCTGTAAACTTTCAACTAAAGCACAATAAAAAAAAAAAAGAGGAGGGCAAGAAAGGAAAAAGAAAATAAAAACAAAAACATAGAAAAGGTAGAACAGACAGACAATTAAAAAAAACAAGGTGGTAGAAACAAGTCCAAATACATCCTTAATACTAATAAATAAAAATGAACTAAACTCATCAGTTATAAGAAAGATTATCAAACCGGGTGGGAGAAAAAAAAATCCAGAATGATGAAGTTTAGAAGAAACCACCTAAAACATAAGGGTCTAGAAAGGCTGAAGATAAAAGGATGGAAAGAGATTGAAATAAATATTTTGATATCAGGCAAATTTGTCTTAGGCTTTAAAACAGTCATTAAGAATAGAGAGGATCACTATGTAATGAAAAAGTTTCAAATTATCAGAAGGCTGTAACAATTGCAAACATAAATAGCATCTAATAAAATAGTGTCAAAATACCTATGGCAAAAACGAACAAGGAGAACCTGCCAAATCCACCATCATAGTGAGAAATTTTAACACATCTCTCCAAGGTAAGTAGACAAAAAAAAAATTAATAATAATAATCAGCAAATATATAGAAGATTTGAACAACTTAAATAACATGGGTGCTCTAATGGACAAATATAGAATTCCACATCTAATAGTTTGAGAAATTATTTTCATTACATGTAGAGCATTTACAGAAAACAATCACAAATTAGGCCATAAAAGTTTCAACATTTTAAAAACAGTATTCTTTCTAAAAGTTCTTACCACAACACAATTCTGATACTGTTAATAACAGAAAGATAAAAATTCTAAAACCTGCATATATTTAGAAATTGAATAAAAAACTTCTCAATAACTCATGGATAAAAGAAGTCAGGATGAAAAATTTTAAAAGACATAGAACTGAAAGTTATACAAGGAATAGTAGACTAAACATAAGTCAGCTCTGGATAGTCTTAAACGTCAAAAACAAAACTTTAAAATTTTTATAGAAAATGTGCACGGTTTTCTTTCTGATCTTGAAGTAGGGAAGACTGTTAAATAGACAAAAAAAAAAAAAAGGCACTAACCATGAAATAAAAGATTCATACATTTTATTATATTAAAATTAAGAATTTCTGTTTATCAAAGGAGCTCTGGTAGCATAGTGGTTAAGAGCTCAGCAGAAGGTCAGCAGTTCAAATCCACCAGCCACTCCTTGAAAACCCTATGGGGCAGTTCTACTCTGTCCCGTAGGGTTGCTATGAGTTGGAATTGACTCGATGGCAACGGGTTTGGTTTTGGTTTTCGTCTTACCAAAAGACAACAAAAAGAAAGTAAAAAAAAGCAGCTGCTAACCTTGACAGGATATTTTTATACAATAATTGACAAATCTAGCATATATAAAGAATGCTTAGAAATCAGTAAGAAAAAGACAAAAAAAAAAAAAAAAAAAAAACCCAATGGAAAACTAGGCAAGAGACATGAACAGGCATTTCATAGAAGAAGAAGAAAAAAAACCCCATTGACGTCAAGTTGATTCCAACTCCTAGCGACCCTATAGGACAGAGCAGAGACACCCAATAGGGTTTCCAAGGAGCGCCTGGTGGATTCAAACTGCCGACCTTTTGGTTAGCAGCTCTTAACTGCTACACCACCAGGGTTTCCTTCATAGAAGGAAACACAAATAGTCAGTACACATGAAGAGATGCTCAACTTCACAAATGCACATCAAGACCAACTGAGATACAATTTCACATCCACTTGATTGTAAAAATTAAGAAGTCTGACAATACCATGTGCTAGAGAGAATGTGGATCAACCAGGTTTCACAGACTGTTGGTGTGAGTGCAAACTGATCAATTTGGTGCAATGTTGATTACTCACATAGTCTTTGACCCAGCAATTTCACTTTCAGGTGACTTACTGAAGAGAAACTCTTGGTTTGCCTGCAGATTTATACTAGAATATTAGCACTAATCATAACAGCAAAAAGGTGAATACAAGCCCAATACCCACTGAAAAGAGAATGGGTAAATTCTGGTTTATTTACACAATCAAATATTATAAAGCAATGAAAACCAAATAAACTATAGCAATATAGATGACTCCTTTGACCATAACATTAAGTGATACCCTTTTTATAAAATACAAAAGCAATCAAATCTAAAAATACATTGTTTGGGCATATTTACAGGTGATAACACTTTTTTTAAAAGCAAGGCAATAATAAACACAAAATTCAGGATTTGAAGAGGAACATATAAATAGGTATGTCATGTCCTACTTGTTGATTTTACTGGTGGTTTTTGTTGACTAATTTTTGTAAGTAGATAGCCAGGCCCTTCTTCTGAGTCTTAGTCTGGAAGCTCTGTTGAAACCTGTCCACCATGAGTGATCCTGCTGATGTCTGAAATACTAGTAGCATAGCTTCCAACATCACAGTAACACACAAGCCACCGCAGTATGACAAATTGATAGATGGGTGGTGGTTAAATAAACAAATAAAAATACAAATAGTATGACTCAATAATTAGAGTTGTTACGAGCAAGATTATGATTGATCCAGTTCTGGATTAATCCTGGGTCTAGACATTCCACTTCCAGGAATTTAACACAACCTAATAAGGCAACTCTCTTGGACTTGTTTTGATTTTCTTCAGTTTCAGCTTGAACCTGCACATGAGTAATTGATGGCTGTTCCACAGTCGGCCCCGGCCTCGTTCTGGCTGATGATATTGAGCTTTTCCATCCTCTCTTTCCACAGATGTGGTCAATTTGATTCCTGTGTGTTCCATCCGTGTGAACGTCGTGGCCACCCTGGGTGCCTGCAGCAGGGGGTGCACGGGTCGGAGGACCCACGATGCCCACGCCCTGCTGCCCTTGGGCACTGGAGGCCGGAGGAGGCACCGCGGTCTGATACCTGGATGCATGAGAGCCCACTCACAGGCCCCAGGCCAGAGGCTCAAGCATGGAGTGGAGGGGCACGTTGGCTGTTGGTAGCCCAGGGCCCCAAACACGTCCAGGGTGCCAATCTCTTCGGTGAGTGTCACTGCAGAAGGAGAGGTGTCAGCAAAGGCATTCAACTGTGTGGATTCTAATAAATTATGGATAACATTGCAAAGAATGGGAATGTCAGAACACTTAATTGTGCTCATGAGGAACCTGTACATAGATCAAGAGGCAGTTGCTTGGACAGAACAAGGGGATACTGATTGGTTTAAAGTCAGAAAAGGTGTGCGCCAGGGTTGTATCCTTTCACCATACCTATTCAGTCTGTATGCTGAGCAAATAATCCGAGAATCTGGACTATAAGAAGAAGAATGTGGCATCAGGATTGGAGGAAGACTCATTAACAACCTGCGTCGTGCAGATGACACAACCTTGCTTGCTGAAAGTGAAGAGGACTTGAAGCACTTACCAATGAAGATCAAAGACCACAGCCTTCAGTATGGATTACAGCTCAACATAAAGAAAACAAAAATCCTCACAACTGGACCAATGAGCAACATCATGATAAACGGAGAAAAGATTGAAGTTGTCAAGGATTTCGTTTTACTTGGATCCACAATCAACAGCCATGGAAGCAGCAGCCAAGAAATCAAACGACGCATTGCATTGGGCAAATCTGCTGCAAAGGACCTCTTTAAGGTGTTGAAAAGCAAAGATGTCACCTTGAAGACTAAGGTGTGCCTGACCCAAGCCATGGTATTTTCAATGGCATCACATGCATGTGAAAGCTGGACAATGAATAAGGAAGACCGAAGAAGAGTTGACGCCTTTGAATTATGGTGTTGGTGAAGAATATCGAATATGCCATGGACTGCCAAAAGAACGAACAAATCTGTCTTGGAAGAAGTACAGCCAGAATGCTCCTTAGAAGCAAGGATGGCGAGACTGCATCTTTCATACTTTGGACGTGTTGTCAGGAAGGATCAGTCCCTGGAGAAGGACAGCATACTTGGCAAAGTACAGGGTCAGCGGAAGAGAGGAAGACCCTCGATGAGGTGGATTGAGACAGTGACTGCAACAATGAGCTCAAGCATAACAACGATTGTAAGGATGGCCCAGGACTGGGCAGTGTTCTTTCTGTTGTGCATAGGGTCACTATGAGTCAAAACCGACTTGATGGCACCTAACAACAGCCACAATAAGGCACCTGTACAAAGAGGCATGGACAAGGAGGAGAGTCATTATAGTTGCATTATTTATATTTATAAAATAACTGTGAACAACCTAAATATCTAAAACAATGATGGCTCATGCATACAAGGGACCACCACGAGGCTGCGATGTTTAGTTATTGATGCAGAAAGGTGTTCACGATGTGTTAGTAAAGTGAAAAAGGCAAATCCCCAAACTATAGAGTATAATTGCCTTTTTTGTCAAAACACATATTTTTGGTATTTTGACAAAAAACATAAAAAGTATATTTTTTGCAAAAAATTATATAAACACATTTTATATACAGTGTATTTATAAAATTATGTTTGTGAAAATTATATTTTTATGAACACAGAGAAAAAAGTTCATAAAGGAATAACCAAAATGTTCTTGCTTTCAGTTTTCCTGTATGTTCTAATGCTTTTAAATAATGAAAATGCATTCTTATGTAATGAAAAAACATAGCCATCAGGGAAATAAATAATTTCTTAAAGAATTCACCCTGTTCCTTGTTAGGCTCTCAAAGGACTCATCACACATCTGCAGGCCCAGGGCCCTGGATTAGAATTCCTCTTTTCCAAGGGGTGGAGTGGCAGCCGAGGGGAGAGAGGAGGAGGCCAGGTCACATGGGGAGGGGCTGGGTGGGTCTGTGTCTTCCTGCATGTGACTCCCTCTGAGCTAAGGTCCACCCAGGACCTTGCTTGCCACTGTTGCTCCACAAACCCTTTTGGTTGAAAGATTTAAAATAAGGAATCAGGACTCTCAGGCACTTTTGCCCTGACTTGTCTTTCAGCAGAAGCAGAGATGGATGAAGATGAGGTCAGGCTGGGACTCCTGGGGGTCAGACTGTGTCCCTGACCCCAGCTGGACACCCCTCCGAGCAGGCCAGTCCCAGGCTTCAGTCATGAGTGGGGTTCCCAGAGCTCAGGCCACTATTGCCAGACCTCACAGCTGGGCTGTTGGAGAGAGGTGCTTTCTCAGGGTCCCAACAAGCCCTGCAGCTCTCTGGCTGGAAGCCTGTCCGTTTCCCACCAGCAAGCCTAGCACTGGGGCCAGGTTATTAAATGTGGTAACCGGGGGCTTGGAGCTGCACTGTGGCCTGCAGAGCAGCTGTGTGTTTTATTTCCAGAAGAACAGAACGTCTTGGCAGATCTCTGGGTGAAATAACATCCAGGGCTGGGCCTGGGGATCCTGGTTACTTCATCAGTTTGTGTGTGTGTGCAGGTACACATGGTAGGGTTGCTGTATAAAATGCAGGACGCTCCACCCCAGTTCAGTTTGAATTTCGGATAAATGAATAATTTTTTTAGTATAAGTATAACCACAGCTCAAATACCGCATCCTGTGTTTTTATTTGCTAAATCTGGCAAACCTGATACATGCAAAATGTGTGTGCAAGAAAACATGCAAGTGTATAAACGTGTACACTTTTGCAAGAACACACATGCATGTGTGTATAAATGTATGTGTGGGTAATTGTGCATATATACACATGGTGCATTTGCACCAGAATACAAGTGTACAGGTTTTCCTGTGTGTGAGCAAGTACATACTGCATGCTATTTCATATGGAGAGGGCATTGGTTTTTCAGTGGTAGAATTCTCCTTTTTCATGCAGGAGACCCAGGTTCAATTCCCAGCCAATGCACTTCATAGGCAACCACCACCCACCTGAGTGCAGGCTTGCATGTTGCTATGGTGCTGAACAAGTTTCCGCAGAGCATCCAACTAAGGTAGATTCGGAAGAAAAGGCCTAGCGACCTGCTTCCAAAAATCAGCCAGTGAAAAACCTTATGGATAACAACAGTTCCATCCACAATCCATCATGGGGATGGTGCAGGACAGGACCACGCAGCTTTTTGTTCTATTGTGCACAGGTTGCCATGAGCCCGGCTGACTGTACAGCAGCTAACAACAGCCATTGTATATACAGATACATGTATAAAGTATCTGTGTGTGAGTGTGAACATATATATACATGTTAGCACACGAAATGTTAGACTAGAAGTGTGTATCTTGGTGCGTGTTATGGAGTATTAAAGCTGGAAGGAGGATTAGAGATCTCGTCAATGTCATTTTACACATGGGAAAGCCGACGCCAGCCAGCCAGTCAAGACTGTGCGTGTGCATGCGAGGTGCGGTGAGGGCCTCCTGAGCTCTTACGTGTCCAGGTACTGTGATGCAGCATCATCTCCTCCCCCAAACAACCCTCTTCTGATGACGCCCATTTCACACATGAGGAAGAGTCAGGTGAAGCGGCCAGAAGGGTCAGCCTGTGCCACGTGTACTCGCACGTGGCTTACGTAAACGCTGTGGGCCAAAGCCTCGGCCAGATGTTCCCTTTCTTCCTGGAGCCAGATGGCTGCTGATCTGGGAGTTGGTGCGATTTCCTACTCCTGCCTGCAATCCAGAGTTTTCCCCAGGCAGGGAAGGGTCGGGGGGAGCCGGATTTGGGGTCAGGTGATGATCGCCTCGGCCTTAGAAGTAGGTTGGGCGCGGAGCACCCCAGCGAGGATGAATCCTGGGACACCAGCTCCTCCTCCAGGATGCCTCCTTGCCCAGTGCTCTTCTCACACTGCCCCCAAGCGGAGAGGCTGTGCTGTGCAGGCGATGGAGCAGAGGCTGCCTGCCCTCTGTCCCCTACTCTCAGGGCAGGTCCTACAAGCGGTGCTCTATGTACGAGACCTGTCCCCTAAAAGCACCTGGTGTGTGTTCCATCCCCCTCAGCTTTGCCCTTTCTGTGGTGACAGGCGACAACTAACTGACCTAATAATCTCGCCCGGTGTGTTCTTGGGAGAGGGCTTCTCAGACCCTCAACCCCTGCATCCAGGCAATAGCCATGTTTTCATAGGGGTCTTCAGAGGCCCAGCCGGAGCCTGAGCCCCAAATTCCTGCTTTTGATTTTTTTGAAAATACTTTATTGTGTTTAAGATGAAAGTTTACACAGCAAATTAGGTTCTTGTTTAACAATTTCTACACGAATTATTCAGTGGTATTGGTTACGTTTTTCACAGTGCGTCATTATTCTCATTCATTCCGTTCTGGTACCATTTCCAGTACTCTAGTTTCTCTGCCCCTTTACTTTCTCATCTTTGCTTTAGAGTAATTATTGAACAATTGGTCTCCTATAGTTGATTTTTTTTTTTTTTAAAGAAACTGATTACTCATGGGTGATATTCTTTATTATCCAATCTGTTATTTAGCTAACAGGTGACCTCAAAAGGTAATTTCAGTTTAAGGTTTGAAGTGTATCTCAGGGCAATAGTCTTGGGGAGATTCTCTAGTCTGGACTTTTTAAGAATTTGAGTTCTGTTCCACATTCTTCTCTTATTCTACAAGGATCCATCTAATGTGGCCCTGATCAGAACTGTCAGTAGGGGTAGCCAGGTACCATCTAGTTCTTCTGGTCTCAGGGTAGCTGAGGCTGTGGTTCGTGTTGGCTATTAGTCCTATAGACTACTTTCTTCACTGAGCCTTTGATTTCCTTCTTTCTCTTTTGTTCCAGATAAGTAGAGACCAAAGTTGTGTTTTAGGTGGCTGCTTGCAAACTTTTAAGACCCCAGACACTACCCACCACACGGGGATGTAGAACACACTTTATGAGCTGTATAGTATGGATTGAATTGTGTCCCCTCCAAAATATGTGTTGTAAATCCTAACCTCTGCCTGTGGTTATAATTCTACTTGTGAATGGGTTGTGTTTGCCATGTTAACGAGGCAGGAGGAGGTTATGTTAACGAGGATTAAGTTATACTTGTTAAGTTAATGAGGCAGAGTTAGGATGTATCTTGAATCAATCTCTTTTGAGATATGAAAGAGATTAAATAAGCAAGTGAGAGAGCAGAGATGGGGAAGAGAAATCCCATGCCACATGGAGACCACCCAGGAGCAGAAGCTCAGAAGAGACAAGAACCTTCCTCCAGAGGCAACAGAGAGAGAAAGGCTTTCCCTAGTGTTAGCACCCTGAATTCAGACTTCTAGGCTTCTAAACTGTGAGAAAATAAATAACCGTTTGTTAAAGCCATCCACTTGTGGTATTTCTGTGATAGTGGCGCTAGATAACTAAGACACTATGTTATGCCAATTAACTGAGTTGTCCCACTAGACCATGGTCCTAAGTCTTCAAACCCTGAAAACCAATCCTTGAGGTGTTTGGTTACGTCTAAGAAGTATCCACATCTGTGTCTCCTATGTGGTTTACTATGAATACGGATTTACATGCATGCACACACACACCTGTATATACATATGCCTATAGATTATGCACCTACATATGTACCCACATATTCATACCCATATGTTTATATGCTTAGATACATATTTGTGTAACCACACCCACTTTTTTGGTTGTTGTTGTTGGTATTATTTCCAAATTATATTTGTCATATCCTTTACCAAAGATATCCTCTTGTTCTTGATTTTTGACAAATGAGAACTTCTCTAGAGGCCAAATATAGTCATTGCAAAGACCCTGGCGGGGACACCCTGACTCCCAGCCCCAGCTCTGTTGGGAAGAGGCAGGGAAAGGAATCATGATAAGCCAGGGAGGGAGGGGACAGTTCATACCCCTTGCTGCTGTGCCCTCGGTGGGGGCACAAACAAGCTCCAGAGTGCCTTGGGCACTTGGTGTGGTCCCGATACCATCTTTGGGCCTCAGTTCCCCCTGGTTTGAAATATGGCCACTGGTCTGGATAATTCTAGAGACCTCAAGGTTTGATGGCAATTGTTTTGGGAGAAGGGCAGTGAGGCTAATGGCCACAGCAGCAGCTACAGGGGTAGGTCTGGCAGTTTGCAAATGGGGATAAAATGTCTTACTGGGCACCTGTATCAGTTCCCTATGGCTGCTGTAACAAATTGTCACAAACTTAGTGCCTTCAAAAACCAAAAATTTATTATCTGAAGTTGTGGCGGTCAGAAGTCTGCTCCAGTCTCACTGGGCTAAGACTGAGGTGTCAGCAGGGATGCGTTCCTTCTGGAGGCTCTAGGGGAGAATCTGTTTCCTTTCGTTTTCCTGCTCTAGAGCTGCCTACATTCTTTGGCTGGTGACGCCCTTCCTCCATTTTCCAAACCAGTAACAGCAGACTGAGCCCTTCTCACATTGCATCACTCCAACCTCCTCTTCTGCCTCCCTCTTCCACTGTTACAGACCCTCGCGATTACATTGGGCCCATCCGGATAATCCAGGATCATCTCTCCATCTTAAAGTCAACTGATTACCAGCCTTAATCTCATCTGCAACTTTAATTCTCCTCTGCCATGTAACCTAATATATTCAGAAGTTCCAGGGATTAGGACATGGACATCTCTGTTGTCCTCAGTTGCTTTTGAGTTGGCACTGACTTATGGTGACCCCAAGTACAGCAGAAGGAAATGTTGCCCGGTCCTGTGCCATCATCATGCTCACTTGTACACTTGAGTCAATTGTCGCAGGCCTTCCAATCTAGGGGGCTCATCTTCCAGCACTGTATCTGATAATATTCTGTTATGATCCATAGGGTTTTCATTGACTAATTTTTGGACATAGATTGCCAGCCCTTTCTTCCTAGTGTCTTAGTTTGGAAGCACCCTTGAAAATTGTCTCCCATGAGTGCCCTGCTGGTATTTGAAATACCAGTGGCAGAGCTTCCAGTGTCATAGCAACACACAAGCCACCACAGTAAGACAAACGGACTGATGGGTGGTGGTGATATCT
This sequence comes from Loxodonta africana, assembly GCF_030014295.1. Taxonomy (NCBI): domain Eukaryota; kingdom Metazoa; phylum Chordata; class Mammalia; order Proboscidea; family Elephantidae; genus Loxodonta; species Loxodonta africana. The sequence continues at coordinate 44,256,346 of NC_087350.1, forward strand.
TTGGGGAGCCATTATCCTGCCTATTAAAGCACCCCCCTCTACCTATTGTCCCCTCAATTCCTCCCCAGATCCTTGGGCAGTGGAGACTGCCATCCTCACCCCCAATTTACCTGCAGCGTGGCCAGGTTGATAACCTCTGATTCCCACAGGGAGTGTCACAACCAGGTCTAAAACCCACAGCTGCCTGACATGGGGGCCTGGCTCATAGCCCCTACCCTACATCACCTGCTGTTTGCTTCTGCTCTTTCATCCTATCTTGTCCCCATCCCAGACTTCAGGCCTTGGCAGGCTCTAGCACTTGGCCCTGGTGCTATGGTAAAGACATGACCTTGATCTTGAGATCTTTAGACCTGACTGAGGGCCAAGATCCTAGAGGAGAATACAGCTTCATTCCTTCCCAGTCACTCTCCTCCCCTCCCCAGGGTGGGGCAGAACCATCAAGGAGGTGGGATGTGAGGGGCCCAGGAAAACGACAACAGGTGAGGAAATAAAATCACTTCCCACAGCCCAGACTAAATTCCCACCCAAGGGTGGGGCTGTACTGGGAGAGGAGGTGAGAAGCTTGCACTCTTCTGCTGAGCTGATGCGGCTTAGTGGGACCACCTTTCCAGAGAGCAGTTTGCAAATGAGGATAAAACGTCTTAAAAATGTGCACTGCCTTTGACCCAAATCCACTCCTGGAAATTTATCCTAAGGAAATAATCACCGATGGGCACACAGATGGTCAGATAGTGTTTTCACCTCAGTGTTTTATAACAGTGAAAAACTACAAAGCCTAAACAGTCACACAAAGGGGGCAGGTTAAGAAAGTAATGTATATAATGGACTAGTACAGAAAAAGCAGTTAAAATCATGATGGGGAAGTGTGTCTGACTCAGAGATGTTTGTGACATCTTATTAAATGGAAAAGCAGATTGTAAAGTGTTATATATGATTTCATTTTGTTTAAGATGTGTGTGTGTACATACATATATGTTGCTGTGATTCCTACTCAAAGTGACCCCATGGGATAGGGTGGGACTGCCCCATGGGGTTTTCTTGGTCGTAATCTTTACTGGAGCAGATGCCCACATCTTTCTCCTGCAGAGCCCCTGGGTGGGTTCAAACTGACAACCTTTCAGGTTAACAGCCCAGCACTTAACCGTTGCTCTACTAGGGCTCCTTATAGATGTATATATTTATACATATGTATATATTTGTACATATGTATATATTTATACATATACTTGTAAGTATTTATACATATTCTTACATATTCATATATAAGATTTTAGATGGATGGTTTGTATCAAAATGTATATTAGTTTCCTTTTGCTGCTGTAAGAAATCATCACAAACTAGGTCACTAAAAACAGCAGAGATTTATTCTCTCACGGTTTTGGAGGCCAGAAGTGTAAAATCTCTCCCTGGAGAATCTACTCCTTGCCTCTTCCTAGCTTCTGGTGGCTGCTGGCAATCCTTGGTATTCCTTGGCCTGGGGCTGCATCGCTCCAAGCCTTCATCTTCACATGGCCTTTCCTTCAGTGTGTCTGTGTCTTCTATTCACAAGGTGCCCTCTTAAAAGGACAGCAGTCATTGGATTTAGGGCCCACCCTAAATCCAGAATGATCTCAACTTGAGAGCCTTATCTTAATTCATCTTCAAAGGCCCTATTTCTAAGTAAGGTCACATGCACAGGTCTTGGGGATTAGGACTTGGACATATCTTTTGGGGGATGGTAAGGAGCCCTGATGGCGCAATAGTGAAGCACTCGGCTGCTAACCAAGAGGTTGGTGGTTTGCAACTACCCAGCAGCTCCATGCGGAAAAAAGACATGGTGAGCCAAGAAGACCCTATGTGGCAGTTCTGCTCTGTCACATGGGTCGATATGAGTTGGAACTGACTTGATGGCACCCACAACAACATTCAGCCCGGTAGGGTGAAAAACTACAAAAATATAACTATCCCCTATAGAGGACTGGTTGGTGGATGGAGCAGTATGCAATGGACTAGTACGTATGAAGCAATTAAAACCATGGTGAAGAAATGCGTTGGACACAGAGAGATGTTTGTGACATTGAATAGAAAAGGAGATAATAGAGTGATATGTGTGATTTCATTTTGCTTAAAATATGTGTGTATATATACATAGATACATATACACATATATAAAAAGTAGGATGTTATATATCAAGGTGTCAGTACGGGTTATCTCAAGACAATATGGCAGTAAAAACATGGATGTGTGTCCTTCATGCCTGCCTTTTCCATTTTTTTTTTTTCCTGGATGAACACATGTAACATGAAAAGAACTTGAGCTTAAACATAAATATTGACTATATGAGTGGCCTTTACCCCTTTTCCCACTAGCCCATGGGTCAGGCAAGCAAAGTTGGTACTTTGGACCCAGAGGGGCTGAGCTATGACCAAGTCGTGTGTGTGTGTGCGCGCGTGCGTGCACACGTGCGCGCGCACTGTGGGAGATCACCGGGACATGCCAGAGGGCCATCCTTTTCCCAGAGGTGAGGTTGCAGTATTTGGGAGCCTTTGCCCGGGTCCTCCTTGTGAGCATGTTGAGGCCCTAGTGCCACAGGCTTTCCCCAAATCTACCCTCAGCGTCTGGTGAGCCCAGCGCCTCCCTCACTGGTGAACTTGAACAGGAGGCAGCAGCCCCTCTCCCACAGCTCCCCGGCATGTCACCAGACAGGGCAGTAGCAGCATTGCCTTTTACCGATGAAGAAACAGAACCCCATCTGGAGTCCCAGGCATAGGCTTCCCCTACCCATCCCCCACTGCCTCATGGGGGCTTCAGGATGCGGAGGGTGGGGATTAAGCACTGGACTAGGTGGGCGCTTAGCCACAGCTCCTGGCCCTCTCATCCAGGGCCACATCCTGGCCCCTCCTGCCCACCTTCCTCTCCTTCCCACCAGAGAGACGTGCTGTTTGTAGGCCCCCTGCCCGCGTCCCCCCACCCTCTTTGATGTTGAGGGATTTGAGTCCCTCTGAGACTGGAGCTACTGTCTCTTAGAGGGCCTAGAGGTACGCGGAACCCCAGGGCCCTCCCTTTCATGGGAACTGAGCCTCAGGGGCCAGAAGCAGGAGCTCCTGGAAGCTGGACGGTTGCTATGGGGATGGGAGCAGGTTTCTCAGAGAGAGCCGTGATTATGAGGCAGCTGAACACTTGCTCACCACCCTAGAGAGGTACTTAATGCCTTGGACACTCTTTTGAAGGCTTCCTGGGAAAGCTGGGTCTCCCTACTCCTGCTCCCCCGACACACCCAGGGTCGCACACACAGTCCTCACCATAATATGGATAAGCTGGTACCTCTGGGTTCCCCAACTCCCCACTGACACCTGCCCATCCAAGCCCGGAAACATCTGCCATGTTCCTGAGTGCCTGGGGAGACTTGTCTGTGATTTTTTCCAGGAGGGAGTGGTCTAAGCAGTACTTTCCCAGCAAGTACCTCATCCTTTCTTTAGCAACCCTTCTGTGTGCCAGGCACTAGACTGTGTGCTCCAGATGCCTTTTTTCTAATCCTTACAACTGTGCAAGACAAGTATTCTCCCCATTTTATAGAGGGGAGAACCGAGGCTCAGAAAGTTCAGTGACTTGTCAGTAAGTGATAGGGCCAGAATTTGAACCCACATCTGCTAACTCCCAAATGTACACTCTTTCTTCGACACCACCTTCCCCAGCCCAAATCCAGGCTGGACCACTCAGCCCCCTGCAGCCCTTCAGCCAAGTGACGCTTCCAAATCTCAAAGCTGAGGCTTGAAGAGACACAGGAGATGTGCCCCAAACCCACATGGCTGGACACCCAGGTGACTGAGCTCTGTGAGCCCTACCCTCTGGGCCCTGCCACCTCAAGGGGACCATGACCTTGGGCCTCTGCTTTTCCTTTCCCTTACTGCCGGGGCCAGGGGTGGCTGACCCTCTGTCAATAGTCGCTCTGATCCCCACCCTCTAATCCACCCAACATGATGCCCTTGGTCCCCATGTCCCTTTGACTTCTGCTTTTTGTCAGTGGGCCCTGGACATTTGCACCCCTGCCTGGGGAGTGAAATGACATGTGTAAAGTCACTTTTTCAAGTTTCCGTAGCCATGATTCTTGCAGGTGGTCCCCCAGGCTTCCATTCTGGGAGATGATCACATTGGCCATGACACTAGGGGTGGGGAGGGGGTGATGCTGGGGGGATGGGAAGGAGAAAGAAGAAATGGAGGAGACCGGAGGGCACTGGGCAAATTTAGGACCAGCTCCAGATTCTGGGGAGCCCAGCCTGTGATGGAGAAAGGCTGAAGCACCCTGGGGCTGGGTCTGTCAGAGGGTGGGAAAGGGCATGGGTCAGAATGAAGAAGAGTGGAGGAGGTGTCCCATTTGTGGAGAGCTTTCGGGGCTACATACTGGCCCTGGGAAGTCACTGGGAGTCAGGGACCACAAAGGCCTTGTTCCTATCGTACCCAACATCCTGGCTGGGGTTGGGTGCTTCTTAAATACTTGTTGAGTAAATGCATTCTATCCACTGTGTCCTCTCAGGGTCAACCTCAGAAGACACAGGCAGCCTTCTGGTGCGATGAGACCTGACTCTGTTAAAAAAAAATTAGTCAACCCACCGCTGCCTGTCACGTCACCAGCCAGGCCTCACTCCAAGTTTGGTGGCTACTCTAACATTTCTGTTTTCAGGAGGGCTTCCTCAGTGGTTAAAGCACTCAGTTGCTGCCCAAAAGGTCGGGTGTACAAACCGACCAGCTGCTCTGAGGGAGAAAGATGTGGCAGTCTGTTTCTATAAAGATTTACAGTCTTGGAAACCCTCTGGGACAGTTCTACTCTATCCTAGTGGGGTGCTATGAGTAGGAATCAACTTAAAAGCAATGAGTTTGGTTTTTTTTTTGTTTCTCTGCTCTGGAGCCACTCCTGCCTGGGTTCCAATGCTGGCTCTACCACATCCTTAGGCAGATGACCTTTGAGAAATAACTTTCCCTCTCTGAGCCTCAGTTTCCTTGTCTGTAGAATACAGATAAGATTCTCATGAGGATTCAGTGAGATAGTGCGTGTGAAGGACTTAGCACAAGGCCAGGCCCATAGGAAGTCACGAACCCTTCTCCTTCCTCCAAAAAAATTAATGTAAAGAATTGAATGTCAACTCTGTGAAAAAGTTGGTTTCTGAGAGGTTAGGAGGAAAGAGAGATCTATGATCTCAAAAAAAAAAAAAAAAAAAAAAGAATACGAATGTCATGGATGGAATTACCCATTACCTGCTGCTTTCAAGTCGATTTCAACTCATAGTTCTCACAGTAGAACCGCCCCAAAGAGTTTCCAAGGAGCACCTGGTGAATTTGAACTGCCGATCTTTTGGTTAGCAGCTGTAGGACTTAACAACTACGCCACCAGAGTTTCCATGGGTTGAATTATGTCTCACCAAAAAACATATATATTAACTTGGTTAGGCCATGAGTCCCAGTATTCTGTGGTTGTCTTCCATTTTGTGATTGCAATTTCATGTTAAAGAGGATTAGGGTGGTATTGTAACACCCTTACCAGGTCACATCCCTGATTCAGCGTAAAAGGAGTTTTCCTGGGGTGTGGCCTGCACCACCTTTTATCTCTCAAGAAATAAAAGGAAAAGGAAGCAAGCAGAGAGTTGGGGACCTCGTATCACCAAGAAAGCAGCACCAGGAGCAGAGCTGAGGTTCCTGCACCGAGATGCTCCCTGACCAGAGATCGCTGGAGCCACCAGAAGCTAGGAGAGAGGCTTGGAGCCGTATCCCTCTGAGTCCTCAGAAACTCTCACCACGGCTGATGCCCTGATTTGTACTCCTAGCATCCAGGAGTGTCCAACAATCAATTTTTGTTCTTATAAACCACCTAGCTTGTGATATTTTGTTACAACAGCTTTAGGAAACTAATACAACCATTTCAAAAAGAGGGGCACTTATTGGCTTGGGAGTCCCTGGGTGGTGCAAATGGCTAATTGCTCGACTACTTTTTTTTTTAACTGAAAGGTTGGCAGTGTAAACCCATCCAGAGGCACTTCAGAGGACAGGCCTAGTGATTTGCTTCTGCAAGGTCACGGCCTTGACATCCCTATGGAGCAGTTCTATTCTGCACACATGGGGTCACCATCAGTTGGGGTCCACTTGACTGCAACTAACAATGATAACAGCTGTTGGCTTTAATCACCAAAACATATTTGATATTCCTGTGTGTGCACATGCTCTCTCTTTCTCTCTCGTTCCATTACTTGGGCTCTCGAAGCTGTCACCCAACCTCACGTCACCCACCCATGTCCGTGCCCAGGCTCTCTCCAGGAACAGTGCAATGGTAAGTTCCTGAAGGAGTCACAGGTTTTCTCTCTTCCTCCCTCTCTTCCTCCCTCCCTCCCTCTCAGGCCCTGCTCCTGCAGATCCCCCCAGAGGGCCCACCTGAGATGCCAGGATGGCATCAGGTCCTTCTCCTTCTCCCACCACCCCTGGATCTCCCTGGAGAGGGCCTGCAGAGTCAGTGGTCTGAAGAGATGTCAGAATCAGGGCGTGGTCAGGTCCAGCGGGTGCTCTACCCAGAGAAGTTGGAACCCTCATCAGCAGCAAGCTAACAGCAGTGCTGGCACAGTGCTTCCTGGTTCCTTCCATGCCAGCAGTGACAATAATGCCAGGAACCCTGTAACTGTTGTTGAGCATGGACCATGTGCCAGGCACTGTGCTAGGTGCCCTTGGCTCCACAGGGACCACTGTTTCCTCTGTTTGACAGATTAGAACACGAGGCTCAGTGAGGGGTCATCACCCCCACCAGGAAGTGCTGGCGTTGGGCTGGGTCCTGGGTCTCCAGCATCTCAGCCACTTAGAGCACCATAGGATGTGCCTCCCAGCCCACACAGCCGACTTCCTCCCCCGAGAGCCTTTCATCTGAACCGTCTATTAGGCAATCCTGGGACTCCATTGTCCCCCGCCGCCGCCAGGCCTTAGAGTATTTGCTGTGAGCTCTCCAATCTTCAGCAAAATGCTAGTCTCCAGAGACTACCCACCAACTCCGGCAGAAGCCAAACCCCTGGGGAGCCCTGGGGAATGGTGCCCCTGCTCAGAATGTGGGCCCTGGATGGCAGTAGCTTGTCTCTGGCCCAAGCCTGGAGCCAGATTTACCTTGGCTGACAGATTCCGAAGGGCGAGGGTGAGGCCAGAAGGAAGACACCCTTACCCTTCTGCTTAGCATCTCACCAACGGCACCACCCAGGAGCATCTGTAGGAGTGTGCAGGATGTATTTTAAAGACTCCAGAACCAACCAGCATTCAAGATCAGAAGTTGGGTGTTTTAATAGTGTGGCCTGGCCATGTTTGCATCCCTGAGCTCCTTCAAGGCAAAGACAAGGTACAGATTCTCTATGCCTGCAGCAAGGCTGGGCACACAGGAGGCCCGGAGAGAAACAGGGGACTTGGGGTCTGGCCTGCAGAGGCTGGGGCCCTGGGGGAGAACTGCAGCCACTGAGGATGTGAGATCCCTGAAGCAGGAGGAAGGCAGGCAGGCCACGTCCACCAGCAGCTCTGTCGAGCCCATCCCTAACTCTCCTTGTACAAAGACCCACAAGGGAATTGAGGACTTGGGGAGAATATGGGACAGACCTGGCTCACACCCTGCTGTCTTGGCTCCTGGCTTGGCAGCCTTCGGTAAGTCACTTCTCCTTTCTGGGCCTCAGTTGCCTCATCTATGAAATGGGCATGTTGACCAACCCCAGTCAGATAGTTGCTGTGAGGTATTGATGAGTGCTCACACTCCAAGGGCTCACTCAAGGCACCCAGGGCCTCAACCTCACCGACACCTCTTCACCCCACCCCACAGTCTGGGTCCAGCCCCTCTGAACTTTGCTGGTCTTGATAGGCCATCGTCCGTTTTGCCTCCTGGCCTGTGCACCTCTCTTCCCTCTGCTGAGAACACTCTTCTACTCCTTTCTGGCTCACTCTATCCCAGCTTAGACTTTTCCTTCTCCAGGACCCTCTCTCTGATGCCCTACGGGTCAGTTTAGGTGCCTTTTCACTGAGTTCCCACCATATCTGTATGTCCCTCATTGCAGCTCTTGGCAGTCTTGACTGTGTTTGCCTGGTCAAATGTCCTCTTCTTCAAGGACAGGGACTAGACCAGCCAGGAGCCACGGAGGGGCTGCAGGACAGCTTAAGGCTGGAGGAGAGGGGCTCTTTGGCTCCAGTGGAGATTCTGATTAACATCACGGGGGAGCTTCCCAGACTGTTCATGGCCCAGGCCCTGGGCTGAGTGGCCAGTGGGGGATGGAACACAAAATAGTGACCTCAGGGAGAAAGGACCAGCCTGGCAAATCCAGGAGCACACCTGCCTGTGCCCATTGCCCCCTGACCCCTCATGGCACTACAGTCCTGCCTGGGGTCCAAGAAATCAGGAACCCCCTCCCCCCATGTTAACAGGGACTCATCTGCTTGGCAACTCTGATGACTCTGGACCAGTTGTATTTTACAAGGAAGTAAAAAATGAAGGCGAGGATCCAATTGCATATCATCTGTATTGTCACATGAAATATACATCCATAAACAGTTGACTTGAAAAGACCTATTAGGTCACATGGAGTCCGGCCCCTAGGGGCCAAAGCAGCACTGTTGCCCGTGGGCTGCTTCGTGTAGCCTAGAGTCCCACAGGCAGCGGCAGGGGGCACCTGGTCTTCCCAGGCTCTGGGGCCAGGCACTGGAAGAGGCCAGCTCGAGCCCCAGGCCCTTTAGCTCCTGGGGCAGCATCTCCCAAAACGCACTTGAGGAAACCATAGTTACTTGGGGTTAATAGCTGTTCTACGAGAAAAGGGTTCTGTGGTCAAATAAGTTTAGGAAACATGGAGTTCAACAAGGCTCAACAGGAAGCTTGTCTACAAGACTTTGTCAATGCCATTATGTCAATAATAGGTCTCATGACTCCAATATAGGGGCAGGATATACAGTGTTTCCCAAGCATATTTGACCACAAAGCCCTTTTTTCACCCTAAAGCATCTTGCAGGCTGGTATCCCATGGGGCACCCTTTCAAAAGTGCTGCCCTAAGCTATCGATGATCATTAATGAAAATGGGCACCTCCATTGGGTGGTGGGTTTGGGGTATTTTGCTGGGCATTGTGCTGTGGTGGGATAGGCACAGCCAAGAACTCAACAGTTATGATGACAAAAGGAAAAGACTCAACCCCTATCCCGCCATCTTGCTTCTCGCTTGTCATCTCCAGAGCAGAAGCTTAGTAGGGCTGTCTCCGTGGCTGGGCCCCCTCGGGCCTAGAGAGGAGACATGGATTCCAAGCAAAAGGGCAAGTGGCACCCAGCACGACTGAACACATGAGTCACCAGTGGCTGGCCGGCTTGGGGTCGCCAGTCTCCAACCAGGAAGGGAAAGCTGAAGTGGGAGTGGCTGACTCCAACTCTGGGGCTGCTGGTTCACCAACCCCTGCTGACCCCATGCAGCCTCCTGCAGCCTCTCTCCAGCCACCCTCACCCCTGGCCTCCTTGGGAAGGTGTGCCATGAGCAGGCGGCTCACCAGACCGAGATGAGCATCTGGCAGGTGTTGGAGGACATCCAGACCAGCTCCACCAGACGGAACTGGAAGTAACCAATGATGAAGCCCGAGATGACGTCCGTAATGTGGTGGCGCCCAATCATCACACGTGACAGGCCCACACAGAAGGCCCAGAGCACCAGAAGGACACGAAGGGGCACCGCTAGCACCAAGTGGCTGAGGAAGAACTTGGACACCATGGCTGCACGGCTGGCGTGCCCAGCTGGGAAGGCGTAGATATCCATGGTGAGATAGTCCAGGAGGCTGGGGCTCGTCTCATACGGACCGCGCCGCTTGATGAGCTTCTGCACGCCGGCCACTGTCATAATGTCCAGGAGCAGGGCTGTGGGCAGGAGAGACAAGCACGTAGGCCATCAGAGCCACCAAGATGCCCAGCCCCTGGGTCCTCCAACCTCTTCTCCCCCCGACCACTTCACTCCAGCACACTGACCTCAGAACACACCCCACCTCAGGGCCTTTGCCCCTGCTGTGCCCTCCACCTGGAACGCCCCCCTCTTGGATATTTATGTGCTTACTCCCTCATTTCCTTCAGAGAAGTTTTCCCTGACCACCCCATTTATAAAAGCCCCCACACTCTCTCTCCCCCTCACTTGGCTTTATTTTTCTTTATAGCGTTTCTCACCATCAGACATATTACACATTTTCTTGTTGATTTGTCTATTCTTTCTCTTCTCTCCACCAGCATGTGCTCCATGAGGGCGGGGTCCCATTTTGCTCATCACTGGGAGGCATGAGGGAGTCTCTGGGTGGCACAAATCGTTAAGCACTTGGCTACTAACTGAAAGGTTGGTGGTTCAAATTCACCCAGTGGCATCTTGGAAGAAAGGCCTGGAGATTTACGTCCAAAAAATCAGCCATTGGAAACCCTATGGAGCACATTTCTATTCTGACACACATGAGGTTGCCATGAACCCAAACTGACTGGAAGGCAATTGGTCTGGAGATGTAAATGAAAGAGTGGGTGATTTTCTCAAATGACCTCACCAAAAGCCACCAACAGCCCCAAGTGCAGGGCTATTAGCATCATCCCCATTTTACAGAGGACAAGACAAAGCCACAGGTTCCCTGGAGCATTCATACCTGCTGGTACTTCTTTCTGGAATGTTCTCCCCTTTCCCTCCCCACCGGCTCATCCTTCAGGTCTCAGTTTAAATGTCACCTCCTCAGGGAAGGCTTCCCTGATGCATAGACCAGGCCAGCCTCTGACTGTGCTCTCTCAACACCAAGCGTTTCTCCTTCAAATCCTCTGTCCAGTTGTAACCGAGAAATCTGTTGGGTGGTGAGATGCCAGCGTCTGCTCCTCCCCTCCCCATACCATCACTCATGGAGGCAAGGGCCATGTCTGCGTTATTCCTCAGTTTACCCCCAGTGCAAGTACCAAGTGTTAGTTGGGTTGCTAGCCCAAGGCTCAGGGCCAGAGGGGTAGAGCAGGGATTCCAACCCAGGGTTCCCTGTCTGTCTGGGCTCTTTCTCCGTTTTGGAGCACATGGGAGACTTGAATCTCCATCCCACCTCTGCCCCCAGCCCGCTGTGTGGCTCTGGAAGGGGGGCCCTGTCTCTCTGGGTCATAGTTTCACACAGCTGATCACAGTGGCCCCAGAAAACCAATGCCGGAAGCTCCAGGCAAACCCTCTGATGGGGGCTGGGGGTGCAGCGGCAGGGCCAGGTGCATGATCAGCGGAGAGCCCTGTACGTGTGCCCCACATGCTTTTCCAGCCCTATGAACAACTGGCCCCAGGTGCCCTTGCTTGATCCCTAGGAGGTCACAGTACCCTTAAGTCCTTCTTCAGGTGACAGTGAAAGCAAAACGGGCAGTGTTGTGCAGTGGTGAAGCACCAAGTGTCATAGTCAGGAATCCGGGTTGAGCCCCACCCCTGGAGCCTCTGGGCTGCGTGACCTTGGACAAGTCCTCTAACTTTCCTCACCTGTAAGTGTTGTGAGGCCAGGTAAGATCTGCACAAGGGTGCCTGGCCACCGTTCCTTCGCCCAGGTCAGAGGGGTTCCCCAGTATGCAAGATGTTCAGTGCTAAAATCATGACAGTCACAGGCAAAACGGGAAAAGATGGTCCCCCTGAGTGCCTAGCACACGGGGAAGGCTCAATTAGGCTAAATGACAATTATGCAGCCTCCCAGAAAACTTGCAGTATTCATCGACATTATTGGCTCACAACTGCTCTTGCTCAGAAATTAAAAAAAAAAAAAAAGCTTTTGAAAAAAATTACGCAGTAGATGTTTGCTGTAGAAAATCTACAAAACAGAAAGCAAAAGGAAAAGTTTAAATTAACTCTGATGCTACCACTGTTCCAGACTCTTCTGTCCATCTATGGATCATAGAAGAACAACTGAAACACGCTGTCTATACATTGCTGTGTAACCTGTTTTTGAAAACCTTGCCACATGCTGCAGACGAGGCACCGTGTGTATTTAGCAGTCCTGGTGCATGAACGTTCAGATTGCTTCCAAACAACACTGCCCTCCCTGGTTAGAGCTTCTCCTGCCCACCGCAGGGGTTGTTGCTTAAAGTCTGGGCTCTTGACTTGGGATTTGAACCCCTGGCCTCTCCAGTGGTTCCTGCCCTTCTCAATAGCCACAGGGTTGCCCAGTGGGTTGGCTGATGTCTGCCCTGCTCTGGGAGGCCTGGCTACCAAGGCCTGAAAGAGAAGGAGACTGAGGGAGGGAGACAGCCTCCTGCTACACTCCCCATGTTTCCCTGGCAACTGGCTCCAGGCTTCCAGGCATGCCTCTCGCTGGAGCACACAGCACAGCGGCAACCGGGAGGTGAGTGGCCGGCCAGCCCACATGCTGCTGATCCAGAGGCCAGGCTTAGGCTCAGAGCCATCTGGAGCTTGCAGAGGTCACAGGCCTGGCATGAGAGAGGGACCAGGGACTGCCAGATCTCCAGGGCAGGCGGGAGGGAGGAGGTGGCTGTGTCTGACACCCTTGGGACTCCTCAACTTAACAGAGAAGCTGGGGTAGGAGGCCAGGCCAAGAGGAGTCAGCCAGCCGGCTCCAGCGCAGGGAGGCCCAGCTGTCATCTGCAATTCTCAAAGAAATGGCCTGGGGTGTCAGGCTTCCTCCATTTGGGGAAGGGCAAGAACTTGGCTGCTAAAGAAAAGGGTGGAGTTTCGAACCCACCCAGCAATTCTGCGAGAGAAAGACGTGGTGATTTGCTCCCATAAAGATTACAGCCTAGAATATCCTATAGGGAAGTTCTACTCTGTCACATGGGGTTGTTATGAGTTGAAATAGACTCAACAGCACCTAACATCAACAACAGTACATGGAATGGGGGTTAAACTAGTAGGCTCTGGAATCACGGTGTGTTCAGAAGAGCCCTGGTTCCTCTACTTAAAAAGCAAGTTTCTATTACACTAAGAAGTACACAAGCATAAAGGACATTTTTGGTAACTGCTATACCATACACAATTTTGTAATAACAACCAAACACTATGTGTGTGGTTACATAGGTAGACGTGTATGCATATATGTGTAGGCGTATCTGTAGGCATATGTGTATATACATATGTATATGTTGCATATATACTCATATATATGATAAAGCACGGGGGGCACGGTGAACGGATACTTCCTAGACATAACCACTTGGTGGGATTGACTAACTGGATATGAAGGCTTAGGACCATAGTCTCTTGGTATAGCTCAATCAATTGGCATAACATAGTTCTGGGATCTTAAAAGCTTGTGAGTGGCCATCTAAGATATAGTTATTGGTCTCTACTCGTCTGGAGCAAAAGAGAAAGAAGGAAGCCAAAGACTCAGAGAAGAAAGTAGCGTACAGGACTAACAGCCTACACGAATCACAGCCTCATCTACCCTGAAACCAGAAGAACTGGACAGTGCCCGGTTACCACTACCGGACTGTTCTGACCAGGGGCACAATACCTGGTCTTAGAAGAGAAGAAAAATGTAGAACAAAACTCAAATTCTTTAAAAAGCCCAGACTTACTAGGCTGGTAGATACTAGAGGAACCCCTGAAACTATCTCCTTGAGATACCCTTTAAACTTCGTACTGAAACCACACCCTCATCTTTCAGCTAAATAACAGACTGGCTCATAAAATAAACAATATCACCTGTGAGTACTGTGTTCCTTTAAAAAATCATCTATATGAGACCAAACAGTCAACATTTACCCTAAAACAAAAATGAAAAGGTAAGAGGGGGGCAGGGAAGGTGAAAAGGTAATGGGGGGCAGGGAAGCTACAGCAATGGAAATGAAACAACCAGAAGGCAAATAATGGGCATGCTGACACATGGCGAAAAATGTAACCGAAGTCGTTGAACAATATGTACAGAAATTGTTAAACCTAATTTGCTGTGTAAACTTTCGCCAAAAACACAATAAAATATTATATATATATAAAAAAGAGCAACTTTCTTGAAGAATGTAATCATTGTCACTGAATTGCAGATGTCTAAACTGCTGTGCTGGTGTACATTTTGTTAAATAAATACTAAACCACCTGGTGCCATTGAGTCATTGCACTTAGGTATATTTTCATCAAAATAAAAAAAAAAGAAAATTAAAAAAAATACAGAAAAGAGTGAGTTCCTCCGCCTCTCTGACTAAGCCTCAGTCTTCTCATCTGTAACAGGGGTTGTTGTAGGGATGAAATAAGCTAATTAGTGTATGTGAAGCATTTCGCACAGCTTGGCACGTGTCCAGCCCTTGAGAAACGGTGGCTGTTAGCACTGGTGCTGTTACTATTCCTCTCCAATCTAGGTAAGCAATTTAAGACTTTTAAACTCTGGAGGACGGGTGGCTTCAAGCAGGTACTTCAGTGAAAAGATTTTCTTCTCTGAGGTTCTACCAAGGTCAAAATGATCTGGCCTGGGGTCCAAGACCTCTATCATCTGAAGGAAAGCTTTCCAAAGGTATTTCAGGGAGTCAGGGGGCAGGGCAGAGGGCAGGGCCTCTCTGGTGCTGGTGGGCAGTGGCCAGCCAGGGTTTGGGTACCAGGAGGGTCACTGGAACCTCAGGGGGGCTAAATAGGGCCAGAGTTAGGTCAAAGCATGACAGAAGCCACTGGAAGACGTGGGTTATCTGTCCTATTGGTGACCAAATTTTCTCGGCCAAAAACCAGATTCAGCAACTCGCAAATTATTGTCATTATGTGCCATTGAGTTGATTACGTGTTTCAGAGTATAACTGCCCCATAGGGTCTTCTTGGCTGCAATCTTTATGGAAGCAGATAGCCAGGTTTTTCTCCTAGAGTCGCTTGGTAGGTTCGAACCGCTGACCTTTTGGTTAGCAGCCACGCGCTTAACCATTGTGCTACCAGGGCAAATTATTACCAGTTTAAAGTCCACCTTTCCAGACAAATGTGAGCCCTAAGCAGGCAAGGGTCCATCTGTGTCGTGGGACCATGATCCTAGTGTAGGTGCCCATAGAAGGTTCTGGGTCCACGATGAAAATGGGAGGGAGGAGGCCTCGTCGGCCCCCCTCTGATAGGGCGGCTGGAGGCAAGGAGGCCTTGAGCTCTCCAGGTGCTCCAGTTTCTCTGCATGGGTGACAGGATCCACGGGCCCAGAAGTGAGCTAGACCTATGCCTTTCATATATTTAGTAGCAAAACAATTTTTCCCTAATGAAAACATATACAAGAACATACTCCATGTAACAGATGAAGGAGGCGCTGCTCTGGCTGAAGCTGGGTGGGTGGGTGGGGTGAGGCATCTGGAGCTCAGCTCATGGGTCCTCCCTTCCTCCCCAGGGAGGCCTCTGAGGCTGCCCTGTGTCCTGTGATTTGAAAACCAGGCATCTGGCTTTTGGGAAGCTGCTGCTATTTCTGGCAGGTTCTGCCTTTTGAGGTCATAGTGAGGTGGGGACTAGCCCCATCCCTCCCTGTGGCCCTTGGGGACTGTTGGGCTAGGCTTGGCTGTCTAGCTGTCCAGTTAGTTCTTTCCCTTGACTACCAGATCCTTTTTTTTTTTTTAATTTTTTTTTTTTTGTACTTTAGGCAAAAGTTTACAAATCAAGTCAGTCTCTCATACAAAAGGCCATTCACACCTCGCCGTACACTCCCTCCTGCTCCCCCTAATGAGACCGCACACTCTTCCTCTCCATCCTGTATTCCCCGTGTCCATTCATCCAGCTCCCGTCCCCCTCTTCCTTCTCATCTCACCACCAGACAGGAGTCGCTCACATAGTCTCATGTGTCTACTTGAGCCACGAAGTGGCTACTCATCAGTATCGTTGTTTATCTTATAGTCCAGGCCAATCCCTGTCTGCAGAGTTGGTTTCGGGAATGGTTCTGATCTTGGGCTATTGAGGGGTCCAGGGACTACAACCGTCAGGGCCCCTCCAGTCTCAGTCAGACCATTAAGCCTTGACCACCAGATCTGGGGTGTCACTGTATGCCAGGCACTGTGCCAGGCAGTGGAGCTGATGAACCAGGCTGGCAGGGTCCCTGCTCTCGGGACCATAAAGTTGAGGGGGCAAATGGTCAGTAGCAAATAATTACACAGAGAGTTACTCTATTACAGGTGTGGTGGGGCCTGTGGTCTTTCTGCCTCACCACACTGCAGCCGTCTGAGTTGTGGGGGGGGTGAGGATTTTTTTATAAGCTTCCCAACAGAGTGGAAGGCTTCCCTGGTCTCCCACCACCCACCTCCCCTGTCCAGGTTCCCTGGCCCCTGCTGCTGCCTCTGCAGGGAGTCTCCCCTCCCCTAGCATGGCCAGCAATTGGTGTGACTGCGACTCTATTTGGAGCCCAGAAATAGAAGCAAATGGCGCCATCACTCAAGGCTCTGTGAATTCTGCTCACATGGCTGTGTTGCGTCCCCTGACCTACATCTCCTCCTGGACTCAGAGGGGAGCAAGAGGTCCCCCATGTGGCAAAGGCCTAGTCTGGCAGGAAGCTCAGGGCTAAGGTCAGGAGAGCTGGCCAAGGTTGCACAGCTCCTGACTTGCTCTGTGACCCGGGGCAAGTCACTTAACCTGGGACTCTGCTCATCAAAGTAGACTGGGGCAGGGGCTATGCGCTTGGGCTTCAGAATCAGAGAGACCACATCAAGGTCAGCTGCTTGCAAACATGACCTCGGGTATGTCCATCCCCTCTGAGCCTCCATTTGTTCCCTCATTGATAAAATGAGGCTCATTCTAGAACCTAGTCTGAGGGCTACGTGCCACAAGCTCTCCATAAATGGCACCTGTGAGCAACATCAGATGACAGCAGTGCTTGGTTGGACCACCTCTCACGCCTGCCCGCCCTGACAATCTCTACCCTGAGATGGCTGAACCTCACATGCAGTAAACCTGGTTATTCCCAAGGCCCTGCTGTCCTGAAGGCCTCTTTCTCCTCAGAGGGTGGTGAGAACCTGCCTCGGTGCTCACCTCTCTCCACCAACTCAGCAATCCTCAGGATCTGTAGGGGCCAAGAGACCAGAGTGCTGGGGGCATTGCAGGGGCAAGGCAGCAACCAAAGCTTTCTTAGAAGAGGGCTGCTATCATGGAAGCAGCAACTCTAGAACATCAGTTCTCTGCCAGTAGCTTTGTGCATGGAGGCTGCCTGGAGCAGGGGGATGGCTGGGATGACCACATGTGGTCCCTTTCGGCATGGGCTGCCTTTTCCTGGAGGACCAGCTCAGCAGAGGGCTGGGGCCTGGGGAATCAGGGCTGGGATGGGGATGGGGGCTGTGGGCTCAGCTGTGGGCAAAGACAGAAGCAAAAATGGGTCTTAAATGTGCTCCTTGCTGGCTGGCAAGGGGACAGCTTGTGGGTGTGTGTCCCTGGCTGGCTGGGGCTCTGAGCAGGGGCCCAGTTCCTTTAGCCTGGGGGTTGACCTTGCCCCTAATCCTCCCATTCTAGCTTCTTCTGGAGGCTGAGAACCAGCCTGAGATCGTGTAAATTGTTCCTAACTTCTGGAAGGGCATTTGGCATTCAGAATCCAAAGTCTTTACAACATGTTTCCCTTTGACTCAGCTATTCTCTTTGCAGGAACATTTCCTCCGGAAATAATTAGGGACGTGCACCATGACTCGTGGTGAAGGATGTCCACTGCAGCATTATTTATATCAGCGAAATATGTGAAACAACCCCATGCCCTTCAGTAGGAGACGGATGGGACAGATTGTGGCCAGTCTAGACAATAGAACACTGCGGCCACTGCAAACGATGAAGGCAACATGTATTTATAGCCACCCAAGGAGAGCTAGGGGGTCTGTTAAGTGGAAAAGGCCAATTACAAAACAGAACTTGCCAATTGTGTACAATAATATATACGCATAAAAATAAATGTGTTTATATTCAGAGAAAAAAGTCTGGAAGGTTCTATACCAATTGTAAACAGTCCTTCTCTCTGGGTGAGGATTGAGGTTAATTTTTTTAGAATTGTTTTTTTATATATGGCACAGTGGTTAAGAGCTACAGCTGCTAACCAAAAGGTTGGCAGTTTGAATCCACCGGGTGCTCCCTGGAAACCCTATGGGGCAGTTCTACTCTGTCTTACAGGGTTGCTGTGAGTTGGAATCGATTTGATGGTAAGGGGTTTGGTTTGGTTGATTTTTATAATTCTGCATTTAATTTTTTCCTTACCACGAATAGTATAACTTATGTGGTTTTTTAGGTATGTTTTTAAAAAGTTATTCTAAAAACCAGTGCATATACATGCTACAATGTGGATGAACCTTGGAAACAGGCTGAGTGAAATAAGTCAGACACAAAAGGACAAATATTGGATGACCCCACTTATCCAGCATATCTAGAGTAGGCAAATGCATAGAGGCCAAAGCATATTAGTGGTTACTGGGGGCAGGCGGGCGGGGGGCGACGGGGAGTTACTGCTTAAGGGGCACCGAGTTTCTGTTTGGGGTGATGAAAGGTTTTGGAAACAGGTAGTGGGGATGGTAGCACAACATGGTAAATGTAATTAATGTTATTGAATTGTACACTTAAAAATGGTTAAAATGGCAAACTTTTTGTTACACATATTTTACCACAATAAAGTTAAACAAGCAAACAAAAAGCAGCACCCTGTTCCAGGAGAACATAGCCCCTGGGGAATGTGTGGTGAGCAGAGAGTGTGGGTTGAAAGAAAATTCACTGTTTTGGTGCTGGAGCCTGCCCTCCATTGGCATGTATGTCGGGCATCTCTCCTGACCAGCGAAGCCCCTGCCTCTGACCAGAGCCCATGGTGCCCCCAGGGCTGATGCGTGGGTCTGCTTTGTCTCTAACTCTCCTGGTCTGAGTGACTCTGAGCATGTTTCCTAACTTCTTGGGGCTTCTATTTTCTCACCTGAAGAATACAGACACTAAAGCCTGCTCTACCTGTCTCCAAAGACTGTTGGGGTGTGAGTGATCAAAATTCCAGGTATAAGGTCTGATAGCGTCTTTTAGTCACTCAGCTGAATACCAAGCACTGCTGGGAGCTGGGTCTGAAGCAGGAGGCAATGCAGACCAGGACCCGACCCAACTGCACAATTGGTTATTTAATTTCTGCTGTATCAGCTGCAAGGCCAGATGAAATAACAGCATACGATGGGGGCTTGGCCTGGTTTTGGGGTGGTCAAAGGCTTCCCTGAGGGGGTGGACAACACTCTACCGCTGAGAAGTTAGCGTGTGTCATCTCCAGTAGAAAAGAGTGTTGCTGCCAGGGAGGTTTTGGAATCAGCCTAAATATCCATCAAGTAGGGACAGATTAATCCGGCCTTGGTGGAGAGGTTGTCACCGAGAGCAGGTGCCGACAGACGGGAGATAGGAGAGCTGACAGAACAGATAACCTGGACAGCTGGCCAAAGAGGGACTGGGGTGGGGGTGGGGGTGCTGCTGAGAGAGGGTCAAAGGGGGTGGGGGGATGGAGAGATGCTATGAAATAACCAAGGGTGGCTAGGTGGTGGTGGGACGCTGTGAGGTGGCCACGAGGCCAGGGGGAATGCTGTGAAGTGGCCAGAGGGAGGATGAAGACTTGGGGGAGAGTGGTGGGAAATGGCTGCTGCCAGGCTGAGAAATCCAGTTCTGGTGTCCATGCCTCATGCCTGATGTGAAGGGATGTGGGACCGAGACCAGGATTCCAAAAGGGAGGGTAGATGGCCATGGAGGTCCCTCCCAGCCCACCCATGGTACAGCCATGAGAATAAAGCCGAGCCAGGTGAAACACCACAGGAGGTCAATTTAGAAAAATGTTCTATGTTAGCATGTGCACAGAGAAAATTCCAGAGGCGTGTGCCTCAAACTGCAGCAGAAGTTATCCCTGGGGAGCGAGGTCGAAGGCAGACGATCACTTTTTTGCATTATCTGTCTCTGTGATGTTTGCATTTTCTTTCCCAGAAGAATGTATCAATAAAGATACTTTAATAAATGACGTAGATCGTGACCAAAAGACATAGAGACCGCTTTCAACCACAGAAACATGCCCATAGGAAACTGGGCTTGGTGAACCAGGCTGGGCCTGGGTGAGTCACCCGTCGCCTGGTTCCCTTTGGGAAGGGAGAAGGGGAGGAGCTTTAGGGGACTTGGAGGGAGGCTGGACCAGGGCTTCTAATAACAAAGATGATACTCATTGCTACGCAAGCAGTAACTGGGCATCACTAGGTACCACGCACTGTGCTAAGCGTTACGGGTAATTCTCTAGTGAAGTATCCAGATGAGCCCCTGGGGAGATGAGAAAACTGAGGCTCAGAAAGAGGAAGTCACTTGCCCAAGATTCACAGCAGAGCTGAGATTTGCACCCAGGACTGGTTGATGCTAAAGTGCAAGCTTTTGCCAGGTGCTAAGTCTCCTTCTTCCTGGGAGGTTACTGGAGTCTGGGCAGCATGCAGTGTGGGAGGAGGGGGCGGGGAGGGTGCAGGACCATGTGCCATGCACGGAGCACACAGAGAGTGTCCTCCAGGCCTAGCTGGGACCCTTCACAGGCCAGGTGGTGGCCAGAGCTCCTATTTCCCAAGCCACCCAAGTGGCCCCTTGGGGGCTGAGGGGAGCCCAGGTCCCAAGCATAAGCACGGAAGACTCAACTTCCAGCCCAGAGACTGTGGCAGGAGTCTGCAGGGTGCCCTGGTACTTGGAGTGGGTGGACAGGGCTGGGCAGAGCTATCTTACTCCCTGGGTCCTGAGGTACTAATTCTCCTACAGTTTCCACAATAGTGATGGTCCTATTCCCTGGGCATGGGCCAGGGGCCAGTCACTATACCAATCACCCTCTCTTTAAATCCCCGCCACAGGCCTATAGCCTCATCATACAGAGCAGGAAACTGAGGAACAAATTTACATAGTAAGTAGAGGGCAGAGTAGGGACCTGGCCAAAGCCCAGGCCTACCTCAGACCTAGGCTTTAGGGTTGAAAGCCCTCCCAGGCCCCCCAAAGACTAAAGAGCAGGCAGAACCCTGACATTTCTGTTCAGCTGGTGCTGTTTACCCAGGTGGGGAATGGTAGCCACAGCCCCTCCTGGTGGGTCAGGCCAGGGCTATGGGATCAGAGTCTGGGACTGGTTGCTGCAGTTTTTTCCCACTGAGCTGAGGGACTGGACCCTCGCCCCCAGGATGTGACCACGGGCCTATAGACCTGCTCTTCCCACTCTACCTGCTCTGAGTGGCCATTGCTGAGTGGCTGCTTTGCACCAGGCCCTTATTACTCCATGGTCTCAGTACCTGGATGTGTCACCAAAGGTGCTGGCAGACAGAAAACCTCCTCCCAGACCCTTCACCTCTTCATTGCAAATGTGCTTCAGGAGTGAAGCCAGAACTATGGGTGATAACGTCTGACCTGCCTGACCCCTTAGGCTGGCGGCGGTGAGGGGGAAGGCGTGAGGTTTGCAGTTAGGAAGACTTGGATTTGGTTCCCGGATCTACTACTGAAACAGCTGTGTGGGTTTAAGCAAGCCCCTTAACCTCTTGGAGCCTCAGTTTATTCATCTATAAAATGGACATATTAATACTTACCTTGAAAGCTCACCAGGAAGATTTTTTTAAAAAATAAAATGTAGGATGTTCATGGCATAGTATTGGTACATAATGAAGCTCAATAGATCATTTCTCTAAAGCCTTAAAAAACTACTCTCCATTCATATACAAGAGGGGAGGCATGTCGGATCTTGTTCACCATCCTATGGAGCAAACACCTTTGTGTCTTGCTGCTGGAAGGAGCCAGAAACCTGATCTCAACAAGTGGTTTAGACACTTTTAAATACTTTGGGCAAGAGACTTTCTTAAAAGCAAATGTTCATGTATTTAAAAGAAAGATAAAAGTGGAGCTATTTTAGTTTGTGCCAAGGGGAAGCTTGCTTGCATGCCTTCTGCCACGGCGAGCTCACTCTCTTTCTGGAGCATCTGTCCTGGAGTTGGGCAGGCCTGACTGTGAGAAAGCTGAGATCTGCCTCCCCTGGCTTGTCCCTGCTTCCCTGCTCTTCGTCCAGCCTGAAGCACCAGACAGAGGCTGGTTCTCTCTGGCCCCTCCTCTAAAAATGCAAAGCAGAGCTAGAGATGCTCCCACTTCTAATCCTGACTCCACCACTGATCAACTGCGTGACCTTGGGCAAGTCGTCACTCAGTGCCTCAGTTTCCTCCTCTTTAAGTGATAATAATAAAAGCCTTTCCCTTGAGGGGTTGTAGTGAGGATGAGAAGTGATGATGTGGCCTTATGCAAAGCCAATCCGTAGTAAACACTCGACACTCTCCTAACACACCACCATAGGGGAAAGGACGGGCAGAGGGCCTCGGGAAGCTGGTTTGAGAGTGAGGCTCAGGTATCTGCCCTCCTGTGAGCTTTTCCACCCCCATCCTCTGATACACAGAATACGGTTTTCTTAAGCCCTGTGTGAGGCCTCAGCAGGCACAGGGGAAACCACAGGTAATGAGAGCAGGTTTCTGTCCCTGGAAGCTCCTAGCCCAGCACCTTGGCCACCCTGCTCTGTCCCTCCCTCCAAGCCCATTGCTCGGCTCACAGGAAGAGCAGAGGCCTGAAGTGAGGCAGACCTGGTGCCAATCTCAAGCTCTGAGGCCTTGACCAGGTGACTTTATTTAGAGGAACCTCAGTTTCCTAATCTGTAAAATGGGAATGATAATGACACCAGCCTTGTGAGGCTGTTTATTCAGGATAAAAAAATGTTAGTAATGAATTGTAAATAATTTAGTAATAAGAACAGAAAACCTCCACGGAGCCAGACACACCGTCTCCTACAGGAAGTATTGTTTTCTCCTCGTCAAGTCCCTACCCACACCCAGAGCAAGGGGCACCCAGATGCTTGAAGACCTCGAGGGAGGAGATGCATATTTTTATCACAACTTCCTCTAGGACCACGTTCTCAGTGATCCAACCTCACCCCTTCTGGAACTGGGACCCCTCATCAGCCTTTGCTTCACCTGAGACCTCCACTCTCCACCTGTCTCCAACATGGTGGCCACACTAGGAAGGGCAAGAGAATTAACACGGGGCCCAGTGTGGAGGGCTGAAGCCGAGTTCATGGACCCTTTGGGGAGCCAGAAGTGCCCGGGGCTGTGGCCTAATGGGTACTGGGAGTCGCCCTGTGGGTGGAGGGGAGGGCTTTCCGTCCACAAGGTCCCCACGTGGTAACTGGCTTGGGGCAAATGCTAAACTGAGCAATGCTGGTAGCAAAGACTTTGGTAAAATAGGCCAAGCCCCCTACTCCAGCGACCACCTAGGGGAAGGAGCAGGTAAGATCTCCAGGAGACTCTGGGTGGCTGGGAGCCCCAGACTGAACCCCCAGGGCCCCCCAGGCCCTGCAGGAGAATCCTGGGCAGGGTCCCAGAACAAAGCAGGCCTCAGTGCTAGGATATCAGGGTGCACCTAGGGGTGGCACATAGAGCTGCCTGCAAGTGGCTGAAAAACTCCAGGACCCCCGCCTGTGGGGCGGGAGTCACTCAGGTGAGACGCTGGCTCTAGGACACCTACCAGACCTCAACTCTTCCTGGAGCCCTTGGCCTTCTGGCTCCCAACCCTCCTTTCAAAACTTCCTTGGGGTAGTAGCACCTTCTGCCAAGAGCAGGGCCTTTCCTCAGAGGTTACCACTGGGCCTCCACGCTCTCAAGGCCCCCATTTTGCAGGGGGCCCTCCTCTGCACATCCCTGGTGCTTGCTTCCCCACAGCCTGTTTCTGGGACACCCTTCCTGCTTAACCTCATTAGATTGTTCCAGGTGGTTTCCGAGGGCCCTGTGGCCACCCCCTGCTGGCCCCAAGGAGGGGAAGGCTACTTCCCGAGGGGCCTGGCAGGGCAGTGGTGGACATCAGCACACTCACCCAGAAGCAGGTTCATGAGCACCTCCTGGCCAGCCAGCGTGCTACTCTTCACCAGGCAGAGGATCGTGCCCCCAATCCAGGGAATGCCGTGGCCTGTGATGCCGATGAGCTTGACCATGGAGCGGGCACTGGCCCAGGACGAGGCCCGGCCTGCGCACACTCCCAGTCGCTTGGACATGCAAATGTCGATGGCCAGCAGGGAGTTGAAGGCAATGCCCTTGAAGGAGGGGTTCAGCTGCATGCAGTCCTCCTCGGGCAGCTGCTGTGACTGGCGCCGCTCACGGGCCCCATCACCAGGGGGTGGTGGCTGCGCCAACGAGCCTGGGGCCTTCCTGCCGGAGCTGCGAGGCTCTGAGGCCCCCTTGGGGGGCTGGTTCAGAGACAGGAACTCGGCCCGGTTGAGGACATTGTTGCGGTCCCGGGCCCGGGCCCGGCTCTGAGAAGCTGGCATAGCAACCTTGTTCACGTGGAGAAAGCCAGTGCCAGCCTGGCTCCAAGGACCTTCTCCCCGAAGACAAGAGCGGCCCAGAGAGCCCCCACGTCCCTGTCTCCCTGCCTTCTCCGCTATACACAGCAGCTGTTAAATATAGACTGGAGGAATGCACATGGCTGTTTACCTCCGGTTGCTACCAGGCTCGAACGGGATGTCAGTGCCAGGCTGGGCAGCCAATCAAGCCTACCAATGCGAGGCCAGCGCCAATGGAGCCACAGGGAGGCAGAGGCATCTACAGCTGCGGCCTGGCTGCCTCAGACCTGGGCTATTTAAATCTTCCAATGGCTCATTCCCAGACCTTGGGGGACTCTGGGAAATGTAGTTCTCCTGCTCCCCTGGACTCAGCCCTGCCTGCGGCTGGGACAGATGTGGGGCCCTGGACTAACCCTTGCTTTTACCTGCTTCCCTGTGAGTGGTCCAGAGCCCTGTGAGCCAGGCCAGCCAGCCCCACTGGCCTGGGCAGCTTGGACCTAGGCTCACGATGGAACAGCGGAGCCCAGGCCAAAGGCATTTCAGGACACCAGATGGAGTTGACAATGTCACCATCACTGAAAGCAACATCTTGGGTCCCCTGGCACCAGGCCCAGCCCCTCCCCCTGTGACAACATGTCATTAAGCAGACAGGTTGGTTTTTCTTTTTAATCAGTAGTGAATTTGGCTTCGATATATCATGGTCCAATCAAGTGGAAATTTGTAAGGTTTGATTTCCATTAGAGGGAGGGGTAATTACTTGGTGGGTGATGGATCAGACACGGTTGGGTCTGGTTGCCTGCAGTGCCAGAGCCATGCAAAGGAAAGGAGCGCTGCAGCGGCTTCAGGCAGCCCATAAATGGTTTCTGAGTGCCTGGCACGGGGCTGGGTGATGGTAGATTGTAGCGAGTGACACAGACTCCGTGCCTCCAGGAGTCTCGCAGTTCAAAAGGAATACATGGAACATGTTACTGGTCACAAGTATGTGAACATGTTGCAGGATCATAGAACCAGGGCTCCAGGTCTGGTCTGGGAGTTGTGGAAGGCTTCTTCCAGGAAGGGAAATCTAGGGATAAAGAGGGAGGCCCTGGGCAGGAGAGAGCCTTCCCCTATGAAGACTAAGTGAAGTCCGTGTGGCTGGTGTATGTGGGGGGGGGGTGGGGGTGGGGGCGGGGGGCAGGAAGACGAAGGAGGGACTGCAAGTCTAGAGCGGGGAGACCAGGCGGGTCCACTGAAGGATTCGGATCTGAGGCAGGCCTCCCTGTGTCCACTTGGGCAACCCGAGGGAACCCAGAGTCAACAGGGGTGAGTGCTCTCTGGCCACAGTGGACCAGCCCACGGATTCCAGGGTCAGATAGATCAGGGGATAACATGTGGGTTCCACCAACTAGCTGTGTGTCCCTGAGCAAATCTCTTCACCTATCTGGGCCTCAGTTTTCCTGCCTGTAATATGGGAGTAAGTATGCCTATCTCCAAGGGTTGCTGGGAGGCTCAATGAAATGATGTTTGCAAAATGCTGAGCGGGTCCCTGGCACATGGTGAACTTTCAACCCTATGGGTTAGGAACTGTTCCTGTTTGACAAATGAGGCATGGTCTGCTCTCACTTCTGACCACCCTATTCAGAAGAGCCCATTCCCATGGGGTGAGGCCAGGTCCAGGGACCGTCCATCCTGGGTTCCTTGCAGACACCCTGACTCTATCCAGTTGGGCTGGCCCAGGCTGGGCCCATCTTCTTCCTCTTTCTTTTCCAGAGAGTTCCATTCAGACCACATAGTCTCAGAGGGAGGTGTCCCAGGCCACATTGCATCCTGCCCTCTTTGATGTAGCCATGATGACACTTGCTGCCGCACGCGGACTCTGTCATTAGCCGTTTGGATATAGATGCAGATGAAGACGTAGACGTGATGCACGGATATTGGGCGGTGTGTGACTCCTACGTGCTTTAGCTTACTGTCATTGTACAGCCAACCTTTCTGTGAAGTAGCTGAGTAATCATACCCATCTTACAGTTGAGGAAGTTGAGACTCAAGGGCTGGGAAGCCAAAAGGAGGGAAGGTCTAACTCCAAGCAGCTCCTGGGGTGGGGCATGTGGGCCTCCGGACTCTGATCTCTCAGACCACAGGGACCTGGATGTGCTCACTCAGCTCTCCACCAGGGCATTCACCCCACTCTTCCTGGGCGGGGCCTGTGACCTAGGCTGGCCTCAGGAGGGCCAGAGGAGCCCAGCCCAGATAGGGACTATTAATACTCAGTGGCCTGTGTCAGCATCTTGGGCTGGCAGGAGCTGCTGGCAGGTTCTGAGGGCCACAGTGGGCTCCAAGCTGGGGAGAACTGTGGGGTCCAGTTTGGCTCTGGCTCAGGAGTGGTTAAGACCTGGTGTCTTATTTATCTAGTGCTGCTATAACGGAAATACCACAAATGGGTGGTTTTAACAAACAGAAATTTATTTTCTCAGAGTTTAGGAGGCTAGAAGTCCAAATTCAGGGTGCCAGCTCTAGGGGAAGGTTTTCTCTCTCTGTTGGCTCTTGGGGAGGGTCCTTGTTCCTTGGAGCCTTGGTGATCTTCATATGGTGTGGCATCTATCTTCCCCCATCTCTGCTTGCTTCTCTGTGCCTCGTCTTCTTCTTTTTATATCTCAAAGGTGATTGGCTTAAAACACACCCTATGCTGACATGATCTCTTAACAAAGAAAACCCATTCCAAAATGGGATTATAACCACAGGTATAAAAAAACCAAAAACAAAAAACCATTGCCATTCAGTTGATTCTTACTCAGCGACCATATAGGACAGAGTAGAACTGACCCATAGGGTTTCCAAGGAGCAGCTAGTGGATTCGAACTCTTTCGGTTAGCAGCTAAGCTTTTAACCACTACGCCTTCAGGGCATAGGGGTTAGGATTTACAGCGCGTATTTTTGGGGGACGAAAGTCAATCCATAACACCTGGGCTCTGGAATAGGACAGCCCCTGTTCAAGCTCTGGGATAGGACAGCCCTGTGTTCAAACCCTGGCTCAGTCACCTCTAGCTGTGTGACCATGGGCAAGCCCTTCTGCCCCTCCAGGCCTGTTTCCCCCTCAGAGGGCTCTGAGAGGACAATGTGAAGGGCTCACTCAGTCCAGAGAGGTTGTGGCTGGGCAGCCAATCAAGACCACCCTGTGGTCTTGAGTCCTGTTCCCCTCCTCTGTAAGATGGGGTGATGCTGTCCACATCCTCAGGATGGCCGAGAAGCAAGCACCACCCCTCAGCCCGCAAATCTTTATTGAGCACCTACCAAAGGCCACACAGTCTTAGTTCTCAAGAGTCTTAGAATTTATTAATTCATTCAATGAGTGCTTTCATTGATTTCCTCCTGTAGTTAGGCAGATGGAGCACACACCCACGAAATAATTAGCCAATGTTTTCCAACAATATAATTGTAATAAAAGCCTTATTTTTTTTTCTTACTATCAAAATGCTACATGCTTACTGTGATAAATTCAACAAATACTGATGAGGCAGGTGTAATCCCTCCAATCTGAGACCACCACTGTTAACATGAGGATGGTCAGGTTATAGAGGGATTCTCACTTGCCTCATTTCCAATTGTGGAAATATTTTACAACAACCAAGTATTACTTTAATAATCAGAAAAGAATATATCTATGTACCTACACAAAATACATTTTAAAAATATGATCATATTATACACCCTTTTAAAAATAACCTACCCCTTTCACTTAACAATATACACCTGGCCATGTTACCATGACAACCCCATCATTTTTCAATGGCATTTTAGCACGTGCATGGACCTTAATTTAGGCCCAATCCCTCATTATTGGGCATTTAGGTTGTGTCCATCTTGTGGCTATTCAAAACTGTTCTGGGCTAGCCATCCTTACCCATACATCCCTGTGCACTAAAACACAATACAGATAAATGGCTAACGTGGCAGTGCCAAACAAAACAGTGCATGCAGACATATTGCTCTGAGATCTGATGGGCTAACCAGAGCCACTGACTGCAGGGCCCAGACATGGGAGAGCATGAAGGGATCATAGACACTTAGGGCTGAGAAGGACAAGTCCAACCATCCTCTTCCCATGTCAGAGATGAGGAAGAGCAGGCTCAGTGTCGTGACATCACCTATGAGGCCACACAGCTGGTCGGTGCCAGAGTTGGTATTTGGACTGGCAGGTCCCTCTGACTCCTAAGCCTGTGAACTGTCTTCCTGGTCATGTGTCTCACAACTTCTCTGTTTCCCTGGCCTGCTTGGCCTCACCTGTCACTCATCACTCATTTGTCAAATATTCTTGAGGCCTGCTGTGCACCAGGCCCCATGCAAAGACCAGCGGTAAGTGCGAGGATGACTCTGCAGTAGCTCCGTTCCTCCAGACCACCTGGGAGGCATTGTCCCATCTGGACCTTGTTCCATGTAGCCTTCCTGTTCGTTGAGAGGTAAGGGATGAAGTGACTAGTCTGGGCCTACAGCTCCTAAGGGGCAGAACCAGGATTCCGACTCAGGTCTCAGCCTAATGCCCTTGCTCCTAACCACCGGACTATAATGTCTCTCACTAACTTGAGCAGGAGAGTTTTTCTGGCAGCTTCATAGGACCTAAAATAGCATTTGTACATTATAGGCATTTGTTATTTGTTGTCTTTAAATGCTTAAGATAGATTTACTAAGCATATTTATCATTAACTTATACTTATCACTTGTTATACAGCTCTGGTGGCTCAGTGATTAAGAGATTGGCTGCTAACCAAAAGGTCAGCAGTTCGAATCCACCAGCAGCTCCTTGGAAGTCCTATGGGGCAGTTCTATTCTGTCCTATAAGATTGCTTTGAGTTGGAATTGACTTGACTGCAATGGGTTTGGTTTTTATCGCTTGTTATGTTCCAGACTGTGCTAAGTACACGTGGCCCCATCCATCATCTCTTTTAACCCTCACAGCACCTTAGAAGACAGGTCTTTAGCTCCGATTATACAAATGAGAGAACCGAAGCTCAGAGGTAAGGGGATTCTATCAAGGTCATGGGGTGGGTCAGTAAGGGCACAGGTTCTAACATTCCACCCCAACCCCCCTTGCCCTCTTCTTTTCTTTCTTTCTGAGCCATATCACTTGCTAATGGCCATACCCAGTGCCATATAGCTTACTTATTCTCTGTGTGTTTGTGGTCCATGTCCTCTCAGTACAACATCAGCTCCATGGGACAGGGATTGGTATCTGCTCACTAATGTAACCCAGGTGCCCAGGCGGTACCAGGCACACAGTAAAACTAAACCCAATGCCATGGAGTCGATTCCAACTCATAGCAATCATATAGGACAAAGTGGAACTGCCCCATAGGGTTTTCAAGGAGCAGCTGATGGACTTGAACTGCCGACCTCTTGGTCAACAGCCAAACACTTAACCACTGAACCACCAGGGCTCCTGGCACACAGTAGGCACTCAATAAATATTTGTGGAATCAATGACTGCCTGATTACAGAACCTGGGCTCTAATCTACTACAGACCTTGGCATCAAAGACCCATGGCCAGTACGAGGTCGTTGTTTGGAGCAGTGACTCCAGAAGGGAAGGAGTGGGGTGGGCGAGAAGCTCCACTCCATGAGAGACCCCCCCGCTCCAGGGGAGAAGAAGGCCAGGCAGCAGCAGGTGGGCGGGGAGCCAGGCGTCTACCTGCTAGGACGAGGCGGGAGCCCTGTGAAGGCATTTCATCACCACCTCCCGCCCCAGGCGCTCCCCACCGGATCGCTTTCTCAGTTCAAATTTCCGACGCCGCTCCCCGGTTATTTCGGTCGAGAAACCTGATCCTTTGCTGGGTTTATTTTAGCACCTTGGAGAACTCCCAATGCCGCACCCGAAGTCAGGCCGCGCCCAGCCTGCTGATGCCCCGCTCCGTCCATCCCGGGAAGGGGGCGCGGGAGCTAGGGGGACACCCCCCCGCCCCCGCCAGAGCCGTCCCTCGGGCTCTGCGGGCGTCGCGTCCTCCGCTCGCCTGCACCTGGGGTGCTGGGTCGAGGGCCGCGGAGGGCGGCGCCCGGGTGAGCCCAGGGCGTGTTCTGTGTGCGCACTCACGGCTTGCTTCCTGACCTCGGGGTGCCCCTGAGCCTCAGTTCCTCATCTAGGAGATGGGGCGGGTTGTGCTTTCAAAGGAGGTCCTGGGAGGTGAAGAAGTTTCAGGCTCAAAATTGTGGCTCTGGAGGCTCAGGTTAGGCCGAAGGGGAGCGTTCAGAAGGAGCCGTGGGCGCCAGGCAGGGGACCCCAACTGGGCATCCGGCTCTCAGCCAGGTCTGAGCCCCCACCCCCTGCCCCAGGGCACGGCCCGTGCAAGCTGGGTTTCCGGCGGAAGCATCCGACTCAGGGGCTCAGCGGTCCTACCAAGACCTCCATTCAGCCAACACAGTCTCCATCTGGCACCTCAAAGACCTCCCTCTGCCAGCCCCACATTCACACAGACATCAGTCACCCAGAGACATAACACATAATCATACACCTGCACACACACACTTCCACAAATACACACACTCACACCTCACATACAAACTCATAAACACTCAGACATTACACACACTTGCTCACATACACTCACCATCACACACACTTATACATACACCCTCACCCGCAGACACGTGGACAAAACTCACCCCTCACATACATACTTACACATACACAGACACACATGCGCATACAAACCCTCACAGACATGCACAAACCCTCACAGACATGCACACACAAACCCTCACAGACGTGCACACACATGGACATATACGCCATCATACATACTCAGCCACACCTCCTACAGAACACAATCACACATACCAGAACACACACAGACTCACATACAATATACACATATTCACACTGTCCTACACACAGTCATCTACGCCCACACCTACATGCTCACTCACACCATTACGCATCTTATACATACGTGTGTACACACACATGCACTCTCACAGACACACTCACACTCAGCCATATACACACATATGGATGTACATACGTGGGCACTGATATGCCTCCTCACATAGTTACACAACTCTCAGGTATGCCCTCGCACACAGATATGCCCTTATGCCATCGCACGCTCATTTACACAAATAGACATACACTCACTCACACACTGTTTCTTAGCCACACACGCCATCAAGCGCCCCCCACCCTTGGTACATGCATCCTTCACTCTCCCCTCTCCTAGCTCAATGCTGGTCACACACTACATCAAAACAACTTACTCATAGACTTTCTGATTCATAGCAATCAATACTTACTCATAACCATTTTGAATATCAATTTTTATCTATTATTGATGTTAATTAAAACCTTCATGAATCATTCCTGGATTTCTCCTTTGACGTCTCTCTGGCCCACAGGGGTGTCAGTGCCGTGGGGCCCATGCCTGTCATCTGTCCTGGTCCTGGCTGGGGGATCCCCACTGTCTTCCAAGTGCCTGGCCCAGAGGAGGTGCCCGTCAATACTGGGGAAGGAATGAATGTGAGAATGATGGGGAGGCGAGCTGGGAAGTCCCAGTCTAGCATGCCCTAGAAGAAAGGATGTTCTGAACCTTTGACTGGCAAGTCCCAAGCCTTCTGGCCATTCCCCCATGCCACATCACTGAGCTGTTTTTGCTTCTGCCCTTCAGTAGAAAGCAATGTAATAAGTGACCTGGGGGGCAGGAGACCTGGGTCCTAGTCCCAGAATCTTCCCTGGAAGACCTTGTTGGGCTTCTGTTCCCCATTTTAGGGAAGGCTGTTGGACCAGTTCTCTGAGATCCTGTTGGTGCTCACCTGGCCAGGCCAAGCATGTACCCTCACCTGGTGCATCAGGGATGCAGGGATGGGCCTTGCACCTGGATCTGGCCTCCTTGACTCCCGATGCCCCCATTCCGCTGTCACCTGTCTGGCCCTCCAGCCTTGCCCACCTCCAAATGGGCATTCCAAGCCTCATCATTGGCTTTTTCTCTGGTCCCCCAAACTGTTGGGAAGAGAGCCTCATCTCCCAGGGCAACAGAATTCCAGCATTTGACTTTTTCCTCTGCAGAACAAGAACTTTTTTCCTTTGCATGAAAATCCTTTCTGCCTTGCTTTCAGAGGACTGGCTGTGGCCCTGAGATTTAGGTTGGAACTTGTTAGGGAAGGAGCCATGAGACTGTCTCTGTAGGCCATTGAAAATGAGGTTCCCAAAATGATAGCCTTCCTCAGAAGGTGCCCAAGGTCCAGCTGCATCCGAATCACCCAGCCTCCTGGTCAAGGAGCCAGGCTGCCTGGTTCAATCCATGCCTTCCTCTTCCTGGGGTGTTAATGTCCTCATCTGTAGAACGGGATGATGGTAGGACATGGCTCATGGTGCCACTGTGGAATGCCACACAGATGATGTGTATAAAGCTCTGGGCTCATGGCGATGCTCAGGGAAGAGAAGCTGCCTGTTTCTACAGACCTCAGAGGGTTCTGGTTTTTGGGAGCTGAGTGTTAAAACCCAGCTGGGTAGGGTCAGTGTTTTTGCCTCTGATTTGCTGTGTGCCTTTGGGTTTTCACAAGCTTTCTGGGTCAAATGTGCCTGGAATCGAGGAGGAGCACGGTGGGACCTTGTCCTCCCCCTAAGAACACTCTGAACTCCCCATTTGCAGCCTTGAGAAGTTCCCCATCTCTGGTTGGGAGTTTATACATCATCCCCCCATCCCCCAGCTTTCCCATTCACTGGTGATGTCACCACAGGGAGTCTGTAGAGGTCCAGGGAAGAGGAAGGGGCTGGGGAGTGTCAGTGTCGCTGTGGTGCTGGGCACATCCCAAGCAGATGTCCCTTCCTCTGCTCTGCAGACGCCGGGTGCTTCACACTCGTGTGTACACGTCATGAGCCTTCCACATATGCTGAGACAGCCGTGGGACTGTGCCCAACACCCACAGAGCTCCAGAAAATGCTGAGCAGAGAAAGGGCTGCATGGGGAGGGAGGTAGGAGGGCTGGAGAGGCCAGGAGCTGGGGAAGCAGTACGAACTTTGATGGGCCCTTCAGGAGCTGGCACAGGGAAAGTACATGTGACCGAGCCTGTCTAGACCCTTGGTCAGTCAGGGCTGGTCCTGGAGGAGCTGCCCTTCAGCTCAGGCCCTGGTAAAGAGGTCCAGGATGCTGCCTGGGTCCTCTACCCACCACCCTGCAGAACTGGGGCTTCAAACGGAACCAAAATAAAGTGATGCATAGAAAGTGATGTGAAAGAGGGACCCAATGCAAAGGGAGAGGTGTCTTCTATTCTGCAAGAGCCTGTGGGCACCCAAGCACCTCTTCTGGTGGTACTCACCAGAGTCCGTGCTCCCTAGTGGTCAGTCCCATCCTAACCTGGAGGTGCCAGACCCCAGCTAACAGGGGCAGAGCACCCACTGGAGGAGTTAAGAGAGTGGGCTTTGGAATTGGTCAGATCTCTGAGAAGTCACTGTCCTCAGACTCTTGGGTCTGTCTATATAGCCCACCTCACAAGGTCAAGGTCACAGATAAAGAAGACAATGCTTGGGTAGTGCTGGCTCATTCAGCACCTGACACATAGTGGGAGCTTTATCATCATATCACAAACTGACATCAAGTCCAGGGCCACTTCCAAGTGGCCTCAGGGAAATTCATCCCCAGGAAATCACCTCTGGGGGTTTTGATATTTAATGAGGTAGTTTTGGGCACCTCCTTAGGAAAGCTGTCATTTTGGGAACCTCCTGTTTCCATCAAACCAGAAAAATTTGCAGTTAATTATTCTTAGTTATTCGGGTGGAGCACCCACTACACACCAGACAGTTCTGGGTGACAGACAGCATCCATGGATCATGGAGTGTCCCACCCAGTGGGGTCTGCTCTGTTCTAGGCAATGGGGGTGATGGGATTGGGAGATGAGATGGACACCCAAATGTTAACATCTTACTATACATAAACTGAGTAGCATCATAATTATGGGATGGCACAGGAGGTGCTGAAGGCTGCCAGTGAGACCCAGACGCACAGAACATTTCATGAAGACTTTAAGTTCATGGTGCAGGAGAGGTTGCTGAGGGTGGAGAGGCCAGGAAAGACTTCCTAGAAATGGAAATTTACACAGAGCCCTTAGGAGACCAGTGCTATCTGGGGTTTTACTGTGAGCAGTAAACAGACCATGAGGGTCACTGGCTCTGCTACCTCTCCTTGGTCTGACTCAGGGGATGAGGAAGAAGGTACCTACTAGCTGAACTGGAAAGGGATGACTCCCGCTCTAGGTGACACGGGCCTAGATGTGGGAGGACAGAGTGAAGGCGAGGGTGGGGAACTTAGGCAAGGGGATGCAGCCAGGCAAGAGGCAGAGGACAC
The DNA here is from genome assembly GCF_030014295.1 of Loxodonta africana. NCBI lineage: Eukaryota > Metazoa > Chordata > Mammalia > Proboscidea > Elephantidae > Loxodonta > Loxodonta africana. Next base: position 44,290,868 of record NC_087350.1, read on the forward strand.
TTTAACTGGCCGCTTCCTGGGAGCATGGATGTTCATCCATCAAAGGGGAGGCCACCAAGAGGCCAAAGCCTGCTGGTTGCTCCACTCTCCTCCTCTCACATGCACTCAGGATGCTCTGGCTTTGGGACAGGCTACCTGAATCACCCGCCTGGAGCCCAGCTGTGGGTGCCTTTAGAAAGCATAGCCATGGGTGGGAGGCCAGGCTCTAATGCGGCTGCCAGGTTCTCTGATGTCACAAACCAGTTGGCCTTTCCCTGGGGGGTAGTTCCACTATGGGGGTGGGGCTACTGGCTGCTGGCGGGAGCTACTTGCTTAGCGAGATTCACAGCTGTCACTCTCCTGTCTAGGCTCAAAGCCCTTTTTGATCCTCTGCACTCAGACCACCAGGATCCCAGTCTCAGCTCCAACATCTGCTAGGTGTGGGGCCTTGAGCAAGTCTCCCAGTCTTGGTTTCCTCTGTAAAATGCACATAATAGGAGGCCTCCTTGCACAGAGTGGCTGATAGAGGATGAAATGAAGCTTGTCCAGAGCTTATCACACACTTGGGGCCCAACAGGCCTGGGCACCTGTCAGGGTGAGAGGAGGCCCAGCAGGAAGGGAGTGCCCCCAGGACCCTTTCCCAAACCTTCTCTCCCCCACCTTCAACCTACCCAGCCCTGGAGGCTCCAGGGTCACCTGCACTGTTTCTATCCAGCCATCACCTTCTTGTGACCAGGAACACCAGGGCAGTACAGCGTTTTTTCAGGCCTGCAGAGCTCGAGGGGCACGGGGGCAACCCACCTCCGTCCGAGGCAGAAGCTGAACTACACTACCCAGAATTCCTGGCGCTAGCCAGAAAGGAAATGTCGTTTTAACAAGGAGAGGTTCAGCTCCCCGAGCAGCTGCAGCGAGAGAGAAGGAGGAGGGAGAGAGAGGGAGAGAGCTTACTAGGGGGAGGGAGGGCCGCGTGCTGGGAGCGAGGGTGGAAGAGCTTAGCCGGCCGGGAGGAGGAGGAGGCGGCCCGCCCGCCCGCCGGCGCCTACCGACCTGCAGCCCCGCGGGGCCAGCAAGCTGGCGGCGGTCCCTGCGTGCGCGGCGGCGCTCTGGCCCAGGCAGCTGCGGGCCAACGCCGGGGCCAGACCGGCGCAAGGGCTGAGTTTCTGCAAAGTTTGACCTGGTTGCCTTTCTGATGCTGCAGCAGAGCGAGGCAGAGCCGGGCGCACCAGGCGGCTGCGGCGCGGCGGCGGGGCTGATAACGACAGCACTCTCACAATGATCATAAAATAAAGGGGGCGAGCGGGGTGGGGGCGAGAGAGGCCCGAGCCTCAGCCCTCCGCCCCCGACCACCCCCAAGCAGCCCTGAGCTAGGAGGAGGTGGGGGCGGGGGGACAAGGCGCCCAAGCTGGCCCCAGACCCCTGTAGAGCCTAAGGACACTGCCCGGGAAAAGGGGTGGGGGCGCCCCGAGAACGTGTCCCTGGCGGGCCGGAGCCGCCTGGCTGCCGGCGGCTGGGTCAGGGGCGTCCGGAGGGCGGCGGCGGGCAGGTGAGTCGGCGGCGCTGCCCGGGTGGGGGCGTGCGCGCCAAAGTTTCCGGGCAGCTGTCCGCGCACCCGAAGCGCAGGGATCCCGGACCGCTCCCAGCTGGCGATGGGGAACCAGAGGCGCCCGAGCCGGGTCGGAGGTGGGGGATGGGGCACCGCGACCTCAGGGTGCTGGGGGAACCTGGCCCCGGAAGGGGCGCGCGCTCGATCTGGCTGGACTGGCGTGGGGTGGGGGGGCACTGCGCCCTCAGGGGGCCGGAGGGAACCGACCGGGAGTGCGGGGAGGCGCCCGGCGCTAGCGGGGTGGTGGGGGTGGAGGTGGCAACAGCAGTGCCCAGGCTGGCAAGTCCACACTGCCCACTGCAGTGCCAGCCGGTCGCCCCCCCACCCCCAGGCCAGGAGGGTGTCAGCGGAGATGTCACCGGCGGCGATTATTCGCTGGTGCGCGCGGTCGTGCGGCCGCCACTGACGGGGCGGGCGGGGGGGCCGCCGCCTCCGGGTAGACCGCCCAGAGCTGCGCCGTCAGCTCCGCAGCCTGCGCCCAGCGCACACGCGTCGCCGCGCCCCTGTCGCCCCCCGCAGCAAAGTTCGGCTCAACTTTGAGACAGGCCCTGACGCCCTGTCCCTTTCACTTCCCACCAGGTCTTCGGGCGGCCGCGGCGGACCAGGCGGCGGTGGCCCGAACGGAGCCCCGGAGCCTGCACAGCGACAGCGGCGAGGCGACCAAGAGCGCGGCGGGCGCTCGGAGGCGGGTGGGACGCAGCGCGCCCGCGTGGGGGCGTCCGGCCTGCGCCCCTGCCCGCGCCCGCGAGTGGGCGCCGACGGGACCGCGCTGCGTCGGGCTCCTCCGGGACCCCGCCAGCGGCCGGAGCCTGGCGCTCCCCTCCTGGAAGCCTCCGGTCGGCGCTCGCCCCCAGTGGCGCTTGGATCTTCGCTGATTGAACAGAAACTGCTCTTTAATTGATTCAGCTCCGTTGGGCGAGCGGCCGGGTGTGTGCCCGGGAGCGCGTGCGGAAGGCTGAAGGGCAGGAAGTCGGTTTTCTGCAGGGAGGGTGGCGGGACCGCGCAGGCGACCGAGGCTTCCTTATTTATGTCAGCCAGCAGTCGCCTTCTTCATCCGAAGACTTCGGGGAGCGTCTCAGACCTGCGTCCCCTGCGCTTGAGGCACGGAAGGGCTGGATGTCAAAACAACATGATTATCCATTAAACTCCAAACTTTTCTTTTTTAACCCAAAGAATATCGGTGATTTTTGTCCACTGCTAGGAGAAGAAGAGAGCCCAGGGCTCCTGAAATGCAGCAAAATTCTTATTTATAAACAGGCCCAAGGTAGTGATATGCAAAACCCCTCTACTCGGTGAATTTTCTATCCTATGGATATCGATCCTGAGCTTTGAGACTGGCGAGCCCTCTGCACTGGGTCGGGCAGCCTCGGTCCTTTCAATGCCTGGTCTTCCCTGGGATTGCTGGCCTTCCCTGGAGATCAAAGCGGTCCTCTGTGCCATGGGCTGTATTCAGAGCATCGGCAGCAAAGCCAGAGTCTTCCGGGAAGGTATCACGGTAATTGATGTGAAAGCCTCTATCGACCCCATCCCTACCAGCATCGATGAGTCCTCCAGCGTGGTGCTCCGCTACCGGACACCCCACTTCCGTGCTTCTGCCCAGGTGGTCATGCCACCCATCCCCAAGAAGGAGACCTGGATAGTTGGCTGGATTCAGGCATGCAGCCACATGGAGTTCTACAACCAGTATGGGGAGCAGGGCATGTGAGTACTTCTCAGGAGCAAGCTCTTCGGACTGCTGGGTGGGTGGGTCCCGGTTTGGAGGTCTGGGTATGGGGGGAACAGGTGGGTCAGAGAGACCATTTACAGAGGGGCCTTGTCAGGGCTAGGGGGACACTTTGGGGAGGTATGAAAGTGGCCTCTGAGTCTGCCTTTGGCCAAGTGACTCTGGGTTTGCCTGTTGATGCAGATTGAAGTTGTGGCTCTAGGACCTCCTCTCTTACTGTCCCGGGCCCCAGGGTTCCTGTGCTCTTTCCCTGCAAAATGCTGAGAAAGCAGAGGAACATTCCACCCGGTGCCTCTTTGGCAAAGCAAGTGTGCCGTCTGCCCAGAGTGTTGATGCCATCAGGGGTCACCAGAGAGAGGCCTGGGCAGGCCTCCGGGAGCATGTGGCAGCTACTCAGGGAAGGAGAATGGAGCCCTCGGAAGCCTCCAGAGTTTTATAGTGCGTTGTGGTTGCCCCTCAGCTTGGCCCTCCGAAGTTTTACAGTGCCTTGTGGTTGGGCCTGAGCTTGGCCTTCCAGTGTTTTTAAATGCACATCAGGACCTGAGGGAGCCCTTTGCTGTTCCAAACAGTGTTTTGTTTGAGGGGTTAGTTTTAGAAACCCTGTTTGCTTCACAGTGTCAAGCTTTTTCTCTCCAAGGCAGAAGGCCACTTTATGCAGACTTCAAATGCCAGTGTCCCAAAGACCCTAACTAAGACTAGCTAAGTGGGGCCCATTGGCCTTTTCTTTCCAGCCTGGTACGTTCCTAGGGTGTTGTAGGTCTTGATGCAAGATGCTGGGACCCTGGGTCTTATTTTCTGGCATATTCCCAGACCCCAGAGATGGCCATCCCCAATGTAGACAGAAGAAAAAGGGATGTGACTTGAAGTGCCACTTTAAGAACAAGAAGGAGAAGACAGTTGTTGTTGACAGAGGCTATGAAAATTATGGTTTCCAAGTACTAGGCCCCTTCTGTATGGTCGTTATGAGTTGGAATGGACTCAAACGCAATGGGTTTTTTTGTTTTTTTTTGTCTGAGAGCTATGCAGGCCCTGAGGGGCAGCCCCCTTTGACCCTCACCATGCAACTAGCCACAAGCACTGCCCCCAGCCTCTCTCTCAACTTCCACCCTAGGAAGCCTCACTTCCTGGTTCTGCAAGTGAGGGCAGAGAATTTCTCCGGGAGTTGGAACTTTTCACCTTTTTAAGAACTTCATGGGCCACCTGTAAATAAGAGGGATTGAGGTGGGTCGGGGGTGGCAGGACCCCAATCTTTTGGCTTCTCCACTTAATGACGTTGACATTATAAGGCAAGCAGGAGGATGACTGTAAAACTTAAAGCGAGAGCGTAACCATGATGGCCCCAAAGAAGGTACATGTGGGATAGATCTAGATACCAGTTAGGTCCCCTCTATCAACCTGATTTCTACACCCTAGCCCCTCAGTTCTCAAAAGCAGCTATTAATTAATTTCGGGTCAGAAATTATTCTTAGTTTTTAGGTGTGGAGCTTTCCTAGGAAGCCTGAAGCCCAGAAACTGTCTAGGACTTTGCAAAGCTTCCAGGACAATTGTCGAGAAACAAAGGCTTTTGTAGGGTGTTTAGGCTAAAACCTAGAAGGGGTAGGGAAGTCAGAGGGCCCTTCTGAATTTGGAAAGATACAACGGCTAGGAAGAAGAAAGCTTGGGGAGAATTAGAGAGACTAAAGGCTAATGAGACAAGATGCGCTGGGCAGAGGTAAAAGCCTGTGTTCGAAATTACACAGCCCAGCTATGGATCTGGTTCTAACTGGCTCCGCCCCCTTGGGGCCCTCCCTGAGCCTCAGCTTTCCCATCTGTATACAGGGGTTTATAGGTGTCTTCAGGCACACAGGCCATGTTCTCCATTCGGTGGTTGTACGTACATTTGGGCATCATTGCTGGATCCAGGCATGAGAGTCAGGAGACCTGAGATGACCTTGTCCTTACTGGGCAAGCCCTTTGTTCCTCGTTAGACCTAATATATGCTTAGCCCCTGCAGGGAAGCAGGCCTGGGCAGGAGTCCCGGCTCTCTCACTTTCCAGGGCTTTGACTTTAGGCAAGTTCTGGAGCCACTCTGAGCCTCAGTCTCCTTGTCTGCAAATTGGGGCTAATATTTGTCCTTACCCATGATTTATTGTGATAATTACTTGAGGCAACCCTTGCCAAGCAGTTAGCACTACACTAAGCCTATGGTAAATACTTAATATAAGTGGCTACTGTCTTTAATGTTATTATTATGTGATGATGATTCTAGCAGTTGAGGTGTGATTCATGGTACCTGTAATGAGCTGGGGATCATGGTTCAAACCACAGCACTGGGGCAAATGCGAATTACTCATTGTCATGCCTTTTCTGTCCAGTCCAGGCTTTCTTCTTTCACACAGGGACCACTTCCTGACTTTTAAAAACTTAAAAATACTTTAAATCATGATTTGAGTTTCAAGTGGTTAAAGGCCATTTCCTTCTTCTCCATTCTCCCCTGATAGTTCCCTTTATTCCCTCCCCCTTCTCAGAATGTATCTTTCAGGGATGGGGTCCCCCGTGTCCTGCCCTCTGTGTGGGGCACATCTCATTTCCCCAGGGTTCACTCGTAGCCTTGGGATGGGACCAGCCCAAGAAGAGGGTGAAGTTTGAGGTTTCCTGGAAGGGGTGGCATGGCGCAGTGGTTAGTGGGCTCAGGCTCAGGGGTCAGAATGATCTAGCAGTCCTAGCTCTGGGGCCTTACTTGTGTCATCTGTGAACTGGGAAAAAGGACAGGATTTCTCTGTAGGCTTCTGTGAGGAATCAATGAGAAGAGAGGTGTAGGTGATGATCCCGTGACTGAAATTATGGCTGCTCGATTTCTTATTACTACTGAAAAAAATCATATTAAGAAAGTGGATGGTCACATAGCAGGACTCCCTAAGCGGAAAGGCCAGTCCCCTAGGCAGAGCTCTGCATTCAACCAGCACCCTCTGAAAATGAGCTGAGCTTGTTTAGACTCAGCCTCCTTCTCCTCCTTGGATGTAAATAGAAGTATTTAGGTGTGATCTAAAAAATTACTCTTCCCGTTTCCCCTACCCCAGACCTCCTGTGATAACTACTGTTTTCTGTGTTTTTTAAGCTTGATGGCTTGAAAGAGAGTGAAGTGTGGTGAGTTGGTGAGACTGGCCATAAACCTCCACCAGCCCAGAATTGTCCCCCTGCCATGCCTGGATCTGAGCCGCATCATTCTTTGTGGTGGGGAGCTAGCTGTCCTGTGCATTGTAGGATTTTTAGCAGCCTCCCTGGCCTTTACCCACTAGATGTCAGTTGCACCTCCCCTCCCCCCAGTTGTTACAACCAAAAATGTCTCCAGACATGGCCTAATGACCCCTGGCAGGGGGAAGTGAGAGGAGTGTGAAATTGTCCCTGGTCGAGAACCAATGGACTGTCGTTACGTGCTGTTGAGTAGGTTCTGACTCACAGTGGCCCTATGTGCAACAGAATGAAACACTGTCCAGTCCTGTGCCGTCCTCACAATCATTGCTATGTTTGAGCCCACACTTGTAGCCACTGTGTTAATCCATCTAGTTGAGGGTCTTCCTCTTTTTCGCTGACCCACTACTTTATCAAGTAGAATGTTCTTCTTCAGGGACTGGTCCCTCCTGACAAAATGTCCAAAGTACCAGAGACGAAGTCTCGCCATCCTTGCTTCTAAGGAGCATTCTGGCTGTGTTTCTTCTAAGACAAATTTGTTCATTCTTCTGGTAGTCCAATGGTACATTCAATATTCTTCAACATCACTGTAATTCAAAGACATCAGTTATTCTTCGGTCTTCCTTATTCACTGTCCAGCTTTCGCATGCATATGAGGCTATTGAAAACTCCATGGCTTGGGTCAGGCACACCTTAGTCTTCAAGGTGACATCTTTGCATTTTAACACTTTAAAGAGATCTTTTGCAGCAGATTTGCCCAATACAATAAGGCATTTGATTTCTTGACTACTGCTTCCACAGGCGTTGATTGCGGATCCAAGTAAAATGAAATCCTTGACAATTTCAATATTTTCTCTGTCTATCATGATGTTGCTTATTGGTTCAGTTGTAAGGATTTTTATTTGTTTATGTTGAGGTGTAATCCATACTGGAGGCTGTAATCTTTGATCTTCATCAGTAAGTGCTTCAAGTTCTCTTCATTTTCAGCAAGCAAGGCTGTATCATCTGCATATCTCAGGTTGTTGATGAGTCTTCCTCCAATTCTGATGCCTCGTTCTTCTTCATAGAGTCCAGCTTCTCGGATTATTTGCTCAGCATACAGATGGAATGTAGTGGTTAAGAGCTACGGCTGCTAACCAAAGGGTCAGTTGTTCGAATCCATCAGGTGCTCCTTGGAAACTCTATTGGGCAGCTCTACTCTGTCCTTATAGGGTCGCTATGAGTCAGAATCCACTTGACAGCAGTGGGTGTGGGTTTTACAGATTGAGTAAGTATGGTGAGAGGATACAACCCTGACACATAACTTTCCTAATTAAACCACACAGTATTCCTTTGTTCTGTTGGAATGACTGCCTCTTGGTCTACGTACAGGTTCCTCATGAGCACAATTAAGTATTCTGGAATTCTCATTCTTTACAATGCTATCCATAATTTGTTATGACCCACATAGTCAAATGCCTTTGCTTAGTCAATAAAACACAGGTAAACATCTTTCTGGTAGTCTCTGCTTTCAGCCAAGATCCATTTGACATCAGCAGTAATATCCCTGGTTCCACATCCTGTTCTAAATCTGGCTTGAATTTCTGGCAGTTCCCCGTTTTTTTCTTTTCACTTGCACAATATTCCGCTGCTATTCATAAGATTTTCACTGGCTGATTTTTTAGAAGTAGATCGCCAGTTCCTCTTTCCTAGTCTGTCTTAGTCAGGGAACTCTGCTGAAACCTGTCCACCATGGTTGACCCTGCTAGTATTTGAAACTGGTGGTACAGCTTCCAGCATCACAACAACATGCAAGCCACTACAGCATGACGAACTGACAGATGAGTGGTGGACCATTGGACTAGCCCCAGATAAAATGAAACATTAAAGGTAAATCCACGCACTGAGGTTTAGTGGCCCCAGGTGGGGTAGCCAGGTGGCAAAGGCTAGGTTAGGCTTTTCATTCTTTACAAATGGGTTGTATTCAAAATATTCATTCCACATACTTAACTGAAATCCGTAATGCCCCCAAACATTATCCCAGCTTGAGATTAATCTCTAATCCAGGAGGTGAACTTTTTAGAGTGACGTTGTGGGTTTGAAATGTTTACAATGGAATAAATATAAACACCAGCTCACTAATACCCTGATTTCTACAGAGGAGAGCTGTAAAATGATGAGTTTCTCCTTGCCAGCTTGAGAAGATTCTATATGGTTTTGGGTCCAACCCACATTACTTTTAAAGCCACCCCCCTCCAAACTGTTGGAGACACCTGCCTCCACAGCCCTGTCCTCCGCAATTCCTCAACTGCCACCTGTCAGCTGGCACAGTAGCTTCTAAGTGACAAGTCACAATTTCTTGCCTGTGTGGGAGATGCTTCAAGTTGCCTCTAGCTTGCCCTTCTCTGTGGCCCCCAGGGAACCTGGCCCAAGGTCAAGGTCAAGGCCAAGGCTAGTTTATGGCTCAGGATTCTACCAAAGGGCAGACTTGTGGTGGGGGGAAGGGGAGGAGAGCAGCTCAAGTAGAGGGGGTCTCTTTGGGTTGATAGTCCTGCCTCGCTGTACCCATGTCCAGCAGGGTGTGTCCCAGTCTCATAGCCTTTCTGAGCCCCAGTGTTCCCATCTACAAAATGGGATAGTAATACCTTCTTTATAGAGTCATCGTGAGGATTAAATGAGATAATGCATGGTGGGGCTTAGCACAGTGCCTGGTGCATATTGAGCGCTCAGTACATGATTGCTATTAATACTACAATTTGCTGTTGTTGTTTTTGGGTGTCGCTGAGTTGATTTTTGACTCATAGCAACCCCATGTGACAGGGTAGAGCTGCCCCATAGGGTTTCCTAGGCTGTGATATTTATGGAAGCAGACTGCCGTGCCTTTCTCCTGCGGAGCAGCTGGTGGGTTTGAACTGCTGACCTTTAGGTTAGCAGCCTAGTGCTTAACCACTGTGCCACCAGGGCTCCTTAATGTACTAATCATAATCATCAATAATTTATTATCAATAAATTGAAATGGCTGGTGAAGAGTCAGCATAAAAATGGCTGTAATTATCGTTGTGGTTGTTCCTGCCCCGGAACCCTGTCTATACTGTGAAAGTCCTCGGATGATGAGACGTCTGTCAGCCAGAGCTGATGACTTCGGGTGTTGCAGGGCTCTGACAGGCAGAGGTGGAGGGACCTGAGATGATGTGAGAATAGCACCTTGGACTCCCTTTCTACTCTTTACCTTCTCATTGTGTCCTCCTGAGGACTTCTTGAGGTTCTTATTTTATGACGAGGAAATGGCTTCTGTGACCTGAAGCCACTTACCTACCCAAAGAGCCCTGCTTATCTCCAGCGGATCTGGGGACCAGCCAGGGGGAATGTCCCTGGTGGCCATGTGGCCTCTTCCTGAAGCCTGGGCCTGAGCAGCAGCTCTGCACATCTGCACAGAACAATTGAGGACGATGCTTCCTCTCTGTGACCAACCGGAAGGCAGCAACTCCAGGGCTGGGCGGAGGGCACAGGCAGGGATGGGGAGGGAAGTCCTTCTTTCAAGGCTCTGCAGTGGGAGGAAGTGGGGTGGGGGGGCATGACACAGCCTAAAGAGACCTCTCCTGGACCAGCCCAGCCGAGTGATCACTCTAACCCTCACCCATCTTCCAAGCACTGAAAACAAAAGCTATCTGCTCCCAGAAAAACCAACCTCAATAATTAGGAACACGAGCCCTGGTGGTACAGTGATTAAGAACTGCAGCAGGCTATGGCCGCTAACCAAAAGAATCCGCCAGGCACTTCTTGGGAACCCTATGGGGTGGTTCTACTCTGTCCTATTTTGTCGCTGAGTTGGAATCGACTTGATGGCAATGGGTTTTTTTTTTTTTTTTTCTTGGTGAATCAGGGAGACAGCAAGTTAAATACTGAGATCCTTTTCTTGTGATCTGACCTGGGTCAAACTGAAAAAAGTCAGTAATAGCCAGTGTTGGAGGAAACCAAAATCCTTTGCTGTTGAGTCAATTCTGACTCATGGTGACCTGGTGTGCTGCAGAGTAGAACGTCTCCATGGGGTTTTCAAGGCTGTGACCTTCCATAAGCAGATCACCAGGCCTTTCTTCCACCTCTGGGTGGGTTTGAACCATCACACTTTTTGTTAGTAGCTGAGTCCTTAACTGTTTACCATACCCAGGGACTCCTTCCTGTTGGAGAGGGGGTGGGGAAATGGACATCCTGGAGTGCTGTGCATGGGAGAAAATTTCGAGCAGCTTCTGGGGGTTCAGTTGGTAATATCTATTAAAATGTCAAGTATACATGCCCTTCAACTGTTAGTCTACTTTTAGAGTCATCCTATGGAAATCAGTACACCTGGCCTGGTTCCTGGCATAGAGTAGGTGTACAATAAATAATCCACCCAACAAATGAATTCATGATGAATAAATGAATGAAAGAACAAGAACATAAAGATATACGTGCGAGGATGTTCACTCCAGCACTGTTCCTGATAGCAAAATTGCAGGAACCAATCCAGCACCCATCAACAGAGGAGGAGATTATTGTCTGGCTACAGTGCAGGATTCAATAGGGCAGCTAAACATGATGAGGTGGGTCTGTAGATGCTCTACATGAGAGAAAAAAGTGTATTTTAAATTAAAAAATCAAAGTTCTAAAACAGTATGTAGGGTAGGAACCCATTTTGTTCAAACCATGTGTATTTGCAAAGAGAAAGATCTAGAAGGATGTTTACCAAACCGTAATATGGTGAGTAAGCTCAGGGTGGGAGGAGGGGAGGGACGAAGAAAAGGCTTTCGTTTTTTCATTTTATACACTCCTTTAGGACTTGAATTTTTTTTTTTTTAAACAAAAAACACACATTTTATAACTAAGAACTAAAACAGGCACTGTTGGTCCCTTCCTTCTGTTGTGAGACCTCCGGGGCCCAGGGCTGTGGCCTGGGGAAGAAGGACGAGGCTGGCAGGAAGAGGGTGGCCAGGCCCCGGAAGGAGTGGGGTTTGTTGTTGGGGGAAGGCCCAGCTGCAGTAGCACAGGCAGCAAGGGAGGCAAAACCTCCAGCGTCCCCCACCTCGGGTGTGTGGGCAGGGAGCTGGGGGCTGGGAGAGGAGGGGCCTGGTGATCTGTTTGGTGGAAAAGGCTAGCCCAGTGGGCAGCGGCACACAGCAGGAGTCAGGAAACCAGATTCTAGACTTTGCTCTAGAAGGGAGCTCCTGGGCCTCAGTTTCCCTGTCTGGCCAGTGTGAGGGGAGTGAAGCCAGGGCTAGGGAGAAGGTCCATGTGCTCTCGGGCAGGCCCCTTACCCTGGAGACACAAACCCTTATGTGTAAAAACTTTTCTTAAAGTGCCGAACTGAAGCCACTTGTGGTAGGTGACAGAATCTTAGGGGAGAGTTATGGCTAAATTTTATTTTAAAGAAACATATTTATTTTAATGTATATTAGGAAACCTTGGTGGCATAGTGGTTAAGTGTTATGGCTGCTAACCTAGAGGTCGGCAGTTCAAATCCTCCAAGCGCTCCTTGGAAACTCTATGGGGCAGTTCTACTCTGTCCTGTAGGGTCACCATGAGTCAGAATTGACTCGACGGCAACGGGGTTTTTTTGTTTCTTAGAAGAGACGCAACTGAATTGGGAGTGCCTGGGTGTTGCAAATAGCTTGACTGCTAGCTGAAAGTTTGAAGGTCCCAGGCCACCCAGAGGCACCTCACAAGAAAGGCCTGGTGATCTACTTCTGAAAGATAAAAAAAAAACCCAAAAAAACCCACTGCTATTCAGTCAATTCCAAAGGCCAGCCTTTGAAAACCCTATGGAGCACAGTTCTACTCTGACACACATGGGGTCGCCATAAGTTAAAACTAGTTTTAATTGTTCTAGAAGAATATCTTTTGACAAAAAAATTATAGCATGTACACATGGGGCTGTCATGAGCTGGAGTCAACTCGATGGCAACTGGTTTTTTAAAACTGTTGAGTTTTTAAAACAGCAACCCATTTTAAGGAAAAAATTAAATCACTAACAGTAAAGGTGATATGTAAGTAGAGAGGACAAAAATAGACACAGGAAGTTTGGGAAACACTGAAAAGAAGTAGAGGTGGGTCTTGTGGCTCTAAAATCCAGAAACAGTTCCCGTGGCCTGGGGAGCTGTAGTCAAAGGGAGCCTGGCGACTCAGAAATTTAACAGGTGGAAAATGGGTTCCCATGAAAGCTTGAGGGGATCCTGCCTAGGCTCAGGCCCACCACCTGGCACAGAGTAGGGCTATTCCATAGTTGTTAGAAAAGACTGGAACCTTCATGTGGGTCGTCCTTCCCAAAGAAGTGTGAAAGGTGTACCTCTGTCTGCCTGGTCCCAGGCCTCAGTGGCAAAGTCACACCCCTTCCTTCTGAGGCATCCCTCCCCTTGAAGCCCCCGGGCACCCCTGGTTTCATCCACACCCCTCCAAGAGGCCTTCTGGAGTGGCCAGCTTCCTGCTGGTGGCTGGGCCTGGAGTTCTCAGCCTGGGCACTCCGCCGGGGTGATCCTCATTCACGCCTGTGCGTGCCTCCCTGGCAGCAGCCTCAGCCCCACCTCCAGCCTCCAGGGCAGGCGTCTCCGCCCCTTCAGATTCACTGTCAGTCACACCTCTGCATGTATGTAGGAGAGGCTCAGTTCGAGGCCACGTGGGTAAGAGCTGGCTCAGGTTGTGGGCCCTGGCCCAGATGCTTCCCAGTTGTGTGACTGTGGAGTAGCCTCTTAGCTTCTCTAAGTCTCCTCTCTAGAATGTCCCCACAGCCCAGCACCCAGGGCAGCTGGGGACTGTGACTGTAAGTACAGCTTCCGGCCATGCTACATACTCAGGGAACATTCCCGGTCTCGCTGGCATTGCTGCGGTGATGGCCATCCTGAACCAGTTGCTGTCATGTTGACTCTGACTCATGGTGACCCCGTGGTGTGTCAGAGTAGAAATGTGCTCCATAGGGTTTCCAATGGCTGATTTTTCAGAAGTGGATTGTCAGGCCTTTCTTCCGAGGTGCCTCTGGGTGGACTCGAACCTCCCACTTTTCAGTTAGCAGCTGAGCATATTAACTGTTTGCACCACCCAGAGAAACCCATTACCATTGAGTCAATTCCGACTCATAATGACCCTATGGGACAGAGTAGGACTGCCCCATAGGGTTTCCAAGGAGCAGCTGATGGATTCAGCTTTTGGTTAGCAGCTAAATTTTTAACCACTGCACCACCAGGGCTCCACCACTCAGAGAGGGGTGGCTATTCCAGCTGCAGCTTCTCCAGGCTGAGAAAGTCCCAAGAGCAGAGGCACCAAGCAACTCTGGGTGCCCTAAACTTGTCACAAAGCCCCCCTTGTGGCTGTGTAGGTTGCTGACAGTCATTGGCTCAGGCCACAGCATCACCTGTGTCCTGATTCTGGGCCAGGCACAGTGACAGATCCTGGAGTTGGGTTGGTGAGCAGGGCAGACGGGGCCCTGCCCTCTCGGCCCTTATGATCTATCTGGGGAGTCGATCTTAAACAAAATGATTGTATAATTATTTAATCACAGTTGTGCATTTGCCAAGAAGAAGCAGTCCCAGGATCCAGTAGCATCCAAAGGGGGCACCTGGCCTTGTATGAAGGGTCAGGGCATCCTTCCCTGGGGTGGTGACTCCAGAGCTTAGTGGTAAGTGATGAGTAGTTGTTACCTTGGGGAGGAAGACGAGGAGGGGGAGGAGCAAGACGGGGGGATGCCCCTGGTAGAAGGCCCTGAGATGGAAAGAGAAGGCCCATTAGAGGAACTGAAAATGAGGCCATGAGTCTGAAGCCTGGCAAAGGCAGGGAGGGGGCGTGGGGTGGCCTGGGGAGGTGTGCACAGAGGCTGGTGAGGTGGGCAGGGCCCTGGGTTTTAACAGCGTCTGGCTTTAAGGGTTTAACACCATTGGAGGGAGGAACAATGAGCGGTCACATTTGTGTTTTAAAAGAACCCTGAGGTTGCTGGGAGGGGAACAGACTGTAGGGCTGGAGAGGAAGCTACAGGCCTTCCAGGGAGAGAGGAGGGGTTGGGGCTGAGCGAAGGCAAAGGAGAAGGGGATGGAGGGGCAATCCAGAAGTGGGAGGGCCAGTCAGGGATGGTGCTGGGTGCTCAGAGGGTGCAGGCTCAGCCCATCTTGGGCACGACGTGGTGGCCAGTGTCAATGCAGATGCTCCAGTGAACGGATGGGTGGGGACGTGGCAGGAATGGGGTGCTGAAGGAAGCTGAGGTGTCCATTTTGGACATGTTGTGAGGGGCCCCAGGAAGCATGCTGAGGTCCAAGTTCAACACTGGACTCACCTGCTGTCCTTTGGGTTCCCACACCTACGAAGACAAGGCTGAGAATGCAACAGGCGGCTTCGTGGGTGGTGGGACAGGGCCCCGGGTATGATTTAATGCTCTGCTGTCACTGTCTTGAAATTCTTAACCCTTTTTAAACAAAGGTCCCACGTTTTTATTTTGTACTGTTGTTGTTTGGTGCCGTGGAGTTGATTTTCGACTCAGGTCGACCCCACATGACAGAGTAGAACTGCCCCATAGGGTTTCCTAGACTGCAATCTTTACAGGAGCAGATCACCAGATCATTTCTCCTGTGAAGCTGCTGTTGAGTTCAAACCGCGACCTTTCAGTTAGCAGTTGAGCGCTTACTGTTAGGGCCTGCCAATTCTGTAGCCAGTCCTGCCTTGAAGACCAGCAGGGGCCAGTGAGAGGATAAAAGGGGAAGAAGGGAGATCAGTGCTTCTCCAGCTCCCTGTGCAAGGGCTAGCTCAACATGCTTGGGTCTGGGAAGAAGGCCATGGGGGGAGAAGGTCAAAGTCTGTGCACTCATGGGCTGCAGGAACAGGTGGGTTTGAACTTATTAACAAAACTCCCCGCTGCCCAAATAGATATGTTGGTTGAGCACTTCTGGCCAGGCTGATGATGAGAGCTTTGCCTATACCTTTCAGTTGCATCTGCAAGTGGGTATCCCAGGATAACCAGTTGCCATTGAGTTGACCCCATGTGTGTCAGGGTAGAACTGCACCCCATACGGTTTTCAATGGGTGATTTTTTGGAAGTAGATTGCCAGGCTTTTCTTCTGAGGCGCCTCTGGGTGTACTTGAACCTCCAACCTTTTGGTTAGCAGCCGAGAGTGTTGACTATTTGCATTACCCAGGGCCCATTCCGGGGTAGGAGCCCTTATTGTTCCCATCAGGCAGACAAAGGCTGAGGTCTGAGCTCACTCCTCTACCCCATGTAGCAAAGAATTGAGGGTCTGCCTTGAAGTCTAAGGTTATTTCAGAACAACAGGAAATCTTACAGGGCGTAGGGAAGGCAGTAACTTATGGAATTCACTACTTAAGAGAAAGTATAATCCAAAAATACATGAGGTTAAAAAAAGGCTTCTGATTAAGTCAGGGATTGGAAATCTGTTACCGTTAGAGGCAGAGCTCTCAAGTGGCTCCAGAAGTTTCCATTTATTGCTGTTTACTGTATACCAGGAAAGATGTATTAATACACTTAATTGTCACAAAAACCTTGCAAGGTGGGTGTGATTATCCAGCTTACCAATCTAAACTGATTCCGACTCATAGCAACCCTATAGGACAGATTAGAACTGCCCCATTGGAGCCCTGGTGGCACAGTGGTTCAGAGCTACAGCTGTTAACCAAAAGGTCAGCAGTTTGAATCCACCAGCTGCTCCTTGGAAACCCTATGAGGCAGTTCTACTCATAGGGCCGTTATGAGTCAGAATTGACTTGATGGCAATGGGTTCGGTGTTTTTTTTTTTTTTTTTTTTTAAATAGGGTTTCCAAAGCTGTCATCTTTATGGAAGTAGACTGCCACATCTTTCTAACAGCGAGCAACTGGTGGGTTCAAATCACCGAGCTTTTGTTTAGCAGCCAAGTGCTTAACCATTGTGTCAACAGGGCTCCTTGAGTTGAAATTGACTTGACGGCAATGGATCCACAGTTTACTGATGAGAAAATGGAAGGTCAAAGGGTTGTGACTTGTCTAAGATGGTAGAGCTAGTAGTTAGTGCTGGGATCGGATCCTGGGCTGCTCTGTGTCATCCTGGGATCTGAGGGGGACCATGGCGACTAGACTGTGCCCACACTGGCCTTGTGATGATTCGAAAACATGACGCTGTTGGCAGCAGGGTCATTTATTTATTCTGAGTAATGCTCCCCATGAGATGCTGCTTGTCTGCCAGCTCCTGAAGCTCATCACCTGCCTGTGACAGGCTTGGGCATTTGGGGGCTGGGGAAAGAAGAGGGAGCCCCCAAGCTCGCTTCAGAGATTGAGTGAGAAGGGCCATTCTGGAGCTAGTCCCCACTTCCCAAAACAAGACCTTCAGCTTTTCGGAGTGAAAGGGGGGCCAAGGCAAGAGCAGAGTTCCTTTCACAAGCTTGCTTTTTGCCTTAAAAAAAAAGAAAAAACTTGCCCAAGCAAGTATATCCACTGTGAGAGGACAGAAGAGAGTGCCTTCCGAGAGAGGAAGTTGGGTCACAGGGGGTGCAAAGGCACAGGACCTCTGAGAAATTCAGACAGGGACCTGATCCTCTACCTGCCTGCAGCCCACCCACTGGGGAACAGACACATGG
The DNA here is from genome assembly GCF_030014295.1 of Loxodonta africana. Lineage (NCBI taxonomy): Eukaryota > Metazoa > Chordata > Mammalia > Proboscidea > Elephantidae > Loxodonta > Loxodonta africana. Next base: position 44,307,898 of record NC_087350.1, read on the forward strand.
GGCTAACAGACATTATCGTTGCCCAGCCAATGGCTGCTGGCACCGGCGCTGCAGGGGCGGGGGGCCTGGGAGGACACCGTGGTCTTGGGGGCTGGCAGTACATGCTTTGGAAATGTGGGTTCAGATAAACTGCTGCCTGGGTTCCCTGGGGGTTGGATGTGTTTGGGGCCAGACAGGAGATGGCCTTCTAGGCAAGCATTACCATAATTAGTGAGCTTCCCAGTGAAATGGACAGAAAAATGAGCAAAATCATTTTCTTGATTGTTCTTCCTCTGTTGCTGTTAGTTGCCGTCAGGTAGATTTCAACTTACAGCGACCCTATATGTCAGAGTACCACTGCCAACTAGGGTTTTCTTGGCTGTAATCTTTACAGAAGCAGATTGCAAGGTCTTTCTCCTGCGGAGCTGCTGAGTGGGTTCAAACCGTCAACCTTTTGGTTAGCAGCTGAGCACTTAACCACTGTGCCACCAGGACTCCTTATTCTCCCTCTAGTGGCCCCAGTTTTGCTCATTGTAACACCAAAGCTATACGTCTCAGTGAAGGAGGAATGCATTCTGAAAAGCGACGTGTACCTGGAGAGTACCTGAGCATACACAGGTGTGAGGACTGAACAGCAGCATTCAGCGTCAGCAATGCAGGTGCCAAGTTGGGACTAGCACTGGGGAAAAGTCAGGCCTCCAGCATCCCTGCCCCCCCACTTAGCCAAACCACCTGGGGAAAAGGTCCTTCACTCCCGGCTTGGCTGTCCTCTGTACAGTAGGATTGGATGGAGGTGATTGTGAGTCTGTGCTTCAAAGGGGCCCCTGCCTGGGGAGGAGGGCTCTCCCGATGCTGCTGTGATGTTGCTGTGCCCACCGCCACATGGGAGCATGGGGTCTGTGTGCCACAAAGCAGTTCGGGACAGGCAGAGAGTTACTATAACTACGGCAATGACAACAATACTAGCAGCCACCATTCACCTGCATTTGCTTTGTGGCTTTGTTTTCAAATAGTCACAAGGCTAGTGTGGGCATGCTGTGGTCCCCGCGGTCTTCCCAGTGGGAGAAGGTAAGATGGTGGGTGGTTGGTTAAGGGCCACCGCTTCAGGATGGCGAGGACCAGCTGGGATTCAATGTCAGTGCAGGCTACCAGCTCTGTGATCTTGGGCAAGTCACAAACTCTCTGACCCCTCTTGGTTTCATCAGTAAACTGTGGACAATCACACCTTGCAAGGGTCTTGTGATGATGGAATGCATTACTATATAGTGCCTGGCGCACAGTAAACAGCAGTAAGTGGGGACTTGTGGAGACCCTCTGAGGACAGTGGTGGCCATGAGAGCAGTGCCTGTAACAAGAAGGGGTTTGCAGTCTCCCTGGTGACCCCAGGAGGGACATGTGGGATGAGTCTGGGGTCCAGAGAGAGCTGGGACCTTGCCCAGGGTCTCGTGCCAGTGTGGGAGCAGCTGAGACCTGCAGCAAGGCCTGTGGGTTTCTGTGTCTGAGCTCCGGAGCCCTGGGCTGCTGCTCCCATCCTGGGAGGGCTGAGCCCCCTTGGCCTTCCAGCAGTAAATGCAAGGCAACTACAGGGTGGGGGGTGGGAGGGGGTTTCTGTGTGGAAGGCGCAGGTCTGTTGCAGCAAAGCCCTGATTGGCCCAGTCCAGGAGCTGGTGTGAAGCTACCCCTGAGGCTGGGGCTGAGTCCAGCATTGGGAGGGCCCCGGTCCAGTCGTACTTTGTTCTTTCTAATGCTCTAACAAAGGGCGCTAACCAGATGGAGGCCATTCTGGCCATAGCATTGCTGCTTCTCCTTCTAGGCAAGCATGAGCTGAAAGACAGTGCCCGGGACCTCTCCCGTGGCACTGGCTCCAATCTGGCCAGAGGGGCTGGGGAGGCTGGACCCCTGTGTGGCAATAGCTGTGGCAGTGAGAGTAGCCCCCACACCCCTGAGCTGAGGGGTCTGGGGGCCTGGCTCCTGTGCCTTTCACCACAGCACTGGGGGTGAGGGTCCCTCCCCTTTTACAGCTGAGGACACTGAAGCCCAGAGAGGGCAGGCATTTGCCTGAGGTGACACAGCTGGTTAGTGGAAGGGCCAGGAATTACCCTCAGATCTGGGGACCCCAGGCTCCTGTCGGCCCCTAGAGAAGGAAGCTTGCTGCCACTCTGGGGCAGGTGCAGGCAGGATCTACCCTATCCACACCTGACACGCTGCGTGGCTTCCTGGGTGTCATCCTACCTCTGGGAGCCCATGGTCTCTACCCTGCCTGAGGTCTGTGGAGGCCAGCACTGTGAGCTGGAGGGGCATGCTGCTCAGCCTGGTGCCCAGCCTGCTGCACCAGGACTCCCAGTGTTAACAACCACCAGGTTCTTCCAAGTGGTGCACCCCGCTCCCAAAGCCCAGCTGGGATCAGCCCCCATCTATAATGGTTTCAGTCCTGGGGGGAGACTGGGGATGAAGTGAGAGAAGGGGATATGGCTTTTGAGGAGGATCATGTCTAGGGGAGCCCTGCTTCACCCAGCATATTGTGTATCTGTTTACTGTCTATCTCCCAGAGATGGTAAGCACCCCCATGGACAAAGCGGACACGGTCAGCTTTGTCTGTGCCCTATCCTCAGGGCCCAGGACAGTCCCTGGCCAGCCACAGGGTTACAGAAAAGCCTTGCTGAGTGACTGAGTGTGTGACCTACACTTCCTTTTCCCCAGGTCCAGCTGGGAGCTCCCAGACCTCCAAGAGGGCAAGATTGAGGCCATCAGCGACTCAGACGGGGTGAACTACCCCTGGTACGGCAACACCACGGAGACATGCACCATCGTGGGGCCCACCAAGAGAGACTCCAAGTTCATCATCAGCATGAACGACAACTTCTACCCCAGCGTCACGTGGGCCGTGCCGGTCAGCGAAAGCAACGTGGCCAAACTGACCAACATCTACCGGGACCAGAGCTTCACCACGTGGCTGGTGGCCACCAACACCTCGACCAATGACATGATCATCCTGCAGACGCTGCACTGGCGGATGCAGCTCAGCATCGAGGTGAACCCCAACCGGCCACTGGGCCAGCGGGCCCGGCTCCGGGAACCCATTGCCCAGGACCAGCCCAAAATTCTGAGCAAGAATGAGCCCATACCACCCAGCGCCCTGGTCAAGCCCAACGCCAACGACGCACAGGTCCTCATGTGGCGGCCCAAGTACGGGCCACCACTGGTGGTGATCCCACCCAAGCACCGGTAACAACCATGACACTCGCTAGGTTAGACTCACAAATAATACTACTACTCAGAATGAACCCAAATGCACTCTGTCATTCAGCAAAATACAACCATTCTACCTTTTCCAGCGGGACGGATCTCACTGTGCTCATGCCCAGGATGGCCTCCCCCGGATCTCTCAGAACCACTTCCTTACAGGGAGGGAGGGACACCCAAATGGGACAGACAAATCCCACATGCGCCCTTCCATCTCCTTCCCTCTCCTTTTCTCACAGTTTCATGCACTTGCAACAGACTCCCAGAAACAACTGCTTTTCTAGTTCTTTTTCTTTTTTTTCCAAATCCTCTTTATGAGGTTCAGGGGTGGGAGGAGGAGGAGCCAGCGACGCAGAATGCAGAGGCCGTGGATCCATCAGCCCAATGATGGCACTTGCGGGTGACTTGCGAGAGCGGGGGTCTCCCCGTCGCGGCTCCCCCTCGTCCTCCGTCTGTCACGCGGCCTTACATAGACTTGCTTTGCCAAACTTTTGCCTTAAGCTGGATTTAAAGGGAAAAACAGAATGGGACAAGAAAGCAGCATCTCTTTTCTACTGGACTCTCCGTCCTTCTGCCAGAGGTGGAGGGAAGGGGATTGGGTCTGAGGTGACAGAGATTCAGGAGCTCCTCTTCCTGGTTGCCCTGGAAGAGGTTTAGACCTACAACCAGCTGCATATTCTTTCATTTCAGCAGGAACAAAACCACTGACTGACCCTGCCCAGAGAGTACCTCTTCCCTCCCCCTAGTAGAGCCCCCACCCCAGTACCTGTGGAGAGGGGGTGTGAGCTCTGGCCCTGGGAGGTCTGCCATGGGGCCCCTTTTCTCCCCTTTCCTCAGCATCCTTAACTTGCCTCGGGTGGGTCTAGGAGGAGAGGGAGGGTCCCAGGAGCTGGAGGTTGAGCCCAGGGAATTTCACCATCTCAGTCCTCAATGCCCATCCAAGGTCCATGGCACCTCCTCACAGGGGGGCTGTCCCTTTTCCATCTGCATTGGTCCCGAATGCCTGGAAGGCCGGCCACCTTGACTGACAGGACACAGCTCCAGGGTTAGTCACCAAGATAAGGAAGGTACACATGTCCCTTCTTGCAACTGCATTGTCAGACTTTAACCTGGGGGGCTCATACCCTTCTAGGGGATACTCCTCCCTGGGGGGATGCAGACAAGCACTGTGTGCACATGATGAGCATGGGGAGGGGGGCTCCAGAGGAGGACACCCAAGCCATAGGTGGTCCTGGAGCTGGGCAGCCTGGGAGGCTGTCAGCAGAGACCCCTGCTGCTGACCTCCAGGGCTGGGGAGGGTGAGATGGACCCATGGCAGAGAGGTGCCAGAGCCACTCAGGAGGCTGGACCAGCCCAGTGATGGCCTGGGGACACTGGTCAGGTGGCCAGTTCTGAGCAACATCAAAGTTTCGTAGCAATGTCTGGAGCTTTTTGGGGACACCCTGCTGAAGCCATATCCCTGCAAGCTTGCCAAAACCTGTAGCCACATCACCTGGGCCCTATATTCAAACCAATAATAATCAAGCACAGAAAACTATCAGATAGGAAACAGAATCCATGTTTGCTGCAGATGAGCCACTTGTAGGAGTCTCAGTGACAACTTGGGAGGGTGCGGGTTGCCTGCATCCTTCTTAGACTCCATCATCCATGTGACAGTATATTTATTCAAGGGGTGCTTAATGTCCACTCAGTCTCCCAAGCCAAGTTTGTGCCGGGAGACTTGCAGGAGTGACCCAGAAACAAACTGGGCTGGGAACACTGGAAGTCACTGAGGGTGGACAGTGGGCATGGTGCTTTGGGACACCTGTGTTGTGACCGGGACCTCCCCTCTGGGAACTGCTGTTTCCCCTTTGCATGTTTGGAGCCCAGGCCATCCAGAGAGGCTGTAGCCTTGAGTAGGGGGAAGGTGGGGTCCCCAGCTCCACCTCCAAGGACAGGTGGGGGCAGGAGGTTAGACTTGGTCTCTAACTGGAGTGGCCCTTTTCTGTACTCAGGTTTTTCTTGCACTAAACAGGAGAAAGGGCCCTGTGCGAGGGGTCCACAAACCAGGGTTCTGGGCCGAGTCATCACTAAGGGGTTCTTACTGGGGTGACGGTTCTTACTGGGGTTCTTAATCATCACTAAGAAGAACAGTGGGCTGACCTGAGCTGCCCGAGAGCCCCCCAGCCTGCACGACTCCGAGGCAGGGGCAGCGCTGAGCCCATTTTGAGGGAAGCAACGTCTGCTCTGGCTGCCTCTGCTGTTGCCCCCACCCCACATGCTTGGCCCCCAGCTCACCCTGACCCCTCGCTCCCTATCACCCCCGTGCCCTTTTCTCTCCATCCTTCCAGCCTCTCCAAAGACGGAGCTGGGAAGGCCCTGGAGAGGCCACAGGTCCGACCAAGGGTGCTCAGCTATGGTTGGTGTGGTTCCCAGCCTCCTCCTTCATGTTGGGACCTCAGGCCCCCGGGGTGCTTCCTGGGCCCCCGAGTCCTCTGGCATCCTCCCTGACCTGGACACTGATCCTTCCAGCAATAAGAACTGTCCTTGGTCATGGAGTGTACTGTGAAAACAAACCAATGCACTTACTAGGAGGCATGAGACTCTTGAAGAAAATGTAAAATGAAACCTTTTTTTCTAAAAAAAAAAAAAGAGAGAGAAATAAAATGTAATTTTAAAGTAGGCCTGGCTAGGTTCTGGCTGTTTCTGAGGGGCCGTGGTGTTTCCTTTTGGGGTTGAGGGGTCTGGAGGCTGCAGGAGAGACCGTGTTGAGGGTGAGGGGGTGAAGGACAGTCCGAGGCTGGGTATTGTGGCTCTAGTGGCCTATGGAGAGACCAGGGGGAGCCCGGCCGCTTCAATAATGGATTTGTTCCTTCCCACTGCTTTGTCCAAGTTCCCGCCTCCATCAAAGGCCAGCCCTGGGACTTGGTCATATGCCAAAAAGTGCCACCTGGTTGGTGCCCTGTGTGGAGGGGGATGGCAGACTTGGGGTAGAACTAGGACTTGGGGGCAGCTTGGCTTTTTGGCAAACAGTGGAAACCCATATGACAAGGGTGGTTAGTGTTTAGTTTGGGATATAACCCGGGCCGAATCGTGGACCTGCAAACCTGTCTTCATATGATCATACAGCTGCTAGGACAATATCAGCCTAGAGGACGGCTCTGCGTCCCATTCTCAGAGACATATGAGAGGGGGTTGTATGGAGTCAAAACCCTGGTAGAAATCCCTCTCCTTCTTATATAAGGATGGGCACTGGGGGACTCAAGAGGTCCTGGAGTGGGTATGGGCTCTGAAGGTAGATTGTGGGTTTAAGCCCATTTGTGTGAGCTTGGGCAAGGCATGTAGCCGCCCCCAGAGCCCCATTTATTTCGTGTGGAAATGGGGATTCTATGAGGGGACACCTCATGGCTGAAAAAAAACCAAAAAAAAATTTTTTTTTTTTTTTTCACGGTGTGAAAACACTGCTCTGCTCTGTTTCTGGGTATTAACTCATTGAACCCTCACAACAACCCTGAGGGAGGTGCTATCATTATCCCCATTTTACGGATGAGGAAACAGGAAAAACAGGGTCAAGAAGCTGCCCAGGGCCACGCGTGTAGTGAGAGGCAGGTCCAGGGCTGCAACCCCAGTTCTGGAGCCCATGCTCTCACCATTGCACGCTCCCAACCCGATGCCTGTGGCAGTGGTGAGCACACATTCGGGGCTCAATAATCATTGGATACTATTATTAAGAAAGCCTAGGCCTTTGGCCCTCTCCATCCTGAGGTTCCAGGAAATGCCTTTCTCTCCCCCACAGGAAGTCTTTCTGCAGGCGGCCCTCTGCTCGCCCACAATGAGCCCATCTCATTGCCTTTGAAGAGGGTCTGCCCAGCCACCTCCAGACCAGAGGCTCATTCTCTTGGGTGGGCAGCAGCCCCTTGCATCATCACAGAGGACAAGGAGCTTGTTCTCAGGGATTAGGTTTCTTCTCTGGGTCCTCTACATTGCAGCAAACCAAGGGTTTTGGTCCCTGAATCCTGCCTTCTGGGTCTGAGACACCAAAGCAGGAAATTGCATAATCGCCTTCTTTGGCTGCCCTCCACCCAGATGGCTTATGGGTGGTGCTGTTCACAGCAGTGGTTTGGCTTTTGGTTGTAGAGTCGGCTCCTGGGTTGTGCCCATGGGAGACTATGGTGTGTGTGTACACATGGGTGTGTTTGGGGGGAGGCGGGAGTTGGGAGGCAGAGAACGGGGTGCAGCCCTAACCAACAGCAGGAGAAAGCAGAGCTGGATCCCAGGACAAGGCCGAAAGTGGACGAATCTTCAAGCTGACAAGCAGTTGAGTGAGGCTGGGAGATGGCTCAGGGGGTTACGAGTAAAGTGGATTCCAAGTGGCATTTAGTCACACAGTGGGAGCCCTCCAGCCGCTCAAGCTGATAGCAGGTTAAATTTAGAAGTCCCAGACTGGGTTGAGAGACTCAGACACCAGACACTACTCAGCTGTTGCAGGCCCCCTCCAGGAGCTGGGGTGGGGAGAGCCGCTGTCTAGGCTGGCAAAGCTGTCCTGCCCCAGGACATCTGGGAGAAACAGCCACATAGCCGCCTCGTGGGGACCCTGCCTCTCCCCTTTCATCTTCCCCCCCTCAAGTAACTTCTTGGTAGAGCCCAGCCTCTGCTCTGGGGGACATAGAATCCCTGCAGGCTGGGCCTTGAGGCCATAAAGGAAACCCCCTTCAGGTCCAAAGAGGAGATGGTTTCACTGGGGACTGTAGAAAGGCGACAGCATATGGTGTTCTCTCAGGTTCTGCAAATTTCTAACAGCCGGATGCTCTTTCTGTAACTTCTGGCTTTATCTGTCTCTTGGTCATCAGTTGCCCAAGACCAGCTATCCTGCTTGGGTGGCCTCAAAGAAACTATTTCACACCTGGTTGGGGTCCAGGCATTCGATTAAAGCAAACGTTTTGGGTAACAAGAGGGCCCTCGTGCACATGATCCAAAAACTATCCATCGAAATCATTAGGATGGAACCAAATACTTGGAAGATCCTTGTGTGAACAGAGGGCAGTCTGGTGATGCCACCAATGATCACACTGAATGTTGTCCTTCCCTGTTGACAAATGAGGAAGCTGACTCTCAGAAAAAGCCAAGTGACTTGCAAACAGTCACTGGGCTAGAAAGTCACAGGACTGGGCTAGTTCCAAATACCTGTCTTTTGGCCCTGCATCAGCGTTCTTTCTGCTGCACCACACAGCCTTTCCCTACCCTAATTCTGCCTGGCTGCCTTGAGTGGTTCTTTTGCTAAATGTGGTGCAGAAGGCCCTTGCATGATGACGAATATGAGCCACGGCCTGCCCTGTTGGCGCTGGGCGACGGAAATTATTAAATACAAGAAAACGCGTCTGAGCAAATAAGCTCAGTCTCTGTGTATGTGTCCAGAGAGGCAAACCCACAAAATTGACACTCGGTCCCGGCCAAATCAGCCCAGCTCCAGTCTGCGTAGAGCCCTTCCCACTTGTCTTGGCACAACCCATGGCTGAGGATGCAGAGCAGGATCCGTTCTTCCACTGGGCCAGGCCCGATTTAGGTGTAAGCTCTATTGCCCTGGTTCATATTTGATGGTCCCTTTAAGTTTTTTTTTTTTTTTAATCAGGCAGATGAAAGGTGGCATGGCTGGGTGTTTACAGCAAGCAGACGTGGTTAGGAGCTCTGCGCTATTCCTGGTCATGCCACTTGTCTTGCTGAGTGGGGCCAGGCAGGTCACCTGACCTCACATGCTTGAGTTTCCTCACCCACAACCTGAGAAGCGCGTCGCTAGCCTGTCCTCTCTGCCAGGACCCAGCAAACTTGGAGCCCTGGTGCCCAGTGTTAAATATAAAAATGGGGCTGCCTCAAAGCTAATTAGTCATCCTGGAAACCAGGTTTGTATCAGAGACTAGAAGCTCTTCTCTCTTTAAATGTGGCTAAAGTCATCTGCAACCTCTAGAGGACAAGGACCAGGCTTGGTTATTTTGGATTCTTAGCAACATCAACAAATACACGCTAAGTGCAAGTCAGTCAGATCAATATTTTTTTTTCTTTTTTAAATTGAGGTGAAATCCACATAACATAAAAGTAACCGTTTTAAAGGCAACAATTCAATAGCACTGAGTACAGTCACCATGTTTTGCAATCACTACCTCTATCGAGTTCCAAAACATTTTCATCGCCCTAATAGGAAAACCCCGTCCTAATTAAGCGGTTGTTTCCCATTCCTCCCCTACCCCAGCCCCTGGCAACCACCAGTCTGTGTTCTGTCTCTATGGATTTACCTATTCTGGATATTTCATATAAATGGAAGCATCCAATATGTGTTCCTTGGTGCCTGGCTTCTTTCACTTAGCATGTTTTAAAGACTCATCCCTGCCATAGCATGTATCGGTACTTCCTTTCTCTTTATGGCTGAATAAGAGTTCACTGAATGCATATACCACGCTTTTTTTTATCCATTCACCCACTGATGGACATTTGGGATGTTTCCACCTCTTGGCTATTGAGAATAATGCCGCTACGAACATTGGTGTACAAGCGTCTGTTTGCTTCTGTTTTCAATTCTTTTGAGTATATCCCTAAAAAAACTTGTTGCCATCGAGTAGATTCCAACTCATAGCAACCCTATAGGCCAGAGTAGGACTGCCCCATAGGGTTTCCAAGGAGCGCCTGGTGGATTCGAACTGCCGACCTTTTGGTTAGCAGCCAAGTTCCTAACCACTGTGCCACCAGGGCTCTGAAGTACATACCTAGGAGGGAAAATTCTATGTTTAACTTTTTGAGGGCCCACCAAACTGTTTTCTGTAGCGGCTGCACCATTTTACATTCGCACCCGTAATGGATGAAGGTTCCAATACTTCCTGCTACTTTGAAGGCATTTCTGTCCGAGGCCATCAGTCCTGAATATTCAAAGGGCACCCCGATATTACAGCCCAGCCCAACCACAGTTCATGAGTTCACCAGTAATGGGTAGTTATATTGAGAGAGTGATGTCAAGAAGCAAGTGATGGTCCACTTTGGAAGATTTCCTGGTTAAAACAATAAAATTCCAGTGCTTTAAGGAGGAATTTTCCTCATCTACAAAATTCAGTTATCTGAAAACCCTATTTTCCGTGGAATGAAAAGGAGCCTTAGAATATGAAGATGTGTTTTGCCAAGTGCCATCAAGAACCTGGACTTCAGGGTGACCTTTGAGAAGGTCTATTATGATATCCTCAGGGGCAGGTGTTTACAGGCTTAACCTTGGGCTCTTCCAACTCTTTCCATCTGGACATGAATTATTAGGAGATGTGGTGGGACATGGGCTGAGTCGAGGATGTGGCCAGGTTGCTTCTTCTGGATCATTGGCTGGTGTCCTCCTCATGGTGTAATGGCAGGGCCTCTGCCATGATCGAAGACAAAAACATTTATTTTGTTGTTGTCGAGAATATACACAGCAAAACGCACACCAATTCAACTGTTTCTACATGTACAATTCAGCGACATTGATCACATTCTTGAAGTCGTGCAACCATTCTCATCTTCCTTTTTTGACTTGTTACTTCTCCATTAACATAAACTCACTGCCCCCTAAGTTTCCTATCTAATCTTTCCAGTTGCTGTTATCAGTTTGATCCCAAAGAGATAGTTCTTATAAAAGCATAATGCTCAAGGCAGACATTTTTTTTCCGAAATATTCTTTTTTTTCTTTTAAAAATTTTTATTGTTCTTTAAGTGAAAGTTTACAAATTAAGTCAGTCTCTTAGACAAAAATTTATATACACCTTGCTATATACTTCTAGTTGCTCTCCTCCTAATGAGACAGCACACTCCTTCCTTCCACTCTCTCTTTTTGTGTCCATTTAGTCAGCTTCTGACCCCCTTTCCCCTTTCATCTCCTGACCCCCTTTCCCCTTTCATCTCCCCTCCAGACAGGAAATGGCCACATAGTGTCATGTGTCTACTTGAACCAAGAAGCTCACTCTTCATCAGTATCATTTTCTATCCCATAGTCAAGACCAATCCCTGTCTGAAGAGTTGGCTTTGAGAATGGTTCCTGTCTTTGGCTAAGAGAAGGTCTGGGGACTATGACCTCCGGGCTCCTTCTAGTCTCAGTCAGAAGGCAGATATTTTTTACAAGCTAAGCTCAACTTTGTTTTTAAGAAGATTTCGGGGAATATCTTTGGTTTAAGGTTTAAAGATTATCTCAGTGCAATAGTTTTAAGGGTTCATCCAACCATCATGGCTCCAGGAAGTTTGGAGTCCATAAGAATATGAAATTCTGTTCTGCATTTTCCCCCTTTTGATCAAGATTCTCCTATAGAATCTTTGATCAAAATATTCAGTAATGGTGGCCAGGGACCATCCATTTCTTCTGGTCTCATGGCAAAGGAGGCAGGTGTTCATGGAGGCAATTAGCCACATCATAACTTCCTTTTATTCCTGATTCTCCTTCTTCCTCTGTTGCTCTAGGCAAATAAACCCACTGCTGTCAAGTCAATTCTGACTTATAGTGACCCTATAGGGCAGAGTAGAACTGCCCCATAGAGTTTCTAAGGAGCGCCTGGTGGATTCGAACTGCCAACCTTCTGGTTAGCAGCCAAAGCACTTAACCGCTACACCACCAGGGTTTCCCTCTAGGCAAATAGAGACCAATTATTGTGCCTTGGATGGCTGCTTGCAAGTTTTTAAGACCCCAGGCACTATGAAACGAACTAGGAGATAGAACAGAAGCACTAAACATGTTATTAGGCCAATTAACTGAGATGTCCCAAGAAATCATGACCCCTAAACCTTCAAACCAATGAAACAAATCCCACGAGGTTTTTGGTTGTACATAAGCAGCCTCAGCAGCTACTTTTTTTGGTCATTGCTGTAATAAATCTATCACACAACTTTTGCCAATTCAGCTTTTTATAAGTGTACAACTTATTGACAGCAATTACAAAAATCGGCTGTGCAACCCTACCCTTAATCAATGCGATATTTCCATCACCATCAGACCCTCCCCTTTCCCCTTCCTCTACCTCTAGTAACCACTAACAAAATTTGTTCTCTATACGTTTGCCTTTTCTTGTTTTTTTATATGTGAGGTTATACAATATTTGTCCTTTTGTGACTTATTTCACTCAGCATAATGTCTTCCAGCCCCATCCATATTGTACCATGTATCAAGATTTCATTTCTCCAGCTGGCTGAGTAGTCTTCCATTGTATGTATGCACCACATTTTGTTTTGCCATTCATCTGTCGATGGGCATTTAGGTCGCGTCCACCTTTTGGCTATTGTGAATAATGCTGCAATGAATGTTGGTTTACAAGTCTCTGTTTGAGTCTCTGCCTTCAAGTCTTTTGGACATATACCTAGGAGTGGAATTGCTGGGTCATATGGTAGTCCTATTTTTAGTTTTTTTGAGAAACCGCCACACTGTTTTCCACAACAGCTGTGTCATTTTGCGTTCCCATCAGCAGTTGGTAAGGATTTCAATTTCCCCACATCCTCACCAACATTTGTTCTTTTCTGTTTTTTTTTTTTTTTTTTTTTAAATCTTAGCCATCTCAGTAGGAGTGAAATGGTATCTCATTGTGGTTTTGATTTGCATCTCTCTGATGGCTAATGACGTTGAGCGTCTTTTCCTGTATTTGCTGGCTATTTGAATGTCCCTCTGCCATGATTTTTAGTGATGACTTTGGTTGCTGATCTGGCTGTAGGCAATGGAAAAAGACTCCCTTTCAGGCTTCCTAAGGTGCCTCTGATCAGCAGATTTCTGTGTGGTTGGGCCTCCAGGAATAAGCTTGGTAGCACAGGCACCAGCCCTTCACTGCAGTGCAGAGGATAGAGTGGTTAATGCAGCACTTAGGATGTTGTTACATTCTGGGCCTGGGGATTTCCTGCCTGCTACTTCCTGTGAAGTGAGGCAGACGAGGCTTCTACAGCTGCCTTCTTAACAGACAGTGCCAGGTGATTCCCCACAGGGACCCATTCCAGCTCCCTCCACCGGTGATGGAGGAGGGACACCCACTCCTCCCCCAGCGTGAAGCTGATGATTCTATAGGAATGATGGGTGTGAGAAATAGCTGTGGGATTGGCTGAATTGATGGGCTGATGGCCAGGGAACCCAGGAAGGTCTGAGTCCTGCACAGGATCCATCTTCCTGCCCTGGGGGATTTTAGGGAGATGGGCATGCAGGGAGGAAGGACCACTTCCTTCTTAAATGGGAGTCAGGTTAGAGAATCCGGCAAGCTGTGTCTTGCAGAGGACCCCTTTGGACTTCAGTCCAAAGCAGGCCAGGTGGCTCACCCCACTCCACCCCTCCATGGCCAAACCCAGCCATGCAGCTCATCACCCTCTGGCTGCCTGGAGGGAAGGTAGAAGAATCAGACTCATATGCCCAAGTTCACCTCTGGGATTGCACAGTGACTCCATGCACCAGCACACCTGACTTAATCACCTAATCATAGCGCTCACTTCATAGGCGCTCACACAATTGCAGCCTTATTATTTTTTGGTGGTAGAGTATGTTTAACAAAACATGTATTTTGAGCTGAGCAGCAGGCATCAGCTTTCCGAATTTCTCTTTCCCAGACTAGTGAGAAGGGGAAAGGGCTACTCAAACTCCTGTCTAAAAACAGCTTTGTTCTGGTATGATTGACATACAATATGTAAAGGGAATAATTTGGGAAGTTTTATCATCTGTATGGATTCTCGCTTTCCATGCAGAAGACCCAGGTTTGATGCCCAGCCAATGCACCTCATGTACAGCCCCACCTGTCGGAGTAGACTTGCATGTTGCTATGATGCTGAACGGGTTTCAGCGGAGCTTCCAGACTAAGATGGTCTAGAAGAGATGCCTGGAGATCTACTTCCAAAAATCGGCCATTGAAAACCCTATGGACTGCAATGGTCCAATCCACAACCCACCATGGGGATGGTGCAGGATGGGGCAGCGTTTCCTTCCCTTCTGCATGGGGTCATCATGAGACCGGTGTGGCTGTTTTCCAAGGCAGTTGGACCATTTTACCTTCCAACCAGCAGCATATGAGAGTTCCAGTTGTTCCATATTCTTGCCAATATTTGCTATGGGCAGTCTTTTTAATTTTCAGCATTTTAATAGGTGTGCAGTAGTATCTTATCATGGTTTTAATTCGTACTTCCCTAAATGACTTTCTATTCCATACAATTGATCTATTTGAGTATCCTGACACTAACAGCACACGGTCTTGAGTATGTAGCTTTATAATAAGGCTTAAAAACAAGTAGTATAACTTTCTTCTGTTTCAAAGTTGTTGTGGCTATTACTGGTCCTTTGCATTTTTGTATGAATTTTAGGATAAGCTACAAAAATAGCCTGCTGGGATTTTGACTGGGATTGTGTCAAATCTATAGATCAATTTGGAGAGAACTGACATCTTAATAATGTTGAGTATTCTGATCCATGAGCACATATCAGTTTCCAAGGAGTGCCTAGTGGATTTGAACTGCCAACCTTCTAGTTAGCAGCCATAGCTCTTAACCACTGTGCCCACCAGGGCTTCCTCCACTTATTTAGGTGTTCTTAATTTCAATCAGCAGTGTTCTGTAGTTTTCAGTGCAAAAAGTCTTGCACATCTTTTGTCAGACTATACCTAAGTAATTCTTATTTTTTGATGCTATTGTAAAAGGTATTGTTTTTTTAAAAGCTTCTGATTATTTGTTGCTTGTATATAGAAATACAATTGATTTTTATTTATCGGGCTTGTATCCTGTAACCTTGCTAAACTCAGTAGTTCTAGTACCTGATCTTTTTTTATTATAGATTTTATAGGGTTTTTCTGTGTAGATTATAACCATCTCCAAAGAAAGCCAACTTTACTTCCTCCTTTCCAGTCTGGCTGCCTTTTTTGTTTCTTTATCTTGCCTTAGTGACTGACTAGAACCTCCAGTATAATGCTGAATAGAAGTGGTAAGAGCAGACATTTTTGCCTTTTCCCAATCTGCAAGTGAAATCATTCCGTCTTTCATTACTAAGTATGATATAAACAGAAGGTTTTTCCTAGGTATCTTTTATTGGGTGGAGAAAGTTCCCATTTCTTCCTAGTTAGCTGAGTTTTTTTTTTTTTTTTTTAAAAACTAGGAGTAGACACTGGATTTTATCAAATGCTTTTTCTGCATCTATTAGATGATGGTATATTTTTTGAAGTGTGTTACACGGTCAATTATATTGATTTTTAAACCAACCTTGCACTGCTGGGATAAACCCCACTTGGTCATTATGCATTGTTCTTTTTATAGATCGTTGCATTTGATTGCTAAAATTTTGCTAGGAATTTTCGCACTTGTCTTGATGAGAAATATTTGTAATTTTCTGTTGTTGCATGTCCTTCTCTGCTTTTGGTATCAGAGTAATGCTGGCCTCATAGAATGAATCGGGAAGTATTCTCACATCTTGAGTTTTCTGTAAGAGTTTATGCAGAATTGATACAATTTCTTCCATAAATATTTAGCAGAATTCACTAGGGGAGATATTTGGGCCTGATGTTTTCTTTGTGGGAAGGTTTTTAATGACAAATTCAAATTTTTAAATAGCTATAGGGCTAAGCAGGTTATTTTTTTCTTCTTGAGTGAGCTTTGGCATTTGTGTCTTTCAAGGAATCTGTCTATTTCATCTAAGTCGTCAGATTTATCGTCATAGTATGTTGATAATAGTCCCTGACTGTTCTTTTATTATCTGAAGAATCTGTAATGATGTCACCATCTCACTTTTGACACTGGTAATTTGTGTCTTATCTCTTTTTTCTCTTATCATTCTGGCCAAGGGTTTATTAATTTAATAGATTTTCTCAAAGAATCATCTCTGGTTTTATTCTATTTTTTGGTCTTGTTTTATTTTCTATTTTATTAATTTCTGCTCTGATATTAATTTTTTCCTCTGCCTATTTTGCTCTTCTTCTCCTAGTATCTGGAAACCCTGGTGGTGAGTGGTTAAGAGCTACAGCTGCTAACCAAAAGGCTGGCAGTTCGAATTCACCAAGAGCTCCTTGGAAACCCTATGGGGCAGTTCTACTCTGTCTTGTCGGGTCGCTATGAGTTGGAATCAACTCGACAGCAACGAGTTTTGTTCCTAGTATCTTAAGGTAGAAACTGAGGTCATTGCTTTGAGACCATTCTTCTTTTTATAAAGCAGTTAGTGCTATTTTAGCTCCATAGACACTTTATGGAGAAGGTTGCCCAGGGGCTTGGTCACTTGGTCGATAGACACAGTTCCAATACCATAGCTGAGGTACAGTCTGAAAGAGTTTTACTGTAATGATAAGCAGTGCCAGTTCTGTTTTTTCTTTAGCTTTCTGCCCTCTCAAATCTGGTATTAGTGCCAGGAAAAAAACAGAAGTCATTATTTGGCAGTATTAATAAACTTACAAATGGTAATAGATCACCACAACACAGGTCCCCATGGTTCCATTTCCTGTTACTAGGCAGCCAAACCAAGTGTACTTGGAATATTCTATTTGGTCTCAACAGAAGTTTAGCAGTAAGACAAAATAAACATCTTTGATTAAGCATCTAATGGGAAATTGAGTTCTAGATTAGAGTGACTCTTATCTACTCAGACAACTTGCTCTCATGCCCTGATCAGCTTTAAATGATAAACTGAAAAGAGCTGTGCCCTTTCTCATTCCAGATTCCCCAACTGAATTGCTTGGGAACAAAATACTCTCTAAAAGCAAGATAAGCCATTGGAAAGAAAAATGAGTTTCAGAGAAGCCCAAAGTGTTTTCTGATTTTATACCCAAAAGGCAGTGGATGGACACCATCATGAAGTCTCATCTCTATAATAAAAACCAGTTAAGAAACTTCTTAAAGAGGCAGGTTTTCCTTTGTTGGTAGCTTCCAATTTTAGGCCAAGTGCATTTTGGGGGCTCTCACTTCAACATGGATTGCTGAGAAGTGAAATCGCACCTTCATGGGTGCCATTCCATGGGGGAAATTGTGCAGTGAGGACATGCAGGATGCCAGAAGGTAATTAGGGACAGATCTTTGTAAGCAGTGAAAAGTAGGAGGCAGGGCCTGCCTGGTTTGCACCTTCAAGTGATAGGTATCGTTATCCTGTGGACACACAAACACCATAAATGGCCCATGTGTTCCTGGAACTCCTCAGTCCATTAGAGACTGCATGCAGGTTATAACTAGATCTCCATGGTGCGACTTCCAATAATCGATTTTTATGGCATGGCTGAATATGAGAAGATAAAATATTTACCACAGAAAGTTTGACCATGAATATTTTTCTCATCCAGTGAACATCTATTGCACAAACTGACCCATCATGTACAGCTGAAGAGGAAGATCTTTTAAAGTTGTAATGCTCCAAGAAAGATTTCACCTCTTGGCAGCTGTCTCAATTGTTTTGGACTATAAAGAGCTAACAGAGCAAGCCACTCAGATCTCCTTACAACAGACTCATTTTAGCTCTTTGATTCTAGCCATATGCTAATAAATCCAAGAGTCATTATGTGCAGTAAAAGAGCAGTGGGTCAGAAATGGAAAAATTAGCTTTCTATTCCTACCTTGTCCATAAATATGATGATGATAATAAAACTACCAGCTTTATGTACAGTGTCTCATTTAATCCTCAACAAGTCTAATTGAAGGTATTATTCTTTCCCCCTTTGATAGATCATGAAACTGGAACACAGAGAGGTTTAAGTGACTTG
This sequence comes from Loxodonta africana, assembly GCF_030014295.1. Lineage (NCBI taxonomy): Eukaryota > Metazoa > Chordata > Mammalia > Proboscidea > Elephantidae > Loxodonta > Loxodonta africana. The sequence goes on from NC_087350.1 coordinate 44,325,774, forward strand.
CCCTAAATTGCACTGTTAGGATGTGATTCGAGCCCAGGTATACCCACGGTCTTAACTAATACACTCTACTTCCTTCCCCTTCCTTCTCCTCTTTGGGTCTCAGTTCTCTTTTGTATTCGAGGAGAGAGTTGAACTGGATAATCACTTAGCCCTAAATGCAAGGTACTTGGATGCCTCATGGGTCAGCTTTGCTCTGAGCCACAGGCACAGAAGAGACCACCTACTGCTCCCTGAGCACACGTCTTGCAGCCAGCAACACACACCCTGGGACTAGGGCCTGGGTGATAAGTGTGTGGCTGGAACAGCCCAGACCTAACCCTCCCCATGCTGTGCTGATGGGGGGTTGGCAGGACGGCTTCACACAGGAAGTATGCCACCTCGATAAATGCTTTTGGATGATGACCACCGGTCCCTACCATCTGTGAAGCTGACAACCAAACAGCAGAGTCTGAGCACCACTTGGCTTGACTGTCTCAAAGAAGATATTTCCTCCTGTCTCCAGAGTAGCTCAAAATAAAAAAAAAGAGGGTCCTGAAGGCAACAGCGAGCAGTCAGCCAGGTCAGCAGGCCCAAAGCTCAGCAGTGGCCATGGTGAGGAGGATTAGGGCTTGAAGTCAGCTCAGAGGTACAGCTGCTGCCACTTTGCAAATGGTTCTCATTGGCTAGCTGCATCCTGGGCAAGAGGAACATGTGGCAAGGGGGGAGGTGGGATTCAACCTGCAGGATCAAATCACCAATACGGAGAACCTTGTGACATAAGTAGTTTCATCTCCCTACACTGAGGTAAATCTGTGTTCACTAAAACAAAGAGAGTAAAAGTGAAAAGGCAAACACCCTAAGTCTTGAGAATTTGAAATGCTCCGGAGTACATTGGCTGGTGGCAGTTAAGCTGTTACATCAGCTCATACAGCCCCTTCTGTCAGCTGCAGCCAGGGAGTGACTCAAAACTCAGGATGGCAGCCCTTCCTGCCCTCTCCCCCCGACCCCTGCCCGCCCATGTCCCCTTGGCCAGCTGGAGAGAACTGGGATGGCAAGACTGGCAAGGGGTGGGTGGGAGCATGGCTTTGGTGGGGGTGTGAGCTGTGACTCCAGCGTTCTCTCCTGCAGGGCCAGAAACCAGACCTGCAGACTGGGTAAGTGGACAGAGGTCCTTTCCCAGGGCTAGCCCTGTACCTACTGGGTCAGGCCAAGACCGGGGGGAAAACAGGGCCAGGTATCCTTCAGTCCAGATCTGGCCCTCCTCCCCGGGTCTCTCAGTACATTCCTGAAGGAAGTGCTGCTAGTCAGCTCCTGCATCAGAGGAAGACCTTGTGGGCGTGTGCCTGGGCAGAAGGGCACTGGCCTGGTCTGCTCAGCAGGGCTACTGCAGCTCCTGGGTCTCTCCACAGTGCCAGGGAAGTTACCGTGAGGATGCCTGGTGATTCCATCCCACCGCTGTCTGACGTCCTGTTCATACCCTGCCCTGCCCTGCCTTGCCGTTTCACAGGTGAGGAAGCCGAAGCCTGAATCAGGTGAGACAACTCGTTCTACCTGGCCAGTGGAGCAGACGCTCGTACCCGGCGGGGTCTTTGTGTTCAGGCCGCAATCCTCATCACTTGCTGGGCTGCATGGACACGGACAGCCATTCTGGCCCTGAGCTAGCATGCCCCTGGGATGATGAGAACCAGAGGACCAATGGGCACGGAAGGGGTCACTGTATGGTGCCTGGTGGAAGCTTGGGTGAGCTCGGACGGAGCAGAGAGCGCCGGGGCCAGCCCTGGGCCTGTTCCAATACTAGCCTTGCTGTGTGACTATGGGGGACCAGCTGGCTCCACGCCCTTGAGCTGTCATATCCTACCGCCCCTTTGTCATCCCTTCCTGGGGTCTGGCTTTTGAGCAAGTTTCAGCTTCTTTCTAGGATGTGCTTGTAGGCAGTCATTTACCTGACAGCTCTTGACCCTTGCTCTGACCTGGCACTGTTGGGGGCTGGGGGCAGACAAGGCTGATGCAGTCCTTGATCTTATGCAGCTGTTTAGCAGAGGGGACAAAGACTAAAGAAAGCGATCAAACAATGAATTACACAACTAACTGCAACTGTGACGTATCCCTCAGTGCAGCAGTGCACAAGGGGAGGGGTGCTGAGCAATCCGAGGGTGCAGGCTCTCTGGGGAAGCGGGGTTTAAACCGAGACCCACAGGATGAGTGGGAGTGTGGAACAGCCCTGAGGTGGGGAGAGTGGGCTGTCTGAAAAATGGAGTGTTCAGAGGGGCTGTGCCTTGAGAATAGGAAGAGCGATGGAAGAGGGGCGGTGGAGCGGGCAGGAACTGTAGCCCATGTGACCTGCAGGCCAGGGGCAGGATGGACTTGATGTAGGTGTCCAGACCAAAAACCAAGCCCAGGCACGGCCATGAATCATCATTAGTTTGGCTGCTAAGTAAAAGATTGGCGTTTGAATCTACCAGCCGCTCTTTGGAAACCCTATGGCGCAGTTCTACACTGTCCTATAGGGTTGCTATGAGCCGGAATTGACTCTACAGCAACGGGTTTGGGTTTTTTGGTTTGGAAGCAAAGCCTCTGCATCCTTGTAGCCCAGCCAGCAAGGTCAGGCCAATCAGGATGGGGGAACCAATCACTGAGAACAGATTGGGGCTGGACTCCCGGCTTCCTTCCAGCATGGGTTTCTGCCTCCTGTCTCCCCCCACACAAACTCTTTCTCTGCAGCTGGCAATCTAGGGCCAAAACAATGCAGAGAATCTCCGGCCAGGGCTGTGGTATGGATGGGTTTCTATTTATAAGCAGAGAAGGGCTGGAACAATGCAGCAACTGCCGCCTCAGTGGTCTGTGGCCTGACCTCCTGTGGAATTCTGGAAAGCCTCAAAGCCGGACCTCAGGAGATGGCAAAGGAAGGGGCGCGCTAGACAGCTGAAGGGCTGGGAGCCAGCTGATTCCACGAGGGTGTGATCGTCTTCAACAAAAAAGCCTCCATCTGCCATCTGCACATGGTGTATGCCCCCCTCCCCAGGCTGCAGGTTAGACAGATGATGATGACAAATATGTATGAGATTAGAGCCAGTGGAATGGGAGGCAAGTAAGTGTGCAGAGTAGGAATATTTACTGTGATTGATGTCAAAGGTCAGTTCATTTTCTTGTGGTAAATGGGGGCAAGAGCATGATAAGGTGCTCCACAGGGTCCCTGGCAGAAAGCAGGCTGGTGTTTCTTCTACCGTGAATGAGCATCTTGGGGAAGAAAAACAGTGAGACCCAAATGCAGCCAGCACGGGCCTAGAAGACTGCTTGCTCCCCCAGATAGCTGAGGTGGGGGAGTGGTGTGAAGAGCAGGTTGGGGGGCAGTTCCGGGTTCCAATTCTGCCTCCACCACTTACTCGCCTCTGACTAGGACAAATTTCCTCATCTGAAAGTTATGGGTAATAGGGTTAAACATGAAAATGTTTGTGAAGTGCTTAGAACACAATACTTGGCACATAATCTGCATTCAATAAATCATAACTACTATTATAATCAAGGAAACCCTGGTGGCGTAGTGATTAAGAGCTATGGCTGCTAACCAAAAGGTGAGCAGTTCGAATCCAGCAGGGGCTCCCTGGAAACCCTATGGGGCAGTTCTACTCTGTCTATAGGGTCACTATGAGTTGGAATTGATGCCACAGCAACGGGTTTGGGTATTATAATCAAATAAAGAGGAAAAAAAAAAAGAGGAACGGGTGTTAAAAACAACTTCCAGGAAGCTATACTTCTGTCCAACAGTTCCCGGGAAGAGTTCCAAGTAACCTGACTCCAAGTGAATAGGTCTCATGCTCAGAAACACTTAGGAAACAGCAGGCTATTTCACCTTGTTGATTTACAAAGAATATTCACATATTAAAGGCTCCAAACAAGTCCCTCAATAAAGAGAGCTGTTAAATTTTATTCTGTTCACTTTTTCCCATACTCATTGGCCCCTGGAACTCCTTCTGTTTGGGCAGGATACTAACTGCCCATAGAAAACACTCTGAGGATGGCAAAAGTTTGGAAGCTGAAACTATCTCAATCCAATTATTTTTGTTCCCACATGAATGATGAAGGAACAGCGGAATCAGGGAAGGGGCGTAGGAGGGGGGAGAGAAACCCGATTCAGACAGCACAGCGTCCAAAAATATACCCTCCCCTCCTTCCACCCAAGACGTACTAACAACAAACCTGGAAGAAACGGACATGTGGAGGAAGCTGCCTCCGGCATGAATTTGAGCCAGTTTTATTTGCTAAAAAGCGAATGCCTAGAATTACGGTCAGGTCTTGTTAGAAATTATAAACGAATATCAATGAGCTGATGAAATGTGGGAGAAAAGTACTGAGAGCCAGCCTCAGGCAGGATGAAGCCAGAGATACTCCTCCTCCTCCTAATATAATTTGGAATAAATGACGAGGTAGAAGAACAGAAACAAAGCGGGAGAGAGCTGTACTGTGAGACAGGGTAAGTCAAGAATATCCCCTCCTATTCCGTTCACTGGAGGAGAACTTACCCGAATGGGAAGGAGGTGACTTGGCTCAAGTCAAGTCATACTGATGGGGCCTGTTTTTTTCTGAACAGGTACCCAGAGAACAGTTTACAGTTAAACTTGGTGCTTCTTAACAATTTCAGAAAAGATCCTTTACCCTGAATTAACTACAAAAAATAAACATTTCCATGGGAGTTAGGTTCTATCTTTCACAATGCAGACAGGGCAGCTATTTATATTTATCGTGGTTAGATGAAAGCATTTCTCAAAATGTGGTCCATGGATATCTGCACTACAGTCACCCAGGAAGCTTGTTAAAAACACATATTTCAAGGGCCCACCCCAGCTCTGCTGACTCAGACTCTCCAATCAGGGTTTGAGAACCATTGTTTTAGAGCTACTTACAGTGGGGGAGACGTCCTCATTTGGCACAGGGTATTCATGTTGGTGTTTGATAAGGGGCCCCAGAGCCAGGTGGAAGATGAGGCTCCCCCTCCTCCCCGATCAAATGAAGCCTCAGGGGAAACACGTTTGTTGTTGTTGTTAAGTGCCATCGAGTGGATTTTCGACTCACAGCGACCCCATGTGACAGAGTAGAACTGCCCCATAGGGTTTTCTAGGCCGTAATCTTTCAAGGAGCAGATTGCCAGGTCTTTTTTCCATGGAGCAGCTGGATGGTTTCCAACTACCAACCCTTCGGTTAGCAGTCGCGTGCTTAACTGTTGGGCCACCATTTAGGATTATGTAAACCAGATGCAGGACAAGATGCTATAAGGTGTGAATAAAGTACCATTTACTGACTGCTTACTTTACTGATCACTCACTCACTTATATGTATCAGCTCATTTCATCTTCACAACCACCCTGCAAGATAGCTATCCTAAATTCCATTTTATCATCAAAGGGAAACAATCCCAGGATATTCAGGGGCCAATCCACTTGTTCTCATCAGAGAGCTAGTAAGGCGTAGGGCTGGGGTCTGCCTGCACAGCCCACACCCTTTCCGTGATGCCAGAGGCCCAACCTAGAACTCTCTCTGGAGGCATGCGCTGGGGCCCTCATACAGGGAGGGAAAGGAGCCTCCAGGGGAACCAGAAGGGTGGAAGAAGACCGACTAGGCCTAGGCTGGTCAGGAGACATGCAAAGGCAGAATTTAGCTCTCTTCACCTGTAATTACATTGCTCACTTTAAAACTAGGCCCTCCCCCATCAGCTCTCCCCATGAACACTCGAGTCCCTTTGTCTCAGACAGGACTGTGCAGAGGGGACCACTTGCTCTTGGTGACATATCAATATGCAAGAGGACTTCATACTTCTGCCCAGAGAAGGAGCCCCGTTAATGGGCATTACTTTGTTATTTTGGTTCTGTTTATCCCTGAGAAGCCCAACCCCTGGCCTCTATCACTGTGCTGCCACCTGAAGCACCAATTATGAACGTGTAACATTTATGTCTGGAAAAGCCAAGCAAAACACAACCTCATTAATCTGCTCCCCTTTTTCCTTCCTGCTTTTGAATATATATTCAACCAACTGTACCTGATAACCTACCCACCACACTGTACTGCTTTGAAGAAGCTGGATATGGGTTGCTCTCCTGGGGTCATTTGGCAGTTATGACTGTCTTCTCAGCAGGACACTGATTTCTACACCCCACACTCTCATCCTCACTCTTTACCACCCTAGTTCTGGAAAGGCTCAAGCCCTGCTGGCCTCTCCCCGGCAGGTTGGAGCCACTGTGCATTCCCAGTCTGACATCTGGGAGCATGGGTTTCAGGATGCACGCTGGCTGAGCTCCGAGATGACCCCTGCCACCTACCGTTGTTATAGAGCCCAAAAAAGGAACTCGAGGGGCTGTAACCCTCCAGCAGCACATTCCTCTGGTGCCGCCCGCCTCAGCAGTGAGTGGTGGGGAGTTATCTGGCAAAGCACAGCTGATATGCCTTATGGAGAGATGTCACATGCCACCTCAATAGAGGATTAATGTAGAGAATTTGAGGTCAAGGGTTTAGGCTGAACCCTCTTCTATTTATAAAAAAGAGCCTCCAGGGGAACCAGAAGGGTAGAAGACTGACTAGGCCTGGGTTGGTCAGAAGACATGCAAAGGCAGAATTTAGCTCTCTTCACCTGTAATTACATTGCTCACTTTACAACTACGCCCTCCTCTATCAGCTTTCCCCATCAACACTTGAGTCCCTTTGTCTCAGATAGGACTCTGCATAGGACAATGACAGCATATATGGGAGACAACCCCCTGGCTGATCGTAAAGGCTCTTGGGGACTGGCCCCTTGCAGCTACCAACCCAACTGTCCCCCTGTTTAATGGCTGAGGGGCCTTAAGTGAGAGCAGGGCAAAACCAGATGACAGGCCATCAATTTTGCAAGGACTAAACAGATTAACCTTAAACTTTTGAAGTCCCCAACACTTCAAAAGTGGCAGCCCTGCAATGTAAAGGCAAGTACGAACAGATGCCAACTCCACCCTCACAAACTGCAAAGACAGTGAGTTGACCGTTGACCACAGACACACAGATCCAGTTCCAGCTCTTAGGTCTGCCCACAGCTGGTTCAGGAGGGGTTTCTGAAACCCAAGAGTGCTATACTATGAGACTCCTCTAGTTATGAGCTTAAGATACCATTGAATAAAAATTCATTTGGGGTCCAGCTCCAGATCGGAATCTTGAGCTCGAGGCCTATGAATCTGCACTTTACAAAACGCTCCCCAGATGAGTCCGAGGCCCAGCCAGAATACGGCCTCCCAGATCAGGCTGGGCCACAGGGGAAACCACATTCTGGTCTGCCCTCCCCATACAAGCCAATAAAACCAAGGTTAAACTTGTTGTAACAATACAAATTAATATCACATGTACAACTTTTATTAAAACATTTTAAAATACAACTTTCCAGTACGCAAAACTCTAAACTGACCCCTTTCCAACTCTCCCCTGCTACTGACCCCGCCCAAAGCACTGCCATATTCTGGGCCTGAAAGATAAGAAATTCTCAGCCCTACTTTTGAGGCAGAGAAGCCCTGTTTGTTAGCAACTCTGTAGAATATTACAGGCCTAAGAAATAAAATATGCCCAGGCCTGTAAGATACTGCATTATAGGAAAATAAGCACTTTAACAAAACTGAAATTATGCTCTACTGGCCATGCTAACAAACACTGTTGTCAAAGCCAGCACTGCCTGGCTAGTGGTATCTGGAGACAGCAGTGCCTTCACAACTCCTGGGTCTCCCCAAGGGTTATCCGCACTGTGGTTAAGAGAGTGCTAGGCGTGGTTACCAATGTCACTGTCACGTCCTGGACATAAAGAACGCCTTCTCAATCAACTGCCTACCTCTTCTCCAGGATAGAAGAAATCAGCTGTGGGACACACAGTGCCCAAGAGCTAAATGAAGGTCAATGAGGGTGTTCAAAGGCAGCATACCCGTTTGTCACAACTCAGCTGTGGCCCCTCTCCAAGGAAAGGAGATGGAAATCCTCATTTGATCTATTTTTCATGCTTGCCTCACAGCTAACTATACTTAATGGTGCTATTACCACCTCTGAAGCGCAACTGATGCCTGCTCTTACGTGAGTTCTGACGCATCCACCTGGTCAAAGAGTTGGTACGTTGAGGCCCTGATACACAGTAGCAAAAAGGACATGCTGAGAAGATGCCAAGCTGTGGCCTCAGGAAGGCGGCCCTCCAGCATTCCACTTCCCCTCTACTGGGCCTTAGGTCCAAGCGTGGTCAGGGAGATTCCCTGGGAGAAGCCTCTGCCTAGTCCTTTCGTGTGTCAAGATCCTATGCTGGTTACTTTTGATGTCATCCTTGAAGACATACATTGCTGGCTGGGAGAAGGCTGTGGAGGTTTCTGAGCACCACAGAAATGGGAAAACCTCTCCTTGGCTATAACCTGAAAAAACCCACATATATTCTGTACCAAAACAGACCAGAAGAGTTTAATAGCAGAGAAACAAAAAAACTAAAATCCCAAGATAAAATATAAAAGAAAACAGACAATCAATCAAGCATCTTAGATTTTTTGGTTATTGTTGTTTCTTTCTGGGCATGTGTGTGTTTCAATGGAGAAGGTCCACTTTAGAAGCCGGCTTCAGGATTTCTCTGTGGAGAGGATCTGAGAGTGCAGCCGGTCAGTGATAAGAACTGAAAGGGACGATGACACCCACTCAACTTCTCCATCCACCAAACCCTTGGACAGACCTGCAAGGAAGTACCAGGAGAGAGTGGCGAAATCAGCAACCGCTTCTTACTGTGTAAGGGTCCTGGTGGTTACGCAACTGACTTGTGTTCAAAGTTCAGACTGTGAATTTTTAATGTTGCCGCAATTCTACACAGAAGCATTGCCTGAGGATAAAAAAAAAAGGGCTTGCTAATGGCCTAGAGCCCAGTGGTCAGCAGGAAGCTTCTGAGACACTAACAGGGAAAGAAGGAGAAGCATCTCTCACGTCCTGCCTTCCAGTTCTTTGTTCTTCGGAAGCCACATTTTTCTCTCTTTTATCTACTGTCCTTGAGAGGGCCAGGACTGGCATCTCCTGCCTTATTTTTTGGAGATTAGCAAGTCCACAATCACAGAGGGCAAAACCCAAACACTGCCACTGAAACCTCATGCTTCCAGGACAAGCTTTTGAAACAGTAGAAAAATGGATACGAAATACATTCGGCAAGATTGAGTATTTCAATAGTTATCTTTTCATATCCCACACACTCTTCTATTCTTATTTAATGCTTTTAATAAAAGTCAGACTCAAAGCTGGGGATAGACACTTACGAGTTAGATGTTCCAAAGCTGAATCCTGAAAAATAGAGGAAAAGGGCAATGTTAAAACACTCATACACTTGAAAGACAAATGTGGACTCTAGGCCACGTTCTTCCCTCCCTTATTTCCTATGGTAAAAGCCTCCCACCTGCTGGTTGGGCAGGAAGGGACCCACAGAAACTGCTCTATTCTCTTCAGAGGTGATCAGATCCATTAGGGAAGGCAGGGATATCCTTCAATGTCTAAGCGTTGTTGTTTCACTATTTCAGGGGTCCTCCCCTACCCCCTCCCCAGTTGTAGCAGAGGGTCTCTGGCACAGTCTGTCTCACTTAGATGTGCTATGCCACAGAGATCCATTTCAGTAGGAAAGCTTGTTGTTTTTCCTATTTTTTCATCCACTAGCTTCCTCTTTTTGAGAAGAATTGAGACACCTGGGCTCCAGGCCTGGGTCTGCTGTATAACTGCCTGACTATCTGAGCACACCACTTAACCCCTTGGAGCTTTTGTTTCTTCATTTGTAAAATAATGATGCCTAACTATGTATCTCAGAAGTTTGTTAGGTGATAAAAACAGAACACATATAGTCTGCTATCTGAAGAACCAGGGTTAACAAATGCAAGGTATTCTGTGTAGTTTCTATATCCCATTTTTTGAATTTGCTGGCTTGGATTTTTAAACCAAGGTTTAGTAAGGCTGTATTATTTTGGTTCTCAATTCTTGAGAGAAACTTAAGCCAGCCATTTCTTTGTTAGCAAATGGTACAATGTTACAAGTCTAATTAAGACCTAAAAAGAACTCTCAGCTTTAAAAATACTAAACTGAATAGCCAGGTAAAAAAATACTCCTTTCTTTCGGGGATAAGGCCTTCCTCTGAGGGTTCAGCATAAGATGGAAAAGGCAGGCAGTGCTTGAGAGGGAAGAATGGCTGCCTACCTCCTCCACTGGATCCAAAACCAGAGAATCCACTGCTCTGTGTCCCAAAACCGGAAGTCTGTTGAGACAGTGATCCAAAAGTAGGAGCATTTTGACTTGCGAGGGTGCCAAACGATGTGGTGTTGCTGCTGCTCCCAAACCTGGATTCCAATAAGAAATAAGGCTGTGGTCAGGGTGGCTACATTGTTACCTGGCCACCAGAACGCCTCAGTCCAATGACCTGACTCAGGTAGACTCTCAGAAAGAACCGACTATAACGCAGAGGAAAACTTCCTCTCAGTTTTGGGAAGAAAAATAACAGTAATACAATATGAAATCCAACCTGTCCCATGTTTTAGTTTTCATCTACTGTCTGGAAATTCCAGGTCATTTGGAAATTAAGCAGCACCACACTTCTTGCTCTTTCTACCTCCCACAATTCTTAAATTTTATTCCATCATTTTATTTTAGCATTTCTCATTTATCTACAACTCCCCTCCGCCCTCCTTATTTATTTATCTTCAGCTCTTCTTGGAATGAGGTAAAGCGTCTTTTACATCCAAAGACCACTGTGTGCCTGTACTTACTGCATTTTTCCCCAGCCATGGCCCTAGCTGGCCCTGCTGTATTCCTACTCCTGCCTTGGGTCTCTCTCTCTTTAACAACAGCACAGACTTTTCAGATGGCCTGCCAGAGTCAGGGACAGTCTTACGGCAACTAACTCTTCTGGATACTTAATACCAGAACAGGTACTTACAATCTTGTTTTACGAAATGGAACTAACCAGCTAGTCAGGCAGAATTCAGATGGGAGGGCCACCCCAAAGTAGAAGATGACACTTCTTTTCTACTAATAAAGAAAATAACTGGTTTCAAATAAATAAATAAAACCTCGAGATTCCCAGTCAACCAAAAACCTTCCCCACCTGTACAATAGTATGTGCCAGGCAGTCACTGTAGAGATCAGGGTCCATCAAGACTGCCAAGAATCCTAGTTTAAGCCCCTTCCTAAGTCTCCTTTAAAAGCTTTCCTTAACTTTAATTATTGGCATTTCCTGAAGGGAGACTTAATAGATTCATTAGTCTTTACATGAAATGCGAGAAGCAATACATAAACTTGCTCACTTGCCTTGAAACTTTCAAGCATTCTGCACCTGCATCATGGAGGGTGCTGTTGTAAGGTGTCATTGAGTTGATCCTGACTCATAGTGACCCCAGGTGACAGAGAAGAACTGCCCCATATGATTTTCTTGGCTGTAATTTCTACAGAAGGGAGCCCTGGTGGTGCAGTAGTTAAGTGCTTGGTTGCTAACTGAAAGGTAGGCGGTTTGAACCCACTAACTGCTTAGCAGTAGAAGGATGTGGCAGCCTGCTTCTGTGAAGATTTACAGTCTTAGAAACCTGACGGGGCAGTTCTACTCTGTCCTGTAGGGTTGCTATGAGTCAGAATTGACTCGATGGCAATGGGTTTGGTTTTCTGTAATCTTTACGGAAGCAGATCGCCAGGTCTTGCTTCTGCGGAGTGGCTGGGTAGATGTGAACTGACAGCCTCCTGGTCAGCAACTGATGGTAAAGGGTGTGAATAGGAGGCAGTGGTGTTAGCTGTGGCCAGGGCTGGGGTAGGGAGAATGAGGACTGGCTGCTAATAGACACAGGGTTTCTTTCAGGGGTGCTGAGAGTGCTCTGGAATTAGATAGTGGTGACGGCTGCACAACTCTGTGAATATGCTAAATACTAGTGGATTGTACATTTTAAAAAGATGAATCTTACGGTATGTGAATTATATCTCAATTTAAGAAAACTAAAAATTAAATAAAAAAACAGATTGGGACAAACTTCTCTGTCACACTGCTACTGGATTAACTATGCCTTCCCCTCTTTTGTAAAAGAGAACAAAAGAGTCGGTAGAAGGTAAGGGGAGGGGGGACTACAACCGCTCAGTCTGTCATACCTTGCTGTGACAAAAGAACTCAGTTTAAACCAGTCATGAAAAGAAATGGGTTCATTAAGTACACTGGAAATTTATGGTCAATCCACCTTAACTTTAAATGTGTAGCCTGTTAATTTATAGCTTGTCATTTCTCTTGAACATACAAGAGAAGAGGCAAGAAAGTTTCTAAGCTATGGTAACTTTTGTTTTTAATGTAAACTTTTGGGTTCAGGTCACTTTTACCCTCTCTTATCTCTAAGTCCATGTCAGGGTTTGCTCATGGCCAACTCAGCTGGGTGAGGACAGTGGCAGACCTGACCTCGGGTATTTACAGAACATACTTCAGTTTATTTTCAAGATAAAGATGCTATCATCTTGCCAAGCTTTTCCCAAGTACCCTTACAATTCCCCCAAACAAAACCACCCCTGCCCTCTCAACTCTTTAGTTTTACCCTTCTTGAACCCAGTTACAAGGGCGAGAGGCATATTAGAGTCCCTTCCAGGCATTAATACCTCCCCTGAATTAGAAGCTATTTGTAGTCATCACCAATTCCATTTTACTGGGACTTCGTGGTGTGGCAAAAGGCGATTTTTTCCTTGAGGTTTTGGCAAGAGATTGAATTTCTGGGGCCCTTAAAAGCAAACCCTACTATGGCATTTTCAAGTCAGGATGTGCACAAAACAGAAAGAACAGCTTTGAAAGCTGAGCAATCATCAAAACTCTTTAATGTGTTGGGATGCCAGGTACTGCCTCGTCTGGAAGCTGGCTCACGGGACTGTGAAACTGAATGCCCGCTTCAGGGGTTGGAATGGAGCAGGGACACAAGGAATTGTTTGCTCAAGGACAATGGGTTTAATGCAGAACAATTCCAAGAGGAAAGAATCTGTGAAAACTATTCATTCAGAACTTCATAAGGGAAGTTACCACATAAGGGGCAATCTTGGCTATGAAGTAGCCAAGGCAAGACTATGTATCTTCTTTTAATCAGCTCCACCAAGGAGAAGGGGGTTCTGACAACCAGTGCTCTACATGTCAGGGGACAGCAACACCGCTGATGCCCATCCACACATTCAACAGAGCCTGGCTTGACAAAATGAGCCTCAACCTAGACAGGATCAGGAATCCTGGAGCAACTTGTTTGCTGATTTGGAGGACCAGGTGTTCAGCTCACAGTCAAGAGCTGGAAAAATGTAAGAACTTTCTTTTCAAAACAAGAGCACTGGGCCCCAGCTCTTTTGGCTGGCATGAGCCCATTGGTGTCCCCATGTCATCCCCACCACATGGGGCTTACCCGAATCCTCCTGCGCTGGCAGCCGCAGTGCCCTCTCCGAACACTTTGCCTCCCGTCGAGCCCAGAGGGCTTGTAAAGGCTGGGGCTGAACCGAATGCTGGCACCCCTCCAAACCCAGGGGATCCCCCAAAAGTAGGAGGGCTGCCAAACACTGGAGCAGCACCGAAGCCACCTGAGCAAAACAGAGGCAAACAAACAGAAAAGGGGAGAAAGAAGACAGGAAGAGAAGACATTGAATGATGAGAAACCAAATCAAAAGAAAAAGGGAAAATATGTTAGAAATTCAAATACAGAGAACTATAACAAAGGGAAGCACCCTTCTATCAGCAAAATAAAAATAAAAAATCCTAAAAACCAGAAAACCAAACCACATCCCCCGACTCCTCCGATTCTAACAGAGGGGTCTGGAGTCCACTCAGGAGACTTCCTTGGAACTCTTAGTGTCTGTCTGGCATGACCTGTGTTTGTCCGAGAGATCCCCAATCCCTTCTGGAGGCAAGCTGGATGTCACCAGCTTGAACAGTCTTAGGAAATCAGATCACCACCAAAAACATTCCGGTATATTTCAGATCCCTTCTCAGCTCCTCTGAGTGGTTTTGAGGTTCCTCATTGAAAAAAATCAGTCTCAAGAACTCCAATCCCTGCCCAGCTGTCAAAAGATTTTATTATTTATCAGCATACACAGGCAAGGGATCTAGTTTCACAGAAAGCCAAATTATATAATGAGAGGCTGCAAACCCCTCTCAGGAAGAATCCATGACTCGGGTTACCGCAGAAACACCGGCGCCCAGCCAGGCACTTTTTATTTATTTAAAGCCTAATGGCTCTCACATCTCTCACCAGGGACTCTCTCTCTTTGTAGAGAAGAAGAATTTTTTAAAAAATGCTTTCTTTCCGCAGTCAGGAACTACTCCTAAACAAAAAGCATACCGAATTTCTTTTCTGGAAGAAAGCTGCTGTATCACTCTAAAGTAATAAATCAACTGTGAGGACAGCAGCCAGAGTCCGAGCCATCTTTTGCAAGCTCCCAGCATTGATGCTCACTGGGATACCAGGCTGGCCTGAGGGCAGCACACATGGCTGGTGATCACACAGAACAGAGGCAGACCATGCAGGGCAGCAGCCTCCTCTGATTGGGTGAGATGCCTAGCAGGTGAGAAGATAACGTCCCTCCCTTAGCGATTCTTTCCTTCCGCTTCTCCAAGATATACCTCTGCTTAAATCATTCTAAGGTATCAGAATAGGCACTCAGTGTGCTCTAAAGGGGCCCACCCCCTACAGGAAGTACAGTATTCCCCAAATGAGTAGTGCTCGGTGAGCTACATGCTGAAGGGAGTAATAGTGGCCTAGTAACAACCAAGTAGATGATTAGCCCCTTTCAGAAAGTAAATCTAATTACTAGTGCGATGAATCAGGCATAATAAGCATAATCACACCACAAGCTTCTGCTACTTGAATCAGGAAAGATCAAATACCGCATATGAAAAGCTACCGCTGAATGCTTTAGTTAACTCTTATTTTGTGATCCAATTATTTACTTACCATTAATAGTGGTTGCATTACTAATAAAATACTTTGTGCTAAGGCTCATACTTGGGTTAACATTCTGCATTTTAAAACCTTGAGTGAAATTCCAAGCCATGATAATGGAAACTGTTGGGTTACAAATATAACAGACCGGAAAAAAAAAAAAAAAAAAAAAGTGCTAAAAAAAACCCTTGCAGTTGAATTATTTAAGACTGATTGTAGATCGAGTTACATGTTCTTCCTGGACACACAACACTCTATCTAGTGCCTTGCACTCAATACTGTTTAGATTTCTTGGTGGAAGATGAGTGAAAAACGAGAACTCACAATGATACAGAAATTAACTCGACAGTGGAGGAAAGGAGAGAGAGAAAACACACACAGAGAAAATGCCCCAAAACAACAACAAGCCTGGGTCAACAAACTTGAGTCTTGTTTTTGGAGTTAGGCAACTTACTCCTGATGCTAAGAGGGATTAGATTTTATTAGATGCCATATTTTCATCTCCAGAAAAAACAGAAAATTAACAATAATCGATAATAACAAAGTTGCTAATTTACCAAGGGTCTGTTACGTGCCAGGCATGGTGCCAGGTGCCTTTCAACAGTTCACTTTAATCCCTATTTCACAGATGAGTAAACTGAGGCTGGGAGAATGTCACTTGCCCAAATTTAACCAGCTGGTTAGTGAGAGAGCTGGGACTAGTACTAGCTCTGAGTAACTCAGAAGCCCATCTATCATCAAACCATTATGCATCACACTGCCCTCCTCCACTTCCACTGAATTTATGTCATTCTAATAGCTCCTGTAATTGGGCAGTAATGTAAACGCATTGGACCAGGAAGACAGCATGGTACTTTTTAGTCTATCCCCCACACCTCTCAGAAATCTCCATCAGTATTAGTTTCAAAAGCAGTTTTACTGAAGGGAGGATGGACACTTTTGGAATTCTTCAAAGGCTCATCCAAACCATCACCCTAAAATCACTCTTAAAGCAAGAGGTAATAATCCTGATGCCTCAGATGTTTGTATGGCCTTGGCAAGGTTAACTCCTTATTTAAAGCAGCCTTTCCTTACACTCAGTACTTTGAGGCACTTCCTTCTGTAGGAGCTCCTTGGGACACCAATACACCAATACAAACAAATGCAACAGACACAAAAGGGAGTGGTCTTGAAACACAAGTGGGAGTGGTCTTTCCTCCACATTCACACGCACATTTTGGATTACTAGTTCATTCACCTCATGTATTTCAAAAGTGCTTTCCCCACTGGAATCCTCAATCTAGGTGGTTTCATAGATCTAATAAGAAACATACTCTAAAAGGTACGAGGATACATTTTTCTCTAAGACCCCCAAAAGTAAAAAGGTCAGATTCTCAAATCAATTGGGACTAGATCACAGGATAAGGTACCATATATACGAAAAATACAAGTCAGAGAAAACATTACCAGGTTACTTAAAAATAAATAAATAAAAAGTCCTGATGATTAATGAACTAAAAATTCAGTCAAGTGTTCAAATTTGCCTTGTTAGCTAGGGCCAAAGCTTTGTAGCCCTTTCATTTTTAAATCATTCACTGGGAGAGGGGGATGACCAAAATAAACATTTCTAGTCCGTTTTAAATTCTAGGACAAGAGTATCAAAAACTGACCCTCAAAGATTGAACTGCCCAAGCGACAGGTCTGAATTAAGGTGCACAGTGCATCCAGAAACCACGGAAACTTGGGCTCTAAAATGTGATTATTCCAGGCACTAATGTGGGGTGGTCCCGCTCCCAAGTCAGAGCCACCTATGCCTGCGGTACGATCCTTCCCCTGGAGTTAGCATAATTTCAAAGTATCCCATATACAAGAGAGAGAAGTATCTTGCCTACCGATACTTGGAGAGTTTGTTTTGAAGAGTTGCTTTCTTAGCAAATATTTTCCCTCACTCTCTACCTTTAAAACAAAATCTGCACATAATTTTCCATGCAGTTTATAAATTTATGCTTTAAAAGTAATGCTGGGATAAAAAGCTGTAATGGTTATATTCTTTTTTCTTGGTTACATGGTGTGTTCTAACTGTGAAAATTAATTGAACACTTATGATATATGGATATGGTATATGTATACATGTATATGTAATGTATAAATATATTTCAACTAAAAGTAAAAAAAAAAAAAAAAAGAAGATTTGGGAAAGAGAAGACAAAATGATACAGGCCTAAGCAGTTAAACATACTCTGTCTTGACCAACCATCACAGGTAACGGGAGCCTAAAGCAAATCTGTGTATGACTTCGGATGCTTTCTTGTTTACATGCTCCCTTGTTTTGGTTGTTCTGTAATTGGTAACTATTTACAATGCTTTCTTCCCTAAGAAGACTCTAAGTTCTCTTATGGGTTGCATGACGTGCTTTCCATGTTTTTTAACATGTCTCAGAAGGCCTGGAGCAGTGTTAGGGACACAGTAAATGCTTGGTAAATACAAAAACAAATTGGGGGGGTGGTAATTTCATCCATACTACAATTCTATTCTCTTAAAATAACCACTTCAGAGATGTCACCATCCAGATATCTATGTACATACAAATATCAAAGTAACCATAACTAATACATATAGGAGTACCTGCTTTATTTGGAGTAGAAAACCCAAAGCCTTGAGATGCCACACTTCCTCCTCCAGAGCTAAAAGTGCCAGCCGGTTTCTGTTCTCCAAATGATGAGCTGGTGAATCCACCAAATGTCTTGGCCCCACTGTTTCCGAATAAGTTAGAGGTATCTGGAGAGATGAAGAACTTGTGTGAGGGAGACCCAAGGCCAAGAAATGTCCTTATTTACTTTTCAGAAAAAGAAAAAATAAACCCTCAGTTGGGTGTTTGGGGAGAAAGGAATGACAAAGAAGTCTAGGATCCAAGGGAGCTAAACTCTGGAGAAAGAGATACCCTCTCTGACTTTTATACATCTTGATTATACGTTTTTAATCATTTTGACAACCAGGGTCAAGATTTCCTGACATGATTCTATAGGCACAAAATAAAGCGGCAGCAGGAGACATCAAAAGCAGGCCCTATATAAATGCATTAAAGAATTTCCTTTTTATACTAGCTGAAGAAACGGAAAGGGCCACATAAACCAGAGACTCCATCGGCCTAAGACCAGAAGAACTAGATGGTGCCTGGCTACCATCAACGGCCGCCCTGACAGGGAACATAACAGAGAGTCCCTGACGCAGCAGGAGGAAAGTAGGGTGCAGAGCTCAAATTCTAGTAAAAAGACCAGACTTAGAAGGGACCCCAAAGACATGGCCTCCAGACTCTCTGTTAGCCCAGAACTGAAACCATTCCTGAAGCCAACTCTTCAAACAAAGATTAAACATAAAATCATACTCGTGAACAGAGTGCTTCTTAGCTCAAGTAGATACTGGAGACTAAAAAGGAGCTCCTGTCCAGAGATGAAATGAGAAGGCAAAAAGGGACAGGAGCTGGTTGAATGCACATGGGAAATCCAGGATGGAATGGAGGAGTGTGCTGTCACATTATAAGGAGAGCAACTAGGGTCACAAAACAATGTTTGTATAAATTTTTATATGAGAAACTGACTTGAACTGTAAACTTTCACTTAAAGCACAATTAAAAAAAGAAAAAAAAAATCTTTTTAGAAACTCATCTGTGTGCCCACAATGATATCAAGTCTACCCAGCAACAGATGACCACTATCTGAGCTTTACACGAGACTGGTTTCTGTAGAGTAACAGGGCTTGCTTTCATCAGTTTCTTCACATAAAGACCCACTTCAGTTTTTGTCAAACTAGGGAAACTACAGCTAGGACAAATCCAAACCTAGCATAATAGCTTCAAATACTTACAGCTAAGTTTGGTATCCTTGCCATTGCCTGATCTGTTCAGAGGGTGGTGGGGAAACAAACATCATGCTGCTTCTACTTCTGAGCCAAAGGGAACTGGACAAGTTTTAAAGGATGCAAAAGAGGCCAGCAAGACTTCCAGGCTAATTTCCTCTTTTGAAGAGGTCCAATTGAGCTCTTGACCTTTTAGATGCATATCTAGTACGTCACTCCTTCAACCACTTACTGAAATCTGCTCCAAGAATGAAAGGAAAAAAGAGTAACTACTAGATACTTGCCAGCCGTTTCTTCTCATTTTGAGTTATGCCACATCAGCAAATGAAGGCCGCAAAGGCTCGACTCCATTCACATCAATAAGGTCAACTCTACTTTGAGAAGGCAGCTCTTGCCCAGTCATATTCTGAGTGCCTTCCAACCTGAGGGGCTCATCCACCTGCAATATATCAGACAATGTTCTGCGGCTATTCATAAGGTTTTCACTGGCTAATTTTTTTAAACTTATTGCCAGGTCCTTCTTCCTAGTCTGTCTAAGTCTGACAGCTCAGGGGAAACCTGTCCACCCTGGGTGACCGTGCTGGTATTTGAAATACCAGTATCATAGCTTCCTGTATCACAGCAATACACAAGCCACCACAGTATGACAAACTGACAAATGAGTGGTGGAAACACCCGTTAATAATCGGAATGTGGAATGTATGAAGTATGAATCTAGGAAAGTTGGAAGTCTTTCAAAATGAAATGGAATACATAAATATTGATATCCTAGGCATCAGTGAGCTGAAATGGACTGGTATTGGCCATTCTGAATCAGACAACCATAGTGTTGGGAATGACAAATTGAAGAGGAATGGTGTTGCATTAATCATCAAAAAGAACATTTCAAGACCTATCCTAAAGTACAACTCTGTCAGTGATAGGATAATATCCATATGCCTACAACAAAGACCAGTTAATACAACTATTATTCAAATTTATGCACCAATCACTAATGCCAAAGATAAATAGAAGATTTTTTTTTACCAACTTCTGCAGTCTGAAATTGTTCAAACATGCAATCAAGATGCATTGATAATTTCTGGTGATTAGAACGCAAAAGTTGGAAACAAAAAAGGACTGGTAGCTGGAAAACATGGCCTTAGTGACAGAAACGATGCCGGAGATTGCAAGACAGAATTTTGTAAGACCAATGACTTATTCACTGGAAATACCCTTTTCAACAATATGAACGGTAACTGTACACGTGGACCTCACTGGATGGAATACAAAGGAATCAAGCCGATTACAACTGTGGAAAGAGACAATAGAGAAGTTTAATATCGTCAGTTAGAACAAGGTCAGAGGCTGACTATGGAACAGACCATCAATTGCTCATATGCAAGTTCAAGTTGAAGCTGAAGAAAATTAAAACAAGTCCACAAGAGCCAAGTACAACCTTGAGTATATCCCACCTGAATTTAGAGATTGACGCACTGAACACTAACGACTGAAGACCAGACGAGTCGTGGGGTGACATCAAGGACAACACACATGAGGAAAGCAAAAGGTCATTAAAAAGACAGAAAAGAAAGAAAAGGCCAAAATGGATGTCAGAAGAGATCCTGAAACTTGCTCTTGAACATTGAGTCCCTAATGGAAGAAAAGATAAAGTAAAAGAGCTGAACAGAAGATTTCAAAGGGTAGCTCCAGAAGAGAAAGTAAAGTATTATAATGAATGTCCAAAGACCTGGAGTTAGAAAACGAAAACCGAAGAACATGCTTGGCATTTCTCAAGCTGAAAGAACTGAAGAAAAAATTCAAGCCTCAAGTTGAAATATGAAGGATTCTATGGGGAAAATATTGAACAATACTTGAAGTATCAAAAGAAGATGGAGGGAATACACTGAGTCATTGTACTAAAAAGCACTGGGCGACATTCAACCATTTCAGGAGGTAGCATATGACCAAGAACAGATGGTACTGATAGAAGTAGTTCAAGCTGCGCTGAAGGTACTGAAGAAAAGCAAGGCTCCAGGAATTGATGGAATACCAATTGAGATGTTTCAACAAACAGATGCAATGCTGGAAGTGCTCACTTGTGTATGCCAAGGAATTGGGAAGATGGCTATGAGGCCAACCGACCAGAAGAGATCCATATTTGTGCCCATTCCCAAGAAAGGTGATCCAACAGAATGCAGAAATTATTGAACAATATCATTAATGCCACATGCAAGTAAGATTTTGCTGAAGATAATTCAAAAAAGGTTGCATCAGTACATCAACAGGGAACTGTCAGGAATTCAAGCTGGATTCAGAACACGTGAAACGAAGGGTATCACTGCTGATGTCAGATGGATCTTGGCCAAAAGGAGAGAATACCAGAAAGATGTTTACCTCTGTTTTATCGACTATGCAAACGCATTTGACTGTGTGGATCATAACAAGTTATGGATAACACTGCGAAGAATGGGAATCCAGATCACTTAATTATGCTCATGCAGAACCTGTACATAGAACAAGAGGCAGTTGTTCAAACAGAATAAGGGAACACTGCGTGGTTTAAAATCAGGAAAGGTGTGTCAGGGCTGTATCCTTTCACTATACTTATTCAATCTGTATGCCGAGCAAACAATCTGAGAAGCTGGATTATATGAAGAAGAATGCAGCATCAGGGTTGGAGGAAGATTTATTAACCACTTTGTGGTATGCAGATGACACAACCTTGCTTGTTGGAAGTGAAGAGGACTTGAAGCACTTACTGATGAAGATCAAAGACCACAGACTTCAGTATGGATTACATCTCAACATAAAGAAAATAAAAATCCTCACAACTGGGCCAATAAGCAACATCATGATAAACAAAGAGGAGACTGAGGTTGTTAAGGATTTCATTTTACTTGGATCCACAATCAACACCCGTAGAAGCAGCAGTCAGGAAATCAAAAGACACACTGCACTGGGCAAATCTGCTGCAAAAGACCTCTTTAAAATGTTGAAAAGCAAAGACATCACCTTGAATACTAAGGTGCACCTTACCCAAGCCATGGAGTTTTCAATCGCCTCATATGCATGTGAAAGCTGGACGATGAATAAGGGTGGCCGAAGAAGAACTGATACCTTTGAACTGTGGTGCTGGAGAAGAATATTATATTCCACAGACTGCCAAAAGAACAAACAAATCTGTCTTGGAAGAAGTACGACCAGAATCCTCCTCAGAAGCAAGGATCGCAAGACTAAGTCTTACCTACTTTGGATATGTTATTAGGAGGGATCAATCTGTCCTTGGTAAGGTAGACAGTCAGCAAAAAAGAGGAAGACCCTCAATGAGATGGACTGATGCAATGGCTTCGACAATGAGCTTAAGCATAGCAAGGACTGGGAGGATGGTGCAGGACCAGGCAGTGTTTTGTTCTGAGTCAGAACCGACTTGACAGCACCTAACAACAACTAATAAAAACTGACATGAATGAAAAGGTTTCTGTTTGTTACAAGAAATGCAAACCTGCCAGGCAATATATAAATAGCCAAAGGCATTTACAAAGAAGAGGAATGGAAGCAATCACTCAGATAATACAAATAGTACACTCTATTTCAGGAATTTTCTTTCAAACCCCTCTTTTTTTTTTTTTTTTTTGTGGGTGGGGCAATTCACACTTTCTCACTATATTTTGATAATTTTTTAAATTAAAAGTAGTTTGCAACCACAATAAAGCAGAGAGACTGTAACCCAAAATGGGAGGATGCCCAAAGACACATGCATAAATAGGATGCTGAAATGATATGCTCTGGGTGGGTAATGAAGAGCTGACTCTGTATGTCACTGACAGAGATGGACAAACAGTGCACAAGGCCAGTTTCTTCCCCAGCCAATCAGAAGCTGACAGTGAAGGTGACTGGAAGGGAAAGTAATTCCCTCTCAAAACTTAGCTGTTTAAAGAGGTGTTCCCGCACTAACCTGTCAGTTCCAAGGTATCTCATCTTGCTCTACTTCTAATCCTACCTAATATGAGATGCAATGTTTTTAATACTTCCAGTATTAAAGTGCTCCTTATCTACAATCCAGGAATTGACCTATCTTATCTCAGGGACCCTACCATCTCAAACTGCTGGGTACCAATAACATAGTATCAGGGTCTTAGGTGGTCCCCTATTCTGTAAAACTACTGCTGACAGTTAGGGAGCCTGACTAAGGACCTGTATATTCAAGGTACCAGGCAATAACAGTTGGGTTGGCTAAAAATTCCTTTTTATCACTCTCATATACAGTATCACATGATTGTTTATCCCTGGTGATATCTACAAAACACCCTCTTGAGCAGTAGCAGTCTGATCTTTCCCTGAATGAGGAGAACTGGAGGTTACATTTGATTTGTCGGCAGCAGCATATTTGATTACTAGAGACAGAAAAAGAGGCTTTTCGGCCATTCCTCTTACTTGGTATTTCAAGAACATAAAGACTATAATTTCCTGACATTGTTAGTGCTAGCAATGCAAAATTCTGAAGAAGAAACAAACTCAAGTGCAAGATCAGGCTGGGTCTCCTTTTGGAGAAACTCAGTGCAACCATATGAAATCAGAGGTTAAATAATTTTACTGGAAGCATACTGGGAGACTTAAATTCCTGAGAAGTCAGAGAACATTTAGAAGCCTTTTGATATTATGATCTCTTTAAGAATATTTGTTTTTAAGATCTTCATAGCATGTTGTAGTGGGAAAAGCCCCAAGAGTTTTGCCAGGCGACCTGAGTTAGAATGCCTAAAAGCTGCATGACCTTGAGCATGGACTTAACCTTCCTGAAGTTCCAGTTACTCATACATAAAACGAGGATAGTAATTCTGACTAAGGGTGTGAGGATTAAATGAGATAATATATACAGAGCACCTAGTCTGGCATATAGTAGACTCTCAGAAAATATTACTTCACTTCTCTGTTCTCCTTTAACTGTTCTTCGTTCCATATCCCAGTCATGTTCAATATAAAAAAACTAAACAGGTGAGCAACAGAAAACTAAATCTTTTTCATTTGGTAAAAACTATAAGAGTTAAACCACTAAAATTCTAACAGTTGTCATCTGCAGTCTCAAAAGGAGCTTGGCATATTAAAATGTTTTACAGTTTACTTAAGCTTGCTCTGAAACAAAGTAGCCTAAAACAACTTCCTCCTCTCTCGATCTCCATGGTCACCAGTGAGTCTCTAAGTTCTCTGCTAATGGCTCCAACACAGCAGTCTCTAGCTTGTGAACATATGTGAAAGAAGAGAGTATCTTTGATGTTGGAGCAATATTTCATTGTAGAAGATTGTTGTTCATTGTGGATAAATCAGTCAGTAAGAAAACAAGGTCTGGCTTTGCAGAGCCATCTGACGACTGATACTTTGGGGTAACAAGTACATGTAAAACTAGTATCTGCTCTGGCACAACATGGATCTCTTCAGTCTTTTATTTGGCAAAAATCGACCAAATTAAATTATATTTGATAAAAATTGGATATGAATTACATTTGAAGTTAATATATATCACAAAAACCAGGTCAGAAGGGGGTTCTCAAGACGCTCCTCTCCAAGAGACTGTCCAAGCCATTTTCTTAAAGAACAGTTGTGGAAGGAGCCTTGTGGGCCCAAATGATTATCAACAAATGGCTTCTTCATCACTTGAGTCATATCTTTTGGGCCCTTGAGCAGACAGAGACAGAAAGAATGTGCAGAGAAAGATACTCAACAGAGTCCTAAGGACAAGATGCAAGAAGGTAATGAGTCCTTATAGATAAAAATTTACAGCGGTGTTGAGTTTTAAATGACCTTGGGGATTAATAGTTTATCTTTGGTAGAGACTCTGGGGAAGACAGAGAGAAGAAACCTTTACAGAACATGCCAACTTCAAGCAACAGTGTACCTAGCTTGTCTTTCTTGGTCACAACCATAATTTCAATTACTTCTCATGGCTACAGAGAGTAGCTTCAGGACTAAACAAGAATTACAGAATTAAGCAGGCTGTGGCATCAATTTCACAAAGGAAACTGATGGTTCACTCAATTTGTGCTCAGATATCTATGCAAGGAAGTATGTTAGATGTCATGCAGAACATGCATAAGGGTTGTCAAATAAGGCAAACCCGGGAAAAGGTACATTACACTACAAGACTGGAGAAGATCTCAGGTGGCAATGTGGTGAACCAGAGCTCTGGAGACAAACCTGGATCCAGCCTTGGCTATACCAATTAATAGCTGTGTAACCGTAGTAAGTCCACATCCCCTCTCTGAGCCTGTTTTCTTATATGTAAAACAGGGACAACCACATCTAAAAATATGTTTCAAGATGTGATTAGACTGCATATATTGAGCATCTAACCCTGATGGCGTAGTGGTTGGTTAAGTGCTACAGCTGCTAACCAAAAGTCTGGCAGTTTGAATCCACCAGGTGTTCCTCGGAAACTCTGTGAGGCAGTTCTACTCTGTCCTATAGGGTCGCTGTGAGTCGGAATCGACTCCACGGCAATGGGTTTGGTTTTTGGTTTAGCACACAATGCGTGATCAATAAAGGTTAGTTCCCTTCTACTTGATATTACGTGAAGGAATGGAATACAAAGGCTGCAGGATTTCCAGGGAGGGAGCGATCACCATGGACCTGAGTAACCCTTTGAGAAAGCTGCACAGAGGAATAGACTTAGACTCAGCTTTAAAAGAACGGTAGGTTCAGAGGGGTGGAGCAGAGGGAACAGTGTGAACTCTGGCACTGAAACAGGGAGAAGTAAGGTATGTGAGGCAGAGAAAGAGAGACAAATAACATGCAAGCAGACAACTGGATGAAGCAGAGGCAATGTGCTGTGGAAGAGAGTCAAAGTCAGAACGTCAGTCTAAGGCATTGGTTTGGATTTTATCCTATTGTCAATGGGGAGCTGTCAAAGAGTTTTGAGTAGGACAGTGGCAAAATAAAGGGAAAGTCTTAAGCTACTCAGTTTGGTATGGATTTTCAGCCTATAGTGGAGGAGACTGGAGGTGGGGAGGGGGTGGAGTTTGGAGACCACTGTGATAACCCAGGTAACTATGGGGGACACACCTCACAATACCAGAAAGAAAAGAGAAAAAGAGAACAGGAATTGTTCGCGAGGCAGGAAGAGAACCACGACAGTCTATTAACACAGTCCAGGAAAAAAATGGTGCTCAAAAGTGTCAGATGTTACAGAGCCATCCAAGGAGAAAGAGGCTGTCACTGGTGATTTTACAGAAAGCATTATTAGTACTGTCATGAGGACAATGCCTTTCCCCAAATGACTTCTAGCTCCCTTCTCCCTCCCTCTTATCCTATACCCGGTCCTTGGGGCTACAGAGGCTACTGCCCCTTTCACTATCAAATCACATATTTAGGTTGAACTGGCTAAAGTTGTGTGATGGATATATTTACCAAAAAAAAAAAAAGCGTAGCTACTGAGGTTGCTTATGTACAACCAAAAACTGCATGGGATCTGGTTCCTTGGTTTAGGGTCATGGTTTCATGGGACATCTGTTAATTGGCCTGGTAATGTTTAGTGGTTCTGTTCTGCGTCCTAGTTTGCTGCGCAATGCCTGGGGTCTTAAAAGCTTGCAAACAGCCATCCAAGGCACAATAATTGGTCTCTGTTTGCCTGGAGCAACAGAGGAAGAAGGAGAGTCAGGAAGAGGGGGAGGATATGGAACATGTGGCTAACTGCCTCCTTTGCTGTGAGACCGGAAGAACTGGATGGTGCCCGGCTACCACCACTGAATATTTTGATCAAAGGTTCTATAGAAGAATCCTGATCAAAAGGGGTAAAATGCAGAATGGAGTTTCAAGTTCTCATGGACTCCAGACTTCCTGAAGCCATGAAGGTTGGATGAACCCTTGAAACTACTGCCCTGAGATAACCTTTAAACCTTAAACCAAAAATATTCCCTGAAATCTTCTTAAAACCAAACAAGAGTTTACCTTAACTTATAAAAACTGTTTGCCTTGAGCATTATGGTCTTTTAAGAACTATCCATATAGGATCAAAGTGACAATAGCAACTCTAAAAATTAGACAGGAATCTTAGGGAGCAGCGAGTTTATGTTAATGGGAAGAACAACTCAGAAAAGGAGTGTGAGAGTGGTTGTACTACTCGAACAATGCAATCAATGTCACTGAATTATACATGTAGAAGTGGCAGAATTGGTGTATGTTCTGTGTATATTCTCAACAAGGTAAAATTTAAAAAATCATACATTTAGTTTAAAAAAATAAAATAATATTAAGCCTTTCCTGTGCCCCTTCAAATTCACTTAAACTTCTCTGAAGCATAAATGTAAACAGCTGGTTCAATTTAATAGCCACCATTTAGGAGGTGAAGACCAGTGGGTGTCTGGTATCAAGAATAGATATGTGTTTATTTTAAACCAGAATTAAAGAAATGGAAGCAATGTGTGTCAGGAAATGTTTAACAACAAGCTGGGAGGGTGGGCAGCAGAGAGAGGGAGAAAAGCCCTGATTTGTAGCATTTGCCAATTTCCATGGTATAAATGTTCTCACTGTGGCTGATTTCAGGCTACCACCGTGACACCACTGAACTTGGATTTCGGGTGGTATGCTCACAGCTGGCTCTCGTAAGCCAATGCAAACTAGATCCAGCCCATCACTGAGAAATGGCAATTCTTTGACAGTTAAGAGCCATGGCATTAGACATGAATCAGCCAGAAGGAAAAGAAATTTTTACAAGGATATGACACACCTGTTTTTAAAAAAATTGGCTAGTAACACAGTCTCACAGATGATAACTTACCTGTAGAATAAAGCCAATTTTCTAACTGGCATGTTGATCATCAAGTGCCTACTGTGTGCTAGAAGCTGTGTTTGTCAAGTTACCTATGGCCTAGTTAAGCTCTAGATCTGCCACTTTCTGGTTTTGTGACTTAAAAAAAATCGCTTAACTGTTTTGGGTTTGTTTCCTCATTGGAAAATGGAGAGAGCTATACAAAGATCATGATTTTCAAAGTGTATGCGATGAGGGGTCTTATGGTTCTGTGGTGATTGCTGGAAAAAGATGGGGACACTATTCATATGTTACCTCAGAGTTCTTGACTCCTGCTTCAGAGTGAACCTACTTTTATCTGTTTTTCATATCAAGATTCTGCTTAAGTGTTCATTTGCAAAGAGTTTTTGGGAAAACTACTAGACTTGATTTCTAAGATTCCTTCATTCTGGGATTCTAAATCTATCCCAGCAGACTGAAAGCTGAGTGACAAAAATTTCTGATTACATAATTTTGTGAGTTAAGAGGTATGTGTCTCTTGACAAGTAATCGTTCCTTACATATTACTAGAGTAGACAGTGACATCAAACTAACGCGTTTGATCCATGAATTCAGAAGGGAGAATTAGGATAGAAAGTTTTTGCTTTCAACTACATGGGCCTTAATATTAAGGAAACATCTGTCTTGTTTGTAGGGCATTAGGTCTTGATTCTTTATGATTAAGATCTACTGCATAGAAGGAGCTCTGGTGGTGCAATGGTTAAGTGTTTGGCTGCTAATGGAAAGGTTGGAGATTCGAACCCATCAGCTGTTCCATGGGAGAAAGATGTGGCAGTCTGCTTCCATAAAGATTATCACCTTGGAAACCCTATGACGCAGTTCTACTCTGTCCTATAGGATTGCTAGGAGTTGAAATCAACTCGATAGCAACGGGTTTGGTTTTTTTGGTTATTGCACATTAAATGAGAGAAGCTAAGATGAAGATGAGAAGTTTCCAACTCCCCACCTCAGCTTCCATCAGCAACAGAATATTTTTTAAAGAGTTAAACAAATTTCTTTCACGTTCAGCCATGAATAAACAGATCAACAAAGAATTTTAAAAATTAGCTGGAGAAGAAGAGCCAATATAGCTACAGCATCAGAGAAAATAAAACAAAAATGTAAGAGATGAAAAATAATGAAAGCTTCAGCATTTGGGTGACAATTCCCTAAAGCAAATGAATTTTAAAGCAAATTCAAAGAGAAGTACTACACAGATGAAAATCCAGATGCCCCTCGTCCACGCATCCCCCAGCTTGTTCTGCTGCCGCTCATTTATGCCTGTCTGTCTGCATTCACTTCAAACCATTTCAATCCTAAGAAGCAGAACGCTGTGGGCCTTGGGAGTACCTCCATACACAGATTCTTGCCCTGCAGGTTTAATGTCTTTTCACGATTATATAGGACATCTCATTAAAAAATAAAAAAATTAAAATAAAAACAAACCGCGCTGCTTTAGAGTAAATATTTTAAATGGGCATTCTAGACCTTTCCTTTCTATATTTGCTACTGAAACTTTTGGTAATGTCATGAGGAAGACAATGTCATTAGAGGGGCTGGGAAAACTCTTTCTCAACTTACTTGGGGTAGCTGTAGATCCAAAGCCCCCGCTGGCTGAGCTGAATGGGTTTTTGTTGGCTGCATCCTGGCTGGGTTTCCCTCCAAGGCCACTGAAGAAACCTCCCCCTCTTCCAGTGTTTCCAGAACCAAACACGCTACCACTGGAAGAGGATGACTGCTAAAAAACAAAAGAGGCAGGAAGCAAGATAGGATGAGAGGTCATTGTAAAATGGCAGGCCATATCCGTGGGCAGGAGGCGTTCACATCTGGTACAAATAGAAAAAGCAAGAGAACTGTGATTAGTCCTGGTATGGGTGCTCTAACCACCACAAAAGAAGCTAGACTCTGGACAGGGACTTCCTTCAAACAAGTTTCTCAAGCCATGCTAACGGTCCTCTGAAAACATGATTTACAGTAGCTGGAACTTCAAATATTTATCTGCTCTGCTGCCTTCAGTCTCTGCATGACGTGATGCCAGGGGCAGGAAAACCAATCCTCAAGGGCTTCCCAAAATGAAAAGTTTAAAAACATTTATAGGCTATTATGAGTACCACTTCTTCTGATTCCTGTAGCATTAGGATGAACTAATCAGCAACTGATGACAAGTGATTCATACTGCCTTTTCTCTCAATTTGTGCACTTTTATTTCATAACGGCTTTTCCAGTGATGCAGAAATTGGCTTAAATTAGCTGCATTGTTGAAATGATGACCATAGCTGAATTCTGTACAAGTTTGCAAATCTTATGTTCAGAGGATGCTGCTAGCTCAGGGGCATATGCTGACTCAAAGCTCTATCAGGCACCAGATACTATATTCTCTGTTTGGAACTGGGTTCTCTAAGGAAGACCAGTGCTAGGTTTGGGGGGCCATTAATATTAGTTAGGAGTAATATCGCCTTGGCTGATAATGTAGAATAAGACAGACTTTTAGAAATGGGTCACTGTGCACAGGAACCTTACAAAGGGGGGCAGAGTGGTGTAGTGGTTCCTCTTAAAATGGGGATAATAAACTACCCACCTCGAAATGGTGAGTGAATTAAATGAGCTAAAACATGTAATGCACTTTGCGTGCTCAGAAAATGGTTGTTGTTCAGTATCCGATAACATACTGAATAACAAGAATAATGACACTGGAGCTGTGATGGAACATCTGTGTTGGGCACTTTTCATTTAATTCTCACAGAAGTCAAACCTCCAGTGGGCTACTTCCAATGCCTGCACGCCTAATGTGTGCACTCTCGCTCAGCTGCACAGCCACCACCTGGTCCGAGCCACTGTCCCCTCTGCCTGGACTATGTGATAACTTAACTGGACTTCTGCTTTCACTGCCATCTGTTGTCACACAGTAGCTAGAATGATGGCATCAAGTCACTCCCGTTTAAAAGTTCTGAAGACTCGACATGATCTGGCCTAGCTCTCTGACCTCACCTTTTAACATTCTCCCCCTCACACAGTGTACAGTTCAATCATGCCTGTCTTTTTGTGCCTTGAACATATCAAGCTAATTTCTGCCTCAGGGCAATGTACTTGATAGTCCCTTTCCCTAAAATGCTCTTTCCTAAGATCTTTGCAAGGTTTCTTTCCTTCCTTTTTTTTAAAAAAACAAAAACAGTTTATTATAACCATTTAACGATGAGAAACTGCTTTTTAAAACTTGGAATCCAATCGTAATAGCATAGGCTTTGGTAACTGGGAAACGGCCTTTGAATGGATAAGACAGCTAATGCACGCACACAGGAAGTGTCAGATTTTTTTAGCTGACTTTTAAGTATTAGGCCAAACACGTCAAAGTGCAAATATATGGGCATTTTTGCTCTACAAAAGAAGTAGTTACCTATGGCTCAACCTAATTTTTAAAATGTGATTTGATAAATATCTGTAAAAATGAACAGAAGTAGATAATACACTTCACTGAAATGATTGTGGATTGCTATTGTGGTCCCATAAATGAGCCAGAGAATCCCATTCATTTGAATTGCGATAAATAACAGTTTTAAAAACTTAATTATGGTAAAATTTTTAAATGTACAAAAAGCAGACAGAAGACTGAAATGAAACCCCTATCACCCAGCTTTAACACTTCTCATTTCATAGCTGACTGGGTTTTATCTCTATTCCTACTTCCCCTTCTGTATTAGGGTGAAGCAGTCTCAGGTATCACATCATTTCATTCACAGATTTTCAAATATAAAACTCTAAAGCATAAACCATAAGCACAATGGCTTTATCATGTTTTAAAAAAATTAATAATTCCTCAACACCACTGAATAGAGAGAAAATTCAAATTTCTATTGTCTCATAAATGCCTCTCTTAATTTCAGTTTGTTTCTTTGAATTAGAACCCAAATAAGGTCCACACATTGACACGGGTTGGTATCAGGGCTTCTAATATCAACTGGTTCGAACCCCTGCTGAGAATTTGAATTTCGAAGAAGTCTCCAGGCGATGCTAATGCAGTTGGTTTGGGAACAACTCTGAGAACCACCAGTAGAGCCCTGGTTCTCAAAATTTATTATACATAAGAATCATCTGGGGGACCTTG
The DNA here is from genome assembly GCF_030014295.1 of Loxodonta africana. Taxonomy (NCBI): domain Eukaryota; kingdom Metazoa; phylum Chordata; class Mammalia; order Proboscidea; family Elephantidae; genus Loxodonta; species Loxodonta africana. Next base: position 44,357,371 of record NC_087350.1, read on the forward strand.
TTAAAATGTAGATTCTGATTCCGTATGTGTGTGTGTGGGGTGGGGGTGGAAATCCAAATTCTCAGCAGGGTCCTGGTTCGTATGCCTCTTAAATCTCTTTTCACCTATAGATTCCCCTTCTCTGTCTCTATTTTTCCTTATAATTCAGTTGTTGAACAAAGTAGGTCCTTTGATCAAGAGTTTCCCATGGTCTGGTTGCTGACTACATCCCACAGTACAGTGAACTTGTTCCTCTATCCTCTGTTAAAAAACCCAGATGCCGTGTGAGCTGATAGAACCTGTGGTAACCCCATGCGTGTCAGAGTAGAACCGTGCTCCGTAGTGTTTTCAATGGCTGATTTTTCAGAAGATCACCAGGCCTTTTTTCCAAGGTGCCTTTGGGTAGACTTGAACCTCCAACCTTTCAGTTAGCAGCTGAGTGTGTTAACAGTTTGTACCACCCAGGAACTCTGTTAATTCCTGCAAAGTGTCGGTTGGACCTGGAGACTTGACGAGAATCAGATTTGATTTTGGGGGGCAATATTATAAGCCTGGATCTTTCTTGTCTTTCAAGTCTTAGTTCAAATATTGCTTCTTCTGAGAGGCATTTCCTGACCATCTAACTGAAAACACCTTCCCTGATTACTATCAAATTATCCTGCTTTATTTTCTTCATAGTATTTAACACTAACTGAAATTATACTGTATTATTAATGACCGACTCCATCAAATGTAAGCTCTATGAACACAGCCACTTTTCTCTGCCTTACCAGTGAATTCCGAGGTGAATGACTACATTAAGTTGGACAACCCTTGGTTTCAATCTAAGCTCTGCAATCTACTAGCTGTATATTGCCATCTTAATATTGTATCTTCTGATCCATGAACATGGGGTATCTCTTCACTTCTTTAGATTTTTAATTTCTTTCAACAATGTTTTACAGTATTCAGATCATAACTTTTGCACTTTTTTGTTAAATTCATTCCTAAGTATTTTATTCTTTTTGATACTCTTGTAAATATAATTAAAAAAAAATGTTCTTAATATTCAATTGTTCCTTCCAAGTATATAAAAATATAATTGATTTTTGCATATTGATCTGTATCCTGCAATCCTTCTGAACTCTCTTACTAGTTTTAATGGTTTTTTAGTGGATCTGTTAAGATTTTCTATATACAAGATCATGTCACCTACAAATACAGCTTTATTTCTTCCTTTCCAACTGGAGTGCCTTTTATTTCATTTTCTTAACTAATTGCCCTGGCTAGAATCAAACATGCTTTTGGATTCATCCATATTACTTTCCTTTTACTGCTCAGTATTCCACTTTATGAATATACCACGTTTGCTAGTCTCCTGTTGGTGAACATCTGGGTTGCTTACATTTTTCGGCTATAATAACTCTGCTATGAGCATTCTTGTGGAAGTCTTTTTGAAGATTTGTGTTTCAATTTCTTTTGGGTAAATACCTATGAGTGAACCTACTAAATCTTAAAATTAGTGTATATTTAACTTAATAAAAAATTGCTAGTTTTCCAAAGTGACTGCACCATTTCACACTCTCACCAATGATACCTGAAAAGATCTAGTTACTCTGCATCTTTTCCACATTTGGTTTTGTCAGTTTTCAAATTTTAGCTATTTTAGTGGGTATCAAAGCAGGCCTGGTTGCACAGTGGTTAAGCATTTAGCTAGTAATTCACCAGCCACTCCAAGGGAGAAAGATGTGACAGTCTGCATCTGTAACAATCACAGCCTTAGAAACCCTACAGGGCAGTTCTACTCTGTCACTGTGAATCAGACTCAACTTGACAGCAACAGGTGGGCATCAAATGGTATCTTATTACGGTTTTCATTTGTATTTCTCTAAAGACTACTAATGTTGAGCATCTTTTCATCTGCTTACTGGCCATTTATCTTTGGTGAAATATCAGTTTAAGTTCATTTTCCACTTTTTAGTTGGATTCTTTGCCTTTTTGTTGCTGAATCATAGGTGCTCTTTATATATACTACATATATTCTGGATATTAAACCCTTACCAGATATAAGATTTTCAAATATGTTCTCCCATTTGTAGGCTATCTTTTAACTTTTTTTGGTAATATCCTTTCATGCACAAAGGTTTTTAGTTTTGATGAAGTCCAATTTATTTTTCTGTTGTTGTTCATGCTTTTGGTGTCGAATCCAAGAATTCATTGCAAAAAACGAAGTCCTGAAGGCTTACACCTATGTTTGTTTCTAAGAGTTTTATGATTTTAGCTCTTATATTTAGGCCATCTTTGCATTTTGAGTTGATTTTCGTATATGGTGTGGGGAAGAGGTCCAACTTCATTCTTCTGCATGTGGAAATTCAGTTGTCCCAGCACCATCTGTTGAAGAGACTATTCTTTTCCCACTGAATGGACTAGGCACCTTTGGTAAAAATCAATCGGTCATAGATGTATGGGTGAGGTTGGTTAGCATTTTGTTTAGGATCTTTACATCTCTATTCAGGAGGAAGACTGGCCTATAATTTTTCTTTTAAACTTTTTTTTTACGTTAGGCTCATAAAAGAAGTTGAGGAATGTTCTTTTTTTATAATTTGAAAAAAATGTTTCTATAAGACAAACTTTATTATTTCCTCCTTCAATATTTGGTAGGTATCACCAATAGCTGTGAGTTTTTTGGGGGAGGGACGTGGGTAGGAAAAATTTTGACAACTCATTCAACTTCTTTTAATAGTTATATTCAGGTTTGTTATTTCATCTCAAGCCAGGGTTTTTTTTTTTTTTTTTTTAAACACCCTGACACCTCTTCTGAGAACAGTTTATGTGAGATCATTCCCCAGTTTCTGGGCCAGTTTAAGTCCCAGTACAAGAAGAACACTGGTATCTACTTCCCCAGTGAAGGTCCTCAGCCCAGGCCTTTGGAGTCAGCCAGTCATGCCATCACTACCACACCTTCACCTTGAGCAGCTCCCCCATCCTCATAGACACCCACAGCAGCAAAGGGCTAAGGACCATCACTGAGAAAACTTTTAAGGCTGTCTAATGGCGACTGTGTTTAAGAGAACCAGCGTTCCTACAGGGCTGCCCAGATCTTAGCCACTCAACACTGTGTAACTAGCCACTCAACACTGTGTAACTAGCCACTCTACTAAGTCTGTTGTAGGTTACCTGCATCTGAGTGAGGGGCCAGAATTAAAACACTTATGTTGGAAACATTTTGGGGAAAAAAAAAATCCATTTTGCATAAAATTTAAATAATATTGCAATAAGGTTGCTCTTACTGTCTTTTTAACATCAGCGGCTGTGGTAATGACACCCCTCTTTGTTCCAACTTCTTGAGTAGGATGCCAACCTAATTTTTAGCCTTTTTCTCTAATATTTACATTCAAGCATATAAATTTCCTTCTGAGCATTGTGTTTGCTGTATTTCACAAGATTTGATATTTACTATTTTCATTTTTTATTAGTTCAAAGTATTTTCTAATTCCATTATGATTTATTTTTTTTCTATTTAGAATTTATCTTATTTTCCAAACGTGGGGTTAGTTATCTTTTTTTTCTTTTACCAATATTTAGTTTAGTTGCACTGTGGTCAAAGAACATACTTTATGATGTTGATCCTTTGGAAATCTATTAACATATACACTATAGTCAATTATGTAATTATTCTATAAGTTTTTGAAATAAGATACAGAGTATAAATTTTGGCTGTTATCTTCTATAAACTTCCATTAAATCAAGTTTGTTAATCATGTTATTTAAACCGTCTACATTCTTTACTGACTTTGTGTGTGTGGTTTATTCTCTCAACTAGTGAGAAATGTCAGGTTAAAATTTGTCACCGTGATTATATATTTGTCCATTTTTCCTTGTTCTTCAATTTTTGCTTTCTAAGACTTTGGTATTAAATTTAAAACTGTTACATTGTGCTGACGAATTGAACCTTTTATCAGCATAAAGTGTACCCTTTTACCTCTAGTAATGTCTTCTGTTAAAAGTCAATTTGCCCGATATTAATACAGCAGTGCTACCTTTCTTTTGGTTATTATATGCACAGCATACCTTCTTCTAACCTTTCATTTTCACTCTTTCTGTATCCTTATGTTTCAGATGTATGTTCTGTGAACAGCCTAAGACTGTTTTTAAAAACCATCCTGACAATCTTTCCCTTTTTGGGAACATTTAGTCCATTTCAACTTAATGTAGTAACTGATAAATTTATCATCTTATTTGGAACTATCCCTCCTTCCTATCTTATGTTTTCCTCTCCGTTGCCTTCTTTTTAATTTTTTTTACTATTCCATCTCCCACCTCTATTAGTTTCGATGCCATATATTTTGTTTCTATTCTTCCAGTTGTTTCCCCTCAGATTCTAAGGTACTTAACTTTCAAAGTCTAAAATTAAATGCCATACTTTTCCTGGAAAATAAAGGACCTTAGATTACTAAGTCTCTTTTCTCTCCTCCCAACCAATATTATAGTTTTTACGTATATTAATTATTTTTTTAATCCTCCAAATACGCTATTAATATTATGAATGGCTATTTTAAAATGTTGGTCATTTTTCACTTAAATTTATCCATGTATTTATCACTTTTTAAAATTTTCACTCCTCTTGTATTTCAGATCTTCCATACAGTGCAATTTTCCTTCTGCCTGAAGAATACGCTTTAGAATTTCCTTCAAGTCTGCTAGACATGATTCCCTTAGTATTGGTCTGGAAAATGTCTTGATTTCACTTAATTCTTAAGAATATTTTTTGCCAGATTTAGAATAAACACTGCCTCCCGGCATTCATTGCTACAGAGAAGTCGGTTGTCCATTACCTCTTTGGAAGGCGACCTGTGTTTTTTCTTTGGCTGCTTTTAATATTTTTTCTTTGTTGTTCTGGAGTTTCACTATGATAGGTCTTGTCACCAATTTCCTTTTACACATTCTGTTTGCCACTTGTTGGGCTTTCTGAATCTATGGATTACTGTTTTCTACTAGTTTTGGAAATGTCTTTTTCTCTTCTAATATTTCCACACATTTTCTGTCTTCTTCTTTTGAAACTCTGATTAAATACATGTTAGAACTTTTCTTCTTTTAGGAGTTATACTCTCACTGTCATATTTTCCAACTTTTTGCTCTCCAGGATGCATTCTAGATAATGTCTTCTGACCTACCTTCTAGTTCGAGAGTTGGTGAACTAGAGCCCATGGGCTAAATCTGGCCTGCTGCCTGTTTGTGTAAATGAAGTTTTAATGGAACACAACCATGTTCACTCATTTAGGTATTGTCTATGGCTGCTTTTGTGTTAAAACAGCAGAGTTGAGCAGTTTTAACAAAAACTGTATGTAGCCTGCAAAGGCTAAAATATTTACTATCAGGTGCTTTTTAGAAAATGTTTGCTGACTCCTAAGTACATTACTTGCTCTCTTCAGCTGGGCCTAATCTGCTGTTAGGTTTGTCTGTTGAATTTTAAATTGTGATTACTGAATTCTCCTAGAAGTTCTATTTGGTTCTTTTTCAAAGCTGCTATGACGCTTCTTATAATTTTCTATTCCTTGTTGGTATTTTCAGGTTTGTCTTTTATTTCTTTTTCAATGTGTAAAACCTAGTTGTTTTATAGTCTAGAAAGTCTTCACTAATCTGTTTCTGATATTTATCCTGGCTCTTGCTTATCGTCCCTTGTTTCTATGTGTGCCTAATATAGGTGTGGAAATCAGTGTTCTTAAAATGTATTTGTAAGAATAATTTGCAACCTAGAATAAGGTTGTTTGTTTTCAGAGTGGATTTGTGTTGCTTCTGCCAGGAAACTGGAAGCACCGCCATTCGAGGGCCAGGTTAGGTCATATTCACAGTCTGAGGGTAGAACCATTTGAGCCTAGGTCACTGTAGGCAGAGTCTCTTTTAAATTCCCCACATATCTTGGTTAGTGATTTCTGTGAACTTGCCTTTGAGGTTATTAAATAGATAATTCAAATTTTCTCAGATTAGCAAATGCTCTCAGGGCAAAACTGGCCTCTGTGCTCCATTAACTTCTCTAGGTGCTTTTTAATTTGTCTTGGTAAAATACCTTGGCGGCTTGCCAGTGCTTTTGTAAAGATGGTTTTTCTGTTTTATCCAGAAATTTTTAGTTGTTTTTGGTGGGAAACTTGATTTTAGTGACCTAACCTATCATTACCAGAAAATGGAAATTAGAAGTTTCTTTTCAACAAAGAGCACTGACAAGTGCACAGCCCATCTTCAAAGGAGAAAGGATACAATAAAGAAAGTCTTCTACGAAAGATGTGTACAAAACATATACTATGTCTTATATGGGCTTAACCACTGCTCTAATACCAATTTCACTATCAGAAAGTCATACTAATTTCTGATCCATCCTTTCTTCAGAAGGATTCCGAATGAGGTTACTATGATCTAGCAGCAGCTGGCATGTGATTTAACAGTAAATGTAACCTCCCCAGGCCCTGTGTCCTCATCTGTCAATAGGGATAATAACAGTACCTACCTTACATTGTGCTTAGGTGATTAATTAGGTTATTAGCATAAAGCACTGAGAACTATATGTGGCACGTAGATAACTACTAGCTATATAAACTGAAACAGCTCAGTTGACTGAGAGGAGTCCCTGGACTACATACATACAGATTAGCATAGGGGTCTGCAAACTTTTTCTGTAAAGGGCCAGATAATAAATATTTTATGCTTTGTGGGTCACATATGGTCTCTGATCCCATCTTCTTTTTAAACAATTGAAAAATCTAAAAACATTAACTCAAGGACTTTAAAAACAAAACAAAACAAAAAACAAGGCCAAGGGGAGGATTTAGCCCGCCAAACTGTGCCTAACAGAACAGGCAAAAGATCGATGGAAATCAGGCAATGTGTTTTTAAAGTACTTTCCTAGGGGACTGTCACCAAAGGGTCAAAATGCCAGTGATTCTCACATCACAGGCTGAGACGGCTGTGTCCCAAGGGAGCTAAAGAGGGTGGAGCTTAAGAACCACAAACAACTCTTTGCTGGGAATGGACATCTAACATGAATTGATTTCATTTTATAGGAGAAAAGCAGATGGGTCTGGCATAAGCTGATGTGAGTGAAGACAGACACACATATTTACCTGGCCAAAGACTGTTGCACCAGTACTGGCTGCTTGACCAAACACAGAACCAGTACTGCTAGACCCAAAACCTATAAAATACAAAGGAAACATAGGTTCAGTTTGGGTGAGTCTTTTATAATATTCATGATTTTTTTTTTATGGCATTCAGGGGTGCTAAGCTATCCCACAATAAATAAGCTTATGAATAAAATTTGTTTCCTTATTCAGGAAATGGAGAAAATTCTGAGTAACTAGTTTGAAGACTTTTTTATAGCTAATATTATATAATAGCATAAATTCCAAAGTTCCAAGGACTGAATCCTTTTCTCCCACCAAATCACAAGTGGGTGGTCTATTTTCAGAGTATAGCTTCTCTCCACACTTTAAGCCACCAAGAATGGTTTCCAGTGACTGATACAATACCATGAATATTTCTACACTCTGGTATCCTGAATCTCAAATACCAGATTTTTCAGGGTAGCTTATTTTTCTTCCAGGTGGCATAACATGGCTGAGGAGGTGGGCTGAAAAGGACCTGGGAAAACGAGGCAGAACTATTTACTGTAAGAATAGAGCCCTAGATGAGGAGTCAGAAGGCAGGAGTTTTATTCCATTTTGGTCACTGATTGAGGCAGGTGAGCTTAAGCAAGTCTCAATTCTTCAGGGTTGGAGTGGACTGCTCGGGTGCCTTTCTGCACAGTTACTAAATGAATAAAGATTTCTTTACGGGTTCTGAATTGTGTTGAAATAGTTTGGTAATGCCTATGCATAAAGGTTTCTCAAGTGTTGACTGCAGAACAGAGGATGTGCTAGAGACTCCATTAGATATCCTACTCTCTTTTAAGACTCACAATTTACAGGCCTTCTCTCTGCCCATTCTCTAGGGCAAGTCATTATATTTCCCATCATTCAAATGGGCCGACTGACCTCTTCACAGGATATCAGGTGGATCTCAAAGCTATGTCTCTCTTTTTACCACTGTGTCCTCATAGCTCAACACAGCACTTGGAACTTAGTAGGAACTTAATAACACTCGTTGAATGGAAAGAAGGAAAACATTTTCTTTCTAATGAATTATAAACCATTTTCAAAGAACTTATCACTGAAGGAATGAATTAGCAGCTACCTATAATCTTACCCATCATAAAATCATTGATCCTTGTTTATCCCCTAGAGACTAACTGCTGAGGAATTGCCTTTCATAAGATAACCGTTAGAAAGCAAAACTGAGAAAAGATTTTCAAACTGCCTTGTCTATTGAAGACTTCTAGAAGTAAAAGCAGCCACTAAAATTGGACATTCAGTTGTGAAGGACTAAGTTTCACTTTCAAAAGTAGTAAAATTTAGAATTAAAAAAAAGAATCTTCACAATGAGAAATGGAAAAAAAATCCAACTCTATAAATGTCCGTATCTGTTCTCCTAACAAGCAAAATGGTGTTGGAGGAATATAGAATAATAGCAGGCCAGTGGGCTAAGAAGAGGAGACTTCACTGTTAGCACCCTAGAACACTACATCAGTAACCTTTAGTCTCGACAGTTTTGGACACAATGACTTCTAAGTCTCTTTCTCAATTTAAAATTTCATATTTATGAGCCATTAAATTATTTGCCATGGCCTTAAACGAAAGATGCTTATTTTTTCCCCATGAAATTGGCACTGTAGTAGCTAACTGAGTGGAGAACATGCTGAGAAACAAAACTAGAGCTACAGTTAGCTGTGGCAGATCCAACCAGTTAGGCCAAAGAAATGAGACCTCAAGTGCTTCAAAGTCCCTTCTGGATTTTATAGATTTTAGAGATTCTTTTTTGTTTGAGTTCCCTCTCTTTTCTTTACAAAAGTAAAGCAACACAAAAGGGTCAAAGTAAAAATCTTCCATAAATTCTTACCTGAAGATGGACAAAAGTTAAACCCAGAGGATGTTGCTGTTGTGGTGGTGGCTGAAGTACTACCAAATACAGAGCCTCCCTGTCCAAAGCCTGGGCTCTGACCAAAGGCAGGAGGATTACTTTGGCCAAACAGTCCTCCTCCTGTGTTGGCAGAAGACTGTCCAAACGAGAAGGAGCTGGAACTACTGGTGCTTGAGGAGGGGCCAAAGACATTCCCACTGGTAGATGTGGTGGTGGAGGAAATGGATTGACCAAAAGCAGGCACTGAACTGAACCCAGACTGACTGAAGGAGAAGCCACTTGCGGAGCTGCTCGTAGGCTGCCCAAAGGCAGGCGCCTGCCCAAAGGTCGCTTGTCCAAAGACCCCTGTTGCTGAGGTGCCAAAAGCTGGACTGCCAAATCCTGAGCTGCTGACTGGTGCTGTGGAAGCTGCTGTGCTTGCTATGTTGCCTGTCTGCTGCCCAAACAGGCTTGGTGCAGTGCTGGCTGCCACCTGCCCAAACATGGGGGAGGTGGAGGGGGCAGTGGCTGTGTTGTTGGTGAGTTGGCTAAAAGCTGAGCTACAACTGGCAGCAGGTGGCTGAGTAAAGACAGATGCGCCAGAAGTGACAGTTCCAAACACTGCTGTCTCTGCAGCTGTGCTTGGAGCAATACCGGAAACAGTGCTGGAGGTTGTGGGGCTGTTCGATGTTTCTGCAGCCACGAGGACTGCACTTGTGATTGTAGTTGCTGTGACAGCAGCCTGCCCAGGCACTGAAAAAGTGGGAGCCGGAGATACTGCCTCTGTCTTAACGTCAGGTACCCCGGTGGCTGCTGGAGTGGCCTCTGCAGAAGGTGCTGCGAGACTGGCACTAGATGCTATGGTGGTGGAGTTGCTGACAGCAGGCTGGGCAAGAACAGGCTCTTTTTTAACAGAGTCAGAAGTTTGCAGAGGAGACTGGGAAAGCTGGGCTGACTGTTGCTGCCCTAGAGGTGAGGGCATTGATGCTGCAACCTCACTGCTGCCTGGCTTCTCTGGCAGAGCTGATGATGTGACTTCCTCTGTGTTTTTACCAGAGGACACAGGCTGGGTGGTAGCAGATGCTGAACTCAGGAGGTTACCAAGTGACAATGCAGGGAATGATGCAGGCAGGGCAGTGGCAGTTGTAGCTGATGGTGGGACAGATGGGGTCACTGCACTACCTGTCTGTTGGCTTCCAAATGAAAAACTAGCCTTGCCACCACTTAAAGAAGTCCCGCCAAAATTGATTACCCCGGAGGAAGCTGCACTGGTGAGTGGCAGGCTGCCAAAAACACCAGTTGAGGAACTGCTAGTACTTGTGCTGGCTGCTGCTGGTGATGCTACTGTGGTAGAGGTCATGGAGGAGGTCACAGGGGGCTCCACGTGCTTCCCTAACACTGGAGGGCCAGTAAAACTAAACCCTGAAGGTCCGGTTGAAGTCTTGGTTGTCTGTGCACTAGTTAGGCTTGTGGAGGAAGCCTTACTGGCTGACTTTGTAGAATCATCTGCTTGGCCAACCCGCAATCCTGAAAAACTTCCTAGAGTCTCTCCAGTCAGAGAATTTGGGAATAGAAAGTCTCCCAACTTTGATGAAGGAGTTTCTAGCTTGCTAGAGGCTGTGGGAAGAGCAATTCCAGAAGGTGCCACAAGTCTGCTGTTAGATGGAACAAACTCTCCTGAAGAAGCCACAGCAGCTCCAGCGGTGTTTGACGCTGATGTGATTCCTGAAGGAGGTGGGCTTTCAGGGGTGGTCTCATAAAAAGGTTTGCCCACCCCACCAAATGAGAACGCATCAAGCTGGTTTGCCTCTTTACTGGGGGGTGTTGCCCCTAGCAAGAAAAAGAAATAATAGGTTGGATACAGCAAAGTAGGTCCTACCACATTTCCACTGACTCTATTTCTAAGCCAAAGTTTATATTCTCCCTTTATAAAATCAGGGGTCGTTTGTTCTAATACAGCAGTTTTCTCTGGAGAAACTACAATGAGTGCTTCTCCACAGGAATATCAGGCTCTGTCTGAACCACCTTAGTGAGGTCAAAAGGAGTTAAGATGCTTTTGGTGATCATTAAATCACAACAAATACAATATACCTAGAATACACGAAAATAACACATTATCCCAAAATAGAAATAAAAAGGCATCTTCCCTTACTACCCACTGACTCTGTGTGCCTTCCTTAACAATATCCTCGGCAAAGTGCTAGCCTATGGCCTACCAAGGGGCCTCTTGGTAGACCAGAAATTGATCCAAAATGGAAGGTCTTCCTTTAATGGGTAAATAAAATATCGATCCACAGACATTCATTTTTACATACAATTAAGGGTTCCTCACTAGTGCTCTATGAAACAAGTGATTTTACAGAGGTAGTATGGCCTAGCTGCCAAGAACATGGGCTCTAGAGCCAGGCACTCTGCCACTTGCAGGAAGAGTTAGTTGACTTCTCCAGGCCTTAGTTTCCCCATTTGAAAAACAGAGACAATGAGAGTATCTTCCTCATAGAGTTGTCACAAAGATGAAAGGAAATACAGTTAAAGCACTCAAGATAATGCCTAGTCAAACTGTAAGTACTCAATAAATAAAAGTGACTAAAATTTGATATTTATAGACCAACATTAGCTTATTTCAAGTGTTTACTGGTGCTTCTAACTCCATATTGTTTTAAGAAGTCTGGCTTTTTGGGGACACCACCAAGCTCCTACTAGCTGTGTGCAATTTCCAGAAAGACCTCTCTGTATCACTGATGCTGTACTGAGTAGTTTATGATTTTGGATTGTTCTCATTTTAATTAAAATGTTTACAGAACTACTGTACTTTATTACTATTTTAATTTATTTATGATTTTAGATAACTATTTTGTTCCTCCTCAATCTTTTTATATCACTGAGTTGTTTTTCCTTTAGAAAATGAGACTGGTGAGAAGGCGGGCCGTGAGGGTACTCTGCCACATCTACTAACAGGGCAAAGGTTAAAAAACAAGTTTAAGAATGTTTTAAAGAGGAAGGAATAAAATCACCAATGCTTTAAGTGTCACACATGAATCAGGTTTAAGAAGTCTGCTATGCTTTCAGCTCCCTAATTTCTCTTTAAGTAACTTATTAAGAAACTCCTACCATTTTGCTTGGCACACAGAACTCTCTCAAAAAACATTTGCTGAGTGAATAAATGAAAAATGGCTGTAATTACGTTTTACTATAGGGAAAACCTCGAAATACCCTAAAAGTACAATAGGTGAATGGTTAAATAAATTAAAGCATATCCACAAGACAGAAATAATTTAGCCATTAAAGAGTAATATCGATACAAATTTTTTCAGTTATATTAGAAAATTCTCAAGATTGTGTTACATGGAAAAAAGAAAACACTCCAAAAGGAAATACAGCAGGATTATAAGTTATCACCGAGGGCACAAGGTGATTTTTAATTCCTTTGTGCTTATTTATATCTCCGTATTTTCTTCAATAAGGACACATTACTTTTATAATAAAACTTTCTTCAATAAAAGAAAAATGAATTTAATTACTTAAACCACAAAACTGGGTGGCATTTAAAAATACATTTGGTTTCTTTTTAAGTCTCAAATTCTTTAAAACATTAAGAACATGCTAGCTGATGGATTTGTAAAAGCATGCACGGGACCAGTGTGTTTACAGAAATGTTACCAAGGAAAAAAGATGAGCTGGGTTTTCTTTAGTATTATGTCTACCTTGCTCTACAGAGTTGTCCAACAAACTGATGAAATTTTAAATTACAGATGAAAAAGATGTTCACATGTTAATAGTAACATGTTAACACACAGCCCTGATTTTCCAGAAGCATCTCCTTTCCTTGTTGTTAATTACAAAAACAGCCAGAAATCCTTTGCAGGAGTTTCCTGAATTGAACATAATTCTAGTGCACGATATTAACACCAAACTTTACCGCAGAAACTTTAACCAAGACTCAGCAGTGGCTGAAATGTCAACACATTGGTACAAAAATAACCTACAGTTGTTCAGGGAAAACACAAAAATAAAGCTATCCAATGCAGAGACCGTACCTTGGGCACCAGTAAAATTAGAAGCTGGTGTTGATGTGAGTATCCCAAAATTAAAGCCAGTCCTATGGAGTGGAAGAAGAGAAGTTAAAAAAGAACACACCTAAGGCAGTGGTAAGGCATAATATCGCCCTTTTAATACTCCCTTTTATAATTCATCCAGAGAATCTGCTCTCAAGGAATTCACAATCTGTAAGACAAACAACAGAGTAAAAGTACATATCTCAGAAGTGGTAAACGCTCCACGATCTCTAAGCAGAGAGAGGTAATTTGCGGATGACATAAAAATGTGGTAGCAGTTGAGAATGCCTTGGAGAGGTCCAGCCATCCTGAGGTTTGGATGGAGACCTATTCCAAGTAAAGCAAAGGAGCTTAAGAACAGGAGCAAAAATACACTAGAAATGTACACTTGGAAATGGTGGGTAGAGCAAATGGTCTGCCTAGTGAAGTAGTGGAAGAAAAGGCTGGCAACATACAACGTGGCTGGATTAGGATGAGCCTCTTATAACCCACCGCACGATGGAACTGCATGTCAGAAGAGCCCTACGCTAGAAGTAGGGATGAAAAATAGCATGAAATATTAGAAGCTACTGACGCTGCCATTTTAACAGAACTCTTAGTTCTAAGCTGGGAAAATTTAGTTAAAAAACATTCCTGACTCCTTTCATCATCTCCTTTCTTCTTCTGTCCATTTACTTTACACTGTGAGTAAAGACACCAGAGCCAAAGAGGAAAATTCAGCACAACTGTCAATCAGTACAGACTAAAACCGCCCCCCCGCCAAAAAAAAAAACAAAACAAAACTATTCACTGTGATAAAAGCTCAGACAGTAAATTTAAAATTAAATAAAGTGTTTAAACGTAAGGGACCAACCATGTCAAATACAGTAATTAAGGATTTAAATTTTCTACTCATCACTGCTTTCGTCTAATGGACAAAGGCCGCCTAGAAGACGTGTTACACATTTTTATCATATTAAAAAAAAAAAAAATCCTCTTCTTTGTCAGTAGGCCTTAACCTAGATGAAGAGATAAACCATTGACCCAATGATCCAAATCTTCCCAGCTTACTTTAAAAAAGGGATGCAGAGTATGATTTCACAGGGGTATTCTATTAGCATTTATAAAGGATGTGTTAATTCTCGGCATTGACCTACTCTTTAAAATTTGCTTCAAACTACCTTTGTGAAGTACAAAAAAACATAATGATTTATAATGAAGAAAAAAAATACATATAACACACAATTTTCCCCCTTAAATTATTTTCTAACATTCTTTTCTCCCAATGGGTTAGGATGAAGGACATTCAAGAAACATACATCAGGGGAAAAAAACTGTTGTTACTATGATTCCAATTACAAAAGCATAAACTGAAAAAGCTTATGAAGCTTTTCTAATGGAACTGAACACACAACCCTTTAATGGTAAAAATTCTTCTGACAGATTTTACTTTCAGCTACACAGAGTCTAACTTCATCACTGTAGGGAAGGGAACATTTTGAGAGCTTTCACAGGTTTCCACATGAGTGCTTCTAAGAGCCTGCTTTAGCATCCAGATAAACTGACCTTCAGAGAAAAGGCATGCTCATGCCAAGGTTAATGAAAGCTCACTTGAAATGTGGTTTATAAAATTCTTTTGTTTTTAAAAATGACTCTTGGATTTTACAAATACAGTCATCATTACTTGAAGAGAAACAGAAACAAATTCCCAACTTCCGTATAAAATTCAAATGTTCAAACAGCTACTGTCTTTCACTACTTTAAGAAATTCAGTATATTGAACTCTCAATGCAGTAAAACCAATTCAAATGTCACATCTAGCACCCAAACAGCGTCAGAATGAAAATCTTAGTGTGATAAACTAGATTAACTATTGAATTCAACACAGAACCATTACCCAAAGAAAATGAAACTTACCCCCAAAACAAAAACAAATACATAGTAACACATGTAATAAACTTGAATTTCAAAGGGAAAATATATTTATATTAGGACATTAAGATATTGTCACTATTATCAGATGTACTACAGCAACAGTAAGAAATCTGGGCTCATGTACATTTAACAAGCATATAAATGTACCTACTGCTTATACCTCTATTTGACAGACCTGGAACAGTTAATGTCTACTTGTAAGGTTTCCACTACAGATGCAAGAAAAATGTTTCCTCATTCCACTTTGTGTCTGTTTGATTTTGGCAGTCAAGATTGAATGAGGGAATACAGGAATTACTAAAAACTGGGGAGGGGGAAAAAGGGGAAAAGGTGTAGACAATTATTGCAACTCAGAAATAACCTTGTGAACAGTGAAGAATCTGTTTTACTCCATGGTTTAAATGGAAAACAAAACAACAACAACAACAACAAAACCCCTACTGATCATAACATTTGGGGACTCTATCTATAAGGCTGCTGGTGATCTGTCATAAAAGCTAAGTTCATTACTGACCCTGATGGAGAAAATGAGAAAGGCTTGCTGAACTGTCCAGCAGCAGATGGGGTAGACGTCACAGCTGTTTCTATCTTGGCTGTCCCTGGCCCTGAAATTATTGAAACAAATAAAAACATTACAAAAAGTCAGTTAGAAACACCATTCCAGTTAGTGATGCCCTGCAGCACAGCCTGTGTGGTACTGCTAATAGGCGTAGCTTCACTTTTGTGGACCTCGCGTGCAATCTACGAGATAAGTTGGGGGGTCACGGGGAGTGAACGTATTGCCTAACTCATGTTCAAGATCTCTGATCTTGCTCTTTGGCTCTGTCAATGTCAGTTCCAAACTAAGACCTGACACATTCTCCTTTCCAGAGAAGACATCACAGTAATTCTAGTGCAGTATAAAGCTTTAAAAGTATATTTTTTCTAGGTTTTAATAGTGTGGGAAAATGCTTATAATGTGAGGCTAAGCAAAAAAAAAAAATATATATATATATATACATATATAAACAAACTTGTACACAGTTCTATAATTAATGAAAATTAATATATACTGAAGGAAAAAAAAATCCAAAGAGTAATAGGTTAGTATGCTAAGTATCTCTGAGTTATGGCTTAAGGGCTGACTGTATGCTTTCTCTATACATTTCTGTATTTTCCATAGATTTTATATACTTAACAAATAATACTTTTCTTTTTTAATTACAGAGCTAACACGATTGCTGTAATATAGAGATGTGTACAAAGTTAAAAGTACAATCCCTCGTTTTCCCCATAACCAATCTCAATGTAACTACTTTTTAATACTTTGGGGTGTAATTCTTAATATTTGTCTTGTTGCTCTACTTCAAAAGGGGGGTGGAGGTGGGAAAATGACGTAAAAACCCAAATCAAATCAAACCAAACCAAACAATAATAAAAAGCCCTTCTCTTTAAATGAGTATGCAGTAGATTTTAGTAAAAATATTTTTTTAAATGACTGAACTACAATGTGGCATGTCCAAGGATGTTCACTGCAGTATTGCTTATATCTTGAAAATTAGAGACAATCTAACTATTGGTAGGGTATCAGTAAAATTTAATACAGTGCAATTATACAATGGAAGCCCTAAGCACCCATTATACCCAATGAGGTAGAACTGTATCAGACCTGGAAAGGCGAACAAGATATTTAAGCGGGGGATGGGAAGGAAAAATTACAAATCAGTATGCATAGGATATATTTATTTTTGTTTAAAAAACAATGAAGAAACCTCAAGAGATATACATCTGTCAAGAATTGTTATTTCTGGTTATGGAATTTATAGGGCAGCTTGTGCTTTCTACATTGTATCTATACCGCAGAAATTTTTTGTTGACAGGTAATAAATAGTTTCATAATAAAAAAAACAATGAAGGTATTCTCATTATGAAAAAATAAGAGAACTATTCTCCAAAGGTTTTGAAATGTCTTTTTAAAGAAATTCTTTGAAACTCTCAAATTATATTTTTTCAGGGAAATATTTTTCAGGGAAGTTTTCCTAGCAAAAATAAGTCCTTTTCTAAACCTTGATTACCTAGCAACTGAAAACAGAAGTAAACAGAGTATTTTTCGATCATCGCTGAGTAATAAATCTCAGAAATTTATTTTTAAGTCATACTAATTGCATAAGACACGCATGAAACAAAGTCCCTTGGATTTCCTAGATTTGCTTAAATACTTCAAGAGTGACAAAAGGTTCTCCAACAAAGTCCTTAAAAGGAATTAGTATATATATGATCATTTAAAACCCTTTTCCAAAATACGAGCCAGAAATGGAAGCAAATTTCTTGATCAGAATCCTAAAAGATTCAGAAGTCTCTGGCAATCCCACACTACTACTACTCTACTCTGGCTTACACAATGAACACTTTTCTTCTGAGTACAAGGGCTATTTACTGAAGATAAACTCAATATCCAATCAGAAAGCTTTTAATTATAGAGGAAGTTAAAAAAAAAAAACCAAACCCATTGCCATAGAGTCGATTCCTAGTGACCCTACAGGACAGAGCAGAACTGGCCCACAGGGTTTCCAAGGAGTGCTCGGTGGATTTGAACCGCCAACCTTCTGACCTTTTGGTTAGCAGCCATAGCACTTAACCATTACGCCCCCAGGGGTTTCCTAGAGGAAGTTAGGATGATTGTATTACTGAATAGAGATTATGCAAAGGAGGCTGTTAATGCGTGAAGTTCAAGGTCTCTACAGAATTGCTTGAAGATCCACTTGAGAGCACGAATCAAAATAAAAGCCAGAGTCCAAAGTACTATGAAAATGCAGGATTGCAGGTGACACAAGACCCTTGAAGCAGAAGGTAATACATGCCAAATAAGGCGAGCTATAAAAAAGGAGCCTACAAAAGGGGATATTGAGGAAGACTCTACATCAAAATTAAGCTATAAGTAAAAGCGTTTTTTCTGCTCCAAGTTGACTTGGGCAATGGGGACTCCCGGTCAAAACAGCTATGGTGACTATTAAAAATTTAGTTATTTAAGAATAATTATCCTTGAGTGAGTGTTGGGAGGAAGTATGTGAAGTTATAAGTTTACAATATTGATTTATTATATCTATTCTGAGACCTTACATTGTAACAGATCCATTTTAATTTCTGTATTTTACTGACTTTCAAACTGTCACTGTGAACCACTTGGATTTTTGATTCCCTTTAGGAGAAGAAAGATTTCAACATTCTGATACAGTATTCGTATTCTAAACCTTGATTATCTAGCAAGTCAGGAGAAAACAATACTATTACTCCTTTCTAGGTAAACATTTAAAGGAAGGTTTCCTCCTCTTACTCTAACGTTATTCAAGCTAAAGCTCTACACAGCTGTTGGAGGGCTTGCTAGGTTCCTGGAGACTCTTTGTCAACTGAGGATCTTCAAGTATCTCTTTCCTTGATTTCTATGTCAACTGCCTCTTTGATCTAGAACTATAAATTCTATTGCAGAGCTCTTCTTTCACCTTTATTTTCGCTGATACAAAAATGCAAACTGACCTGAAGCTTTGTCACCAGATGACAATGGAGTGGATGTTGGTATGGGCGTAGATGGCTTTAGGGAATCTATTAGAGAACCCTATAACAGAACATAAGAAAAATATTTATATTACACCACTAATTATTCTTTGGAATAGAAGAACATGTGAAATGATGACATAATTTAACATAAGCAAGCACAAACACTTTTAACTTAATTACCAAAAAAAAAAAAAGCTAGATCTAATTTAAGTCAACATTTTAAAATGCTTACCAAATCTAAGATTGTATTAAAAAAAAAAAAAAGATTGTATTAGAGGGTAAAAATACGAATATTCTGTAAGCTCCAAGAAGGCAAAGTTATGCCTGTCTAGCTCATGGCTATTTTCCCAGTGTTTTGCACAGTGCTTGGCACCTGAATATTTGGTAGACAGACGAATGGATGAATAAGTAAATGAATGAAACAGTCTGGCTCTCAATGAATTTATAATAAGGTTAAAAAACAAAACGGTTCACTTATCCATATCCATTCAACGTCCTTTCATTCTTGTTACGATTTACGCCTTATCATGTGTCCTCTGTGGTGAACATGAAAATCTCCAAAAGAATGACCAAATGCTAAATGCTTAAACACATTTTAAGTTATGGGAAACTAAGAAAAAGAGTCATGTTCAAGAACTCACACCAGGCAAGTTCTGATTTTCAATCTCCAACTCTGATCTCAAACACCATCTAAAGTCACTCATCTCAGAGAGAGCTGCAACAGCAGCATAGAAACCACGTTTCTTTAGGAAAACTTTCAAAGGTAGCGTATGTAGCTTGATCTACCTTCCAGTCATCTCCCATTATTTTCTTCTGGATTGTTTAACTGTTTACTACATAACTTATTTTTGTAAGAGACGATGTTTATCAGGCAAAAGCCTGAAGCTAGACGTAACAAACATCACTGAAAAATATGCAAGCTCTGAAAAACAGGGATTGTTGGAGAAAACAAGATAACCCATCTCTTAAACATCAAAACTGTTTAAAAAAAAACCCCAAACCCACTGCCACTGCAGTAGAACTGCCCTATAGGGTTTCTAAGTAGTGCCCGGTGGATGTCAACTGCAGACCTTTTGGTTAGCAGCTATGGCTCTTAAACACTATGCCACCAGGGTTTCCCAATACTGTATGGTGGAGAGAAAAAAAAAAAAAAAAAAAGGCAATGCACAGGGAAAAGTTGGAAGACCTGGGTTCCAACTCAGTCACTTGAACCTAGGTTTCTTCATTGGTGAAACATATCTCAACGCTTTTCCTGTTTACCGCATGCGGTTGTTGTATGGACCAACTGAGGTAAGTGAATGAATACTGTAAACCAAAATACACCATACAAATGTAAGGTATTATCAAGATTACTAGATGCAGAATGTCAAATGGCCTATGAATACACTATGATTCCTAACTGACCTACCCTGATTAACAACCATGTCAATACCTGCATAAATTACGGGGAAAAGATCACAAGTCTTTGTCTGACTTACAGTTCATTTATACAAAGTCAGGACTTAAAGCACTACTATCTTCAGTTACAAAGACAGACACTGGATGACTGTTCACAAAGTAAAAATCAGTAAAAGTTACCTGCTTGGCTTGGTTAGAAGCCACTGGGGTCAACATTGGGTGCGGTACTTTGGCTGCAGAGTATGGCACTGAGGAACTGAAGGACACACAAAGCAGACACTCAGAGAGAAACATGACTGGAGGGAAACCACACCCATCCTTGAGCCAACTTTCTATTTTGGTAAAAAAACAGGTATCTAGAACCCCAACCAAACTCATTTGACATTTTTCTGATTGAAAAACATATTCTTTAATTGATTTGGGGCTTTAGCATAAAGGTCAAAGCAGTGATCTTCAGACTTACTTCCCTCTTGCAATCCTAAGGAAAGATTATTATTACGGTTTAGTAGATATTTTTCTTATCTGGAGAACATGTCCTTTATTCTCCAATTCTAGATCATGTGGGGTTCTTTTCCAAGCCTGAGGAAATGTTATCAGGATTTACGGGATGTATAAAATCTGTTGCCATGTATGGTGCTGCCCAAAGAAGACATCTCAGTTTCTTATAGTAGTCCCCATGCACCATGGCCCTCAAGAGCTCTGGCAGAAGAGAGTCCCAGGCTCACCAGGTCAGTATACAAGAGATTCAAACGTACCCCTGTTGTTTCCTTCCTGCACTTTATGTTACAGTATGAAAAGTGTATCCACTATTTGCAGAAAGAGCTCTCATCATCTCTTGTTAACAAAACATAAAATGTCACACATGCAACCCTGAACACTATATACAGGGAACTGTCAATTCAATAATCACTTAGTGTCAAATGCATAGGAACAGAACCTAATCAATCACCTGTTAATGCAATCACAGACAAATGCTCTATTCTTGGTTCCTGGGCAGTTATTTCAATCAATTTATCTGCTCAAAGTCCTTACAGAAACTGCTTTGACTGGTATGTATAGTGACAGCCAATACAGGATCTCTCTAGCTTTAGGCAAGATTAATATTTTTCCATCAAAAAGTTAACTTGGAAGACGGAATACAAAGGCAGGCCCATAACCTGTAGAAGAAAATTATCAAGCAATTTAACAATCCTTATAAGCAAGTCAGGATTCTCTGCTGGAATAACACAGGAAATTTCCCAATCAGGCTATCAGGTTGAGAGAGAAGAAAGAAAATGCACTTATTTCCAACGAAACAAATCCTCGTTATTTTTCTACTGAAGCCAGGAGCTGTATATGTGGATCTCTCTGGAAAACACATCACTGTTCCCCTAAGATATTCTACCAAGCAGGTACAGAGGTACAGCACTCCCCTGAACACCTCTGGTGAATCTCCAACAGAGAAAAAGAATGTGTAAGCAAAACTGCTGGAACCCAAGAAATCCCTGGGAAGACATAGCAGACTAGGTTAGAGAAATGGTTTGCACTCACAAGAATCACAAGGGAAATGAAAATAGTTTACCTTTCTTCAAAGACCAACAAAAAAGAAGCTGGAAAGAAAATGAAAGCAATTTATCCAATTTTTAGACTTTTTTAATACCCAAAATTTAGTTATGACTTCATGATAAATTAAATCATACATGAATTAGATTGAGGATAATTACTGTTCTATTTACTTGTGATAATGCTATACACCTCTTGGGTATTCTCAATACCCAAAAACACAAGATTAGGATTCATCGTACCAACACGCAGGGTCATGGGACAACCCTGTAGAGAAATGCTGTTCAGTGCAATCAGCCAACAAGCCAACTGATCTAATCTGATCCAGGCACTCTCCATCATGATCCAAGAGTGACAACAGAAAAGAACAGTATACTACCAAATAAACATGTTCAAAGATTTGTGCACAGTCATGAACAAAAGCAATGAAAATCAACAGCTAGAAATGTTCAAGAGAAGATAGAAAACCCAAATTCAGAATTACCATATTTTGGATGACTATCTACTTTTTAGCAACACGAAAGACATCATCAGAAATTTACCTTGATACACTCTGTTCTACAATTGAGGGAAAAAAAATCAATCAAACGACTAGACATTGAAAGCAGAAAACAGAACTTTAACAGGCATGAAAGGGACATATATTTGCTGCACACATCTACAAATGGCATTTCCATTACTGGCTAACTTGGGGTTTCTGCTTTAGAAATGAGAAATAGAAGCACAGTAAGGGCAATGAAATTATGTCCTTGGAGAAAAACTATTCCAATAGACCCTAAATTCTCTGACTCGCCATCATCCAAACTACCCTGGGGAAAAAATAATAAACAATTAAAGATGAAAATATTAAATATGATAAACATGGTGACATGCTACAACAAATCTATTTCAGAAACTGCCTTGAAAACAGAAGGGTCATGTTTTTCTCTGTTTTGCCATACTTTATCAGCACTACGTGTTGAGACAGGAAGATAAACACACACCCGTGCTAGGGATGTATACTCTAAATGCAGTTACAAAACTGAGTTGTTAAGATTATGAGGCATTAAGATGTCACCTAGGTGCTTTCTTAGTGATCCTTAATGAACTTTAACAAAGTAAATATTCCTCCTATTGTTGTCAAAGGGGTCAATTACTCATTCTTTCACCTACTTCAACATCTAAAAGGGCTTTAAAAAAGAGGGGCCCATGCCCTTTATCACCATCCTATCTAACATTGTGCTGGAAGTCCTAGCTAGAGCAATAAGGCAAGAAACAGAAATAAAGGGCATCCAAATTGGTAATGAAGAACTTAAACTCTCCCTATTTGCGGATGATATGAGACTATACATAAAAAACCCAAAAGACTCCACGAGAAAACTACTGGAACTAACAGAAAGATTTAGCACAGCTGCAAGATACAAGATAAACATACCAAAATCAGTTGGATTCCTATACACCAGTAAAGAGAACGTGAAAAGGAAATCAGGAAAACAATATCATTTATAATAAAAAAAAAAAAAAAATTTTTTTTTTCATTTATAATAGCCCCTAAAAAAAGCAAAATACTTGGTAATAAATCTAACCATGGATATAAAATGCCTGTACAAAGAAAACTACAAAACACTACCGCAAGAAACCAAATGAGATCTAAACAAATGTAAAAACATACCATGTTCATGGATAGGTAGACTCAACATTGTGAAAATGACAATTCTACCCAAAGTGATTTACAAATATAATGGAATACTGATCCAAATACCAACAATGTTCTTTAAAGAGATAGAAAAACTTACCATTAACTTTATATAGAAAGAGAAGAAGCCCCAGATTAAGTAAAGCACTACTGAAGAAGAAAAAAGTAGGAGAACTTGCACTACCTGACCTCAGAGCCTATTATACAAAGCTATGGTAGTCAAAATAGCCTGGTACTGGCACAACAACAGATACACTGACCAATGGAACAGAATTGAGAACCCAGATGTAAATCCATCCACCTATGGTCACCTGATCTTCAACAAGGGCCCAAAGTCCATCAAATGGGGAAAAGACAGTTTTTTTAACACATGGTGCTGGCAAAACTGGATGTCCACCTGCAAAAAAAATGAAACAGGACCCATACCTCACACCATATACAAAAACTAACTCAAAATGGATCAAAGACCTAAATATAAAGCCAAAACTATGAAGTTAGTAGAAGAAAAAATAGGATCAATGCTTGAGGCCCTAATACATGGCATTAACAGGATACAAATCACAACCAACAATACACAAGCTCCAAACGATAAACTAGATAACTGGGATCTTCTAAAAACTGAACACTTACGCTCATCAAAAAACTTCACTGAAACGGTAAAAAGGGAAACAATAGACTGGGAAAAAATTTGGGGCTATTACAAATCAGACGAATGTCTAATCTCTACAATCTATAAGAAAATCCAACACCTCTGCAACAAAAAGACAAATAATCCAATTAAAAGATGGGTAAAGGAAATGAACAGACGCTTCACCAAAGAAGACATTCAAGCAGCCAACAGACACATGAGGAAATGTTCACGATCTCCAGCCATCAGAGAAATGCAAATCAAAACCACAATGAGATACCATCTCGCCCCAGCATTACTGGCATGAATCAATAAAACAGAAAGTAACAAATGCCGGAGAGGCTGTGGGGAGATCGGAACTCTTACACACTGCTGGTGGAAATGCAAAATGATACAACCATTTTGGAAAACGATATGATTTTTCCTTAGAAATCTAGCAACAGAAATACCATATGATCCAGCAATCCCATTCCTAGGAGTATATCCTAGAGAAATAAGTTGTCATATGAACAGGTATATGTACACCCATGTTCACTGCAGCACTGTTCACAAAAGCAAAGAGATGGAAATAACCTAGATGCCCATCAACAGATGAATGGATAAACAAACTGTGGTACATACACACAATGGAGTATTACACAACGATAAAGAACAACGATGACAGTGAAGCATCTCATAATGTGGATGAATCTGGTGGGCATTATGCTGAGTGAAATAAGTCAATCACAAACAGACATATTATATGAGATCACTACTGTAAAAACTCATGAAAAGGTTTACATACGAAAAGAAATCTTTGATGGTTACAAGGCAGGGGAGGAGTGGGGATTGGAAAAACACTTAATTAGACAACAGGTAAGTGGAAACTTTGGTGAAGGTAAGACAGTACACAATACTGGGGAAGCCAGCACAACCTGTATAACGCAAGGTCATAGTAGCTCCACAGATACATTCAAAATACCTGAGGAACCAAATTGCTGGACTGAGGGCTGTGGGGACCATGGTCTTGGGGAACATCTAGCTCAACTGGCATAACATAGTTTATAAAGAAAATGTTCTACATTCTACTTTGGTGAGTGGCGTCTGGGGTCTTAATAGCCTGTAAGCAGCCATCTAGGATACTCCAATGGTCTTACCCCTTCGAGAACAAGGAAGAATGAAGAAAACCAAAGACAAAAGGGCAAGATTAGTCCAAAGGACTAATGGACCACACCTACCACAGCCTCCATCACACTGAGTCCAGTACAACTAGATGGTGCCCAACTACCACCACTGACTGCTCTGACAGGGATCACAATAGAGGGTCCCAGACAGAGCTGGAGAAAAATGCAGAACAAAATTTTAACTCACAAAAAAAGACCAGGCTTATTGGCCTGACAGAGAGTGGAGAAACCCTGAGTATGGCTCCCAGACACCCTTTCAGCTTAGTAATGAGGGCACTCCTGAGGTTCACCCTTCAGCCAAAGACTGAACAGGCCCATGGAACAAAACAAGACTGAAGGGGCTTACCAGCCCTGAGGCAGGGACTGGAAGGCAGGAGGGAACAGGAAAGCTGGTAACATGAAACCCAGGGTTGAGAAGGGAAGAGCACTGACACGTCATGGGGCTGTTAACCAATGTTATACAACAATGTGTATACTAACTGTTTGATGAGAAACTAGTTTGTTCTGTAAACCTTCATCTGAAGTTCAATAAAAAAAAAAAGAAGAGGGGTCCAGTTACATTTTATTTTGATGAATCTAATCATTATGACATATCTTTATATAAATTCCTATGTGATAATTATAGTGGATCTAAACTGTCAAAGCCACTAACGTTATTACTTAATGAGCAGTGAATTTTTGGTAATAATTTTAAAGGCTAGGCAAATAGGCGGGACAACTGAATAAGAGCAATTGAGGAAACAGAAATTAAGAGAAAAAACAAAGAAAGTAATAGAAGACATTGAAGACAAAAGCCATCAGTTCATTCTTCGAGTTTCTTCTGTCAATGGAGATCAGAACTTTGAGCTGTGGTCCCTTATTAGTAAATTCTAAGTCTCTGAAAACGCAAATACTCAAAACATCATCTAAAAGTCTGTAAAATCAAACTGCAGTTCCTGCATGAACGTCTAGATGCCAAATAACTTAAATAACGTAAGCTGAAACTGCATTACATCTTTTAAAAGACTAAGTTGAAATCAACTTGACAGCAACAGGTTTATATTAAATATGAAAGGATTCTGTAAGAATTTTTAATGACAGAAAATGTTAACAATAAAGTTTTATGATTAAGATGAAAAAGAAAGTTACGAAGCAACATGGTTCAAGTTTTACTTTAAAAACTAAATTTTTATAGAAAGAAGATTTTAAAAAATGTAGTGATTATACATTTATGGTAGGATTAAACGTGATTTTATTTTTTTTCTTTTTCGCTGTGTTTTTCATAGTATCTTCAACAAAATGAACATTTGCAATAAAAATAATTTTAAAAATAAAAAGGATTAAAGTTTTTTTTTTTTTAACATCTACAGATATTACTATAGCTGTTATTTTTAAAGTAGAGCCAAGATCTTTAAATCAATAAAAGGAAAAAAGCCATCAACCAATGGAGTCACTCCTCTAACAAATTCCTTATCAAAGATCAGCTCAGATCAACCATTTGAGGGAAACTAAGCCTGAGAAAAGGTAAAGTGAAATGACTAAGAGGTGCTTCTCATACATAGGTTAATGGCTAAACTATCTCAGAAATAATAGACCATATTTCTTTCACCGTAAGCTGGATTTTCCCAATCTTATAATATCCTGCCTTTCAGTGGCTTTTCCTAGCCTTTCGTACACTAGGAATCTGGGGAAAATTCCAAAACTCTCTAATGCACAGTTCTTTCCCTTGAAAAGTTCACAGTGACCACAAATACCATCTTGGTCTAAACAGCATACCAAGGCTCCAAGGTCATTATCAAGACAGGAAAGTGGGTAAGCTTGTTTTGTTTTTTGACTTTTAGGATGGCCCTGAGATAAACAAAAAGTTCCTGCAACAGGCATATTGATAAGCAGACCAATGTGAGAAAGAACGCCAGTGGACTCGTGAAGCAAGGCCACTTGATAAAGCGAAAATGGAACTGTGAGCAGAACTGCTCTTTTGGGGGCAGCAGGGAGCTGGCTTGTTTTGGAAAACTCTCAAGGTCTGTGGCTGCTGTTCTTGCCACTGGACTAATCATGGACAGCATCTGTAACTCCCTGAATGACAAGGGTTCTCACAATCTTCACATTCAAACCGAGGGAATGTCACTCAACTTTCCCCATGTCACATAAAGCTGGTTGGACCAAATGGATCACAGCTACAAAACGTGCAGAGCAAAACAGGGCAGAGGCATATTCTCTGAGCTGCGCTCCAGCACAGCATCGTGGGAAGGAGGCAGTGCCTGGAATTGTAAACACAGATTTGGACGAGACAAATACGGCTCTGGATCAAACATGGTGTGGAAGAGAAGCTGGGGCTCCCTACACAGAGCTGCTGTCTTTTATAAGATTATTTCTTTACACAAAAAGCAAAGAAACTTGCGAGATGAGAAATGCCTAGAGAGAAGAAATGAGGGAGAAGATGGCCAATGTCAAGATCATCACTGAGTTATCTCAATCAACAGTCTACATTAGTGTCCCAAAGTGTCAACTCCAGAACACCAAGAATGTTAAAAAAAAAAAAAAAAAAAAAAAACTACACCCAGACTTAACTATAACATGTACCCAAGTAGATTTACACATGGCAAAGAGTAAACTGAGTACACACCAATAAGACAGACTTTAAAGGTTTATGCAGCAATGGTAACTGGCAAACTGAAGAGGCAAATACCCTGAAATCCCAATTGTGTACACGGGATTGGCTGTACATCCCGTTATAACCTAAGGCTTCTTAAGAAAAAATTTTACACTGTGGCAGCAGCAATGCTGCACCCTACAGGCAGCTCAGCCCTATTACAGAGTAAATCACGGGTTTAAAAAAAAAATTGCAAACTAGTAACATACCCCATTGCTGGAGAAGGGGCTGCTGGATTATTCTTCAACTCCTGCACATTTACCACTTGAGGGACATTCTTCAAAGTCGATTCAGTCAAGGTACTTACAGCTATTTAAATGAAGAGGAGAAAGAGGCATGTTAATTCCAGTCAAGGATCAGAAATTCCAACCATACTAGTAGACTGCACAAAGGGAACCTGTTCTAGGTAGTTCTGCAGCAGTGTTCAATGGAACACCCGGCCTAATCCATTAACAAAAAATCATCGAATAAGCCACCATTCAATTTAATCAAATGTACTAGTGTAGGGAAAAAGAATTCCCTGCCCAGCTCTTCTAGAACAGAGCGGAAACACCTACAACATCGTTGGCTCATCCTGGAAAGGG
This sequence comes from Loxodonta africana, assembly GCF_030014295.1. Classification (NCBI taxonomy): domain Eukaryota; kingdom Metazoa; phylum Chordata; class Mammalia; order Proboscidea; family Elephantidae; genus Loxodonta; species Loxodonta africana. The sequence goes on from NC_087350.1 coordinate 44,385,439, forward strand.
GCAGCAAGAGCCAGAGGATTAAAAGTATTCAGACTTGGATTCGACTCGACAGCAATGGGCTTTTTGGTTTTCTCTGTCTTAGACTAGCCACCTTTATTTCTCTTTTTTTAGCTTACAGTTATCTTTTAACTATATTTCTGGGAAAAGTAGAAACTTGCATCCCAAGGTAGAAGGCGGACCTGTGGTAGCTCTTTCCTTTCCTCCTTAGAGAAGTGACCAGGGACATCTTGCCTATGAATGCACATATTTCATCTTTCACATTCCAAAGTGCCTACTCCTTTGAAATTTTTGCTTTCTAAAATGATAATAGAAATCACACTTCCTCTTGCTGACAGTGGAACAATCCTAAATCCGGGCATATTTCAGTCTACAAATAATTAACTCAATCAGCTTTATTTTGGGGCTGTGCAGCACAATATCAGGATTCTGCCTGGGGTCCAAATAATATTTAAAGAGAACAATGAAGGTTTCTATTTTCATAAGGCTCAAAGGTATCTTAGTTATCTTTTTTATGATCTCCAGTATCTACTTTAGATGTCTTAATAAAAGTTTTAATAAACTTTTGATTTATCATTGCATAATGGTAATTTGCTATCTAAATCAAACCGCCATGTTTTTTTAAAAGGCTGTCTAACTTGACAGACGTTCTAAGCAGTGGTAAGACTAAAAATTTTATTAATCTAAAACTAAAGTATTTTGCTTACACTAAGATTTCTCAATCTTGGCAGTACTGCTGTACACTGTAAGATTTTTTGAAGCATCCCTGGCTTCTATCTACTAGATGTCAGCAGCACACCCCGCCCTCCCTGCTGTGACAGCCAAAAATGTTTGTTTTGCCAAATGTTCCCGGGGTAGGGAAAATCACCTCTGGTTGAGAACCACTGGCTTGTACATATTGAACAAATGATAACTATAGTCCTTGAGGTCAACTATGTAGATTGCTAAATCCTACTGTAGAAAATTTTGGATAATCACAACCACTAACAAAATGTTAACACTGATCAGCTCATTAGAGTGTCCTCTACAAAGGCCAATTTTGCAATTTTAAGAAAAAGCTGTATTGCAATAGAAAGAACACAGGGTTTGGAGTCTAGGTTCTGCCACCTATTGGTCAGGTAACCTTGGGCAGGGGTCTTCACCTCTGAACTTAAGGTTACTCAAAAGTAAAATGAGCATATTAATACTCACCTCACAGGGCTGCTGGAATCCTTAAGATACTATGTGAGAGACTATTCTAATGTATTAGATAATCTAATCACAACCAATAATTTCAGGGCTCAAAGCAGAGGCAGTATTCAAAAGTAAGGATTATCAGCTTCATAAAAGAAACAACAACAACAAAACAACAACGATTTGCCATTTAACTGAGTAGGCAGATCTAGTACCTCCACTTAAAAGGAGAAAGTTTCAGACCTAGTCCCCAGTCCCTGCCTTCTTGAAACTGTGCCCCTGAAAGGTAGAAAGGGCTATCATATCAGTCTTCTCTCCTGAAAGGCAGCAAAGCCATCTCGCTATTTCTTGTCCTGGCCTGTGATTCTGACAACTCACAGTCAGTCTCTGCAAAGGTGTGGGGCTAGTTTTTACCTGGCGCCTGACTGGCCATCTGCCGTCTCAGGGCTGCAGCAGCAGCTGCCTGGGGAGCTGAGATGGGGTGGGAAGAACTAGGGGCACCATGTTTCACGGTTTTTGTTGCAAGCATTGTGCTATCGGCCCCTTGAGGAATAATTTTGCTGGCAGATGTAGATACTGAGGGAAAAGAAAAATTAAGTGAGAAGGTGGGTCAGAGGAGAGGAATATGCAAAACTTACAACAGTAAATTCTCCACAGTGGGGTACAGGCAAAATACTAAAATTAAAAACTTCTGAAGCATTAAGGTAGAAAAGTGCAAATAAACTGACAGGCTGGCACCTGTATCTTCCAAAGATGCCAAGGCCAATTCACTGGCCCACTTCTACCATTAGCTAAAATACTCTATATGGATCGGTCCCTCTGATACTGATCAAGACATAACTTTGATGTCAGTGTAGATCAATTCCCTGCTCTCCTCTCATAAACTCTATTCATTCCAGTATGTCACATTCATCAGTATTCGTCCCCTGCTAGAAGTCACCTGCCATGAAAAGTCCTGGAACTCTGAACTGCAGGTGTGAGAGCGCAATATAGGTCCACTTCACTGAGCCAGGAGCACTGTAGCTGGTGAGTTTTGAGGCAGAATATGGCTACAGGTAAGACTGAAATGAGCTAGAATTTGCAAGGCATGAGTGGATGTTGCTTTATACTGAGGCAAACTAAGAGCCTCCTTCCTTCAGTCCTGAAACAGACCTGTTTTAAAAAATACAGGTTGGACTCAACACTAAAACTGTTCGAGTGTGTAACCTCACAGTCTCTTCTTCCTCATCATTTCCTACCAAACTCTTTCAAAAGGGAACACGTATTTTTTGAATTAGTCTTCTAATTTTTGGAATATTAGCAGAAATTAGTTGGAACCCATAAACTTATTGGCACGACAATATAAAACTCAGCTATAGTGTCTTCATTAATTAGAAATCCAACAAGGAAAAAATGATAGTTTCCTTTCTCGTTCTTTACTTACTTGAAGTTCCTATCACGCCAGGTGAAGAACCATGAATCAGATGAGATTTAGCAAAAGGAGTTGCCTGAGGCAAGAGATTGGGTTGGATGGAGGGTGTGCGAACCACAGGGGTGTGCCTGGGGACTTGGACCACCGTATCCTCATCCTTACATGGCACCTGTACATCTTCACCTTCCAAAGACTGGGAAATGGATGACGTCGAGCTGACTTCATCCAAGTCTTCATAATATCTCTGAGACAGGAAGGCTGACCGAGAAAGGCTGGCTGCAAAGCCCAAAGCAAAACACAATTGAGACAACTCAAAGCAAGTCCAGTGCCATGTAATTTTCGCTGTTGATAGGGAAATATCCAATTTGTAAACCAATTTAATTATTACTTATTTTAAGTGGAAGCAGCTGTTTTAAAATGTGAACAAAAACGGTTTTGGGTCTTTGCTAAAGTGAGGCTTTGAAAAACTGAGCCAAGTAGGACCAGAAAGTTTTCACTATGAAATAAACAAATCCAAGAAAGTGAGAGACAGAATGAGTGCCGGTGTAAAGCAGGAAACCTTATGCCCTCACCAGAAGCTTTCACAGGTAGAATAATAATATATCAGAAAAATAACAGACACGCTTCTAACAGCAGGGTGAGCAGTCACACCACTGCTGTTTCTTTCCAACAAGACACTTCTAAGAACAGGCCTAATGTGAACTGAAAAAGAGAACGTGCTCAGTCTCGAGTGTCTCAAACATTTCCAGATAAATCTCATGATACTTCTCAATCAGACAATTAGGCCCCAAAAATAAATAAATAAAATCACTGAGCTTAATCCTGGTCTTCCCTCTTTTTTTTTTTTTTTAAATCTATAAACTATGAGGTAAAACTTTAAGCTATATTACTTTCTACTATAAGTTTCAGAATTCTGCATATTGTTACTGCCTATATTTGGAAAAAAACAAAAACCAAGCCAAACACCTCACCCTTGCTCCTACCCAAGTTCTTATTTAAAATGGCTTTGCTGATAATTATAGACTTGCCTGTTCTACAGGTACATGATTTTGCAAGGCTTTATTTGTCATAATGACAATGTAACTTATGCAAATGCCACTGAAAACCAATGGTACGTGCTAGAGCTGTGCCATCCGATTTGGTAGCCACTAGCTATAGGGTTGTTAGGAGTCCGAATCGACTTGATGGCAACCGTTTTTTTTAGCCATATATGGCTATTTAAGTTAAAGTAAATAAAAGCTCACTTCCTCAGTTGCACTAGCCTCATTTCAAGTGCTCAACAGCCGCATGTGGCTAGTGGCTACCATACTGGACAGCAGATACATTTTGTATCATCAGAAAAAGTTCTATCAAATAGCGTGATGCTAGAATATTGCGACACAATATGCAGCCGGATCACTTAGAAGTTCCATACATAACCACGAGCACCACCACTAAAACTGCAGTTAACATTTATTCAGAACTCACTCTGAATAAATGTTTCTGTGATGCACAATTATCCTATAAGCTAGAAGTTGTTACTATCTGACTTTACGGTTAATGCTTAAAAAGGTTAAGCAATTTGCCCACGATCATGAGTTGTAAGTGGTAGAGCTAGAATTCAAACCCAACTGTATCTGAACCAAAGACCATATTCTTAACAACAATGTGATATATAAGACTGAACCTTATGGTAGGCAGAATTTTAGCCCTCATGAATATAACCCAAGGTTATATGACGTTAGATAGGAAAAGAGAATCTGCAAATGTAATTAAGGTTACAAACCAGTTGATCTTAAAATAGGGAGATTATCTTGGATTATCCAGGTGGGCCCTGTGTGAAATCACATGAGCCCTTAAAAGCTGAGAAATGAAGCGAAAGAGGAAGTCAGAGGGTTGTGAAAAGGGGAAGTTAGAGATTGACGCACGAGAGAAGGATTCAACATGCTGTTGTCAGCCTGAAGAGGAATAGAGGACACACATCAAAGAAACAAGGATCTCAGTCTTACAACTGTGTGGAATTGAATTCTGCCAACAACGTGAATGAGCCTAGAAGCAGAATCTTTCCCAGAGCCTCCAGGTAGTCCAGCCTAGCCAACAAACTTGATTTTAGCCTTGTGGGGCCACACTGCTCTCCTAGTTCCTAAAGTCCTACTTCCTGAGAGTTAGTAGCAATAAAAGATAACTCAGGCTTATCACCTTCAAGGACCTAACAGAGAGAGAAAACTGGCAAAACTATTTAACTGCCAAGGTGTGATATAACCTTGGGATACTCTCAGTTTCCTCCCTTCATCTTTCTGATGCTATTCATTAGCTTTGGGTGGAGGAAGGTCCATCAATTAAAAGATGCAATGGTCATGCTCACTGTCAAATGGTAGGATCCTGTGCTGCTCACTACCCCCAAAGGTACTGCTTACACAGCTGATATGCATGGCTCCCTGCTGTGATCAAGGATGCAGCTACCTTCCTGGCATCAGAAAGGGTGCCTCACTGAAATTTAAAGGATTTTATTCTGCTTAAGCTCTAGCTCAGATTAGGAAAAGCAGAAAGCCACATAAGCAGAAAAAAAAAGAGACAAATCATATGATCATATCGGTAAATGCAAAGGAAGTGTTTGGTAAAATCCAGCATCTGTTCATGATTTAAAAAAACAAAAACAAAAAGCCCTTTGCTAAGTAGGGATAAAAGGCAAATTTCTCAATCTGATAAAGGTTATCTACACAAAAAGGCAGCACATCTCACATCTTATGGTCAACTACAGAAAATGTTCTCTTTGAGATCAAGGCAAGGATGTCCAATCACCACTTTCATTAGACACTGCACTGGAGGTCCCAGCCAGTGGCATACGGTAAGAACAATAAATAAAAGGACTGGAAAGGAAGAAACAAATAGTATCCATGGATGATATAACTGTTTACATGCATGTTACTATAAAAAAATTAGCATAGCTTACTCACGAAAACAGCTTTCAGGGGAGAGCACAGTTTGGCAAATAAACACAGAAGGTGCACATTATTTGTGTAAAATACAGTAATCCCAAAGTCTCAATTTTTGGGTGGGGGGGTAGAATTTGACAATGTAATTTAATATTAATATGGAAATGTGAAACACTAAGATGAACCAAAACACTAGATTCAGAAGTTAGTAAATGACAACCACGGGCCCGCTGTCTATTTTTATAAAGTTTTATTAAAACACAGACAGGCCATTAATTTGCACATTGACTATGGCTGCTTTCCCATTGCAATGGCAGTCAAGTAGGTACAAGAGAAACCATACGGCCTGCAAGCCTAAAATATTTACTATCTGGTCTTTTAGCAAAAGTTTGCCACCCCCTGCTTTAAACTGTAGAATTTTTTGTTATGATGAAATATTCTAAATTTGTGCTTCCCATTACAGTAGCCACCAGCCATGTGTGCTTACTGAGCATGTGAAAAGTGATTACTGTAACTGAGGAACTGAATTTTATTTAAATAGCCACATGTTGCTTAGTGGCTACTATACTAGACAGCACAGCTCTAGAATCTAGAAATAGAACAGTATTGAGATTTATTTTAATACTGGTCAATTAGGACAGTGTGGTATTAGTGCTTTCCAATCAGTGTATGAGATAACTGATTTATAATAAAGGTGGCCCTGCTAAGCAGCAAGGAGAGTCTCTTCAATTGCACTGGGACAATCAAATATCTAAATAGAAAAAATGATACATGAGCCATACTTCATATCATACACAAAGACTGATTCAAGATAGGATAAATAAAACGTGGCATATCCATAAAATGGAATACTATTCAACAATAAAAAGGAATAAAGTACTGATAAATGGTACATATCACAGATGATTCTCAAAAGCATTATACTAGCAAAAGAAGTCAAACGAAAGGACAACATGTAATTCCATTTATATGTAATTTCTAGAGAGTCTATAAGAAAAAAAGCAGATCAGTGATAGCCTGGGTCTGGGGGTAGAGCAGGCACTGACCGCAAATAAGCACAAGAAAACTTTCTGAAGTAACAGGAATATTTTAAAACTAAAATGGTGTTGGTTGTACAAGTCTGTAAATTTGCTAAAAATCATCAAACTGTATCCTTAAAACAGGTGAATTTTAAGATATATAAATTATGCATCAATAAAGTTGTTTTTAAAAAAACCAATTTCAGGTAAAGAGTAGATCTAAATGTGAAAGGCAACACATTACCTTCTTTTTTTTAGAAGGTAATAAATATGCACACTTTTGTATCTAGAGATAGAGAAGAATTTCTTAAACAGGACACAAAAAGTACTAACTGTAAAAGAAAAGGCTGATAAATCTGACTATATTAAAACTAAGAACTTGCGTTCATCAAAGGACATCATTAAGAGTAAAATGGCAACAAAGTGAGCATCTACAACCCACATAGCCACCAAAGGACTAGGATCCAGAATTTATAAACTTTTTTTGTTACAAATCAACAAGTCAGATTATCCAACAGAAAAACACAGGCAAAAGACTTAATCAGGCACTTCACAAAAGATCTCCGGGGTCAATTTACAACAGCAACTCGAAGATTGGACAGGAACCTTAAGGGGCACTGAGTTATGTTAACGGGAGAGGAACACCTGGGGGAGGGCGAGAATGGCTGCACAAGTTGAAGAATGTAGTCAGTGAAGAATGTGATCATGTCACTGAATCGTACATATAGAAACTTGAATTGGTATATATTTTTGCTGTGTATATTCTCAACAAGAAAAATAAATTATTAAAAAATATGTGCAAATTGTGAAAAAAAAAAAAAAGTATCTACCTGAATGGCTACAAGGAAAAAGACCGGCAATAACAAGCTCAGTAAGGATGTGGAACAACTGGGGCATCTACACGTTGATAGTACAAGTGTAAACTCGTACAACCACTCTGGAAAAAGGTTTAGCAGAACCTACTGAAGCTGAGCATATGAAGAGTACAAGCCAACAATTCCACTCCTAGCTACATACCTAACTAACAGGGGTACAAATGTGCCCCCAGAAACATGGACAAAAATGTTCAGAACAATATTCTTTGCAACTTTCTGTGTAATAATGAAATAGCAAATGTCCAAAAGTGGGAGAACGGATAAATAAATGCAGTATATTCACATAATGGAATACTATACAGCAATAAAATGAATAAATTAACAGCTATACACAACTTGGATGAATCTTACAAATCTAATGTGACAAGCCAATTCAGTGAATTTATGAATGAACTTATGTAGTATGCAAAGACTAAAAAAAGAAAAAGGCAAAGCTAAGTTAGAGTCTTTGGGGTATGCATAAAAAGCAAAGATAAAAGACATTAAAGAGAACGATAATATAATGCATAATCTTGTACTAGATACTAGATTTTTTAAAAAAAGTATTCCCATATAGGACACAATTGGGACATTAGCAAAATTTGAGTATGGACTGCATTTTAGATAACAGCATTCTATCAAGGTGAAATTTCCGTAATTTGGAAACAGTACTATGGTTGTGTAAGAGACTATCCTTGTTCTTAAGAAGATACGAGTTGAAATATTTAGGAGTAAAGGGTACTATCTATAGTTCAGCAGGAAAAAAAAAAAAAACAATAATAATGTGTGTATGGAGGGAGGGAGATAGAAAAAACAACTTTCACAAAAACTTAACACTGGTAAATATGGGTGAAGGGTGTTGTTTTTGTTAGGTGCTGTCGAGTCGGTTCCGACTCATAGCGACCCCATGCACAAGAGAACAAAACGCTGCCCAGTTCTGCGCCATCCTTACAATCGTTGTTACGCTTGAGCTCATTGTTGCAGCCACTGTGTCAATCCACCTTGTTGAGGGTCTTCCTCTTTTCCGCTGACCCTGTACTTTACCAAGCACGATATCCTTCTCCAGGGACTGGGTCTTCCTGACAACATGTCCAAATTATGGAAGACACAGTCTTGCCATCCTGGCTTCTAGAGAGCATTCTGGTTGTACTTCTTCCAAGACAGATTTGTTCGTTCTTTTGGCGGTCCATGGTATATTCAATATTCATCATCAACACCAAAATTCAAAGGCGTCAATTCTTCTTCTGTCTTCCTTATTCATTGTCCAGCTTCCACATGCATATGATGCGACTGAAAATACCATGCTTGGGTCAGGCACACCTTAGTCTTCAAGGTGACATCTTTGCTCTTTGACACTTTATAAAGAGGTCCTTTGCAGATTTACCCAATGCAATAGGTCTTTTGATTTCTTGACTGCTGTTTCCATGGCTGTTGCTTGTGGATCCAAGTAAAATGAAATCCTTGACAACTTCGATCTTTTCTCCATTTATCAGGATGTTGCTCACTGGTCCAGTTATGAGGATTTTTGTTTTCTTTATGTTGAGGTGCAATCCATACTGAAGGCTGTGGTCTTTGATCTTCATTAGTAAGTGCTTCAAATCTTTTTCACTTTCTGCTAGCAAGGTTATATCATCTGCCTAATGCAGGTTGCTAATGATGCCCTGTTCTTCTTCGTATAGTCTAGCTTCTCAGATTATTTGCTCAGCATACAGATTGAATAGGTATGGTGAAAGAATACAACCCTGACGCACACCTTTCCTGACTTTAAACCAATCAGTACCCTCTTCTGCCTCTTGATCTATGTACAGGTTCCTCATGAGTACAATTAAGTGTTCTGGAATTCCCATTCTTCTCAATGTGAAGGATAAGTAGATGCTATTATTCTGCCAACTTTTCTGGAGGTTTGAAAATTTTCAAAATAACAAAAAAAGTCAAAAGAAAAAAAAATCGGGCACAACTATAAGTTTGTATTTTGTTATCTTTGGGGTGGAGGGAAGCTGGGGGTGTAGAAGACAGGCTTATAGGGAGCTGGCAACATTCTATTTCTTAAGCTGGGTTATACAGATAGAGATTTTTATCTTCTGTACGTGTGTACTACTGTACTTCAAAATTTTTAAATTTACAATGTCTATATGCTCTGAGCTAAGCTATTCTTCACAGCATGTATTATGATATTAAATGAGTATATGTATGGTTCTCTGTTTAATGTCTGTTTTCCTCCCTTAACTGAAAGTTTTATGCCATCAGGGGCCATGTCTCTCTTATTTATCACTGTCTGGAACAAAGTAGGCACTCATATTTGTTGAAGGAATGAATAAATACATCATACAAACATCACTTCTAAGGAATCTATCATAAAGATATAATCAGTGATATGGTTACAGATTTGTGAACAAGAATGTTCTAGGTAAAATCTTGGCAACAAGATTAACATTTAACTGGGGCTGGATAAGTAAACTATGGCCTTCTAATACAAGGAAATATTGTGCAGTCATTGCAAGGCATGTTTTCAAAGAATATTTAAAAATAGAAGGCAGGGAAAAAAAGGCTCATGAATTTTTGATAAAAAAAAAAAATCAGGACATAAAACTCTAAGCGTTATAATCCCAAACATCATTTTCAAAAAATCGAATTTACATATTCCAAGAAAAAAGTGTGGAAACCAAAATAAGATTAGTGATGCCACATCGGGATTAAGGGTAAAAGTGATTTTTATGTATACTTCTCCCTGTTTCTCCAATTATCTACCAAGAAATTATAGTCTTTAGATAAGGAAAAAAGTTATTAAAAATTCACTTGTCTATGGTCATTACTTACCTAAGCTAAACCCTATATGATTATAAAAAAAATTAATAAATTATGGTACGGTAAGATTAAATTAAATTTCCTTCAGCTATTTTAACTACCAAGAGACACTGCTGTTGGTATAAAAGAGAACAATCTTAACACAAAATGCAGTATCAAAGAAAAAAGTAGATATGGACATTAAAGCAAAGGACTTTTTTAAAAAAAAGGAAACTGAAGCAATTGTGTAGATAATTCAATGGCAAAAAAAAAAAAAAAAAAATTTTTTTTTCCATCAGCTATGTGGCTTTTTTCAGCCATTATTGCCTAATCAGGTTTGTTTTCTTCTTTCTTAAGAAATCTTTTCCCAAATGCAATCTTACTCAAAACCCCACACAAAGCAGAAAAGTAAAGCTTCTCTGGCTAAAGCGGAGGCTGGGATCGCTGGAGCCAGCGCAGCCTCCCCAAAGCCCCTCGGAATCCCTGCCATATAACATGGGGACTACAGAAAACACAGTTTAAAAAGTCAAAACAACTACCTGGAGCTGCTTCATCAATATGTGTAACCTGCTTCTGACTCCAACATCTAGACAAAGGAAAACACCTCTCCACACACACCCTACCCCACACACCATGTGCTGTATGGTTTATGTGAAAAAATTCCCAACTAGTTCTCTTTACCTGGAGCAGTGGATCTTACTGGTGGGGTCTTCCTCTTGGCCAAGAAGTTTCTCAATTGTGCCTGTTTCACAGGGGACAATTTAGCTGCAAGAAATTCATGAACTCATAAATGCTTAAGGATCAGTTTTTAAGATGTCAGTAGATGGAAAAGAACAAAGAGAGCCATAAGATCGAGAAAAATGCATTTACCTGGTATTTTGGGCAAGGGTTTGGTGTGAGATTCTACGGTGGTTTTCAATAAAGCATTGCGCAGGCTTTCAAGGTCGCTGTCAAAACTGAAAGAGGATAGCGTTACATTACCAACAAGCTATATGATCTGAGAAATCTGAGGATGTGGAGAGCACACTAGCCTCCCAAATATAAATGCAAGAGACAAGAGCAACTCCATTACAGAAACATGCAATCTAATCAATGTAATCAATCCAAAAGGAGGGCCACCAATCTCAGTATTATCCACCACCCCACACCAAGCACAACACCAATAGCACCTTCTATACACCTGGCCTAAAGACAGAAACACACTACCACCTTGACAACTGCCAGGGTCTAAAAGCTTCCACACTCAAGCAAAATGACAAATCTGGGCTAGGAAGACAAGTAAGCTAACCTAACCCTACCAGTTAATTTTCAGTAAGAACAACACTACTATTACTATAGAATGTGCTACCAACAAATGAGCACCTATTTTATCAGGCACAATACTTGGTGCTTTACAGACTTAATTCAACTCTCCAACAATTTCATAAGGCAGGTATTGTCAACCCTGTTTTTTAAGCAAAGAAACAAAAGATAGAGAGGGTGAGGAACCTGACCAAGACTCCACAGATGGCAGAGGGCAGAGTCCATCTCAAAGCTACATCTGAACTGCTCTAAGAATACCCACGTTACTCTCCAAATATTCATTTATTCATTCGACCATATTTATTGAGTACATGAGGCCCAAACTCCTCACAGACCTGTTAGTGCTGCTCTGGGAAGGAACAGGCGAGGGAAGACTCCACTGGGACGTCTGGTTATAAAGACGGAGCTGCTGAAGACTGTCCACCAGGTGATTCAGCCTCTTCCTCTGTTGGTTAATGATCTCCCGGTTGTTGGCTAGGGTGTTAAACAGTGTCTCTCGCTCTGGCACAAGCAGGCGCCTGTTGACAGTAATGAGAAAAGGATTTAACATGAATGGTTTAAGAAACCCCTCCACCAAAAAGCCAAAAACACACACACAAAAAACTTACATCTGTAACAGTGAAAAGAACAAAATAAGAAACCAACAGTAGATAAGAAATTATTAGAAGATAAAAAGGGGATGAAAGCCTAATGATGATAAAACTTAATGAGGAATTCAATAAAGTACAACAGTCATTCCTAATAAAAGCTCTCAAAATAGGTATAGAAAGAAAATTCCTCAACATAATAAATGGCATCTATATAAAACCAACAGCCAACATCATTCTTAATAGAGAGAGGCTGAACACAGTCTCTGAGAACGGGAACAAGATAACGATGCCCTTTATCACCACTTCTATTTAACACTGTGCTAGAAGTCCTAGCTAAAGCAATAAGCCAAAGAAAGAAAGAAAGAAAGAAAGGGCACCCAAATTGGTAAGGAAGAATTAAACTGTCCCTATTTGCAGATGATACTATACTACACATACAGAACCCAAAGGACTCCACAAGAAAACTACTGGAACTAATAGATTCAGCAGAGTAGAAAATCCAAGATAAACATACAAAAATCAGTTGGATTCCTATACACCAATAAAAAGAACTACAAAAAGGAAATCAGGAAAGCAATACCATTTATAATAGCCCCTAAAAAAATAAAATAATTTAGAAACAAATCTAACCAGGGACATAAAAGACCTATACAAAGAAAACTACAAAACACTACTGTAAAAAACCAAATGAGACCTACATAAATGGAAAAACATCCCATGCTCATTGATAAAGACTTGAATTGCGAAAATGTCGATTCTATCCAAAGCAATCTACAAATATAATGCAATCCCGATCCAAACACCAACAGCGTTCTTTAACAAGATGGAAAAATTAATTATTAACTTTATATGGAAAGGAAAGAGGCCCTGGATAAGTAAAGCACTAGTGAAGGAAAAGAATAAAGTAGGAGGACTCGCACTACCTGACCTCAGAACCTACTGAACAGCTACGGTAGTCAGAACAGCCTGGTACTGGTATGGCGACAGACGCATTGACCAATGGAACAGTATCGAGAATCCAGATGTACGTCCATCCACCTATGGTCACCTGAACTTCGACAAAGGCCCAAAGTGCATTAAATGGGGAAAAGACGGTCTTTTTAACAAATGGTATTGGCAAAACTGGAAGTCCATCTGCAAAAAAAATGAAATAGTCTACCAGACTAAGTCTAGTACAGCTAGACAGTGCCCAGCTACCACCACTGACTGCTCTAACAGGGACCACAGCAGAGGGTCCTGGGCAGAACTGGAGAAAAACGTAGAACAAAATTCTAACTTATAAAAAAAAAAAACCAGACTTACTGGTTTGACAGAGACTGGAGAAACCTTGAGAGTACGCCCCCCCACTCCCCGACACCCTTTTAACTCAGTAATGAAGTTACTCCTGAGGTTCACTCTTCAGCCAAAGATTACACAGGCCTATAAAACAAGACTAAAGGGGCGTACCAACCCAGGGACAAGGACTATGGAAGGCAGAAGGGGACAGGAAAGCTTTTAAGAGGGAACCCAAGGTCGAGAAGGGAGAGTGCTGACATGCTGTGTGGTTGTCAACCAGTACCATAAAACAATATGTGTACTAATTGTTTAATTAGAAGCTAGTTTGTTCTGTAAATCTTCATCTAAAGAAAAAAAAAAAAAGCAAAATTAAAAAAAAAGAAAGCAGCAGGACCCTTACCTCACACCATACAAAACAACTAATTCAAAATGAATCGAAGACCCAAAAATAAAACCAAAAACTATAAAAATCATAGAAAAAAAATAGGGTCAACGCTAGAGGCCCTAATACACAGCATAAATAGCATACAAACCATAACTAACAATACATAAACTCCAGAAGATAAGTTAGATAACTGGGACTTTTTAAAAATTAAACATTTAAGCTCATCAAAAGACTTCACCAAAAGGGTAAAAAGAGAGCCTACAGACTGGGAAAAAATTTTTGGCTATGAGAAATCCAACAAAGGTCTAATCTCTAAAGTCTGCAAGAAAATCCAACTCCTCTACAACAAAAAGACAAATAATCCAATTAAAAAATGGGCAAAGAATATGAACAGATACTTCACCAAAGAAGACACTAAAGAAAACCAGTGCCGTCGAGTCGATTCCGACTCATAGTGACCCTACTAGGGCAGCTAAAAGACAAATGAGGAAATGCTTGAGATCACTAGCCATTAGAGAAATGCAAATCAAAACTACAATGAGATACCATCTCACCCCAACATCACTGGCATCAATAAAAAAAAGACAGAAAATAACAAATGTTGGAGAGGCTGTGGGGAGCTTGGAACTCTTATGCACTGCTAGTGGGAATGTAAAATGGTACAACCATTTTGGAAAACAATATGGTGCTGCCTTAAAAAGCTAGAAATAGAAATACCATACAATCCAGCAATCCCACTCCTAGGTTATATATATCCTAGAAAAATAAGAGCTGTAACACGAATAGACATATGCACACCCATGTTCACTGCAGCATTATTCACAATAGCAAAAAGACGGAAACAATCTAAGTGCCCATCAACAGATGAATGGATAAACTATGGGACATATACACAAGGGAATACTATGCAACGATAAAGAACAATGATGTATCCACAAAACATCTCACAACATGGATGAATCTGGAGGGCGTTATGCTGAGTGAGATAAGCCAATCGCAAAAAGACAGATACTGTATGAGACCACTATTATAAAAACTCATGGAAAGGTTTAGACAAAGAAAGAAACTATCTTTGATGGTTACTAGGGTTGGGAGGGGTGAGGATGGAAATACACTAACTAGGCAATAGACAAGTGGTAACTTTGGTGAAGGGTCAGGCAGTGCACAATACTTAGGAAGTCAGCACAACTTGATCAAGGCAAGGTTATGGAAGCTTCATAGACACATTTGAATTCCCTAAGGGACTGAATTACTGGACTGATGGCTGGGAACTATGGTCTTGGGAGACATCTAGCTCAACAGCATAACATGGCTTATAAAGAAAATGCTCTACATTCTACTTTGATGAGTTGCATCCAGGACCTTAAAAGCTTGTGAGTGGCCATCTAAGATACTCTACTGGTCCCACCCCATCTGGAGCAAGGGAGAATGAAGAAAATCAAAGACACAAGGGAAAGATTAGTCCAAAGGACTAACAGACCACAACTACCACAGCCTCCACCAGACTGACTCTAGCACAACTGGATGGTACCCAGCTACCACCATCAACTGCTCCGACAGGGATCACAATAGAGGATCCCGGATAGAGCTGGAGAAAAATGTAGAAAACTCAAACTCAAAAAAAAAAAAAAGACCAGATTTACTGATCTGACAGAAATTGGAGAGACCCTGAGAGTGTGGCCCTCGGACACCCTCAACTCAGTACTGAAGTCACCCCTGAGGTTCACCCTTCAGCCAAAGATTAGACAGGCCCATAAAACAAAAGGAGACTAAATGGGCACGTGAGCTCAGGGCCAAGGACGAGAAGGCAGGAGGGGACAGGAAAGCTGGTAATGAGGAACCCAAGGTCAAGAAGGGGAGAGTGCTGATGTGTCGTGGGGTTGGCAATCAATGTTATAAGACAGTATGTGCATTAATTGCTTAATGAGAAATTAATTTGCTCTGTAAACCTTCATCTAAAGTACAATTAAAAAACAAAAACTAAAAAGGATGGAAAAAATATATCAAGCAAACAATAATCAAAAAAGAGCAGGAGTGGCAATATTAATTTTTCACAAAATAGACTTTAAAGTAAAACGCACCACAAAGGATAAAGAAGAGCACTATATAATAATTAAAGGGTCAATACACCAGGAGGACATAACCATACTAGATATTTACCTACCCAACAACAGTGCTATAAAACAAACTCTAACAGCATTGAAAAGAGAGATAGACGGCTCCACAATTATAGCAGGAGACTTCAACACTTCGATGAAGGGCAGAACATCCAGAAAGCAGCTCAAAAAAGACACGGAAGATCTAAATGCCACAATCAACCAACTTGACCTCACAGACATGTACAGAACACTCCACCCAACAGTAGCCAAGTATACTTTCTTTTCCAGCATGGAACATTCTCCAGAATAGGCCACATATTAGGCCATAAAGCAAGCCCTAACAGAATCCAAAGCATCAAAATATTAAAAGGCATCTTTTCTGACCATAAAGCCATAAAAGTGGAAATCAATAACAGAAAAAGCAAGGGGGAAAAAAAAAAATCAAACACATGGAAACTGAACAACACCTTGATCAAAAACTACTTGGTTATAGAAGAAATTAAGGATGGGATAAAGAAATTCACAGAATTAAACAAGCACGAAAACACATCCTACCAGAACCTCTGGGACACAGAAAAAGCAGTGCTCAGAGGTCAATTTATAGCAATACATGCACTCATCCAAAAAGAATAAAGGGCCAAAATCAAAGCATTAGCCCTACAACTCGAACAAATAGAAAACAGCAAAAGAAGCCCTGGGGCAACAGAAAAAAACCAAATAATAAAAATTAAAGGAGAATTAAATGAAATAGAGAATAGAAAAACAATTGAAAGCGTTAACAAGACCAAAAGCTGGTTCTTTGAAAAGATTAACAAAATTGATAAACCATTGGCCAAACTGACAAAAGAAAAACAGGAGAGGAAGCAAGTAACCCGAATAAGAAATGAGATGGGCGGTATCACAACAGATCCAACTGAAATTAAAAGAATCATATCAGAATACTATGAAAAATTGTAGTCTAACAAATTTGAAAACCTAGAGGAAACGGACAAATTTCTAGAAACACACTACCTACCTAAACTAACACGAACAGTGGTAGAACAACTAAATAAGCCTATAACAAAAGAAGAGATTGAAAAGGTAATTTAAAAACTCCCAACAAACAAAAGCCCTGGCCTAGACGGCTTCAGTGCAGAGTTCTACCAAATTTTCAGAGAACAGCTTACACCACTACTACTGAAGGTAGTTCAGAGCATAAAAAAGGGTTGGAATATTCCCAAACTCATTCTATGAAGCTAGCATAACCCTGATACCAAACCAGGTAAAGACAGCAGAAAAAAAGGAAATTACAAACCAATATCGCTCATGAACATAGATGTAAAATCCTCAACAAAATTCTAACAGAATTCAACAACATATCAAAAAGAATAATTCACTATGACCAAGTATGATTCATACCAGGTATGCAGGGATGGCTTAACATTAGAAAAACAATCAATGTAATCAATCAAATAAATAAAAGACAAGAAAACACGTGACCTTATCAATTGATGCAGAAAAGGGATTTGACCAAGTCCAATAGCGATTCATGATAAAAACTCTAAGCCAAATAGGAATAGAAGGAAACTTCCTCAACACAATAAAGGGCGTTTATACAAAGCCAACAGCCAACATCCTCCTAAATGGAGAGAGTCTGAAAGCATTACCCTTGAGAACTGGAACCATAAAAGGATGCCGTTTATCACCACTCTTATTCAGCCCTGTGCTGCAGGATCTGGCCAGAGAAAATAGGCTAGAAAAAGAAATAAAGGGCATCCAAATTGGTAAGGAAAAAGTAAAAGTCTCTCTATTTGCAGATGATATGATCTTATACACAGAAAATCCTAAAGAATTCACAAGAAAACTACTGGAACTAATAGAAGAGTTCAGCAAAGTATTAGGATACAAGAAAACATACAAAAATCAGTTGGATTCCTCTACATCATCAAAAAGAACGTCAAAGAGGAAATCATCAAATCAATACCATTTACAATAGCCCCCAAGAAGAGAAACTACTTAGGAATAAATCTTACCAGAGACGTAAAAGACCTATACAAAGAAAACTACAAGACGCTACTGCAAGAAACCAAAAGAGACCTACATAAGTGGAATACTAGGCAACAATAAAGAAAGTCATGAATTTGCGAAACATCTCATAACATGGATGAATCTGGAAGGCATTATGCTGAGTGAAATTAGTTGCAAAAGGACAAATATAGTATAAGACCACTATTATAAGAACTCAAGAAAAAGCTTAAACACAGAAGAAAACGTCCTTTGACGGTTACAAGGGTGGGAAGGAAGGGAGAGGTATATTCACTATCTAGATAGTAGACAAGAATTATTTTAGGCTAAGGGAAGGACAACACACAATCCAAGGGATGTCATCACAATTGGACCAAGCCAAAAGCTAAGAAGTTTCCTGAATACAACCAAACACTTCGAGGGACAGAGTAGCAGGGGCGGGGTTCTGTGGACCACGGTTTCAGATGACTTCTAGGTCAACTGGCATAACAAAGTTTCTTAAGAAAAAGTTCTGCATCCCACTTTGGTGAGTGGCATCTGGGGTCTTAAAAGACAGCAAGCGGCCATCTAAGATGCATCAATTGGTCCCAACTTACCTGGTGCAAAGGATAACAGAGGACACCAAAGACATAAGGACAATATGAACCTAAGACATAGAAAGGGCCACATAAACCAGAGATTCTACCAGCCTGAGACCAGAAGAACTAGATGGTGCCTGGCTACCACCAATGACCACCCTGACAGGGAACACAACAAAGAGTCCTTGATGGAGCGGGAGAAAAGTGGGGTACAGAACTCAAATTCTAGTAAAAAGACCAGACTTGATAGTCTGAGCCTGGAAGGACCCCAGAAGACGTGGACCCTGGACTCTCCGTTAGCCCAGAACTGAAACCATTCCCAAAGCCAACTCTTCAGACAAAGATTAGACCGGACTGTAAGACATAAAATGATACTGGTGAAGAGTGTGCTTCTTGGCTCAAGTAGATACATGAGACTAAATTGGCAGTTTCTGCCCAGAGGTGAGATGAGAAGGCAGAAAGAAGGGGCAGAAGCTAGTTGAACGGACAAAGGAAACACAGGGTGGAGGGGAGGCGTGTGCTGTCACATTATAGGGAGAGCAACTAGGGTCACATAATAATGGGTGTGTAAGTTTTTGTATGAGAAACTGATTTGAACTGTAAACTTTCATTTAAAGCACAATCTAAAAAATAAAATACATTCAAAAAATCGAAATGAAAAATAATAACAACAAAAAAACCTAACAAAGAAAGAGCAGCCTAAAATATGCAGGACAGGATCTGTGGCAAAGGACAGCATAAATTAGTCAGGCAAAGCCCCAGAGAGGCTCCAGGAAAAACAGGACAGGCATGAGATGGGTGTCAAATACAGAGGGGGAAAAATTCAGCCAGTCACATATTTAGGATATGCGTATTTTCCTGTACGTAAATTATATGCAATAAAAAGGAAAAACAAAACAAAACGGATTCACTGGAAGGCCACGGGAATCAGCTGTTTCTTCAGGCCACTGTCAAGAAATAGTGGACTACACATACCATTGCGTGTTTGGGAGGTAACCTACCTAAAAGAAGTAACACAGAAAGAGATAATTGTAGCTGTCTCTGGCAAGTAGGTCTTAAAGAGGAATAGGTCAAGAAGTTTCTGCTTTTCATTATAAATTCTTGAGTATCATTGATTTTTAAAAATTTTCTGACTATAAATTTGGAAAAAAAAATTAAAAGGGAAAACTACACACATAAAAGGAGCCCTGGTGGCGCAGCGGTTAAGTGCTCAGCTGTTAAATAAGAGGTTAACAGTTTGAACCCACCAGCCGGCTCCACAGGAGAAAGATATGGCAGTGTGTTCCCGTAAAGATTATAGCCTTGGAAACAGTATGGGGCAGTTCAACTCTGTCCCACTGTGTCACTATGAGTTAGAGCCAACTTGATGACAATGGGTTCGTTTTGGCTGTTTACAAGTAGGAACAAAATGAGTGGTCCTACGGCAGTTACAAACCAACAGTTTGTCAAGATATGTATTTTGCCTCTTAACACTATTCATGGAACGAATGATGCTCACACTGAACAGAAACTTCTGGCTTTGTTCCTCTTTCCCCATTACCTTCTGAGTAGTCCAGAGCCAGGTGAGTGACGGTTTCTGGTTCAAGGTAGTTCAACATAAAGTTTTAAAAATAGGCATTTCAGTAGGGTACAAGGCAATATCTAGAGTAGGGCCTAAAACAGAGAAGTGCTATCTAAATAGAAAACTGTATAGAAGTAAGAATTTGAAATCTGCAGAAACTTAGAAAAGCATGCTTTTAAAAGGCATACTACTTAGAAAATCCATGGGGTAGTCATAAAGGAGAAGAAAGCCTGGCTTCTCTACTGGCATTATGTACTTTTTAAAAAAGCCCATTAATTAATTAACAAAGTGAAATACAACTGTCAAGCAGAGCAGAATGTTCATGCTGACACATCAGGGCCTGCTCTCCCTTGTGAGGAAGCAGCACATATGGTCAAACTGAATTCAGAACCAGGGGAGTAAGGTGTGAAATCTCTATTCAGGGGCCCAACTGCACAAGGGGCCAAGTGCCCCAGTCCATACACCAGAAAATTCTGCCCCTAGACAGTGTGTGGGAGTGTGTGTGCATGTCTGGAGGGGGTGTTAACACTCACCTCTTATCTTCCACATCTACGCTCTGAGGTTCCTCAAGTCAGGGCACCAAGCCTTTCTTCACATTACAATATAATTGATTAAATTCTGCTTACTGAATTATAAGCATATTCTAGTCCTGCCCTTGATATTACACCCAGGTTGCCCCAGTTAAAAGCTCTCTGATTCCACAGCTTTGTAAACAAGTAAAAGACCGTTTCTTGGTTTGTTTCCACAGAGGGCTAATCACACTGATAAAGTGTAGGTGTTTCTGAAATCTAACAGCCTGAGGGCTGATCTGATTTCTGAGTTTCTCCTGAGCACATTTTCACTGCTCTCAATATGTATTGCAACCTATTCTTTCCAGAAATATATGGCATAAAACCAAATATCCTGAGATAGAAGATTGGGCTAAAAGGTTTTTCCGCATCTTTGCCATCATTCCTCTCATTCTTTTAACCATCCACACTAATTAGGGATGCTTTTTCAAAAAGAAAATTTGGGATATACAGAAAAGTATAATAAAGAAAAATTCCTCTTAATCCCATCTCACAGATATAGCTGTCAATATCTGACAGGTTTACTTCCAGTCTCTTTCCCACATTTATACATCCACACTGAGATCACCCAGTATGCTTTTGTGTCTTGCTTTTTTCTTAAGTATTTTATTGTTTTATATGTTGTATTTTAAAAATAGTTATATGATTATATATTTTATACACTTCATGCAACATATAAAGCATACTTAATATACTTTTTTTCTAAGAACATGCTGTTCACTGGTTACACAATATTCTGCAGCAAGAAAAAAATGTGACATTTATTTAGCCATTCTTCTACTTTGGGATAATCAGGTTGAATTCAATTTTTCACTACCCTAAATTATGTTGTAATACAAACACTTTTATGTAAACGGTGAGCACTGCTTATTAATTTTGCAGAACGAATTTCTAGAAGCAGAATGACTGGGTCAAAGAGAATGAATTTTTGTAGGGTGTTTTTATATACGCTGTTAAATCATCTTTTATAAAGGGTATAGCAGTATCTACTCTAAACCATGGTATAGGAAAGAGCTTGCTCACTTTTGTTTTTTCTTTTGTTCCAGATGCCGATCCCACTCCAAGTCTAGAACATCGTTCACATCTTGGACAGCAAATTTCACATATTGATGAAGACGCCTAATTTCCTACAACAAAAAAATTAAAAGACAAATATTTTTCCAGTACCTCGGGGGAAGATACAGCAAAACACTAAAAAATAATTTTGAAGTACTTTTAGATTGAGAACCGTAATGAACAAGGAAAACATAATAATTTTAAAAACAATCATTAAAACTTTCTAATAAAATGAAAACAGTTTTAGAAAAGTCAACATTGTTCACTGTGTGACAGAGAGGTGGTACAAAGACAAGGGAAACTGAATAGGTGTGCCTGCCTAGGGCCTCTAGGGAACAAATGTTCTTGCTTAGTTCTCATTTTTCAGCTCCTGTCAAGTATCTCAACATGGTTGGGGAATTTTCCACCGCACTCTGGTACTCAGATAGTACATACATTTAGTTTTTGCTCTCCCACGCATGAAATTAACTATAATAAAACACAATTATCCTACAAAACAGTGCTGAAAATAATTTGAACCTATCTATTCACAGTGTAGAACATGTAAGTCATCTCACCAGTTGAGAAATACTTGCTTCTTCTGAAAAACAAAGAATAAGTATCCACACTAGAAGTTGCATTCACCATTATTAAAATATCTACCTATTTAACTTATTTTAGGACTAGAAAATTTTCTTTAAATTTGGATCAGTGTTAACCTTCATGGCTATGCAACTTGACTCTAAGAAGTTAAAAATAAAGATGAAGTACTCAGTTAAGCACGCACATTTCAGTACCAGTACGTGTGCTATACGCTGAGGAAAGGTCTTCACATCTGTACAAAGGTCTTATTGTATTTAAATGTACAGGCAGTTCCCGACTACAGGGTTCCATTCCAATGACTCTGTTGTAACTTGGGTCTGACATAAGACTAATACCTCTTTTTTTTTTTTTTTTTTAGTTTTTGTCATGGATTGAATTGTGTCCCCCCAAAATATGTCAACTTGGCTACTCCATGGTTCCCAGTATTGTGTGATTATCCACCATTTTTTTTTTTGTCAACTTATGTGATTTTCCCTTGTGTTGTGAATCTTACCTCTACAATGTTAATGAGGTGGGATTAGCGGCAGTTATGCTAATGAGGCAGGACTCAATCTATAAGATTAAGCTGTGTTTTAAACCAATCTTGTTCGAGATATGAGAGACATGGGGTCTCTGCACTGAGAAGCTCCTAATCCAGGGGAAGATTGACGACAAGGACCTTCCTCCAGAGTGGCCAGAGACAGAAAGCCTTCCCCTGGAGCTGATGCCCTGAATTTAGACTTCTAGCCTACTAGACTGTGACAGAATAAACTTCTCTTTGTTGAAGCCATCCACTTGTGGCATTTTTGTTACAGCAACACTAGATTTCTAAGACAGTTTTTATTACTATTGCCTTTTCTTATTAGTATCTTTATAAATCCAATCTTTGAACATCTGCAAGTGAACACCTGAGAATGACAACATTAGCAAATTACACACTCCAACACTGTATGTAGTACATATTACTAGTGATAAAATGTACAAAAAACAAAAAGCAACACAAGTTGGGTACTACCTGTATTTTCAAAATGATTTTGGATAAAGGTATATGTCCCAACTGAAAGAGAGAAACTGTCATTTAAAAAGAGCCAAGTTGATTCAAAGGACATAGCAGTAACTTTAGCACCATATATAAATTTCAACTAAATACTAGGGGAGGCTCTTTTCTTCGAACACTTCAGATGTAATCATACCTCTGTGCATTAGCTGGTGCTGTTTTTCTGCATGGCAAGCCCTCCTTTGGTTCAGTGAATTGTTTTTATATGGTCTTTCTTGCCATGGTTTCTTAACTCCCACAAAAATAACTGGCTGGGACTATGCAAATAACTTTGAGGAGGCAGTTCTTCCCCAGTCTTATTTTGAGGGACTTCTAACCTGAGGGGCTCATCTTCCAGCACTATATCAGACAATGTTCTGCTGCTATTCAGAAGGTTTTCAGTGGCCAATTTTTTCAGAAGTCGACTGCAAGGTCCTTCTTCCTACTCTGTCTTAGTCTGGAAGCCTGTCCATCATGCTTTGAAATACCAGTGGCACAGCTTTTAGTATCACAGCAACACACAGGCCACCACAGTAGGACAAACTGACAGACACACGGCCTACTCCCCAAAGTAGAGTCGACCTTAATGACTTGGACGGAATTAAGCTTTCAGGACCTTCATTTGCTGATACGTCACGACTCGAGATGAGAAAAAACAGCTGAAAACATCCATTAATAACTGGAACATGGAATGTATGAAGTACGAATCTAGGAAATCTCGAAGATGCCAAAAATGAAATGGAATGTGTAAAAGATCAATATCCTAAGCATTAGTGAGCTGAAATGGACTAGTATTGGCCATTTTTAATCAGACGATCACATAGTCTACTATGCTGCAGATGACAAAGAGGAATGGTGTCACATTTATCATCGAAAAGAGTATTTCAAGATCTATCCCAAAGTACAATGTTGTCAGTGATAGGATAATATCAATAAACCTACAAGGAACACCACTTATTATGACTATTATTCAAATGTACACACCAACCACTAATGCCAAAGATAATGAAATTGAAGATTTTTACCAATTTCTGCAGTCTGAAATTGTTCAAACATGCAATCAAGATGCATTTGTAATTACTGGTGACTGGAATGCTAAACTTCGAAACAAAGAAGGATCAGTAGTTGGAAAATACGGCGTTGGTGTCAGAAACAATGCTGGAGACCACATGACAGAATTCTGCAAGACCAATGACTTTTTCATTGCAACAACATAAATAGCAATTATACATATGGACCTCACCAGATGGAAAACACAAGAAACAAGGAGACGGTGGAAACGAAATCATCAGTCAGAACAAGGCCAGGGGCCCAATGCAAAACAGACCATCAACTGCTCATATGCCAGTTCAAGTTGAAACTCAAGAAAATTAAAACAAGTTCATGAGAGCCAAAATACAACCCTGAGTATATCCCAACTGAATTTGGAGATCATCTCAAAAAAGATTTAATGCACCAAACACTAATGACTGAACATCAGAAGAGCTGTGGGATGATACGAAGGATAGCATACATGAAGAAGGAAAAGGGTCATTAAAAAGACCAAAACCAAACCAAACCCACTGTCGTTGAGTCCATGCCGACTCACAGCGACCCTATAGGACAGAGTAGAACTGCCCCGTAGAGTTTCCAAGGAGCACCTGGCAGATTCCAACTGCCGACCTTTTGGTTAGCAGCCGTAGCACTTAACCACTACACCATCAGGATTTCCATTCAGGAAAGAAAAAAAAGACCAAAATGGATGTCAGAAGAGACTCTGAAACTCACTCCTGAACATCGCTGAAGTGAAAGAAAGAAATGATGAAGTAACAGAACTGAACAGAAGATTTCAAAGCGCAGCTCCAGAAGACAAAGTAAAGTATTATAACGAATGTGCAAAGACCTGGAGCTAGAAAACGAAAAGGGAAGAACACACTCCGTATTTCTCAAGCTGAAAGAACTGAACAAAAAAATTCAAGCCTCGAGTTGCAATATTGAAGGATTCTATGGGCAAAATACTGAATGACTCAGGAAGCACCAAAAGAAGATCGAAGAAATACACAGAGTCACTGTACCAGAAAGAATTGGTCAACCCTCAACCATTTCAGAAGGCAGCGTATGATCAAGAACCAAAGGTGCTGAAGGAAGAGGTTCATGCTGCACTGAAGGCACTGGTGAAACGCAAGGCGCCAGGAAGTGACGGAATACCAATTGAGATGCTTCAACAAACGGATGCAGTGCTGGAGGTGCTCACTTGTTTATGCCAAGAAATGTGGAAGACAGCTACCTGGCCAATCGAATGGAAGAGATCCATATTTGCATCCATTCCAAAGAAAGGTGATCCAACAGAATGTGGAAATTATTGAACAATATCATTAATATCACATGCAAGTAAAATTTTGCTGAAGATAATTAAAAAATGGTTGCAGCAGTATATTAACAGGAAACTGCCAGAAATTCAAGCCAGATTCAGAAGAGGATGTGGAACTAGGGCTATCAATGCTGATGTCCGATGGATCTTGGCTGAAAGCAGAGAATACCAGAAAGATATTCATCTGTGTTTTATTGACTACGCAAAAGCATTCAACTGTGTGGATCATGACAAATTAAAGATTTAACATTTTGAAGAATGGGAATTCCAGAACACTTAATTGTGCTCATGCAGAACCTGTACATGGACCAAGAGGCAGTGGTTTGAATAGAACAAGGGGATACTACATGGTTTAAAATCAGGAAAGGTGTGTGTCGGAGTTGTATCCTGTCACTGTACTTATTCAATTTGTATGCTGAGCAAATAATCTGAGAAGCTGAACTATATGAAGAAGGATGGGGCATCAAGACTGGTGGAAGACTCATGAACAACCTGAGATGTACAGGTGACACAACTTTGCTTGCTGAAAGTGAAGAGAACTTGAAGTACTTACTGATAAAGATCAAAACTATGGATTACACTTCAACATAAAGAAGACCAAAATCCTCACAACTGGACTAATAAGTAACATCATGTTAAACGGAGAAAATACTGAAGTTGTCAATGATTTCATTTTACTTAAATCCACAATCAACACCCATTGAAGCAGCAGTTAAAAAATCAAATACCATATTGCATTGGGCAAATCTGCTGCAAAAGCCTCTTTAAAGTATTAAAAAGTGAAGATGTCACCTTGAGGACTGAGGTGTACCCGGCCCAGGCCATGGTATTTTCAATCGCCTCATATGCATGTGAAATCTGGAAAATGAATAAGGAAGACTGAAGAAGAATTGATGCATTTGATTTATGGTGTTGGTAAAGAATACTGAATATACCATGGACCGCCAGAAGAATAAACAAATCTGTCTTGGAAGAAGTACAGCCAGAATGTTCCTTAGAAGTGAGGATGGCCGGATTTCATCTCACATACTTTGGATATGTTATCAGGAGGGACCAGTCCTGATAAGGAGAAGGACATCATGCGTTGTAGAGGGTCAACTAAAAAGAGGAAGGCCTTCAGTGAGATGGATTGACACAGTGGCTACAACAAAGGGCTCAAACATAGCAATGATTCTGAGGATGGCAGGGAACCAGGCAGTGTTTCATTCTGTTGTACAAAGGGCAGCTATGAGTCAGAACTGACTGGACAGCACCTAACAACACCAACTATGCAAACAAGGTGCCTGTGGGCTACTCAAGGGATTGGTCAGTTTTGCCATCCTGCTAGGCTTAAAAGAACCAATCCCACAGAGGTTTAGGGGGGACCTCACTACCATCAAGAAGAAGAGCCAGCAGTGGAGCACGTCCTTTAGACCTGGGGTCCCTGCACTGAGAACTTCCTAGGCCCAGGAGAGAGTGTTAACACTGAGGACCAAGAGAGACTGCGAGAGATGGTGCAGCAAAAGCAGCAGCAGTACAAGTGGCAAGAACCAGGAGACTGATGCAAGGTGGCTATGGTGGGGCTTGACAACTTATGGAGCTAAAGAGCTGTAACCCTTTCCTGAGCAGGGCCCAGCGGCAGAGGCCAAGAGCAAGGCCTGCCTACGGGCACGGCTGAAAAGAAGCTGTCCTTATTGAAGAACTGTATCTTGAGTTGTTCCTGTTACTTCCAAGTTGATCATGATCCTGAATTATAACCTGTTTCTTCCCTAATAAACCCCATAATCATGAGTATGATCTGTGTGTTCTGTATGGCCACTACAACAAATTGTCGAAACCAGCGGAGAAGTAGTGAATGTTGTGGGGGAGGAGGAGGACAACTGCTGTCAGAATCGGTGAAAATGTTTGGAGAGGAGTTATGTCTGACCTCCACCTCACAGGACTCAGCCTTGGGCTGATGTAAATGGTAATTTTCATCATCTCCCCCTTGTGAATTCAAACAGGTTCTGATACTACTACTAGCGTATTTCACCTCCCACCTTTGTCTATCAGCAAAAACCAGTTCTCTTTTAATGTCTAGCACAAAAAAGTCTCTTTTCTGTGACTTAGCTGCTCCCTCATCTGTGGTCCCACAGCAACATATCCTGTATTATATTTATCTGCTCATCTTTCATTACAGTTATATGTTAAATTCCTATCTAGTTGCAGGGATTCTGCATTATAGTGTAGTGGTTAAGAATGCAGACTCTGAATTTAGATTGTCCAGGTCAAGACTCCAGCATTTATTAGTGGTAAAACCTGGGTAGTTTCAGTATTTCAGTTTCCTCATCTATAAAAGGAGAATAAACAAGTGAATACATGAAAAGCTCTTAGAACAGTGCTTTGTACACAGTAAACACTCAATGACTACTACCTATTATTAACTACTTTGATAATCTACAATGAAAAAAGGTTTTCTTTTGAACAAAGAAATTTCCCTCCAAAAGCCATATGGGATGCACCCTGAGTCCTGTAACCTGATGAATGGCAGGCAAGTGGTTAGTACTTTCTTTCAAGGGAATTAACATCTATAATAAAAGAAGGGCTGCTGAATACAGCAGGGGTTCTTCAACCTTTCTGGGAGGAAGGACCATTTCTTTGATTTTCCTACTGTCAATAAATTTACCAGGTGAGAGATGGAAATGGTGGAAATAGTAGAGTCAAAATAGCCAAAGAGCCCCAAATTCTCTGAGGCAGGAAGGGATTCATCATACTCACAGACCATGATGCTCTAGGTGAGGAGGCCCAGGGCTGCTACCTGTGCGCCCCTCTCTATCAGTATTCTAGGCAAATGTGAGGAGGGGTGAGGTAAGAGAGTGAAATACAACCCCACTGGTGACTGGAGGATCTATGAGGATTTTCTGATCTACTGCCTGGGGACCCATGGGTTTGCAATGTAACAATTTTGGGTAAATAGAAATATGGAAAAAAAAAAAACAGATTTAGCTAAAAGAGAGATTAAACATAATTGAGAATCAGTGAAAAACTAACTTTGCTAAAGTATAGCATATAGGAAAGAATCCGCGCAGACAGAGGTTTCAACCCTGGTTCCACTTGTACTAGCAACATTACTTTGGACAAGCAACTTAGCTTATCAGGCTCAAGTTCCTTATCTGTACAAAATGGGATCGATAATTCTACCCTGCAGACCAGCTGGTTTTAAAGACTAGGAATAATGTATAAAGACACATAACAGAGTACCAGGCACTTAATAGTGCGACTTTACTACTATCAATGATTTAATTTATAAATGTATCTTTTTCAACAGGGTACTCTCTACCAAGCTTAAGGTTTAACAAGGAATTTAATAATTAAAAAAAAAAAAAACATTAAATAGAAAAGTATGCCCTTTGCTTTGCCACAGTTAAGCATATCTATGGAAAATAAGGGAAATTAACAACTTCATTAAAGGCAGTCATTGAAATAAATATCTAACAAAGGATAGCAACTGTTGCATATCCTTCTTTGGACAGATTGTCCTACCTGGAGTTGAGCTTCACTCTTGGGGTCCAGTGGTCTCTTATAAAGTAAATGTCGATATCTAGAGTCACAATTTCTTTCATTTTGTTCTCTGGCTTCTTCAACACCAGCAAAGCCCTCAAGTAAAGTTGTTTTCAGGGTACTTATATCTCCATGAAGAGACTGGAAAAGGTCCAAGAAGATTCTTATACAAAAAGAAATAAAACCTTTCTGTCTAGGGCAAAGAAGGTAGCGTTTCTCAAACATTTAACATGATAAACATCGAAATATACTTAAAAAAAAAAGGTAGTGTTTCTCAAACATTTAACATGATAAACATCGAAATATACTTAATAGTCCTGCAAAAAAAAAAAAAAAAAAAAAGACTGTCACTATTTGGAAAGAAAGACACTAACGTTCTTTAAAAAAAATCTGTTTTCTTCCTCATTAAAAAAATACATATTCTAATGACAGAAAACAAGAAAAGTATTGAGAGTACACATAATAAACCCACTACCCAAAGACAATCACTGCTAATGCCATGGAGAACTTTTCTCTTTTCCAAACATGTTATTTAAGACCAGAGCTCTGGAATGAGATAGCCCAAACTGGGATTCTAGCACCACCACAAGCTAAATGGGAGACTCTGGGTAAATTAATTCGCCTCTATAAGCTTTAGTTTCCTCACTTGCAAAATGGAGAGAGCTATACTACCCACCACACAGGGAAGTTATAGGAATTCAGTGAGATAATACAGGTAAAGGGTAGAGCACAGTGCCAGGTACACAGTAAGTAGTAACTAACAGTAACACAGTAAATAACATCATTCACAATAAGTATTTGGTATTTTTATGCTATATATGCTCTTAAAATTTCTACTTTTTTTACCTAACATTGTACGAGATAGTAAATTTTCAAATGTACCTGTTATGGATTGAATTATGTCCCCCCAAAATACCTGTTGTAAATCCTACTATACCTGTGGTTATAACCCCATTTGGGAATAGGGTTTTCTGTTATGTTAATAAGGTAGTATTAGTACAGCGTGTGTCTTAAATCAATCTCTCTTGAGATATGAAAGAGCAGGGTAACCAAGCACCAAGCAGAGCAGAGATGGGGAAGACAGATGACAAGCCACATGAAGATCACCAACGAACCAAGGTACAAGGACCTTCCCCGAGAGCCGACAGAGAAAGCCTTCCTTCCTCTAGAGCTGGCGCCCTGAATTTGGACTTCTGGCCTCCTAAACTGACTCGACGGCACTGGGTTTTTTTTTTTCAAAACTGTGAGAAAATTTCTGTTTGTTACAGCTACCTATTTGTGGTATTTCTGCTATAGCACCACTAGATAAGTTAAGACAGTATATAAACTAAATTTGCAATTACAATAAACTTTTATAGACTGCCTAAATTTTTTTTTAATACATGCCAATTGGGTAGAAACTATTGTTATCCCATTTTACAGATGAAAAAACTAAAACAGAGTAGCAAGATTAACTTGCCCAAAGTCACATAATTTACTAAGTGCCGAGGGCAGGATTTGAACTCAGGCATTCCTAGGTAAATTACTCAACCACATAAAAACAATGTTGGTGGTCCATTTTTTAAAAATGTAACTCAACTTAAGAAAAATGTCAATAAACACAAACCTCTGTGGTCTCTTTAATCTCCAAAAGAAAGGTGTGCAAGTCATCTGATTCTATTCGCAGCATCCTCATCTCCTCAGAAGTGCCCACTTGGAAACAGGCTTTGGAAGTGCGGGCTTTCAGCTCTTCCAACTCCTTTTGAAAGTGTGCAATCTGTAGAATCCACAAATAAGGAAACTACTCAGTCTTAATGGCAAAGTGGTGATCTCACTGCTCCTGGACTCACTCATGGCACTGACTCCCGGGACAGACCAAGCTTCAATGTGAAAATAAGGTGGTCATTAGGAGTCTACACTCAGAACCATTAAGTCTCCTGGTCAGAGCTACTGCCGAAAAACATCTTCAGGATACACATTTACCTCCTCCCCGATTCCAGCCATCACAGGATCTGACTCTTTCCACTCATGTCCCTGCTTTTCTGAAACCGGAGGCTGAAGTGATTTCACCTGAAATGGAATGCGGAAGGTTTAAGAAGGCATCCTATACTCCAAGTTATGGCTTCTTGAAGCAATCAAATCAGTACCTGTCAGAGGTAATGGCACTCTCATAATTTAGTCATGGTTCCCTCATTCATTCTTTGGAGCATATTTTTACTGGGTACTCATTTTGTATTGACACATTCTAGACAGTAGACATAGCGGTGAACAACAAATAAAGGCCCTACTCTCATGGAATTTATCTCCTACTGAGGCAAGATGGAAAATAAAAAAGTAAACTAGTCAGATAATTTCTGCTAGTGTTGAGTAGTATTATGAAAAAAATCCAGCTTCAGTGAGCTGGCCAAGAAAGTCCTCCCTAAGGGTGACATCTGAACTGAGACCTCATACAGTAAGGAACAAAGTTATAAAAAGATCTGGGGCAAGCACCTTCCAGGCTGCAAGAACAGCAGTGCAAAGAATTTGAGACAGGAAAGACCCTGGCATGTTCTAGGCAAAGAGAGTAAATATGGCTACAGTGAAGTCAGGGAGTGAGCAGATGTAGGTAGAGGGACAGGCAGGGGCAGGTTGTGGAAGGCCATAATAAGGAGTTTGGATTTTATTCTAAGTGCATTGGAAAGCTAACGAAGTTTTAGGAGAGTTTAAAATACGACTTATGTTTTTAAAAGATCATTCTCACTGCTGTGTATGGCGTGGATGATGGTGAGAGGTAGGGGCAGAACCAGGAAGATGAATCAGGAGGCTGACTAGGGGAGAGATGTTGATGACCTGAAATATGATGCTGGCAGGGGAGAGAGACATGGATTTATGACATATGATAAGAGGTGACAGGACCGTCTGCTAGGCTGGATGGGGCAGGAGAGGTGCTGTCAAAGAAAAGAGAGGAATCTAGGATGGCTTCTCAGTTTGGTAGTACTAGCTACTGAGATGACAATACTACAAAAAGAATGGATTCTAGGGGGACAGAAAGAAAAAATTCTGCTTTAAAGATGTTATAATCTGAGATGCCTTTTAGACTGTTTGATACACACACCAATTAACACTAGAGAGGTTTTAGACTGCATAAACATTCATTAAAACAGCAAACATTTATTAAACAAATACCATGTACCATGCATCATGCCAAAAGCTAGAAGTGTTAACTGGGCATTCACTGTGACTAGGGGAAGAGACACAAGGATAAGACATGACTCCTATTCTCAAGGCACTCAAAAAATTAGATGGGAAACTGACAAAAAAATTCTCCTTAAGTTACACCATCAAAATAAACTGAGATCATGAATTGAATATCTAAATATGAAAACTAAACTAATAAAGCTTTCAAAGAAAACCACAGGAAAATATCTTTTTGATTTTGCAATAAGAAATGATTGCCAAAAGGGTCACAAAAAGTACTAATCATTAAAAAAAAAATTGATATACCGAACTGTATTGTTACTAAGAACTTACATTCATAAAAGAAACCACAAAGAGAATTCACAGAGTAAGAAAGTACCCACCCATTCAAGGAAGAAACATTCAGAATATACAAAGAACACTCATGAATCATTAAGAAAAAGGCGATCCAACAGAAAAATGGACAAATGATGTGAATAGATACTTCATAAAAGAAGATAACCAAATGACCAATAATCACATTTCTAAATGCTCAATTTTGCATCATCGGGGATATATAAACTAAAGCCACAAAACACAAGATGTGGAACAGGGGGAGCTCTCACAGACTGCTGGTGGAAATCTACTAAGGGGAAAAGATACGAATGCTCGGTAACTCAGGGTTCCACTCTTAGATATACACCGAAATGAAACGCAAACGTGTTCAAAGACATGACCTAGAGTGTTCAAAGCAACACAGTTCATAATAGCCTCAAAGTGGAAACTACTCAAATCCCCATGAAGTGTTGAATGAACAACTGTGATATAGTCACATAAAGAAATTGCATGTATCAACAATCAGATGGGTAAATCTCGTAATGTTGACCAAAAACAGATACAAGAGTACGTACTATAGGATTCCATTAATAGAAGGTACAAACAGGCTAAACTAATCTATGCTGTTAGAAATCAACTAGGTGTCTAGTTTTGGTGAGGGTAGTGATAAGAAGGGGACACAAGGGGATCTCTTGGGCCCTGGTAATGTTTTATTTCTGGATCTGGATGCTGGTTACCAAAGTGTGTTCAGTTGGAGCCAATTCTTTGAGCTGTATGCTTATCGTGTGTGTAGTTTTTTCTATGTGTATTATACACAAAAATAAATAAATAAAAGAAACTGAGATGGTACGGAAACTCAGTGAAATCTATCCGGCGCCCTGGGATTGAGATTCAATAGTCTAAGATACTCTATAATAACCTATGTAAGTTCAGGAATCAGAAGAGAAAATAATCCTAAGACTCCGGGGTGAAGATTAATGCTTTTTAGGAGTACACATCATAAATATCCAACGTTCACGCTGCAGTATGTCTCATCACATACTCCTAAATACTCTTCAAAGGTCTAAATTCTAAAACATGAAAATCCACTTTATAAACATATATGCTTGGAGCAGTAAACAAACACAAGCACTGTAAGCTAAATTTAAACATACCTGGGGAGAACCTGACTTAGCCACTGGAGGGGTAATCCTGGGTGATTTCTGTACCATTGAGGACGCTGGACTCAGACTGCCCTGAGCAGATCGTCCTGTGAGAATAAGAAGTCAGTCAAAACAGACAGTATTTGTTCCCATTTCTTCTCCCATCACAAACGTCCTTTTCCAAAATCTAAGAAAACAAGTTATTGATTGTCCCTGGTTCCCTTTTACAATCTTTGTAGTCTAGAGTGTTGTCCACCAGTTGTGTCAGCCTCTGCTCCAAGATAACTGAAAAACATGGGTTAGATTTTTGAATGTGAAACCCTTTTATAAAGCAGGTGAAATTGAAGCACCTCTGGTAACAGGTATGTGTATCCATGTGCAGGGCCCAGAACCTGGCCATTTGGCCCATCCTTACACCCCACAGAGGCTCCTGATACACCTCTGAGAACTGGAGAACAAGGTTTTAAAACCACTAGAACAATAATCCCCATCACCCTGTAAGAACTCACAGGGTCTTCAGGACCCTCCTGGAAGTCTTTCAGACAGGCCTCACCCCACTGTGCATTACAATCATGCAGGCAGCTTTTGAAGAAACACACACCAAAAAGCTGTACCTAAGCCTTATCCCCAGAGTCTGATTAAGCTGTTAGAGAGTGGATCTCCCAGTAATTCTAGTGTGCAACTGGGATTGAAATCCAGTAATTTAGGACCCTCCATAATAAAGGCAACTGGGGTAGGGAGATTTGAGTGGTGAGCAGTGGAAAAGGAGAAATGGTGTATGCTTTATGGTTCAAGTTTTATCTCCCGAACAGTAGAGATCTGAAAAGACTCAGGCAAAGCTTCTTAATTTTGGGGGATAAAGGAAAATGCCTTTCAGATTCTGATGAAAACCATGGGCCCTGGAATGAAGAGGCTTTGGCAAATTTCACAAGGCAGCCCTTTCTCCCGGGTGACAAGAGAAGATTTCAGGAACTTCAAAGCTCAATACTTGCTCAATATTTTTCAAAATAATATTTGACACTCAAATACCAAATGGCTACCCAAAAACGTCAGACTAGGTACTATCGTTGGCATTCATGAAAATAACCAACTCAAAAGCTGTGACAGATCTGGCAGACACCACCTTAGCCATGTGAGCACCTAGGTCAGGACAAAGTGAAGGCATGCGCTCCTAAGGTGATACACATGACCCATGTGGGCATCACTGCCAAAAATGTTTAGTCTAAACCTAATGTGGAAACAAGCAAATCCAAAGTGAGGGACTATCTACAAAGCTGTATTTCAATTCTTGGTGCTTATTTGATAGTCTTTTTGCTTACAGTAAATATGAGACTATGAAAATATGAATACAGTAGCCAGAGGCAATTAGCACTAGTCACTGCAAACCCTTTTTCTTCTGTGCACCTTCGTGAATTGTTCTGTAACTGCCCTTCATGCAGGCTTTATCTGAAGGTAAGTAACTAACCACAAGATACCTGCTTTGAATCATCAAGTACACTTAGCTCTACAAGGAATGGCAGAAAAACCAGCATGGCAGTACTGATGCCACTGCAAATCCTCCCAATTTCGAGTTTGCAAATCATAGCACATTAGTGTGAGATACAGGGAGCAAGAAAAAATAATCCTGTCTAACTATTTTGGCTAGGATTCTTAAAAACTTTCAACAATGTTAATCTGAGACTACAGGACTAAGCTCTAAAGTTGGTTGCTTAAAATCATACCTGCTGCTGAGGGAGAGACTGAGGGCTTTAATGCCATGGAGCTGGATGGTGCTGAGAGAGGCATGGGGTGGCTGACAGACCCAGAGGAACCTGTCTTGGAGGCAGGAGAGAAGGGCAGCATCGAGGGTGTGCTCTGTGAGCTATTAACAGGAGCCGAGGTAGCCACAGAAGTAAACCTGAAAATGGCAGCCAAGAATACATCAGAACAGCCTGCTGTAAGATTCTTTCACTTGGGTCATAAGCAATGTCATCACAGGATAACTTACTACCCACGCCTTTTTGCCTTCGTGAAACACAGCTATTTAAACATTATTACAAAAGGTGAAAGTTGTAATGAAACATTTATCTTACTGTCTGCTTGTTCAGGAATGAATTACTCAACTAAAACATCAAGTACTTAACATGAAGATGAAACTAAGTTTACCACGATGTTGTTGTGTGCCATCAAGTCAATTACAACTCATACCAAAACCAAAACCCACTGCCATCGAGTCAATTTCAACCCTTGGCAACCCTATACGACAGAGCAGAACTGCCCCATAGGGTTTCCAATGCTGTAAATCTTTACACAAGCAGACTGCTACATCTTTCTTCTGCAGAGCAGCTGGTGGTTTCAAACCACCAACCTTTCAGTTAGTAGCTGAGCACTTTAACCACTGTACCACCAGGGCTCCTTATTTACAACTCATAGCGATCCTGTAAGACAGAGTAGAGCTGCGCCAGTTTCCTAGGCTGTCATCTTTACGGTAGCAGGTCGCCAGGTCTTTTCTCCCACGGATTTGCTGGTGGGTTAGAATAACCAACCTTCTGTTTAGCAATTGAGCACTTTAACCATTACACCACTAGGACTCCTTTTTACCATGATGGAAATACTTATTTTCTATTCTATCAAGTTAAGAAAAAATAAAAGGGGAGGAGGTGTGGTGAGGCTCAATACTGCCTAGGAGAGCTTACCGCACTTTTACGCAAATAATGCCCCTAAGCAAATAACGTGCAACTTCTGCGTTTGTTTGCCAACTGCCCCCTGCCCCCTCCACAAGGTATCTCATAAGCGCTGCTTTGCCAATTATTTTTTACATGTTGTTGTAAAAAAAATCAGCAAGAGTAGTGCACTTACGAAAATACCTCACAGGGGGACGGCCCGGTTGGCAAACAAACATAGAAGGTGCACATTATTTGCATAAAAATACGGTAGGACTTTCTCTTTTGCCAAAGAAATTAGGAAGCACTCATTCTGGGAGGTGATTGCTGTTGCTCCTGCTGCTGTCACTGTTACTGCTCATGCTCAGTCAGCATGCAGAGAGCCACTTCATTCTAATGTCTGCATAGTGCTGCATTTTCTCGCTGCACCACATTTACCTTACCAGTTAACTGATGCTGGGTATTTATATTCTAACACCCTGCCTGACCTTTTGCTCTTTAGGTGGAACTGACTCAACATTCCTATTGGACCACAAGCATCCCAAAGATGGCATCCTGTTTTCCTCTTCCTTTTTCACTCCCCAGAGGAAGCAATCCGCCCTAAATCTTGGAAATTTTACAGGGCAGTTCCTTTCTGTCCTATAGGGTTGCTATGAGTTGGAAATGACTTTGCTGCAATGGGTTTGGTTTTGAGTTTTGGTAGAGAAAAAAGTTGGTAGTATTTATTATACTCAATGGTTACCTTGCTAAAGGTTACAGGATAAAGGGAATTACGTTCCTCAAGAAGCTTACATTCTAGTGGGGAGAACACAGTAAGTAGATAAAGAAGTAAATAAATAAAATATGAGTGAACGGGCCAGACCCAGATCTACTGGAATTGTACACCATGTTGAAGAATTTGGATTGTACCCGAAGGGCAATGAGAAGCCAGTGGAGACTGTCAGGCAGAAGAGTGACCTATGTGTTTACGATTTCACAAGATCACTTTGGTGGCTGTGTACAAAATAGTTTAAAGAGAGTGGACATGAGTGGACAAAAAGACGACAAGGTATTCACTTCCCTTACAAGATGTTGCTCTTTATTACTTCATTTTTTAAAAATAAGGATATCTCCTACACTTGTAATCTGAAAAAGCAAAGCAAATATTGAAATATAAACCAAAAAAACCAAAGCCACTGCCGTCAAGTTGATTCCGGCTCCTAGTGACCCTATAATCATTATTAAAAAAAAAACTATCTAAAAGACTTCTGGACTCCAACAACTGATGAAATACAAACCTTTTATGTTGTCTGAATTCTTACCATTTCCAAGAGTTACTTCGGAAAAAGGAAAAAGAGAAACCCTAGTCACAGTGACTCTATTTCTACTGAATAACAAGCAATATTTCTACTCATCCTACACAAGAATCAAACCTCCTTTAATAGGTACTTACTTTTCACTAAGGTTGGCTTTGACCGCAGAGGCTGAAGGCGGGAAGGAGGACCTCATTCCTATGTTTGACACAGACACACTTGGCATTGATGTGCTTTCCAGGGTAGGTTTAAAACTTGATGACCCAAAGGAGAATGAAACAGCTGATGGCGCCACAAGATATGCCACAGGGGCAGGAGCTAGAGGAGTCTTAGGAGGAGGAGCAAAAGAGAAGGCCATTGCACCAGAGCCCAGAGTTGGTTTGGAATTGTCTGATGCAATGGAATATGGAGGGGGCTCCCCAGTGACAGAAGCAGATGACTTCAAGGATGAAGAGCCAAAGGAGAACACGGCAGAGGTTCCAACAACAGATGGCAAAGAGAAGGTGGAGGTGGGAGCAACAGGCAACGCAGGTGGAACAGAAGCAGGAGCTGCAGCTGCTGAAGCATCAATCTTCTGTGGGGCTTGAGAGGAAGTTGGGGTTGTGGGAGTACTTCCTGCAATGAAAAAGATGAAGAAGAAAGAAAAAGTTAACACAGTGGCAGTCCACACAACAGAGTGCAAATAGAAAAGGGTTTATGGTAGAAGGAAGCCAGAAATGGCCCTAGTTCAAGAAGCAAAAAACAAGGAAACATAGCTGATCTTGGACTTTACATAGCAAGTATTCCACATAAAGATGTATAAAATTTTGAAAGGAAATGGGAAAAGACAGTAGATGGCTAAAGAGGAATTCACGGGCCCCCAATTTAATAAGATGGAAATATACCTCTTAATGCTATCATGGTATCACAAAACAATGAAGAGTAAGTCATTCTGCAACATTTGATTGACAATCAAGAAATGGTTTTAATTCAGACCTCCACCTCATAATATTCACTAAAAGCAATCCCAGTTGAAGTAAAGATATACACGTGCAAAAGCACATATATATGTATACCTCAAAACAGAGGAGGCAAAAATAAATTGATATATTTGTTAAGTCTCTGAGAATCTAACAACTTGTTAAATTTAGAAGTTATATTAAAAAAATCACAAAAGGAAAAAATTAAGATTTGACTCAATAAAAGATAGTTACTTAGATGTGACAATTAAAAAGTAAATGAACTAAAAATGCAGTAACTGACAAATAATACCTATTTTATATATAAAAAAAATTCTTACACATCGAGATAAAAAATTTCAGGACTATAATAGATATAAGATGGGAGCCTACTTGACAAAAAGAAAATACAGCTCAACTTTTTATTTAAAGAAATGCAAATTTTAATGAAGTATATTTTTGAATGTCCTCTAGATTATCAAAGCCTAAATATATATAAC
The DNA here is from genome assembly GCF_030014295.1 of Loxodonta africana. Lineage (NCBI taxonomy): Eukaryota > Metazoa > Chordata > Mammalia > Proboscidea > Elephantidae > Loxodonta > Loxodonta africana. The sequence goes on from NC_087350.1 coordinate 44,424,462, forward strand.
CCTTAATGTTTGAAAAGGTACAATGAAATCTCGAACTCTTTATCACTGGGGGTATCTAATTCAGCACAGTTTTTTTAAGATAACATTTGTCATTACGCCTCAAAAATCATTAAAAACTAAACTCGGTAACCTCACTTCTAAGAATAAAGTCTATGAAAACATAATCTAAAAAATGGAAAAAGATATAAGCACAAAAACATTTTGTACAACTCAAAATAATAAAAATTATTCAGTGGAATACTGAGCACTCATTTTCTTAAACTAATCATGGAGATTACACAAGAACCTGAAAAACACGATTGAAATAAAAAACCAGCTACCAATGATGTATACATTATGATTACAACTATGTAGGAAGATGCTTATTAAAAAACACTGAAAGAGAATATCCCAAAAAGAAGGTTTTAATTTTTTTTCTATTCTCCAAACTTTCTGTGATGCAAACATATTAATACTTTAAAATTAAATCACTAAAGAAAAAAGAAAGGAACATTTTTGTGTCAATACATTTCCTACTTATATTGGTGGGCCTTGGTTCTTCCAAACTGGCTGAGATGCCATAGGTAGTATCTTCCTGAAAGGTACTATATTTAAAGCAATGAAATATTTAGGGTCTAAAATGAAAATACCACCTTGGAAACAGACACCCAAGTATACTGTCACTTTTCAAAAAGTGAAATTTTAGTATGTGAGACAATATAATGCCCTTTTAAAAAGTTTTATATTATCTTCTCACAAGTGATAAACACGGTTACTGAAAATTTTGGAAATACAGATTAGTATTCATACATGTGCATTTACATGCATGAAGAACATGTACCTAAATGCTGACTGTGGATATTGCTGGATCTTGTTTTTGTATTTACTGATTTTTCTCCAAAAAACCAAGGGGAAGAAAAAACAAACCTAAAGAAAATTATAAAATATAAACAAACAGAAAATCCTCATGTTCTTTCCATCCAGAAATAGTCACTATTTACATTTTATCATCCATCTTTCAAGTATTTTTTCCTCATAAAAAAGGGACCACATAGTACTTTCTCATAATATATCCCGCTAACTTTTCTCGTCAATAAACGTAACATTTTTAATTGTTACATAACATTTCACCCTATAAATACACAATCATTTATTTAGCTGCAACCCCATGATTAAGTACAATGTCTTTAGGATTCTGATCATATAATACATGGTCTTATAAGAGGGTATTGTTGGTAAGTAATCTGATGGAATCCATCTGGCTATCCTTCCTTTTTTCTCTAAAGTAAAGAATCAGAGAGTAAAGACTGGTGGTGAGGGAAGCCAAATACATGCATATATATTCAAAGATTATTCCCTGTCTCATGAAAGGAGACAGGGCAGATAGTGATAATCACTACGCACGGTTTTCATCCTTAGGAATACCCCCACACAATCCAGTGATATTCCGTTCCTGCAAAGCAAGGAAAGCCACATACCTGATGACTTGGGTTGTCGCTCCCCTTCTAATGAGAGCTGTTCTGGTGACTTGATGAGGGATCTAATGCCAGGATTTTGATTGATCATATAAAATGGACAAAGCACACCGTCTGTTGAAAGTAACATAAGAACTGGAGCAGGAGGAAGAGTCTTTTCATCATCTGTTAAAAAAAAAAAAAAAAAGTGATAAAAGCAAAGAGCCAGGTCATTTTAAGGGCCTGGTCCCAGAAGGGAAAGACTGCCCTGAAAAAGAAATGGGCTTGACGGACTCATCTCGATAGCAGCTCAAGTCTATTCTGATTCAGACCTGAACAGGCTTTGGTGCAACAGCTATTTAGAGAGTTCTACTGCCATTATCAGATCATCATCAGCCTACAGTGGCCCGCATGGAAACCATTTTAAGCCTGCAGTAGCTCTGACTTTCCCCAAGCTCCCTCAGTTCTTACGTCTTGGTGTTCAGAAGGTAGGTTCAGAATTCTCCTGACCAAAACAGGAGTCTTCGGGCAGTTTGGTTTAGCAGAGAAATGATAGGCGAGACTCTTCGAAAAGCACATGACTGGACACAGAAAGATGGATCAATCAGCTATATTTTTCACAGTAGAATCACCTATGTGTACTTTGTACTTAAGACATCAAGAGAACCAGAGTAAATCAGTATCTCTGTCTGAACAGTGCAAACTGCTAGTTAGACCAAATATTCCTGCCTGACCAGGGAAAAGGACAAGGAACTTAATGGTACCTGACAGAGACACCCCTCTAAACCGGAGGATCAGACCGCAGATAAAGAGCACTTCTCTTCTTGTACGTTCACGTTTCCCCTGACTGCAGCGCTGCGAGACTCCAGCAGTAGAGCACATACAGCCCAGACCCAATGGGGGAGCCACGTGATCAAGGTCTCATTTCCTAATCTAGGCCTTCGAATCAAGTATTGGCATGCAGAATGTTTCCCTGATTAGGGCATTAGAGAACTCTCTGAAAAATTGAAGGGAGGGGAGGAAGACCAAGAACCCTATAGAAATATGAGCAAAAGACACAAACAAGAACTTCGTAAAAAGATTTTTGGCCCTTAAACACATGAAAGGATACTAATCTTCCCTCTAAAAAAGAGAAATACAAAGAAAAACACTTTGTATTTTACAAAAACACTATTCCTCACCAATTAGATTCAAAAGTTTGACAACACATTTCTGGCAAGGCTACGGGGAAACAGACGCTATCAGACATTGTCAGGAGTGCAAAATGGTGCATGAGGGGTGGGGGTGTGTGGGGGGGGGTGGCGGGAGATGGCAACTGGCATATGCATTACCCCCTTGACCCAGCAACCGCACTGCTACGAATTTATCCTGAGGCTATACCTGCACAACTATGAAAACAAATGCACAGAATATTACTATTTAGGAATGACTTGTAATAGCAAAAATATTAAAAACAACCTAAATACTCATGCACAGAAGACTGGTAGAATAAGCTATGGTACTTCTACACAACAGATGCCAATGCAGCTGTTAAAAAAGAAAGAGGAAGATCTCTACCCAGTAATATGGAGTGATTTTTTTTCCCCCAAGATATACTGTTAAGCGAAAAAAAGCAAAGTGTAACGGTACATACACAGAATAGCTTGTATAAGAAAGGAGAAAGAGAAGAAGTATGTATTAAGTGTATGAATTTGCTTATTTCTGTGGGGGGGGAGCAAAGAAGGATAAACTAGAAACTAAAATAACTACCTATGGTGCAGAGGATTAGAGCAGAGTGCAAGAGACAGGAAGGGGAGGGAGACATCTCTGAGTACACATTCTTAGAGTGTTGACTTTTAACCATGTGTAAACATTTTGTACCTTCACAAAAAGTAAAATGCAAACCAGAGTTTAAAAAATAAAATCCTATACTAAGTACACGTAGACACAAATGAACCTAATTGTATATCAAATTGATAACAAACAACATAGGAAAAAAATAGAACTGATTCAAAAAAACTTTTATACACAATAGTCTAACTGTACACCACTGACAGGATATAGTGTAAGCACAAAAAGAACTGCAAGGGAATCCTGACTTTTACTTAGCACGTTTGTTGTTGGTAGTGGTATTTGTGTAGTAATTCATTTTGCAGGATACAGCAAATGAGGAAATACATGCTGTTAAGGTAACCAGGGTTTTCACTCTGGGGGAAAGGGAAAAAAGTTGTAAAATTGTGCTATTTGACTTAAAAACGGTGGTAGCATTTTTTACTTCCTCTTTACTTTTATGTTTTTATGTATACCATGCCTCATTCCCCAAAATCAGAGGGCTTATAGTGAGAACCCATAAAACAAAGTAGCCATAGCAGAATCAGCACCAGTTAAAAATTCAATCACTGAAACCAAAGACCCAGTAGTGAAGGACAAACCGTTCTTACAGAGAAGCTTTAAATCTAGCTCTAAATTTCTTTGGCACCAAACTAAAAGGGAGATAATCAGTTTCATAATTCTTATTGCTAGAAGATACCAGTGGCCTCAAGTGAAGCAAAGTTTTTCCAGCGCCAAATTTCAAAAGAAATTTCTCACATGGAGCTATAAATAGGGAGCTTGGAATGACGGCAGGGATGATTTCCTTGACTGCATTTCTATGGGTTATGTAGTGCCAGATTTCACACATGTGTTCTGGTTCTTCTGATATCCTTGAACCAGGGCCTAACAATGAAATGCAACTCAACGAACCAGTTTCAGTAAGGAAACATTTTTCAGATTTACTTCACTAAGAATGTATTCACAATAATGGGGGAGAAAACCTCTTCTGATGAATGGATAGAGGGATATGTAATAAAGCAAGCAGAGTAAAATTTCGGTGGTAGTGAGTATACGGGTGTTCAAAGTACAGTTCCTCGAACTTCTCTGTATGCTTAAAATTCACATAATAAAATATTGAGGATGACAGACTTATCTGAATATTTAGAGGCCAACAGGCTTCTGTTTCTAGATCAATGATTTTCAGTTCAAGGATGAGAACGCATATGTGGTTTAAAAGTCCCTGCTCCAAGTTTCAGGTATATCTTTCCTTTATCTAAAATATGTTCTATATTTCAACTATATTCTGAAGCACACACATCCGTAGAGAGACAGAGAAATATGGAGAGTGTGTTCACCCTTGGTCTCATCAATGAGTATCCATACAAATTAGTTTTAGTGTTATCACAATGCACTATACATCATTCTTCAACTGTAAGTGGGCTAGTAAAAGTTAAAAGCGCCCAGCTACTGGAGTAGACTTTGCCATGAACATATATAAATCATGTTTAAATATCAACCAGTATAAGAAGGGAGCATATTTTTGCACCAAACATCAGGCCACACTTACTGATGGTGATTTCCATTTGGTTAGTATAATCTATGGCAACTCCCATGGGCAAGGAGTCATCGTTCTTGTCTGTCACAGGTAGTTCAGCTCGACCAGAATCCTCCAGTAGCCAAGACTCCCAGTTTATCTGGGAAAAAAAAAAGAAAATGCCATCTTGTTTAGGTTTGCGTTAGTTCCTCTCAGCATCATTTCAATAGAAAAGAAGAAAAAAGGAGACTAACTTGGTTTAGATTTGTGTATTGACTGTGAGGCTTGGAAATCTGGGAAGATGGTCTAAAAGCCATGGGTACTCCAGCAAGCAAGAGATTAATTTTCCTAGTCAGCCTATCTATTGTTGGTATACCAAGTCCTTGCCTTGTGAATAAATAATCATGATTGTGAACATTTTCTGAGATATCCCCTACAATAACTGGGGCAGATTCCTGACACAGGGCGCAATTCCAGTAGCTGCACTAAGCCAGTCAATACCTACTCCTAGAAATTTGGGCCCAGGAGTTCCACTGATGTCTGCTGGGGTTGTGAACAGAGAAGCCTATAAAGCTGGGCCAGATGCCCTGTGCTTGTTCATCCAGAGACAGAAGGTAACCCTAGTTACTGTCTTTTCAGTTTCAGGTGACAGTTCCTCAGTCTGGTCAGTCTTCCTATGCCAGGATTCCTTGAGAAACCCCTACGTCTTTCCAATAAGCTCCCCTTTTGCTCATACTTGTTTGAGTGGTTCTGTTTTCTTCCAACAAATGATTCCCAATTCAAAAAATCACTAACATTTTGTCTAACTTTCAGTGATGATCAGAACTGGGTGCATGAATCCAAGGGGAGAGCCCACCGTAAGTAACATAAAAACAAAAAGTGCTTCAGGAAAGGGGACATAACCATACTACTTGACTTAGCTACGGAGTGAATATTATTCATATTTTCATAATGTAAACAAAACTGATGTCAACTTTCAAAAACAATCTCCAGACAAAACAAAGGTGTGTAATTAATAATCGATAACTAGTAATACAGTACATTATTATTTAGAGACAAGAAGGTAATCATTAAAATAAAAAGCTTACAAGTTAAAAATGACCCCCTCTAGAGGGCAGGACTGGAACAGGACGCGGTAGAGCAGGGGACAGTGATTTTTTTCATTTATAAGCCCTTTTGCACAATTTGATTTTTTAAGCATGTGCGTAAATGATTTTGATAAAAAGTGAAAATAAATTTTTTAAGCATGGATACATAAAATATTTGTGCTATTAAGAAAATTACTACTGACGTCTAGGGTTTTAAAAGCCTGTGAGCAGCCATCTAAGATTCTCCACTGGTCTCACCCCTTTGGGGGCAAGGGAGAATGAAAAAAACTAAAGACACAAGGGAAAGGACTAATGGATCACAACTACCATGGCCTCCACCAGACTGAGTCCAGTACAACCAGATGGTGTCTGCCTACCACCACTGACTACTCTGACAGGGATCACAATACTGGGTCCCAGACAGAGCTGGAGAAAAATGCAGAACAAAATTCTAACTCACAGAAAAAGACCAGACTAACTGGCCTGACAGATACTGGAGAAACCATGAAAGCATGGTCCCAGACACCCTTTAAGCTCAGCAATGAAATCACTCCTGAGGTTCACCCTTCATCCAAAGATTAGACAGGCCCATAAAACAAAATGAGACTAAAAGGGCACACCAGCCCAGGGGCAAGGATTAAAAGGCAGGAGGGGACAGGAAAGCTGGTAAAAAGGAACCCAAGGTCAAGAAGGGAGAATGTTGACATGGATGTGACATGACATGGAGTTGTTAATCAATGTCATAAAACAATATATGTACTAACTATTTAATGAGAAGCTAGTTTGTTCTGTAAACCATCATCTAAAGTACAAAAAAAAAAAAAATTGCTACTGAAGTCAGTTCACGATAGGTATTTCTAGAGCAGCAAGTCAGAATGCTGAATTCTGTCCTATGACCTCAAAGTGGCCCACTCTGAACACATGAAAGCCACACCACTTTCAGTGGGCCAACTTGTCTCCCAGAGAACGATGGATAACCGCTGAATGACCGAAGAAACACAGGTATTTGTGTATGGAGTGCGCAAGTACTTATTTCTTATTAACAAGGGGGTACAAAACATTTGGAAACGAACAGAAGTTCTTCCTTTCATCTTGCCTCCTCTGGAGTCACTCTGTACAATATGTAAGTGAATGGCTTACCATCACTACCTCAGTCCACTTCTTCACCGCAAGGAAGACTAAGTGAAAGAAGGAAGAGAGGGAGATTCTTAAGTGCAGAGGGGCTCTTTTGCTTTCTGATGTTTTTTTCAAAGTCAAGCAAATTATTTCTGAGGAGTCACAATTTGCTATTATCTGTATGTCTTCCACAACCAAGGGAAGACCACAGTTTCTCGTATAAAAGGGACAGGGTCAAGTACTAGGAAGAAAATAAAGACGATAAAACAGAACAAGGCAGATAAAGCCTCCTATACAAGGTATATTCCTGCTGAAGGTTGATGACGTATTTTACTTCCACAAACTGCGGGGCTAGATCCTCAAAGAACAGAAGGGCTTTTTACAACATTGAAGGAACTGCTCAATCTGACACCCACGTTTATCCAATGCCATAACCAAGCCATTTGATCCAAAGCACTTTGTCACTTATGCTTTGTGCTCATCCAGAAACTCATTAATAGGGGTGTGAACCCCCATCTAAATCTCAAATAGTTAATGCCTTCCAAAGTCTTTCTCTGGAAAATGCCACAAAAAAGTCACAAAAAAGAGAAATTTACCTGATCACTCTGTCGAGCAAGGATATTAACTTCTGTAGAAGCCGCAGATGCTGCCAGCACTAAATCCCTTTAAAGAATAAAACCAGACCATTAAATTCAAACACGGCAACAACTCTACCTTGATTTGGGTCCGTGGAACACCTAGGAGGATATCTTCCAGATGTTAAGGAAGGGGTAAGGTTTCCTGTATTGTTGAAGAAAGGTGGGAAATTTTTAGATGTAAAGTTCAACTTGTTTTTTTTTAAATAATTTTTATTGTGCTTTAAGTGGAACTTTACAGATCAAGTCAGTCTCTCACACAAAAACCCATATACACCTTGCTACACACTCCCAATTACTCTCCCCCCAATAAGACAGCCCGCTCTCTCCCTCCACTCTCTTTTCATGTCCATTTTTCCAGCTTCCAACCCCCTCCACCCTCTCATCTCCCCTCCAGGCAGGAGATGCCAACATAGTCTCAAGTGTCCCCCTGATCCAAGAAGTTCACTCCTCACCAGCATCCCTCTCCAACCCATTGTCCAGTCCAATCCATGTCTGAGGAGCTGGCTTCGGGAATGGTTCCTGTCCTGGGCCAACAAAAGGTCTGGGGGCCATGACCACCAGGGTCCTTCCAGTCTCAGACCATTAAGTCTGGTCTCATGAGAATCTGGGGTCTGCATCCCACTGCTCTCCTGCTGCCTCAGGGGTTCTCTGTTGTGTTCCCTGTCAGGGCATTCATCAGTTGTAGCCGGGCACCATCTAGTTCTTCTGGTCTCAGGATAATGCAGTCTCTGGTTCATGTGGCTCTTTCTGTCTCTTGGACTTGTAATCGCCTTGTGTGCTCTTCATTCTCCTTAGATCCAGGTGGGTTGAGACCAATTCATGCATCTTAGATGGCTGCTTGCTAGCATTTAAGACCCCAGATGCCACTCTTCAAAGTGGGATGCAGAATGTTTTCTTTACAGATTTTATTATGCCAATTGACTTAGATGTCCCCTGAAACCATGGCCCCCAGACCCCTGCCCCTGCTACGCTGGCCTTCGAAGCATTCAGTTTATTCGGGAAACCTCTTTGCTTTTGGTTTAGTCCAGTTGTGCTGACCTCCCCTGCATTGTGTGTTGTCTTTCCCTTCACCTAAAGTAGTTCTTATCTACTATGTAATTAGTGAATGCCCCTCTCCCATCCTTCCTCCCTCCCCGCTCTTGTAACCACAAAAGAATGTTTTCTTCTCATACTATTTCTCAAGCTTCTTATAATAGTGCTCTTGCACAACATTTGTCCTTTTGCAACTAATTTCACTCAGCATAATGCCTTCCAGATTCCTCCATGTTTTGAAATGCTTCATAGATTCATCACTGTTCTTTATCGATGCTTAGTACTGCATGGTGTGAATATACCATAATTTATTTATCCATTCATCCGTTGATGGGCACCTTGGTTGCTTCCATCTTTTTGCTATTGTAAACAGTGTTGCAGTGAACATGGGAGTGCATATATCTGTTCGTGTAAAGGCTCTTATTTCTCTAGGATATATTCCAAGGAGTGGGATTGCTGGATCGTACAGTAGTTCTATTTCTAGCTTTTCAAGGAAGCGCCAAAATTGATTTCCAAAGTGGTTGTACTATTTTACATTCCCACCAGCAGCGTAGAAGTGTTCCAATCTCTCCACAGCCTCTCCAACATTTATTATTTTGTGTTTTTTGGATTAATGCCAGCCTTGTTGGAGTGAGATGAAATCTCATTGCAGTTTTGATCTGCACTTCTCTAATGGCTAACTATCGTGAACATTTCCTCATATATGTTAGCTACCTGAATGTCTTCTTTAGTGAAGTGTCTATTCATATCTTTTGCCCATTTTTTAATTGGGTTATTTGTCTTTTTGCGGTTGAGTTTTTGCAGTATCATGTAGATTTTAGAGATCAGACACTGATTGGAAATGTCATAGCTAAAAACTTTTTCCCAGTCTGTAAGTAGTCTTTCTACTCTTTTGGTGAAGTCTTTGAATGAGCATAGGTGTTTGATTTTTAGGAGCACCTGGTTATCTAGTTTTTCTTCTGCATTCTTTATAATGTTTTGTATACTGTTTATGCGATGTATTAGGGCTCCTAACGTTGTTCCTATTTTTCCTTCCATGACCTTTATTGTTTCAGATTTTATATTTAGGTCTTTGATCCATTTTGAGCTCATTTTTGTGCATGGAGTGAGGTATGGGTCGTTTCATTTTTTTGCAGATGGATATCCAGTTATGCCAGCACCATTTGATAAAAAGACTGTCTTTTCCCCATTTAACTGTTTTGGGGCCTTTGTCAAATATCAACTGCTCATATGTGGATAGATTTATGTCTGGATTCTCAATTCTGTTCCATTGGTCCATGTATCTGTTGTTGTACCAGTACCAGGCTGTTTTGACTACTGTGGCGGTATAATAGGTTCTAAAACCAGGTAAAGTAAGGCCTCCCATCTTGTTCTTCTTTTTCAGTAATGCCTTATTTATCTGGGGCCTCTTTCCCCTCCATATGAGCTTGGTGATTTGTTTCTCCATCTCGTTGAAGACTGTCCTCGGGATTTGGATCAGAATTGCATTAAACGTATAGATCGCTTTTGGTAGAATGGACATTTTCACAATGTTAAGTCTTCCCATCCACGAGCAAGGTATGTTCTTCCACTTATGTAAGTCTCTTTTGGTTTCTTGCAGAAGTGTACTGTAGTTTTCTTTGTATAAGTCTTCTACATCCCTGTTAAGATTTATTCCTAAGTATTTTATCTTATTGGTGGCTACTGTAAATGGCATTGACTTGGTGATTTCCTCTTCGATGTTCTTTTTGTTGGTGCAGAGGAATCCAACTGATTTTTGCATGTTTATCTTGTATCCTGATACTCTGCTGAACTCTTCTATTAGTTTCAGTAGTTTTCTGGAGGATTCCTTAGGGTTTTCTGTGTATAAGATCATGTCATCTGCAAATAGAGATAGTTTTACTTCTTCTTTGCCAATCTGGATACCTTTCTTTCTTTATCTAGCCTAACTGCTCTGGCTAGGACTTCCAGCACAATGTTGAATAAGAGTGGTGATAAAGGGCATCCTTGTCTGATGCCCGATCTCAATGAGAATGCTTTCAGGCTCTCTCCATTTAGGGTGATGTTGGCTGTTGGCTTTGTAATAAATGCCCTTTATTACACTGAGGAATTTTCCTTCTATTCCTATTTTGCTGAGAGTTTTTGTCATGAATGAGTTTTGAACTTTGTCAAATGCCTTTTCTGCAACAATTGATAAGATCATGTGATTCTTGTCTTTTGTTTTATTTATATGGTGGATTACATTAATTGTTGTTCTAATGTTGAACCATCCTTGCATACCTGGTATGAATCCCACTTGGTCATGGTGAATTATTTTTTTGATATGTTGTTGAATTCTATTGGCTAGAATTTTGTTGAGGATTTTTGCATCTACATTCATGAGGGATATGGGTCTATAATTTTCTTTTCTTGTGGTGTCTTTACCTGGTTTTGGTATCAGGGATACGGTAGCTTCATAGAATGAGTTTGGTAATATTCCATCCTTTTCTATGCTCTGAAATACCTTTAGTAGTAGTGGTGTTAACTCTTCTCTGAAAGTTTGGTAGAACTCTGCAGTGAAGCTGTCCGGACCAGGGCTTTTTTTTGTTGGGAGTTTTTTGATTACCTCTTCAATTTCTTCTTTTGTAAAGTTTAACTTTTTAAGCTTTTATACGATACAGCACTGGAGAATTAGCCAAGTCTATTCACTTAAAGATGAGGTAAAAACACAACAGAACCAAGTCAAAATTCAGAGTAAAGACGCCACTGTATAAGCAGAATAATCTAGCTTTAGGAACAGAATCTTTGCTTCAAGTACTCTATCTTTCAAATTTTCTTGCTCTCAGAGAGAAACAATCTATTCATTGTTGTTGATGTTGGTTGCCGTTGAGTCAGGCCCCAGCTCATGACAACCCCATGCATAGCCAGATTGGACCACTGCGATCCACAGGGTTTTCCCTGGGTGATTTTTGAATGGAGACCACCAGGCCTTTCTTCCTAGTCTGTCTTAGTCTAGAAGCTCCACTGAAATCTGCTCAGCATCACAGCAACATGCAAGCCTCCACTGACAGAAGAATGGTGGCTGTACCTGGGGTGCAATGGACAGGAACCGAACCTGGGTCTCTCACATGGAAGGTGAGAACTCTACCACTGAACCACCACTGTCCTCAATCTGTTCCTTAGATACCAGTTTTTTTACGCAGTCACTGGGGTTGCATAGAAAATAGAATTTTAAGATTAGTACCTATTCAATCTAAATAATTCAAGATTGAGGAAGTAGAAAAGCATTATCTAGTACCAGCTGGAAATATTTTCGGGGCAGCCAAAGCCTGTATTTTGCTCTCTTACAGAAAAAAATTCAAAGTGCAAAAAAAGTGACTCAGCAACAGCAGGAACTCACGTTGTGGGTTCTACACTCACCATTCCTCAATGTAACTGAGGAAGTAATGATGCTGTCTCTCCGTGCAGCTGCTGTAGCAGGGCTCCATGAAGTTCACAAATATCTCTGGGTGCTTGTCTTCCTTTTTCTGCAATGAACAGGGTGAGAAGAAGGCCTTGTGTGATTTTTCTTTCATGCAACACAATTAAGAATCTCAAAAGATTAAACCATTTTAGTTTTATACGAAAATTCACTCAAAATCTATGTCTAAAAATATGAACGTGATACTCAGACGGCACTGAGTAGTACAAAGAATATAAACGTTGGCCATCAACTGAAATGCATTCAAACCCTGCTCACCACTTGTAGGCCATGGGACAAAAATGGGCAAATTATCCAACCTTTCTGATACTCAGTTTCCTTATTGTATACCGGCCTTACTAAATCTACTTCAGAGTTTGTTGCAAGTATGAAATCAAATGATGCATGCATATAAAGCTTCTAGCCAAGTATCAGAGCATAAGAAGTAGTTAATAAATGCTAGTGTGTTAATATTATCCTTAGGAATAATAAAATCCTAATGATATCTTGAAATAAGGCACGTTAATAAACACTCCTTAAAAATTCAACCTTATCAAGAGCTGAAAAAAGTTGATTAAAAAAAGCCACTTTTTTCATGTATCTGATTGGCAAGGCACAGGTGCTAGGAAGCTGGTAGTCCCGGGAATATAAACAGGTATAACTTTTCTGAAAGATACTTTGGCAATGTTTTCCAAACCTTATCGGAAAAAAATATATTTCTTGACCTAAAAATAGTATTTCTAGGTATTTATCCTAAAATAAACACGATTAGATAAAATATACTTAAAGAATACAGCAAACCATTCTTTCTTTAAAAGTTGAGAAAAACTGAAAACCACCTGAATATCCAACAGTAAAGGAACAGCTAAAAGTAAATTGCTATTTGCCCAAATGATCAAATACAGATTCAGTGACACACAAACAATGTTTTCAACTTTACTGTTAAGCAAAACAAAGTTGCAAAACAGAATGACTAGTACAACTTCTACTTATAGATGTTCCATCTTATTTGTTTTTAAATGCCGTCGTGGTTTAGCAATACTTCATAGATCTTGTTACTAATATTCTTCTCCCCGTCTTCAAAAAGGCTCATTCCTTCATTCTACTCTGGTCTCTGCTCAAATGGTATCTCCTCAAGAGGCCTTCTGGACCACCCAACCTAAAATGGCACCCCAGTAAAATCATCTGTCCCTTACACTGCATTATTTTCTTCATTACACTTGTCCTTCTTTGATTCTATACTTATTTGTTTATTGGCTAACACATTCATTAGAATGTAAGATCAGCACAAAAGCAAGAACTCTGCCTTGGTTACCACTGTATTCTCAGCTTCAAAACAATGTCTAGCACACTGAAGGCATTCAATAAATATTTGATGAATAAATAAATAAATAAAAATTTTAAATCAAGACATTTTCTTGCTTTTTAAAAATTTTCTAATTGGGTGAACATCTACTAAGAGTTTACAGCTTAAGCAAAAGCAAGTTTCACAATTTTTTTCATTATATAAGTGGACATCATAATTTTGGTCCCCAGGCCCATGCTGCAGCCCTGAAACCTTATAACTGAGGTTGCACCATCGTTGCCAATAAATAAAGGAAACTGAAACCTAAGCCTCAAACTTCCTTAGAAGACTTCTATGACTGTCAAAGTCCCAAGACGTTCCTTCCATACACATACAGGCAGCAGGGCCATCACCACATCTGGCGACGTTTCCAAGGTGCCATCCGCAGCGGCATACACTATCGTGAAGACATAGGTACCGATCCACAGCACATCCAGAACTGAAAGACACATACCCTAATAAGTAGGTAGTAAAAATCAGAGCAACCAGGTGCAGCAAGAAGCTTCCCTATAAGTATAAAAATAGGCACTGAATATTATAAAATTAACATCCTACAGATAAAAAGTCAAGGTATTATAGCTTTAACGAAGGTACAGATTTCACTGACTAAATATAAGTCACGGGTTATGTTTATATTATATTCTTGAATCACAAAGACTCAAGAAGCCCAAATTCATTCCAAAGCGGTATTATAATCATGGCAAATTATGAAGAATCCTAATAAAAATAGGAATTCATTTCATGTCGTTTACCACAAGATACAGTTATCTACCGCAGAATTATCATTAAGCTGATTTAATTAGCTAATTGAAATTACCATAAAGGAAGCATCAACACTGTCCCGTGCAGGTATGCAGGTACATCACATGATCTGAAATTTCTACAATACACACCTAGTCAGGTTATACAGACAATACCTCATTAAAGGTCAGTCCAATTAAGATAAGCAGGCATGTTACCTCTGACTGGATGATCCGACTCATAAAATGGAGGACAAGGGATGACTTTTTTTTCCTGCAAAGTCTGAAACAGATTTGAAGGAAAAAAAAAAAGTGTCAAATGAAACAATCCCTCAACCAATGAAACTGTCAAATACTACACATTCTCCTTTGTTTCACTTTCCTAGACAGAAGAGACAAAGAGAAAAAGTGGACGTCTACGTCTAGAACACTATCCTATGGAAACACTCACATGAACATGTTCACATGCAGGGAATGACAATGTTCAATGCAATACCGTTTATAGTAGCAAAATCACTGATACTGATGTAGACGGCCATCAACAATGGAATAAAGAAATGACGGTACATCCTTCTAATGGACCACTATACAGACTTTAAAAAGAATGAAGTCGCTCTACACGTAATGAGTTAGAAAACAAACCCCAATATACTGTTGTGAGTTAAATAAAAAAGATGAACAGCAAACTAATAAATCGAACCAATTATGTTACCTTTTTACAGGATAATACCCTAAAAGACTATATACCAGATTTCACATAACAACTTTTAGCAATAACAAATAAGGCACAAAAACCTTAACTCCAAATCCATACTACCATGTTCACTTCACACACCATCCAGGGAATAATCTCTCAAGGAGCAATGCACAATAGCATAGGCCTTGGCACTGCCTAGTGAACCCCTCCTTTGTGTTCAGACTTGAGTGCACATATGTAGATTCTCTGTGAGGCAATTTATAATGAAGAATACTTGTGAATATCATCTTAAGAAAATCACAGGGAGAGGATGACAGAGTGTATATGCAACAATGGGAGTATCCATTTTCTTTGCTGTCTATAGTTACAGAAACTGACCCTTCAGATAGGACTTTGTTAAAGGGAAAAATAACACCTACTGTGCTTTTACCCAGAGTGATTTTGCACTGCGGTAGGTAATAATAGCCTTTCACCAACTCCTTTCCCCTTTGAGCCCTATTTTATGGAATGCACTAAAGATAGAGTATGATCACATTTTTATTTAAGAAACAAAACAAAAACCATGCATTTAACATACAGAGTATTTTTATAAGCATCCAGAAAAGTCTGGAAGATTACTCACTAAGTAGAACAAAGTGGATGCCTCTAGGAGGATCAGATGATAAGAAGGAAGGTCAATTTGTTACAATGAGTATAAAACACTTTTTAAAGGAAAAAACAACAAAGACACCACCAAACCACACCAAAACCAGTGGGTAACTTAAGTAACAAGAGTTCTTAAGTCTGAGGCAAGAACTTACAGGAAGATACTGGACCACAGTTCCATTCTGTTTTCCCACTGCCAGCTGCTTTCCTTTGGGGCTCCAGCACACTGAGCAAAGAGAATAATGCTACCAATTAAAAACTGAAGAAAATTGAGCAAACCAATGAGATCTGTCACAAAACAGTTATGTAGCCACCACTTTCATTCCTTCTGTCAGTCCACAGAAGGCTGCAGAATCATCCCTACTCTGCAAAGTTAAAAAAAAAAGTGAAATCATCTTAATAATGCAAGCTAATCATGATTCATCACTGGGCCATTCAAATGAGAGCTGAAAATGCTATTTCAATGGAGTACTAACCAGAAAGCTGGAAAGTATAGAAAGCAATGCAGTCTTTAGATGAGACAAGAGTAGAAAAAGTCTTCAAACACCAAGAAATCATTTTACTGTACCTATTTTTTTTATTTTTATTTCTAATGTCTTTCCCCCAAAGGTACAAATGACTCCCGGAACATGACCCTTTTAGGTCCGGAAACAATTATTCTCAAAAATACAATTCTAAACTAGCTGTACCAAAATATTTCTTTCCCCAGAAAACCGATGCACACGCAAGTAAACTATGCATGTTGTTTGGCTTCAAGGGCATTAACTATAAAAATGAAAAATACTCTCCTCATTTCTACCCCCGCCACCCCCCCCAAAAAAATCAGTCCACTTTTATTTCCAGAAATTAATTCTTAAATAGATCACTGTTACTATATGTTATAGAGTGAAAGCCTTTATTACCCACCAGATGTTACCGCTACTGTGGAAGGAAGAGTTGCACACACTTTCACTGTTTCTGTGACTTGTAGGACAGCTATACTGCCATCAGCCAGACAAACTGCCACCATAGAGGGAACAGCGGGGTTCCATTTCATATCAATCACCATGCCTCCTGCATCTTTTAAAAGCTTATGATAGGCAAATGGGCGTTTCTGCTGTTTAGCCTTTTAAAACAAAGCAAACATAAATTAGTAAATACACAAAGATGCTAAGTATTCAGAGGAAATTGCATATGTAAGTTTTCTCCAATCATAGTTCACATTTCTCCTACAACTATGAAAAAGATTTAGCTCTACACAACAATCTATTGTTTCAGAAAATTCCCATACGGCTTTGAAATGGCAATTATTTTAGCACATTCAGGAAGGACTCCCAGGAGAAGAATATACAAATTCAAAATAACCAACAAAGAGGAGACACTAGATTAAAATTGTGGCTGTGCTCCTTGATAGTGCTGGGACCTAGGCAGTTACTTAAACTCTTTGAGCCTGTTTCTTCATTTATAAGATGACGGTAATAGCACCAAAAGGCTGTGGTAGACATAAATGAGGACGAAGCATATAAAACACTTAGTATAGACACTGGCACACAGTATAAACACTCAATATTATTAACTATTATTATTATTATTAAACTGCTTAAAATGGAAAACCACTACATTAGAAGGCCAGAGACCTATAATACAGAAATTCTGTCATTAGCTATTAACTCTATGACTTTGGGCAAATCACCTAAACATCCCTGGGCTTTGGCTGTCTCATGTATAAATGAGATATGATAATACTTTGTTATGAAATAATCTCTTAAGAGTCTCCTTGGACTCAAAGAGCTATGATGCTGTAAATCTAAGGATTTTTTTAACTCGTATTTTAATCTAGAAAAAGACTTTAAAGGTCAACCTAAGAAGCTTCCAAGTTATGATTCAATACCAGAAAATCTCCTTAAGTTCCCATGTTTACACTAGAGTTTTCCAGTAGCTTACCTCATTTGAGAATGTACGAACATCAAAAAAAGCGATAATGGAGCCATATTCACTGGACATCATGCACACGGACAGTGTGAGGTTATCACAGCTCAGGGCCAGGTGATGTATAGGGAATTTCATAGGCACTAGTAAGCTTTGGACTTTATCAACTACAAAAACATAAAGACAAAGCAGAAAATGGCCTGCTCTGAGCATAGAGTCACAACCCTTTTATCCAGGTCTGTATGAAATAATTTTTGCGTCTACAGAAACAAACACACACACATATACAGATACCTAATTATTATGCATATAAATCCTAACTTTCTTAAAGATGTATAATGATACATTAAATATCCTGGGGACTCTTCTTCATACAACCTAGGGAAACTTACTGGCCATTGTCCTTGTTAACTATAGTATTGCCCTGGGCTCATATTTTTGCAACAATGCTCCAAATACCACACATTGCCATTTGTTTGGATGGTAACATGTCAACTAAAAAGCCATGCAACTAAACCCTTCTCCTAGAAATCCACGACACAAGTTCAACTAAGCAAAAATAAAAGTATGGCATGGACAGTTCTTCCTTCCTTTGTGCTTAGGGAAACAACTCATCAAAAAGAGAAATACAAAGGACCAAAGAGAACACCTAGAAAAGTTCCCAGCATCCCACCTGGAATTTACTTTTCCTGGGGGGTGAAGGGATCACAGCAGTTTTAATTTTAATATTAAAATGACTGTTTGAAAAGGAAACATTAGCACTCCACCACACTCTTCTTTTTAATATGCAACATAAGTCAAGTAACTTACCAATTTTATTGGGATCATCCCCAGGTTTATTTTGAATCAGAAGATTTTTAGTAGGAAAAATTTGCAATCCACTGGTTCCACCAGCAAAGACCAGACCATACTTGTTGGACACGGCAAGCAAACTCGTGCGTTCCTTGGGCAACTTGTCAGGGGACTCAAAGATTCTCACTTTTTTCAGTGCTCTAAACTGAAAATCCTATTGTGAAGGATTGAGGGGAAAAAAAAAAAAATTCAGGGCTAACAGAAAATTATGTCTGTCGTTATATTCCAAGAGACCCAATTCCAAGGCAACAAAAGAATATAATTCCTTGAGGCTAAGGACAGTGTGTCTTTAAATTCTTGTGCTTATTATCATGGTGCCTGGCATAGTGTGCAATATTTGTTAAATGAGATAAATGAGAGAAAACATTCATGAAATTTTTCTTGGACTAATCTAGCTCACACTGATCTCTTCTTTTTTCTGAATTCCTACTGTATTTATTCTTCGAATCACCACAAACTGTATTATTTATAATCTTATCCTATGTCATGTTAAGTGCATATTGTCTCAGACCCAGAGTAGAGCTTAATATTTGTTAAATATTGAAAGTATCACCTAACTACAGTGAACTCTTAACTTCTAGTGTAGTAGTCAACAAATATATATTGAAATAATGATGACAGAAGATGACCAAAGCCCAAGAATTGGCTTACTTATATCATATGCCAAAAAAGCATTCTATCACAAAATGGAAATGGACAATCTCTTGAAGCTCAATGCTTTTAAGCAAAACACAGATGCTATGAGAACATTTAAAACACAAAACCAAAATTCATAACACAATCTATAAGGTCAAGCATGGCTTGATCCCTCTACCTCTGTAGTCTCATCTCCGTTTCCTCTAAAAAATGCACTATCACCACTGCTACAGCTACCTTCCCTGCTCCCCCCCACCCCATTTCCCTCAGTCCTCATGCTCTTTAGTACCTTAAGGCCTTTAGACATAAATAATTGGCCTGGGAGCCTCCTCCCCTGATCTCCTGCCAATGTCTGACTCACCTGTCTTCCATGGATTTATCTAAGTTTTCAATAAGAGATACATAAGTTTATCAATCACTATGTTAAACTACACTGTGGGTATATATATATATATACACACACACACACACTTTTTTTTTTTAATATAATTCTAAGCCTGTCTTTAAGTCAAGGCCTCAGTAAATCAACTTTATGCTTATAATCCAAAATTGTAAAAACAAGGACAGTTTTTCTCAGCCTTCATTTTTTTTCCACACTGGATTCTTATACAGTTTCATATAGGATCCTTTCCACACCCCACAAGAGGATCAGTCCCTGGAGAAGGACACCATGCTGGGTAGAGGGTCAGTAAAAATGAGGAAGACCCTCAACGAGGTCGAATGACACAGCAGCTGCAACAATGGGCTCAAGCACAACAATGATCATAAGGATGGCACAGGATCAGGCAGTGTTTAGATCTGTTGTACACAGGGTTGCTATAAGTAGGAACCAACTCTA
This sequence comes from Loxodonta africana, assembly GCF_030014295.1. NCBI lineage: Eukaryota > Metazoa > Chordata > Mammalia > Proboscidea > Elephantidae > Loxodonta > Loxodonta africana. Next base: position 44,444,173 of record NC_087350.1, read on the forward strand.
TGGCCCCAACACAACCCACGTACTAGTTTCCTTGGGTTAGGTGTTTAATACATATTTGCTAAAAGATTAACTGAAATACTCTTTCCTAATTCCAACTAGGAGCCCTGGTGGCACAGTGATTAAGAGCTTGGCTGCTAGTCAAAAGGTTGGCAGTTCGAATCCACCAGCCACTCCTTGGAAACCTTGAAATTCACACAGCTTTTCAGATGAGACCACACTATAGTTTCATACAGGAGGAGAATAAAAATTTCATTTTTGTAATTCTTATCCTGATAATCCTAAATTTTTTATTTGGGTCTTAATCACATGGGTACAGTAGGCCAGTGGGATGAAGAAGCACAGGAGAACTCTCCTTTCTGTTACAATCATATAACTCAAAGGGAGACTATCGTTTCTAAGGCTGTGGTCCTAAAACCTTTCTTTTCTTCTGCTCCAGCATATCTGAGGAACATGACACATTCCCTCTGGGTTGCTCACCACAGCAGTGATTCTCAAGAAGAAAAAGTAAGAATCATTACTCTAAATATGGATCATTATCCCTACGACTCGAGGGCACTGGGTGGGTAAATGCTTCCTAGGGATTTGTTGTTCACATGAATGCCTGAAATCTTCCTGTAACTTATTTCCTCTTAGCCGTTTGCTATGTAAAAGAAATGTAGCTTGTTCTCTGTACTCTCGTTCTATCAGAAAATTTATAAGAAACGTCAAACACAACCATCCTAGGGACCTACCCCCGCACTCTCCAACTTTACCATCATTTGGACCACTTATTTCTCCCCTTTTCTTGACCTTAAGCTGATGTGCTGCGCCAAAATAGCCCTTCTATGCCAGTTACCTAAAGGTTTTGTAAGATGCCTGATCTTCGGCTCTATGTTAAGCAAGTCTGGACCGCCCTACAGAAGTAGTACCGTGACAGTGAAGAAAGTGTCTTAAATAAACCTAGACTTCAGTCCCCTTGTCAAATGTGACTGGATAAGCTACTTTCCGGGTCTCGATTTTCTCCTCTGTAAAACAGGGATACTAACAACCACTTTATAGGGTTGCGGTGATGATTCAGGGAGATAATGCTTACCACAGTGCCTGGCACACAATAAACGCTCAATAAAGTTATTACCACTACTCAGACTACCACATGTAAGCAGCTAAGATAACTCCAGAAGAATGCACAAGACTAACAAAGACCGGGGAAGCTCATTCCGTGGGGCTACCACGCAAGCGGCACAACAGAGCGCTCCAGAGCAACGCCAGTGAGAACTCTGAACGCCGTAACCTGTTCAAGCCGAAGGCGGGGCTCCAAGGCAACGCCAGTACTAAGGGAGGGAGCCCCTGGCCAGTATCTGACCTTCATTTCCCGCTCGGGGATCATCGCATCCATCTCGTCACCCATCGCGCCGCACACAGGTTGTCGAAGCAGCTACTGCTGCCGGCCTGGGCCTTGCCCACAGAGCACAAGCCGCTCCTAGGCCAACTTCCTTCCCTCAGGGACAGTACCGCGCAGCTGAACTCGCATTTCCGGCGCGCTTTGATGACGCCACGCGTCCTGTTCCGCTAAGTGTTTGAGGAAACTAGAGGTAGACTTGAAGCCGCGCGCTCCTCGGACTGCCACCTCCCATTGGCCAGTTCAGTCCGAGTGGGGGCGTGGCCCTAGGGCCCGCACGCCTGCCGCCTGGAGCGTCCTGACTCCGCCCCCACGCTTACGGTCTCGCCTGGGGTTGGAGTTACTCGTTCGGCGTCTGACGCCTGAGGGCTGCAAGCACCTTGTTCCGTTGAAACCTCACAGTAACCTTTCGATGTAGGTGGTTATTGTTCCCGATGCAGAGATGTCAGGGACTTGACAAATATTTACAGGGGCGGCTCTTGAGAGAGGCTTTGGTGGGGCAGGGTAAGGGAAGAGAAGTTCAGAAAATAGGTGGATGGAACCTTGTCACAAAAGTCCGTTTTGAAAAAGGGCACCAAAGACCAGCTTTGTTTACTCCTTTGAAGAGCCGTATCTATCTCCGTTAACAAAATAGTTTGTGCTGAGTTCTGGGCAAAACCCTTTAGTTGTGCTTATCTTATTTAACCGTCAAGACATCCCAGCCACCTGGGATTGCCGTTTAATTGATGAGACGACTGAAGCACAGAGATGTTAAGAAAATTCCTCCAGTGCCCCTCAGCCAGAAAGTGTTGAAGGTAGGATTAGAATTCATGTTGTCTGAATTTGATAACTATTACACAGCCCTGTTGTAGAAGAAATTTTTTGTAATGGAATTATAAATGCTGTAGGATATTCTACCACTAACTATCAGGTTTGCAGTAAGTTGTTTATCTGCTCCAAGCCCAATTCTCATCTGTAAGAGGTTGACAATGACAGAACCTATCTCACGGAGGTTTTTGTGAGGGTTAAATAAGTCTGGCACATTTTAATCTGTTAACTAGCTCTTCTGAATTTGCTGAGCTAAAGAACTGTATTAAAAATAAACCAATCATGACATCGATAAGTTTGTCTGGTTTATTTCCAATCTGTAGAGATGATATCCCACACCACACGCACTCACACACACACACACACATACTTCATCCACCTGGATTTACCCAACAAACTCCTTCCTTTTGAGTCATAGGGACAAAGCCATAATTGGCAGTCCCCAAGTTGCTGGTTACATTACAGATAGATTTGGTCTTTCAGAAATAAAGACAGCTGAAGCGCCAAGAAGCTGAGCCCCTAGCCAGAGAAGTAAGTATCCTAGAGCCAATAGCCACAACCTGAAATACATGCAGGCCCCTTGTCCGAGAAACATTCTTGAGACCCTTTCCACCAAGGGTTGAGTTCTAAGAAGTGGTGAAGGAACTGATGGGGTTTCCAAAGGTACCCCCCACCCAATGAGAGAGCCCCTCTTCCGGCCCTTTCCAGAAGCTGGAAACACACCAGCTTGTTTTCCTTCCTTAAGGAGGCTTCCTTCGGTCTTGTAAGCTGCGGAACCCACTGAAATAAGCCTGGCTAGTTTTGTCTTTCTCTGTGAGTGAGGAACGGGTACACTGAATATGATGGGTAGTAAGGAAGGCTTTACCTTGCTCAAAGGTCCCAGCCTGCCCAAAGAGGACAGGCAGTGAGAAGCCTTGGGGTCAGGTAGCTGCTAATCTATTGATCTCAGGAAAAAAAAAAAAGGCAGAGGAGGGAGAGGTGGGATTTTACATTTACAGGGTGGAGTGTTTTACTCGGGTTTAAACTTCGACTAGGCCTGTGCATTTGAAGCAGCTTCTTAGGCTGAAGATCAGCCAGTCATGGCCAAATAGTCTTGCTCCTGAACTGGTTGAGACCAGTGGACTAATCTAACCTGGCCATTTCCCCACCCTCTTCCTCCCTTATCCTCTCAAGCTACTATAGGGAGCAGCACGTTGGGCCCTTGATTATGGGTCACTAAGGAGCCACAGGGAGCCTGCACTGGCTCCAACAGCCCCCAGACCTTTCTACTTTAGGTTTTGCAAAGGTTTCTCCAAGTCTCCAGTCTTGGGCCCAGCTCATTCCCCCAGGACTGCAGGGCAGTTACCCTTGTATCCCCCATTCCTAACATTCATCTCTCATGTTATTATCTGGGTCTGACTTCCCCACTAGACTCACAATTCCATGAGTCTGTCCTATTTTACTGCTGGATTCTTAGTTCTTTGCTCATAGCAGGTGCTTAATAAATACGTTCAATGAATAAGTGCATCCAAGTCCTGCATGGGGAGAGATGAGGGACTGCAGAGCACAGGTGGTATCAAGGCTGAGACCCCCTGCTCAGCCAAGAAGTGGCCAAGTTTGACATCTTCCTGCATGTGTTCTGAGAACCAGGCACCAGAACTGTAAAGGCAGTCCCAGGCCTTATACAGACCCTGATGCTGACTTGGAAATGCTGGGTAGTTAATCCTGGCCCAGGGCCTTCCAGGCAAGGAAAATCTTACCCAAATGTTGACCTAGGAGACTACCTTTCCCCAATCCTTCCCTGTTTTCACAACTAACTGAGGATTCCAGAGCAGAGATGAGGTGTGGGCAGGGGATCAGAAGACCTGAGCTCTGGTCCAGACCCTTCCATCTCCAAATTAACCCCCTGACCTTGGGCAAGGCACTTAATCTCTATGGGCCAAACATGGTTTTCTCACCTGTGACATGGGAGGACTGCCCAGCTAACCTGCAGGGTGGATTGGGACTCTTAAATCCTGTGAGTCTATAATAAAGAACAAAGGTATCCCCAATCCAATTCCAAAACTCAAGGTTTTGGGTGATTTGGAAAAGGAGAGATGATTTAGAGAGACAGTGGACACAGCACATGTCAGGATAAAGGGGAAGGACTTAAAGCTCGTAACAGATGGTCAATAAATATCTGTAGAATGAATAAGTGAATCGTGTGAGTAGGGTGGGAAGACAAATGGGGGAAGAGTAGTCAGGTTTCATGAAGATTGGGGTCAGAAAGGTAGCTCTTGGTTTAATAGTAAGGTTGACTCTTTGTGCCATGAACATTTTATTCTTGATTCTCCTGTCCTTTTGCCCTCAGCATCCTTCCTAAAAGAGACTAGACTGAGGCGACCCCTCCCCTAAGGTCCCTGGCCCCATCTCTCCCTCCAAAGCCCTTTCCTGCTCCAGCAACGGCCGGCCTGTGCAGCTGCACCTGCCCTCCAAACTGCCTGTAAAAGTGTGGTCGCTGCTGGTGGCATGGCCAGAGAGCTCCTTCCGGTACCTTCTCAAAGGGCTCAAATTGCCAAACTCCTCTCTTCCCCTCCTCCAGTCGCCTCCTTGAGAACCCTCATTGAGGATAAGAAGCACAGACTGAGTGGAGAGCAGCTGGGGTGGTAGGCCATGGTGTGGCCGGCAGGAAGCTGGGCCAAGCCAAGAACGCTGGAAACACAGAGCTGCCAGAGGAAATGTTCACAAGGCTCTGCAGCCTTGTCCCAACTCCAGAGCCTTCCCAGCCTCCCTGCCCTGGCTCTGGCCCTTCCCCTGTCCCTGTGGTTTTTGGTTTGATGTCAGCTCTTCTGCAGAGGGAGGACGGAAGGATGGGTGAAGAGGGGACTGAAGGCTCAGGATTCCACCACCCAGAGCCCTTTTAAGGCAGGTAGTTTGTGCTTTACAAAAAGATCACTGATTCTGTCCAATGAAACAAACAAACAAACCTGCAATGACCAAACAAACAAACAAGACAAATCACAATGAGTCAAGAAGGCCAGCGAGATGTGGAGAGAGGAGGAGGGGCGGGGAGGCCAGGTAGGGCAGGGGCAGGTCCAGGCAGGGTCCTCAGGGTAGGCTGGCAATGTCTCTCTCTGGAGGAGGGCCAACTGGCTTCGGGCTGTTCTCATTGGCTTTTCCTTCAAACATCATGACTCTGGTTTGGAGATGGAGAAAAACAAAAGAAAAGAAAAAAAGGATTAGGACTTCTTCCCCTATCCAGGGAAAGATCATCTAGCCCTCAAGTCTACGGGCCGCAACAGATGCCCCTCAAATCCATTTCCCAGTGGGATCTTGTGGAAGCCTAGGGCAATCTGCTAGGGCCATTGTACAGAGGAGAAAACAGGTGCAAAATGATGACTTGACTCTGCAGAACCACATAGGTACTCCAAGGCAGGGGCAAGAAGAGACACCAAACCTCTGATGCATAGGCCATGTGCCTTCCCCTGCCCACAATGCCTGGTGTAGGCTGAGCAAGGCTGGGCCATGGCTCTGCTTAGGAGACAGTTTTTAAATGCAATCCTGACCTTGCCACCGCCCTTCTTAACTGAACACCTAACCTGTTGCCCTCAACTCAGTTCTGACTCATAGCAAGCAATCCTATAGGACAGAGTAGAACTGCCCTACAGGGTTCCCAAGGCTGTAAATCTTTATAGAGGCAGACTGCCACATCTTTCTCTCGCAGAGCAGCTGGTAGGTTCAAACTGAGACCTTTAGGTTAGCAGTCAAGCGCTTAACCACTGTACCACCAGGGCTCTCTACTTAAAACTCTTCAAAATCCCCTCTTACCTTCAAATAACGCCCCACTGCTCTGAGAGTAAAGTCTGGGAAGTAAAGGGCAGGAGCTCAGAGTGTAATTTAGGAGGGAAACAGCCTGGACTCGAAGCTCAACCCACTACCTCCCAGCTGGGTGACTTGAGCAAGACACTCAGCCTCTCTGAGCCTCAGGCTTCCTTCTGTAAGTGGGGCTGCTAAAAGTGCTCACATCCTAAGGTTGTCCTAAGTAATGGTGCCCACGGTCCTGCCTTCTGCTCTTCTCCATCTATAGTCGCTCCCTGGCTGGGCTCTTCTGATTCCATGGCTTTAAATCCCACCTAAAGGTTGACAGTCCACAAATAACTTATCTCGGAGCCCCAGTCTTGCTCATCCAGCTCTCTCCTTGACTTCTCCCTGTAGATGTCTGAAGGGCATTTCCAATTTAATGTGGAAAACTGAACTCTCAGTTCCCCTCTTCCCCACCTGCTCCTCCATCTCAGCAAATGGCACCATCACTCACACACGTGCTCAGATCCTTCAGTTTCCTTTACACCCCACATCTGGGCCTTTAGGCAAATCCTTCCAGCTCCACCTTCAAAATCCCAGCTGCTCCTGCCCGCCTCCACTGTAGCCTCTCCAGGCCAAGCAGTCTTATCTCTGTCCTGGACAAGTACCTGAGCCTCCTACTGCCTCCCAGCTTCCCTCCTTGTAGCAGCCAGAAAGGGCCTTTTAAAAAAATCAACCCTCAGCACAGAATCCTTCAATGGCACCCCTTCACATTAGTATAAAATCCTAAGTCTGACCATGACCTTCAAGGCCCCATATGACTTGATTCCTGCCCACCTCTGCAGCCTTATTCTCTCACTCACTGCACTCTAGCCGCATTGGCCTCCATGTGTTCCTTGAGTACACAAGCATGGTCCTGCCTCAGGGCCTTTGCACATGTGGTTTCGTCTGTCTGAAGCCTTTTCCCCTGACCTCCACATGGCTCCCTCCTTCCTTTGCTCAGGGCTGTATATCAGATGTTCCCTTCTCTGTGAGGAGTACCCCCTTGCTCACTTTTCCATCCTTCTCTGCTCTCCTTACGCACTTTATTTTTCTTTGGTGCACATCATCACAGTGTGCTTGCTGTTGTTTTATATATTGTCTGTCTCCTGCCTCTAGAATGTAAGGTCCATGAGGCCAGCGCCTCATGTGTCCCCAGTACCTAGAATAATCCCTGGCACATAGTTGGTGCTCAATACATATTTGCTGAATTAATGAATGGTAAATGTAAAGAGTCAACATTTAGACTAATGCCTGACACATAGTAAACTGACCCACTAAGCATTAGGTGTTGTTTTGAGAGCACCATCACTCTTATTGCTACCCACTGGCCTCTCAGGCCCTGTGTGTCTGACCTTGCTGGTGTTCCCCACACACAGCTGTTGCCCCATCCCACCCCAAAATGAAAGCTCTGGCCAGACTGAACTGTGGGCTCACAAGCAGGTTATTCAGCCTCCTCAGCCCTCAGCTTTCTCCTTCATACAATGAGACTTAAAAACCTGTTCATCTTATTTCCTAAAAGCCAAGTGTCCTTTTCAGCTCTGAAAAATGACTACAAGCCTTCCCCCAAGGAATTCCTCTGCAACTCTTTGTGTGAAAGTACCTACAATACGCAAGTTTGGCTACCATATAACTAGATGTTTGCCATCAGCCAGGCACTGGGCTGCAATCTTCAGGGTAACATGTCACAGATGTTTATCATCATCCCTATTTTATAGATGAAGAAACTGAGGCTCAGAGATCTAAGGCAACTGGCCCAGGGTCATGTCAGCAGTGTAGTGGTTAAGAGCTCAGCTGTTGACCAAAGGGTCGGTAGTTCAAATCCATCAGCCATTCCTTAGAAACCCTATGGGGCAGTTCTACTCTGTTCTATAAGGTTGCTGTGAGTCGGAACCAGCTCAACGGCACCTGACAACAACAACAACCCCCCTTTAGAGCCCATTTTTAAGCCTATATTATGCTCAGAACAACACTACAGGGTAGTAGGTTGTTTTGCTCTGGAAGTTTGATGGTAGATTTATCTTTATCCTCATCATCACCACAGTTATTGCTTCCTGAGCACTTATTCAGCCAGTGGCTCTGCTATAGGATTTACGTGCGTAATCCCATCTCATTTCCCCTGCAAGGTTTAACAGATAAGGAGACTGAAGCTCAGAAAGATTAAGTATCTCGTCCTGCAGGTCACACAATGAGTTAGAAACAGAGGGGTGGCTGCCCTACTGGCTGGGATATGGTTGAGGTATTCCTCCCGCCAGCCAGCAGAGTGGCTTTGCCTTCGGAGTTCCCAGGAGAGGCAACGGAGGTACTCACAGCTTGAGGACAGCTGACCGTTTCCCCAGCATCATATTCACAAAGTCTCGGTAGGAGATAGTGTCGCTGACCCCGCCGGTCACCTCTGAGATCATCTTCTTCATCTCCAGATGGGTCTTGGGGACCCCAAGCTTCTCCATCATCCTCTTTAAAGACATCAGGTCTGCCAGGAGGGAAAAGCAGATGTGTTAAGTGTAGACTGGCTGCTGGGGCTGCTAGGAAAAGCTCCACTCTGGGGCCCCCCAAGCCCAGAAGCTGGATGGGGAGATGTCCTCGTGTGGAGAACTAGCCCACATAATCTCCCTGCTCTCGTTGGAGGCAGTATAGACTAGTGGTTAAGGACAGAGGCTTCTAGAGTCAGATACAGCTCTGTGTTCCTTGATTTAAGTCCCTGGGTGGCACAAATGGTTTACATGCGACCACTGACCTAAAGTTTGGCAGTTCAAACCCACCCAGCAGTGCCATGAAAAGGAGGTCTGGTGATCTGTTTCCATAAAGATTACAGCCAAGAAAACTCTATGGAGCAGCTCTCCTCTGTAACAAAGGGATCATAGTGAGTCATAATCAACTCCAAGAAAATGGGTTTGGGTTTTTGTTTTGTTTTGTTTTTTCATGGCTGTGGGGTCTGGGCTAAACTACTCTAGCTCTCTCAATTTCTGCTTCTATCAGTTGTAAATGGGTAATGGGGTCATTCAGAAGGACTAGGTCATGAAGCACCTGGCACAAAGCAAGAGCTCCGTTAACAAGAGCCATTGTTGTTAATTGCCGTCTAGTGGATTCCGACTCATGGCGACCTCATATGTGCAGAGCAGAACTGCTCCATAGGGTTTTCAAGGCTGTGACCTTCCGGAAACAGATCACCATGCCTGTATTCCAAGGCACCTCTGAGTGAGTTCAAAGCACCAACTTTTTGGCTAGAAGTCTAGCGCTGAACCATTTCTGCCACTCAGGGACTCCTGAAGAGAGCCACAATTTATGCCATACAACAGTTATTGCTCTCTCTCCTGCTCCCTTCAGTGAGGGTGAGCCTGGCCCGCTGCCTCCTGCTAGAAGTCACTACCCAGACAGGTGGGGGCAGGAAGTAGCCTGACCTCAGGCAATAAAAGCCACTCTCCAGGGCTCCGGGTGGCTTGTCCCTATCTGCCACTCCCACCCCTGCAGCCTGCTAGGCTGGAAGGTAGAGAGTGCCAAAAATATCCTGCAGAGCAGGAAAAAATAACAAAATTCAAGAAAAACAAGGGAGGCACCCAGAAGTTACTACACCCTGAAGAGCTGCTGCTTCTGAGCTCCCCACTCCAGCCAAGATCTGAGGCAATTTCCTTCAGATTGTTCTTCAGGGAACAATGGATTAGAAAGGCAGGCTGGAGCAGGAGTGGGAAGGGGGTCTGGTTTCAGGGCTAAGGGAGTGGTGGTGAGGCCAGCGCTCACCCAAGAGGAGGGCAGGCAGCACTGGGGCCAGGCCCCTAGGTACCAGGATGTCCAGGGCATTTGAAAGAAAGCTGGGTGGCGTCCTCCAGGAAAGAGTGAAAGGTCTCCCCAGCTGCCGGACAGACTCTCAATTAGAGTGACCTTTCTGGAGGGCAATTTGGCAAGATGCTTCAAAAGCCTCTGACCCAGAACTTCTAATTCCTAGGATTCACTCTAAAGAAATAATCAGCAATGCAGACAAAGATTCACGTACAAAGATGCTCTTCACAGAGTTATCAACTGTAGTTGGAAATCATCTAAACCCTCAATACTAAGGCGTTGGCCAAGTAAATTATAATCCATTGCTACAATGGAGTATTATGTAGCCATTAATTTTATTTCAGAAGAAAGGTTAATATGTCAAAATACTCACAAATGTCAAGTTTCGTTTTTTTTTTTTTTTTAGGTTCTAAAACAATATATAAGACAGTATTTGTGTGTGTGTGATTTAAAAAAAAAAAAAAAGTAGAGAGATGTAAACCAAAATATTTATAGCAGTTATTTCTGGGATGTGGGATTGTGGGTGACATATTTTCAGCTTTGGGTTTTGTTGCGTTCTCCAACTTTATCTTATAATGGATATGTTTTAATTTTGTACTCAGAAAAAGCTTTTATGAAGAAAAAAAGGATCAAAATATTCAAAAGGGAAAAGAAAAGAGAGAGGACAGAGAAGGAGGAACAGAAAAGCCAATGGCGGCAGTGACAACACCGGTTAGCGTGCAGCAGGGGAGAGAAGCCACTCAGAAACCGAAGGCTGGGATGCCAGGCCCTGGGCCTGCTGCTTAACAACCAGGTGGCCCAAAGTAGTCTGTTTCACCTTCCTTAGTCTCTGTTTCCTCGTCTATAAAATGGGGATAATTATGCCAGCTCTAACTTCAGAGCATTACTGGTGAAGCTCAAGATATGGTCTTCCCACCAGGACATAAACGCCACAGGGCAAGGCTTTTGAGACCCCTGGACAGCAGGATGCAGTAAGGATCTGTTGGAGGGGGAATCAATGAACATGGAAGCACCCCATCAATTGTTAAGAAACGTACAAATGGAAAGACAGTCTTGGGGACGAAGGAAATGCCAGCCTCTCGGGTCAGGGAGTCAATTGCCATTCACCCTGGAGCAGCCTGAGTCTTTCCAGTACAGGGTCCCTGTAGCACGTGGGGTGGGAGACCGAGACAAGGGCAGGGAGGTGGGGAGCGGGAGAGGAGCAGTAGGGAGATGGCTTGAGAGGAAATGGCCTTGAGGAGTGGATGGGGGGTCAGGCTGGCTCGGCTAGCCTGGCACAGCAGGGAAGCTTCAGCATGTGTGTCACACTCATGGGACCATCCTGTTTCCTCTGACCCTCATCACGAAGGTGGGCCAGCAGGGGTCTCCGGACCCTCACACCCTCTGCCCACACCTAACACCCCCTTCCCTGGACACACAATCCTCAAGACCTCACTCACCAATCTCGCCTTCATTGTTCAGGTCAAACTCCATGTACTTCTCTGAAAATCACAGAGCAAAAACTGGCATTAGCTTTGGAGCAGGATCACACCCTGTAAGGACCCAGTGGCTTCCCTTGAGGGTGACTGGGAGCAGGGTCCTTGGGGAGCCTGGGGCAACATCTTCACCCCACAAGGGATGGAGGCCTTGACACGAGTCCCATCATCTCGATCATCGTCTCTGGAGAAAGCGCTCACCCTGCCTGCACCCCTCTCCCATGGCGCTGTGAGGGAAAGGTGGCCAGGGAACAAGGCTGACCTCAACCCAGCAGGCAGGTTCCCACTAGCGTAGGCTGTGTATGGATCAGCTGGGAAGGGACTCAGATTCCCAGCCCTGGAGAGTCAGGGGCAATGAATTTGGGAAGGGCAAGCAGGGCCGTGATTGGTGTGTTTCCAAAGTGTTGCTGCCAGGCAGCCAGGTGTGGGAGCCACCAATTTCGGTAGTCACCATGGCTCTTAATCTTTTGGAGGTGTCGTGGACACCACTGAGAACCAGATGCTCTTCCAGAAGAAATGCCTATAGACCTACCCTTGCCCACAAATTGGTGCATACAGTTTCCAGGGATACGTGGAATCTCCCCCTCAAACCCCACCTATGGACCTTGAGTTAGAAATACCTGATCAAGGAGTTCAGGAAACCACTACTAGGGAGGGAAGACCACTCTGAGCAAGGAGCTTGGTATCTCTGACTGGGGCAGTGTGTGTAAACAACCACATGGCCTTGGGCAGGTCTCCCATTCCACAGAGAGGTGGGGGGTGGGAGGCTCACTGCTAATTCTGCACCCAGCGGCCAGCATAAGAAAGTCCTTATGGCAGCCTAAGGGCCCCATGTGATCTTCACCAGTGTGTGTCCTTCAGCCTCTCAGCTGCCTGTCCCACGATCCCCTCCGTTCCAGTCCTACTAGCCTTGCTGTTCCTGGCACACTCCTCACCTGCCACTGCTCAGGACTCTGCACCTGTTGTTCCTGTCTGGAATGCTCCTCCCAGTATTCTCAGGGCCCCTCCACATGCCTTCAGGCCCCTCCCCACCTTTTCTAAGTGGGCACCCCTGCCCACATCCCTATCCTTCCTACCTAGGCTCACATCTTACCAAAGTGCCCACTACCATCTGGTGTACTTTTTATCTCCTTGCTCTAAAAAAAAAAAAAAATTTTTTTTTTCTTTCTCTCTGTTTACCACCCACCGTCCCTGCTAGATCGCAGGTCTCTTTGGGCCAGGTCCTTCTTGTGTGTTCACTACTATCTCCCCAGGCCTGGAATGAAGCCTGGCCCATGGTAACTGCTCAGTAAAATCTGGTGGAGATCAAACGAGTGAATGATTTGAAGACCTCTACAGTCCCTTTCAAGGAGCCCCGGTGGTACAATGGTTAAGTGTTCAGCTGCTAAATGAAAGGTTGGTGGTTTGAACCCACCAGCAGCTCCACAGAAGAAAAGACTTGGCGATCTGCTCCTGTCAACATTACAGCCTAAGAAATCCTATGGGGCAGTTCTCTTCTGTCACATGGGGTTGCTATGAGTTGGAACTGACTTGATGGCACAAAACAACAACGGTCCTTTTTCTTCCAAGGTAACTTCCTGTGGTCCCAGTACATCTCGACCTGCCCCATCCTACATTCCAGTGATGTCAAGGAGAGTGGACGGTAAATCCTTGTGACCTCAACCCTACTTTCAGAGCCACCTCTGGAGAGGGGCCCTGTTGGTATCCAGACAGAAGGGAATGCACGGCTTCTCCTTTGCACGACTCTCCTACAGGCGGCTGAGACGGGACAGGTATAGGGTGTCTTTTTTCTACTTCTCTTTGTTTTCTGTAAAAAGCATCATAGCATAATGGTTAAGAGCAGGGTCTTTGGAGTCAGACGGACGTGGCTTCAAGTCCCAACTCTGCTAGAAGTGAGCTACGTGACCTCAGGCCAATGGAACACCCTCCCTGAGCCTCCGTTTCTCCAGCTGTATGTATATCAACGATGTCACAATCTCCCTCCTGGGTGGACTGGGATAATTCCTCAGAGCTAGGAATGCAGCATGTAAAGTGTGCTTCCACGTGGTCGGCACTCACCACATGCCAGCTGTTATGAGTAGTATTAGCCATAGGTGTCCTGCTGCCCAACCAGGCGGGAAGCTGCTTGAGGAACACTTGGCCAGTTCTTGGCCTTGGAGCAGGGAGGATGCCCACATTGCCAAGATGCTGGGAGGGGGTGGGTGCAGCCTCCAGGGAGCCCAGGACTCCCACGCCCCGCATGCCTGGCCCGGCAGGAAAGGTGGGCCTGCCCTACTCCCTATGTGCATGGCTCCTCTCCTATGGAGTGCTGGCTGGGAACCAAGAGCCAGGGCCCTGAACAGAGGGATCTTTATCCCGTCCCTCTCCCTGCGCGGGCTTCCAGGCCCTGTTTTCTTTTCATCCTGTGCTGCCGGGATTCAATGGGCAGAAACTCTGCCCCCCTGCCCCACTGTGGTGACACAAACGTCCATTCTCCACAGGGGCTCCACCGCGGAGGGGGAGAGGCAAGGGCGGTTCACAAAGGGCTGATTGTGTGCTGGGGCCCCAGAACAAGCAGGGCCTGGTCAGCGGCAGGCAGTAGCCAACCTGAGCCCAGAGAGAGAGGGGCAAGCCAGGGTCTGCAGGCTGAGGGGCAAGGGCACCTGCAGAGGCCAGAAAGAGGGACGTTCTAGATGAAACAGAGCCATAGTCTGTCTCTGGCCCTGTGAGGCTAAGCAATGAAGTGTACAAGGGGCTGAGGGGTCAGCCCAGCTCTTCTAGGCGGGTAGGACAGCCAGCTCTGGCTTACCCTTGAAGGCAGCGAGCTTTTCCGGCAGGTTCTCTTCATCGCTGTACTTCTGGTCACAGAGAAACTCCTGCAGAGGTGAGAAGGCAGTGCTGAGGAAATGGGTCAGCAGGCAGAACTCATCGACACACAGACCCATGCCCCGTTCCTCCTCTCCTGCTGTATGTCCAGGCTTGGCCAGGCAGGGCAAGAGTCCCCAGTGTTTGCCCTGGCTCCATCAACCCTTGGTGTTGGCTCTGCCCAGGCCACTCTGTGGGGAGAAAATTTCTCAGCAGCTTGGGGTGGAGCCCAGGGGTCTTCTCTAGAAGACCGAACACTGGATTATGGGTGCAGGAACCAATGCCTCTCCCCAGGGCACCCTGGCTCCAGGATCCACGAAGCTGTGAGTTACCAAGACAGGCTGCCTGGTTCCACCATTCACTTCTTAGGTATGTGATCCTGAGCCAGCTAACTCACCTCTCTGTACACCCATTGCCTTATCTGCCAAAAGGGGATAATCATTGTAGCTACTTCCTGGGACATGTATGAGAATCAAATGAAAGGCGAATGTATGACTCTTGGCATATGATAAGTGCTCAATACACAGCCACCATCATTATTAGCCTCTGCTCTGGCCAGAAAATGACTGTACAATGCTTGGGAGGCTATTTACCCTCTCACCTGTTTCCTCATCTGTAAAATGGGAGTTTTGATCCCCGATCCACCTTCCCTGCAGACGCTTAGGGTGCATCAAATGAGTCATTTCAGAACCAGATGGGTGGGGTCACAGGGGACTGACAGTAGCCTCCAGGGATGACGATTATGCTCAACACCTTATAGCATCATCTCTTTGAATCTCCTAGTAGCCCCAAGAGGTAGCTACTATTATTATACCCATTTTATAGACGAGAAAACTGAAGCTCACACAGCCAGAGCTTCAACTCAGCTCAGTCTCATTTAGAGCCTGCATCCTTAAGCCTAACAGTTAAAGATGAAAGATTGCAGGAATTCATCCAATCTAGTCTCTGGTCTTAATGCAAAAGCTACCAACTAGCGAGCACCTGCCATGCACAAGCACAGCACCGTATCTTACTTGTCTTGTTGCTAATCTTTAGCAGTCCTAGAACCTGTATTGAGACAGGAAAGCAGAGGATGTGTTCCTACCCTTGCCCTGCCCAAATGCATTCTGGGACTCCGCTAGTCCCCTCATTTCTCTGGATCTCACTTGCCTCGTTATCGAGCCAACTGGACATGGGCATGGCCTGTCCATCCATTCATTCAATCTTTTTGAAAGACTACAGTGCACACTGCACTAGGCTAGGCACTGAGGGAAGGAGTGTGACCAAGTTGAGTAAGATCAGGTCCCTATCCTAAAATTACAGAAAGTCTGTGTTTAAAACGATGTTAAATGTTATCTAAGTCAACCACTCAATCTGTTTCTAAATTCCTGCTATCATTCCCAACTAAATGGTAACCAAGTCTGTATTTACACATCTCCTAGAGCCAAAAGAAAAAGCCAAGCCCGTCACCGTCGAGTCGATTCCAACTCATAGCAACCCTAAAGGACAAAATGGAACTGCCCCATAGGGTTTCCAAGGAGAGAAGTGCCTGGTGGATTCGAACTGCCGACCTTTTGGTTAACAGCCATAGTTCTTAACCACTATGCTACCAGGGCTTCGCAGGTAACTCATTATCTTTGCTGGCACTGCCCCGTCTATTGTTGTAAACCCCCAAGAGGCTTAAAGTAGAATAGGAAGATGACGAGAACCTAAATGATTATAAAGCAATCTGGGTTTCAATCTCAGTTCTTCTACTTAGTACCTGTGAAATGGGCACAACAGTGCCCATCTCCTTGACTACTGACCCCTCAACAGGGATGATTCATAGGAACACTGAGCACTAGGCTCAGCACATCAGCTGTCAATAAGCAACGGGTGTGATTGTGCATATGAGGCAGAATATGATTCCTTCTAGGGCTCAAGTTCCTCCACGTTAACTGTGACAGAACAGGAGAAGCCATATTCAATGTGGCTTCCGCCGCTCCCCTCACTGGGTCTGGGAAGTCTGGGTGAAACATTTATTGTGGCAGGCACTGTGTTATCCCATCAAATCCGCAGTCACTATTGCTGTGATTTTACTGGTGGGACCTGCGGACCACAAATATTAAAGTCCCCAAGCAGCTGAGGATGTGGTACGATTGGTTTGGAACCTGGGTGTGTTGGACTCCAAGGTCCATGCCCTCCTGCGGCTGAGGGCAGCCCCAGGGCCATGGGTCTGGCTGGCCCTGCCACTGCCTCACTTGGGGCCTCGTTACCATGTGCCCGGCATGGCCCTGCCTCCATTTAGGAAGCTGATCCCTTCTCCCAGCTGGCCCTGTTGAGGGCTGCCTTTCCTCTTGGCTTTCTCTTCTAGTTCTTCTCTACTGCTCCTCTACCCCATTCTCTGACCAAAAGTAGGACAATTAATTCTTGTCTGTGACCCTGAGTAAACCAGGCACCTCCCAGGGCCACAGATCCTTTATCTATCCAGTGGAAGGACAAATTAGGTCAGTAGTTCCCAGACTTTGGGGGTAATAGGAACACAAAACATTTCCCTCAAAGGGGGGCGGTGGGGGGGACTGGTATAGGGCTGCCAAGTTTTTATTTTGCCAAGATTTCTTAAACAATTACCGATGACTAGTGCCAAGAGTTCAGAAAAAGACATTTCATAAAAGTAGGAAGCGTTTATCTCAGAATTTAAAAATGAAATCAGTTTAGCCCATGTTCAACTTACTACATTGCCTCTATATTCCCTTCATTCTACCAGTAAACAGAAAACCTTCATGGGGAGGGCACAGGCAAAGCCCAGCATCTGGGAACCTTTGGGGTGCCATTTGGAGGGTGCTTCCTTCCCAGCTCCCATGTTCTGGATTCCCAAAATCCTACACCAGCTCCGAACCTGTCTGTAAGTTTATACCAACCACCCCTATGGGCCCAGTTCTACTCAGTCACTTCCAAAGGGAAGGCCACGGCCCCTGGTCTTAGAGACAAATCACACAAGGACACAAAACAACCCGGCAGCAATTGAGAGCAGGGGTGGGCAAGAGCACAGCATGGACTCCTCTCAGCAGTCATCGCCGCATACATTGTCATAGCAGCCCTGGGGGTCTAGGAGTACCACCATGTCACTTAGCACTGTCACCACCTAACGTACTATTTTGTTTCCCCCATCTCCATTTACCCACCACTAGAGTGGGTGTCCCAGCCACCTCGGCCTCCTTTCCATGCCTCCCATGTGCCAGACATGCACCCACTGCAGGATACTTGTTCTGGCTGTGTCCCCTGCCTGGAGCATACTTTCTATGTCTGTGTGGCTCATTCTCTTACCTCCTTCAATTCTTTCTCAAGTGTTATCTTCTCAATGAGGCTAACCCCATCCAACCTATTTTATACTGCAAACTACCCGCTGCAGACCCCACTCTCCTTCCAATCCACCTTGTCTTGCTCTGCTTTTCCTTTTATCTCTATAGGATGAATCACCTCCTAATGATGTAATGGCTTATTAGGGTTATTGTCCACTGTCTGTCACCCCCAGCTAGACCGTAGGACAGCATACTAGGCACTCAATAAATATTTGCAGGATGAGTGAATGAACTCAATGCAGCACAGCTAGAAAGTGGCCAAGCGGGACTGAGCTCCATAGCAGATGCTGCTCCTGCTCCTTGCCGGCACAGAGCTGAGTAGGAGTGACCAAGGCTGTGGGCGTTGGATGGCTGCCGGGAGGGGAGGCAGGTTCTCAGCCACAGGCTCTAGGAGGATGGGTTGATAGTCTGTGACCCACAGGATGCCCAGCACCCAGCAGTGCCCAGCATCTAGTTGGTGCTCAATAAACACTGGTCGAATGGAGAAGCCATTCAGACCCCCACTCAGTCCCCATTTCTTCTCTTCACCCTCACTCCTAGAATGGCTGGGCAGCTTTGCCCAAAGTGTGTGCATGTGTGTGACAGAGACCAGAGGAGACTAGGGGATTGGACTCACATTCTTCTGTACAGCCAACATGACAAGTGCTTGAGATGCAGAGTGACTATGGGTGGGAGAAGCAGCTGACCGGTTCATGTGTGGGTAGGCAGCCCTCACATGACCTAGGCTTAGGGCAGCTGTGCAGACCATGCCCTTGGAGCAGGCGGGTGGCAGGCAGAAACAGGAGGTCCATTGGTTGGGCAGCCAGCCCCCACCTCTCAGCTTTGGATTCTTGGTTCCTGCTCATGCACAGCCCACAGCTTCCTTCCTCCAGGCATCCTCCCCTCTATACCCTGGTCCAGCCTCAGGGCACAGCGATTTCCAGCGGGCAGGTACCCTATCTGTGCAGGCTCCAGGACCCCAGGCAGCCCTGGCCCTGGGTCTGTAGGCAGAGAAGGCAGAGGTAGGATTCACCCCGTATCCTTGGAAGAAAAACAAGAGAGGCAAGAAGAGGGCAAGCTGGAGCAGACTACCAGGGTTTGAATCCTCTTTGTGGCTGTATAAAAATTATTGTAAAAATTATCTGTGACTCAGTTTCCTCATCCACAAACCAGAAAGGATAAAAAACATCCACCTCACAGGCTTGCCCTAAGAACTATAGTTGTTGTTGTTGTTAGGTGCCGTCCAGTTGGTTCCGACTCATAGCGACCCTATGCACAACAGAACGAAACACTGCCCGGTCCCGAGCCATTCTCACAATCGTTGTTATGCTTGAGCTCATTGTTGCAGCCAATGTGTCAATCCACCTCGTTGAGGGTCTTCCTCTTTTCCGCTGACCCTGTACTCTGCCAAGCATGATGTCCTTCTCCAGGGACTGATTCCTCCTGACAACATGTCCAAAGTGTGTAAGATGCAGTCTCGCCATCCTTGCTTCTAAGGAGCATTCTGCTTGTACTTCTTCCAAGAAGAACTATGGTATATATGTAGATACATGTAAAGTGCTTAACACAGTGCCTGGCACTTAGCAAATGCTAAATAAATGTTAGGTATTTATTATTATTATTTTCTAGCATTTATTTTATATAGTCAGCTTATAACTCCCAGTCCATCTTCAAGTGTTAAATAGATGTGGAAGAAAACTGTACCCCCCTCACTTAGGCTGGTTATGATTTTTCTTTTTCCTATCCCCATTTGACAGATGTGACAACTGAGGGCCAGAGAGGTTGCCCAACTTGCTCAAAGTCACAAAGTCTTAACAAGTCAAGGTCTACTTCCTGCCACTGTTCCTGCTCCCTCCCTGTCCCAAACTAGGAGAGAAGGTGGCCTGACCTGTTTTCTAGGCAAATAAAGTCAATACTGGACTTTCCTTGCCTCTTGGGCAGAGGCAGGAGGTTATTCCATAGGCCAGGGAACCACTCTATAGCCCTCTGGGGGGACGAGGGGGCAGATGGCTTACTCTGTCCCATCCCCCTCTCCCTCTCCAACCCACTGTCCCAAAAGACAAGATTTTCCAACTCAAGAAACTGCTGTCAGGGCCCCCAGGTATGAGAGACGCAGGGTGTCCCTGGACTCAGAGGAGGGGCAAGTCTGGAGGCCTGTGTAGCCTGGTCAGTCCCTGGCGAAGAGCCAGGAGTCTAGGGATGGAAAACAGGAAGCCTTGAGCCTGCCAGTCAAGCCCTAAGGACCCCAGTAGGCTATCCATGGGTAAGGCACAGAAGGTGGCCAAGCTGCAAAGACATCACCTAGTCCCAGAACCTGGGACTTCTCAGAGCATCCAGCTTGCCCTCCTTGTTCAATAACTGGGAAAACTGAGGCCCCAGAGAAGAAGGGTCTTGCCCACAGCTGCAATGGCTGGAAACTCTACATAAACCCCCCGAGGGAAGGATATACACGGCGGAGTGATAGGGGAAGTTGACTCAGATTGCCGGGCTTCAAGTCCAGCTCCACCACTTGGTAGCTCTGTGACCCTGGGCAACTTGCTTTGCCACTCTGGGCCTCAGTTTCCTCATCTTTAAAATGGGGTCATAATGATAAAATCTTCTCACTGGGCTGTTGTAAGATTAAATGAGCTAATACATAGAAAGAGCCTGGCTCCTAGAACTGAATGTTACTAAATATTAACAATTATTACAATCCATTCAGATCACCCAAACTCAAGCCACACCAGTAGATGAGGGGAAGGCCAGAGAAGAGACTCATTCCACAACAAGCCTTGACCCAGGCCATTCCTCATCAAGGGCAAACTTTGTTGTAGCTCCTCAGACTTCTGCCTAATCCTTAGTGATGGGCATCCATATGGGACATCTCAGCCCCAGGCCACAGTGTCCACAGCCACACACCTGCTCCCTGCTGCTGCTCTTGGTCATCTGCAACTTGTGATGCACACCAGAATCCCCCTAGGACTCTCTCTAGGTGCTCAGGCCCAGAAGGGGCTTTTTCCAAAAGCTCCCAGGCAAGTATGAGGTCCATCAGAGGTTGGCAGTCCCTGCTGTGCCCCCAGCCCTCAGATCTCTGCCACCTGTCTGCTTTTCCCTGACTTAACCCTCTTTCTGGGCTGGTACCTCAAGCACCTGCTGTTGGATGCTTGCTCCTGGCCCTTCAGGCTCACCTTTATGTATTAGCTGCAGCAGAATTTTGGGATGGGCAGATATCACCATCTTGGAGGCCATCCAACAGGCTGATGGCTGAAGCCCTGGGGGAAAACCCTGAGGATGGGCAGCACCATGTCAGGCTGCAAGGCCTCTGATGCAGCCTGCAGGCTCTTAAAGGGCCAGGACCAGGCCACAAATGGCCGGCCTGGTGCCTGGCGCAGAGCAGGAGCCTGTAATGTGCAACCACAAGGACAGCGGGCTCACATTCCCCATGGCAGCTCTAGGGCCTCATCCAGACACCAAGTCCTCGCCAATAGCCAGGGCAGCTGAAGAAAAACGCCCACCAACTGCACAAATGAAGCAGACCCTGCAGAAATTCTATCTCTAGCTTCCTGTGACATGGCCACACCCAGGTCGTGACTGGTCAGCCCTGTGGGGACATTGAATCCTTTGAGGCTCATGTGGCCGCTTATCACCACCTCCTTTATAATATATTACGGAAGAGCAAGAGAGACGAGTGCCTGGTGATGCCAACTGGGCAGGGACAGGGAGCTACTGCCAGGTACACAGGAAGAGACACACCTATGCAGTGGCTTAGGTCAGGTCCCAATGCTAGGGGAAAGGCAGGGGATATGTACACCCCTGGACAGAGGTACCTGGCCAGCTGTGCCCAGCTCTCTTCCCAGTATAGCATGTGGGTTCTGCAATCACCATTAGGCACCCAAATGCTACAAGGAATGCTGAGTGCCCTTCATTCGACCCAGGAGGCCTGGGACATCAGGACAGTAGCTAGAGATCCTTATCCACATAAGCGAGAGAGGCCTGTGTCACAGTCCTGTTCAGACAGGAGCCAGGCTGGCCACAGGCAGAGTCTGGAGTCAGACAGACCTGGTTTGAATCCTAGCTCTGCCACTTCCTGGCTGGGTGACTGCGGGCAGGTGATTTCACCTAGCTGGACCTCCATTTCCTCATCCCTGAAATGGGAGTCCTAAGAATCCTTATCCTGTGGGGATATTTAGATTGTCAATCAGCCTCTATCTAATGGATGAGTCCATGAGCTGGCACATGCCAAGCACTGGGCACGATGCAGAAGCAGGACGCACATTATTTTGTTAAAGAGCCTGGCCTCTGGCCACTCAAGCTGCAGCCCTCGCCATTCTCTGGGCTCTTCCTGCTTGGTCCCCAGGGCAGGGACACTCTGATGGGCAGCCCACCAGCCCCACCGCTTCTCTCTGTCCCTGTGAGGAGCTAGAGAAAATTTCTCCCATTGCCATATAAGGCTGGGCCTGGCTGGCCTGGGGTCACCCATCATGCCATCAGGGTGTGGGGAATGTCAGCTATGTGGAGGGAGTAGGAGGCTGGGCCGGCCCTGACCGCTCCAGCAGTGCTGAAAATGCATACATGCACACAAACACAGATACACATGTGTGTGCGCACGCACACACACACACATCACATCTCATCACATCACATCACACAGGCACGGAGGTAGGAGTGGGCACCAGCAGAGAAGACCCAGTCAAGCTTAAGAGGTTGAGAGAATGGGCTAGGTTAGAGCTGTGGCCGTTCAAACCCAGGCAATTTAAGAAACACCTCTGAGACTTGTTTTCTGTAAAATGGGGGTTAGGCTGAGGATTCAATGGGAAAATGCTCACAGCGTGCTTGGCACAGTGCCTGGCACCCACCAGGTGCTCAGAAAACGACCGAAAAAGCCAAAGTGAAACAAGCAAAAGGTACATTTCCATACAGCTCCTCCCTTTCTCCTTCCTCCACCAGGACCTGTGTTGTTGTTGTTGGGTGCCACCGAGTAGATTTTGACTCATAGCAACCCTTTAGGACAGAACAGTACTGCCCCATAGGGTTTCTCAGGCTGCAACCTTTATGGGAGCAGATCACCAGGTCTTTTCTCCTGCGGAGCCACTGGCAGGTTCCAGCTGCAGACAGGTAGCAGCCAAGCGCTTACCCACCGGGGCTGCTTCCAGGACCTGTAGGTCCTCCCCAGTCTCCTACTTATATTCTTGGGTTCCTTATAATAACAGTAGCTGAGAGGGAGCTGCCATCTGGAAGCTGGCCAGCCCCAACGGAGGAGAAAGGCCCCAAGGGAACTGGAGTGCTGGCCCAGAAAAGCCCCCAGAGCTGCCAGCAGCCATAGCAGTGCCCCAGCTGCTAGGCACAGTAGCAACCATGGGCCCCCAAGCAGCAGGGAGCCATGAAGCCCCATCTAGAGAACATTGGTCCTGCCTCCACAGCCACTCAGCTCAGCCCCAACCCCCAGAAGCCCTGCTCTAGTGGGGCAGTGAAGCTGCACCCCAAAGGAAGGCAGCCTGAGCTGCCAACATGATCCCCTCTGGAAATCTGTTCAACACAGGGACCCTCCGCTGTGGCTACAGCCATAGGTGAACCGGACTCAAGGCCTCAAAGCCTCAAACAAAGAGACAGCCCCAGACACTGCAAAGTGCTTCAGTCTGTTTTTCCCCACTGATTATTGTAGGAACTTGGAGAGGGTGAGGGCAGGGATCCAGGCTCCCATTTCAGGCAGAGAAGACTAAGGTTTTGCTAGATTAAGGCGTGGCCAAGGTTGAATACCAAACAAACAAACGGTAACAATCATGATAGCTGCCAGCTCTCCAAGGTGCTTTAAATAGATGACATGTAAATGTTTACATAGATTACATAGGCATCTCCCAAAAAAAAGAAAAATCACAACTCAACTACTGCTATCTTTTTTGGGAGAGGCAGGCTCAGAAAGGTCAAGTGTCTTGCCCAAGGTCATGACTTTCAAGTCTTGGGGGGCCACCCTGACACCGGGATGGGGAACAGCTCAAGTGATCTGGCTTGATCCTGGAACCTCCTTCTTCCAGAGGCCCAGACCTTGGGTTCCACCAGCCCTCAGCAGCCTGGGCTCACATGGCAGGTCTCAACACAGCATCCTGGGAAGAGGAAAGGACCAGATTGCTGGCTATGCCACTGGCTCCTGTGTGGCCTTAAGCTAGTTGCCTGCCCTCTCTGGGCCTGAGACTACACCCCTTCTTGCTCTGACCAGGCACCTTCACCTTTCCCAGCCCAAAGGCACTGTCTAGATCAGTCCCAGATAGCCACAGGTCCCCTTTCCTTCCTGAGCCAAGCCAGTCTACTTCCCAGAACAATCCAGTAGCCTCGTCCCATAGATACACCCTCTCTGCCTCCCCAAGCGTGGTGTTGGCAGGGAAAGCCCCACATACTCTCAGCTCTACTGGCCTGTCCAACTACTGCGGTCACCTCACTCCCTTGTCCAGCTGTCTCTGGCTCAGGGTCCTGCTGGCTATGGGTGGATGCAGCCAGCTCAGAACTGCCTGGCCAAGTAGCCCCAGGGACTGTATGAGGTCAGGGTCCCAGGCTCCTGTCCAGAGGCAAGAGCAGCCAAGCCTGAGGCCAGGCTGACTGCAGAGATAACTGGGAGGGAGCCAGCAGGCCTAGACCCCCAAGAGCCGTCGCTAGATATCCAGGCAACTTTTCAGCTGTCCTTAGATGGCATTAAGAAGCAGGGTGAGGATAGGGGCAAAGGGGTCCCCAGAGTCCTCCATGGGATCCTTGCAGCCAGCAGAAGGAAAACAGAATGGCTGCCTTGTTCTAGGCAGTCCAAGAAAATCGAGGAGGAAATCAAGACTGCAAGCCACCAGCAAGAGATACTACACCCTTGCCCCACCTCCATGAGGGCTCTGCTGGCCCCTCCGGCTTCCCCTTCCAACTTCCCGAATTGGGGCTCTAAGCTAGGCTCAGACCTCGGTGCCCAGTGGCCCAAGGGGGCCAGCAGGGGCAATGCCCAGCCTTGCCTCGGGGGCACACCTCTGCCACCAGTTAGGAAATGACCCAGGAGACGTCCCCCTCAAGAAATAACAACTCTAGTACCATCCATAGTCTTCCTACATGCTGGGCACCGTACCAGGCATGCTACTTGCCTTCTCTCATTTAGCCCTCACAGTGACCCTGGGAGAAAGGCATTGTAACATCCCCAGTCCCAGAGGGAGAAACTGGGCTCTGCGATGACAGGCCCCTTGTGAAGACCACAGAACTGATAAATGATGGAGGATCGGACCCCAGGTCTGCTGAACCCTAAAGCCACTGGCTGTGCTGTCTTTGAAGTTTTGCCAATACAGGCAGGCCTGGACTTTTCCTTATCTTTACAATCTACATAGTCATTACACAAGTATTTAAGGAGTACCTACTGTGTGCCTAGGTCCCTGGGTGGCACAAAGGGTTTGTGCACAACTGTGAACCTAAAGGCTGGCAGTTTGAACCCACCCAGCAGTGCTGAAGAAGAAAGGCCTGTCGATCTACTTCTGTAAAGGGTCCCACCCATTGCTGTCTAGAGACCCTATAGGACAGAGTAGAACTGCCCCATAGAGTTTCCAAAGCTGTAAGTCTTTACAGAAGCAGACTGTCACATCTTTCTCCCACAGGGCAGCTGGAGGGTTCGAACTGCCGACGTTCTGATTAGTAGCCAGCCGGGGGTTAACCACTACACCAAGAAAACCCTATGGAGCAGTTCTACTTTGTAATACATGAGGTTGTCATGAGTCTGAATCCACTGGATGACAACAGGTTTACTGGGTGCCTGGCAACAGCTGGAAGGATTTCTTCATGTAAACCCACGGCCAGAACAGCAATCCCTTCTCAAAACTAACGAAAAAAGCATCAACTTCTTAAGGAACGATTCCTATAAACTGGAGAGAAAAAATAGACATGTGTGTGGCAGGAGGCCAGGCACAACACCAACCTTTGCCAGTGAGCCAAGAGACTTTCTTGTATGGTGAAGAGAGCACTGGCCTGGGAGTCTGGCCCTAGGTTCTAACAGCAGTCCCAAGAGACTTGCTGTGCACTCTCAGAGCAGCCATCTCACCTTTCTGGACCTCCTTTCCCTCTCTAGGCCGATAACCGAGGTCTGCCCGGAGACCTCCTCGAGGGTCCCTCCCAGCGACAAATCCCTGTGGCTCGTCCCAAGCCGGCTTCCGGGAAGTCCCGGCTTGAGCTGGCATTGGAGCTTCTTGACCGGGCGGCTCCACCTCGCGACTCTGAGAGTACCAACTTGCAACCCGAAACGCGGGGACTAGAGCTGAGAGTGGGGGCGGGAGGGGGGTAGCAGGAAAGCTACCTGGTGTCGGAGGCGACAGGGGCGGAGCGGAGGGAGGAAATGGGGGCAAGCCCAAGGAAAGAGAGGAAGAGGGAGTTGACTTTGCTGTCGGCACAGCAGTACAGGTGGAGGGGCGGAGGGCGTGGACAGCTCCGCGGACTCGCGGGCTCCGGCCACTGGTAGGTTGCCGGCGGCCCCAGGGCTGGGGAAGCGAAGTCTGGGCGCGCGCTTACCCGGTTGATCTCAGCCAGCCTCCTTTCTTGCCGGGCTTTGAGCAAGCCGAACGCCTTCCCTCCTGAAGGAGACAAAGAGGCGGGCTGGAAAGCTGGGGGCCTCCCAGGGCCGCGCCCCCAGCCCTCGCCGACTTCCCGCGCGCCGCGCACCCAGCAATCCGCCCCGGGCGCACAGGTGGCGGGCAGGGGAGTTGGGCGCGAGGGCGGGGGACAACGTGGCGGGAGCGCGGGGCAGGGGCGCGGGACAACGAGAATCAGCGGGGGACAGCGGCGCGGCGCCTACCCTGGAACCTGTTGCTGAGAGCGACCGACATGCTGAGTGCGGGGCTCCCGCCGGCTCGGGACTTGGCGGCGGCGGCTTGGGACCAGGAGGAGGAACGGGCGCCTTCGGAGCTCCGGCTGCGAGTGGCGGCGGGACCGAGGGGCGGAGGGGCGGTGCGGGGCGGCCGGACACACCTCCTCCCTCCCCCGTCCCGGCCCGCCTCCCCTCCCGCCCGGCAGCCGCCTGGGCCGCCGGCATCAAAGCGGCTATTATGAAGGATGCGGAGCCCGCCCGCCGGCCCGTCCCCTGGAGGACCGCGAAAATGCAGGGCACGGCGGCCTCTCTGCTCCTCAGCACGAAACTACAGGGACCTCGGCCTAGCCGCTTCCCCACCCTGAGCCGCAGGCGTCCCATCAATAAAATGATTATCCACTTCAAACCGAGTCCTGGTGGCACAACGGTTAAACGCTCGGCTGTTAACAGAAAGGTTTGCGGTTAGAATCCACCCGGTGGCTCCGTTGGAGAAAGACCTGGAGATTCGCTTCCGTAAGAATTAGACTAGGAAATCCTATGGGGAACAGTTCTACTCTGTCGCATGGGGTAGCTATGAGTCAAAATCGACTTGACGGCACACAACAGCAGTACCTACTTCATGCTGGTCGTTGTGAGTATCAAGTTCAGGCACCCAGGCAGGGAGTAAGCCTCAAGAAATGAGGCTGCTGCTACACTTATCATTGGCCTTTGCAAGGTGTACATTTTTAGAAGGGAGGCAGGATCTCAGCATTTACTGCTAATTCTTGAATGGAAAATATATAAACATTTAGTTTTTTTTATTTGAGAAAATGCATAATGATAACATATGTGACTATAATATCACTGGCACTTTAAATCCGTGAGAATTAATTCATGTTCTGTTAATAAAAACTATTGAGCACTCACTACGTGCCAGGCAATTGCCATATAGTTATAATAGGATACATTTAATTCCCAAAACTCTGTGACACCAGACTCCTTATTCAATGTTACAGAAAAGTCAGGAAGCTGAAGCCTGAGGCACAAGTCCACCAAGATGATAAATCAAGCCTCTAACTTCAGGAAGAGTGGGATTCAAGGTGCGGGAACCAAGGACTGGTTACTAGGGCAACCGTGTAGTCTATTGTCCAAATCAGGACCTTTCTGAGAGGGAAAGGGGCCACAGTCATAGACCAGGCTGTCCTGGGCAAACTGGACACCTGGTCACTAGTAATGGTCCCACCACACATTCTGAGCCTCCCTGTATCTGGGGACCGGATTCAGAAAGTCTCCTTCTCCACAGACTCTTCATTTGACCCCCAGGATTGAGATCTTGGAACCAGCCAGTGATCTTCTGTTTTGTGGCTGCTCCTGGGGAGTGAAGTAGCCAGGCTTTCCCAAGAGAGGGACTGGGCAGAGAAGAAGAGAGAATGGGATGGCCAGAGTGGGCAGACTCCAGGGTAGCAGTGTGGGGGCACAGTTCCTTCCTCCCCAACACAGAGAGTGCATGCTTTGAGCCAGGTCATGCTCCTAAGCTCATTCACTGCTAGAGTTTGGATCTGGCCAGGATGTATGTCCTTGGGGAAGACACTGGACTTGTTTGATCCTCAGTCCACTGATCTGCAAAATGAGGGAAACCAGAGCTCCTGCCCTCTAGAGTTACTGGGGGCTCAGTGAGCTCCTATAGATGAAGCCCTTGGTTACCGCCTGGCCTCCAAGGCCTGTTATCTGAGCAGAGGGTGTTACATTCAGGGTGGTTTAAGCAGATAGTAAATGCTTGGAGGAGAGATGAGCAGGGCCTTAGGTCACAGCACTCAGTTAAAGGGGGATCTGGAGGTCAAAAAAAGGTGCAGACTTAGAAAACAGTTCCCAATCCAGGCAACAGCTGGCCTGTTGCCCTTGTCAGTTGAGCTGATTAGCCCTGGTCAGCCAGGGGACCACCCCACCTTTCATTGCTCAGCCAGTGGGCTACATTGCTAACCAGATATTCAATAGCTGCCACATTCCACCCCCAGCAGCAGCCCCACCTCTGGGGCTGGAGAGTGGCTCAGCATGGACTAGTCATGATCACGAGATGTCAGGCATGTCAGGTATGAGATGTCAGGCCTGAGATAACGTCGCTGTAGAATGGAGAGGAAACCTGTTCTCCAACCGTCGGGGATGCTGGGACTGGGCTTTGCTGAGCCCCATGACTTGGGCAGATAAAGGTTGGATGCCAAGAGCAGACATCAGAATGCTGTGTACCCCTGTTAGTCTAGAAGCTGGGTGGAGCCCATCAGACCCCGCCCCAGAAATCTTCAAAGAATCTTCATTTCCTCAGCACCACCCAGACCAAATGTCAATCATCAGACTCACTGTAGAGCAACTGCTTCCCTGTCCTCACACCCCCCTCCATGTACCAAGTCACTCCCCAGGGCAGTGATGTCCACTATGTCAAACCTCTGCTCCCACCTGCCTGCTTTCCCATGTTCTCTGAACCCTCTCCTCCAGCAGGTTGGGGAGAGCACAACCCTGTATCTCATTATATGGTTCTAGGCTCTCCCCCACTCCCCCCCCCAAAAAAGTTGCCATGTCATTAATTCCAATTCACAGCAACCCTATAGGACAGAGTAGAGCTGCCCCATAGGGTTTCCAAGGCAGTAATCTTTCTGTTGTTGTTGCTGGTATTGAAAACATATACATCAAAACACACACTAATTCGTTTCTACATGTACAGTTCAGTGACACTGATTACATTCTTTGAGCTGTGCAACCATTCTCACCCTCCTTTTCTGAGTTGTTTCTCCCTCTCTGACATAGACTCACTGCCCCCTAAGGTTCCTATCTAATCTTCCAAGTTGTTGTTGTCAATATGATTTCATACGGATAGTTCTTAAAAGAGTATAATGCTCAAGGCAGACCTTTTTTACTAGTTAAGCTAAACTATTGTTTGGCTTTAAGAAGACTTCAGGGGATAATTTTGGTTTAAGATAAAAAGATTATCTCAGGGCAATAGTTTCAGGGGTTTATCTAACCTTCGTTGTTCCAGGAAGCCTGGAGTCTGTGAGAATGTGCAATTCTCTTCTTCATTTTCTCCTTTTTGATCAGGATTCTTCTCTGGAATCTTTGATCAAAATGCTCAGTAATGGTAGCCGGGTACCATCCAGTTCTTCTGGTCTCATGGAAAACAAGGCAGTTGTTCACAGAGGCAATTACCCACACAGTCCATATCCTCCTCCTATTCCTGACTCTCTTTCTTCCTCTGTTGCTCCAGGTGAATAGAGACCAATTGTTGTGCCTCAGATGGTCAGTTGCAAGCTTTTAAGACCCCAGGAACTACCCAACGAACTAGGAGGTAGAACAGAAGCACTAAATACCAAGGCTGTAGTCTTTATAGAAGCAGATTGCCACATCTTTCTCCTGCAGAGCAGCTGGTGAGTTCAAACCACCAACCTTTCAGTTAGCAGCTGAGCGCTTAACCACTGTTGACCAGAGCTTCTTCCTAGCCCCAGAGATCTGCATGGTTCTGAACGGAAGGACCAGACCTGAACAAAGGGGTCAAATGTATCCCCTCTCCCAGAAAGCTGGAACTGGGATGGTGTTTCCCACTTGTCTCTGTCAAGCACTTGGACTGATGATATATAAACCTGAGGGTCATGGTGGGGGAAGTCACAGCAGAGGGCAGTAAGCGGTTCTCTTCACCAAGTGGAAGAAGGGCAAAGAAAGCTCCTGTGCGTGGAGAAAAGAAGGAAGCAGAGGCAGAGACCAAAGGGAGGGGGAGGGAGATCGTCTGTCCCCTCCAGCCATGGGCCAGGCCGCCCAGGCAGTCTCCAAGGAGGCCTGGCAGCCTTTCTGCCCCAGGCTTCCAGGAGACCCTCCCATGTCCTCCCAGTGAACTCTTTTCTGCTTACACCAGCTTGGGAGGGGTTTAGTCCTGGTGGCTCCATACTCCCATCCTGGGTTCTCAGTGTGACCCCATGCTGCAGCAAGCCAGGCTCCCGCCCTATACACCCCAGTCTGCTGCCCACCCTCTTGCCTGGAATGTTCCCTTCCTCTGTGTCCCCACCCTTGGAGCCTAGCCTCAAGCCCTCCTCCTCCTCTATGTGGCTCTCCCTCTTTCGTCACTGGTGTCCTCTTCTGCCCCCACTGTGTCACTTGGTTGAGTTCATCGTTTCCTGTCTTAATGTCTCCAGACTGAGGCTCCTCCCTCCCCTTACCTCCAGCCCCAAACTCTCCTACCCCTAGACTTTGACTGATGAGCCCCCAAAGCAGAGAGGAGAGAACTGTGCCGTTGGTCACAGGACCCCTGCAAAGCCCACCAGTGGGAAGAGTTGCTGGCAAAGCCCGTGAACAGAAGAGACACTGGGACATCCTCCAAGTACTCCCTGGGCACTGGGTGTGTGCTCACACTCAGGTGTGCTCGTGTGTGCACCCTGCCCCAGGCTCTGTGTGGGTGGGGTGTAAGTCTGCATCCAGGGTGGCGTGTCTGTACCCACAGCAAGGACCTCAACCAGCATGGGAGGATCAAAGACACACCCAGCTCAGCAAAGAGGGCCTTTATTTCCATTAAACAGAAGAACTCCGCACTGTCACCTGTCCCCTCTAGCCCCAGGTGCACTTTGGGGAATGGGGTACACTTGTGACTCAGGTAGGAGGAGCTGTGGAAGTGGGGTCCCAGCACCAAGACCCAGCAGCCTGGTTCTGTTGGCAGATGGCCCAGGAAAGGGGAAGGAGGAAGCGCCAGGAGGAAATGCTGAGACTCCTGGGCAGAGGCGGGCACAGGGCTGGCCACTGGAGGATTCCCCAGGCAGGACAACCTGGAACATCAGCCAGGACTCCCCACCCCTGGCAGCCTCCCTGGCAGCAGGTTGTTGAGGAAATGGCATTCAAAGGCCAACCAGAGTCAGTGGGGTCAGAAAGGGGTGGTCTTGGTAACCTATCTGAGCCCCTCAGGCCCCTGTAGTCTCCACTCTTTGGACAGGCCACAGGCTGAAAGGCCCAGGGCAGGGCAATTTCTTTGGTGAGCCTGGTCCAGTCCCAGGGTCCTGAGAGTGAGGCAGCTGATGAAGCCAATGGCACCCCTGCCAGGGGTGGGCCTTGCCCCTGGCCGACCTAGCAGCCTGTACCACATTACATTCCTTGGCCTGTCTGGTCGCTTGGCTGTGGAGGGCTGCTGGGTACGCGTGGTGGGTGATGGCTGTGTGTGTGGGTGGGGGGGGGGAGCTACAGCAGGACAGACAGGGTCACTCTGAGACTGGGGGCTCTGGCTCTTGCTGAACGCATCCCAGATCTCTGTGCATGCTGTCCCGCAGCTTCCCAGGTGCCAAGCCTGCATGTGTCCTTGCTTTCTGGAATAAGAATGGGTACATTAGAGCCACAGAGTATTTAATATAAAAACTCACCCAGCATCCAGAGGGTGTGTAGCACAGAGCTGGCTCCCAATAAATACCTGTGGATTGACTGTAACGTGTGCATATGCATGGATGGGCTTTGACACCTGTGCATCATACACATAGGCATGCATGCACAACAGGTACACGTGCGGGTGTGTACCTATTATTGACACTGGGTGAGGGCGCGCGCTGTGGATGCCTAGTGAAGCATGTGTGCACACTCACTCTGGTATGCTCATACTCTGCTGGCAGGACAGTGCTATGGGACAGACTTGGAGGGCATGTGAGTATTCACACAGGGGAGGGGAGGCAGCAGCAGGCTCTGGTAAGTGTGCCTGTATGGGTACACCTGTGGGGTGTGTGTGCATGCCCTGGGCCGGGTACACAAGGGGGACAGGTGAGGAAGTATGCACTGAGGTTTGGGTGGCCCTCACTGCCAGCTGGCACAGCCCTCAGGCAGGCTGTGCAGGATGGCTTCCAAGTTCTGCTTGTCAGCACGGATCTCAGCAAGGTCACTTTCAAAGTCCTGGATCTGCAGCTCCTGCTGCTCAGACTCCTGCTCCAAAAGCCTCAGTTTCCCCTGCAGGGCCCCTAGTGAGCCCAGCTGAAGCCTCAGGTGCTCCAGGGCTTGCTGGGTCTCATTCAGGGCCTGGGCTGGGGCTCGGTGGGTGTCCAATGACCCTGCAGAGGAGCAAAGGGTAGTCTTAGGATGGGCCGGCCCCCTTGTGGGCTCCAGGAGCCCATTTAGCCCTGAGACTTCCCAGCTCGAACCTTCCAGAATTCTGACTGCCGAGGCCTGCCAGAGAAAGCAGGGACCAAGAGGGCAGTGTGGTGAGGGTGGAGAGGACCGGGTCTGGGCATTTGTCCAGGCTCATATGCAGACTCGGCAATGTTGCCCCGGGTGGCACTGGGCCACTGTTAATTTTTGCTGTATCATTACTATTATTGTTAAAAATGGCAGCCTTGGGTGGGTCCTCAGTGAGCCCCAGTTTCCTTATGCATAAAGTGGTATGTGTGAGAGGTCCCCATGATTTCTGCTGGCTCAAGCATGCTGTGTCAATTCACCAAGAGCCACATTTACAGGCATGGCCTGAGCGCTGGGATGTAGGAGGATACCAGGCTGGACAGAAGGGTCTCTGCCCCAGGGAAGTTGGCTTCAGAATGATGGCTGGGCAGCAGATAGGGCAGGAAAGACTGTAGGCCTGGCAGCCAGGCAGCAGGGTTCTGGTCCTGGCCCTGCAGGTATTAGTACCATCTCTTGGGGTTAAGGACTTATGTGAGCCTCCCCAAGTGTAAAACAAGGAGGTAGGCAGGTGCTTCATAGGGGCCCTCCATAATTCATACTGGAAGTTGGTGGTGGCAATAATGGATTTTCCTGTACCTCAGTGCTCCCCAAGGCCCTGAATTTCCTGGGCATTGAAGGCCAGTTAGAAGGCAGGCCAGAGCCAAGCCAGAGGGCAGGAAGAGGCAGAGAGAAAATTGAAGTGATGGTAGGTGGGAACAGAGGTGATGGTGACTGGGAGTGGGGGTGATGGTGGGTGGGAATGGAGGTGATGGTGGGTGGGGGTGAAGGTGATGGTGGTGGGGAGTGGAGATGATAGTGACTAGGGGCAGAGGTGATGGTGACTGGGAGCGGAGGCAATGGTGGGTGGGAGTTGACATGATGGTGACTAAGAGTGGTGGTGGTGGTGGGAGTAGAGGCATGGAATCCACCAGCTGCCTCCCCTCTCTGGTCTTTGTTACCTTGTCACGAAGTGTGACATTCAGCAGAAAGATAGCTCAGCCACAATGGGGGAGGGGGAGTCCCAAGCTTCTAACCCCAGGGGATTTGCCTGGACCTCAGTGCTCCCCAAGGTCCTGAAATTCCTAGGCATCTGAAGTCACCTTTAAACTAAGAAACAGCCTGAAGAGTAAAGATTGTCACCCTTGAGTATTGCATTTAAAAAACAAAATTATCTATATAATTTACCAAAGGGTCAAAAGCTATTTTAAAGCATACCTGAGAAGGCTGGGAGGCAGGGAAATAAAATAAATACGAGTGAAACAACTAGAACAGAAATAACGAGAATTTTGACACAATGTGAGGAATGTAACCCATGTCACTGATCATTGCATCTAGAAACTGTGGAATGGGAGCAGGTTTTGCTGTGTGTATTTTCATCAAAAGTAAAATAAAAACAAAATAACCCTATGGAGCCCAGCTTTACTCTGACACACATGGAGTCATCATGAGTCGGAGTCAACTAGAGGGCAACTGTTTTTTTTATGCCTATTTGTGGTGGACACACCTAAGGTGACCCCCCCCCTTGTACAATCCCCTCCCTTTAAGTACGGGTGGAACCTGTGACTTGCTACTAACCAATAGAATATGAGGAAAATGATGGAACATCACTCCCTTGATAAGGTTATATTAGAGACTCCCTTGCTGGCTTTGAGAAATTGTCATGTCGTGAGGGCCACATGGCAAGGAGTGCAGGTGGCCTCTAGGAGCTGATGGAAGCCTCAGCTGAGAACCAGCAAGAACACAAGGACTCAGCTGTTAAAACCACAAGGCAATGAATTCTTCCAACGACCCAAAGGAGCTTGGAAGCAGCATTTTCCCCAGTCAAGCCTCTGATGAGATCACAGCCCCGACCAACACCTGGACTACAGCCTTGTGAGCCCCTGAGCAAAGTACCCAGCTAATCCACACCCACACTTCTGACCTGCAGAAACTGTGAGATAGTAAACATGTGTTGTTTAAGATTTTAAAAAAGAAAGAGAGGCAGAGAGATGCTGAGGACCTGCTGCGCCTGGGCAAGTCCTGCTCCCAGCAAAGACCTTGAGGGGTCTCACCACCCGCAGGGAAGTCTAAACGGCCCGACCTTTGAGGAGTTTCAGAATACAATCAAATTATGAAAACCTGTTGCTGTCAAGTCAATTCCAACTCATAGTGACCCAATAGAGCAGAGTAGGACTGCCCCATAGGGCTTCCAAGGAGTGCCTGGTGGATTTGAACTGCTGACCTTTTGGTTAGCAACCATGGTGCGCCTGCGTGGTGTAGTGGTTAAGTAACACAGCTGCTAACCAAAAGGTAAAAAAAAAAAACCAGTGCCGTTGAGTCGATTCCGAACTCATGCAGTTCATATCCACCAGGCACTCCTTGAAAACCCTATGGGGCAGTTCTACTCTGCCCTATAGGGTCACTATGAGTCGGAATCAACTTGACAGCAATGGGTTTTTTTTATTTTGGTTTCACATTACAGTCGGTGCTCTACCTGCCCAGACCAAGGTTCCCAGGGGGAGGGGCCAGGTGTGTGTGGTTCACTCCCACATCTCCAGGTTAAGCACAATGCAGGCCCAGAGTTTGCTGAGTGAATGAATTAATAACGAGTGACAACAACAACTGCCAGGGTAGAACATGTGCCAAGTTCTTGAGTTAGGGGCAGTCTAATGGCCACGAGCATGCACTCTGACTCATGGCAGTGACTCACTGGCTGTGTGAGCCTAGTAATGCTGTGCTTTCTGTAAAACGAGCAAGAGAATAACAGTCCTCACCTGAAAAGGTTCTTATGAGAATTCTATAAGATCATGTGTGTGAATAATAGCTTAGTGTAGGCCTGGTGTCCAGACAGAATGCAGAACACAGAGATTCTTCCTCTTATTAGTGATAATAAAAACTAAATGTGTATGCTATTCACTTCAGCCCAACTCCTCTGACTATCGCCCCCTTCCACCCCGTCCCACACACCAGTGCCTCCAGAGCCTAAACACCTTGGCAGGTGCTGTCCCCTTCTTCTGAAATGTCTCCTTGTGAAAGTCAATCTCCAGTTCTACCTCCTCCATCAGAATTGCTATTTACTGAGTTTCTCATCACATACTAAGCACTGTGATTGCACTTTCTAAATCATTCTATTGTTACTCCCACTTTACAGATAGGGGAAGCGAGGCTCAGAGGGGTGGAGTGACTTGCCCAAGGTCTCATGGGCAGGAAGAACAGAGCCAGCCTTGAATCCTAGTTTGTCTGATTCCAAAGCCAGCACTTGATTGTTGATGCCACACTAGCTTAATTGACGTTCTCTCTCTTTTTCTCAGGCCCTTCCTCACGGAGTATTGACCTGCTCACTGGGCACATAGCTCTGTACTTGTATGTGGTGGTTTTCTGTGCATCTCTCCCCCACCAGGCAAAAGCCTCTGGAGACACAGAGAATTATTCAAAGTGAATTCACTTCTGGATACTCACCCTGCGTCGTGTAGGGTACCTGGGGCAGCTACGAATGCTTGTGATTGACCACAGAATGGGAATGGCGGAAGCCATGGAGATGACAAGGAAGAAATCTTCCCCAGGACTGGGTGCCTTGCAGAAAGCTCCCAGGGGTGTCCCAGGGGCCCAGGGGTTCTGGACCCAGCCTCAGAGTCTCCTTACCCAGCCTGGCAAGTAGCTCCGACAAAGCCTTCATGTCCATTTCCAGGGATATGCGCGACTCCCGGATCTGCCACGCCAGCTCGCTCAGCCCGGCACCCACCTTCCGGGGAGAGGGAGGAACAGATGAGTGGTCCCCTCCTGGCTGTGGGGTAGGGGGAAATAGGGTGGGGGCCTTGGCAAACATACCCACTTAGCTTCCTCAAGCTCCTGTCGGCGCGCTCCAGAGGCCAGCGCCTGCTGGGAGGCCTGGCAGAGCGTTGCCTTTGTCTGGCTGGTCAGCTGGCTGGCACGACGCCGCTCCTGTTTCCCTTTCCTCAGCAAAGCCTTGGCAAGCTATGGGGTGGGTGGTAGTGGCAGGGAGAGAAGGCGAGTTGAGTAAGTCCTCTACCTCGGGGGGTAGAGTGCTCTTGTGGCAATAATGCCAAGCAGGCATCTGCTTTGTGCACCAGATCATTAATTCATGCATTCAACACATACACACTGGATGCTCACTAGGTGCCAGGTGCTGTGTAAATTGCTGGATCTACTCATGTGTCCCCAGAGGAGAAATTCCAACTATTTTAAGCATGGGGAAACAGAAGCACAGAAAAGAGTAGGGGCTAGCCAAGGCCGAAGTGGCAGGAGCAGATATCAGTCCTCAGTATTCATACTTCGAATTCAGCACTTCCTCTAGACAACCATGAAGGAAGTTTACTTAGGGCCTGAGCAACAAAGTCAGCAACAGCACCAGGAGACACACATCATCAGAATTTGGCCCCAATTAAAAATGAAAGAAACTCTATGGGACAGCTCTACTCTGTCCTATAGGGTCGCTATGAGTCCGAATCGATTTGACAGCACTGGGTTTTTAAAAATGAAAAGCCTAGAAGTTTAGGCAGTCAAGTCAAACAGATTCTGGTGTGAGTCCTGATCAGGTGATTTAATTTACTGAATGTTCTGGGCCTCAATGTCCTTGACTGTAACATGGGCACAGCAACAACATATTTCATGAGGAATCAACAAGATCACCCATGTGAAGCCCCTGAGCTCAGAGCCTGGGATCCCTGAAAACTTGTAAGTGTGGAATAAGGAAGACTGAAGAAGAATTGATACCTTTGAATTATGGTGTTGGCAAAGAATATTGACTATACCATGGACTGCAAGAAGAACAAACAAGTCTGTCTTGGAAGAAGTACAGCCAGAATGCTCCTTAGATGTGAGGATGGTGAGACTTCGTCTCATGTACTTTGGACATATTAACAGAAGGGACCAGTTCCTGGAAAAGGACATCATGCTTGGTAGAGTAGAGGGTCAACGAAAGAGAAGAAGACCCTCAGCAAGACATATGGACACAGTGGCTGCAACAATGGGCTCAAACATAGCAACAACTGTGAGGTTGGCTCAGGATCAGGCAGCTTTTTGTTCTGTTGTACATGGGGTCACTATGAGTCAGAACCAACTCAATGGTACCTAACAAGAACAACATCCTGCATCAGACACAAGAAAGGGGGCAGATCTGCAGGGGCAATGTTTGTCCTACAAAAGGGTAGCTGTTATATGACAGTCCTCCCACAGGCCAAGGGGTAGGAAAGCTGCTGCCACCATGTCTGCAACCCTGACCTTAGCACTGTCCTTAGCCAACAGCTCTGCTTCTCTGCCCTTCTTCTTGGCAGTAGAGGAGACAGATGCCGCATTTCCCAGCATCCTCTCCACCTGCTTGGTCTTCTTCTTCGTGTCTGCAAGGAGCCGGTCCTGGATGATGCCTGCCTTCCTCCTCAGTGTGGCCTGGTCCTTGGGCTGAGGAAACTGCAGCTTCATTTCTGCAAATCCAGCAGAGGCTATGTCAGGAGAGCTGGGATCACATCTTAAGGGCCTGCCAGATGGTCACTGCAGATGCCTGACCAACCCCAGACCCTCAGACAATGGGATTCAAGATGCATGAGATCTGTGTGTAAACTTCTCAGGCTAATCCAAGAAACAGTGAGATATCATGCTCAATGTATTTAAAGATTTGTATTTTATTATAATACTTATTAAAGTCATGAAATTTTATGATGGCCAATGCCTGAGCTTGTGGCAGGAGTGGGGAGCCACAGCATTAATCTATCCAGTTCTTTATTTTTATATACTACCTATTTCTAAAAAAAAAAGGCTTTAAGGCAGCTTACAGTGACAGATAAATCAGTAATTGAATCATTAAAAAAAATAACAGTCATATATAATTGGGAGGATGGGGAAGGGAAGAGGAGAAGTGAGAAGTACCGGAAACTTAGGATATGACATTGCAGGAACCAAATACACTATTTACCTCTGAGCTTCCTAGCAGCCAAGACAAAAATGGAAATTCTACAATTCACATAGGTTTTATTGTCTAATAAGAAGTCGTTTTCCTCTGTGTAAAGAAACAAGGATTTTTTTTCTTTCAGTAAATTCTAAGGGAAATTTATCATAAAGAATACTGAGTATAGTAGACAAAATCAAATTTTAAAAATAATCAAGCCTTCTAATTTTTAGGGACATAATAAGTGATCTACGAAGATAATTCAAAAATTAGATCTAATTTGATTTTTGTACAACAAATTTGTGTTTCTTAAAGTACATTCTGTGGAACACTAATTCTCAAAGTATTAATAAATATTAGGGAGAAATGTCAGTTAAGTTTAAATAAAGTGAACCAGGTTTCTTTATAACAGGACTTCTCAGAGCCTTTAATATTCTAAAGCGTGCACTATGAGGTCTCCAGAGGGTGCTACAACATGCAGCATTTCCTAAATTTCCTGGAACACAAACTCTCTCTTGGCAGAGCATACCAATGGCTAGGGGACCCCAGGCCATAGCCTGGGAAAGGCACCTCTAGGTTCCTTTTATCCTGAACAAGAACTGAGCACATGCCAACTGGTGGTACGAGAAGGTGTCTCTGAAATGGAGTGGGAATGGAAAAAGGAGGCTGTGGTTAGAGGATCAAGGTTGGTCCTTGTGTGGATTACTGCACTGCACCAGGTAGGCAACTTTCTGTTCAGAACATGTAAGAGCTTTCTCATTCTTAGAGCCATCCAATGATGAAAAGGTGATATTGTGTGAGACAGCTAATACTCTGTCACCAGAGGCAGGCAAACCGAGGGCAGTGAGCTCCATGCCTGGTGTGGGGTTATAGAAGGCGACTTTAAGAACCCTTATAATTCTAATGTTGTTGTGTGCCATCGAGTTGATTTTCAACTCACAGCGACCCCATGTGACACAGCAGAACTGCCCCGTAGGGTTTCCTAGGCTGTGATCTCTACAGAAGCAGATCACCAGGTCTTTCTCCCAAAGGTTGGGTTCAAATTGCCAGCCTTTCGGTTAACAGCCAAGGGCATAACCATTGCATCACCAGGACTCCTTGGTGCAAATTGTTAAGTGCTCAGCTACTGGATGAAAGGTTGGTGGTTTGAATCCACCCAGTGGCGACTCGGGGGACAGGCCTGGTAATCCACTTCTATAAAGATCACAGCCTTGAAAACTCTATGGAGCAGTTCTACTCCGCATACATAGGGTCGCTGTGAGT
The DNA here is from genome assembly GCF_030014295.1 of Loxodonta africana. Taxonomy (NCBI): domain Eukaryota; kingdom Metazoa; phylum Chordata; class Mammalia; order Proboscidea; family Elephantidae; genus Loxodonta; species Loxodonta africana. The sequence goes on from NC_087350.1 coordinate 44,483,618, forward strand.
TAGAATCAACTTGATGGCAACTAACAGCTAATTAAATAACTAATGTTCTAAAATTCTGACATTTGCCACTACATATCTCATTTTTCTAGACCACTCTAGAGATGTAAAAGCATGTCCACACCTTTCCCATCAGAAGCCCCACACCAGTGGGTGACTAGGACTTCAATTCACCGAGGAAACTGGTGACTAGGAGGCACTGACCAGCTCACCTTCTGCACTGGAAGCCCTGGGTCCTTGGCTGGATCTATGTCACTGATGGGTGGGGAATAGAGGGTAGGGGGAAACTGTTGATCCAAGAAGATGACAGAGACTTCATCTGGGGCTCAGGGTGCATTCCTGCCTTACCCAGTGCTTTGGTACAGAGCCACAGATAAAGGGGGTGGACTTCTCTCTGAAGCAAAGAAAGCTTCTCAGAAGCTCATTACACAGGGGCACACTGAGGCTGAGAAATGTAATACTGCTGGTGTCTACTCCTGGCTCAGGTATGACCCAGGGATATACATTAATTCCTTTCCTTAGCCTACTTATCTGTTAAATGGGGACATTTGACCTCATTTTCCCAAAGCTCAAAGTAAACCTTGACTGGCATCAGTCCATACCCCCTGTTAAAGAGAATCTCCCTTTCCCTCCTCTCAGCCCCAATTGGAGATTGGACCAGGGCAGCCATATTTGTACCAGGTAACCTGACCCTGGCCAGAGTGGACCAGACCGGGGGTGGACAGCTGACAGCATCAGATCCTCTTCATATCAGGTCCTGAGGGACTCTGAACTGTGGTCTGATGACACTGGGTTTTGGAGGGAATGGCCACATGGGCAAGTCCCCAAGTGAGTGGTGGTATGTGAGGCCAGGAGAGATGAGCAGACATGGCAGAAGTCCTGAGAGGTGGAGGGAATGGACTTCTGTCCCTGGCAACCAAGCCTGCCCTGGCTGAGTTGAGACTCTAGGTAGCTGTCATGAATACCTGTGGGCCACAGAACCCGTGGCTCGCAAGGCACTCATACCTTCCAGGTCAGCCAGCAGTGTCCTGGCTCCCATGACGGTCACTGTGGCAGCCTGGACAGATGAGGAAGCCCGCGTCAGGGCAGCTCTGGCCTCCTGGTACAGCTGTGCAGAGGAGAAGAGAGTGGCTCCAGGTTAGGTGACCACCTGAAAGCTGGTCAGGTGTGCACCAAACCCACATGTGGGGTCCCAAAATTTCACCAAAATACTGAAACTGTTTTCCAGAAGTACCTGATTTATTTTATTTTACAAACGTTAAACCCTTGAATATGTCTCCCAAGACATTACCTATCTCAGAAAAGCTCAGAAGAAAACTGGAGCACAAATAGTGAATCTGTTTATTAGGCAACATTTACTCTTAGAAAATCAATTTCTTTCCCACTCAGTAGCCTACACCAGTTGTTGTTGAGCCAATTCCGACTCACAGTGGCCTCAGAGTAGAACTATCCTCCACAGAGTTTTCAATGGCTAGTATTTGGAAGCAGATTGCCAGGCCCTTTCTTCCGCCAGTAAACTAGTGTAGACTAGGTATATAAAGAATGTGGACTTGACCAAGAGACAGAAAGAGCCACATAAGCCGGAGACTACATCAGCCTGAGACCAGAAGAACTAGATGGTGCCCAACTACAACCGATGACTGCCCTGACAGGGAACACAACAGAGAATCCCTTAAGAAGCAGGAGAACAGTGGGATGCAGACCTCAAATTCTCATAAAAAGACCAGTCTTAACGGTCTGACTGAGACTAGAAGGACCCCAGAGGTCAAGGTCCCCAGACGTTCTGTTAGCCCAAGACAGGAACCATTCCCAAAGCCAACTCTTCGGACAGGGATTGGACAGGACTATAAGATAGAAAATGATACTGGTGAGGAGTGAGCTTCTTGGATCAAGTAGACACATGAGACTATGTGGGCAGCTCCTGTCTGGAGGGGAGATGTGAAGGCCGAGGAGGACAGAAGCTGGCTGAATGGACCAAGAAATACACGGTGAAGAGAAGGAGTGTGCTGTCTCATTAGGGAGAGAGCAACTAGGAGTATAGACTAAGGTGTATATAAGTTTTTGTGTAAGAAACTGACTTGATTTGTAAACTTTCATTTAAAGCACAATAAAAATTTAAAAAGAATATGTTCTGCATTGGTGAGTGGTATCTAGGTCTTAAAAGCTATCGAGCAGCCATCTAAGATGCATCGATTTGTCCCAACCCACCTGGAGCAAAGGAGAATGAACACAAAAGACCCAAGGAAAATATGAGCCCAAGAGACAGAAAGGGCCACATAAACCAGAGACTCCACCAGCCTGAGATCAAAAGAACCTGATGGTGCCCAGCTGCCACCAATGACTGCCCTGACAGGGAACACAATACAGAGTCCCTTAAGAAGCAGGAGAAAAGCAGGGTGCAGAACTCAAATTCTAGTAAAAAAGACCAGACTTAATGGTCTGACTGAGACTGGAGGGACCCCAGAAGACATGGTCCCTGGACTCTTTGTTAGCCCAGAACTGAAACCATTCCTGAAGCCAACTCTTCAGACAAAGGTTAGACTGGAGTATAAGACAGCACATGATACTCGTGAAGAGAGTGCTTCTTAGCTCAAGTAGGCATATAAGACTAAATGGGCAGCTCCTGACCAGCGGCGAGGTGAGAAGGCAGAAAGTTTCAGGAGCTGGTTGAATGGACTTGGGAAATTCAGGGTGGAAAGGAGGAGTGTGCTGTCACATTACAGGGAGACCAACCAGGGTCACATAACAACGTATGCACAAATTTTTGTATGAGAAACTAACATGAATTGTAAACTTTCACTTAAAGCACAATAAAAAATAAAATATATATATATATAAAAAAAAAAAAGAATGTGGACTTGAAGAGCCAGCAAATGATGAGCCCTGAACACTTGAAGGATGCGAAAGACAGGAGGAAGGTGGGAGCATCATGGCGAGCTGGAAGAGCACTGGGCAAGTAGGCATCTGCACACCTGGAATCTCGACCTGACTCTGCTACAGCTCTCAGAGCAGCTGCGGGGATGAGGGCTCCTCATCCACAGAGCAGGGTGTTGGACCAGATCGTTGGTACTACCTGTCTTAGCTATCTAGTGCTGCTATTGCAGGAAAACCGCAAGTGGATGGCTTCAACAAAAGGAAATTTATTCTCTCACTGCATAGGAGGTTAGAAGTCTGAATTCAGGGTGCCAGCTCCAGGGTAAGGCTTTCTCTCTCTGTTGGCTCTGGGAGAAGGTCCTTGTCATCAATCTTTCCCTGGTCTAGGGGCTTCTCAGTGCAGGGACCCCAGGTCTAAAAGACATGCTCTCTCCCAGCTGTTTCTTGGTGGTATGAGCTCCCTCTGTCTCTCTGCTCACTTCTCTCTTTTATATCTCAAAAGAGATTGACTCAAGACACAACCTAATCTTGTAAATGGAGTCCTGCCTCATTAACATAATTGCCTCTAATCCTGCCTCATTACATATAGGATAATCACATCAGATCACAAAATGGACAACCACGCAATATTGGGAATCATGGCCTCACCAAATTGACATGCATTTTGGGGGGACACAATTCTATCCATAACACTAACCCTGGGGACCCAACACAGCACAGTTCTCCCACTATGTGCCGAGCACTGGGCCTAGCTCTTCAGATAAAATCTCTCATAATCCTCACGGGGAGGGTTATACCCTATTTCCTAACTTTAAGGGAAAAGTAAAAATGGCTACCAAATTTTTCCTCCCCTGTTAATATAAATTTGCTGACCCCTAAGTTTCCTATCTAAAGTTTTGAGTTGCTATTGTCAATTTGATCCCATACAGATAGTACTTTAAAAGAGCTCAATGCTCAAGGCAGACATTCTTCACTAAAAAAAAAAAGCTAAATTGTTTGGTTTTGAGAAGATCTCAGGGGATATTTTTGGTTTAAGCCTTAGAGAGATCCATAGGGTTTTTATTGGCTGATTTTTCAGAAGTAGATTGCCAGGTCTTTCTTCCTAGTCTGTTGTGGTCTGGAATCTCTGCTGAAACCCGTTCAACAACATAGCAACATGCAAGCCTCCACTGACAGATGGGTGGTGGCTGTGCTTGAGATGCAGTGACCGGAAATCTAACCGGGGTTTCCCTCAAGGAAGGTGAGAATTCTATCACTGAACCACTCGAAAAGATCAGGGGCCGCAGGGGGATGAATAGGGAAAACAAAGAGCATTTTTAGGGCAGTGAAACTATTCTGCACAATACTGTAATGGTGGACACGTGACATTATGCAGTTTTCAAAACCTACAGAACTATCCAATACAAAGTGAGTCCTAGTGTAAACTGTGCACTTAAGCTAATGATAACGTATCAATATTGGTTCATCAATTGTAACAAATGTACCACACCAATGCAAGATGTTAATAATAGAGGAAATTGTGCTTGGGGTGGGGTCACAAAGGAACTCTCTATACTTTCTGGGCAATATTTCTGTAAAATTAAACTGCAGTGTATTAAAAAAAAAAAAAAGGCTACCAAATAAACAATCCCTGCAACAATTGACAGGATATGAATAAGGTGTATACACTAGTCTTTTGATTTTAATATTTACCATATTATATGCAAATAACACACACCTTCCATGTTTGTTTGCTAACTGTGCCCTCCTCCCTCAAGGTATTTTCGTAAGCGTACCACGCTAATTTTTTTACAGCAAAATGTGAAAGAAAAAAAGTGGCATAGCAGCGCTTATGAAAATACCTTGTAGGGGGAGGGTGCAGATGGCAAACAAACATAGAAGGCACGAGTTATTTGTATAAAAGTACGATAGTTGCTGAGTTTAGGCAAAATGCCCATTTAAGGGGAATCTGGGTGAAGAAGGGGGTAGGCATTCCTCACTTTATTACGCCTCACTTTATTGCTCTTTGCAGATACTGCATTTTTTACAAATTGCAGGTTTGTGGCCACTCTGCATCGAGCAGGTCTCTTAGTGCCATTTTTCCAACAGTATGTGCTCACTTCATGTCTCTATGTCATATTTTGGTAATTCTTGAAATATTTCAAACATTTTCATTATTATTATATCTGTTATAGTGATCTGTGATCAGTGATCTTTGATGATATTGCAATTATTTTGGGGTGCCATGAACTGCACCTATATAAAACAGTGAACTTAATAAATGTTGTGTGTGTTCTGACTGCCCCACCAACTGGCTGTTCCCCCATTTCTCTACCTCTCCTCAAGCCTCCCTACTCTCTGAGACATGACAATATTGAAATTAGGCCAGTTAATAACCCTACAATGGCCTCTAAATGTTCAAGTGAAAGGGAAGAGGGGTAAATCCCTCAATATAAAAAAAAACCTAGAAATGATTAAGCTTAGTGAGGAAGACATATCGAACACCGATAGGCCAAAACTAGGCCTCTTGCACCAATTAGCCAAATTGTGAACGCAAAGGAAAAGTTCTTGAAGGAAATTAAAAGTACTACTCCAGGGGGACATCTAGCTCAACTGGCATAACACAATTTATAAAGAAAATGTTCTACATCCTATTTCAGTGGGTAGCACCTGGGGTCTTAAAAACTTGTAAGCATCCATCTAAGATGCTCCACTGGTCCCACCCCATCTGGTGCAAGGGAGAATAAAGCAGACTGAAGACACAGGGGAGGATTAGTCCAAAGGACTAATGGACTGCAACTACCACAGCCTCCACCAGACTGAGTCCAGCACAACTAGATGGTGCCTGGCTACTACCACCAACTGCACTGACAGGGATCACAGTAGAGGGTCCTGGACGAGCTTGAGAAAAATGTAAAACAAAATTCAAACTCACAAAAAAGACCAGACTTATTGGTCTAACAGAGACTGGAGAAACCCCAAAAGTATAGTCCCAGAATACTCTTTCAACTCAGTACTGAAGTCACTCTTGAGGTTCACTCTTCAGCCAAAGATTAGACAGGCCCATAGAACAAACAATAATATGTGTAACTCAACCATATGTGAGACTGAATGGGCACAGCAGCCCAGGGGCAAGGACAAGAATGCAGGAGGGACAGGAAAGCTGGACGAGTGGAAATAGATAACCCAAGATCAAGAAGGGGAGGGTGTTGACACGTCACTGGGTTGGCAACCAATGTCAAAAAACAATATGCGTATTAATTGTCTAATGAGAAACTAATTTGCTCAGTAAACCTCCATCTAAATCACATTTTTAAAATAGCCCTACTCCAATGAACACACAAATGAAAAGAAAGCGAAACAGCCTTATTGATGATATGGAGGAATTTTTAATGCTCTGGATATAAAGATTAAGCCAGTCACAACATTGCCTTAAGCCAAAGCCTAATCCAGAGCAAGGCCCTCACTCTAACTGTACGAAGGCTGAGAGAGGTAAAGAAGCTACAGAAGAAAACTTGAGGCTAGCAGAGGTTGGTTCATGAGGTTTAAGGAAGGAGGGCATCTCCATAACATAAAAGTGCAAGGTGAGGGAGCAGCAAGATTTTCAATGCAGATCAAACAGCCTGGAAGAAGATGTCAGTCTAGGACTTGTATAGCCAGAGAGAAGTCAATGCCTGGCTTTGAAGCTTCAGAAGACAGGCTAATTCTCTTGTGACGGGCTAATGCAACTGGTGAATTTAAATTGAAGCCGTTCGGAAAATCCTAGGGCCCTTAAGAATTATGCTAAATTTACTTTGCCTGTGCTCTACAAATGGAACAACAAAGCCTGGATGACATCACATCTGTTTACAACATGGTTTACTGCATATTTTAAGCCCGCTGTTGAGACCTACTGCTTAGAAAAAAAGATTCCTTTCGAAATATTACTGCTCATTGACAATGCACCTGGTCACCCAAGAACTCTGTCTGATGGAGATGTACAAGGAGATTAATGTTTTCATGTCTGCTAACACAACATCCATTCTGCAGTCCATGGATCAAGGAGTAGTTCCAACTTTAAAGTCTTACTATTTAAGAAGCACATTTTGTAAGGCTGTAGCTGCCATAGACAGTAACTCTTCTGCTGAATCTGGGCGAAGTAAATTGAAACCCTTCTGGAAAGGGTTTACTATCCTAGATACCATTAAGAACATTCATGATTCATGGGAGGAGGTCAAAACACCAACATTAACAGGAATTTGGAAGAAGTTAATTGCAACCCTCATGGATGACTTTGAGGGGTTCAAGACCAGTGGAGGAAGTAACTGCAGATGCGGGTGAGAATAGCAAGAGAACTGGAACTAGAAATGGAGCCTGAAAATGTGACTGAATTGCTGCAATCTCATGATAAAACTTTAACAGATGTTATGGATTGAATTGTGTCCCCCCAAAATGGGTGTCACCTTGGCTAGGCCATAATTCCCAGTATTGTATGGTTGTCCACCATTTTGTGATCTGATGTGATGATACTATATGTTGTAAATCCTAACTAACTTGTATGTTGTTAATGAGGCAGGATTAGAGGCAGTTATATTAATGAGGCAGGGCTCAATCCATAGGATTAGGTTGTATTTTGAGTCAATCTCTTTTGAGATATAAAAGAGAGAAGCCAGGAGAGAGACCTCATACCACCAAGAATGAATAACCAGGAGGGGAACATGTTCTTTGAACCCTAGGTTCCTGCGCTGAGAAGCTCCTAGACCAGGGAAAGATTGATGATAAGGACCTTCCCCCGAAGCCAACAGACAGAAAAAACCTTCCCCTGGAGCCGGCACTCTGAATTCCGACTTCTAGCTTTCCAGGCTGTGAGGGAACAAATTTGTTAAAGCTACCCACTTGCAGTATTTCTGTTATAGTAGCACTAGATAAATAAAGATAAATAAGACAATGGAAAAGGATTTGCTTCTTGTGAAGCAAAGAAGGTGGTTTCTTGGGATGGAATCTACTCCTGGTGAAGACGCTGTGAACATTTTTGAAATGACAACAAAGGATTTAGAATATTACATAAACTTAGTTGATAAAGAAGCGGCAGGGTTTAAGAGGATTGACTCCAATTTTGAAAGATGTTCTACTGTGGGTAAAATGCTAACAACCAGCATCGCCTGCTGCAGAGAAAACTTTCAGGAAAGGAATAGTCAGTTGATGTGACAAACTTCACTGCTGTCTTATTTTAAGAAATTGCCACAGCCACCCCAACCTTCAGCAATCACCACCCTAATCAGGCAGCAGATATCAGCATGAACAACGCAAGACCCTCCACCAGCAAAAAGATTACAGCTCGCTGAAGGCTCAGATGATGGTTAGCATTTTTTAGCAATAATGTATTTTTTAATTATGGTATGTACATTGTTTTTTTAGACATAATGCTATTGCATACTTAACAGACTACAGTATAGTGTGAACATAACTTTTATATGCACTGGGAAGCCAAAAACCTCACGTGACTTGCTATATTCACTTTATACCAGTGATCTGGAACTGAACCCACAATATCCCCAACGTATGCCTGCATATGGGAATTCTTTGTACTCTTTTTGCTACTTTTTTGTTAAGTCTAAAATTATTTCCATCTGAAACGTTAAAAATAATTTTTAAGAGCAGGCCTGTATATTTTAATAGGCTGGAAACCACTGGACTAGACTAAATTCACCCTGTAATTCTTGAATTCCCATGATTCCCCTGCTGGACTGTAAATGTCAAACTGTGGTGTGGCACTATGAGCCCCAGTGACAGCTCAAAGTAGGTGCTCACTAAATATCTGGTGAACGAAGAGCCATGCTAGCTGTAACAGAGGCTGAATAAGTGTAAGGCGTGGTCCTCGAATGTCCTGGTGCTGCTGTCTGTCCCCACCCACCCGCCTCTCACAGTTCTACTCCCTTAATCTCAGGAAATCATAACTCCTGCCTTGGCTTTGGCTGCCTCTGAGGTTCCCTGGAGTTTTGGGGGAGGCACTGGAAAGAGCCACTTCCTGCCTTTGCTCCTCACTCTTCTGCAATCCTCCACCCCCCAGATCACCCGTGGCAGTCCTCCTCCAGGTTCCCTGCTTCAAACCTGTGTGAGGGGTTCTGTCTTCTGCAGCGCCTCCTGGGCAGTGGCTTGGAGGTCTTGGACAGCTTTGGTGGTCACACGCTCTCTGGCTGTAACTGTGTTCTCCAGGGTCTGCACCTTCAGGCCCAGGTCATGGGCCAGGGGCTTCTGAGGCTGCAGGGAGATGGGACGAAGCTCAAGCAAGGCCTTACAGGAAGAACTGCAGGGCAGATCCTCTACTTCGTGGGCAAGAGGCGCCATGCTGGGCTGCAGCTGAGGGTCTGCTCCTGGCTGCTGGCCCAGAACCCAGGCCTTCTCCCCCCTGAAAGCCCAGGGGGCTTCCCTGATGCCCCAGACACATCAGCAGCACCAGGGGCAGGGGAACTGGGAAGGGGGCTGAATGTGGACTCAAGAGGCTGAGGAGCCAGGGCAAGAGAGCCCAGTTGGGGAGCCTGTCACTTTAGACTCAGATTCCATCCCCAACAATTTCTAGCTGCATGGCTTTGGGGAATTCCCTGAGCTATGGTTTCCTCACTGCAAGGTGAGACTCCTTGTCCAGGTCCACAATCCCTTGGGGCTAAAACCTTGGGGCCAGCTGTACTTCAGAATTCAGAACTTTCTGGAGATCAGAGAAGCAGGACTGAGCAGCTACTGCATTCAACATCCCCAGCAGGATCTGGGGCAGCACCTGGAAGCAAATACACTAATACTTGGGTATTGCCCCTCACGTCCAGTGGGACAAGCAAAGACCATGAAGAAATAGTCTTAGGCCAGTCAGGGTCAGGTTTTGCCCCAAATACATTTGTAACAAGCTTCACCAGTTGCCATCAAGTCAATTCCGACTCATGGCGACCTCATGTGTGTCAGAATAGAACTGTGCTCCATAGGATTTTCAATGGTTCAATGGTTGATTTTTTGGAAATAGATTGCCAGGTCTTTCTTCTGAGGCACCTGGGGGTAGATTTGAACCAGCAACCTTTCAGTTAGCAGCTGAGCACATTAACTGTTTGTACCACCCAGGGACTCTGTATCAAGCTTAGCCTTTTCTTAAAGCTCACTTTTCCTCAGGATTTCAGAACTACTGAGAGGGATGGTGGGCCCGACTTTTCCTGGAGGATGCACTGATGGCCGGAGGAAATGAATGCAGGGTGATGGGCAGCCAACAGGCATGAGGTCACCCTGTGCCAGAGCCCAGCTGGTGCTTTACATGCATTATGCGTGAATCCCCGCCACCATCAGTGCAGCCCTAAGATAACATTATGGGCGAGCCCCATCTAACAGACCAAGTAACTGAGGCTCAGGGTGGGAAAGTCTCAGCCAAGGTCACGGAGCTGAAGTGGAAGAGCTGGGATCTAATGCCATGTTCATCTGACTCCACCAGTCGGTGCTGGTACCTTTACCAGTGCCAGTATAATGCAGAAAAGGCCCTGTCTCAATATTATTATCAACAATAAGGACTGGCTGAGCCAGGAGGTACTCCACTGGGCTCTATAGGTGGATGACCTCATTTTAACCAACTGCTTTATAGTCGGTTAAAAGAAGCCACATCCAACTACCTGACACTTCAGAAAAGACAAAAAACTGTAGAAGCAGTAAAAAGATCAGTGGTTGCCAGAGGTTTGAGGTGGGGGGCAGGAGGAGGATGAACGGGAGGAGTGCAGGGAATTTGTAGGGCAGTGAAACTATTCCACATGATACTGTAATGCTAGACACATGACACCATGCATTTGTCAAACTCCATAGGATTGTACCACACAGGGAGCCCTGGTGGTGCAGTGGTTAAGAGCTACAGCTGCTAACCAAAAGGTCAGCAGTTCGAATCCACCAGGCACTCCCTGGAAACTCTATGGGGCAGTTCTACTCTGGCTTATAGGGTTGCTATGTGTCAGAATAGACTCAGTGGCAATGGGTTTGGTTTGGTGTGGTACCACACAGAGTGAACCCTAACATAGACCACAGATTAGTTAATAATGACGTATCCATAATAATTCATCAGTGGTAACAAGTGGACCACAATAGGAGAAACTGTGCAGGAGGGAGAGAGAGTATGTGGGAACTCTCTGCACTTTCTGCACAATTTTTCTGTAAACCTAAAATAGCTCTTAAAAAAAAAAGTCTAATCAAAAATAATAATAATAAACCAAGTCATCTGGCTCTGGCTGGGCCCCACCAGTTTCTCCACTGCCAGATCCCCATACCACCCCCAGGCAGAGCTCCAAGGAGGCCAGGCTGACCAGTGTCCCCGAGGCAGACAGCGAGACCAGGCTCAGGGCTCCGTCTGTGCTGACTTGCCGCACGGAGGCCAGCACCTCCTTGGCTTCAGGCAGCACCTCTGCCACAGCTGTGCCCAGTGCGTTCTGGGCTCCCTGGACCTCCTGGTACCTAGGAAGAGAGAGGCAGGATGGCCCACAGAGCAGGGCACAGGGCCATTCCTCCCCATCGGTGCCGGGCTGGAGCTTCTCCCAACTTCTCTGGCAGTCACCCTCTGCAGGGTCAGTAGCCAGCAGCTGGCCTCAGAAACTGGCTGCTACTCTGCAGCTTTCAAATGAACATGAGAGGTAGTGAAGGGCCACTTCTTTTTCCATTCATTCAATTCAATCACACCATTCTGAAAGGCCTCACACTTCGTTTCCACTTGGGAATCACACATTTGGCAAATGGCTGGCTCCTCTGGATGAATCATGAAGAGGAGAATG